>NC_090446.1:360002386-361290788 GCF_031143425.1 Pleurodeles waltl
ATTGCATTAAAAGCCAAGCAAAAGATTAAGCTCTCAATCAAGGCATACGCTTCTGGCTTTTCGTTCACATCTGTGACTGTGAACCTTTCATACACCTTCTTTGGCTGGTCTTGTAGCAAATACAACAATGGGATAGCTTGGCCCATCCTACTCTCCTCCTTGCTAACTTCCCCTATGAAAACCTCAAAAGGGAGTAGCAGATTAAGCCCCATTTGTCTGCATCCATGGTCATAGCTTTCCCAATGGCATCCCCTCCATTTGAATGACATAGTCATTGGTCTGTCTGTACTGCTCAAGCATACGTTGCAACATGTAATAGGTTGAGTTTTAACCTGTTACCACTTCATGGATCAGGGTTTTAACTAGTACTCTATTAGCACATAGAATAATCAGCAACTGCTTCTGGGCTTTAAAAGAATGACTGAAATGAGTGCAAATTCTTCTGCAGGTGGTCAGTATGTTGCGGACAATGTCTTCTTTGTTTGAGAAACTCTTGCACAACCAGGTTGGTGCAACGCGCCAAACACAAGACCCTAAAATAGCCACCATCTGCCATGGCCTTGACTGTATTGCTCGAATCCTGTCCACGGAGGACCTGGCTTGGCAGTTCAGGCTGGACTGCAGTGTCAAGACTGCTGTGTATATAGCTGGGTCCGAACTGGGGTGACATGGCAGGCAAAATAGCGATGGATTGAACTCAGATCTGTGACTGGGAGTGAGTGTTTGAAATGTTTCAACACTCCATCCATCATTTTATTTAGTGATATAGCCTTCACTATATTACTGCCATTGTCCAGGGGAACAGCTCCAATACTGAAACCTCTAGGTCGCACCCATTCACACACCTGGCAGTTAAAATTGTTCAAGATGTTTGCAGCTGTATTTGATTTCTCTATGGAGAACATGGTTACTGTTGCATGACACGGAATGTGCTTAAAACTTTCTTCAACGCAAACACTTGTAGAAAGATGATGCCTTACCTCCGAAAAAGAGATCCAGTGTGCAGTGATGCACACGTAATCATTTGCTTGACATCTGGTCCACATGTCTGTCATCAGGTGGATAGTGTGAACAGCACTTTGCTGCAAAGCTTGTCCAACCAATTGCAGCACATCATGATCCAATGTTGGAACAGCAACTCTGGCAAAACAGGTCTGGCTTCGAACCTTCCATTTCAGGCAGATGCCACTATAAATAAAAAAAAAACTCACTCATACTACAAAAGAAAAAGGGAGGTGGTCCTGGGGTAACATTTTTGCCAACTTCCCATTGCCCAAACGTGCCGTTCGGTGGTTGCGGTTGTAGGGCTGCTCCTGCCTAAACATGCCTGTAATGGTAGACTGCATTTTCTTCTTTTCTAGGGCCACTGACACAGGTACCGTTTAACAAGTAGGTGAAGGTACACTCAATGTGTGTTGTGGGGCAGTCCCTGTATGCTGTGGTGTCTCCATCTGACTCTTTCTTGTGCCATTGTGAGGTCCCTGGTGTTGGGTGATTCCGGTGCACTGCTGGGGACAAGGCTGCTTTGTGTGAGGAAGTCACTCTCTTCCTCCTCATGACCTTCCATTGTGATTGGACTTGTAGGTGATGCTACCTGGCTTGCCTCACTTTCACCAGCACAACAATAATTATCAGTTTTTTTAAGGTGCTCCTCCCACAGGACTGCGTGATGTTTTTTCACATGGGCTGTTTAGCCTCCAGTACCATAAGGTGAACAAGGCTTCCCTCAAAGAACCCTCATGTGGCAAATGGAGCATGTTGCAATGTTCTCACTTTTTTAGTGGGCCACTGCCAATTCCTGAAGAAAAACTGGATGTGAGTGGGTGTGCCTGCAGTGCACACTTCTACTGAGGTAGGGATTGGTGCAGGTATTAGCCTGGGTTTTACAAATATGAGAGATGATGGTGCTACCTGTGCCACATCCCTTGGAGCAAGTTTAATAAGAGAAGTAATGTTGGACTCCTCTGTGCCAGCTTCCACAATGACTGTCTCGTTGTCGTCATCCTCCTCCTCATCCCTTCTATAACTCTGAGGCTTTCAGGACCTATTCTTTTCTCTTGCCTCCCCTGGCATCTCCCAGACTCTGCCAAGGTCTACTCCATGCCCCCACCATCATCCTCAGAAGTAGTGCTTGGAGAAGTTGGTTGAGTACCCTTCCTCTTGGAGATCTGGGAGTCAATTATTCTAAAAGAGGACGTTCTTGCTTGGCAGGAAGTTCAACCTCCTGTCCTGCTCTAACTTCAGGAAGATCTACTATTGCTGGCTGTGGCTGCTGTCCACTTTGCTATGTTTCCTGAAAAGACTGGGTACTACTTTACAAAATGGACAAATGTAATTCAACATCACTGCTCGTCAGTGTCACCGTGATTGAAGTGGCTGCCTCACTGACAGATATGGCCTTAGGCTTAGAAGTGGGTGGTGATGTGGATGCAGGAGTGCTGCTCCCAGGTACCTCCCTGGAGGCCAGTGCGGCAGGCACATATCTTCCGAAAAAGGTTGTGGTCATCAAGCCAATGGTAAAAAGCTGCTTCTCTTACTGACCACTTTCTTGGGAGCAATTTTCTTTGGGGCCATCTTAAAGCTCTCAGTTGGCAGTGGCACTAAGGTGCACAACCAGAAGAGATGGGAGGACTGACGTTACTGTACAGGACTTCTGTTTGGCAGTACTGCGGGTGATGTCTCTTCATCTCTTGTGAACCTAAAAGCAAACAAGCAAGAAAAACATTTAGAGAAACATGACATTATAGCAGTTTATAGTAGTACAGAATTAGTGTGGTTGGTTACTTAGGTAATAAATAACAATTTATCCAACCATTTAAAATCAAACCACACCCTCATACCATAGAATTTAATTTCCAATCAGAATAACACAACATACAGAGATATCTCTTTGCTTTATGTGCACCTTATCTAAATGGGACACCTGTTGCAGTCAGGGAGGTAAATGGAATAATCCTTAAAAAATGAAGGTTTAGTGTGTGCCTATGGCAGGCAAAGTGGTCCAAGTGGAAATGGAATAATCATTGAAAAAAACTGAATGATGCTGATGTGTCTCTACTACACCTAGCGTAAGCAGGCTGGGTTTTCAGGAGGAAATTGAATTATATCTAAAACAAATTAATGCTATTGTGCGCCTGTGCACCTATGGTGGATGGATGGATCGAGGCAAACTGCAAAAAAAAGCAAAAATAAATAAATTAATATAAAAAAAATCTAAGATACAAATGTTAACAATTCAATTAAAATATGAAAAATAAAAATTTAACATTAAAATAAAAATAAAATAAAAAATTAAAATAAAACTAAAATCGATCAATAATTGCTGATGTTTGTATGGGAATTTGAGAAACATATTGTGAGGCAAGGAGGTACAAATGAAAAATGCAAAAATATGCGTGTAGTAAAAACACTGGTCATTATAATTAGATTCCTAATATACATATACTTGAACCAAGGGTAGGTCGCTCCCCCTGCCGCTGCAGCTCCTCCAGCTCCTCCAGGTTCCTGAGTTCCTGAGACCCACCTCACAGTAAGTACCCCCCACCTCCCAACCCCTCGCCCTGCCCCGCGCTACTCACCCTCTCTCCTGCTTCTTTTCTTCTTTTCTTCTTCTCTGTTCTTCCTCCTTGCTCCTCGCCTGTAATCTTCTTCTGTACTCTTCTTCTCCCCGTCTTCTCTCTTCTTCTGTGTGCTTCTCTGCCTCTCCTGTCGCCTCTCTTCTTCTTCATCTTCTTCTGAGGTCTTCGGCCTGTCTTCTGCCTTCTGTTCTTCGTATCTTCATCTGTGATCTTCTTCTCTTCTGTGAACTTCCGCTCTTCTGAGTTCTTCTGGACTCCTGTTCTTCGGTTCTCCTGTTCTTCGGTTCTCCTGTTCTTCTGTTCTTCTGTTCTTCTGTTCTTCTGTGCTTCTGTCTTCTGTTCTTCTGTCTTCTATCTTCTGTCTTCGGCTCCTCTGCCCCCTCCGTCTTCTTCTCCCCGCACCTGCCCTCCTGCTCCTGCCTCATCCCCCTCCCTCACTCGCCTCCCCCTCTCTATCACCCCTATCTTACCCATTCGCTATCTACCTCCCTCTCTCCTCCTATCCACCTATCTCTCTATCTCACTATCTAACTCCCTCACTCCCCACCTCCTCCTATCCACCTATCTCTCTATCTATCTATTTCTCTATCTATCGATTTCTCTATCTATCCATTTTCTCTATCTATTTATCTATCTTCCCCCCTTCCCGCCACCCCCTCTATTACCTATTCTTCCTATCCTCTCACTCTACCTCTCACCCTCACCCACCTCTACAACCCCCCCTCCCCTATCTTCAAAACCCAACTCCTATCTCTCTTCCTAATCTCCCAAACCTCCTAACACTCTCCCCCCTCCACCCTTAAACCCCCCTCCCCCAGCTCTTCTCACTCTACCTGTCCCCCCCTCCCTCGCGCTTTCCCGCCGCGACCTCCTGCTCGCCCCGCCCCCCCAGCTCCCATTCGCCCCCAGCTGACCCCTCCCCCCCTCCTACCTCATATGGCGGCCGCTGTGCGACAGTGGTAGCGACCCTTGACCCAAGGGTAGGTCGCTCCCCCTACCGCTGCAGCTCCTCCAGCTCCTCCAGGTTCCTGAGTTCCTGAGACCCACCTCACAGTAAGTACCCCCCACCTCCCAACCCCTCGCCCTGCCCCGCGCTACTCACCCTCTCTCCTGCTCCTGCTTCTTTTCTTCTTTTCTTCTTCTCTGTTCTTCCTCCTCGCTCCTCGCCTGTAATCTTCTTCTGTACTCTTCTTCTCCCCGTCTTCTCTCTTCTTCTGTGTGCTTCTCTGTCTCTCCTGTCGCCTCTCTTCTTCTTCATCTTCTTCTGAGGTCTTCTGCCTGTCTTCTGCCTTCTGTTCTTCGTATCTTCATCTGTGATCTTCTGCTCTTCTGTGAACTGCTGCTCTTCTGAGTCCTTCTGGACTCCTGTTCTTCGGTTCTCCTGTTCTTCTGTTCTTCTGTTCTTCTGTTCTTCTGTTCTTCTGTCTTCTGTTCTTCTGTCTTCTATCTTCTGTCTTCGGCTCCTCTGCCCCCTCCGTCTTCTTCTCCCCGCACCTGCCCTCCTGCCTCATCCCCCTCCCTCACTCGCCTCCCCCTCTCTATCACCCCTATCTTACCCATTCGCTATCTACCTCCCTCTCTCCTCCTATCCACTTATCTCTCTATCTCTCTATCTCACTATCTAACTCCCTCACTCCCCACCTCCTCCTATCCACCTATCTCTCTATCTATCTATTTCTCTATCTATCGATTTCTCTATCTATCCATTTTCTCTATCTATTTCTCTATCTCTCCCCCCTTCCCGCCACCCCCTCTATTACCTATTCTTCCTATCCTCTCACTCTACCTCTCACCCTCACCCACCTCTACAACCCCCCTCCCCTATCTTCAAAACCCAACTCCTATCTCTCTTCCTAATCTCCCAAACCTCCTAACACTCTCCCCCCTCCACCCTTAAACCCCCCTCCCCAGCTCTTCTCACTCTACCTGTCCCCCCCTCCCTCGCGCTTTCCCGCCGCGACCTCCTGCTTGCCCCGCCCCCCCAGCTCCCATTCGCCCCCAGCTGACCCCTCCCCCCCTCCTACCTCATATGGTGGCCGCTGCGCGACTGCCTGGCCCACGCCCAGCGCTACATCCCCTGGTCCCCAGCTCTCCGAAACCCCGCTGATCCGCTACAACCCCACGACCCTCCTCGCCCTCAACCCAGGACGCTCCAACACCTGCTTCCAAGCTCACCCCAAACGCACCCATGGACCCTTCGCCTGCAACTCCTGCAAACGCATCTTCCACCACGCAACCACCACGACCACAAGCCCACGCGCCATCAACCACCTCAAGTGCATCCTGGTCAACGCTCGATCCGTCCACAAGCACGCCGTTGAACTCTGGGACCTCCTGGACTCCACAGCACCGGACGTCGCCTTCATCACGGAGACCTGGATGAACGCCTCCTCTGCTCCAGACATCGCCACCGCCATCCCCGAAGACTACAAGATCTCCAGAAAAGACCGCACCAACCAAGTAGGAGGAGGTATCACCATCGTCTTCAGAGACTCCATCAGCGTCACCACCTCCACCGAAGACACGCCCCTCGCTGCTGAACACCTGCATTTTCAGATTCGCACCCACCCAAGGACCACCCTCAGAGGATCCCTCGTCTACCGTCCTCCCCGACCGCGCGCCCCCTTCAGCGACGCCATCGCCGACTTCATCTCCCCGCACGCCCTCGCCTCACCGGACTACATCCTCCTAGACGACCTCAACTTCCATCTGGAACAAAACAACGACCCCAACACCGCCACCCTGCTCGACAACCTCGACAACCTCGGCCTCAAACAACTGGTGAACACCGCCACCCACATCACCGGACACACGCTTGACCCTATCTTCTCCGCCAGCAAACACGTCTTCTTCAGCCACACCGCCGCTCTACACTGGACCGACCACAGCTGTGTCCACTTCACATTCCGACGCGAGACCCGCCACCTCCGCACTCAACCCATCCCTCGTCGACAGTGGAACAAGATCCCCGAAGAGCAACTCTTCTCAGCACTCGCCACCAACCAACCCACCCTCACCACCGACCCCAACGCCGCAGCCCTCAGCCTCACAAACTGGATCTCCAACTGCGCAGACAACCTTGCTCCCCTCAAACGCACGCATCGACAGACCAACACCAAAAAACCTCTCTGGTTCTCTGACACCCTCAAAGAATCAAAGAAAACTTGTCGCGGCCTTGAGAAGGCCTGGCGCAAGGACCACACCACTGACAACATGACCGCCCTCAAGAAGGCTACCCGCGAACACCACCGCCTGATCCGCGCTGCTAAAAAGACCTTTTTCACCGACAGACTGGACAAAAACAGCCACAACAGCAAAGAACTCTTCAGCATCGTCAAGGAGTTCTGCAACCCCAACGCCAACGCCGTCACGCCCTCACAGGATTTGTGCGAATCCCTCACCACTTTCTTCCATCGCAAGATCAGCGACCTCCACAACAGCTTCGGACACCAGACCCAACATAACACCACCGAACCCGCATCCCCGGCCATCACCCTCAACAACTGGACCCACATCAACACTGAAGAAATCAAATCCATCATGAACTCTATCCACTCCGGCGCCCCTTCGGACCCCTGCCCTCACTTCATCTTTAACAAAGCCGACGACATCATCGCCCCGCACCTCCAAACCGTCATCAACTCTTCTTTTTCTTCTGCTACTTTCCCCGAATGCTGGAAACACGCCGAAGTCAACGCCCTACTAAAGAAACCTACGGCTGACCCGAGCGACCTGAAAAACTTCCGTCCGCCCCATCTCTCTTCTGCCTTTCCCAGCCAAGGTAATAGAGAAGACCGTCAACAAACAGCTGACCACCTTCCTGGAAAACAACAACCTGCTCGACCCTTCACAAACCGGGTTCCGAACCAACCACAGCACGGAAACCGCCCTCATCTCAGTCACTGACGACATCAGAACCCTGATGGACAACGGTGAAACAGTCGCCCTCATTCTCCTCGACCTCTCGGCTGCCTTCGACACCGTCTGTCACTGCACCCTAATCACCCGCCTCTGCTCCACCGGGATCCAAGGCCAGGCCCTGGACTGGATCGCCTCCTTCCTCTCAAACCGTTCCCAAAGAGTTTACCTCCCTCTGTTTCGCTCAGAACCCACAGAGATCATCTGCGGCGTACCTCAAGGCTCATCGCTCAGCCCGACACTCTTCAATGTCTACATGACCCCCCTTGCATCACCTCCTACGCCGACGACACCCAACTTATACTCTCCCTCACCAAGGACCCCGCCAGCGCCAAGACCAACCTACAAGAGGGTATAAAGGATGTCGCAGATTGGATGAGGCTCAGCCGCCTAAAGCTGAACTCTGAAAAAACGGAAGTCCTCATAATCGGCAACACCCCGTCCGCCTGGGACGACTCCTGGTGGCCCACAGCCCTCGGCACCGCACCGACCCCCACAAACCACGCCCGCAACCTCGGCTTCATCTTGGACCCTCTTCTCACCATGACCAAGCAAGTCAACGCTGTGTCCTCCGCCTGCTTCCTCACCCTCCGCATGCTCCGCAAGATCTTCCGCTGGATCCCCGCCGACACTAGAAAAACCGGCAACACCCTCTACGCCGGGACCACAGGCAAACTCCAAAATCGCCTGCAACGCATTCAAAACGCATCGGCACGCCTCATCCTCGACGTACCCCGCAGCAGCCACATCTCCGCACACCTGAGACACCTGCATTGGCTCCCAGTCAGCAAAAGGATCACCTTTCGACTTCTCACCCACGCACACAAAGCCCTCCACAACAAGGGACCGGAATACCTCAACCGACGCCTCAGCTTCTACGTCCCCACCCGCCTCCTCCGTTCCTCTGGTCTCGCACTAGCTGCCGTCCCTCGCATCCGCCGCTCCACGGCGGGTGGGAGATCTTTCTCCTTCCTGGCGGCCAAGACCTGGAACTCCCTCCCCACCAGCCTCAGGACCACCCAGGACCACTCCGCTTTCCGGAGACTCCTAAAAACCTGGCTATTCGAGCAGCAGTAACCCCCCTTTCCCCTAGCTCCTTGAGACCCGCACGGGTGAGTAGCGCGCTTTATAAATGTTAATGATTTGATTTGATACTACAATGATCCTCAAGCATATTATTAAACTGATATTACATCCATCCATGCAAGCCTATGGAAAAAGCTCACTGGCTGGATGCAAAAATGGCCTTTAGCCACAAGGTCAAACAACAACAGCGAGCAAGGAGGCATGGAGAACAAAGAACACAGGCAAGCCAATGGCAAAGGCACACCGTCAGGATGCACAAAATTGACGACAGTGACATGGTCCTGCAAACAAAAAGAGGGAACATGAGGAACAAAGAACACATGTGAGCCTATGGCAAAAGCACACTGACTAGACGCAGAAAATGGCCACAAGCCCCGTGGTCAAGCAACAACAGTGAGCAAGGATGCATGGGGAACAAAGAACACATGCAAGCATATGGTAAAAGCACACTGACTAGCTACACAAAATGCCCACCAGCCACATCGTCAAACAACAACAACACGCAAGAAGGTATGGAGAACAAAGAACATATTCAGTCCTATAGACACAGACTACACAAAATGGCCCATGGCTACATGACATGGAGAACAAAGACAAATTGAGGCTGATGACAAACATACTCACACATATTACTGGCCAGGAAAAGGAGGCATGATAATACTGAAAAAAACACTACCATTAATTTAGCAATGCAAAACACAAAAATTATCTGAGCTATAAAAAAATTACAGCAACACAAATCCTCCTAAGGCATGAAATATTACCCCACATATACACTTTTTGTAGAAAAAAAGGAAATACACATAATAGCCAACATTGTTAATTTAATACAATGCCAACCCTGTCCTAAACGATGTTTTAAAAATATATTCCACAGAAACATTTCTTTCAAGCTCTGATGATTACTACTGGGCCTACTGGCTGGATGGCCCATTGAAAGACTAGGCCACCCAGTCAAAAAAACACAAGTTACTTAGAAATACATTTCTGGGTTCCCATACAGCTGACTGTACAGGGATAGGACCTCCAGTTCTCAGCTGAGAAGTTAAGGGCTCTGTCACCTGCTTAGTTGGGCATTGTGGCTCCCAGAGATTGATAACAGTAGTAAAAGTGGAAGAGGTGCTATTGACTGCAGTTTTAGGAGGCAAGTGAGCTTTTTTCCTAATGCTGTGTAAATATACACAATGTATGCAATTGTTGACGGAGACGGACACAGCCATTGGTTTTCGGGAGTTGCTGTCACACATGTCAGCCTATTCCTGTGTCCATCGTGGAGTGGTACACCTACTATGCTGTCCACTTTTGACAACAGCTGTCGGATTACAAATGCCCTGACAGCAAGGTCAGGTGGCCTCCACTTTAGGATGTGAACCAGTGTATTTTTAAATAGTAAGTGTGTAAGCACCACTCAAAATGGTGGCTAGTTTGTTTACCAATGCAAAATGTGCAAATTACAGTTTTTTGAAACATTTCACACAGTAATGTAATGCGTTACTGTGTTTAAAGTCAATAGTGACACCATTTATTATATGCATCCATTGACGGAATTAAAAACGAATTGTAAATAATACATTTAAAACTGATTATTTACACATTATTTTTAGAAACTATTAGACATTTAAAAAAATGTTTTATCTAAGTTACAGCATCACTAAAAAAATGTGTAGACATATATGTCACAAAAACATGTGGGACTTCAACAAAGCCATGAGATGTGTGTTGAATATTAAAGTGCCATTTGCCCAGTTAAAGTGATATTTCTCTTTTGTCTTAAAGGCAGACATATGAACCCAGGGAGAGGTAGAAGACAACAGCCTCAAGTGTTTAGACCATTTCCAGACAGAAGTAATATGCAAACTGCAGCCAGATCTTCTGCCTCACAATAGGAATCCCGCATCAATAACACCAATAGTGAAAATCATGGCAGTACTCCATTTTATGGCCACATGACCCTTCCAATACACTGTGGCAGTACCTGGTTGTATGTCACAATCAACTCTCAGAGGTGCGTTACAAGAGGTCCTTTTGTCAATGATGACGCACATCAACAGCTTCATATACAACACAAAATGAGGATTTTGCAAATGTGAAGGGAGATGAGTATGCCATGGGTCGACTTACACATTTGGGTCCAAATGTACATAGCTATTTTCATGTCACAAATGGTCCGATTTACAGAATTGGGCCCTTTGCGATAAGAAAAAAGCATTTGGGTACGTAGAAACCCTATTTTGCGATTCAGGAATCTATTTACCGAATCACATAATAGGTTTGCTAATCGTTATTTGGAAGGGGCGTGCCAAGGGCATCCCATTCAAAAAGCGAGTCGCAGTGGTATGTACATTGTTTTAAGACTGTGAATGTGGTCGCAAAACAATCTGAGTTACCACCAACTTCAAGTTCTCATCATTACTACTTATATTCTGCATATATCATGACATGATATAAATTCTTTAAGTCAACATACTTTGAGTTGTAAAACCAATTATATAATTTCAATGAAATGACAAGAAAGGGACGACATACAACATTACACCCTTTATTCATTGCATAATATGTGGTTTGAGAAATGCCTGATATTTTGACATCTGTGCATATTTGGAAGAAAAGAGAGAATGACCAACATCACATTGCAAGCATTTTTTCCATGTACAAAAACAAGGCATCAAGGTAGTTGTAATCCTTTCAATGTGACATTTCCAACACTTGGACAATTGTAAGTTAAATCTTCCTAGCCAAATATAGGCAATGAAGATGCACACATTTATAAAAATTGTGAAATATGTGAAATATGTTAAAAGGTGAAAAAGACATACAAGCAGTGTACCTTCATTGTATAATGGATGGGGTTTTAAACCTGTACGGAGTACTGTTAGCCAGCATGGGAGACGGCTGTGTGAGCAACGGTAGACCACTTAAGCGGTGGGCTCTACCCTGTTGACACGGACAGAGGTTCAGCTGCCACACATCTAAGTACAGCAGTCAGAACTCTGTCAGCTCGACGGAGTACTTGGAAATGCCGTCACAGACGGATGTCAGAACTCTTATCAAGATCTAAATCAGGCCCCTAGTCATTTGTACATTCATCATAAAATTGGGTGCAGGACCAGGCCTGCTTCTAGGCCCTGTGTCCAACCCCATCCTGCACACAGAGGAAGGTTGTACATAGAGAGGAGTGGGTGCCTGTGGAGGCGTTGGTCTGGGGCCTGGCTGCAGGCCAGACCAGGGGTGGTTGCTAGTGGTGTGTTGGGCACCCACAGGTGGCTGGGCATAGGGCCTAGCCAGAGACCCTGCGCCAAATCCCATTCTGTGCATGGTGAAGGAAATTGTACTTTACATTTAAAAAAAACATAGAAATTCACTGAAAAAAAGCTAAGGTTAGTGTGACATTATAGTTAGTTGAAAATCTCAGTTAAAACATACTGTTATACATGATAGCTTTAGCGTGGTCATCCCAACAACGTTTTGCCTCCCTCTCTTCATTTTTCTGACTATGTTTTTTCTGGCTTTAGGACTCTGAACATTTACCACTGCTGACCAGTGCTAAAGTACCTATGCTCTCTCCTCTAAACATGGTAACATTGGTTCCTACTCAATTGGCACATTTAATTTAACTGTAAGTCCCTAGTAAAGTGCACTACATGTGCCCAAGGTCTGTAAATTAAATGCTACTAGTTGGCCTGCAGCACTGATTGTGTCACCCACATAAGTAGCCCCTTAACCATGTCTAAGGCCTGCCATTGCAAGGAACGTGTTTCTCTGCGGCTTAGACTAGGCATTTCAAACTTCTTGCCAATCCTTAAACTCTCCTTTTGCTACATATAAGTCACCCCTAAGGTAGGTCCTAGGTAACCCATAGGGCAGGGTGCTATGTAAGTAAAAGGCAGGACATGTACTTATGTGTTTTACATGTCCTGTTAGTGAAAAACTCACAAATGTGTTTTCCACTCCTCCTCTCCTGATAGACTAGCATTAGAGCTGGCCTTATATACTTTTAAGTGGTAGATTCTCATCTGGAAGGAGTGGCCCTGTCATGTTTAGTATGGCCAGAATGGTCATAGAAGATCCTGATTACTGATGAAGTTGAATTTAATGTTACTATTTTAGAAATGCCACTTTTAGAAAATAGAAATTTCTCTGCACTTAATGCCATCTGTGTCTTGCAGCCTGTCTCCAATCCATGTCTGGTCTGTGATGGTTGACACCTCCCCTTGGGCATTCCATCCAGACAGCCATAATCACAGGACACTCAGTCACATCTGTATTCATCTGCATACTGAATGGGTCTCCCTGGGCAGGAAGGGTGGAGGCCTTGATCTCATTAAAGACGACTCTTCTGGATCTACACCTGAACTCTGTCAGAGGAACTGCCTGGCTGCCCAAAGGACTCATCTGGACTGCTTTGCTGAAAAGGACTGCTGCCCTGTGTGTTGCCCTGCTGCTGGCCTCTGGCTTTGCTAGAAGGACTCTGACTTCCCCAAAAGTGCTCTCCAAGGACTTGGATTGAGCTGGCCTCCAGTTCTGAAGTCTCAGGGCCAACAAAGACTTCACATACTAGCTGCTAGCTAGTTCACCGGCTTCAGCGACTCCAGTTGCAACTTCAGTGACTCCAGCACCAACGCCGCTGCCGGACGCCTCATCACTGCCTGCTCTGTGGTCGTCACTGCACAAAAGAATTGTGATCTGCAATGCAAGTCTGACGTTGCCGCAATGCAGCCAGAGTCACACAGTGTGATCGCAACTGGCTTCATCAACCCCGCCGGGTCACAAGGAACCTATGCCTCACCACCGACACTGCACCAGCTTCCCCTGCAACCGGACAGAGCTGATGCCTCATCTCCCCTTCCTCGCAGTATGAAACTAATGCCTCACCTCCCTGGTTCGCCGTAAGAGACTGATACCCACCGGCTCCAGTGACACATCACCTCCACAACTCTGAGTGATGTCTTTGTTTCTTCGTTTTCAAAGGTACTAAGCCTGGGGTATGTGCAGCTTTGTGACCAGTGTCTGTGGCATCGGACTATTGAGAACTACTCCGTCAATGACGCTGTGATAGCCGCAGTTGGAGATATTGGGGGTCATTCCGACCCCGGCGGTCAAGGACCGCTGGGGCCGGGGATGCGGGAGCACCGCCAACAGGCTGGCGGTGCTCCTCAGGACATTCTGCTGCGGTCAGAACAGGAAAACCGGCGGTCTCCCGCCGGTTTTCCGCTGTCCTGCAGAATCCTCTGACACCCCATACCGCCATCCTGTTCCTGGCGGGTTGCCCGCCAGGAACAGGATGGCGGTATGGGGTGTTGTGGGGCCCCGTAAGAGGGCCCCACTTTGTATTTCAGTGTCTGCTTTGCAGACACTGAAATACGCGACGGGTGCCACTGCACCCGTCGCACATACCCACTCCGCCGGCTCCATTCGGAGCCGGCTTCCTCGTGGGGAGGGGTTTCCCGCTGGGCTGGCGGGCGGCCTTCTGGAGGTCGCCCGCCAGCCCAGCGGGAAAGCCAGAATGGCCTCCGCGGTCTTTCGACAGCGGAGCGGCCATATGGCGGCTCCCTCCAGACGGGCAGCTCCCGCCGCCCGCGGGGGTCAGAATGACCCCCATTGTGTTTCTAAGCACTTAAGTGGGATTTAATCTTGAAAAATTCATAACTCTTCTTGTGTACACTGGATCTTTGTCATTTTGACCTTATTTTATCCAGATAAATATTATCTAATTTTCTACACCTGTGTGATGATTTTTTGTGGTGTTTTCACTGTGTTATTGTATGAGTTATTGCACAAAAACTTACACATTGCTTTCTAAGTTAAGCCTGCCTGCTCTGTGCTAAACTGGCCCAGGGTGAGCAGAGGATAATTTGGATTGTGTTGTGACTTACCCTGACTAGAATTGTGGTCCCTATTTGGACAGGGATATATACCTCTGCCAGCTAAAGACATCATTTTAAATTAACAAAATCATTGAAATTTGCCAGCTATAGTTATGGCAAGCAACTATAAAGGGTGCTCTAAAGTTACTATAACTTGTGCCCCTGTCATGCACAACTTACTAATCACTAATATCAGTTCAGATGCTGCAGTGATATTATCCCTGATGTCATAGAGCATGTCATGAGTGATGTGATAAACGAGGTAATTAGCAGTGCACAGCGAGGGTGCCACAAAAAGTAAAGAGGCCCCAGGGGATGGGGTCTCTGGTTTCTGAAATAAAGTTCAGGGAGAGAGACAGTGAACCCCCATCTCCATAGGAAATAAAGTTGCCCTGAGGACCCTGGGGCCTGAAAAAAACACTCAAGGAAGAGAGCTGAGCACCCTTTCCACTAAAAAGTAAAATGGACTTCAGAATGGGTCCTGGATCCTAAACAAGGCTCTGGGAGTGTGCCGCATAAACCCACCTGCAAATAGTGTAGGAGTCCCAGGGGGATATAGTTATTCTGGTCTGATAATGGCTAGAGGAGTGGTTCACAGTCATGCATCTCTAGGAAAAAAACAACTGCGACCCACTAGGCCTTGGCTTACCCAGGAGGGATTTTTTTTTAAAAGGCAGGAAGCTGCTTTTTTCACCATGGATCAACAGCACCAATAAAAAAGAAATATTCCCTCTGGGACCACCCTAACAAGCCTGATGGGGGCAGGGTATCTCTATCCTACACTCTAATTGTCTTTTTTAACTTTTTGACTGGCCAGGGGATTGAGTCTCCTAGTCCTAAAATGGCTGCTGCAACATCTTTGCTGATGTGTTGGCTGCCAATCAAATCATTCCTTATGATCTGTCAGATCCTCAGATCCTCCTTGGTGTGAAATATACAATTTTTTCAATCTTAATTTCTCAAAAACTACTAAACGGTTTTACACCAAAGAAGAAAAAGCACACTTTCTGGTCAAGGATCTAGCTTTCTGCCAAATTTGGTGTAATTCTGTTCAGCAGTTTTTGAGTTATTGCTGTTCGATTTTCCTATTGATTGAACGGTGATAACACATTTGGGACCACCTTCTTTTTGCCTCTCGCTTTATCACACCAAAGCTTTTCAGGAAGGAGTTGATGCGAATGAGATTTGTTTCTGAAAGTTTTGTGAAGATTTGTCAAATGACACCAAAATGATTAGCAAACCAAAAAATCCATTTATATATGGACACACACACATATATATACTGATATATCTAATATATGCTCTCACTGAATAAGCTCTGAATTTGTTTGTTCAAAACCATAGAAATTCTGCAGTTATAGTTAGAGTTCTTTGAAGTAACTATAACTTGTGCCCTAAGGTAAATATAACTTATGCTTTTGCCATGCACAGCTAATTTCTCCACATATTGTATCATTGATGATATCTTGTGTCCCATCTTTCATATTATCACAGCAACATTTGTAATAAAATAATTGATGAGACAACTGTGCATGGCCCCGTGGAGGTGCTGGCCCTCCCACAACAAATTTAGAAAGTGCCCCGGGGAGGTGGTGGTCCCCAGGACTCGAGGGAGACGTGGCTCCCCCGTATGTATTATAATTAAAGACCTGGGGAGGTGGCGGTCCCTGGGGTTGTGATGGAGGCCGTCAGGAGTCCCCCAATTTGACCCAGGGAATGAGTGGTCCCCAGAGTCCCAGGGGTGTGGGCCCCGCCACATATGTTGTAAAAAAGCACCCCAGGAGGTGGTGGTCCCCAGGGCTGTGGGGGGTCAGGAGGCCCCCTCACAGTCAAAATTATTAATGCTTTTGGGACCTGGCAACATCTGGGGGCCTATCAGAAATAAGTGTGGGAGCCCGTGCTTGGTTTTTAAAGTTTTTTGCCACAAATTCACGAATATCATGATTTTGGGGCAAAAAAATAATTTGAAAAATGCTTTTTTGCTCCTAGGTCCCCGCCATAGCTAAGGGGTCATATTGTCCCTACCCTGGACCCTGGCTTCTTTTTTTATTTTTTTACTTTTACGATGGCTGCCAACACTTCCTGGTTTGAAGTGTTGGCAGCAATTAGAGCTGTGCATTTCACTGTAAGAGCTCATCTTTGTTCGCGAATACTTTGCGCCCAGAGATGTACAAATTTGAGTTTCCCTACATTTCTCTAAACCTACTGAACAGATTTAGACCCTCATTATGACATTGGCGGTAAATACTGAATCCCTCCTCCTTGACTGCTGCCAACATACCGCCGAGGAGTCGAACATTTGTCTGCCAGATTATTCACATACACACAAAACCAACAGAAACAAGAAACAACCACAAATCCGCCAGACCCAACGAATGCCACTCCTACTGTTACGCCACCAAAACAACACCCTCTAAATAATGACACACGAATCACCACTGAGGACATTCAACAGCGGTAAACCATTGGCGGTGCACACCGCCAAGGGGGGAATGGCCATCCAAATACAAAACAAGACAACATTGTCCAGAACAAAAAAACCTAGCCTGACACAATTACACACACCGACATACCCACTGGCGGCACTGTAAAACACCCCCACATCACCCACAAACCTTTGCAAAAATGAGAAGACCACCACAACTTGCCACATCAATCCCAGAGACAACTGAACACACATACCACAAATAACCATTCATCCCTCACGCACCACACACCCCACCACATCACACATCACCCTTTGCACAACACACACAACACCCATCTCCCCACAAAGGCAACCCTGTTTCACTGATGAGGAGTTGCAGGTCATGGTGGAGAAAATAAGCAGGGTGGAGCCACAGCTGTTTGAAGCACAGGTACAGCAAATTTCCATTGCCAGGAAGATGGAGCTATGGCAGAGAATCGTGGACAGGGTGAACGCTGTGGGGCAACATCCACGCAAAAGGGAGGACATAAGGACGAGGTGGAACGACCCAGGGGAGAAGGTGCATTCCACCGCAGCAAGGCACCAGCTCGCCATCAGGAGGACTGGTGGTGGACCCCCACCTCCTCCCCCACAGCTAACAGCATGGGAGGAGCAAGTCTTGGCAATACTGCATCCTGAGGCACTCACTGGAGTAGCCGGAGGACTGGACTCTGGTGAGTCACCAATTACAACCAATCACCCCCCATACCTGCATGCCATCTCACCCCCTCAACCTGACCCCCTACACCCTACTCCAACCCACACAGTGCACCACCCCAATTACCACACCTAAATAGAAACCCCTGCAGGCCAAACACACTGCAAGCACATCCCTTCCAGCTCTGCATGCACACCCACCACCAATGCATGCACAGCATGTAGAACTACCAATTCAACAATTCATCACCACACACTACCAAAGATGGGAGGACAACACCAATATCATTGGGAAAGCTAGGAATGCGGAATATGTCACGGACAAGTACCCTAACACATCACTCACATCCCCACAGGTGCCCCAGCCAATGTCAGCGGCGAGGGGGTGCTATGGCTACCCAGTCTCCCACCAGATGAAGCTCCCAGTGATGACAGCAACTCTGGAGCTCTGGATCTGGATGAACTCCCTTGCCTGTCTTGGATCACTGGTCAGTTGGCTACCGCATCCCACAGCCAGTCCACTACAGAGCCCCCCCTCCAAATCTAACACCACAGCAGCCAGCCAACGCCCCCAGACCTCTGTCCCCAGGACACGTCAATCAGTAGTGTGCCCACCTGTACAGGAACCTGAGTCTACCTCACACAGGCAAGACCATGAGGGTCCTGGTGTCAGTGGGAGTGGGCACACCATTCAGGGGACACAGGCATAGGGTGTCAGGGACAGTAGGAGGACAGCTGTGCACCAGGGGGAGGACAGGCCCAGGGAACTGACTGCCAAGGAGGCACTCACAAATGTCCTGGGGGGCATACCAACATTCTCAGGACAAGGTGGTTCAGGTGCTCAATATCATGCAGGAGAACCAGCGGCTGCAGGAGGAACACCACCAGGAGGTCATGCAACAATTACTGGCCTTGAATACCACCATGGCCCCCATTGCAGGGGTGCTGGGTGACATGGCCAACATCATGCGGGAGTACACAGCACAGCAGTGAGCCCCTACCACTAGCCAGTGTATTGACCAGCACTCCACATCTGCTGCAGCTAGTGGACAGGAGGCCCTGCCAAAAGGACCCACAGGCCATCAGCACCCCTCCCTCTGCAGAAGGTGAACCATCCTGCAAATGTTCCCTGCAACCCAGACAGACACCAGAGACAGTTGCCAAGACCACCGCCAGGAAATGAGCCCCTCCAGAATGTCCCCCTTGTGTTCCACTGTGTCACCATGTCCACTTTGAACTGCCATTGCTCCTCTCCCAATGGCCCATTGGACACTGGACCTGTGCTACAAACAGACTGGCCCACTACACTGGACCATTCCCAACCATCACCCCACCCTATTGCACTTTGCATTGTAAACCAAATTTATAAATAAACACCCTTCAACACAACTTGAGTAATAGTGCTTTATCTGAAGAAAATGTACAATGTATTGAACTGTATTGAACTGCATGATCCTGTGCAAATGTCCTGTAATGTGTTCATCCATCCTACATATGTGTCTCAGCAGACTACACATTACAGCATTACACTGTTGTAACCACACCAACATCTGCAATAAGGGACGGCATAGGTGACAGTCAGGTGAGATGCAATGGTAGTTACTGGCATTATACAACAGCCACACAGCACAACACTATAATGGAGAAATGTATACTTCAACAGTCTTACCTGAGTGTCATTGGAAGTACTGCTGTATGATATGTGTCCTGTTGCCCACATCCTCCTCCTCTTCCTCCTCCTCACTGTCCTCAGTGTCCACTGCTGCCACAGCTGCATTGTCACCCCCTCCTCATGCAGATAGGGCACATGGCATCTGAGGCCAAATTGTTCAGCATGCAGCACACCACAACAATCTTGTAGACCTTTTCAGGGCAGTAGCATTGGGATACACCAGTCAGATGGAGTCACCTGAACCTGGCCTTCAGGAGACTGAAGGTCCGATCAACAATGCTCCTGGTACACCCATGAACATCACTGTACCTATTCCAGCCCCTGTTGTCAGATTCCTAACAGGGGTCAAGAGCCAGGACAGGTTTGGGTAGCCAGAGTCACCTGGAAGAAGTGAGGGACACACATTACTCTTGCATAATGGCATGGGGTATGACTCCAGTAGGCATACAGTGACATACATTGTGTGGGGACTCAGGCTCACCTATAAGCCACACTCTGTGCCTCTGTAGTCGTGCCATCAGCTGTGGGACGTTGCTATTCCTCAGGACAAAGGCATCGTGCACCGACCCAGGATACTTGGCAGTGACGTCAGAGATATACTGGTCAGCAAGGCACACCATCTGTACATTGAGTGAGTGAAAACTCTTCCTATTCCTGTACACCTGTTGATTGACCCGGGAGGGGACTGAGGCAATATGGGTCCGATCAATGGCCCCAATCACATGTGGTATGTGTCCCATTGCATAGAATACTGCCTTCACAGTTTGCAAATCATCAACCTGGGGCAATGCGATCTAGCTGCACATGTGTTTGAGCAAGGCAGCCAAAACCCTTGCAAGTAAAACCGAGAACAGTGGCTGTGACATTCCTGCAGCCAAGCCCACAGTCACCTGGAAAGAACCTGTTGCCTGGAAATGGAGCACTGATAGTACCTGCACAAGAGGAGCCATTACTGTGGTGCAATGGATAGCGGGTAGCAGATCAGGCTCCAATTGTGCAGACAGCTCTGTGATTGTGGCCCTGTCCAGATGATAGGTGAGTATGATGTGCCTGTCCTCCAGTGTAGCCAAGTCCACAAGGGGTCTGTACACGGATGCTTCCCTTCTTCCCAGTGGTTGGTACCTAAGGGACCCAAAAGTAAAAAGGGAGTGACAACAGGACCTAGGGACACACAACATCAGAGTACACAGAACATGTACGTATGATGGACACTAGGATTGTCTAGGTGTGGACATTCAACACCAATGACGCACTTTTAAATTCAATACATGAGTACTAGCAGTAGAAAATGGCAACTACCTGTCCTGTATGCAGGGACAGGTGGAAGTGACCTCACTCTGCCAGCGTTAGGCATCATGGCGGAAGGCAGTCTGCACCGCCGTGCAATTCGTCATTGGCTAACATGTGGCTCTATGGAGTAAAAGAACCAATGATGATCAACGCCGGCAGTGGTGGTGTTCACTGCCGCAGACATGACCTCCATTTTCTTTCTACTGCTTCACTTGATTCCTGACTTTCCACTGGACTACATCTCCACTGCGTGTGCTGCTGTGACCTGCGTCTGGAACCTGCCATGGCCTGTGCAACAGGGGAAATGTCCCCAGCCTTCGCGTTGGAGGAGTTGCAGAGGCTCGTGGATGGGGTCCTACCTCTGCATGGGCAGTTGTATGGGCCTCCAGACCAACAGATGAGTACATCATGGGTATGTTGCATGCAACATGTCTGCATGCAGGCAGACCTGTAATATCATCCTGTGGTTCAGTGTTGGAAAACATTGCAAAATACATTGAATACTATCTATCTCCCATGGTACAAAATCTAAGCTCTTATATTAGAGACACCAGTGATTTATTACGCGTCATAGATGGCATTACATGGCAAGAAGATTATTATCTGTTGACTATAGATGTAATAGCCCAATGTACATCGATACAACATGAAATAAGCATCCATGCAATTGAGTATTTTTTTAAAGAGAGAAGGGTGAGAGAGCATAAGCATTCAATGATGTTGATAGAAATGATAAATCTTTGCCTAAATATTAATGTGTTTATTTTTGATAAACAAATGTACAAACAAAAGTGCAGAACTGCTAAGGGAGTGGCCTTTTCTCCCAGTTATGCAAACCTAACGATGGGATGGTAGGAGAAAGAGGTTGCCTGGAAGGAACATCATGAGGAATACATGGAAAAGGTGCTACTATGGACAAGATACATTGATGATCTTTTCATCATTGGAAAGGGACTGTTAAGGATTTTGAGAACTTCTTCGATATTTTAAATTGCAATCATGTGGGTTTGAGGGTTACATATGCAATTGACAAGAAGAAAATTAATTTCCTAGATTTAAGTTTATATGTAGAGAACAATCAACTATAGACAACTTTGTATAGCAAGGAAACCTCTACGAATTCTATCCTACACAGATCAAGTTGTCATCCACAGTATATAGTAAAAAAATATCCCACATGTTGAGTTCTTAAGATCAAGAAGAAATTGTTCCACTGAGAGGGAATTTGAAAAACATGGGGAAAGCATGATGAACAGATTCAGAGTAAGAAATTATAGATTAGGAAATATACAAATAGGTTTGGAGAAAGCGAGACAGAGAAGCCATAGTGACATGCTAGTACAAATACAACAAAATAAGGGCAGTGCTAAAAAGATACAAACATCTAAACCAAAGCCATATTATCATATAGCAAGGAAAGTGGTAAAATCTGGAACATTCTTCAGAAATATCGGCATATATTAAAAGAGGAACCAGATATAAGTGGGAAAATAGGACCATCAATATCCATTGATTTTTAAAAAAGCACCATCTATAAAAGATATGCTAGAACATAACTATTTTGAGGACAAGCAAGATAAAGGTTGGTTTGAAAAAATAAGCAAAGGTTTTAGAAAATGTCTCAGTTGTAAAGCCTATACTATTTGCAAAAATATGAGCTCGTACAAAGATGCAATGGGTGAAGAAATATTGATACACCAAAAAATCACATGTGAAATCACATTTTTGGTATATGTTGTTGAGTGCCAGTGTGGGCTAAAGTATGCTGGTAGCACCATTTTTCAATCAAAAAAGAGAATCCCAGAACACATTAGGGCCATCGAAAATAATGATATAACATATGCCATAGCAAGACACATGGATAGGGTACATGAAGATTCTACATGGAAAAGTCTGCGATATTATGGGATAGGCAGAGTACCCCAGCTACCAGAGGGGGAGGGCGATAGGATCCTAACATTAAGGAGGAAAGAATCAATATGTATCATGACACTAAGCACAAAATACCCAAGGGGTTTGAACCTTGACAAGGAATTATACGTACATGTTTGATGATAAAGATATTGATTGACATAAACAAAATAGGAATACTGTTTCAATTAGGTAGAACAGAGTACCAATGGAAAATGTACCAACATAGGGTCTTATTTTTATCTTCATATTCATTTGTTTTTTACTTTGATGAATCTCACAACTGAAAGTGGAAAATTTGAATCTATTACAAGTATGTGATGAATAATTTTACTGCAGATGTTCCAGTGACCTTATCACTGATATTATCAAAGATGTCATGAGGGCTGTAATTTGAGGGGTAATTAGCAGTGCATGGTGAGGGTGCAAGTCATAGTTACCTTT
This sequence comes from Pleurodeles waltl, assembly GCF_031143425.1. Classification (NCBI taxonomy): domain Eukaryota; kingdom Metazoa; phylum Chordata; class Amphibia; order Caudata; family Salamandridae; genus Pleurodeles; species Pleurodeles waltl. The sequence continues at coordinate 360,025,274 of NC_090446.1, forward strand.
GGGCACAAATTATAGTTACTTGAGGTAATTCTAACTATAATAAATGAATTTCTATGGTTTTGTATGTTTAAAAAGTGAGCCTGACTTAAACGTCCCTATAACCTTTGGTTATTTTAAGTGAAAAAAAAAATATATATATATATATTATATATATATATATATATATATATATATATATATATATTACCTAGTGGCAGTCACCACTAAGTAGTTAAAGTTAGGACTATGTTTCCCCATATGCAGCTTACATCGTGTCACAATGGCGGCCATTTTTCATTTTAATTTACGGTTGCAGCATGGCTAATGGTAATTTTAGAACAGCAAATTAAAAAAAATATGCATGGGAGCACCGATTCAAAATAAAAAAGCACTGGCAAAGCAACAGTCTGGGGCTCGTCTTCAAAGGTTCGTTCTTTTGACATTGCCAAAGCTTGTTTTCTCTTGGTCCTTCATTGAGTGTCTTTCTGTGCGAGCATAAGTCACAGGAGGCCATGTCACATTTGACACTTTCAGTCCTTTTGTTCGTTTCACACAAACTAGCCTTGTATTGTGTGACTTACAGCTTTGCCTTTATCATTTCGAGTAAAATCTCATAAATCCTATCATGTAAAACCGTTTTGTCTAAAAACGTATGATGACTATGCTGGCGTCTATGTATGCCCTTGTACGAGAGCTGCATGTACGTGCCTGGTCGTTGTCTATCTTGTATGCCTGCGTTCATGTTCATGGGTCGCTCTGGATATTTGCACGTCTGCATGGGTGAGTGCACTCGGATTGATTTGTGTGTATGTATATATACGTCTGTAACATTTTTGCTTGCTCTGTGCTTATGTCTGTTCATTTTCCTATACATTGTGTGCCTGTGTGTGTGCGCGCGCGCCTACACAATAACAAGCTAAACTCATTGGCATTGTCAATGTGTGGGATTATACCTCTAGTGCACGGGCGATCGCTGCTTATAGAATGTCTCTGAGGTCACATAAATTTACCCCTACATTTGGAACACTTTCTTAACAGCGCAGAGGATTGCTATGCCAGAAGACAAGGAGGAACTTTCTACCGCCCTTCCATACTAGTACAGACCACCAATGAGCTGCCCCCTGTCACTCATCAATACCATTTAAAAGGACGGATGAACACACTGAGGGGGTTATTCTAACTTTGGAGGAGGTGTTAATCCGTCCCAAAAGTGACGGAAAAGTGACGGATTTACCACCAGCCGTATTACGAGTCCATTATATCCTATGGAACTCGTAATACGGCTGGTGGTATATCCGTCACTTTACCGTCACTTTTGGGACGGATTAACACTCCTCCAAAGTTAGAATAACCCCCTGAATGTCGCCTCATAGCCAAACCCACTTCAACGTAGCAAAATTCTTAGAAATTGCTGTTTTAACCAATGCTGTTAACTTAATTGGACACCTGGGATATGTGTATTCCAAACACTCAGATGTCTGATTATGAAACCCTACTGAATATTCAGTGCAATTATCCCCGCTAGCTAAAATACGATTAAAAGATGAAAGACTAATTAAGATGAATAGATACTGTTGGAGGGTTATTTCTAGTCTTTTGTCCAACGCACGAATTCAATCGGACTGTAAATTGGGCATTCTCCATAGTCATAAAGCCTGTTTTACCCATTGTGCTGAGAACTGGATGGGCCAGTGCCACATGGAAGTACAAGTTCTGCGATAACCCCTCAGACTCGGATATTTTAGCCGGAGCTAAAAGCAGGAGGTTTTCCCGGTGAAATAGCGGGTGCAAAAAGAGGAAAGAGGAATAACTAGAACAGGACTGGACTTTATGTCAGGACCGAAGGCTTAAATTATGCTTATTTCTCTTTACTGTGTAAACAAACAGCAGTCTATTGAGCCCTTGGCTGCCAGGCCTTTTCCCCCTCAGGTGCCAGGCCTTTTTTTGACTGTTTGGGGCAGTTCGCATTTGGGCCCTCATAACTTTTTGTCCACATAAGCTGCTCACACCAAATTTGCATCCTTTTTTTACCAACATCCAAGGGATTCTAGATGTACTAGGTTTTCCTACAGAAAATAACAGCTGAAATAAAAAAATATTGAACTTGAGGTGAAAAAAGCCACTTTTCTCCTCGTTTTACTCTGTAACTTTTTCCTGCGATGTCAGATTTTCAAAAGTAATATACTGTTACGTCTGCTGGACTTTTCTGGTTGTGGGGATATATTGGGCTTGTAGGTTCATCAAGAACCCTAGGCACCCAGAGCCAATAAATGAGCTGCACCTTACAATGGGTTTTCATTGTATACCTGATACACCGCAATTCATGTGGTGAAATATAAAGAGTGAAGTATAGGTATCAAGGAAACCTTTGTATTTTCAAAATGGGCACAAGATAAGGTGTTGAGCCGCAGTGGTTAGTTGCAAATCTTTGAACTCTGGGGTGTCCATACTAGCATGTGAATTACAGGGCATTTCTCAAATAGATGTCTTTTTTACACACTGTCTTACATTTGGAAGGAAAAAATGTAGAGAAACACAAGGGGCAATAACACTTGTTCTGCTATTCTGTATTCCCCCAAGTTTCCTGATAAAAATGGTACCTCACTTACGTGGGTAGGCCTAATGCCTGTGACAGGAAACGCAATATGGACACATCACATTTTTACATTGAAAACTGATGTGTTTTTTGGAAAGTGCCTAGCTGTGGATTTTGAACTCTAGTTCAGCTGGCACCTAAGGAAGCCTACCAAACTTGTGCATTTTTTAAAACTAGACACCTAGGGGAATCCAACATGGGGTAATTCGTGGGGCTCTCACCAGGTTCTGTTACCTTTACAAACCTCAAAAAGTGGCAAAAAAACACTTTTTCCTCAAGTTTCGGTGAAGGAAAGTTCTGGAATCTAAGAAGAGCCACAAATGTCCTTCTACCCAGCATTCCCCCAAGTCTCCCGATAAAAATGGTACCTCACTTGTGTGGATAGGCCTAGCGCCCGCGACAGGAAGTGCCCCAAAACACAAGGACACATCACATTTTCCTAAAGAAAACTGACCTGTTTTTTGCAAAGTGCCAAGCTGTGGATTTTGGCCTCTAGCTCAGCCGGCACGTAAAAAAAACTACCAAACTTGTGCATTTTTTAAAACTAGACACCTAGGGTAATCCAAGATGGGGTGACATTCGGCTCTCATCAGGTTCTGTTACCCAGAATCCTTTGCAAACCTCAAAATTTGGCAAAAAAACACTTTTTCTTCACATTTCGGTGACAGAAAGTTCTGGAATCTGAGAGGAGCCACAAATTTCCTTCCACTCAGTATTTCCCCAAGTCTCCCAATAAAAATGGTACCTCACTTGTGTGGGTAGGCCTAGTGCTCACGACAGGAAATACCCCAAAGCACAACGTGGACACATCACATTTTCCTAAAGAAAATTGACCTGTTTTTTGCAAGGTGCCAAGCCGTATATTTTGGCCTCTTGCTCAGCCGGCACCCAGGGTAACCTTCCAAACCTGGACATTTCTAAAAACTAGACACCTAGGGAAATTCAGAATGGGGTGACTTGTGGGGCTCTCACCAGGTTCTGTTACCCAGAATCCTTTGCAAAACTCAAAATTTGGCAAAAAAACACTTGTTCCTCACATTTTGGTGACAGAAAGTTCTGGAATCTGAGAGGAGCCACACGTTTCCTTCCACCCAACGGTGCCCCAAGTCTCCTAATAAAAATTGTACCTCACTTGTATGGGTAGGCCTAGTGCTCACGAAAGGAAATGCCCCAAAACACTATGTGAACACATCAAAATGATCAAATACAAAACTACCTGTTTTTTTTTGGGGGGGGGCACCTGCGTTTTTGGTCCTGGGCTCAGCAGCCATATAGGGAAACCTTCCAAACCCAAACATTACTGAAAACTGGACACCCGAGGGAGTCCAGGGAGGTGTGACTTGCCTGGATCCCCAAGCATTTTCTTACCCAGAATCCTCAACAAACCTCAAATTTAGCCAAAAAAGAAAACAAATCTCAAATTTCTGTGTGGGATCACCACACCGGTGCAAATTTCCTACCACCCAATGTTCCCCTCAGCCTCCCAGTAAAAATGATACCTCACTTGTGTAGGGGAGTCAAGTGCCTGTGACAGGGAAGAGCAAAAAACATGTCAAAAATGAGGGGGAACCAAAGCGGGTCCAAAAGGGCAGTTTGAAAAAAAAACGTTTTTAGGCTGACAGCTGGGGCAGAATTTTGTATAGGTAGAGATGCGACAATGCAGATTCTGGAAGGTTACATCACAAAAATGTGGGAAAAATGTGTGATTTCCAGCAGAGTTGGAGGTTTGCAGGGCATTGTGGGTAAGAAAATGGTGCAGGGTGCATGTGAAGCACACCACCCTGGACTCACCCAGATGTTTAGTTTTCAGATGTGTCTAGGTCTCGTAGATTTTTCTACATGGCAGCGTCCCAAAGCCCAAAAAGTGCAGCCTCCCAAAGTCCAAAAAGTGTAGCCCTCACCATTCCAAGTGGGACGATTTTGAGAGTTAGACAAGCTCTCATGGCACAAATGTAAAACCAAACCCCCAAAAAATCAAATGTCCTCATGCTTGCCATGGGAGAAGATGTTTTAGTGTGCAGGGGAGAGCTGAAAGACTGTTATCCCCTTCAGTTGGGGTGGGGGCATAACCATGCCCATACTGGTTGGTAGCCACCACCCCACTATTTTTTTATTTTATTTTTAATTCCCTGGCATCTAGTAGGTTTTCTGTCCCCCCCCCCCCCCCCGGAGTGAATCAGGGGTAATTGCCACATCTGCCCACCAGTGGGCAGAACAACTTTGCACCCGTTTATTTGGGGTGGGGGTATGGCCATACCCCCACCATCTTTTTTTAAAACACAATTCTTCCCTGGTCTCTGCTGGGATGGGCCTTCCAAAAATAGGCCGATCTGCCACCAAGGGTGGGGGGGACAGAAATGACCAACAATATTGTGCCCTCATGGGGAGCGACCCTTGCCCAAGGGGCTGCCCCCCCAAACAACACACACACCAATTCCTGGTGCCTAAGTGGTTTCTCCCCTACCTGAGGGCAGAGCGGCCTAATAGAAATAGGCCAATCTGCCCCAAAGGGGGGCAGAAATGACCTAATATAAAATTGCCCCCCAGGGGAGCGACCCCTTAGGTATCTGTAAAAAAATATAAAGATAAAAAATCCCTGGGGCCTAGTGGTTTTTGCCCCCAAGGGGGGCAGAAATGGCCTAAAATAAATTAGCCGCCACCGGGGAGCGACCCTTGCCTAAGGGGTCACTCCCCTTGCATGACATTAACATCCAAATAAGAAATTGCTGATGTCAAGTGGTTTCTGCCCTCTTGGATGCAGATTGGCAGAAGAAAAATAGGCCAATCTGCCCCCAAGGAGGGCAGAAATTGCCTTAATACAATTTGCCCTCAGGTCGACCGACCCTTGCCTTAGGGGTCGCTCCCCATGTCTAAAACAAAAAAAATATATCCTTGGTATCTAGTGGCTTCAGCCCCCAGGGCCTCATTTAAATAGGGCGATCTGCACCCGGGGGGGCAGAAAATGCCTGATAATTAAATGCCCCCCAGGGGAGCGATCCTTGCCCAAGTGGTCGCTCCCCTTCATTATAAACATAAAAAAAGACCCTGGTGTCTAGTGGTTTCTGCTCCCCTTGGGGGCAGATTGGCATAAGAAAAATAGGCCGCTCTGCCCCCAAGGGGGGCAGAAATGTCCTAAATACAATTCGGCCCCATGGGAGCAAACCTTGCCTGAGAGGTCGCTCCATAACATAAACATAAAAAAAGACCCTGGTGTCTAGTGGTTTCTGCCCCCCTTGGGGGCAGATTGGCATAAGAAAAATAGGCCGCTCTGCCCCCAAGGGGGGCAGAAATGTCCTAAATACAATTCGGCCCCATGGGAGCAAACCTTGCCTGAGAGGTCGCTCCCCTTGCATGAAATTGACATCCAAATAACAAATCCCTGGTGTCTAGTGGTTTCTGCCCCTTTGGGGGCAGATTGGCCTAAGAAAAATAGGCCGATCTGCCCCCAAGGGGAGCATAAATTGCCTTAATACAATTTGCCCCAGGGGAGGGACCCTTGCCTAAGGGGTCGCTCCCCAGGTCTAAAAAAAAAAAAATTATCCCTGGTATCTAGTGGCTTCTGCCCCCCCCCCCGGGGACAGATCGGCCTCATTTAAAAGGCCCAATCTGCCCCCAGCGGGGCAGAAAAGGCCTAATAATTAATTGCCCCCCTGGGGAGCGGCCCTTGCCAAATAGGGCGCTCCCCTTATACATAAATCAAACAAAAACAAAACAAAAAACAAATTACCTGGTGCCTAGTTGGCATTTCTGCAGCCTGATTGCTTCACGATCAGGCTGCAGAAATGCTTACAGAGAAAGGCCTTTGCTTTCCTTTCATGCCTCTGCCTGCCCCCACCTCCCGGTTGGAAAAGAAATGCGACCGTGGCCGAGGGTGAGACTAGCTCGTCCAAGGCACCCAAGGGGTTAAAACATACAAACAAAAAAAATACATGCCCCAAGAACACTAATCCATGATAGTCACATGCTCCAATCAGTAATCACATCCAGTTATAAGCACTGTCAACTCCATTTTGTAATTCTCTTTCTTTGTTGCTTCATAGCCAGTTAAGTGACATTTTCCCTTATTCCTTTATTAATACTAAACATTGCTGTGAGTGGCAGGAGATGGGGGTGCGCTCTAATGGACAAGCCTGCCCTGTCTCCGCACTTAATTTTATTGCATATTGTGTTTTTTCTCTGCTGCACACCGTGATTTGTCCGCGAGACACTCAGCAGCATTGAGTGGCTTCGTCTGGGCCATTTTGCTGACTGGGAGCATGACTCACCTAACAGCCCGCTTGTATCCACACGGCCCTCTTGTTAATGGAGTGGAAGCAGAAGTTGGACATGGCCACTTCACAGCGGCGGTGGACCCATTTCTGTGAGCTCTGCCTCTGATCAGTGTGCACAAATGTGAAGCTGTCATGGTTCATTTGAACGCAGAAGCTAAAGCGTAGCAGTGACAGGCTTTGGCGATTTGACAGTTACGGCCTTCTAAAAGCACTCCTTGCTTCTTGATCAGAGATCTAAGCATATCAGGCTCCTTTCACACCCTGGTGCATCAGAAGGTCCCCAGGGATGTAAAATCATACCAGGCTTGGCCTAGAGGGTTGTGCAGGCAGCTCCCTCCACATAAAAAGATAATGAAATCATTCTGCCTGCTGGGGTGAGCACTATCCCTTGCCGGTAGCTGAGTCCTACCCCATATTGCAACTTCACTGTATTGGATAACCTGGGTTCCGGGAAAAGAATTATGGCCCAGTACGATCATTTTGAGGAGGACCTAGAATATTTTGGCAATGATATCTTCCCTAGAGGAAAAGCTGGTTGAAACACTTGACAATAATGTTCAATTGTCCATCAATAAGGCATTAGCCAAACCCTTAGGGCCCCTGATCCACCATTTCAAAGGCTTTGTCAACCAGTGGGGGTGGCTTCTGCCTGCCAGTTCTTCTCGGGGTCCCACGCCTCGCCCTCTAAGCCTCCTAAAGGAGAGGGTAAAGCCCAAAAATTAGCTCATTCAGGGGCATTCAAATAAACTCTCTGACACAATCCGAAAAGAACATGGATATAGCATTGACCGAGCTACTTGCTTGTCCCCGGATGACATGTTCAACCTCTCAGATCATTCAAACTTGGATTCTTTGGCCTCTGGACTCAGTGAGAGTGACCACTCTCACGTACCTGGGCCCAGTAAGAGAAAACGATCAGGGAGCAGAGCTGAGGCACAGTCCAAGGTACCAAGAGTACTAAAATGTAATCCAATGAAGATTGTCCACCCCTGAGCATGCATTTGGAGCCCCCTCACGAGGTGGCAGAATATGTCCAGAATAACCTGAGACAATCATTTGACAAGGAAGTCTGTGACAGACTGCAGGCCAAATGCCCCAGGCCTGACCTCAAGGGCAAGTTAGCAGACATGCTAGAAGTTGACCCCACCATTTTCACTTTCTAAAGAAGTAGGCGAAGGATCCTAAGAAAGGTTTTGACAGATCCTGACCGAGGGCAAGCTCCTCAACATTTCTGGACCTTTGACAAGGATCCTAGAGATAGTCTTTCAAGCTAAGGTTGCTAACATCCTGGTAGGATGGACACAATGAGCTGTCTGCCAGCTAGGAAATGACAACATGGCTATTTCCAGAGAGGATATTCTCCTTTGTATTTATCCAAAGCTCTTTGACTTAGCCTCCTAGAAAGCTGGGGCAGTAGCCCAAGGGCTTCTTTTTGGGGGCCCTTTAATAAAGGACCTTGCAAAATTTGCCACTACTTGTAGCACACTGGACAAATCTCAATTGTCCTTAAAAAATGACATTCATAATACCCTTTTCGGCAGGACTGGGCGGTACCTGAGCTGCTCGTCAGGCCGAGTGTGAGAAAGTAGCCTCTTTCTAGCATGGTTACCCCCACTTTTGGCCTGTTGATGAGTGTGTGTCAGTGTGTTTTTACTTCATAGATAAAAACCTATATGTCAGAATGTTTTGCCTGTCTCACTGGGATACTGCTAGCCAAGACCCCAGTGCTCATAGTTGATGGCTTAATGTGTATGCCTGTGTAGTGCCTAACTGTCTCACTGAGGCTCTGCTAATCAGAACCTCAGTGCTCATGTTCTCTCTGCTTTTAAATTTGTCACTGTATGCCAGTGACTTCATTTACCAATTTCAATTGGCATACTGGACCCCCCTTATAAGTCTTAGTATGTGGTACCTAGGTACCCAGGGCATTGAGGTTCCAGGAGATCCATATGGGCTGCAGCATTTCTTTTGCCACCCATAGGGAGCTCAGACAAACCCTTACACAGGACTGCCACTGCAGCCTGCATGAAATAGTGCACACACTATTTCACAGCCATTTTTCACTGCACTTAAGTAATCTAAAAGTCACCTATATGTCCAACTTACACTTGCTGAAGGTTAGATGCAAAGTTACTAAGTGTGAGGTACCCCCACATATTTCAGGGACATTTCCCCAGACTTTGTGAGTGCGAAGACACCATTACACACGTGCACTACTTATAGGTCAATACCTATTTGTAGCTTCACAATGGTAACTCTGAATATGGCCATGTAACATGTCTGAGATTGTGGAATTGTCCCCCCATTCCAAATCTGGTATTGATGAGACACTTCCATGCATCCTGGGGGCTCCACCATGGAGGCTTGCACTGCAGCTACAGCTGCTGCCACTTCACAGACAGGGTTCTGCCCTCCTGGGGTCTGGGCAGCCCAGCCCCAGGAAGGCAGAACAAAGCATTTCCTCTGAGAGCAGGGAGTTACACCCTCTCCCTTTGGAAATAGGTGTTACAGGCTGGGGAGAGGTAGCCTCCCCCAGCTTCTGGAAATGCTTTGAAGGGCACAGCTGGTGCCCTCCTTGCATAAACCAGTCTACACCGGTTCAGGTGCCCCTTCTCCCCTGCTCTGGTGGGGTGACCACTCCCCTCTCCATCACCACCCCAGGGGTGGTCCTCAGAGCTCCTCCAGTGTGTCCCAGACTTCAGCCATCTTGCTTTGCAAGGTGTGGGGGCACTCTGGAGGCCACTGAGTGGTCAGTGCCAGCAGGTGACGTCAGAGACCCCTCCTGATAGGTACATACCTGACAAGGTAGCCAGTCCCCCTCTAAGAGATATTTAGGGTCTCTCCTGTGGGTTCTCTTCAGATTCTGCTTGCAAGTTTCCTTCAGGAATGCTCTGCAACAACTTCAGATTCTTCTGGCCTCAGATCAACCGCAGCCTGCTCCAAGAAACGCTGTAACTGCAACAAAGTGTCTACAAGAGACACCTTTCTTCAGCAACCTCAGCTCCAAGTCAGCAACTGCAACATTTTCCATGGTGTGCATGCTCTGGGGACTCCCTGTCTTCATCCTGCACCGGAAGAACCAACGAAATCTCCTGTGGAGTGACAGAGTCACTCCCCTACTCCAAACAGGCACCTTCCAAATCAACGACCGGTACTCTGCGACTCCTCTCACAATGACAAGCGTGCTCCTAAGGATACAGAGGGTAGACACCATTGACACAGACTGTCCTGAGGTCCTGCTGACACAATTTATAGGAGGTAAGACATTGCCTTCCCCGAGAACAATGGTACCCCTGTGTACTGTGTCTTCTTCACCTCCTGAGGCCTCTGTGCACTATTTGCAAAATTCCTTTATGCACAGCCTGGCCCGTGTCCCCAGCACTCCATCCTGTGACGCTCAACTCACTGAGTTGTTCTCCGGCAGCGTGGGACCTTCTTTTGTTGTTCTGCATCAACCGTGTTTTGCACCTCCTTTGAACCTGGATCCTGAGGCCTGTGGGGGTACTGGCTGGAATCCTGAGGGCTTTCTAAAGTGCTGAGAGCCTCCTCTTCCTCCTCACATAGAGTTGAGGCCCCCAGGTCCCTCCTGGGTCCATCCAGCGCCATTTTGATGAAAAATGTACTTTTGTTGTAGCCAAGGCTTGTTGGTGACTTCCAACACGAAATCTCATCTGCAACAATCTTCACGCCATGGGACATCTTTTGCATCATGCAGGAACCCACTGGCTTCTTCCTAGGGTGCAATTCTACAGTCTTTGACTAAGGATGGACTTTTCTTTTGCACCCTCTTCTGGGTTGGCAGGGACTCCTGTCCTTCCTGGAACTTCTTTCGACTTCTGGACTTGGTCCCCTTCCTTTGCAGGTCTTCAGGTCAAATAATCCAGCAGTTGTTCTTTGCAGACTTGGTTGGCTGCTGCAAAATCCCTAAAACAAGGTGTAGAGTGTCCTAAGGAAACTTGCAGTACTTTACTCCTGCTTTTCTGGGCTCTGGGGTGGGGTAATTTACTTACCTTTACTGTATCCTTACCCACTGAGCGATTCTGCACACACTACACTTGTCTAGGGAGGAATTTGTGATTCACATTCCACTTTTTTAGTATATGGTTTGTGTTGCCCCGGACCTATTTTCTCCCTTTGCATTCTATAGGATTTCCTACTGTTTGCATTGTACTGTGACTATTTACTTGTCTAATTTTGGTATCTAGTGCATATATTTTGTATAATACTTACCTCCAGAAGGACTATTGTCTCTAAGATATTTCTGGTACTGTGTCACTCAAATAAATACCTTTATTTTTGGTAACACTGAGTATTGTCTTTACTTGTGTATAAGTACTGTGTAACTATAAGTGGTATTGCATGAGCTTTGCATGTCTCCTAGTTCATCCTAAGGTGCTCAGCTATAGCTACCTCTATCAGCCTAAGCTGCTAGAACACTACCACATTCACTAACAAGGGCTAACTGGACCTGGTGTAAGGTTTAAGTACCCAAGGTACCCACTACAAACCAGGCCAGCCTCCTACACCGAGGTTACCACTAAGGCTCCCAAAGAGATAACTCTTTCAGCAGCCGAGGTTACTGGCAGGACCAAAACTACTCCAACACCTTTTACCCAACCTGATCACACGGAGGCAGTCCACGTTTCCACAGAGGAAGCCATGGAGGGCAACATGGCACCTCCCAAGATACAGGATTTATAGGTGAGAATTATTCCCTTTTCTGTGATTTTGGGGACAGGACTTGCCTTTTTGTGCACAATTGGCAGCTTCTGACTCAGGACCCTTGGATAATCAAATCCATCCAGGGCTACAAACTACAATTTGATTCCCCCCGTACAGCCGCTCCCTCCTCACGAGCTATCCTTTTCCCTACAAGAGCAGTATGTCATATCAACAGAAATCAAAATTCTCTTGCAAAAAGATGCCATCTGCCGTTCAACACCTCACCCAGGGGGTTTGATGAACACCATTTTCTTGGTCAACAAAAGAAGGGATAGCTTGTGTCTAGTCTCAAACCTAAGATAATAAAATTTTTGGGTGGTATAAAGGCATTTCAAATGGGGGATCTCCACCTCCTTCAAGACGTCCTGCAAGAGGGGAATTGGATGGTCTGGGTGTAGGAGGCTGGACTGGCTTGTAGTGAGTACCAAGGGGTACTTGCACCTTGCACCAGGCCCAGTTATCCCTTATTAGTGTATAGGGTGTCTAGCAGCTTAGGCTGATAGATAATGGTAGCTTAGCAGAGCAGCTCAGGCTGAACTAGCAGACGTGTGAAGCTACTACAGTACCACCTAGTGTCATATGCACAATATCATAAGAAAACACAATACACAGTTATACTAAAAATAAAGGTACTTTATTTTTATGACAATATGCCAAAGTATCTTAGAGTGTACCCTCAGTGAGAGGATAGGAAATATACACAAGATATATATACACAATAGCAAAAATATGCAGTATAGTCTTAGAAAACAGTGCAAACAATGTATAGTTACAATAGGATGCAATGGGGAAACATAGGGATAGGGGCAACACAAACCATATACTCCAAAAGTGGAATGTGAACCACGAATGGACCCCAAACCTATGTGACCTTGTAGAGGGTCGCTGGGACTATTAGAAAATAGTGAGAGTTAGAAAAATAACCCTCCCCAAGACCCTGAAAAGTGAGTGCAAAGTGCACTAAAGTTCCCCTAAGGACAAAAGAGTCGTGTTAGAGGAATAATGCAGGAAAGACACAAACCAGCAATGCAACAACTGTGGATTTCCAATCTAGGGTACCTGTGGAACAAGGGGACCAAGTCCAAAAGTCACAAGCAAGTCGGAGATGGGCAGATGCCCGGGAAATGCCAGCTGCGGGTGCAAAGAAGCTTCGACTGGACAGAAGAAGCTGAGGTTTCTGCAGGAACAAAAAGGGCTAGAGACTTCCCCTTTGGTGGACGGATCCCTCTCGCCTTGGAGAGTCGTGCAGAAGTGTTTTCCCGCCGGAAGGACGCCAACAAGCCTTGCTACACGCAAATCGTGCGTTTGGCGTTTTTGGACGCTGCTGGGGCCCAGGAGGGACCAGGAGGTCGCAAATTGGACCTGCAGAGAGAAGGGACGTCGAGCAAGACAAAGAGCCCTCACTGAAGCAGGTGACACCTGGAGAAGTGCCAGAAACAGGCACTACGAGGATGCGTGAAACGGTGCTCGCCGAAGTTGCACAAAGGAGTCCCACGTCGCCGGAGACCAACTTAGAAAGTCGTGCAATGCAGGTTAGAGTGCCGTGGACCCAGGCTTGGCTGTGCACGAAGGATTTCCGCCGGAAGTGCACAGGGGCCGGAGTAGCTTGCAAAGTCGCGGTTCCCAGCAATGCAGCCCAGCGAGGTGAGGCAAGGACTTACCTCCACCAAACTTGGGCTGAAGAGTCACTGGACTGTGGGGGTCACTTGGACAGCGTCGCTGGATTCGAGGGACCTCGCTCGTCGTGCTGAGAGGAGACCCAAGGGACCGGTAATGCAGCTTTTTGGTGCCTGCGGTTGCAGGGGGAAGATTCCGTCGACCCACGGGAGATTTCTTCGAAGCTTCTGGTGCAGAGAGGAGGCAGACTACCCCCACAGCATGCACAAGCAGGAAAACAGTCGAGAAGGCGGCAGGATCAGCGTTACAGAGTTGCAGTAGTCGTCTTTGCTACTATGTTGCAGGTTTGCAGGCTTCCAGCGCGGTCAGCGGTCGATTCCTTATCAGAAGGTGAAGAGGGAGATGCAGAGGAACTCGGCTGAGCTCATGCATTCGTTATCTAAAGTTTCCCCAGAGACAGAGACCCTAAATAGCCAGAAAAGAGGGTTTGGCTACCTAGGAGAGAGGAAAGGCTACTAACACCTGAAGGAGCCTATCACAAGGAGTCTCTGACGTCACCTGGTGGCACTGGCCACTCAGAGCAGTCCAGGGTGCCAGCAGCACCTCTGTTTCCAAGATGGCAGAGGTCTGGAGCACACTGGAGGAGCTCTGGACACCTCCCAGGGGAGGTGCAGGTCAGGGGAGTGGTCACTCCCCTTTCCTTTGTCCAGTTTCGCGCCAGAGCAGGGGCTAAGGGGTCCCTGAACCGGTGTAGACTGGCTTATGCAGAATTGGGCACCTCTGTGCCCAACAAAGCATTTCCAGAGGCTGGGGGAGGCTACTCCTCCCCTGCCTTCACACCATTTTCCAAAGGGAGAGGGTGTCACACCCTCTCTCAGAGGAAGTTCTTTGTTCTGCCATCCTGGGCCAGGCCTGGCTGGACCCCAGGAGGGCAGATGCCTGTCTGAGAGGTTGGCAGCAGCAGCAGCTGCAGTGAAACCCCAGGAAGGGCAGTTTGGCAGTACCAGGGTCTGTGCTACAGACCACTGGGATCATGGGATTGTGCCAACTATGCCAGGATGGCATAGAGGGGGCAATTCCATGATCATAGGCATGTTACATGGCCATATTCGGAGTTACCATGGTGAAGCTACATATAGGTAGTGACCTATATGTAGTGCACGCGTGTAATGGTGTCCCCGCACTCACAGAGTTCAGGGAATTGGCTCTGAACAATGTGGGGGCACCTTGGCTAGTGCCAGGGTGCCCTCATACTAAGTAACTTTGCACCCAACCTTTACCAGGTAAAGGTTAGACATATAGGTGACTTATAAGTTACTTAAGTGCAGTGTAAAATGGCTGTGAAATAACGTGGACGTTATTTCACTCAGGCTGCAGTGGCAGGCCTGTGTAAGAATTGTCAGAGCTCCCTATGGGTGGCACAAGAAATGCTGAAGCCCATAGGGATCTCCTGGAACCCCAATACCCTGGATACCTTAGTACCATATACTAGGGAATTATAAGGGTGTTCCAGTAAGCCAATGTGAATTGGTAAAATTGGTCACTAGCCTGTTAGAGACAATTTAAAAGTAATGAGAGAGCATAACCACTGAGGTTCTGGTTAGCAGAGCCTCAGTGAGACAGTTAGGCACCACACAGGGAACATATACATGCACACCTATGAGCACTGGGGCCCTGTGTGACAGGGTCCCAGTGACACATACATATAGGCCACAAACCTATGAGCACTGGGGTCCTGACCAGCAGGATCCCAGTGACACATAACAACCATACTGAAAACATAGTGTTTTCACTATGAGCACTGAGGCCTGGCTATCAGGCTCCCAGTGAGACAGTGAAAACAGTGACAAACACCCTGACATACACTCACAAACAGGCCAAAAGTGGGGGTAACAAGGCTAGAAAGAGGCTACCTTCTCACACAACCCCCCCCCCAAACGAAGGACAATAAGGCTAACCTTGGCCAGTTGAGACTTTATTGTCTAAGTGGTGATAAGTAGAGAGTAGCTCTGCAATAGACTGGTTACTCCCTTTATCATCCACTATATGGTTACTTCCCTGTGGGGATGTAAACCACCCTGTTTGAAGTTTATTAGCTAAGCAACAATGTGAAGATGTATTTTCAGAGTTTTTATCAGTAAGTTTTAGTTTAGAGCAGTGGGAATTGTCCACTGAACCTATTTGTAGTGATGGAAATGCCAGACAGGGATGCTGTCTCAGAAAAGCCATAGCTGGGCAAAAACTTTGTCCATCTGGCTGGAAGAGAGAACAGGGATGCTGTTTCTCTTGAGTTGGAGCAGGGCAGGGATGCTGTCCTATGAGCTCCACACTAGGGCAGGGATGCTGTCCTAAGTGTTGTGAGGTAGTGCAGGGTTTCTGCACTAAAGTTTCTCTGGGAGGGTTGGAGGGATGCTCCATGTTAACTAACATGGTGCTGTTTTTCTCACCAATGTTAGTTATCCCACAGAGAGGTACTTCCACCTCAGGGAGTCCAGCTTTGCCAGCTGATGATTCCCTTGGAACAGGTGCCACCCCAGGAGAGGTTTCTCCCACCACAGGAATAGTATCCTGAATGGTAGGGTGGTTAGGGGATACTGTGATACCCTTTTTACCTGTTGATGGAGAGGGATCCTGATTTTTCAGGCCTTCTCTCCTTTGCTTTTTCATTTCACTTGAAATGAGAGGGAACAATTCCTCAGGGATGCCCAGCATGGCTGCATGGGCATAAAACTCTACATCAGCCCAACCTGAGGCCTCTAGGTCATTACCTAAGAGACAGTCTACAGGTAAGCTAGGTGATACCACCACCTGCTTAGGGCCAGTAACTCCACCCCAACTAAACTGAATTATAGCTAAGGGAAGAAACTTAGTGGAGTTATGGACATCAATAATCTTATACTGTTGTCCAATGATGTGTTGATCAGGGTGCACTAGGTTTTCAGTCACCAAAGTGAAACTGGCACCTGTGTCCCTGTAGGCCAAGGCCTCAACACCATTTATTGAAACTGTCTGCCTGTACTTATCCATTGTAAGGGGACAAGCAGCCAGTGTGGCAAGGCCACTGCCACTAGGTGTGACAGAAACTGTCTTGGGACTGATGACATCAGTTTCCACTATGGACCCATAAGTGAACCCAACTACACCCTTTGCTTGACTGTTGCCAGCAGTCCCACCACTAGTACCACTACTGCTAGGGGCACTAGAGCTTGATGTATTAGTGGTGGTAGGCTCAGGGGGTTTACCTGGACAGGACTTATCCCCTGGCCTATGGCCTCTATTTTTACACACAAAGCACCAAGGCTTTTTAATGTGTGCAGGTTGGGAAGAAGAGGAAGAATTTGTTTTATCCCCACCCTCTGAAGAGTGTTTAAGATTTGAAGTGGGATCTTTGGTTTTACCCTTATCCCCATGCTTATCTTGAGATTTTTCACCATCTTTCTTCTTATTGCCATCTTTGTCACCCCCTGTATGAACTTTTCTGTTCACCCTTGTTCTGACCCATTTGTCTGCCTTCTTTCCCAATTCTTGGGGAGAGGTCAGATCAGAGTCTACCAGGTACTGGTGCAACAAGTCAGACACACAATTATTAAGAATATGCTCTCTCAGGATTAAGTTATACAGGCTGTCATAATCAGTAACTTTACTGCCATGTAACCACCCCTCCAAGGCCTTCACTGAATGGTCAATGAAATCAACCCAGTCTTGTGAAGACTCCTTTTTGGTCTCTCTGAACTTTATCCTGTACTGTTCAGTGGTTAAGCCATAACCATCCAGGAGTGCATTCTTAAGAACTTGGAAATTATTGGCATCATTTTCTTTCACTGTAAGGAGCCTATCCCTACCTTTTCCACTAAATGATAGCCATAGGATAGCAGCCCACTGCTTTTGAGGGACATCCTGTACAGCACAGGCCCTCTCAAGTGCAGCAAACCACTTGTTAATGTCATCCCCCTCCTTATAAGGGGGAACTATCTTGTGCAGATTCCTGGAATCATGCTCTTTTGCAGGATGACTATGGGGAATACTGCTGCTGCCACCATGGGTTTCTAAACCCAACTTCTGTCTTTCCCTCTCTACTTCTAAAGACTGTCTATCCAAATCCAGCTGTTGCTTCTTGAGCTTCAGTCTGGTTTGTTCCACTCTCAATCTATTGAGCTCCCTTTCTAACAATCTGTCATCAGGGTGGGTGGGAGGGACATTTCTAGATACAGAGGTATGATGGGAATGAACAGAAGGAGACCTGTCCCTTACAGAGGGCACCCTAACAGCTTGGCTACCAGCATAATGTGAGATCACATCATCAGTATGGTGTGATTCAACCTCTGTACCAACTATGCTAGACTGTCTAGTAATGGGCAGGCTGAGAAGTTTCTTTCCTGAACCTTTTCCTGGGGGAGTCCCTGGATCAGATTGAGAACCATTAGCTACTTTTTCTACAGATTGGGCACTTATGGCCTTATCCTGTACTCTAAGCATATTAATTAACAGTTCTAAAGAAGGATTCTTCCCTACACTCAAACCTCTCTCTATGCAGAGACTCCTTGCTCCTTTCCAGCTAAGGTGATCATATGCAAGTTTGGACAGTTCAACATTTTGGCCTGTGCTAGACATTTTTAGAGAGAGTTAAAGTGATAGTAAAAGATAAAAAGTTTGTCAGAGCTTTTAGAAAGTCAGAGAAAAAAAACTTTTAAAACTTTTTAGAACTTTTTAGAAAGTTTTAGAAGTACTTTTCAGCACTTAGAAAAGAGTGAAAAGAGGAAATGCAAAACTTTTTGGCTATGTGTATATACACTGACCTTGTTTTGTATATTTTTCTCTTATGAAAAGTACAATGACAAGAGTGGTAAGTAGTCTCAAGCACTTATCCCACCACTGCACAACCAATGTAGGAGGCTGGACTGGCTTGTAGTGAGTACCAAGGGGTACTTGCACCTTGCACCAGGCCCAGTTATCCCTTATTAGTGTATAGGGTGTCTAGCATCTTAGGCTGATAGATAATGGTAGCTTAGCAGAGCAGCTCAGGCTGAACTAGGAGACGTGTGAAGCTACTACAGTACCACCTAGTGTCATATGCACAATATCATAAGAAAACACAATACACAGTTATACTAAAAATAAAGGTACTTTATTTTTATGACAATATGCCAAAGTATCTTAGAGTGTACCCTCAGTGAGAGGATAGGAAATATACACAAGATATATATACACAATAGCAAAAATATGCAGTATAGTCTTAGAAAACAGTGCAAACAATGTATAGTTACAATAGGATGCAATGGGGAAACATAGGGATAGGGGCAACACAAACCATATACTCCAAAAGTGGAATGCGAACCACGAATGGACCCCAAACCTATGTGACCTTGTAGAGGGTCGCTGGGACTATTAGAAAATAGTGAGAGTTAGAAAAATAACCCTCCCCAAGACCCTGAAAAGTGAGTGCAAAGTGCACTAAAGTTCCCCTAAGGACAAAAGAGTCGTGTTAGAGGAATAATGCAGGAAAGACACAAACCAGCAATGCAACAACTGTGGATTTCCAATCTAGGGTACCTGTGGAACAAGGGGACCAAGTCCAAAAGTCACAAGCAAGTCGGAGATGGGCAGATGCCCGGGAAATGCCAGCTGCGGGTGCAAAGAAGCTTCGACTGGACAGAAGAAGCTGAGGTTTCTGCAGGAACAAAAAGGGCTAGAGACTTCCCCTTTGGTGGACGGATTCCTCTCGCCTTGGAGAGTCGTGCAGAAGTGTTTTCCCGCCAGAAGGACGCCAACAAGCCTTGCTACACGCAAATCGTGCGTTTGGCGTTTTTGGACGCTGCTGGGGCCCAGGAGGGACCAGGAGGTCGCAAATTGGACCTGCAGAGAGAAGGGACGTCGAGCAAGACAAAGAGCCCTCACTGAAGCAGGTGACACCCGGAGAAGTGCCAGAAACAGGCACTACAAGGATGCGTGAAATGGTGCTCGCCGAAGTTGCACAAAGGAGTCCCACGTCGCCGGAGACCAACTTAGAAAGTCGTGCAATGCAGGTTAGAGTGCCGTGGACCCAGGCTTGGCTGTGCTTGAAGGATTTCCGCCGGAAGTGCACAGGGGCCGGAGTAGCTTGCAAAGTCGCGGTTCCCAGCAATGCAGCCCAGCGAGGTGAGGCAAGGACTTACCTCCACCAAACTTGGGCTGAAGAGTCACTGGACTGTGGGGGTCACTTGGACAGCGTCGCTGGATTCGAGGGACCTCGCTCGTCGTGCTGAGAGGAGACCCAAGGGACCGGTAATGCAGCTTTTTGGTGCCTGCGGTTGCAGGGGGAAGATTCCGTCGACCCACGGGAGATTTCTTCGGAGCTTCTGGTGCAGAGAGGAGGCAGACTATCCCCACAGCATGCACAAGCAGGAAAACAGTAGAGAAGGCGGCAGGATCAGCGTTACAGAGTTGCAGTAGTCGTCTTTGCTACTATGTTGCAGGTTTGCAGGCTTCCAGCGCGGTCAGCGGTCGATTCCTTATCAGAAGGTGAAGAGGGAGATGCAGAGGAACTCGGCTGAGCTCATGCATTCGTTATCTAAAGTTTCCCCAGAGACAGAGACCCTAAATAGCCAGAAAAGAGGGTTTGGCTACCTAGGAGAGAGGAAAGGCTACTAACACCTGAAGGAGCCTATCACAAGGAGTCTCTGACGTCACCTGGTGGCACTGGCCACTCAGAGCAGTCCAGTGTGCCAGCAGCACCTCTGTTTCCAAGATGGCAGAGGTCTGGAGCACACTGGAGGAGCTCTGGACACCTCCCAGGGGAGGTGCAGGTCAGGGGAGTGGTCACTCCCCTTTCCTTTGTCCAGTTTCGCGCCAGAGCAGGGGCTAAGGGGTCCCTGAACCGGTGTAGACTGGCTTATGCAGAATTGGGCACCTCTGTGCCCAACAAAGCATTTCCAGAGGCTGGGGGAGGCTACTCCTCCCCTGCCTTCACACCATTTTCCAAAGGGAGAGGGTGTCACACCCTCTCTCAGAGGAAGTTCTTTGTTCTGCCATCCTGGGCCAGGCCTGGCTGGACCCCAGGAGGGCAGATGCCTGTCTGAGGGGTTGGCAGCAGCAGCAGCTGCAGTGAAACCCCAGGAAGGGCAGTTTGGCAGTACCAGGGTCTGTGCTACAGACCTCTGGGATCATGGGATTGTGCCACCTATGCCAGGATGGCATAGAGGGGGCAATTCCATGATCATAGACATGTTACATGGCCATATTCGGAGTTACCATGGTGAAGCTACATATAGGTAGTGACCTATATGTAGTGCACGCGTGTAATGGTGTCCCCGCACTCACAGAGTTCAGGGAATTGGCTCTGAACAATGTGGGGGCACCTTGGCTAGTGCCAGGGTGCCCTCACACTAAGTAACTTTGCACCCAACCTTTACCAGGTAAAGGTTAGACATATAGGTGACTTATAAGTTACTTAAGTGCAGTGTAAAATGGCTGTGAAATAACGTGGACGTTATTTCACTCAGGCTGCAGTGGCAGGCCTGTGTAAGAATTGTCAGAGCTCCCTATGCGTGGCACAAGAAATGCTGCAGCCCATAGGGATCTCCTGGAACCCCAATACCCTGGATACCTTAGTACCATATACTAGGGAATTATAAGGGTGTTCCAGTAAGCCAATGTGAATTGGTAAAATTGGTCACTAGCCTGTTAGTGACAATTTAAAAGTAATGAGAGAGCATAACCACTGAGGTTCTGGTTAGCAGAGCCTCAGTGAGACAGTTAGGCACCACACAGGGAACATAAACATGCACACCTATGAGCACTGGGGCCCTGTGTGACAGGGTCCCAGTGACACATACATATAGGCCACAAACCTATGAGCACTGGGGTCCTGACCAGCAGGATCCCAGTGACACATAACATCCATACTGAAAACATAGTGTTTTCACTATGAGCACTGAGGCCTGGCTATCAGGATCCCAGTGAGACAGTGAAAACAGTGACAAACACCCTGACATACACTCACAAACAGGCCAAAAGTGGGGGTAACAAGGCTAGAAAGAGGCTACCTTCTCACACAGGGGGGACCTGAATGACGCACACTTGACGACCCCAATATTCCCCCTCATCGGAGAGTCCTCCAGGTCCTTTGGTAGAGGCCGTGTTTTAAGTTCAAAGTCACCTCCTTTGGGCTATCATTAGCTCCTTGATGGTTCACCAAGGGGATGAGGCCTATTGTGGAAAACTTGCAAACCAGAGGGGTAAGGTTGATTATTTACCTCGATTATATGATTCTGTTTGCACAGAATCCTCAAGGGGTACCCAACATCTGACCTGAACAATTTGACTTATCCAAGACCTGGGCCACACAGTTGACATTTTTGGGCCTCCAGATTGACTCTGTTTTGGCCCAGTTAATTCCCCTGCTCAAAGGATTTGGGGTATCAAGAAGAAATTGAGGTCTGCGGTGTGCAGCCCGACCATATCATTAAGATCAGTTGGGCAGATTGTGAGTCTCCTGACATCCTCTATCCAAACCATTTTCCCAGGCCCCCTTCAGTATCGGGCCCTCCAAAGTTTAAAAATTCAACATCTGCAGAAGGGCCTGTCCTACTCGGATCAGAGTCCCCTCTCTCAAGAGGCCAAGATGGAGATGACTTGGTGGCTTAAATATATGGAGGCCTAAAATGGTAAAGTGATCTTTGGCAGCTCTCTGGATATCATTCTGCAATCAGATGCCAGCAGAGGGGGTTGGGGAGCAAGGTGTGGACCCCTCCCCATGGGGGTTGGTGGTCGAAATCTGAACTCCAACTCCAGATCAGTTGTCTGGAGCTGCTAGCGGTATCCTTTGTGATCAAGAGCTTGCCTCCCAAACAAACAGATGGTTGCAATCTGCTGAGGATGGACAGCATCTTGGTGTCAACAAGTTGGGGGGCGAAGTCCTTAGTATTAGCAGAAATCGCAAAGGATTTTAGGACTTCTGCCTCACCGGAATAAAATTTCTGTCATAGCGGAATATCTTCCGGGTGAAGCAGATTGGAATTCATGGTATCTACGAGATTACAGCAATTGGCGGTTGTATCCAAAGAGTTTCTTTGGAATCAATCGCAAATGGAACCCTTGCTCAATAGATCTGTTTGCCTCTGGACTCAATTGACAGATTCCATAACTTTTCAGTTGGCAGCCAGATCCAGAGGCAGCAGCAATTGACGCCTTCATTCAGGATCGGCCCAAACATCTGGGGTATGCTCTCACTCCAGTCAGCATGATTCCTAGAGTCCTGTCCCAGGTTCGCCAGCAGAAGGAAAAGTTAGTCCTGGTGAGCCATGGTGACGCCTCTCTGGAGTACGAAACCCTGGTTCCCCATGGCACTGAGTTTGTCTTGCTACATCCCTCTTTAGTTTATCTTTTAATGTTTTGCAACCAAAATCCAGATGAAAAACATATTTTTTTTTCACCACCAAAGAAGGACTTCGGGCCAGATGTAGCAAACTTTTGCGAGTCGCAAATGGACCGAATCGCAATTTGCGACCCCGCAAAATCGGAAACGGGATGCAAAAATCCCATTTCCGAGTTGCAAAATGCGACGTGAGCCATTACCGACTCGCAAAAATAGCGACCCCATTTTGCGACCCGCAAATAGGAAGTCGCTATTTGCGAGTTGCAAACCAAATGCAATAGCCACTCGCAAATTGCGACTAGTCGCAAAAAGCCCATTTTGCACTTCCAATTTACCACTAACTCAGAGCAGGTGGTAACCAGAACCAAAGTATAAAAGGAGACCCAGAAGGCACCTGGGTTACTCAAGATGGTGGAGATATATATGATAGCAAGGAGGAGGAGAGCCCACGCCGCACAGCAGATGAGGAGGAGGAGCCAGAGACAGGAGAAGATATACAGAACCAGGCAGACACTTTTCCAACAAACAGAGGAGGAGATATATGATAAATACAGGCTCAGCAGTGCAGCAATACTAGATTTAATAGATTTACTCAATCCGCAGCTTCAACGCCAGACTGTGCGCGGCTGCGCCATCCCTACGCATGTGCAAGTGCTATGCTCACTGCACCTCTTGGCCTCGGGTAGCTATCAGGGGGTCATTGCTGTGGCAGGTGGGGTATCCCAAAGTTCACTCTCACGGTTCTTTAGAGCATTCCTAGATGCCTTACTCACACACATGTCCAGATACATATACCTACCCAGGAATGAGGCAGAAATCAACAGCACCTAGTTGGAATTCTACAGGATTGCCAACTTCCCCCATGTAATAGGGTGTGTGGACGGGACACATATACAAATCTGCCCTCCTTCAAATCTGGAATATCTGTTCCGCAGCAGGAAGTGTACCCACTCACTGAACATCCAGGTGGTATGTGACGCCCATAATGTTATCACTGACATGGTTGCCAAATTTCCAGGGAGCACACACGACTCCTACATTTTCAGGCACAGTGGGATACACCAACGCCTAGAACGTGGGGAGTTTGGAGATGGATATCTCCTAGGTATAGCTGAATACACCTTGCAGACATACACACAGGTCAATGTGGAAACCATCTATGCCCAGCTAACATTGTACATTTTGTGCCAAACAGGTGACAGTGCATATGCACTACGACCATGGATACTCACCTCATACTTCACACCCAGCAATGAGAATGAGAGGCGTTACAACAGTGCACATAGGAGGACCCGAAATATCATAGAGAGGACCTTTGGACTGCTGAAGGCACGATTCAGATGCCTCCACAGAAGTGGAGGTGCCCTCCAGTATACCCCAATAACAGCTTTCAATATCGTTGGCGCATGCGCTCTCCTGCACAACATTGCCACCAGATGTGGGCTACCTCTCACCCCAGAAGACCCAGATTCGGAGAATGAAGAGCAAGAGCTACCACATCCCCATCATGGGGATAGAAGCATTGCAAATCAAGGCAGACTGAGACGGGACCACATTGCAAACCAATACTTTGGAAGGTATGTGCTAACTGTCACCACACTCACTAATGTCACACACAAAGGGTCCAGGTGTGAAGTGGAAAAAACAAGGAATTTTAATAATGTGCACCAAAAAAACTATATACATTAACTACAGTTCAGGGGCTGTAAATGTCCACCTGGCATGAGGACACATTGACCTCATGTGCCTCTACTCCAGGACATTGCGGAGCTCACTGTCTACGCCAGCCTCGCCCAGCATGGCTGGTTCCTGGTCTGTCAGCAGTGCCCTGCCTTGCGCTACCATTGCACAACACCCTGGTGTCACTGGCAGAGACACTGCTGGCGGTGGAGCCCTCCTCGCTGTCCTGCGGCGTGTCAGCCGCGCCCCTAGCCACCTGCCGTGCCTCCATGATATCTACGGCGTGGCTGAGACGTTCCAGTCCACTTGCCACATCACTGGCAAAGTGGCCCATGTCTACCTTGAGGCTGACCGTGCGCCGTGAAAGGCCAGTGGTGTTCACTGCCAGCCTGACGATGGAGGCAGACATGCGGCCCAGCCGGTGCATTAGCTGCCTGTCACGGCGCCTTGCACCCTCTCTCTCAGTTATGAGTTCTGTCACCAGTTGTCTCATTGAGAGTGCAAGGTCGCCGACATGGGTATTGAGTTGTTGCAGCTCTGTGTGTACCAGCTGCAGCCCACTGTTCTGGTTTTGCTCCATGCGCCGCATGGCCCCTGATATTCTCCTTATCTCCCGTGTCTGCAGGTGCTGACCCCGTATGAGTGCAGCCTCGGCGGCCGACATTGAGGCGTCCCCTGACTCAGCCTGCGGCACTGGAGGGACATTTACACATCGCCTGCGACGCAGTGGAGGCTCTGTGTCATCTACACCGGCACTGTGGCTGGGACCAGGTGCTGGCTCACTCACCAGTGTGGCAACTGGTGCATCATGAGGGGACTGTGTGTGGGTGGTGCAGGTCCCTGTGGTGGCTGGTCCTGAGTCCTCTGCAGGCTGGTGGCTGACCTGTGGCCCCTGGACGCTTTGCCTGGAGGTGCTGTTGTGTGGGAGACCTGTGGGACATAGGGAACACACTGTCAGTATCTACCATCTGTTCTCAAACTTCCTAATAAACTGTTGCCTATCAACTGCCTACTTGCCTACATTGCCCATAATGCACCATGCAGGTGGTTGCTACTCTGAAATGGAGCTATTTAGGTTGTGCATGCTGCTGTGTACTAGGTGGGTGGGGGTATGGCATATATGGGTGTACATGCATGTCTCATGGCACTCACCGGTTGATGGTCCTGGCTCTGAAGTGTCCAGCTCTCCCATCCTGCACACACCCTCTGGCTCCAAGGTCTCCTCCACTCTTTCCTCCAGGGGTGTGGGTGGTGGTACAGTGGATGGTCCCCCTCCAGTGCCCCTCATCTCCCGGAGCCGCTCTGCCACCCTCTCCTTGGTCCGGGAGCGCAGGTCATACCACCGTTTCTTCAACTCTTCTATACTCCGGTGGCTGACACCCATGGAGTTCACCTTGTCCTGTATTTCAGACCAGATTCTTTTCTTCTCCACCTCTGGCACACTGAGGGCTGCCCTACCAAACAGTTGTTCATGGTGCTGGCAGCATTCCTCAGTCAGCACCTCCAGCTCTTTTTCTGCAAATTTCAATTTGCGCTTTCTTGGTGTCTCTGCCATGGTAGCTGCTGTTCCTCCTGTTTGCAGTTCAGCAGTTTAAAATGGGTGTGGTCCTCCCTCCTCCCAGGTGTATTTGTAAACTTCCTGGCTGTGATGTCATCATCAGGAGCCAGGAAGTGTTTTCCAGAGTGTTCTGCTGCACCTGCATTCAATTTCCAGCACAGTCCCAATTTGCGACAACCACTCACTATTTGCGTGTTCGTTTTTAGCGCGGTCGCAAAAAGCGACCTCGCAAACAGCGGACTCGCAATCTGCGGTGCGACTTAATTTGCGAGTCACAAATTGAAGTTGCTTTTTCTTCTTGGATACCATTTAGCGAGTCGGAAATTGCGAGTCGCAACGACTCGCAATTTCCGACTCGCCAAATTTTTCCTACCTACATCTGGCCCTTCATGTGCAAAAACTGTTTTACTGTTGGTAACCCTTCAAATCGGAAAATCAAGCCTTTTGGACAGCAAAATGGCTTTTTTTATTCACCAACTCCAGCTTGTGATTCGGTAACAGATTACCGAATCACAATTCGGGTTTCGGAATAGATACAGATTCGGAATTGGATGGGGCATGTTACGGGATTCCCTTCCAGATACCGAATCTTTAAGCTATTTCTTAATGTTTTGCAAGCAAAATCCTGTGCCAAAACATGAATATTCTTCTCAAATGAGTTAGTAAGGCATTCACAAATGGGAAGGAGCGCCATGGGACCCCTTCGTAAATGTTTTTTTATGGGCAGGCAGTATTCCATGAGACCACTGCTGCTCATAAAATATGTTTGAGTCATATTTCTTTTCTGTTTTTTTCTTCAAGGAAAAGGTGCTGTATTAAAAAAAAGATTGCCTTAGTTAAAAGTTAGCACAGATATGGTAGTCTGCTAACTCCAGCAGGCCATCATGCCTTTCGCTGTAGCCAGTTATAGTGGGTTTATGACCTACCTCATTCATTTTAATGAGGCAAATTGAATTGCGACCCACTACAAATGGGTATATTGAGAATCAACCTATTAATACCAAGGTCGGATCTCAAAATACCAATGCATTTGTTAGAAGTCGGTTGCCAATTTGCAACCACTCATACAAATCATTTTTTGTACATTCCATTTAAGGAATTTCAAATTGCATTTGTCTAAGTTTATGATTTTTTTTAATGGAATCTTTGTACATGAGGACCCAAAAGTGGTAGCAAACATTCACAAATGCGAAGTGGGCCCCAACCGGCACCTTCCCCTTAGTGAATGTCAACAAAAACACTTTTTATGAGCAGGCAGTGTTCCTTGGGACCACTGCCTGCTTGACTAACAATAAGTAAGGTCAAATTGCGACCCACTACAAATCTGTATTTTATGAACCAACCTATTATTACATAGATTGGTTCACAAAAGGCCAATGTATTAGGTAGAAGTCAGCATTCAAATTGCACCGACTTCTACCAAATTAATTTTAGTAGATTCCTATTAGGAAATTGCAAATCAATTTTTGATGCACTTTCTGATTTCTTAATAGGAATCTTAATACAGCAGGCTGTACTTTCTAGTTTTCACTCAAAGGGTGAACTTGCTTAAAGATGCGCAAAGTAGGGTATAGCTTTAAGGCTCAATGGTCACGTTTTTGTGCTGCCATAACCTGCCTCTGAGCTAAAATCTCTTTTTTCTCTGGTATTATGGGGCTACAGGCTTCCTGCTGCTGAAAACTCCACAACTCTTTAGGAAAAGGCCATGAATGGTGGGAAGTGTGTGTGTGTCAAATGTGGAAGTCCTGACATACTGTCTATGTGAGAATTTAGTATGGGTGCTACATATGAAACCTATATCTAGCAGTTTTTCTTGCTGGCTGAAATTCAGTCTGGAAAGAAATGTAAAAAAATGGATGAATAAACCATTGGGGGGCCCAGTGTGGAAGAGATAACTTGTTTATAGAGCAGCAAATACAGATTAAATGTAGGATACATTCAGGGAAGAGGTTGCAAAGAAATTCTCTCTTTTACTGTACCATGCTCTAATGAGTGTGAGTGTTTTTATGAGGGAGTGAAGGAAAAAGACATGGGAACGTAGAAAGGAAGAGAAAATAAAAGTGAGCAATAGCGGTGAGTGAGAGAGGTTGTGAATGAAGACAACATTAATGAGGGTCACAGGAAAAAGTCATTCTGCAGGCATGTTTTTCTCTGCAAACATGCATTTATCGTACCCACCTGTTAGTTCACCTGATGCTGCACAACTTTCAGAGTTTAACAAAAATCTTTCCTTCTCAGGTAGTTTACGTGTCGTGGGCAAAGTCAATAGGTCTACTGTGCGGAAGAGCTAATGGCTTCGCCAATATGTTGTAGCCATGTTATACAACTGCTTGGCTGCTGTTCAGCATGGCTAAAAGTTAGTGGCGTAGAAGAGAGTGAAGTGAAGTGGAGTAGAGTGGAGTGGAGTGGAGTGGAGTGAAATTGACTAGAGCCGAGTGAAGTGGAGTGAAGTGGAGTGGAGTGGAGAGGACTGGACTGGAATAGGCTGTAGTAGCATAGAGTGGATTAAAATGGTGCAGATGAGAGTGGCATTGATTGAAGTAGAGTGGAGTAATATGAGTGCCATAGAGTGGAATGGTGTAAAGGGGTTGTTGCGTGGAGTGGTGTAGAGTGCAGTAGAGTGCCAAAGATTAGAGTGGCGTAGATTGGAGTTTTGTGGAGTGTAGTGGCATGTAGTGGCATAAAGTGTCATAGAGTGAAGTGGCATAGGGTATGGTAGAGTGTCATAGAGTGGAGTGGTATAGAAAAGGGTAGAGTAGCATAAAGTGGAATGGCATAGAGTGAAGTAGTGTTGTAGAGTGGAGTGGAGAGGCATTAAGGGGGTCATTCTGACTCCCGCCGGCCGCGGTAACCGCGGTGCCGGCGGGAGCCGCCAGAATACCGCTGCGCGGTCAGAAGACCGCCGTGGTCATTCTGTGTTTCCCGCTGGGCGGGCGGGCGACCGACAGAAGGCCGCCCGCCTGCCCAGCGGGAAACCCCTTTCCACGAGGATGCCGGCTCCGAATGGAGCCGGCGGAGTGGAAGGGGTGCGACGGGTGCAGTTGCACCCGTCGCGATTTTCAGTGTCTGCATGGCAGACACTGAAAATCATGGTGGGGCCCTCTTACGGGGGCCCCTGCAGTGCCCATGCCATTGGCATGGGCACTGCAGGGGCCCCCAGGGGCCCCACGACACCCCATACCGCCATCCTGTTCCTGGCGGCCAAAGCCGCCAGGAACAAGATGGCAGTATGGGGGTCGGAATCCCCATGGCGGCGCAGCAAGCTGCGCCGCCATGGAGGATTCCCCAGGGCAGCGGAAAACCGGCGGTACACCGCCGGTTTTCCATTACAGCCGCGGTCAGAATGCCCTTGGGAGCACCGCCAGCCTGTTGGCGGTGCTCCCGCGGTCCCCGGCCCTGGCGGTCCATGACCGCCAGGGTCAGAATGACCGCCTAAGTGTCTTAGAGTGGGGTGGAGCATCATAGAGTGAAGTGGCACAGAGTGTCATAGAGTAGACTGGAATTAAGTATCATAGAGGGGAGTGACATACAGTGGAGTACAGTCCTGCAGAGTGAAGTGGCATAGAGTGTTATAGAGTGAAGAAGAGTGTTGTGGAGTGGCGTAGAATGGAGAAGTGTGCCATAGAGTGGAGTGTGCCATAGACTGGTGCATTATAGTGGAGTGTTGTAGGGTGGAGTGTTGTAAAGTGGAGTGTTGAAAAGTGGAGTAGAGTGTTGTAGAGTGTTTTAGAGTGCTGCAGAGTGGAGTGGAGTAGAGTGTTGTAGTTTGGATTGGTCTAGCATGGAGTAAAATGCCATGGATGGCATAGAGTGGAGTAGAATGTCATAGAGTGGAGTGGCACAGAGTGTCATAGAGTGGAGTAGAATGTTGAAGAGTGGAGTGGCGTAGAGTGGATTGCATAGAGTGGAGTGACATAGAGTGCAATGCGTTATAGACTACAGTTTTATAGAGTGGAGTGTTGATGGGTGGAACCTCATCAAGTGGAGTGTTGGAGAATGGAGTAGAGTGTTGCACAGTGTTAAAGAGTGTTACAGAATGTTGTGGAGTGGAGTAGAGTGGAGCAGAGGGTCAAAGAATGAAGTGGCATCTAGTGGAGGGAAGTGGCATAGAGTGCAGTAGAGCGTCATAGAGTGGAGTGTTATAGACTGTCAGAGTAAAGTAGAATGTTGAAGAGTGAAGTAGCGTAGAGTGGAGTGGGGTAGAGTAGATAGAGTGGGTTGATTTGAGGCGAGTGCCATAGAGTGGAGTGATATACAGTGTCATATAGTGGAGTAGAATGTCATAGAGTGGAGCACCATAGAGTAGAGTGGTGCAGACTGGAGAAATAAAAGTGTCAACAAAGAGTGGAGTGGCATAAAGTGTCATTGTTGAGAATGGTCCTATCTGCGGGGTTATCCCCACACTTTTTGCTTTCCTCCTTCTATTTTTCTATTTTTTTTTGTTGGCTTTAGGACTTTGCCACTTTGCAACTGCAAATCAGTGCTAAAGTGCATGTGCTTCCTCCCCTAATACATGGTATGATTGGCTTACACCTATTTGGCACACCTAATTTACCTGCAAGTCCCTTGTAAAGTGGTATACCATATACCAAGGGCTTGTAAATGAAATTCTATTAGTGGGCCTGCAGTACTGAAGGCACCACCCATAGAAGTAGCCTTTCAGACCTGTCTCAGGCCTGCCACTGCAGAGCCTGCATACGCATTTTGCTGCAGCCTTGGTTTGGCATTTTAAACTTCTTGCCAAGGCCTAAACTCCCCTTTTATTATACCTAAGCCACCCTTAAGTTAGGCCCTAGGTAGCCCTATGGCCAGGGTGTTGTGTAATAAAAGGTAGGAAATGTACTCTTATGTTTTGTATGTCCTGGTAGTGACAAACAGCCTATTTCATTTTTTAATACTGCGAGGGCTGCTTCTCTCATAGGGTAGAATTGGGAATTCCCTTTTATACTTTTAAGTGGTTATTCCTGATCTGAAAATTGCCATGTTAGGTATGTTTAGAATGGTAGTAGGAAATCCTGTTTACTGGTGTAGGTGGATTTTACATTACTATTTTAGAAATGCCACTTTTAGAAAGTGGGCATTTCTCTGTGCTTCTAACTCTATGTACCTTACAGCCTGACTCCAATCCATATCCGGGGCTGAGTGACAGTTGCACTTTGTGCATACTTTACAGACAGCCACAACACAGGAAGGGCTGGGTGTGGAAGGGGATACATCTGCATTCATCTGCATACTGACAGTCTTCCTGGGCTGGGAGAGGTAGAGATTTTTCACACCTTAATTGTCAATAGGATGTGTCCAGACCTCACACAAAGGACTCGTTTATCCTCTACTGATGTCTAGAGCCAGGGCTGGGTTGAAAGGGATTTAATATACACTTGAATGGGTTGGGTTCCTCTGAAGCCACTCCATTATCAATGGTATTTATGAGTGTAAGTACAGGAGCTATGACCCCATGTTTTAGAGTACTTTTGGCACTGGGACAGAACCTCTATCAGAAGGACTCATCTGGACTTCTCTTCATCTGTTGCCCTTGTGCCTATTACTTGAGGGTGGCTTTAAGGGCTCACTGGATTGCTTTTCTATTTGTTCCCCTGCTGCCAGCTGCTCCCTGACCCTGTTCTACCAAGGCACAGCGGTGTTGTCAGGATGAACCACCATTGAACTACTTGCTTTGTTGTGTGCTGGCCTGTCCTCCTGTTAGGCTGTTGGAGAGAAGGCCACCCTGCAATAAGGACTCTTTTGCTGTCCTGCTTGCCCCTTTTGTGTGCCTCAAGTGTCCTCTAAGGAGCCCAGTGCATGAGGAGCACTGTTTTCTGCTCCTTGTGTGCCTTAAACTAGTGCACAGTGAGCCCTTTACACTTTCACTTCACTCTGTAAACTAGCACCTGATGAGTAATGGTGTCCTCTCTTTTCCTTCATGCCCAGCGTGTGGTGAGTACTACTACAGGCTCCCCCTGATGCTGTGTTGCATACGGTGAACCGGGAACCATGGGTAATTTTCCCAGAGTCCTGTTCCCCTTAGCGCCACTGTGGAGAGAGGTGCTCTTGCAGCACAGATCTCAGCCTGCACTGCTGAGGGACGAGGGCATGTGAAGCTCACCTCAACAGCGCCTGCCCGGAGGAGGCCTGCCAACGTGCCTATGGCAGCCTGATCTCTGCCTCAAGGAGTGGTGATGGTGAGCCTGGACCCAGAGCAGTCTAGCAGCTGTCCAGCGCTACCTTTACAGATGGCCTGACTTAAAGAGAAGAGCTGCATTGGTGCGAGCTGCTGCGCCACCCGCTCGTGGGCAGTGGACTCTGTGGAAAGTGTGCACATGGGGGCCCGAGCATGGGTGTTCCACCCTCCACTACCATGTGTGTGCTCTTCATCTTGCTTACCTTGCTCAAGACCTGGGGGCCTTGTTCCGCCTCTACAAACGGGAAGCCACTGAGCGGGTGTCAGGCCACCTGAGGAGACTGTATGGCCTAAGAGAAATGACCATATAACCACTAATAGGAGCACAGGTGCTCCTGCGCCCCATGAGTTTCCATATAATTGCCACGATTGTTGCATGATGCCATAGGTTATCTCATATCCTTCAGCACCTATGATAATCGTATGAAAAATACCATGGGTTGCAAAGTAATCATATTATGCATGAGTTCCTCTAATGTATTGCATTCTTTACCCAACATTTATGGTGACATGTATTGAGTTATGTATTTAGAGTGTCCTGCAAGAATATAGGCATTTATGATGACAGATGGTGATTCCTGTGTAACTCTATAAATCGGATGTGCATTGTATACCCTAGACATTCACTGCTATATGTTGTGATTTCCTTGAATTTTTTAGGATAGCGAGTACTATTTCATTGGTGGTATAATATGCATAATAGTTCTATTTTTGTCATTTTGGTCTATGATGTATTTCCAATATAAAAACATATTTATATATAATCCTCTGTGGAATCTATTTTGTGGTGTATTCATTGTGTCACTCGTGGGAGTGTGCTGCTCACATGCTTTACACATTGCCTCTGATTATAAGCCTGCCTGCTCTGCGCCAAGCTACCAGAAGGGTGAGCACAGGTTATCTTTGGTGTGTAGCTTACTTGCCCTGAAAAGATTGGTGGGTTCTGCCTGGCTTAGGTGCATTCCCTAGCCAACAAGAAACCCCATTTGTAACAGTCATAGATTGAAGTGGAGTTCTGTAAAGTGGAGTTGCTTAGTGTTTCATAGAATGGAGTGCCTTGGAGTGGAGTAAGGTGAAGTGGTGTGTCATAGAGTGAAGTGTTGTAGAGTGGAGTGGCATATAGTGGAGTGGCATAGAGTGTCATAGAGTGGAATGGTTTAGCATGGTGTAGAGTGATATAGAATCACGTAGAGTGGAATAGAGTGGCGCACAGTTGCATGGCACAAAGTGGAGTAGAGTGGAGTGGAGTAGTGTCATTAATTGGAGTGGCATACAGTGGAGTAGAGTGTCATACAGTGGAGTGTCGAAGAGTTGAGCTGTGTATAGTTGAGTGGCATAAGGTATTGTAGAGTAGAGTTGCATAGAGTGGAGTATTGTAGAGTGGAGTACAGTGGTGTGGTGTAGAGTAGCATAGGGTGGCAAAGAATGAAGTGGCATAGAGTGTAATAGAGAGTCATAGAGTGTAGTGGCATGGAGTGGAGTAAAGTGGCATGGAGTGGTATAGAGTGGAGTAAAGTATCATAGAGGGGAGTCGCATAGAGTGCCAAAGAGTGGAGGGGCATATGGCATAGAGTGTTGCAGAGTGGAATGTCATAGAGTGAAGTAGAGTGGTGTAGAGTGAAGTGGCGTAGAGTGGAGTGGCGTAGAGTGGAGTGTGTGGAGTAGAGTGGCATAAAGTGGAGTCCTTAGAGTGTTAAAGAGTGGAGGGGAGAAAAGTGGAGTAGATTGGAGCATCATGTGGAGTGGCTTAGAGTAGAGAAATTAGAGTGGTATGGATTTAAGTGTCAGAGATTGTTGTAGAGTGGTGTGTCGTTCAATGGGAAGGATTAGAGTATGATAGAACAGAATGGCATAGAGTGGAGTATAGTGGAATTGAATATCATAGAATGAAGTGTGGTAAAGTAGAGTGTCATAGATTAGAATGGCATAGTGTGTTTGGAGTGGCATACAATAGAATAGAGTAGAGTGTTGTAGAGTTGAGTGGCATAGAGTGTCATTGGATGGAGTGTCATAGAGTGTCACAGAGTTAGTAGAGTGGGATAAGGTTGAGTAGAGTGTCATATAATTAAGTGGCGTAAAATGGAGCAGAGTGGAGCAGAGTGGAGTAGGGTGCAGTAGAGTGGAGTAGAGTGGCATAGAGTGGAGAGGAGTGTCATAGAATGAAGTGTCAAAGAGGTGAGTGGCGCAGAGTAGAGTGGAGTGGCATAGAGTGGAGTAGAGGAGAGTCATAGAGTCATGGAGCCATAGAGTCATAGAGTTGAATGACATAGACTGCTGTAGAGTGGGGTGCCATAGAGTGTCATAGAGTGTCGTACAGTGGAATGTGTAAAGTGGGTTAGAGTTAAGTGGTGTTGAATGGCATAGAGAGGAGTGGTGTAGAATGTCAGTGAGTCGAGTGGCATAGAGTAGAATAGATTGTCATAGAGTGGAGTGGTGTATACTGACTTACAGTGGAGGGGCATAAAGTGTCATAGAACAGAGTAGAGTGTTGTAGAGGGAAGAAGAATGTCATGAAGTGGCGTGGCATAACATGAAGTGAATACAGTGGTGTGGCATAGAGTGGAATAGAGAGGAGTAAAGTGGAGTGAAATGTCATAGGATGGAGTGGTGTAGAGTGGAGTGCCTAGAGCGGAGTGGTATAGAGCAGAATAGAGTGAAGTAGGTTGGAGTAGAGTGTCATAGAGTGGAGTGACATAGAGCAGAGTGGCATAGAGGGGAGAAATAAGAGTGTAACAGAGTGGAGTGGTGTAGGGTATTGTATAGTGGCTAAAAGTGTTGTAGAAGGGAATGGCATAGAGTGGAGACAAGTTTAGTAGAGTGTGGTGAGGTGAACTGTTGTAGAGTGGAAAGGGATAGAGTGGAGTGGTATAGACTGTTGTAAAGGGAAGTGGTGTAAAGTGGAGCACAACGGAGTGTCGCAGAGTGACATAGGGCCAGATGTAGGTAGGAAAAATTTAGCGAGTCAGAAATTGCTAGTCGTTGCGACTCGCAATTTCCGACTCGCTGAATGGCATGCAAGAAGAAAAAACGACTCCATTTTGTGACTCGCAAATGAAGTCGCACCACAGATTGCGAGTCCGCTGTTTGCAAGGTCTCTTTTCGCGACTGCGCTAAAAACGAACACGCAAATTGCGAGTGGGTGTCGCAAATTGTGACTGTGCTGGAAATTGAATGCAGGTGCAGCAGAACACTCTGGAAAACACTTCCTGGCTCCTGATGATGATATCACAGCCAGGAAGTTTACTAATACACCTGGGAGGAGGGAGGACCACACCCATTTTCAACTGCTACACTGCAAACAGGAGGAAGAGCAGCTACCATGGCAGAGACACCGAGAAAGCGCAAATTGAAATTTGCAGAAAAAGAGCTGGAG
Source organism: Pleurodeles waltl (assembly GCF_031143425.1). Lineage (NCBI taxonomy): Eukaryota > Metazoa > Chordata > Amphibia > Caudata > Salamandridae > Pleurodeles > Pleurodeles waltl. The sequence continues at coordinate 360,060,600 of NC_090446.1, forward strand.
GCGCTGACTGAGGAATGCTGTCAGCACCATGAACAACTGTTTGGTAGGGCAGCCCTCAGTGTGCCAGAGGTGGAGAAGAAAAGAATCTGGACAGAAATCCAGGACAAGGTGAACTCCATGGGTGTCAGCCACCGGAGTATTGAAGAGTTAAAAAACAGTGGTATGACCTGCGCTCCCGGACCAAGGAGAGGGTGGCAAAGCGGCTCCGGGAGATGAGGGGCACTGGAGGGGGACCATCCACTGTACCACCACCCACACCCTTGGAGGAAAGAGTGGAGGACACCTTGGAGCCAGAGGCAGTGTGCGGGATGGGAGAGCTGGACACTTCAGAGCCAGGACCATCAACCGGTGAGTGCCATGAGACATGCATGTACACCTGTAAGAGGCTGGACTGGCTTGTAGGGAGTACCAAGGGGTACTTGCACCTTGCACCAGGCCCAGTTATCCCTTATTAGTGTATAGGGTGTCTAGCAGCTTAGGCTGATAGATAATGGTAGCTTAGCAGAGCAGCTTAGGCTGAACTAGGAGACGTGTGAAGCTACTACAGTACCACTTAGTGTCATATGCACAATATCATAAGAAAACACAATACACAGTTATACTAAAAATAAAGGTACTTTATTTTTATGACAATATGACAAAGTATCTTAGAGTGTACCCTCAGTGAGAGGATAGGAAATATACACAAGATATATATACACAATAGCAAAAATATGCAGTATAGTCTTAGAAAACAGTGCAAACAATGTATAGTTACAATAGGATGCAATGGGGAAACATAGGGATAGGGGCAACACAAACCATATACTCCAAAAGTGGAATGCGAACCACGAATGGACCCCAAACCTATGTGACCTTGTAGAGGGTCGCTGGAACTATTAGAAAATAGTGAGAGTTAGAAAAATAACCCTCCCCAAGACCCTGAAAAGTGAGTGCAAAGTGCACTAAAGTTCCCCTAAGGACAAAGAAGTCGTGTTAGAGGACTAATGCAGGAAAGACACAAACCAACAATGCAACAACTGTGGATTTCCAATCTAGGGTACCTGTGGAACAAGGGGACCAAGTCCAAAAGTCACAAGCAAGTCGGAGATGGGCAGATGCCCAGGAAATGCCAGCTGCGGGTGCAAAGAAGCTTCGACTGGACAGAAGAAGCTGAGGTTTCTGCAGGAACGAAAATGGCTAGAGACTTCTCCTTTGGTGGACGGATCTCTCTCGCCGTGGAGAGTTGTGCAGAAGTGTTTTCCCGCCGAAAGAACGCCAACAAGCCTTGCTAGCTGCAAATCATGCGGTTACCGTTTTTGGACGCTGCTGTGGCCCTGGAGGGACCAGGAGGTCGCAAATTGGACCAGGAGAGAGAGGGGACGTCGAGCAAGACAAGGAGCCCTCTCAGCAGCAGGTAGCACCCGGAGAAGTGCCAGAAACAGGCACTACGAGGATGCGTGAAACAGTGCTCACCCGAAGTTGCACAAAGGAGTCCCACGTCGCCGGAGACCAACTTAGAAAGTCGTGCAATGCAGGTTAGAGTGCCGTGGACCCAGGCTTGGCTGTGCACAAAGGATTTCCACCGGAAGTGCACAGGGGCTGGAGTAGCTGCAAAAGTCGCTGTTCCCAGCAATGCAGCCCAGCGAGGTGAGGCAAGGACTTACCTCCACCAAACTTGGGCTGAAGAGTCACTGGACTGTGGGGGTCACTTGGACAGAGTCGCTGGATTCGAGGGACCTCGCTCGTCGTGCTGAGAGGAGACCCAAGGGACCGGTAATGCAGCTTTTTGGTGCCTGCGGTTGCAGGGGGAAGATTCCGTCGGCCCACGAGAGATTTCTTCGGAGCTTCTGGTGCAGAGAGGAGGCAGACTACCCCCACAGCATGCACAAGCAGGAAAACAGTCGAGAAGGCGGCAGGATCAGCGTTACAGAGTTGCAGTAGTCGTCTTTGCTACTATGTTGCAGGTTTGCAGGCTTCCAGCGCGGTCAGCAGTCGATTCCTTGGCAGAAGGTGAAGAGAGAGATGCAGAGGAACTCGGATGAGCTCTTGCATTCGTTATCTAAAGTTTCCCCAGAGACAGAGACCCTAAATAGCCAGAAAAGAGGGTTTGGCTACTTAGGAGAGAGGATAGGCTACTAACACCTGAAGGAGCCTATCAGAAGGAGTCTCTGACATCACCTGGTGGCACTGGCCACTCAGAGCAGTCCAGTGTGCCAGCAGCACCTCTGTTTCCAAGATGGCAGAGGTCTGGAGCACACTGGAGGAGCTCTGGACACCTCCCAGGGGAGGTGCAGGTCAGGGGAGTGGTCACTCCCCTTTCCTTTGTCCAGTTTCGCGCCAGAGCAGGGCTAAGGGGTCCCCTGAACCGGTGTAGACTGGCTTATGCAGAATTGGGCACCTCTGTGCCCAACAAAGCATTTCCAGAGGCTGGGGGAGGCTACTCATCCCCTGCCTTCACACCATTTTCCAAAGGGAGAGGGTGTCACACCCTCTCTCAGAGGAAGTTCTTTGTTCTGCCATCCTGGGCCAGGCCTGGCTGGACCCCAGGAGGGCAGATGCCTGTCTGAGGGGTTGGGAGCAGCAGCAGCTGCAGTGAAACCCCAGGAAGGGCAGTTTGGCAGTACCAGGGTCTGTGCTACAGACCACTGGGATCATGGGATTGTGCCAACTATGCCAGGATGGCATAGAGGGGGCAATTCCATGATCATAGACATGTTACGTGGCCATATTCGGAGTTACCATTGTGAAGCTACATATAGGTAGTGACCTATATGTAGTGCACACGTGTAATGGTGTCCCCGCACTCACAAAGTTCAGGGAATTGGCTCTGAACAATGTGGGGGCACCTTGGCTAGTGCCAGGGTGCCCTCACACTAAGTAACTTTGCACCTAACCTTTACCAGGTAAAGGTTAGACATATAGGTGACTTATAAGTTACTTAAGTGAAGTGTAAAATGGCTGTGAAATAACATGGACGTTATTTCACTCAGGCTGCAGTGGCAGGCCTGTGTAAGAATTGTCAGAGCTCCCTATGGGTGGCAAAAGAAATGCTGCAGCCCATAGGGATCTCCTGGAACCCCAATACCCTGGGTACCTCAGTACCATATACTAGGGAATTATAAGGGTGTTCCAGTAAGCCAATGTAAAATTGGTAAAAATGGTCACTAGCCTGTTAGTGACAATTTGGAAAGAAATGAGAGAGCATAACCACTGAGGTTCTGATTAGCAGAGCCTCAGTGAGACAGTTAGTCACTACACAGGTAACACATTCAGGCACACTTATGAGCACTGGGGCCCTGGGTTACCAGGGTCCCAATGACACATACAACTAAAACAACATATATACAGTGAAAAATGGGGGTAACATGCCAGGCAAGATGGTACTTTCCTACACAACCCCCCCCCAAACGAAGGACAATAAGACTAGCCATGACCTGATGAGTCTTCATTGTCTAAGTGGAAATATCTGGAGAGTCCATCTGCATTGGAGTGGCTACTCCCAGGTCTATGTTCCACTGTATAGTCCATTCCCTGTAGGGATATGGACCACCTCAACAATTTAGGATTTTCACCTTTCATTTGTTTTAGCCAAAGTAGTGGTTTGTGGTCTGTCTGAACAATGAAGTGAGTGCCAAACAGGTATGGTCTCAACTTCTTCAGTGCCCAGACCACAGCAAAGGCCTCCCTCTCAATGGCAGACCAACGCTTTTCTCTAGGGGTCAACCTCCTACTAATAAAAGCAACAGGTTGATCCTGGCCCTCAGAATTAAGTTGTGATAGGACTGCCCCTACTCCTAATTCAGATGCATCAGTTTGGACATAGAATTTTTTAGAGTAACAAGGGCTTTTCAGGACAGGTGCAGAGCACATGTCCTGCTTCAGCTCCTCAAAAGCTTTCTGACAGTTTGCTGTCCATAATACCTTTTTAGGCATTTTCTTGGATGTGAGGTCATTAAGAGGGGCTGCAATGGAGCCATAGTTCTTAATGAATCTCCTGTAATACCCAGTGAGGCCTAGGAAGGCTCTCACCTGAGTCTGAGTGGTAGGGGGAACCCAATCAATAATTGTTTGGATTTTCCCCTGAAGTGGTGCAATCGATTCCCCACCAACAAGGTGTCCCAGATAAACAACCTTACCCTGCCCTATCTGGCACTTTGAAGCCTTGATAGTGAGGCCTGCCTTTTGCAGGGCTTCCAAAACTTTCCATAGGTGGACCAGGTGATCATCCCAGCTGGAGCTAAAGACAGCTATATCGTCCAAATATGCTGCACTGAAAGCTTCCAGCCCTTGCAGGACTGTGTTCACCAACCTCTGAAAAGTGGCAGGTGCATTTTTCAAACCAAAAGGCATTACAGTAAACTGGTAATGTCCTCCAATGGTTGAAAATGCAGTCTTAGGTTTAGCATCTTCTGACAATTTGATCTGCCAATACCCTGCAGTCAAGTCAAAAGTGCTTAGATACTTGGCAGATGCCAGTGTATCTATGAGCTCATCTGCCCTGGGTATAGGGTGAGCATCAGTTTTGGTTACCAAGTTGAGACCTCTATAGTCTAAACAAAACCGCATTTCCTTCTTTCCATCTTTGGAATGGGGTTTTGGTACCAGTACCACAGGAGAAGCCCATGGACTGTCAGAGTGCTCAACTACTCCTAGTTCTAACATTTTCTGGACCTCTTGCTTTATGCAGTCCCTGACATGGTCAGGCTGCCTATAGATCTTACTTTTGACAGGTAAACTGTCTCCAGTATCTATAGTGTGCTCACACCAAGAAGTGGTACCTGGCACAGTAGAGAAGAGTTCAGAGAATTGATCTAGGAGATTTATGCAATTGTCTTTCTGCTCAGCAGTAAGACAGTCAGCCAAAACTACACCTTCCACAAGAGCATCTTGTTCTGTGGAAGAGAAGAGATCAGGTAGAGGATCACTGTCTTCTTCCTGGCCCTCATCAGTTGCCATGAGCAGGGTGAGATCAGCCCTGTCATAGTAGGGTTTCAGGCGGTTGACATGGAACACCCTAAGGGGACTCCTGGCAGTGCCTAAGTCAACTAAATAGGTGACTTCTCCCTTCTTTTCAACAATTGTGTGGGGTCCACTCCATTTATCTTGGAGTGCTCTTGGGGCCACAGGCTCCAAGACCCACACTTTCTGCCCTGGTTGGTACTGAACCAAAACAGCCTTCTGATCATGCCATTGCTTCTGGAGCTCTTGGCTGGCCTGAAGGTTTTTACTGGCCTTTTTCATGTACTCAGCCATCCTTGATCTGAGGCCAAGTACATAATCCACAATATACTGCTTAGGAGCTTTTAAAGGTTGTTCCCAACCCTCCTTTACAAGTGTGAGTGGACCCCTAACAGGGTGTCCAAAAAGAAGTTCAAAGGGGCTGAAGCCCACTCCTTTCTGGGGTACCTCCCTGTAGGCAAAAAGGAGGCATGGTAGAAGAATATCCCATCTCCTGCGGAGTTTTTCAGGGAGACCCATAATCATGCCTTTGAGAGTTTTATTAAATCTCTCCACCAGTCCATTTGTTTGTGGATGATAGGGTGTTGTGAACTTGTACGTTACACCACACTCCTTCCACATGGCCTTTAAGTATGCAGCCATGAAATTGCTTCCCCTGTCTGATACTACTTCCTTTGGGAAGCCCACCCTGGAAAATATTCCCAGGAGGGCCTTTGCCACTGCAGGTGCTGTAGTGGTCCTTAAAGGAATAGCTTCAGGATATCTTGTGGCATGGTCCACTACCACCAAGATAAACCTATTGCCTGAAGCAGTAGGAGGGTCAAGGGGGCCAACTATGTCAACCCCTACCCTTTCAAAGGGAACCCCAACTACAGGCAGTGGAATAAGGGGTGCCTTTGGTGTACCACCTGTCTTGCCACTGGCTTGACAGGTTTCACAGGACTTACACAATTCCTTTGTGTCCTCAGACATCCTAGGCCAATGAAACAATGGAACCAGTCTGTCCCAAGTTTTCATTTGACCCAGGTGCCCAGCTAGGGGAATGTCATGTGCCAGGGTTAGGAGGAACTTTCTGTACTCCTGAGGAATCACTAATCTCCTGGCAGCTCCAGGTTTAGGATCCCTATGCTCAGTGTACAAGAGGTTGTCCTCCCAGTAAACTCTGTGAGAGTCACTGACATCCCCATTAGCCTGTTTGACAGCTTGCTGTCTGAGACCCTCTAATGTGGGACAGGTTTGCTGTGCCACACTCAGCTCCTCTCTGGCAGGCCCCCCTTCACCCAAAAGCTCAGCAGTGTCTGCTTCCAGCTCCTCTGGTGTAGGTTCTGCACAGGGAGGGAATTCTTCTTCCTCAGAAGTAGAATCCACTGTAGAGGGAGGGATAGTAGGAAGTGGTTTGCTTCTACTAGCCCTAGCTTTAGGGAGCACTTGGTCCATTGTTCCAGGATCCAAGCTTCCCTGTCCTTTTTGCTTTTTGGCCTGAGCCCTTGTCAAAGCAAAAATATGCCCTGGGATGCCCAGCATTGCTGCATGGGCCTCCAACTCCACATCTGACCAAGCTGATGTCTCCAAATCATTCCCTAATAGACAGTCTACAGGTAAATCTGAAGCTACCACAACTTTCTTTGGACCAGTAACCCCCCCCCAGTTGAGATTTACAACAGCCATGGGGTGGCTAAGTGTGTTGTTGTGAGCATCGGTTACTTGGTACTGGTGACCAAGTAGGTGTTGTTCAGGGTGGACCAGTTTCTCTATGACCATAGTCACACTGGCACCAGTGTCCCTGTAGGCCTGAACCTCAACACCATTTATTAGGGGTAGCTGCTTGTACTTATCCATATTAAGGGGACAAGCAACTAAGGTGGCTAAATCAATAGCCCCCTCAGAGACTAACACAGCCTCTGTGGCCTCCCTAACAAGGCCAACCCCAACTAAGTTACCAATAGTGAGACCAGCCACTCCCTTGGATTGGCTATTAGTAGGTTTGCTCCCACCACCACTGCTATTAGTAGGGACACTAGGTGTAGCAGTAGGGGTTGTAGTGGTAGGAGGCTTGGTGCCTTTCTTTGGACAACTGGGATCTGTTGTCCAATGGCCTTTTATTTTACATAAATAGCACCATGGTTTCTTTTCCTTGTTCTGATTAAAAGAGGATTTGGGCCCACCACCCCCACCAGAGTGTTTTTGTGGGCCTGATGAAGACTCATTTTTAGATTTGTCCCCACCCTTGTCAGAAGACTTACCATCCTTCTTTTTGTTGCCATCTTTGTCACCCCCTGTATGAACTTTTCTGTTCACCCTTGTTCTGACCCATTTGTCTGCCTTCTTTCCCAATTCTTGGGGAGAGGTCAGATCAGAGTCCACCAAGTACTGGTGCAACAAATCAGACACACAATTATTAAGAATATGCTCTCTCAGGATCAAGTTATACAGGCTGTCATAATCAGTAACTTTACTGCCATGTAACCACCCCTCCAAGGCCTTCACTGAATGGTCAATGAAATCAACCCAGTCTTGTGAAGACTCCTTTTTGGTCTCTCTGAACTTTATCCTGTACTGTTCAGTGGTTAAGCCATAACCATCCAGGAGTGCATTCTTAAGAACTTGGAAATTATTAGCATAATTTTCTTTCACAGTAAGGAGCCTATCCCTACCTTTTCCACTAAATGATAGCCATAGGATAGCAGCCCACTGCCTTTGAGGGACATCCTGTACAACACAGGCCCTCTCAAGTGCAGCAAACCACTTGTTAATGTCATCCCCCTCCTTATAAGGGGGAACTATCTTATGCAGATTCCTGGAATCATGCTCTTTTGCAGGATGACTATGGGGAATACTGCTGCTGCCACCATGGGTTTCTAAACCCAGTTTCTGTCTCTCCTTCTCTACTTCTAAAGTCTGTCTATCCAAATCCAGCTGTTGCTTCTTGAGCTTCAGTCTGGTTTGTTCCACTCTCAATCTATTGAGCTCCCTTTCTAACAATCTGTCATCAGGGTGGGTGGGAGGGACATGCCTTGAAACAGAAGTATGGTGAGAATGGACAGAAGGAGACCTGTCCCTTACAGAAGCCACCCTAACAGCTTGGCTAACAGAAACATCACTACCAGTATGGTGAGAATAAATGCTTTTGCTATGATGTGAGACAACACTATTTATATGGTGTGGCTCATCATCATTACCAACTATGCTAGACTGTCTAGTAATGGGCAGGCTAGGAAGTTTCTTTCCTGAATCTTTTCCTGGGGGAGTCCCTGGATCAGATTGAGAACCATTAGCTACTTTTTCAACAGATGGGGCACTTCTAGCCTTATCCTGTTCTCTAAGCATGTTAAGTAACAGTTCTAAGGAAGGATTCTTCCCTACACTCAAACCTCTCTCTACACAGAGACTCCTTGCTCCTTTCCAGCTAAGGTGGTCATATGCAAGTTTGGACAGATCAACATTTTGGCCTGTGCTAGACATTTTTAGAGAGAGTTAAAGTGATAGTAAAAGATAAAAAGTTTGTCAGAGCTTTTAGAAAGACAGAGAAAAAAAACTTTTAAAACTTTTTAGAACTTTTTAGAAAGTTAGGAGTACTTTTCAGCACTTAGAAAAGAGTGAAAAGAGGAAATGCAAAACTTTTTGGCTATGTGTATATACACTGACCTTGTTTTGTATATTTTTCTTATGAAAAGTACAATGACAAGAGTGGTAAGTAGTCTCAAAGCACTTATCCCACCACTGCACAACCAATGTAGGAGGCTGGACTGGCTTGTAGTGAGTACCAAGGGGTACTTGCACCTTGCACCAGGCCCAGTTATCCCTTATTAGTGTATAGGGTGTCTAGCAGCTTAGGCTGATAGATAATGGTAGCTTAGCAGAGCAGCTTAGGCTGAACTAGGAGACGTGTGAAGCTACTACAGTACCACTTAGTGTCATATGCACAATATCATAAGAAAACACAATACACAGTTATACTAAAAATAAAGGTACTTTATTTTTATGACAATATGCCAAAGTATCTTAGAGTGTACCCTCAGTGAGAGGATAGGAAATATACACAAGATATATATACACAATAGCAAAAATATGCAGTATAGTCTTAGAAAACAGTGCAAACAATGTATAGTTACAATAGGATGCAATGGGGAAACATAGGGATAGGGGCAACACAAACCATATACTCCAAAAGTGGAATGCGAACCACGAATGGACCCCAAACCTATGTGACCTTGTAGAGGGTCGCTGGAACTATTAGAAAATAGTGAGAGTTAGAAAAATAACCCTCCCCAAGACCCTGAAAAGTGAGTGCAAAGTTCACTAAAGTTCCCCTAAGGACAAAGAAGTCGTGTTAGAGGAATAATGCAGGAAAGACACAAACCAACAATGCAACAACTGTGGATTTCCAATCTAGGGTACCTGTGGAACAAGGGGACCAAGTCCAAAAGTCACAAGCAAGTCGGAGATGGGCAGATGCCCAGGAAATGCCAGCTGCGGGTGCAAAGAAGCTTCTACTGGACAGAAGAAGCTGAGGTTTCTGCAGGAACGAAAAGGGCTAGAGACTTTCCCTTTGGTGGACGGATCTCTCTCGCTGTGGAGAGTTGTGCAGAAGTATTTTCCCGCCAAAAGAACGCCAACAAGCTTTGCTAGCTGCAAATCGTGCAGTTAGCGTTTTTGGACGCTGCTGTGGCCCTGGAGGGACCAGAAGGTCGCAAATTGGACCAGGAGAGAGAGGGGACGTCAAGCAAGACAAAGAGCCCTCTCAGCAGCAGGTAGCACCCGGAGAAGTGCCAGAAATAGGCACTACGAGGATGCGTGAAACGATGCTCACCCGAAGTCGCACAAAGGAGTCCCACGTCGCCGGAGACCAACTTAGAAAGTCGTGCAATGCAGGTTAGAGTGCCGTGGACCCAGGCTTGGCTGTGCACAAAGGATTTCCGCCGGAAGTGCACAGGGGCCGGAGTAGCTGCAAAAGTCGTGGTTCCCAGCAATGCAGCCCAGCGAGGTGAGGCAAGGACTTACCTCCACCAAACTTGGACTGAAGAGTCACTGGACCTTGGGGGTCACTTGGACAGAGTCGCTGGATTCAAGGGACCTCGCTCGTCGTGCTGAGAGGAGACCCAAGGGACTGGTAATGCAGCTTTTTGGTGCCTGCGGTTGCAGGGGGAAGATTCCGTCGACCCACAGGAGATTTCTTCGGAGCTTCTGGTGCAGAGAGGAGGCAGACTACCCCCACAGCATGCACAAGCAGGAAAACAGTCGAGAAGGTGGCAGGATCAGCGTTACAGAGTTGCAGTAGTCGTCTTTGCTACTATGTTGCAGGTTTGCAGGCTTCCAGCGCGGTCAGCAGTCGATTCCTTGGCAGAAGGTGAAGAGAGAGATGCAGAGGAACTCGGATGAGCTCTTGCATTCGTTATCTAAAGTTTCCCCAGAGACAGAGACCCTAAATAGCCAGAAAAGAGGGTTTGGCTACTTAGGAGAGAGGATAGGCTACTAACACCTGAAGGAGCCTATCAGAAGGAGTCTCTGACGTCACCTGGTGGCACTGACCACTCAGAGCAGTCCAGTGTGCCAGCAGCACCTCTGTTTCCAAGATGGCAGAGGTCTGGAGCACACTGGAGGAGCTCTGGACACCTCCCAGGGGAGGTGCAGGTCAGGGGAGTGGTCACTCCCCTTTCCTTTGTCCAGTTTCGCGCCAGAGCAGGGCTAAGGGGTCCCCTGAACCGGTGTAGACTGGCTTATGCAGAATTGGGCACCTCTGTGCCCAACAAAGCATTTCCAGAGGCTGGGGGAGGCTACTCCTCCCCTGCCTTCACACCATTTTCCAAAGGGAGAGGGTGTCACACCCTCTCTCAGAGGAAGTTCTTTGTTCTGCCATCCTGGGCCAGGCCTGGCTGGACCCCAGGAGGGCAGATGCCTGTCTGAGGGGTTGGCAGCAGCAGCAGCTGCAGTGAAACCCCAGGAAGGGCAGTTTGGCAGTACCAGGGTCTGTGCTACAGACCACTGGGATCATGGGATTGTGCCAACTATGCCAGGATGGCATAGAGGGGGCAATTCCATGATCATAGACATGTTACATGGCCATATTCGGAGTTACCATTGTGAAGTTACATATAGGTAGTGACCTATATGTAGTGCACGCGTGTAATGGTGTCCCCGCACTCACAAAGTTCAGGGATTTGGCTCTGAACAATGTGGGGGCACCTTGGCTAGTGCCAGGGTGCCCTCACACTAAGTAACTTTGCACCTAACCTTTACCAGGTAAAGGTTAGACATATAGGTGACTTATAAGTTACTTAAGTGCAGTGTAAAATGGCTGTGAAATAACGTGGACGTTATTTCACTCAGGCTGCAGTGGCAGGCCTGTGTAAGAATTGTCAGAGCTCCCTATGGGTGGCAAAAGAAATGCTGCAGCCCATAGGGATCTCCTGGAACCCCAATACCCTGCGTACCTCAGTACCATATACTAGGGAATTATAAGGGTGTTCCAGTAAGCCAATGTAAAATTGGTAAAAATGGTCACTAGCCTGTTAGTGACAATTTGGAAAGAAATGAGAGAGCATAACCACTGAGGTTCTGATTAGCAGAGCCTCAGTGAGACAGTTAGTCACTACACAGGTAACACATTCAGGCACACTTATGAGCACTGGGGCCCTGGGTTACCAGGGTCCCAGTGACACATACAACTAAAACAACATATATACAGTGAAAAATGGGGGTAACATGCCAGGCAAGATGGTACTTTCCTACAACACTCATATATGCCATACCCCCACCCACCTAGTACACAGCAGCATGCACAACCAAAATAGCTCCATTTCAGAGTAGCAACCACCAGAATGGTGCATTATGGGCAATGTAGTCAAGTAGGCAGTTGATAGGCAACAGTTTATTTGGAAGTTGATAACAGATGGTAGATACTGGTAGTGTGTTCCCTATGTCCCACAGGTCTCCCACACAACAGCACCTCCAGGCAAAGCGTCCAGGGGCCACAGGTCAGCCACCAGCCTGCAGAGGACTCAGGACCAGCCACCACAGGGACCTGCACCACCAACACACAGTCCCCTCATGATGCACCAGTTGCCATACTGGTGAGTGAGCCAGCACCTGGTCCCAGCCACAGTGCCGTTGTAGATGACACAGAGCCTCCACATCGTCGCAGGTGACATGTAAATGTCCATCCAGTGCCGCAGGCTGAGTCAGGGGACGCCTCCATGTCGGCCGCCGAGGCTGCACTGATACGGGGTCAGCGTCTGCAGACACGGGAGATTGGGAGAATATCAGGGGCCATGCGGCACATGGAGAAAAACCAGAACAGTGGCATGCAGATGGTACACACAGAGCTGCAACAGCTCAATACACACGTCGGTGACCTTGCACTCTCAATGAGACAACTGGTGGCAGAACTCATAACAGAGAGAGAGGGTGCAAGGCGCCGTGACAGGCAGCTAAAGCACCGGCTGGACCGAATGTCTGCCTCCATCGTCAGGCTGGCTGTGAACACCACTGGCCTTTCACGGCGCACGGTCAGCCTCCAGGTAGACATGGGCCACTTTGCCAGTGATGTGGCACGTGGACTGGGACGTCTCAGCCACGCCGTAGATATCATGGAGGCACGGCAGGTGGCTAGGGGCGCGGGTGACACGCCGCAGGACAGCGAGGAGGGCTCCACCGTCAGCAGTGTCTCAGCCAGTGACACCAGGGTGTTGCGCAGTGGTAGCGCAAGGCAGGGCACTGCTGACACACCAGGCACCAGCCATGCTGGCCGAGGCCGGCGTAAAGTGTGAGCTCCGCACTGTCCTGGAGTAGGGGCACATGAGGTCAATGTGTCTCATGCCAGGTGGACTTTTACAGCCCCTGAACTGTAGTTAATGTATATAGTTTTTTGGTGAACATTATTAAAATTTCTTGTTAGTTCCACTTCACACCTGGACTCTTTGTGTGTGACATTAGTGAGTGTGGTGACAGTTAGCACGTACCTTCCAAAGTATTGGTTTGCAATGTGGTCCCGTGTCAGTCTGCCGTGATTTGCAATGCTTCTATCCCCATGATGGCGATGTGGTAGCTCTTGCTCTTCATCCTCCGAATCTGGGTCTTCTGGGGTGAGAGGTAGCCCACGACTGGTGGCAATGTTGTGGAGTATAGCGCATGCGCCAACTATCTTGAAAACTGTTACTGGGTTATACTGGAGGGCACCTCCACTTCTGTGGAGGCATCAGAATCTTGAATTCAGCAGTCCAAAGGTCCTCTCTATGATATTTCGGGTCCTCCTATGGGCATTGTTGTATCGCCTCTCTGTCTCATTGCCTGGTGTTAAGTACGGGGTGAGTATCCATGGTCGTAGAGCATATGCACTGTCACCTGTTTGGCACAAAATGTACAATGTTAGCTGGGCATAGATGGTTTCCACATTGACCTGTGTGTATGTGTACTCCCTGGATATTTGGCAACCATGTCAGTGATAACATAATGGGCGTCACATACTACCTGGATGTTCAGTGAGTGGGTACACTTCCTGTTGCGGAACAGATATTCTAGATTTGCAGGAGGGCAGATCTGTACATGTGTCCCGTCCACACACCCTATGACATGGGGGATGTTGGCAATCCTGTAGAATTCCAACTTGGTGCTGTTGATTTCTGCCTCATTCCTGGGTAGGTATATGTATCTGGACATGTGTGTGAGTAAGGCATCTAGGAATGCTCTAAAGAACCGTGAGAGTTCACTTTGGGATACCCAACCTGCCACAGCAATGACCCCCTGATAGCTACCCGAGGCCAAGAGGTGCAGTGAGCACAGCACTTGCACATGCGTAGGGATGACGCAGCCGCGCACAGTCTGGCGTTGAAGCTGCGGATTGAGTAAATCTATTAAATCTAGTATTGCTGCACTGCTGAGTCTATATTTATCATATATCTCCTCCTCTGTTTGTTGGAAAAGTGTCTGCCTGGTTCTGTATATCTTCTCCTGTCTCTGGCTCCTCCTCCTCATCTGCTGTGCGGCGTGGGCTCTCCTCCTCATTCCTATCACATATATCTCCGCCATCTTGAGTAACCCAGGTGCCTTCTGGGTCTCCTTTTATACTTTGGTTCTGGTTACCACCTGCTCTGAGTTAGTGGTAAATTGGAAGTGCAAAATGGGCTTTTCGCGATTAGTCGCAATTTGCGAGTGGCTATTGCATTTTGTTTGCGACTCGCAAATTGCGACTTCCTATATGCGGGTCGCAAAATGGGGTCGCTATTTTTGCGAGTCGGTAATGGCTCGCGTCCCATTTTGCGAGTCGGAAATGGGATTTTTGCATCCCATTTCCACTTTTGCGGGGTTGCAAATTGCGATTCGGGCCATTTGCGACTCGCAAAAGTTTGCTACATCTGGCCCATAGAGTGGAGTAGAGTGTCGTACAGTGGAGTGACGTATAGTGGAGCAGAGTGGAATGGAGAAGAGTTTCATAGAGTGGAGCATTGAAGATTTGAGTGGTGTAGAGTGGAGAAGCACAGAGTGTGTTGGAAAATGGCCCCTTTGAATGGTCACCCCAAACCTTTTGCCTTACTCCTCATCTTTTTCTTACCTCATTTTTGCTGGCTTCAGGACTCTAGACACTTTACCATCACTATCCAGTGCTAAAGTGCAGATGCTCTCTCCCTTAAACATGGTAACATTGGTTCATCCCCAATTGGAATATTTTATTTACTTCTAAGTCCCTAGTAAAGTGCACTACAAGTACCCAGGGCCTGTAAATTAAATGCTACTAGTGGGCCTGCAGCACTGAATGTGCCACCCACATAAGTAGCCCCTTAACCAAGTCTCAAGCCTCCATTGCAAGGTCTGTGTGTACAGTTTCACTGCCACTTCAACCTCGCATTTAAAAGTACTTGCCAAGCCTTAAACACCCCTTTTCCTACATATCAGTCACCTCTAAGGTAGGCCCTAGTTAATCCATACATAGGGTAGTGTGCTATGTAGGTAAAAGGCAGGACATGTACATATGTGTTTTACATGTCCTGGTAATCGAAAAACTCCTAAATTCGTTGTCCACTACTGTGAGGCCTGCTCCTTTCATTGACAAGCATTAGGTCTGCCCTCATGTACTTTTTGAGTGGTAGATTCTGATCTGAAAAGGATAATCAGGTCATATTTAGTATGGCCAGAATGGTAATGGAAAATCCTGCTTTGTTGGTGGGGTTGGATTTTATATTACTTTTTAGAAATGCCACTTTTAGAAAGTGAGCACTTCTCTGCACTTAAAACCACCTGTGCCTTACAGCCTGTCTCCAGTCAACATCTGGTCTGTGCTGGTTGTCAGCTCTCTTGTGCATTTCCAGCGCATCAAGGATTTTACCCGCATCATCCCTATGCATCAAAATATCCCCACATTGCAGTGAGGTACGAAGTCTGTAGGCCGAAAAATTATGCAAACCCCTTGCAGCATGGAAAAAAACGACTCATCGTCTGTGCGGCGTTAGAAAATTCAACGCACCACCCTACTTATCCACACATCTCCTCTGCATTCTCCGTGAATCATTACTTTTGACACATACCAGGTACTGTGTGTAACAAAGAGACAACTGTTTATTTCTAAGGATTTACACTCTTTTAAACTTTTTAAAAGTGATATTTCAACTTGTGCTTATTGAATCTTTGTCTTTTTGACCGTATTGTATTGAGATAAATATTATCTATTTTTCTAAACATGTGTGGTGGATTTTTGTGGTGTTTTTCACTGTGTTACTGTATGATTTATTGCACAAATACTTTACACATTGCCTTCTAAGTTAAGCCTAACAGCTCAGTGCCAAGCTATCAGAGGTACCAGAGGGTGGGCACAGGATAATTTGGATTCTGTGTGACTTACCCTGACTAAGATTGTAGTCCCTACTTGGACAAGGGTGTATGCCAACTAGAGACCCCATTTCTAACAGAGTGAAATAGAGTAAAGTGGTGAAAAGATGAGTGGGGTAGACTGTTGCAGGCTAGAGTGTCATAGAGTGGAGTTGAGTATCATAAAGTGGAGTGACTTTGAGTGGAGTCCAGTAGAGTAGAATGTGGTAGAGTGGAGTCGGGTAAACTGGCGTAGAATGGGGTAGAGTGTTGCAGAGTAGAGAGTCGAAGAGCGAAATGGGTTACAGTGGAGTAGGGTGTAAAAAAGTAGAGTGACATAGAGTGGAATAGAGTGTCATTGAGGGAGTAGAGTGAACGGGAGTGTAGTAGAGGGAGTGTCAGATTGGATTGGGGTGGTGTAGAGTGGAGTGGCATAACATGTAGTAGAGGGGAGTTCAACAGAGTGATGTAGAGTGGATGGATATAGAGTGGAGTGATAACAGTGTCATTGAGAAGAGTGGCTGAGAGTGTCATAGAATGGAATGATGTAGAGTAGAATAGAGTGGAGTAGAGTGTCATAGAGTGAAGTGTTGTATACTGGGGTGGTGTAGAGTAGAATGGCACAGAGCATTGTAGAGTGGAATAGAATTGTGTAGAGTAGAGTAGAGTTTTGTAGAGTGGAGTAGAGTGTCGTACAGTGGAATGGCATAAAGTGGAGTAGAGTTGAGTGGAGTATAGTGTCAGAGAGTTGACTGGCATAAAGTGGATTTGTGTGGAGTGCTGTAGAGTGGCAGTGAGTGGCATAGAAGGGAATGGCATAGAGTGACATAGAGTGGCATGGCTTAGAGTGGGGTAAAGTGGCGTGGAGTGGCACAGAGTGGAGTAGAGTACTATAGAGTAAAGTTGCATAGAGTGTCACAGGGAGGAGAAGTAAATGGCATAGAGTGGAGTGTCATTGAGTGGAATAGAGTGGCATACAGTGTTGTAGAGTGAAGTGGAGTGGAGTAGAGTGTCATAGAGTGGAGCGGCATAGAGTCAAATGGCATACAGTAGAGCAATTAGAGTGGTACAGAGTTAAGCGGCATAGAGTGAAGTAGATTGGGGTAGAGTGCCATAGAATTAAGTGTTGTAGAGTGGAGTGGCATGGAGTGCCATAGTGTGGAGTGGCCCACAGTGGAGTAGAGTAGACTGTTGTAGAGTTCAGTGCCATACAGTATCACAGGGTTGAGTAAAGTGTCATTGAGTAGAGTAGCATGAAGAGGAGCAGAGTGGAGTGTTGTAGAGTGGAATGGTGTAGAGTAGTGTATGGTTGTAGAGTGGAGTGTTGAAGATGTGAGTGGTACAGAGAGGAGCAGCATAGAGTGTCATAGCATGGAGTGGCATACAGTCGATTGATGAGAGTCATAGACTGGAATAACATAGACTGTTTTAGAGTGGAGTGGAGTGTTGTAAAGTGTCATAGAGTGTCATAGACCGGAGTGGTGTAAAGTGCAGTAGAGTGGAGTGGTGTTGAATTGGCATAGAATGGAGTGGTGTAGAGTGGTGTAAAGTGTCAGAAAGTGGAGTGGCATAAAGAGGACTACAGTGTCAAAGAGTAGAGTGGTCTATAGTGGCATAGATTGGAAGGGCATAAAGTGTTGTATAGCCGAGTGGAGTGTCATAGAGTGGAGTAAAATGTCATAGAGTGGAGTGGCTTAGAGTGGCGAGGTTTTAGTGAAGTGGCATAGAGTGAAATAGAGTGGAGTAGAATGGAATGAAATGTCATAGAATGGATTAGCATAGAGTGGAGTGATTAGAGTGGTGCAGAGTGGACTAGAGTGGAGCAGAGTTTCATAGAGTGGAGTAGCAAAGAGTGGAGTGGCTTAGAGTGAAGCAGTAAGAGTGTCAGACAGTCAAGTGGTGTGGTGGAGGGATGGGCGGAGCTCACAGAGTTCTACACGCGAATTCCGTGGAGCTATCTAAAAACTCCTTGAAATTTTTCTGAGTTTTACATGTGGCGGAATGTCACCTGGTCCTTGGTGAGCAGTTGGGTGGAGAAGTGCACAGTCTTTGCATGAAGTATGGTGAAACACAATTCTCAAACTGAAGTGCACAGTTGTGGTGGTGCAGTGTACAGTTGTGCAGAATCCTTAGCCAAAGTGAACAATCCTTGTGCAATGTGCACAGTTGCAAAGTGTGCAGCCATGGGGCTCAGTTAACAGTCCTAGGCCGAAGCATGCAGTTGTGAAGGGCGCAGTGAATAATCCTTGGCTGATGCACCGAGTCGTGAAGTGTGCAGTCATGTGGTGCAGTGAACAATCCTTGACCAATTCCTGCAGTTGTGAAGTGTGCAGTCATGGGATGAAGTCAACAATGCTGGACCAAAGTGCTGAGTCTTAGGGTGGGGTATACGTCCGGGGGGCTGCTGCTCACCCCGTCTGGATATCTTTGTCTCCAACTTTGCCAGCGTCATTACAGACACTTCTGTATTTAACCCATTATTGAATTTTTCAATCTGATTACTTGTGTCAAAATCTGGCAAACAATGGTGAGTCGTGGAATTGGTTTTATAACTTATTTGCTTATTGAAGGGAATTCTCATGGCTCTTGCATAGATGTGATTAGCACATACAATTTGTCAAAATGAAACTGCTGCGCCCCCTTCAGTGGGTGATCTTGCAAAATTTATATATTTATATATTTATCACCAACGTAGACTAGCAGTTTTTAATGTATTGACTCTTATGCACAGGAGAAAAAGTTTGTTTTAAGTTTAGTTTCATTGTCAAACAAGCAAAAAACAATATTATATCGCCCTTCAAAGAAAACGTCAAACAATAGGTTAACACCGAAAGCGAACAAATGTGATAAATGTTAAGGATAGAATAATAATGTGTTAAACTGGGTTTCGTCTATGACCATGTGATACCAGCCGGCTAGTTGCATGACTTTATTTACACACATTGTTTTTACAATATGCACAGGAAGCCTGTGGGCTTCACTCACATCCCTGTCGATCGAGGGGTAACCAGTGGCTGCCTGAGACACCAACAGGGCCTGGTCTGTGAAATGCAGCTTCTCTATAGCCCCAGGGTTTTACACGGCAAGCCTCTCTGGCCCAAACCAGAATCAGGTGGACATCATTAGTCTAGCAACACCCCTCAACCTTCAAAGCCAGCCCCACCTTGCGGATCCTGCTTTCAAAGCTAACATTAGGCTAGAGTCCATACTTCATTGGCTGGAATGATAGAGGTGGGTGACCTTAGAGTGGAGTACACTGTCGTAGAGTGGAGTTGCTTACGTTAGAGCAGAGGCGAGTGGAGCAGTGTAGGGTTGTAGGAGGCTGGACTGGCTTGTAGTGAGTACCTAGGGGTACTTGCACCTTGCACCAGGCCCAGTTATCCCTTATTAGTGTATAGGGTGTCTAGCAGCATATGCTGATAGATAATGGTAGCTTAGCAGAGCAGCTTAGGCTGAACTAGGAGACGAGTGAAGCTCCTACAGTACCACTAGTGTCATATGCACAATATCATAAGAAAACACAATACACAGATATACTAAAAATAAAGGTACTCTCAGTATGAGGATAGCAAATATACACAAGATATATGTACACAATACCAAAATATGCAGTAATAGTATTAGAAAACAGTGCAAACAATGTATAGTTACAATAGGATGCAATGGAGACACATAGGGATAGGGGCAACACAAACCATATACTCCAAAAGTGGAATGCGAACCACGAATGGACCCCAAACCTATGTGACCTTGTAGAGGGTCACTGGGACTATTAGAAAATAGTAAGGGTTAGAAAAATAGCCCACCCCAAGACCCTGAAAAGTGAGTGCAAAGTGCACTAAAGTTCCCCAAAGGACATAGAAGTCGTGATAGGGGAATTCTGCAGGAAAGACACAAACCAGCAATGCAACAACGATGGATTTCCAGTCGAGGGTACCTGTGGAACAAGGAGACCAAGTCCAAAAGTCACAAGCAAGTCAGAGATGGGCAGATGCCAAGGAAATGCCAGCTGTGGGTGCAAAGATGCTGCTACTGGACAGTAGAAGCGTAGGTTTCTGCAAGAACGACAAGGGCTAGAGACTTCCCCTTTAGAGGACGGATCCCTCACACCGTGGAGAGTCGTACAGAGGTATTTTCCCGCCAAAAGACCGCCAACAAGCCTTGCTAGCTGCAAATTGTGCGGTTAGTGTTTTTGGATGCTGCTGTGGCCCAGGAGGGACCAGGATGTCGCCAATTGTGTCAGGGGACAGAAGGGGCATCGAGCAAGACAAGAAGCCCTCTCAGCAGCAGGCAGCACCCACAGAAGTGCCAGAAACAGGCACTACAAGGATGCATGAAACAGTGCTCACCCAAAGTCGCACAAAGGAGTCCCACGTCGCCGGAGAACAACTTAGGAGGTCGTGCAATGCAGGTTAGAGTGCCGTGGACCCAGGCTGGACTGTGCACAAAGGATTTCCGCCGGAAGTGCACAGAGGCCGGAGTAGCTGCAAAAGTCACGGTTCCCAGCAATGCAGTCTGGCGTGGGGAGGCAAGGACGTACCTCCACCAAACTTGGACTGAAGAGTCACTGGACTGTGGGAGTCACTTGGACAGAGTTGCTGGATTCAAGGGACCTCGCTCGTCGTGCTGAGAGGAGACCCAAGGTACCGGTGATGCAGTTCTTTGGTGCCTGCGGTTGCAGGGGGACAATTCTGTTGACCCACGGGAGATTTCTTCGGAGCTTCTAGTGCAGAGAGGAGGCAGACTACCCCCACAGCATGCACCACCAGGAAAGCAGTCAAGAAGGCGGGTGGATCAGCGTTACAGAGTTGCAGTAGTCGTCTTTGCTACTATGTTGCAGTTTTGCAGGCTTCCAGCGCAGTCAGCAGTCGATTCCTTGGCAGAAGGTGAAGAGAGAGATGCAGAGGAACTCGGATGAGCTCTTGCATTCGTTATCTAAGGAAATCCCCAAAGCAGAGACCCTAAATAGCCAGAGAAGAGGGTTTGGCTACTTAGGAGAGAAGATAGGCTTGCAACACCTTAAGGAGCCTCTCAGAAGGAGTCTCTGACGTCACCTGATGGCACTGGCCACTCAGAGCAGTCCAGTGTGCCAGCAGCACCTCTGTTTCCAAGATGGCAGAGATCTGGAGCACACTGGAGGAGCTCTGGGCACCTCCCAGGGGAGGTACAGGTCAGGGGAGTGGTCACTCCCCTTTCCTTTGTCCAGTTTCGCGCCAGAGCAGGGCTATGGGGTCCCTGAACCGGTGTAGACTGGCTTATGCAGAAATGGGCACCATGTGTGCCCATGAAAGCATTTCCAGAGGCTGGGGGAGGCTACTCCTCCCCTGCCTTCACACCATTTTCCAAAGGGAGAGGGTGTAACACCCTCTCTCAGAGGAAGTCCTTTGTTCTGCCATCCTGGGCCAGGCCTAGCTGGACCCCAGGAGGGCAGAAGCCTGTCTGAGGGGCTGGCAGCAGCTGCAGTGAAACCCCGTGAAAGGCAGTTTGGCAGTACCAGGGTCTGTGCTACAGACCACTGGGATCATGGGATTGTGCCAACTATGCCAGGATGGCATAGAGGGGGCAATTCCATGATCATAGACATGTTACATGGCCATATTCGGAGTTACCATTGTGAAGCTACATATAGGTAGTGACCTATATGTAGTGCACGCGTGTAATGGTGTCCCCGCACTCACAAAGTCCGGGGAATTGGCCCTGAACAATGTGGGGGCACCTTGGCTAGTGCCAGGGTGCCCTCATACTAAGTAACTTTGCACCTAACCTTTACCAGGTAAAGGTTAGACATATAGGTGACTTATAAGTTACTTAAGTGCAGTGTAAAATGGCTGTGAAATAACGTGGACGTTATTTCACTCAGGCTGCAGTGGCAGGCCTGTGTAAGAATTGTCAGAGCTCCCTATGGGTGGCAAAAGAAATGCTGCAGCCCATAGGGATCTCCTGGAACCCCAATACCCTGGGTACCTCAGTACCATATACTAGGGAATTATAAGGGTGTTCCAGTAAGCCAATATAAATTGGTAAAAATGGTCACTAGCCTGTTAGTGACAATTTGAAAGAAATGAGAGAGCATAACCACTGAGGTTCTGATTAGCAGAGCCTCAGTGAGACAGTTAGGCACCACACAGGGAACACATACATATAGGCCACAAACTTATGAGCACTGGGGTCCTGACTAGCAGGGTCCCAGTGACACATAACAAACATACTGAAAACATAGAATTTTCACTATGAGCACTGGGCCCTGGCTAGCAGGATCCCAGTGAGACAGTGAAAACACCCTGACATACACTCACAAACAGGCCAAAAGTGGGGGTAACAAAGCTAGAAAGAGGCTACTTTCTCACAAGGGTGTCATAGACTGGACCTGAGTGTTGCAGATTGGAGTGGTATAGAGTAGAGTACAGTGGAGTCGAGTGGATTGGAGTGAATTGGAGTGTTGTAGAGGTGAGTGTCACACAGTGGAGTGGGGTAGAGTGAAGTGGTGTACAGCAGAGTGGCATAAAGTGGTCTAAAGTGATATGAAGTAGCTTAGAGCAGAGTAGGCTATCATAGAGTTGATTGGTGTAGACTGTCACAGAGTGAAGAGGCATAGAGTTT
Organism: Pleurodeles waltl; assembly: GCF_031143425.1. NCBI lineage: Eukaryota > Metazoa > Chordata > Amphibia > Caudata > Salamandridae > Pleurodeles > Pleurodeles waltl. Next base: position 360,082,938 of record NC_090446.1, read on the forward strand.
CACAGGGTGGAGTGGAGTATCATAGAGTGGAGTGGAGTTGTGTAGAGTGGAGTTGTGCAGAGTGGAGGGACGTAAAGCAGAGTATAGTGTTGTAGAGTGACGCAGAGTGGAATTAAGGAGAGTATCATTGAATGTCATAGAGTGGGGTGGCATAGAATGTAGAAGAGGTTCACAGAGTGAAGTGGCATCGACTGGAGTGGCATGGTGTAGAGTGTCATACAGTGTTGTGATGTATTGTTGAGTGGAGTGTCGTAGAGTGTATTATCACTGATTATAGTGGTGTAGAGTTGAGTGGCATAGAGTGGAGTAAAGTGACATGGGGTGGTGTAGGGTGTTATAGTGTGGAGTAGAGTGTTGTAGAGTGGAATGGTAAAGAGTAGAATATCATAGAGTGGAGTAGGGTGTCAGGGTGGAGTGAAGAAACATGGAGTAAAATGCCATGGAGTCTCACAGAGTGGAGAGGCATAGATTGGGGCAGAGTGTTGTAGAGTGGATTGTGTTAAAGTAGAGTGGTGTAGAGTGGGGTAGCATAGAGTAGTGTAGAGCATTGAAGAGTGGTAGTGGAGTAGTGGGTTGTGGAGAGGATGGTGTAGAGTCTAATAAAGTGTAGTGGTGTAGAGAGGAGCAGAGTAGACTGGAGTAGCGTGTCGTACAATGGTGTGGCATAGAGTGGAACAGCAAATAGTGGAGCAGAATAATTGTAGAGACGTTAGACATAGAGTGGCATAGAGTGGAGCATCATAAAGGGAAGTAGAGTACTCCACCACGGTGAAGAGTGGAGTCACGCCGAGTGGAGTAGGGTGTGTTAGAGTGGACTGGTGTCGGGTGGATTAGCATAAATTCAGTAGAGTATCACAGAGTGAAGTGTCATAGAGTAGAGTGGTGTAAAGTTGAGTGTTATAGAGTGGTGTGGAGTAGAGTGTTGTAGAGTGGAGTGGCACAGAGTGGCATAGAGTGGAGTGAAGTAGAAAAGAATAGTGTGTTGTAGAGTGGGGTGAAGTGGCATAGAGTGGATTACAGTAGAGTGGCATGGAGTGGCATAGTGTGGAGTTGCACAGAGTGGAATAAAGTTTCACGAGTGGCATTGAGTGGAGTGGCATGAGTGGAATGGTGTGGCATAGAGGGGTGTGTCATACAGTGGCGTGGTGCACAGTAGTGTATCGTAGAGAAGAGTGTAGCTACGCGGACTAGAGTGTCATAGTCTGGAATGGCGTAGAGTGGTGCTGAGTGGAGTGGCGTAGAGCAGGCTAGAGCAGAGTGGAGTAGAGTGGTATAGAGTGAAGTGGCATAGAATGAAGTGTCATAAAGTGGAGTAAAGCGTTGTAAAGTGTAGAGATGTAGAGTGGCATAGAGTAGATTATTGTGTCGGAGAGTGGAGTAACCTAGATTGGAGCAGAGTGTCCTAGAGTGGAATAGCTTGGAGTGGCATAGAGTGAAGGGTTGTTGGAAATGGCCTTTCTACAAGGTCACCCCTAAACTTTTGGCCTTCCTCCTTCTCTTTTTCTGACCTCAGGTTTGCTGGCTTTAGGTCTCTGCACACTTTACCACTCCTAATCAGTGCTAAAGTGCATATGCTCTCTCCTTAAAACATAGTGACATTGGCTCATACCCAATTGCCTTATTCAATTTACTTGTAAGTCCGTAGTAAAGTTCACTACATGTGCCCAGGGCAAGTAGATTAAATGCTACTAGTGGGCCTGGAGCACTGAATGTGCCACCCACATAAGTAGCCCCTTAACCATGCCACAGGCTTGTCATTGCAAGGTCTGTGTGTGCAGTTTCACTGCCACTTCCACTTGGCATTTAAAAGTACTTGCCAAGCCTTAAACTCCCCTTTTTCTACATTTACGTCCCCCTAAGGTAGGCCCTAGGTAACCCATAGGGCAGGGTGCTGTGTAGGTAAAAGGCAGGACATGTACCTGTGTAGTTTATATGTCCTGGTAGTGTAAGACTCCTAAAATGCATCTTACACTGCTGTGAGGCCTGCTCATTTCAGAGGCTAGTATTAGAACAACCCTCATATACTGTTTGAGTGGTAGATTCTGATCTGAGAGGAGTAACAAGGTCATATTTAGCATTGCCAGAATGGTAATACAAAATCCTGCTTATTGGTGAAGTTGGATTTAATATTGCTATTCTAGAAATGCCACTTTTAGAAAGTGAGCATTTCTCTACACTCAAATCCTTCTGTGCCTTACAGGCTGTCTCCAATCCACGTCTGGCTCGGTTGGTTGACAGCTCCCTTATGCATTTCACCCAGACAACCACAAACACAGGATGCTAAGTCACACCTGCACACATCTGCATACTGAATGGGTCTTCCTGGACTGGAAGGGTAGGAGGGCCTGTCACTTACATTTGAAAGTACTGTGGCCTGCCCTCACAAAATGGACTCCCAAACCCCCTACTAGGACCCTGACAGACAGGTGTGTACTGAAATGGGACCTTGTGCACTTCTAGGCCACTCTTTGAAGACTCCCCCACTTCAAAGGTACATTTGGGTATATAAACTGGTTCCCAGACCCTAACAACTCAGTCCCTTCTTGACAAGATACCTCCTGGGAAAGAAACTTTGAACCAGAACCTGCAACCTGCCAAGAGAAGCTGTCTGGCTGCCCAATGGACTTACCTGGACTGCTTTTCTGTAAAAGACTGCTGCCTTGCTATTGCCCTGCTGTGTTGCTGGCCTCTGGCTCTGCTAAAAAGTGCTCTCCCTGGTCTTGGATTGAGCTTGCCTCCTGTTGCTGAAGTCTCAGGGCCAACAATACTTCACTTTCTGCAAGAAAATCCTTGTGCGCTGAAAATTAGACCCGCAGCCTGCTAGAAACAATGCACAGTCTGCACCGCGAAGAGAAAATCGCCGAAAAGGGACGAAGCGGCCTGACTTCCCGAGTGTAGATCGACGCAGCGCCTGCGTTGCGGCCAGAAATTTGCCACACAGCTTACTGGATCGACGCACAGTTGAGCCAGAACGTTGCAGCACGACTTGTCAGACGGAGAATCAACACAGCACCTGCCGTGTGACAGAAAATCCAATGCATCACGCTACTGGAACAACACAAGCCTGTGACATCGCTCCACCCCCCCTAGGATTCCCACGCATTGTCCCTGGGTGCAACGAAGATCCCCGCACCGCAGTGAGGAACCTCAACCGCACACCGAAGAAACAACGCAAGTCCCGTGTTGCAGGAAAAGAAACAATGCATCGTCTATGGGTGCCGGAAAAACCGACGCACACCCTCTCTTTTTCCACATAACCTCCTTCTCTGCGATCTCCGTACATGTAATTTTTGACGCACACCAGGTACTTTGACAACCCAAGCATTAATCATGTATTTCTTATCTAAAAACTATTTTACAACTTCTGAAACCATATTTCAACTTGTACTTATTGCATCTTGATCGTTTTTTACCTTAATCTACTCAGATAATTATTCAATATGTTTCTAAATCTGTGTGGTGTATTTTTGTTGTGTTATACCGTTATTTCATGATTTATTACACACATACTTTACACATTGCCTTCTAAGTTAAGCCTGACTGCTCAGTGCCAAGCTACCAGAGGTTGGGCACAGGATAATTTGGATTGTGTGTGACTTACCCTGACTAGAGGGAGGGTCCTTGCTTGGACAGGGGGTAACCCTACTGTCAACCAAAGACCCATTTCTAACATTGGTGATCAACAGTGAGGATATAACTTGTATTTGTGCAGTAACATACACTAGCTACGTGTACACTACCTACCCACAGTTAAAGGTCAAGTTGATTTTTTTCCTTTTTCTGCAAATTTCATTTTTCTGCTTGACATTTTAACTTAATCCTCATACAACATATCTCTGGCTGGGTCTCAAGTAGGATCTAGAGAGTTTGACCTAGCCAAACTGAAGTAATACATTGTCAGCCAGCTGAAAGGATTCTGCAAGGGGATGGGTGTACATACCCGGGATGCCTCCAGGAAAGAGGAGTACAAAAAGGCGCTGAGAGCCTGGGCAGAAGCCCGTTCCCAAGAGAATGTTGAGGTGGAGGAGCCAGAGAGTGGCCCCTCAGAGGATTTGCCACCAGCAGTGGGGGATGTTACCCCTGGAATTATGCAGCCCTCGTAAACCAGGGAACAGTGACTCTAGCCATGGCCTGACTGCAGAGGAAAGGAAAGAGGCAATAGAATTTCAATTACAAATGGCAAAGTTAAACATGGAGGCAGAATAAAGGAAATTGGAGAGAGGCAGAGGAGAGGAGAGCTGAGGCTGAAGCTGAGAGAGCATTGGCTGAAAAGAAACTTTTGTTGGCTCATGAACTGAGTCTCAAAGAGCTGGATATCAAGGCGAGACAGTCTATGTCCCGCAGTGATGGTGGCAGCATACATGCAGGACCTGCTGGAGACAAGAAGGTTCATATACCCAAGAATGTGGTGCCAAGTTATGTGGTGGGAGACGACATTGATAAGTGGTTGGCTGCTTATGGAATTGTACTAAGGGCTCAGGGAGTTTCTGAAGAGCAATGGGGACAGCCTTGTGGTGGTATGTACCATTAGTGGGGAACAACACACTCCTTGCATTGGATCCAAGGGATCAAAACACATATGCACCCATGAAACTGTTTTACTTGCCAAGTTTGAGCTGACCCCTGAGAAGTACAGCCAGAGGTTCAGGGGCAACACCAAACTCTCCACACAGAACTGGGTAGACTTTTTTGATTTCTCCAATAAGGCACTGAATGGGTGGATGTGGGCAGTATAGTAGATGGCTATTTGGGGTGATATAATTTGATCCTGAAAGAGCATATATTCAGTGTTTGCTTTACAGAGTTGCGCCAGCACCTAGTTGACGGTAAGCTGACTGATCTTAGGAAGCTTGCTGAGGAGGCGGACCTCTGGGTTAGCACCAGAGTGTCCAAAAAGGTACCTGGGAGTAACCCCAAGAAGGGTGGTTCCGGTTCCCCCCAGCAGAGTGAGGGGGAGGTTAGAGATGACCCAGAAAAGTCCCAGAATAAGGGGGGAGGAAAGGGTTCGCATGCCCCATCTGAGAAACAGGGTGGTGATTCTGGTGGGCAGTGGCTCAAAGCATCCCGTTCCCTACCCCACTGCTTTGAGTACTCCTAGCTAGGACACAAGAAAGGGGACTCTGTCTGTCCAAAGAAACCACCCACTGGTGGGACCTCTACAGGGGTGGCCAATGTGGCCTTAGGGGAAAGTAGTCCACAGGGGCAGGGCGTAGACCATGCCTTCTTCTCCTTCAGTTGGGAGATAGACTCAGAGGGTAAGCCGGTGATCCCTGAGGGTGGGAGTCATCACTTCCACCAGTTGGGAGTGAATGGGGTCCCAGTCACTGCTCTGAGGGACACAGGGGCTAGTCATACCATGATGGTGGAGAGACTAGTTTCCCCAGAGCAGTACACCGGCCAGGTGTGTAGGGTGACTCCAGCCCATGGGGAGGATTTCTTCCACCCCATGCCTCTTGTATCCCTGGAGTAGGGTGGGGAGGTGACCCAGAGGCGGGTCATCGTTAGTCCCCAGATGCCCATTGACTGCTTTCTGAGGAATGAGTTACCCCCAGTGGTAGGAGAACTGAGAGTGGTGACCCCAAGGGTGCCCTAACATTTCAGTTGTCTGGCAGTACCACTCCCCAGAGGAGGGTACGTGTGCCCAGGTGTAGGGACAAGGTGAGGAAGGACTCACCCTTGTCCCCTGTTCAGCTTCAGGGTACAGACCCTGGGTTGATTGACCAGTGTCAGGGTATCACCTCTGAACTGGTGGGAGGTAGAGTGAAGAAGGGGTACCAGACCCCTGGGGCTACTGCCCCCCATTTGTAGATACCTCAGAGGTCAGAGAAACCTTAAGTGCCCCTAGGGAACACCCTACCATCTTCCAGGCTGGAGGAGAAGCTTTCCCAGTGGCCCTGCTCAGGGCCTCCACTTAGCAGTGGATGGTCTGGGGCCTGGCTCCTGACCCTGATAGCTGTCAGTGGACTCTTGTCGATGCTGTTCTTATAGACAGAGTTTTTCCTGGGTTGGGGAAAAAGTCAGACCCAAGGAGTGGAACAGGCCACATCACTTTGTTGGCCATGGTGGTACTGTCTGCATATTGGAATGCATCTGTGAGCAAATTAAAGTTAGGAGCTTCACAGGTGGGGCCCTCAGGTGAGGAGAAGGGTTCTCCATGGGTTAGTTCAGTGGCCCTAGAGTATAGACAGAGGAGCCTCACGGAGATCATAAAGGCATAGACCTGGAAAGTGCCCTTGCAGTAGTGGGCCATTGCCCTTGTTCTATAGCCTTAAGCAGGGAAGTCAATCAGAGTATTGATTAGCCTACCCTGGCTTTAGGCTGGAAGGGGGATATGTTGAAAATGGCCTTCTACAGGGTCACCCCCAAACCTTTTAACATCCTCCTTCTCTTTTACTGACCTCACATTTGCTGGCTTTAGGACTCTGCACACTTTACCACTGCTAATCAGTGCTAAAGTGCATATGCTCTCTCTTAGCTTATTTAATTTACTTGTAAGTCTCCAGTAAAGGGCACTACATGTGCCCAGGGCCTGTAGACTAAATGTGACTAGTGGGCCTGGAGCACTGATTGTGCCACCCACATAAGTAACCCCTAGCCATGCCTCAAGCTTGCCATTGCAAGGCCTGTGTGTGCAGTTTCGCTGCCACTTCGATTTGGCATTTAAAAGTACTTGCCAAGCCTTAAACTCCCCTTTTTCTACATCTACGTCATCCCTAAGGTAGGCCCTAGGTAACCCATAGGGCAGGGTGCTGTGTAGGTAAAAGACAGGACATGTAGCTGTGTAGTTTATATGTCCTGGTAGTGTAAGACTCTTAAAATGTATCTTACACTGCTGTGAGGCCTGCTCCTTTCAGAGGCTAGCATTAGAACAACCCTCATATACTGTTTGAGTGGTAGAATCTGATCTGAGAGGAGTAACAAGGTCATATTTAGTATGGTCAGAATGGTAATACAAAATCCTGCTTATTGGTGAAGTTGGATTTAATATTGCTATTCTAGAAATGCCACTTTTAGAAAGTGAGCATTTCTCTACACTCAAATCCTTCTGTGCCTTACAGCCTGTCTCCAATCCGTGTCTGGCTGGGCTGGTTGGCAGCTCCCCTGTGCATTTCACTCAGACAACCACAAACACGGGATGCTCAGTCACACCTGCACACATCTGCATACTGAATGGGTCTTCTTGGACTGGAAGGGTGAGAGGGCCTGACACTTACATTTGAAAGTACTGTGGCCTGCCCTCACACAGTGGACTTCCAAACCCCCTACTGGGACCCTGGCAGACAGGATTTTATTGAAAGGGGACCTTGTGCACTCCTAAGCTGCTCTTTGAAGTCTCCCCCACTTCAAAGGCACTTTGGGGTATATAAACTGGGTCCCTGACCCTACTAACTCAGACACTCCTTGACAAGATACCTTCTGGGAAAGCAACTCTGAACCAGAATCTGCAACGTGACAACAGAAGCTACCTGGCGGCCGTAAGGACTCACCTGGACTGCTTTTCTGTAAAGGACTGCTGCCTTGCTGTTGCCCTGCTGCCTTGCTGGCCTCTGGCTCTGCTGAGAAGTGCCCTCCAAAGGCTTGGATTGAGCTTGCCTTCTGTTGCTGAAATCTGAGGGCCAACAAAACTTCTGCAAGGAAAGCCTTGTGTGCTGAAAATGCGATGCACAGCCTGCTGGAAACGACACACTGCTTGCTCCACGATGAGAAAATAGCCACACAGCCGAACCCGGAATGACAAGACCTGACTTCCCAATGAAGATCGACGCAGTGAGTGCGTAGCGACTGGAAATTCGCCGCACAGCCTACTGGATCGACGCACAGCCAAGCCGGAACGATGCAGCGTGACTTTTCGAACAGAGAATCGATGCAGCGCCTGGCGTGCAACAGAAAATCTGATGCATCATGCTACTGGAATGAAGCAAGCCTGTGACTTCACTCCACCCCCCAGGATTTCCACGCATCGTCCCAGGGTGCAACAAAGATCCCTGCGCCGCAGTGAGGAACCCGAACCGTACGCCGCAGAAATGACGCAAGTCCCGTGTTGTGGAAAAAAAAAAAGACTTATCATCTGTGGGCGCCCGAAAATTGAACTCACATCCTCTCTTTTTTCATGCAAACTCCTCCTCTGCGATCTCTGTGCATGCAATTTTTGACGCACACCAGATACTTTGACAAATCAAGCATCAATCATGTATTTCTTTTCTAAAAACTATTTGACAACTTATGAAATTCATATTTCAACTTGTACTTATTGCATCTTGATCATTTTTTACCTTAATCTACTCAGATAATTATTCTATATGTTTCTAAATCTGTGTGGTGTATTTTTGTTGTCTTATACCGTGTTATTGCATGATTTCTTTAGACAAATACTTTACATATTGCCTTCTAAGTTAAGCCTGACTGCTCAGTGCCAAGCTACAGGAGTGTGGGCATAGGATAATTTGGATTGTGTGTGACTTACCCTGACTAGAGTGAGGGTCCTTGCTTGGACAGGGGGTAACCTGACTGCCAACCAAAGACCCCATTTATAACAAGTGTGCTTTGTGTAGTTGTACATTACCGTGATAGAAAACACATTTTCAATTTAAATCACCAATACGTTTGCAAAGACATTCAGTTTCACTTATAAAACTATAGAGTGCACAAACAATTCCAATCCAACCCACATAATTTCAATTCACACACATCCACTCCACACATGGATAAAATACATTCCCATTTAAAATGCCAATAGCTCTAACTCTAACAAAAATGAGACCTATTGGCTTTTCCAATGCTTGTAAAAAATTGGGATTATAACAACTCCAAGCCAAGTAGGCGGAATGTTCTGTTCCCTCATAATTGCATTGCTCACCGTGTTTAGCTTGGGGACCCACACTTCAGGCTGTGACAAAAAGAGATCAACAGGGATGCCATCCAACCATGGAGCCTTTCCCTTCTTCAATTGATTTAGGGCATGCCCCGTTTTGGTCAGAGAAAAATATAGGGGCTCCCTCTCTGCAGTATCTATCGACCCATAGTGTAAGCTGGATCCACTAGGTCCGTTAAAGGTGCCCTCTCCTTAACTTCCTCCTGTTCAATATCGTGTCCCTACTCACTATATAGGGCCACAAAGTGAGCAACCGACTTGTCTGACTGCACTACCACATCTAGCTGATTGTCAATTATCTGTGAGCCTACTGCAACAAGCTTCCAAATAGCCTTTGAGTTATTATTCTCGAGTGCATTATTAAGCTCTGTCCACTGGTCCATCTTCCAGCTCTTTTTAGCCTTTGTCAGAGTTATCTTACAACATTTCCTAGCAGAATTCTTTTTATTCTTACTGCCCTTTGTTAAAGCATTTAGAAGACACGTTTTGGCAGATTGGCATTCTTTGCTAAACCACCCAGGTGTGATTTTATGATAACTACCCCTTTTTCTAACTTTTTCAAACAAAGGCCTCAATTGTTTCATCAGTTGACAATGCACGGAAACACTTTTGGTCTTAGACATGTCCAGGGTATCTGTTGAGGCTAGATTTTCCACAAACAACTCTTATATTTGTGTTTGTAGAGCAAGATTACCCAAAACCTCCCCCAGTCAACATTTCATCTATTATTAACTGTCTCAACTGAGTTTTTAATAACTATGGATGATAATTTAGAGCTCTTAAAAACAGTGGATGCAAATTTGGCACTCAAAGCTTGATGATCACTGTCCAGTCTTGGAACGTCAACCATATTGACCAAAGAAGACCATAAAACCTGATCCAACAGTATATAATCAATACGGCTTGTCACAAGACCTCTTTTAAAAGTTGGGCGAGAAGGGTATTCTCAGCTGGTATTCCCATTGGCAATTCTTAGGCCATATTCTACTATTAGGTCTTACAACTGACCTGCCACTGCAGTTGGATTTCCTACAACTTAGACAAAATCCCTCGATTTCGTTGATATTCAAATGGTTTGCAGCGATTTGTCTAAGTTCATCTGGCCCATGCCAAGTCTAGTGTTACAATCTCTTGCTAAGAGTTCTAAAGCATTACCATTTAGGCACTTCAGCATATCGACAAGATGATCCACTCTAGGGGAACGGACAGTTGGAGGAACTGATCTAGCATAAACATTAACAATAGCAATATATCTTACCCCTTGAGGAGTTTTTACTTTTATTTCCAGCCCCAACAAGTCTCTACTCCCTGATGTGACTTCTTTCACTGTTGGAAAAAGTCTATCTTTAGTCAAATTAATAGGCTTGCTGGTACTCTTCCCGATGTGGAGGGTACCGCGTTCATATTGAATGCAATAAAACCACTTATTAACACCAGTGCCAGTACCCAGGTCTCCTGTAAAAGGATAATATGATGTTGGTCAATAAATTCTCCCCACTCAATGTCTGTAAGCTTTGCTCTCACTCCTGCCAGATTCCAGGATAACATTCTAAGAAGGGTTTCACCTATTTCCACCCTCAGCTTACTTAGAGTTCAATACTGAACTTCTGAATCCAGCACTTTAATCCCATCATGTATTTGATTACTCAATGTTCTCTTTCTCATTTCTCTGACAACTAAGGGGGGGTCATTCTGACCCTGGCGGTCATTGACCGCCAGGGCCAACGACCACGGAAGCACCGCCAACAGGCTGGCGGTGCTTCCTGGCCAATTCTGACCGCGGCGGTAAAGCCGCGGTCAGAAAAGGGAAACCAGCGGTTTCCCGCCGGTTTTCCCCTGGCCAAAGGAATCCTCCATGGGGATTCCGACCCCCTTCCCACCAGCCTGTTCCTGGCGGTTTACACCGCCAGGAAGAGGCTGGCGGGAACGGGTGTCGTGGGGCCCCTGCACTGCCCATGCCACTGGCATGGGCAGTGCAGGGGCCCCCTAACAGGGCCCCAGAAAGATTTTCAGTGTCTGCTTGGCAGACACTGAAAATCGCGACAGGTGCCACTGCACCCGTCGCACCTCAGCAAATCTGCCGGCTCCATTCGGAGCCGGCTTCATCTTTGCTATGGGCTTTCCCGCTGGGCCGGCGGGCGATCTTTTGCAGATCGCCCGCCGGCCCAGCGGGAAAGTCGGAATGCCCCCCACGGTCATCTGACCGAGGGGCGGTGTTTGGGCGGTTTCCGCCCGGCGGGTGGCGCCCGCCACCCGCCGGGGTCGGAATGACCCCCTAAATCCTGTAGGGGCACTAGTCCATCAGAATCATCAAATTTACTCTGTGTCGATTAAGTGTGCTCCTGATGTTCCCCTGTTGTCAATTGACCTCAGACAAATTGGAACACTCAAATTGGAACACTCGTCTATTTTGGGAGAGCATTGTTGGGGTACTGGAGATTTCCAAGTCACCACTTCTGTGTTCTCTGCTAGAGATTTTGGGGATTAATTCTTGTTAAGCTTAAGTTTTATATGTAATCTTATATTAGGCCTAAACCTTAACTACATTGCTATCAGTTTATCCACCAATTTGTAATTCTTGAGCTTCAACCTTATTTAATCAAATTGAGTTCCATTATCGCTATGGCAAATGGCGTACATGATGTCATCTCTAATTATGAATCTGCTCCCTCTAGTATGTTGTAACTAAAAAATCACTTTACTAACTAAGGAATCATGGGCTTCTCTGCCTCCTTGTGGTAGTTTTGGGATGTTTATCAGATGAATATCATAAGAATTAACCGTAACCTCATTGGGTTTAGTTTTAATTGAGTTCCTGAACCTTAACTATATTTCTATCAGTTCATCCACCAATTTGTAATTCTTGAGCTTCAACTCTATGTTATCAAATTGAGTTCCGTTATCACTATGGTGAATGGCATACTTGATGTCATATCTAATTATGGATCTGCTCCCTCTAGTATGTCATAACCAATAAATCACTTTATTAACACAGGAATCATAGGCTTCTCTGCCTCCTCTTGGTAGTTTGGCGATGTTTATCAGATGAATATCATATGAATAAAACGTAGACTCACTGGGTTTAGTTTTAATTGGGTTTCTATGGGGATTCTGTCCTTTCTGGCTGAGTACTGTATGATTCACTGGTGTCCAATTCTGCTTGGGTATATACCGTCCTTTGAACAGTTCCCCTTGGGCATAGTTTATGGATGTAACCAGTTTCCTTCCAGGTAGGTCATTTTCATTTTGGACCGCAGTTCTATCAACTCCTAAGGCTACACTTTGGGGAATATCTCTTTGGCTATGTGCTACTGTTGGTTTGTTCTTATCACCACCTACTTTAGTACAGATACTTGCTACCATATCCAATAGTTTATCCAATTTCCCACATAGTTCATAGACCACCCTGCCCATACCCTCACGCAAGCATAAAATCTCCCCCCTTAATAGATGTAACTGTGCAGCTTTTTCTCCCTTGATTTCTTTGTTAACGTCGGTTAGGAGCTCAGCCCTTATCTGATCATATTTCATTTGGTTATCTACTGGTTCCAATACTTCAATGGATTCTAGAGGTGCATATCGGTTCAAGCATTCAATGTTAACTATAGATATGGTATCCTTCTGTATTTGCTCAATGAATCTTTCAGTGGGGCTACTGGAACACATTCTGGGTGTTTCTCCAAAGGAGGTTAGTACTACTTTTGGCCTTAAAGCCAGGCCCAGTACTACCACTGGAGTTTGCTTTTTTTAAATATGAGTGAGTGTCCTTCTGTGAAGTACCCCTCCCCCATTTCTAGGTTGTGTTCCCAATTCGCTTGTGGCTAATAGACCCTCCACTTCCACTATTAGATCATCTTTCTCACTCTGAGTACAATTCTGTGCATAGTGCCCAGGTGTTTTACTTGCACCTTCTACCCTCAGTGGTTTCTCCACAGCTTTTCGTTTAACCATGATAGAAAGCAATAACTAGCACACGCCACAAACAAACTATCGTTGTGAGGGATGGCAATAGTGAAAAGCCTAAGCCTAATAAATGCTCGATTATACCCCACAAGTGTGAATGTCATTTATATTACAGGATAAGATCGAGCACAGGCACTTAGCAGTCACTTATATAGTTTGTAGTGGCCCACTCAAAGTAAAACAGATAAAGTTAACAATACGTTACTTAGTTATTTAGTCCAGACAGGCCATAAACGATAATACCCCCAGGAGAATTGGCACCCGCCTTCTCAGGGAAATAGTACATTGAGTATTTACGTACATCTGACACTGGGTGAGGCAATGCAGTCCAAAATTGCCATCAGAAACTCGTTTTGGGGGCCAGGATATCAATACCTCCTTATTTTAAAAAAACAAAAGCCAGCAGTGCTCAAAATCAAACTGTTTCTGCAAAATCAAAGATGTCTGCTTGTACTTAGGGTGGGGACATCCACCACACTTTTAGATACACAGTGGTTCCCCATTATTTCTTCTCTTACCTGACACTATGAAGCATACAGTGTGGACCAAGGGGGGTAGGCCCTACCCTGCCTCTTTCTGCCCCTTACGGGTGCAGGATGGGCCATCCTTGACCCGAGCTTTGCCCGGGCACGGCTCGCGCCTGGGGAAAGGCAGCATTATAAGCATGATGTGAGCGCCTCCCCCTCAGGCCAAATGTGTCAAACCAGGAAAGTCAGTGGTGCACCCTGTAACATTGAGTCTTACTAGGGTGAGGTCATTTCACCATAGGGCAGTCCCCAGACTACCGATGCATCCCACAACACGGGGGAAGAGGCAGCCCTATAAGCATGATGTGAATGCCTCCCCCACACTGCAGATGTGTCAAATCAGGAAAGTCAGCGGTGCACCCTAGGACAGGGAGTCCCACCAGGGCGAGGTCAATTCAGCATAGGGCAGCCCCCAGACTACTGATGCATCCCATGCCAGGGGAGAGAAGCAGCACTATAAGCGCGATGTGAGCGCACCTGCTCAGTGCAGCTGTGTCAAATCAGGAGAGTCAGCAGCGCATCCTGGGACATGGAGGCCCACCAGGGTGAGGTCAATTCAGGATAGGGCAGCCCCCAGACTACTGATGCGTCCTGCGCCACAGAGGAAGAGGTAGTGCTATAAGCGCAATGTGAGCACCTTCCCCGCAGTGCAGCTGTGCCAAATCAGGAAAGTCAGCGTTGCACCCTGCAACAGGGAGTTCCGCCAGGGTGAAGTCAGTTCAGTGTAGGGCAGATCCCAGACTACTGATACATCCGGGCATGTTAGCGATTTCTAATAAGATGTGTACATAATACATTTTAAAGGTAGAAAAATGATCTATGGAGTTGTTTCTTAATGGAACATTATTTTTCTAGAGGCCTTGTGGTGTCCACACATAAGAAATCTGACAAATTGTAGCATTTAATTTGCATTTCTAGACCAGATAATTTAGGTTATCCTGTCATGTTACTTGGTAGTTCACTGCTACATAATTTCTGTATCCCTGCTCTAAATGCATATTTTAAGAACCAGATTTGCTGCATAACTGAAACTAATGAAAGTATGCAAAATACCCCAAGTGTAGTGACAATTCCTCATTCAGCATCCATTAGAAAAAGTGGTAGAGAGGGAAGTGCACAGGAAAACAGGTGGTGGGGTTTAAGGGTTCAATTGAGAAATCCTTCCAGTTTCTCAGTGGGATCCAGGGCCTCTAATTAGGTTTGTATATAATATACTGACTCAGTCTAGTAACAGGATTAGTACAATCCTAAATGACAGTTCTAGAGTCTAAGCCCTTGGGATGTCAGATCTGGGCAAACTGACCAATAGACCTGTTGTTTGAGGATTCGACTTGTATTTGAGATGTGTTGTCCATGACCTGCTCTTGTAAGACCTTTATCGCTTGAGGAACAGCTCTGCTTTCTGAGCCCCGAACCATTATAGTCTATGTAGCCTGTTAAAAAGCTGTAGGAAAGTACCCTCGTTTTGGCATGTTATCCCCAATTTCTGTCTGATGTCAGTGTGTTTTTGACTGTGTCACTGGGATCCTGCCAGCCAGGACCGCAGTGCTTATGGTTTATGGCCTGCTTGTCAGTTTGTTTCACTGTTTTCTAAATTGTCAGGGGAGCCCTGCTAATCAGACCTCCAGTGCTCATATTCTCTCTGTTTCAAAATTTGTCACTACATACTAGTGCCTCAGTATTTCACTCCAAATTGAAATACTGGTCCCCCCTTATAAGTCCCTAATATATGGTACATAGGTACCCAGGGCATTGAGGTTCCAGGGGATCCTTATGGGCTACAGCATTTCTTTTGCCACTCATAAGGAGCACATACAAAGGCTTCTACAGGACTGCCATTGCAGCATGTATGAAATAGTGCATGTGCTATTTCACAGCCATTTTCACCGCACCAGGTCACTTATAGGTCACCTATATATCAGGTCTTCCAACCCTGAAGGCTGGGTGCAAAGTACCTGTGTGTGTGGGCACCCCTGCACTAGCAGAGGTGCTCCCACATCGTCCAGGCCCATTTTCCCAGACTTCGTGAGTGTGGGGATGCCATCTTAAGTGTGCACTGCACATTGATCAATACCTATGTACAGCTTCACAATGGTAACTCTGAATATGGCCAAGTAAGGTGTCTAACAACTGGGAATTGTACCCCAATACTGATTTCAGTATTGGTTACACAATCCCATGCACTCTGGGGGCTCCACAGTGGACCAGTCTTTTGAGGTTTTCACTGCAGCCCCAGCTCCTGCCACCTCACATACAGGCTTCTGCCCTTCTGAGGCTTGAGCATCTCAATCCCAGGAAGGCAGAACAATGCATTTCCCTTAGGAGAGGGGTGTTAGACCCTATCCCTTTGGAAATAGGTGTTACAGGCATGGGAGGGGTATCCTCGCAGAGCCTCTAGAAATGCTTTGAAGGGCAGAGATGGTTCCCTCCTTGCATAATCCAGTCTACACCGGTCAAGAGGCCCGAGTCCCTGCTCTGGCATGAAACTGGACAAAGGAAAGGGGAGTGACTACTCCCCTGTCTGTCGCCACCCCAGGGGTGGTGCCCAAAGCTCCTCCAGAATGTCCCTGGGTTTTGCATATTGAATTCCAAGGTAGTGGGGCACTCTGGGAGCATCTGAGTGGCCAGTGCCAGCAGGTGACATCAGAGACCCCTCCTGATAGGTGCTTACCTGGTTAGGTGACCAATCCCCCTATCAGGGCTATTTAGGGTCTCCCCTCTGGGTGTCTCTTCAGATTCGGAATGCAAGACTCCAGCAGGAATCTTTTGCTTCCTTTACATCATTTTCTACCGACAGATAAACCGCTGACTGCTCCAGGAACTCTACAAAACTTCAACAAAGAAGCAAAGACGACTTCTGCAATATTGTAACTTCAGCTCCTGCCAGCAACTGCAACAGTTTCCAGGTCGTGCATCCTCCAAGGACTGCCTATCTTCAGCTTGCACCAGAAGAACCAAAGGAATCTCCCATGGAGTGAGGGAGTCACTTCCCTGCTTCAGCAGGCACATCTCTGCAGAGAATGACCGGTGGCTTGGGTCCCGTCTCCACATGACAGACATGGATTCAGCGACAAGGGTGGTAGACTGAAGTGACTCCAACAATCCCAATGTCCAGCTGTCTAAATTTGGTGGAGGTAAGAGCTTGCCTCCCCACTCAAGACAGTATCCCCATGCACCACGTGACTTGCAGTTGCCAAGGCTTGTGTGTGACCTTCCAAGAAGTTCTTCATGCACACCACAGCTTTGACCCCCAGCACTCCCTCCTGTGACTCACAGCTTCCTAAGTGGTTCTCCGGTGGCGTGGAAATCATTTGTGTTGTGCTACATGGGCCTCCATTTGCACCTCCTTTGTCCCCGTGCTGTGGGTCTCCTGTGCAGGCTGCCTGGTCTTCTGAGGGCTCTCTGAGTTGCTGGGAGCCTCCGCTGTCTCCCCTCCTGGGTAGAGACAACCAGGTCTCTCCTGGTCCCAGGCAGTGTCATTTTCCACTAACCATGTGTTTTGCATGAGCCAAGGCTTGTTGGCGGAATCCAGCGACGCAAACCAGACTGCATTCATCCATCCAGCATGGGACACCCTCTGCACCAACCGGAACCCACATCTGTCTTCTTTGGTGCATACTGACTTTGTCTTCTCACTGGTGGTTCTTCTTTTGCACCTTCATCCGGGTTAGCAGGGGGTCCTGTTCTCCCTGGACTCCTCAGTGTTTCATGGACTTGGTCCCCTTCTTCCACAGGTCTTCAGGTCCAGGAATCCATTGTTGGTGACTAGCAGTCTTTTCTGGTTCTTGCACTGTCTTCTATCATGACTTCTAGTGTGTTTTAGGAAACTTGCTCTGTTTTACTCCTGCTTTCCTGAGCTCTGGGGTGGAGTATTTTGCTTACCTTTTGTGTTTTCTTACACTCCCAGCACCCCTCTACACACTACACTTGCCTAGGTGGGAAACCGACTTTCGCATTCCTCTATTTTAGTATATGTTTTGCATTCCCCCTAGGCCGATTGCAACCTATTGCGATTTTCAATGCACGGTTTTCTGACTATTTACTTACCTGTTTTTGGTTACTAGTGTGTATACAGTGTAATTTACTTACTTCGTAAGAGAGTATAGTCTCCAAAGAATTTTTGGCATTGTGTGATTAAATTAAAGTACCTTTATTTTTGTAACACTGAGTATTGTCTTTCATGTGTGTGAGTACTGTGTGGCTACAGTGGTATTGCAAGAGCTTTGCATTTCTCCTAGTTCAGCCTTGGCTGCTCTGCCTACAGCTACCGATATCAATCCTGGCTTCTAGACACTGACTACATTTCACTAATAATGGATAAGTGGACCTGATATAAGGTGTAAGTACCTTTGGTGCCCACTACAAACCAGGCAGCCAGAGAGATGGCATTGATGGACAATGTCTAGGTACATACATTCTGTAGCAACTCAAGGCTGGGACTCTCACATGAAGCTTGACCCTATATAATTTGTGGCATCTGAAAAAATGCTTCAATGATAGCTGGAATGGAATTCCATATCATATCTGCATAACCTGAGATATAGCTCAGCTGTCAAAAACAAATGCCTTAAGATTTATGTAATCAGGGTGATAGGCCTGAACTGATAAGAATTGGGACACTTAGTGAATAGCTCTGCTGTGTGAAGCCTATCCTGTAAGGTGTGTATCTTCTGAAGGAAATCTTTATTATTTATAGCAATATCTTGTGGGTCTATATTTCCTAAAATATAGTTCAATTTTGAGGGGTCTGAACCTGGAAATTTCTTGGCCTCATGATCAATCAGGTAAATGAAATCATTCTGGGCCTTGCAAAACCACTCTAAAATGTTGCTCTCCATAGCTTTTGCATCAGAACTTCCCCATGTTAAAATCTTGGCTTTGCCACTGAAGTGGAAGAGCAGTCTTCGCCTCAGTTACAGCACTTGAGCCCTGCAGACCTCTCAGGTTACCTAATGCCATGCTGGGTAGTTCATCCTGTCCAGTATCCTTCACTGTATTGTGGTGATTGCAGTCCTGAACTTTTATTGACATTAAGAGGATTACAAGTACCAGAATGCAGAGGAAAGAAATCTTGAGGGGACAAGCTACTAGTAAAAGAAATTGGAAGATCTGAGACACTGCTACTGTAGAACTGTGTTGTGCTTTCACTGTGAGCATCTTTACCTATGCACTGTACTGGCACATCTTTCTCCAGTGCTCCCATATTGTCATGCCCAGGCTCAACAGATGTGCACTGAGGGGCATGTCTGACCCTCACTTCAGACTGCAGCGCCTGTGCAGAGAAGAACACAACTTAGGCTGCAGGGGCATGTAGGCATTCCAGACACTAGCACTTGAAAGTGCACTACATGCTATAGCCGATCCTGATTCTCACGACTCTTGTTATGTTTCAATGAGATGATTCCTACTTGCTGAGGTAGAACAGGTAGCATTATTCAGCTCCTGACTTCTCCAGGAGTGAACAGGAAGACGGGTGCACCATGTGGTAGGAAGGGTAACAAGGTCACTTGGTGTGATAATGGTGTGGCTGGGCGGAGGCAGCAAGACATTGACAGATGGGAAATGGGCCTGGCAGCCAATGCTTATCTGAGAGGCTTCGCACAAGGGACACTTGAAGGGATGGCAGCAGATGCTGCCCCAATCAGTGCAAAACTAATCTTTGGTTGCTTCTGTGGACGCATCTTTCATCCTTTGCAGGAATCAAATGTGCAACGAAGTTGACCGACCTTTGGACTCAGAAAGATGTGTGGTGAACCATCAACAATATTTCAATACCACCCCATCAATTTAGACACCATGACCAATGAGGCCACGGAAATTCCAATCAGGAATAAAGTTAAAAGATGTATTACAAACATAAGCGCAAAGCCATGTAGGCAATGCGCAAAACCAAATTATAGATATACATAATTACCAAGGATTGCCCAGGGTGACAAAAACGATTCTGGCTTACTAACATTAATAAAACTAAACATTCAAGCAGAATAACAGATAAAATCAATAATAATATCTGAGATACAGATATAACATGTTGTTCAGGATTTACAATCATAAGTCAATTCAAACTTAACATAGTGAATAATCTTTGGCGGAGCACATGTCTACCCTACAGATAACCAAATCCTGGAAATAAATGTGTGGGAAGGAACACATGCGGGCAAAATCCAAAAGTACAAAAAGGACAAAAATAATCTGGAAAAAGAATAACTCGGTTACAGGTCACTAACTAAAAGAAAAAAAAATAGGTGTTAGCATATTTGAGTTTCTAACCTAAAAGAACATTTAAAGCGTCAATGGGAAATGGCAGAGAGGAAGATACCTCTCCAAGGGATACAGCATTCAGGCAAACTTCATCAGCAAAGCATCTGGTCAGCAAGGCATCTGCAAGCATCAGGAAAGCGTCTGGGGCTGAACAAGACCAGGACTAAGACTGGACTGACCAAAGTTTGAATGTCCATTGGTATATCAATTCACAATTAGTGTTCTGATTTGTCAAAGGTGTCAGTTCATTTTAAGTTGAAAAGGCATTGTCCAATCATAAATTATCACCAGACTCCAGGTTGGAACAGTTTCACAATTTCCCAAGTCTGTTATGGGAACATCTCATTTCCGTTTGACTATAAACAAGTTTGAAACAAATGTGTACAATCTCAGTCCATGTTCCTGCATGTAACATTTCCAAGGACAAATGGGTACTGTTCTCCACAGTTAAACAATAATTTATTACAAAAAGGCTTTGCTTCTCATGGGAACGAAATCTGAAACAAAACTTCACATTATGAAAAAAAGAATTCTATGCTTTTCCATGATGGCAAAACAGAACTCTGTAGGCCACGATTCTGCTAACACAAAAATCATGAAATTATGTTTAGTTAATACTTTAAAAAAAAAAAAAACATATTAAATATAAGCTAATAGATTTAGCATTAGTAAGGCCTCATTGATATGAATAATCAATTTCAAGTTAAATGAAAAGATTTGTCATTGCATTCCATTCAGTATAACAGAGAAGTACATTTTTCTCACTTGCACCTATTTCTAAAGTCATTATTTAATATAATTTCTATACATATTGGTAGTTTAATTTCCAAATTACTTTTTAACATCAACTTTAATCTTCTTTCTTAATTCGAAAGGCACCTAAGTTGAACTTTGAAATGCAAGAAATTGCACATTCAAAATGTGTGTCAGTGCAGCTGTGTACAATACTTTTTTCCTCATTTACATTCAGGAACTAAAAACTGTCACATTATGATGACTTTAGTGACACTAGGGACAGCACTAAAATGTGCGCTCTATCACTTGTCTTCTGGTTGAGGAAGAACCTGTCCTGGCAGTTTGGGGTGGACTGTTCCTATGGGGTAAGGTGAAGGCTGATTTGTACATGGCAGGGTGTAAAGTAGGATAGTATTGTGTGCTAAATAACGATGGACCGGGGTGCTCCCAAGTGGCTTAGCATTCAAGCACTCCGCCCATCACTTTTTCATATACAACAGACACCACAGTGCTAGCAGCCTTCTTTTTGTGTAAAGTTGCTTGTGCAAATTCCAGAGGCCATTCCAACTTCAACAGTCTCCTTTCTAAGAGCTGATTCTGGTGCAGGGCCTATACACTTACTGTGGACAAAGCTTGTGAGATATGGCATTACCAGTGGCAGCTGACAATGTTTGAAAATGGAGGGGCACCTCTCGTATGCTTTTAACAAGCGGGAGCCTTCCACTTTAGTACATCCATTTATATCACTATACTGAGAGTCATTTAACAGTTTTAATAGATGCCTCTCATTACAGTGATCTAAACTGATATACTAAAGTAAAACACTCCCGGATGTTCAAAGTATACAAGAGGCTTTTAAGTATGTGAGTTCTGGATGCAAACATTCAGAACTAGCATATTTAAAAGTGTTCTTGTATAAGCTTTCTTCATGCG
The DNA here is from genome assembly GCF_031143425.1 of Pleurodeles waltl. Taxonomy (NCBI): domain Eukaryota; kingdom Metazoa; phylum Chordata; class Amphibia; order Caudata; family Salamandridae; genus Pleurodeles; species Pleurodeles waltl. Next base: position 360,104,229 of record NC_090446.1, read on the forward strand.
GATTGTTTCAATTTAGTACATCAGTTATCCACTATACTGAGAGGCATTTATTAAAACTGTTAATGAATATTTCTCAGTATAGTGACATGAATGGATGGACTGAAGAGAAACACTTCAGCATGCTAAAAGCACACAAAGGAGCACTTTAGAATACCGTAGTTATGTGCTTTAAAAAGAAACTCTGTGCTCGTGTCACATGCCCTCAACCCTTCATAGACTGCAAGCAACACCCTTTCCTAACACGTCACAGCTGACGATGTAGGAAAGGGTGTTTGTTGCAGTCTGTGAAGTGATTGACAGTGAGTTACAGTAACACAGGGCTTATACCCTTGATACCCATGAGTACTTGCAAATATAAAGCTGGTATGCCTCATGAATGGGAGGTCTCTTCAGAACCCTGAACATTTCAGGCCAAGGATGGCACTAGGTCAGCCCTTAGCATGCTCAGGGATTGTGTTAAAAAAACAAAGCTGTGTTGAACATGTTCACTAGAGCATGTGTCCCTCACAGTAGTGCCTGGCTGATTGCGCTGCAGAAAAAGATAAAAAGTAGTCCACAAACCGGACGGAAAACAGCGAGCCTCGTATGTTTTCAGTACTTGGTCACTGTGCTCGAGGAGGGCTAACCACTGGAAAAGGCATGACGTATGCATGCCTTCCACTAATGAAGGCAAGCAGATTTTAAAAGGTAAGCCCACGAACCAATGAAAGACACTGACGTGACAAGGACAGGGCTCCGAGCCCTTTTCTAACTACTAAAGCGTCTCACAACCGATACGCATGCGCAAGCGCATGCTAGCTCAGGCTCGACCCTAACAAAGCTGTGTTGAACATGCTCACTAGAGCACGTGTCCCTCACAGTAGTGCCTGGCTGACTGACTCTCATCTCAGCAAGGAAGAGAAGCAGCCAGACACTGAAGGCAGCACTGTTTTCAATAAAAAAAAAACTTCTGTGGATCGTAATTGCTTGTGACAGGTCCCATCCACATTACTAGGAAATCGATGTGGTGGCGCCCTGTAGTGTCAACCACTGCAAGGCAGTGTGACAGAAAATGCTTGCCATTAAATTCTCTCAAGGGTCCCGCAAGTTAATGTGAGGTAGATAAAAATATAGGTGGGACTGACCCCTAAGGCCCCATTGCTAAAAGGTCCTGGCTTACGCTTTCCTTGCCACTTTTGATCAGCACCTCTGTAGGAGGCTGGCCTGGCTTGTAGTGGGTACCAAAGGTACTTACACCGTGTGCCAGGTCCAGTTATCCCTTATTAGTGTAGAAGAGGTGTTTCTAGCAGCTTAGGCTGATAGAAGGTAGCTATAGCAGAGCAGCTTAGGCTGAACTAGGAGACATGCAAAGCTCCTACTATACCACTGGTGTCATATGCACAATATCATAAGAAAACACAATACATAGATATACTAAAAATAAAGGTACTTTATTTTTATGAAAATATGCCAAAAGTATCTCAGTGAGTACCCTCAGTATGAGGATGACAAATATACACAAGATATATGTACACAATAGCAAAAATATGCAGTAATAGCAAAAGGAAGTAATGAAAGCAGTGTAAAGTTACAATAGATTGCAATAGGAGCACATAGGTATAGGGGCAACACAAACCATATACTCCAAAAATGGAATGCGAACCACGAATGGACCCCAAACCTATGTGAGCTTGTAGAGGGTCGCTGGGACTGTAAGAAAACAGTGAGGGTTAGAAAAACAGCCCACCCCAAGACCCTGTAATGTAGGTGTAAAGTGCACCTACAACCCCCAGAGAGCACAGAAGTCGTGATAGGGGGATTCTGCAAGGAAAACCAACCCCAGCAATGCAACAACAGTGGATTTCCAGACCTGGGTACCTGTAAGACAAGGGGACTAAGTCCAAGAGTCGCGACAGTGTCGAGAGTGCGCAGGAGTCCAGGAAATGCCAGCTGAGGGTGCAAGGAAGCGGGCACCGGATGGAAGAAGCTTGGGGTTTTGCAAGAACGAAGAGGACTGGGAACTTCCACTTTGGAGGATGGATGTCCCACGTCGTGAAGAAGCTTGCAGGGGTATTCCCATGCAGAAAGACCACAAACAAGCCTTGCTAACTGCAAGGGTCGCAGTTAGGGTTTTTGGATGCTGCTGTGGCCCAGGAGGGACCAGGATGTCGCCACTTGGATGAGGAGACAGAGGGGGCGCCCAGCAAGTCAGGGAGCCCTCACAGAAGTAGGCAGCACCCGCAGAAATACCAGATGAGGCACTTAGAAGAGGAGTGAACCGGAGTCCACCCGAAGTCAGAAAAGGGAGTCCCACGACGCCAGAGGACAACTCAGAAGGTTGTGCACTGCAGCTTAGAGTGTCGGGGACCCAGGCTTGGCTGTGCACAAAGGAAATCCTGGAAGAGTGCACAGGAGCCGGAGCAGCTGCAAATCACGCGGTACCCAGCAATGCAGTCTAGCATGGGGAGGCAAGGACTTACCTCCACCAAACTTGGACTGAAGAGTCACTGGACTGTGGGAGTCACTTGGACAGAGATGCTGAGTTCCAGGGACCACGCTTGTCATGCTGAGAGGGGACCCAGAGGACCTGTGATGCAGTCTTTTGTTGCCTGCGGTTGCAGGGGGAAGATTCCGTCGACCCACGGGAGATTTCTTCAGAGCTCCTGGTGCAAGAAGGAGGCAGGCTACCCCCAGAGAATGCACCACTAGGAAACAGGCGAGAAAGCCGGCAGGATGAAGCGATACAAGGTTGCAGTAGTCGTCCTTGCTACTTTGTTGCGGTTTTGCAGGCGTCCTGAGCAGTCAGCGGTCGATCCTTTGGCAGAAGGTGAAGAGGGAGATGCAGAGGAACTCTGGTGAGCTTTTGCATTCGGTATCTGAAGAATTCCCCAAAGCAGAGACCCTAAATAGCCAGAAAAGGAGGTTTGGCTACTTACGAAGGAGGATTGGCTACTAAGAGAGGTAAGAGCCTATCAGAAGGAGTCTCTGACATCACCTGCTGGCACTGGCCACTCAGAGCAGTCCAGTGTGCCAGCAACACCTCTGTTTCCAAGATGGCAGAGGTCTGGGGCACACTGGAGGAGCTCTGGGCACCTCCCCTGGGAGGTGCAGGTCAGGGGAGTGGTCACTCCCCTTTCCTTTGTCCAGTTTCGCGCCAGAGCAGGGCTGGGGGATCCCTAAACCGGTGCAGACTGGCTTATGCAGAGATGGGCAGCATCTGTGCCCATCAAAGCATTTCCAGAGGCTGGGGGAGGCTACTCCTCCCCAGCCATCACACCTATTTCCAAAGGGAGAGGGTGTCACACCCTCTCTCAGAGGAAATCCTTTGTTCTGCCTTCCTGGGCCAGGGCTGCCTGGACCCCAGGAGGGCAGAAACCTGTCTGAGGGGTTGGCAACAGCAGCAGCTGCAGTGGAGACCTCGGAAAGGCAGTTTGGCAGTACCCGGTTTCTGTGCTAGAGACCCGGGGGATCATGGAATTGTCTCCCCAATGCTAGAATGCCATTGGGGTGACAATTCCATGATCTTAGACATGTTACATGGCCATGTTCAGAGATACCATTGTGACACTATACATAGGTAGTGACCTATGTATAGTGCACGCGTGTAATGGTGTCCCCGCACTCACAAAGTCCGGGGAATTTGCCCTGAACGATGTGGGGGCACCTTGGCTAGTGCCAGGGTGCCCACACACTAAGTAACTTTGCACCCAACCTTCACCAGGTGAAGGTTAGACATATAGGTGACTTATAAGTTACTTAAGTGCAGTGGTAAATGGCTGTGAAATAACGTGGACGTTATTTCACTCAGCCTGCACTGGCAGGCCTGTGGAAGAATTGTCAGATCTCCCTATGGGTGGCAAAAGAAATGCTGCAGCACATAGGGATCTCCTGGAACCCCAAAACCCTGGGTACCTCAGTACCATATACTAGGGAATTATAAGGGTGTTCCAGAATGCCAATGTGAATTGGTGAAATTGGTCACTAGCCTGCTAGTGACAACTTGGAAAGCAGAGAGAGCATAACCACTGAGGTTCTGGCTCGCAGAGCCTCAGTGAGACAGTTAGGCATCACACAGGGAACACATACAGGGCACACTTATGAGCACTGGGGCCCAGTGACACATAGACTAAAACAACATATATACAGTAAAATATGGGGGTAACATGCCAGGCAAGATGGTACTTTCCTACACAACCCCCCCCCCCCCCCGAACGAAGGACAATAAGACTAGCCTTGACCTGATGAGTCTTCATTATCTAAGTGGAAATATCTGGAGAGTCCATCTGCATTGGAGTTGGGTACTCCCAGGTCTATGTTCCACTGTATAGTCCATTCCCTGTAGAGATATGGACCACCTCAACAATTTAGGGTTTTCACCTTTCATTTGTTTTAGCCAAAGTAGAGGTTTGTGGTCTGTCTGAACAATGAAGTGAGTTCCAAACAGGTATGGCCTCAACTTCTTCAGTGCCCAGACCACAGCAAAGGCCTCCCTCTCTATGGCAGACCAACGCTTTTCTCTAGGGGTCAACCGCCTGCTGATAAAAGCAACAGGTTGATACTGGCCCTCAGAATTGAGTTGTGATAAGACTGCCCCTACCCCTAATTCAGATGCATCAGTTTGAACAATTAATTTCTTGGAGTAACATGGGCTTTTTAGGACAGGTGCAGTGCACATGGCCTGTTTGAGCTCCTCAAAAGCTTTCTGACAGCTAGCTGTCCACAATACCTTTTTAGGCATCTTCTTGCTAGTGAGATCATTAAGTGGGGCTGCAATGGAGCCATAGTTTTTAATGAATCTCCTGTAATACCCAGTGAGGCCTAGGAAGGCTTTCACCTGGGTCTGTGTTGTAGGGGGAACCCAATCCATGATTGTCTGGATTTTCCCCTGAAGTGGTGAAATCTGTTCTCCACCTACCAGGTGTCCCAGGTAAACCACTTTCCCCTGCCCTATCTGGCACTTTGAAGCCTTGATAGTGAGGCCTGCCTTTTGCAGGGCATCCAAAACTTTCCACAGGTTGACCAGGTGATCATCCCAGGTGGAGCTAAAGGCAGCTATGTTGTCTAGATATGCTGCACTAAAAGCCTCCAACCCTTGCAGGACTGTATTCACCAACCTCTGAAAAGTGGCAGGTGCATTTTTCAAACCAAAGGGCATTACTGTGAATTGGTAGTGCCCTCCAATAGTTGAAAATGCAGTTTTTGCTTTAGCATCCTCTGACAATTTGATCTGCCAATACCCTGCAGTCAAATCAAAGGTGCTTAGATACTTGGCAGATGCCAGTGTATCTATGAGCTCATCTGCCCTGGGTATTGGGTGAGCATCAGTTTTTGTTACCTGGTTGAGACCTCTGTAATCTACACAAAACCTCATCTCCCTTTTTCCATCTTTTGAGTGAGGCTTTGGTACAAGCACCACAGGAGAGGCCCATGGGCTTTCAGAATGTTCAACCACTCCCAGATCAAGCATTTTCCGAACTTCTTGCTTTATGCAGTCCCTGACATGGTCAGGCTGCCTATAGATTTTGCTCTTGACAGGCATGCTGTCTCCAGTATCAATTGTGTGTTCACACCAAGATGTGGTGCCTGGCACAGTTGAAAAGAGTTCAGAAAACTGACCTAGGAGATTTATGCAGTTGTCTTTCTGCTCTGCAGTAAGACAATCTGCCAAAACTACTCCTTCCACTAGAGCATCCTCTTCTGTGGAGAAAAGGAGATCAGGGAGAGGGTCACTCTCTTCTTCCTGTCCCTCATCTGTTGCCATGAGCAGGGTGAGATCAGCCCTGTCATAGTAGGGTTTTAGGCGGTTGACATGAATCAACCTAAGGGAACTCCTGGCAGTGCCTAGGTCAACCAAGTAGGTGACCTTGCCCTTCTTTTCAACAATGAGATGGGGTCCACTCCATTTGTCTTGGAGTGCTCTTGGGGCCACAGGCTCCAATACCCACACCTTCTGTCCTGGTTGGTACTGAATCAGAACAGCCTTCTGGTCATGCCATTGCTTTTGGAGCTCTTGGCTGGCCTGAAGGTTTTTACTGGCCTTTTTCATGTACCCTGCCCTTCTGGATCTAAGGCCAAGTACATAGTTCACTATATCCTGCTTAGGAGCTTTTAAAGGTTGTTCCCCACCTTCCTTCACAAGTGTTAGTGGACCTCTTACAGGGTGCCCAAAGAGGAGTTCAAAGGGGCTGAAGCCCACTCCTTTCTGGGGTACCTCCCAGTAAGCAAAAACGAGGCAAGGTAACAGGACATTTCATCTCCTCCTGAGTTTTTCAGGGAGCCCCATTATCATTCCTTTGATAGTTTTATTAAACCTCTCTACCAGTCCATTTGTCTGTGGATGATAAGGTGTGGTGAATTTGTATGTTACACCACATTCCTTCCACATAGCCTTCAAGTATGCAGACATAAAGTTGCTACCCATGTCTGATACAACCTCTTTTGGGAAACCCACCCTGGAAAAGATTCCCAGGAGGGCGTTTGCCACTGCAGGTGCTGTAGTGGTCCTTAGAGGAATAGCTTCAGGATATCTTGTGGCATGGTCCACTACCACCAAGATAAACCTATTGCCTGAAGCAGTAGGAAGATCGAGGGGGCCAACTATGTCAACCCCTACCCTTTCAAAGGGAACCCCAACCACAGGTAGTGGAATAAGGGGAGCCTTTGGAGTGCCACCAGTCTTGCCACTGGCTTGGCAGGTCACGCAAGACTTACAAAAATCTTTTGTGTCCTCTGACATCCTAGGCCAGTGAAACAGGGGGACAAGCATTTCCCATGTTTTAATCTGGCCCAAATGCCCAGCCAAGGGAATGTCATATGCCAGACTTAGGAGGAACTCTCTGTACTGCAGGGGAATGACCAATCTCCTGGCTGTTCCAGGTTTTGGGTCCCTTACCTCTGTGTACAAGAGGTTGTCCTCCCAGTAAACTCTATGTGAGTCACTGACATCCCCATTTTGCTGCTTGACAGCTTGCTGTCTGAGACCCTCTAATGTGGGACAGGATTGCTGTGCCACACTCAGCTCTTCCCTGGCAGGCCCCCCTCCACCCAAAAGCTCAGCAGTGTCTGCTGCCAGCTCCCCTGGTGAAGGTTATGCACAGGGAGAAAATTATTCTTCCTCAGAAGGAAAATCATCTGTAGGGGGAGGGATAGTGGGTAGGGATTTACCCTTGCTAACCCTAGCTTTAGGGAGCACTTGGTCCATTGTTCCAGGATCCATGTCACCCTGTCCTTTTTGCTTTTTGGCCTGAGCCCTTGTCAAAGCACAAATATGCCCAGGAATGCCCAGCATTGCTGCATGAGCCTCCAACTCCCCTTCTGTCCAAGCTGATGTCTCTAAATCATTCCCTAGTAGACAGTCTACAGGTAAATCTGAGGCAACCACAACTTTCTTTGGACCAGTAAACCCCCCCCAGTTGAGATTCACAACAGCCATGGGTGGCTAAGAGTGTTGTTATGAGTGTCTATCACTTGGTACTGGTGGCCAAGTAGGTGTTGTTCAGGGTGTACCAGTTTCTCTATCACCATGGTAACACTGGCACCTGTGTCCCTGTAGGCCTGAACCTCAACACCATTGATTAGGGGAAGTTGCTTGTACTTATCCATATTAAGGGGACAAGCAACCAAGGTGGCCAAATCAATGGCACCTTCAAAGACTAACACAGCCTCTGTGGTCTCCCTAACAAGACCAACCCCAACTAAATTACCATAAGTGAGCAAAACTACTCCCTTGGATTGGATATTAGTAGGTTTGCTCCCACCACCACTGCTATTACTAGGGGCACTAGAGGTTGCAGTAGGGGTTGTGGTAGTGGGGGGTTTGGTGTTTTTCTTTGGACAACTGGCATCAGTTGTCCAATGGCCTTTTACTTTACATAAATAACACCAAGGCTTTTTTACTTGATTTGAAGAGGATTTGGACCCACCACCCCCACCAGAGTGTTTTTGTGGCCCTGATGAAGACTCATTTTTAGATTTGTCCCCACCCTTGTCAGAAGACTTACCATCCTTCTTCTTGCCATCCGTGTCACCCCCTGTATGAACTTTTCTGTTCACTCTTGTTCTGACCCATTTGTCTGCCTTCTTTCCCAATTCTTGGGGAGAGGTCAGATCTGAGTCACTAGATATTGGTGTAACAAGTCAGACACACAGTTATTCAGAATATGCTCTCTCAGAATAAGATTATATAGGCTTTCATAGTCAGAAACTTTACTGCCATGTAACTACCCCTCCAAGGCCTTCACTGAACAGTCAACAAAGTCTATCCAGTCTTGTGAGGACTCTTTTCTGGTGTCTCTGAACTTAATCCTGTATTGTTCAGTGGTTAAGGCAAATCCATCCAAGAGTGCATCCTTCAAAACTGCAAAATTATTAGCATCACTTTCTCTAACAGTAAGGAGCCTATCCCTACCCTTTCCAATGAAAGATAGCCATAGAATAGTAGCCCACTGCCTTTGAGGGACCCCCTGTACCATACAGGCCCTCTCAAGTGCAGCAAACCACTTGTTAATGTCATCCCCCTCCTTGTAAAGGGGAACTATCTTGTGCAGATTCCTGGAATCATGCTCTCTCACAGGATTGCTATCAGGAATACTGCTGCTGCCACCATGGGGTCCAAACCCCAACCTCTGTCACTTCTTCTCCAGGTCTAGGGATCCCCTGACTAGAGCCAACTGTTGCTGTTTAAGCTTCAGCCTGGTCTCTTCCACTCTCAACTTTTTGAGTTCCCTTTCTAACATGTTGTCTTCAGGGTGGGTGGGTTGGGAATGCTTGGACACTGAGGATATATTGGAACCAACAGAGGGAGACCTGTCCCTAACAGCTTGCACTCTAACAACCTGGCCTTCAGGAACAAAAACACCCCTACTATGATGGGAGCTTCTATTACTACCAGCATTGCTAAGTGGCCTACTAAGGGGCAGATTTGGAAAAGAACCCTCCACACCTCCCTCAAGGGGTTCCCTTGAGTCAGAGTGTGAACTATCTACCATCTTCTCAATTGAAGTGCCAGCTAGGGACTTATCATTCTCAATGAGCAAATTAAATTGAAATTCTCTTGAAGGATTCTTTCCTATCACTAAACCTCTATCAATGCAGAGACTCCTTAGGCTCTTAAAGTTTAGATTGTCATAAGTAGTATTGACCATTTTAAGAGAAGTTCCTGCATCAGACATGATAGAAGAAGGTTTAGAGATAGTGAGAAGAGAGAAAAAGTTTCAGGACTTTTTAAAGAACAGAAAAAAAACTTTTTCAAACTTTTTGAAACTTTTGGAGTACTTTTCAGCACTTAGCAGAAAGTGTAAGAGAAGAAAAGCAAGACGTTTTGTATAGGTGTACAAACACTGAAATTGTTTTGTATATTATTCTCTTATGAAAAGTACAAAATGACAAAGTGGTAAGTAGTTACAAGTACTTATCCCACCGCTGCACAACCAATGTAGGAGGCTGGCCTGGCTTGTAGTGGGTACCAAAGGTACTTACACCTTGTGCCAGGTCCAGTTATCCCTTATTAGTGTAGAAGAGATGTTTCTAGCAGCTTAGGCTGATAGAAGGTAGCTATAGCAGAGAAGCTTAGGCTGAACTAGGAGACATGCAAAGCTCCTACTATACCACTGGTGTCATATGCACAATATAATAAGAAAACACAATACACAGATATATTAAAAATAAAGGTACTTTATTTTTATGACAATATGCCAAAAGTATCTCAGTGAGTACCCTCAGTATGAGGATGACAAATATACACAAGATATATGTATACAATACCAAAAATATGCAGTAATAACAAAAGGAAGTAATGCAAGCAGTGTAAAGTTACAATAGATTGCAATAGGATCACATAGGTATAGGGGCAACACAAACCATATACTCGAAAAGTGGAATGCAAACCACGAATGGACCCCAAACCTATGTGAGCTTGTAGAGGGTCGCTGGGACTGTAAGAAAACAGTGAGGGTTAGAAAAATAGCCCACCCCAAAACCCTGTGAGGTAGGTTTAAAGTGCACCTACAACCCCCAGAGAGCACAGAAGTCGTGATAGGGGGATTCTGCAAGGAAAACCAACACCAGCAATGCAACAACTGTGGATTTCCGGACCTGGGTACCTGTAAGACAAGGGGACCAAGTCCAAGAGTCGCGACAGTGTCGAGAGTGGGCAGGAGCCCAGGAAATGCCAGCTGAGGGTGCAAGGAAACTGCCACTGGATGGAAGAAGCTTGGGGTTTTGCAGGAACGAAGAGGACTAGGAACTTCCCCTTTGGATGATAGATGTACCACGTTGTGAAGAAGCTTGCAGACGTGTTCCCACGCAGAAAGACCGCAAACAAGCCTTGCTAGCTGCAAGGGTCGCGGTTAAGGTTTTTAGATGCTGCTGTGGCCCAGGAGGGACCAGGATGTCGCCACATGGATGAGGAGACAGAGGGGGCGCCCAGCAAGTCAGGGAGCCCTCACAGAAGCAGGCAGCACCCGCAGAAGTACCGGAACAGGCACTTAGAAGAGGAGTGAACCGGAGTCCACCCAAAGTCAGAAAAGGGAGTCCCACGATGCCGGAGGACAACTCAGAAGGTTGTGCACTGCAGGTTAGAGTGTCGGGGACCCAGGCTTGGCTGTGCATGAAGGAAATCCTGGAAGAGTGCACAGGAGCCGGAGCAGCTGCAAATCATGCTGTACCCAGCAATGCAGTCTAGCGTGGGGAGGCAAGGACTTACCTCCATCAAACTTGGACTGAAGAGTCACTGGACTGTGGGAGTCACTTGATCAGAGTTGTTGAGTTCCAGGGACCATGCTCGTCATGCTGAGAGGGGACCCAGGGGACCGGTGATGCAGTCTTTTGTTGCCTGCGGTTGCAGGGGGAAGATTCCGTCAACCCACAGGAGATTTCTTCAGAGCTCCTGGTGGAAGAAGGAGGCAGGCTACCCCCAGAGCATGCACCACCAGGAAACAGGCGAGAAAGCCGGCAGGATGAAGCGATACAAGGTTGCAGTAGTTGTCTTTGCTACTTTGTTGCGGTTTTGCAGGCGTCCTGAGCAGTCAGCGGTCGATCCTTTGGCAGAAGGTGAAGAGGGAGATGCAGAGGAACTCTGGTGAGCTCTTGCATTCGGTATCTGAAGAATTCCCCAAAGCAGAGACCCTAAATAGCCAGAAAAGGAGGTTTGGCTACTTAGGAAGGAGGATTGGCTACTAAGAGAGGTAAGAGCCTATCAGAAGGAGTCTCTGACGTCACCTGCTGGCACTGGCCACTCAGAGCAGTCCAGTGTGCCAGCAACACCTCTGTTTCAAAGATGGCAGAGGTCTGGGGCACACTGGAGGAGCTCTGGGCACCTCCCCTGGGAGGTGCAGGTCAGGGGAGTGGTCACTCCCCTTTCCTTTGTCCAGTTTCGCACCAGAGCAGGGCTGGGGGATCCCTAAACCGGTGTAGACTGGCTTATGCAGAGATGGGCAGCATCTGTGCCCATCAAAGCATTTCCAGAGGCTGGGGGAGGCTACTCCTCCCCAGCCATCACACCTATTTCCAAAGGGAGAGGGTGTCACACCCTCTCTCAGAGGGAATCCTTTGTTCTGCCTTCCTGGGCCAGGGCTGCCTGGACCCCAGGAGGGCAGAAACCTGTCTGAGGGGTTGGCAGCAGCTGCAGTGGAGAACCCGGAAAGGCAGTTTGGCAGTACCCGGGTTCTGTGCTAGAGACCCGGGGGATCATGGAATTGTCTCCCCAATGCCAGAATGCCATTGGGGTGACAATTCCATGATCTAAGACATGTTACATGGCCATGTTGGGAGTTACCTATGTATAGTGCACGCGTGTAATGGTGTCCCCGCACTCACAAAGTCCGGGGAATTTGCCCTGAACGATTTGGTGGAACCTTAGCTAGTGCCAGGGTGCCCACACACTAAGTAACTTTGCACCCAACCTTCACCAGGTGAAGGTTAGACATATAGGTGACTTATAAGATACTTCAGTGCAGTGGTAAATGGCTGTGAAATAACTTGGACGTTATTTCACTCAGGCTGCACTGGCAGGCCTGTGTAAGAATTGTCAGATCTCCCTATGGGTGGGAAAAGAAATGCTGCAGCCAAGGGGATCTCCTGGAACCCCAATACCCTGGGTACCTCAGTACCATATACTAGGGAATTATAAGGGTGTTCCAGTATGCCAATGTGTATTATTGAAATTGGTCACTAGCCTGTTAGTGACAATTTGGAAAGCAGGGAGAGCATAACCACTGAGGTTCTGGTTAGCAGAGCCTCAGTGAGACAGTTAGTCATCACACAGGGAACACATACAGGGCACACTTATGAGCACTGAGGCCCTGCCTGGCAGGGTCCCAGTGACACATAGACTAAAACAACATATATACAGTGAAATATGGGGGTAACATGCCAGGCAAGATGGTACTTTCCTACGACCTCTCATTCTGAAGCCTGGTACCCAGATTTACTGACTTTTTGTGGGTGAGTTTGCATGATGCTAAGCAGTGTCCCATGATACAAAGTGGAGCAGATGGCAATGTTGATCAAGTTTCATGCACAAATATTTCTGTGTCGTAAGCTGATGCGATCTCGGTGTATACAATACATTCCATCAGAGCATCAAAGGTAGGTATTATCAGTGAAAAGAGGCATGATGGGTGGGAATAGTGCATACTCATATGTTTTCACAAGAAGTCAGCACTACTACAATAACATGATCTGAGGCTTCACGTGAAATGCTGGTGATAAATGAACCCTGGTGCAAACAAGGGACAATCAAATTATTGTGTGATTTTCCTAAGCATACAGTATAATTTCTGTGAAATAACACATTTTACTCTTGGACAGCCGTCCTTGTGTTTAAACTCTAATACAAGGCAGCACTGGCTCATCTTTGAATTGTTGCATAATGGTGTAAAGCTTACTGCTGCACCAAAACACCTTTTTTAGCACAAGCGAGGCACACGGCAACTATAGTGCTGCTATATTTTGTCTGATTCGTGTTGCAAAGCGCTGCAAATTGTCACACTGCACAGCATGATTGTCAGCAAATCTGAAAAATGCTTTGCTATCACTGTTGTCTATGACATTGGGAGTGGATTTCGAGGCATGCCCAGTCGTTGACATTTCCTTCAAGGCTTTCACAATTAGGCTAATATAATCTCAACACCAGCAGCTTCTGCAGCTTCTCCCAACATGCTTTGAGTGGTGGTTGACTGCCCTGATCAACTAACCCAATGACCATTACTTGGTTCCCTAAAAATCTTATAAAAGGTGATGGGAGGAATGCTTGCAATAAGTCTAACTTCTGTTGATCTCTAGGGGTAGCGCCCTATCACATCTTTCTTTTACTCACCATGCCGTCTCAGTTCGGACCCAGACATTTGGAAATCAGTCTCGACCCTTCTCCAGTTCTGGGTTGCTTGTGTACCAGTTCAGGGAGGACCTGGCTTGGCAGTTCAGGCTACCATGAGGAGCAGGGTTAAGACTGATTTGCATATGGATGGGTCCAAACTGAAGGGGCATGGTGTGCAAAATAAAGATGGGTTGGGATGATACTGTAGGAGGCTGGACTGGCTTGTAGTGAGTACCAAGGGGTACTTACACCTTGCACCAGGCCCAGGTATCCCTTATTAGTGTATAGGGTGTCTAGCAGCTTAGGCTGATAGATAATGGTAGCTTAGCAGAGCAGCTTAGGCTGAACTAGGAGACGAGTGAAGCTCCTACAGTACCACTAGTGTCATATGCACAATATCATAAGAAAACACAATACACAGTTATACTAAAAATAAAGGTACTTTATTTTTATAACAATATGCCAAAGTATCTCAGTGAGTACCCTCAGTATGAGGATAGCAAATATACACAAGATATATGTACACAATACCAAAAATATGCAGTATAGTATTAGAAAACAGTGCAAACAATGTATAGTTACAATAGGATGCAATGGGGACACATGGGGATAGGGGCAACACAAACCATATACTCCAAAAGTGGAATGCGAAACACGAATTGAACCCAAACCTATGTGACCTTGTAGAGGGTCGCTGGGACTGTAAGAAAACAGTGAGGGTTAGAAAAATAGCCCACCCCAAGACCCTGGAAAGTGAGTGCAAAGTGCACTGAAGTTCCCCAAAGAGCACAGAAGTTGTGATAGGGGAATTCTGCAGGAAAGACCAAAACCAGCAATGCAACAACGATGGATTTCCAGACGAGGGTACCTGTGGAACAAGGGGACCAAGTCCAAAAGTCACGACCAAGTCGAGAGTGGGCAGATGCCCAGGAAATGCCAGCTGTGGGTGCAAAGAAGCTGCTACTAGGAAGTAGAAGCTGAGGATTCTGCAGGAACGACAAGGGCTAGAAACTTCCCCTTTGGAGGATGGATGTCGCATGCCGTGGAGAGTCGTGCAGAAGTGTTTTCCTGAAGAAAGACCGCAAACAAGCCTTGCTAGCTGCAAGTCGTGCAGTTAGGGTTTTTGGACGCTGCTGTGGCCCAGGAGGGACCAGGATGTCGCCAATTGCGTCAGGAGACAGAGGGGGCGTCCAGCAAGACAAGGAGCCCTCTTAGAAGCAGGCATCACCCGCAGAAGTGCTGGAACAGGCACTACAAAATGGAGTGAAACGGTGCTCACCCGAAGTTGCACAAAGGAGTCCCACGCCGCCGGAGGACAACTCAGGAGGTCATGCAATGCAGGTTAGAGTGCTGTGGACCCAGGCTTGGCTGTGCACAAAGGATTTCTGCCGGAAGTGCACAGAGGCCGGAGTAGCTGCAAAAGTTGCGGTTCCCAGCAATGCAGTCTGGCGTGGGGAGGCAAGGACTTATCTCCACCAAACTTGGACTGAAGAGTCACTGGACTGTGGGAGTCACTTGGACAGAGTTGCTGGATTCAAGGGACCTCGCTCATCATGCTGAGAGGAGACCCAGGGGACCAGTGATGCAGTTCTTTGGTGCCTGCGGTAGCATGGGGAAGATTCCGTCGACCCACAGGAGATTTCTTCGGAGCTTCTAGTGCAGAGAGGAGGCAGACTACCCCCACAGCATGCACCACCAGGAAAGCAGTCGAGAAGGCGGCAGGATCAGCGTTACAGAGTTGCAGTAGTCGTCTTCGCTACTTTGTTGCAGTTTTGCAGGCTTCCAGCGCGGTCAGCAGTCGATTCCTTGGCAGAAGGTGAAGAGAGAGATGCAGAGGAACTCTGATGAGCTCTTGCATTCGTTATCTAAGGAAATCCCCAAAGCAGAGACCCTAAATAGCCAGAAAAGAGGGTTTGGCTACTTAGGAGAGAAGGTAGGCTAGCAACACCTGAAGGAGCCTATCAGAAGGAGTCTCTGATGTCACCTGCTGGCCCTGGCCACTCAGAGCAGTCCAGTGTGCCAGCAGCACCTCTGTTTCCAAGATGGCAGAGGTCTGGAGCACACTGGAGGAGCTCTGGGCACCTCCCAGGGGAGGTGCAGGTCAGGGGAGTGGTCACTCCCCTTTCCTTTGTCCAGTTTCGTGCCAGAGCAGGGCTGAGGGGTCCCTGAACCGGTGTAGACTGGCTTATGCAGAAATGGGCACCATCTGTGCCCATGAAAGCATTTCCAGAGGCTGGGGGAGGCTACTCCTCCCCTGCCTGAACACCTTTTTCCAAAGGGAGAGGGTGTAACACCCTCTCTCTGAGGAAGTCCTTTGTTCTGCCTTCCTGGGCCTGGCTGGACCCCAGGAGGGCAGAAACCTGTCTGAGGGGTTGGCAGCAGCAGCAGCTGCAGTGAAACCCCTGAAAAGGCAGTTTGGCAGTACCCGGGTCTGTGCTACAGACCCGTGGGATCATGGGATTGTACCAACAATGCCAGGATGGCATAGAGGGGGCAATTCCATGATCTTAGACATGTTACATGGCCATATTCGGAGTTACCATTGTGAAGCTACACATAGGTAGTGACCTATATGTAGTGCACGTGTGTAATGGTGTCCCCGCACTCACAAAGTCTGGGGAATTGGCCCTGAACAATGTGGGGGCACCTTGGCTAGTGCCAGGGTGCCCACACACTAAGTAACTTAGCACCCAACCTTTACCAGGTAAAGGTTAGACATATAGGTGACTTATAAGTTACTTAAGTGCAGTGTAAAATGGCTGTGAAATAACGTGGACGTTATTTCACTCAGGCTGCAGTGGCAGGCCGGTGTAAGAATTGTCAGAGCTCCCTATGGGTGGCAAAAGAAATGCTGCAGCCCATAGGCATCTCCTGAAACCCCAACACCCTGGGTTCCTCAGTACCATATACCAGGGAATTATAAGGGTGTTCCAGTATGCCAATGTATATTGGTAAAATTGGTCACTAGCCTGTTAGTGACAATTTGTAAAGAGAGAGCATAACCACTGAGGTTCTGGTTAGCAGAGCCTCAGACAGTTAGGCACCACACAGGGAACACATACATATAGGTCACAAACTTATGAGCACTGGGGTCCTGACTAACAGGGTCCCAGTGACACATAACAAACATACTGAAAACATAGGGTTTTCACTATGAGCACTGGGCCCTGGCTAGCAGGATCCCAGTGAGACAGTGAAAACACCCTGACATACACTCACAAACAGGCCAAAAGTGGGGGTAACAAGGCTAGAAAGAGGCTACTTTCTCACAGATACTCCGAGCTATTGCCAGTGGTTAGACTTATTGTAAGCATTCCTTCCATCGCCTTTTGTGTGTTTCATGTACATAAGAAGCTTGCATGTCCCAGTCTCGTTTCACTTGTAAACAGCCTTTCATGTTCTTGAGGTGCTGTTGTGACGTTCTATGCATATCTTGTGACTGAGGGATACTTGAGGTGTGGGCTGATGTCAATTTTGTCAAAATATGGTGTAAGGTAGAAAGTACGTCCTAACCCACCATTTATCTGATTCTGAGTAGACTACTGTTTCTGTATCTATGTTCACGATTTGTTTTCTATGCTTCTATCAGGTTTTTATCAACCGCCTGAGGTTCATTCTTCTCACACCATGCCAACTACATCACACATATCAAAGTCAAGCAAGATGAAACTTGTATGTTGAAAAAAATCATTGATAGAAATGTATCTTTGGATATTCGCGTTTAAAGTGCCATTGCTTTTAGATTAGGATATTATCTTGAGCTTTTATTAGAGCTGGTGGGTGTCCTGTGAGAGTTTTCGTACCCCCGGCTTCTGCTCTCTGATCTTTTATGTGCTTTGGTAAGGAATGTAAGGAGGGCTGCTCGACTGAATAAATGAGTCTGGGTTTGCTTGTTGTTCATATAGAGAAGACGAAGTTTACCGGTCTGGGCCAAAACGCTGTTGATGGCCAGGATCATTGCACCGATGTTTGCTGTTTTAGAAAAAAGAATCGTTTGGTTTCTGGAGTGCTACAGAAATTTAGGTTTCTTCGGGTCTTTATTTCGAATTTGGCACCACCAGGTGAGGCTCTCTTAGGGCAGCTGACTTAAGTCACCTTCAGGAAGGGCTGCCTCTGCTTCTGTGGGCGGGTTATGCCGATCGGCACAGGGCTGGTCTTCTAAGCATAGCCTGGCACAAACAAGTGATGGATTGCAGCCCCAGGGTATATCCCCAGTTAGGCACAGGGCAAATGTATATTTTGTTCCCCAGATAACAGATCCATTTTTATTTCCTCATCCAATTACTAAGTCTGGTAGAAGAATAATTTATGTTTCATATTAGAAACCAAGCGAGTCTGAAATAGTCTCCATATGAGACACTGAACAGCAAAAAGAAAATCTTATGCACAGTGGTATGCTGTAATATTTAGGGCCATATTTATACTTTTTGGGCGTCAAAAAATCTAACGCCGGTTAACGCCATTCTGAAGCGCCATGCGGGCGCCGTATTTATTCAATGACGTTAGCCGGCGTTAGCCGGCGTTAGCCGGCGGAGCTGCCTGGTGTGTGTCAAAAAAAATGACGTACACCAGGCAGCGCCGACGTAGGGGAATATGGAGCTTGGGCGCCAAAAAATGGGGCAAGTCAGACTGAGGCAAAATTTTCGCCTCAACCCGATTTGCGCCATTTTTTTTGACTCCCAACTCCCATTGAAATGACTCCTGTCTTAGCAAAGACAGGAGTCATGCCCCCTTGCCCAATGGCCATGCCCAGGGGACTTCTGTCCCCTAGGCATGGTCATTGGGCATAGAGGCATGTAGGGGGGCACAAATCAGGCCCCCCTATGCCACAAAAAAAAAAAAAAAATTACTTACCTGAACTTACCTTAAGTTCCCTGGGATGGGTCCCTCCATCCTTAGGTGTCCTCCTGGGTTGGGCAAGGGTGACAGGGGGGTCCCTGGGGGCATGGGAGGGCACCTCTGGGCTCCTTCCGAGCCCACAGGTCCCTTAACGCCTGCCCTGACCAGGCGCTAAAAAACGACGCAAAAGCGGCTGGACGTCATTTTTTTTTACCCGCCCACTCCCGGGCGTCATTTTTGCCCGGGAGTGTAAATACGGCACACATGCCTCGGAGACAATTTTTTAGACGGGAACGCCTACCTTGCATATCATTAACGCAAAGTAGGTGTCCACGCTAAAAAATGACGCAAACTCCATGGACTTTGGCGCTAGACGCGCCTAACGTCAGAGTATAAATATGGGGTTCGTTTTGCGTCGAATTTGCGTAAAAAAAACCGACGCAAATCCGGCGCAAACGGAGTATAAATATGGCCCTTAGTGAGATCTGAGTTATGATGTCGTGAGAATAATGATCCTCAGAATACAGTGACTTGAGAAATAGTGGTCTCTGTGTGTGACTCTTGTAGGAAGGGGCTCACCGCGTAGAATGGGGAGTACCGTGCCTACCGTCCTTCTTCTTTGTACCTGGTTTGCTTTCTGCATCTTGGTTAGAAGGAGAGTCAAGCAGGAGCCAAATTGTATCATTGTGGGGTGGGGTTGAATGCCAGTACTTCTTTGCGATTATTTTTTTTGGATCATAAACATTAACTATAGCATATACAGTACACTTGGTATTAACTTTACATCTCATGCATATTGGTGTGTCAGTTAATCTTCCTATTATAATTACTCTGCCAAGTAACATGCATACCGATGCCAGCTTTATTGTGAACTTCATAACGTTGGCACTAGTTGAGAGAAGGCTACAAAGATCTGTGTTCAAGTTTATTAAAACTTGCACAAAGCAGCGATGTGCGAATGGGAAAAAAAGTGCAGCGCTAAATTTACATGTCACGTGCCGATGATGACATCGAGCGCTGTCATGACAATCATGCTGTTTAGTACAAAGCTAGGCGCTTTCCACAGTGAAGAAGGAAGGGGATTTTTACTCAAGGCCCCCTCAAACTGAAGAAAAATTTTTATTCGCATGTAGCATCTCAAGTGTATGCCATACAAAATGTTGAATTCTTAAGAAATGACACACAATATTGCACTTGGCCATTGTTTGTTGCACTAGGGGTGGGCTATGAATTCCGCTCCGCTGGCGAGTTAGCAGGATTTTGTCCATGCTGCATTGTGCTTGCAAGGCACGATTCTGGCTAAATTCAGCCAACCACTGCATTGTGGAGTTTTTCCTCATGCGCTATTCACTAATGGTAAATTGGCGATGGCGAGTGAGATTTGGCATCCCTTGGCACAGTTTTTGATTGCTAGGAGAGCACCTGGCAGTATTTCTCCAACACAGGTGGTCGCAACCGTTCGAAACCTGCAGCTTGAATAGAAAACCTACTAAAGCAGCAGCAAAATCAACTCATGAAACAGCGCCCCCTGGTGCGCCACATGGTGCCATTCCCTCTGATTTTGCAGCATGGAAGGAGCTTTAAGCTCTAAAAATCAGCACAAGCACTGTACCATGCAGAATGCTGCCCGTTTGCGGATCTATGCAAAAAATCTCACAGAGTTTTCATGTAACTCCGCAGAATTCAGCAGAATTAAATTCTAAGAGATACACCCAGCTCTTTTGTTCCAGGTTTCATAAGGCACTTGGCTTTTACTCAAAGCAGCCTCACACTAGTACAGCACATTTGGTTTTGAGTGACATTCTAAGGGTGTTTGTGTTGTTCCCATCACATTGTTGTGCTGTTCTTTGCAGAATATCATCCCTGCATTCTCAGACAATCATGAAAAGGGGGAGCGTGGGGTGACAAACCACGGGTGCCGCAGGTGCAATGGCACAGGGGTCCAGAGGTGAAAGGGGTCTGAACAAGATGCAGTTTGATTAGCTTCAGAATGCTCATATTTTGTAGTGCCTGGCCACATGTCTGTTAATCCTGTGGATGGTTATATGTGTCTATGCACATGGCTGTATTTATGCAAAGAGTTGTATTGTTCACTGCCTGTAGACGGTTTTCTGTCAGAGTTGGCAGTCCTTTGAGAAGGGTTGTGTAAAGTGCTGTTAGACACCCAATGTATGCCAGCTTCGGTATAAGCCCACAGAGGAGGCTGCACTTTTAGAGGGCAATAAATAAGGTACTGTCTAATCTAGTAACCTGTGGAGGTTCTGTTTCCCCATGAAGAACGTTAACGACTGTGGCCCTGATGTCTGAACCCCTTGGCTTTGGTGGCAGCTGTCACAATGACGGCACTGCACTTCAAACGCCTTTGAGCAAAATGCGTCCAGATTATCATCCTTTGCGAGTTTCTGTCTTTTCCAGCAGTTGGTACTGTCTCGTGCATGATGTGCCATGAGATGCCCTGTATATAAGGCCTGCGGTTTGGTTTCTTTGCTCAATAAAAGGTACAAAGAGCATTTAAACAACATTTTAAACAAGTTCATTTAAATTAATCCAAACTAATCACAAAAATAATACTGTTAAAATAATGTTGACCCGGAATACTTATCTATTTCAAGTCACTTGCAATTAGCCTCGTACAGACACGAGGAAGGCATCGGACGGGCTTGTAATTCCCACAGGTGATCAGCAACAAGCTATATTTATGAATTGTGCTTTGTCGGAGAATGATCTTCAATGCAATAATGTATACATAATGCCTTGAAAGAGATTATTTTGCTGTGTCATTGTAGTTAATGTATTCTCTCTTGGTCTCAGTGGTTTTCCATTGTTGCTGACATTTTTCGATTGCTGTCCCTCTAGAGGTCTAATGTCAGCCAACTAAAGCTTTCCTCTTACATGACTAGCTGCTAGATACAGAAGATTCAGTGGCAGATCACTCTACATAAGGAGTCCCTTGTTCTGGACTAAACTTCCTGCTCACCTAATACCCTATGAAGTCTTCTTGATGTTCTAAAGAGTCTGACAAATAACTGCCAGGGTTCCACATCAAGGCAACTGCCCTCTAGTGCCAACAAAGTTGGTCACAAGAGGGTGGTATCTTGCAACATACGGCTTCAAAAAGGGCCCATTTGTTTGAGAAAAGGATGTACCTAAACAGCAAAATGTAATTTTCAGTGGAGCTCCTTAAATACTTACACTAAAGTTGCTAAAAGTCCATGGTTGCCCTGCACTCCTCGAGGTGGTGAATGACAAAGTGCAATATAAGGCTTTTCAATCAGACTCATGTTACGGCCCTGTGGGAACATTTCAGAAGTGGCAAAATAGACAAGGGTTAATGGGCACAGATTATGCCAACTAAATCTTTTTACCATGGTGTCCTGCACTTACTATTCAGTCCAAAGTGAGCACTGGGAACATGTCTTTCCCAATAGACCCTCAGAATAAAGACGACGAGAACTACAATATTTACTCAGGGAGCTGGTGTGGGGTTAGAAACTTTAACCTCAGTAACATTCAGCAGTGATTAATAATTCATTGTCTACCCAGTGCTTTTTCTTAAGAGATGTTCTCATACAATACATTGCAATACTATACACAAAACGACAGAGGAGTGTGTTGTGATGTATAGTGGGTAATCTTATTTCTTAACCCGTGGGAGAAGACGATGTTACTCAATTACTCTGATGAGTGCAAATTCCAACATTTATTTGCATGGAATAAGAATGGTGGCCTCTGTTTGGGTTAACTATTAACTCTCTCGTGAAAGAATAATAGTTGCCTGGAGAATAACCTGCCCCAAAACAGTTCTTTACTGCAGAGTTCTGTGTTTGTACTATACCATACTTAAGGTTGCTTTAGTCTTCAGTCTGTGAAGCATGAGCAAGGGTTGGGGCAGCGTCTGCTTGAGGTGATGAGCTCTAGGCAATGCCCACCCAGCAGGACAGCACCAACTCTGGCCCAGCTAACATCAAATGATTAAACATATTTGATTCTGAGATGCTTTATTACAATCTCTTAGTGTGGCTCCCAGGGAAACATCCATACTGTCGGGGAAGTATAGCATCAGCACAACCTAAGGTAAGCAGCCTTTAAACAGACATGCATCCATTTTGGCATCAACATGATCAAAGACCCGGAGTGGTAGGGGTCAGGGTTGTGAGGGATTTATCTTTTTTAGGTTTCACATATGGAATATAGACTTAGATTTGCCTTTGTGTTCAACATTTGATCATGATATGCTGCTTGCGTGCCAGCCAAACCTCAATAATTGTCTGAACTGCAATATTTAGGCACCCCGATTTTTACCTGGGCAGTTCAGCTCCGAGCAGTCCCGTTGATCTTGCGGTAAAATACTGCACTCCTCATCAGGATATGCATTGATTTATAGCAGAGTAAAGTCAAAATAGACCCTAGGACCATTAATAACTGAGTTCTAGATCAAATATTGAGTTAAAAGAATGTATTACAGAATTATTAGACCAACAATACAGAAAGATGCATGAATTTGCCATTCAGGCTCAGATGTAGAAATACAAAATAAAAAAATCATAACATAATTCTCTTTTTAAGCTCTTCAATCTCTCTAAATTCTAAATGTTAAACTCACAAAGAGTACTGACAGGCATCTCAGGAAGAAACAAAATCTAAGAGCTATCGGACAGGCTCGAGAAGAAAATGGAAACTCATGCCTGATAGTTTAAAACGAAGAGGTTTTTATACACACTTTATGCATGATAATTAATAAAACTGCAGATTCAGTCTGGTATGATCATGGTTATGTTGCACTGGCAAATCAAAAATAAACACGTAATTCCAAAGATTCTTAGCACTAAGCTATTTCTTCAGGTAAGAGAAATCTTCTGCTTGCTTCATCAGCAACTGCATTCCAGAGATGTACAAAATAATATGAAATGTTTATCAAACAATATCTCATTGAATTATGTTCTTTAGCATACCCGGAGCTTCCAGCGAAAATCATTCAAAATTACACATCAGGTACATGAAGGAATGTTTCAGGAGCTAGACAAGCTAAGCATCCTTTAGAAAAATGGTTTATTGCATGAAAATATGACTAATCACAGGTTTAAACAAAATAATTATGTTGTTTTAAGTGCAGCATAATTAGTTCATCAGTTTCAGCTATATGCAGAATTAAAATAATTAATTTGCACTAATATTTTGGCACCAAAAATTACACATGAGAAAAATCTTTAACACTTGTCCTACCTAAGGAACAATTCCGTTTGACCATATTTTCACTGGACGACTTAAAGCCTTCCAATACTGATGTAAGACTGATGTCCGGCCTTACAGTGTAGTGCAGAAGGCACTATTTATTCTCCTTTCTTTAAAATGTTGCTCCCATGTTCTCCTTTTCATCCCATGCTCTTTCTATTAAAACATGATCCTCCAACCCCTTATTGCCCTTACCAGCCCCTTACACTCTGAGGGCTGCCAGCACCTGGATGGTGGGCTGAATCTGTTTGTTGGACTAGTTTAACATGATGTTCCTCTAGTGTAAGTAGATGATGGTAGAGTTGTGTTTCTTCCTTGGTTGCTGTGCACCACAAGATACTCTGTAGAAATGGATGCAATGTAGGTCTGTTGAGTTCCCGTCAAGAAGTGACACCTCCCAATAGCCACAGTACCGTCTTGCACAGATAAATATATGTGAAAGGGATAGTTGCCTCTTTTAGAGAGTTAATACTAGAAAAAACCACAAATGGGAAAAATCTCCTTTGACAAACAATTTTTACCTTGACTGATGATGTAGATTGCATTGGTGAATATCAACAATGCACCAATTTGTTTTCAGGCAAAAGGAGGGAGAAAAGAGTCAATCAGGATAACAGGACTACTGTCAGGTGATCCACAAGGAAATTGACCCAACATACCTACAGGAAAAATAGCAACAAAAAGAAGCAAAAGTTACACTAGACAACAAAAAACGAAAATTCAAAAGTAATGATTCATCTCTGCTGAGCAAAATGAGAGACTTCAATGTACAGCAAGGGGAAATGAGCATGACAAAAACTCAGGGAAATAAATTCATGTTGACACAACTACCCTATTCAAGCACTGCCTTTTATATGCTGAAGAATCGGAAGTGGCTTCGGTGGGGGAGAATCTGTTGCATCTTGGATTGGGAAATTGACATGATTCTCCTTTGAAAGATTACCATCTTGGATTAGACATTTTATATCGTCATGCTCCACCTTGCACTGGGAACTCATGACATCTATGATCTCACAAAGAATACATTCAAGTTTGACTTTTTCACACACCATGCAGCAAACTTGAGTGCTGCTGCTGCTTTATGCACGCCTTGATAAATGCTATCTGTAAGGAACCCCATTTTGCTCCTGCGGTTTTGGAAGAGACAGGACGACTCTGAGAAAATAGAAGTCCCCACTCTTTTCATATCTCAGCCAACAGCATTGTGATAAGTAGCAATGCAAACAAGACATGTTCTCCTCGAAAAACTGCATGAACTTGAGAAAGTTCAAGTTCTTTGTTTGACTCTGGGCATGCGCATGACAGATACATGTATGGAGTGTAGCTGATTATGAATTTAAGGGCAACCCAGATTAGGGATGGTGAAGCAGAAGTAGTGTGAAGCAAATACGACTTCAATATATAATTGCATGAGTCTGTCAAGGGCAAGTGGTCTTGAAGGTGCATTCTCCTAAGCATCTACTGTGGGTGCATGATTTCAGTAATTTCAAGTGCTAGTGTTAGAGAGGCACGATCAGAAACTACTACTGGACGCAGCTTAACATCTGGTAGCCTGACTCACGCCTAGTTTGTTCTATAGTACTGTTGATGTTATGAGGAATAGACTAATATAAGTGGTGTAAGCTAATGTCTGTGGATGTTGGATTGCTCCTCTCCCAAAGCAGCAACCAACTAACCAACCTCACTGTTGAATGCAACATTTTTATTAGAAAGAATTTCAGAACAGAACACTCAGGAAAAAACTTAAAAGCATCTGGGACTGACAAGAAATACACCACATTTCCACCTACTAATAATCATCCAAACATGAACCAAAGCACACTGAAACAGAAAGTAAGAGTTATGTTACAAAAGGACATAATTCTAGTGCATACAAGGAAAAGAAGGGTAAATAAAAGATATATACAAATCTCCTGCTCCTACGATAGCCACCACACAGTTAACCTTGAATCTCTCAATGGGGTTTGAAAATATGGTCCTGAACCTCTTCTTCCTGCCGACACCCCTCGTCACTCACCCCACACTTTTGCACCAAGTGGCTCACTGCCACGCCATATTCTGGTTCTAAATTATTCCACATTAAACTTTGACTGCAACCTTGAACAGTGTGACCACCTTCTTCATCATTCTAAATTTAGACCATCAGAGTAGCCCACTTGTGCCTCTATCTTGACAATATTGCCCTTCTTGATGTTAGAAACATACCTTGCATGGAGAAACTATTCTCTAGTCTGCCACATGATTATGTACCCTTTGTTTCAAAATATCCAACCTGGACACACATTAGTACATGGAATATGCCCCTTGAACAAATCAAAGGAGAGCTTGTCCATAGAGCTACAAGAAAACATGCGATATGCCATAAAACAATTTTGCAATTTAGCTCTCCAATCCAAATAATTTGTTCTTGTCCAGTGTATGCCATCCTTAGGTTTTTTGGCTTAAGCTCACCACTGCCCCATTAGTTTCAGAATGGTACAGGGAGCTTTTCTTGTGTATTTTTCCACAAGACTCCGAATAACTCTCCATTACACTCCAAGTTTTCAACGAATCAGCAAATCAAGAGCATTCCGACTGCTTACTCAACAATGTGAATAGACCTCATCTGAAGTAAATTAGTGAAACTTTCAAAAGCAATCACTATATTAAAGGTTTTCATTGAAAATAAACTGATTTGCATTTTTCTTCAATTTGTAACTCAATATTTTTTAAAAAGTGGATGGAGTGTTTTTTTCCTTTCTGCAAAAAAGTTAGCAGTCTAAGAGAAGGTGAGTTCTGCCACATTTGACGTTGAATTCACAAGTGCAACCGTCATTATTTGTGCAAATTCTCATTTTAAAGCCAGAATTTCTCCATACTGGATCAATTCCTATGTGTACTAGTAAAAATCTATTCCACAAACCCTTTTCCGGAATTTGAAACAAATAACAAAGAACCCCTTAGTCACACAAAAATTCAGGCAAGAGCTTCACAGATTTTTTAGAGGACTGATATTCTTTATCTCTTTGATGGCCAAGATCTCAAACAACATCAAGGCACAAACCAGGGACATCTAGTCGCACGAGACCAGGTCAAAGTGGAAAAAAATATGGCCAACCGCCATCTAGAGCAAGTATGATAGAAAAAGTAGCTTGGGACCACTCACCACTTATCTTTGGACGTAGAAGACATTTAAAGAAAAATTTTCTGAGAAGTTAAAATTCATCAGGAGAAGGCTGCATGCGGTTTCTGGGGAGGGGAGCCGCTAGATGCAGTTGCAGTGAGGACATGGCTTGGGGCCTGTAGCTGGCAAGAGTTCCACGAGGCCAGAAAACCCTTTGGAGAAGGATTGTGAACATGATTTGCAGCTGTAGAGAAGAATGCATTGAGAGCTGCAACAAAGCCAGGCTGACCGGCGATGCACCTTGGGCAGATAGACAAGCAGGTTTGTTCCATTCTCCTCTTGGTTCTCAGTGCAGATTTTATTCAAAATTTTTCAAATTCCCAAGTTTGGGATTTTGGCTATCTGGGTGTTTGTAGCACCACTACAAAGAGTTCAGGACTGGAGGGGCACCACTTGGGGGTTAGGAGTCATTCGGCCTAGGTCCAGGTGCGGGTTCAAGATGGTTGGAGTCTTTTCCGTCCCTGAGGCTCTGATCAGGAGACAAACCAACTAACTCTTGGCGCCACTTTGGTAGTCCTGAGTTCAGCAGTGGAACAGGGCTGAAGCAGCACGGTAGGTCCATGAGGTGCAAGGCATGCTTCAGGCAGCAGAACAGTCCTTCCAGGTGCAGCAAAGCATTCCTCTGAAGTACACAGCAGACCAGCAGTAGGTAGTCCTCAGAGAGTCCTTCCGTAGTTCCAGAAAGTGAACTGACGAGTGGGTCTGAGGGTCTACTTTTTATACCTGGTACTTTTTTTGAAGTAGGAAACGTTTCTAGAGAATTTCCTTTGATGTGTGTGATGTTCCCAGCCCCCTGTGGGAAGGTAGCCTCTTTCTAGCCTTGTTACCCCCACTTTTGGCCTGTTTGTGAGTATATGTCAGGGTGTTTTTACTGTCTCACTGGGATCCTGCTAGCCAGGGCCCAGTGCTCATAGTGAAAACCCCATGTTGTCAGTGTGTTTGATATGTGTCACTGGGATCCTGCTAGCCAGGACCCTAGTGCTCATAAGTTTGTGGCCTATATGTGTTCCCTGTATGGTGCCTAACTGTATCACTGAGGCTCTGCTGACCAGAACCTCAGTGTTTATGTTCTCTCTGCTTTTAAAATTGTCACTGCAGGCTAGTGACTAATTTTACCAATTCTCATTGGCACACTGGAACACTCTTATAATTCCCTTGTATATGGTACCTAGGTAAGCAGGGTATTGGGGTTCCAGGAGATCCCTATGGGCTGCAGCATTTCTTTTGCCACCCATAGGGAGCTCAGACAATTCTTACACAGGACTGCCACTTCAGCCTGAGTGAAATAACATCCACGTTATTTCACAGGCATTTTTCACTGCACTTAAGTAACTTATAAGTCACCTATAAGTCTAACCCTCCCTTGGTGAAGGTTAGGTGCAAAGTTACTTAGTGTTTGGGCACCCTGGTACTAGCCAAGGTGCCCCCACTTTGTTCAGGGCAAATTCCCCGGACTTTGTAAGTGCGAGGACACCATTACACACATGCAGTACATATAGGTCAATACCTATATGTAGCTTCACCATGGTAACTCCGAACATGGCCATGCAACATATCTAGGATCGTGGAATTGTCACCCCAATACCATTCTGGTATTGGTGGTACATTTCCATGCATCCCCGGGTCTCCAGCACAGAGCCCGGGGAACTGCCAAACTAAATTTCCGGGGTCTCCACTGCAGATACTGCTGCTGCCAACCCCTCAGACAGGTTTCTGCCCCCCTGGGGCCTGGGCAGCCTGGTCCCAGGAAGGCAGAACAAAGGATTTCCTCTGAGTGAGGGTGTTACACCCTCTCCCTTTGGAAATAGGTGTGAAGGGCCTGGGAGGAGTAGCCTCTCCTGGCCTCTGGAAATGCGTTGGATGGCACAGATGGTGCCCCCTCTGCATAAGCCAGTCTACACCGGTTGAGGGATCCCCCCAACCCTGCTCTGGTGCAAAACTGGACAAAGGAAAGGGGAGTGACCACTCCCCTGATCAGCACCTCCCAGGGGAGGTGCCCAGAGCTCCTCCAGTGTGTCCCAGACCTCTGCCATCTTGGATGCAGAGGTGTGAGGGCACAATGGACAGCTCTGAGTGGCCAGTGCCAGCAGGTGACGTCAGAGACCCCTCCTGATAGGTGCTTACCTTTCTCAGTATCCAATCCTCCTCTGTGGGCTATTTAGGGTCTCTCCTGTGGGCATCTCACCAGATAATTAATGCAAGAGCTCACCAGAGTTCCTCTGCATTTCCCTCTTCGACTTCTGCCAAGGATCGACCGCTGACTGCTCCAGGACGCCTGCATAACCGCAACAAAGTAGCAAGAAGACTACCAGCAACATTGTAGCGCCTCATCCTGCCGGCTTTCTCGACTGTTTCCTGGTGGTGCATGCTCTGAGGACTGTCTGTCTTCACCCTGCACTGGAAGCCAAGAAGAAATCTCCTGTGGGTCAACGGAGTCTTCCCCCTCCTAACTTCTGCATCACCGGTCCTCTGGGTCCCCTCTCATCCTGATGAGCGTGGTCCCTGGAACACAGGCGCTGGGTCCAAGTGTCTTCGACAGTCCAATGGCCCTTCTGTCCAAATTTGGTGGAGGTAAGTCCTTGCCTCCCCACACCAGACAGTAATCCTGTGTGCTGCGTGAACTGCAGCTGCTCGGGCTTCTGTGCACTTTTGAAAGACTTCCTTCATGCACAGCCTAGCCCAGGTCCCCAGCCCTCGTGGGACCCTCCTTTGTGACTCTGAGTTTATTTATTTATTTATTTATTTATTTAATGCGTTTTTATATAGCGCGGACTTTACCCGAAGGTGTCAGAGCGCTTCACAATAGGCAAAGTAAAGATACAAGAGGAGAAGAATTCCAAGTGAGCCTGTTACAAAACAAACGTTACATTACATGAGGCAATAGTGATAATTGTGCAAGTATCAGGAGCAAAAAATACACGAGGTAGCAAACGATACGTTACGAAAGGAAAAAGTGACGTGTGCAGGATACAAGAGCAAATAAAGTACGAGTAGAGGTAAAAAAAAAAATTGCAATAAATGGTAGATACACTAAAACAATAGTTACGTTACATGAGGCAGTGGTGGCCGTTGTGCAGGTATCAAAAGCAAACAAGATATAAGAGGTAGCAAATGATACGTTGTAGAAGGAAAGGTGCCGTGTACATATTACAGAAGAGTACAAAATACAGGTAGAGGTATAATACTGCACTAAATGGCAGACACTCAGAACACAAAAAACACCCAGGGAAGGCACTTCTATAGGCATGGGGAACAGATTTTCCTATAATGAAAGGACTTCCTTCAGAAAACAGAGGGCTTGAATTAAATTTGGAAGTGTCTTTGAAGGAGGAGAGCTTTGAGGTCAGTTTTGAAGGCCTGGGAAGAGGTGGTGGTCCGAAGCTGAGGCGGAAGTGAGTTCCAGATTCTCACTGCGTTGCCTGAGAAGGATTGGGCCATCGATCTTTCCTTCTTGAAAATGGGAGGTTCAAGCAATAACTTTTCTGCATTACGTGATGGTCTGGAGCCCCCAGAGAGTTTCAGTTTATTCACCAGGTAGCGAGGGGAGGAGGAGTGCAAGGCTTTGTGAGTGATACATGCAGTTTTGTAGATAGATCTTGCCTCTATGGGAAGCCAACGGAGGGTGGATAAAATGGGTGTGATGTGGTCGCTTCTTTTGGCCCCATATATGAAACGAGCTGCTGAATGGAGAATAGACTTCAGGGGGGAAAGGTGGGATTTGGGAAGGCCAGTAAGAAGAGAGTTGCAGTAGTCCAATCTGGAGAGAACCAGCGATTGGACCAGGGTTTTAAGGTCGTGCTCCGGGAAGAAGCGACGAATCCCCCAAAGAAGGCGCAGTTGGTGTCGAGCAGACTTTGCAATGGAGTCGATGTGGGAGAGTAGATTGAGTTTTTTGTCAAGAATGACACCAAGGGATTTTGACCGCTGTCCTCAGATCTTCTAAGTGCCTGTTCAGGTGCTTCTGCGGGTGCTGCCTGCTTCTGCATGGGCTCTCTGTGTTGATAAGTGCCCCCTCTGTCTCCTCCTCCAGGGGGCGACCTCCTGGTACTTCCTGGGCCCCAGCAGAAAACCTCAACCGCAACTCTTGCAGCTAGCAAGGCTTGTTTGCGGTCTTTCTGCATGGAAACAACTCTGCATCCTCCAGCACACCGTGGAACATCTTCTGACCAAAGGAGAAGTTCCTTGCACCTTCTGTTGTTGCAGAATCCTTGGCTTCTTCCACCCGGAGGCAGCCCTTTTGCACCTTCATCCGGGGTTTAGTGGGCTCCTGCCCCCCCCGGACACTTGCATGACTCTTGGACTTGGTCCACTTCCTTTACAGGTCCTCAGGTCCAGGAATCCGTCTTCAGTGTTTTGCAGTCAGTTGTTGTCCTTGCAGAATCCCCTATCTTGACTTTACTGTCTTTCTGGGGTAGTAGGGTAACTTTACTCCTACTTTTCAGGGTCTTGAGGTGGGGTATCTTGGACACCCTTAGTGTTTTCTTACACTCCCAGGACCCTCTACACACTACACTACGCCTGGGGTCCATTCGTGGTTCGCATTCCACTTTTGGAGTATATGGTTTGTGTTGCCCCTAGGCCTATTTCTCCCTATTGCATTCTATTGTGTTCTACATTGTTTGCACTACTTTTCTAACTGTTACTTACCTGATTTTGGTTTGTGTGCATATAATTTGTGTATATTACTTACCTCCTAAGGGAGTATATCGTCTGAGATACTTTTGGCATATTGTCACTAAAATAAAGTACCTTTAATTTTGGTAACTCTTAGTATTGTGTTTTCTTATGATATAGTGCTATATGATATAAGTGGTATAGTATGAGCTTTGCATGTCTCCTAGTTCAGCCTTAGCTGCTCTGTTAAAGCTACCTCTACCAGCCTAAGCTGCTAGAACACCTCTATTCTACTAATAAGGGATAACTGGACCTGGCACAAGGTGTAAGTACCACAAGGTACCCACTATAAGCCAGGCCAGAGTCCGACACTCCCCTACCCTGGCTTCCAGCTGGCTGCACGAACAATGCATTTGTGACAAATCCTTTGTGTGAAGGCAGGGCACAGACTATTCATTTGTGAGTGGGGCTGTGCCCAGCTCCACCCCCACATACTTCCAGTTGATGGCCTTTCCAGGCATACCTAATCCCTCTATTGTGTTGCTTTCTGGGAGGAGTAAACAAAGTCCAACTGCCAACTGCACTCAGTCGTGTGACCCAGGAACAAGCTGCAGGTACCATGTAGGTAGGGTAGGCAAATGGCAACTTTCACAAAGTGGCATTTTTGAAATTGTAACTTAAAATCCAATTTTACCATTAAAAAGGATTATAAATGAGAATTTCTCAGATGCCAAATGTAAAAGGTTTGCCTTTTCCCAGTCAAAGTTAGCTCCTATTAAATGTAATAGTGCAACCCAATGCTATCTTATGGGAGAGGTAGACCTTATAGTAGTGAAAAATAAATAGGAATGTTTTACTACCAGCAACGTAACACTTAAA
Source organism: Pleurodeles waltl (assembly GCF_031143425.1). Classification (NCBI taxonomy): domain Eukaryota; kingdom Metazoa; phylum Chordata; class Amphibia; order Caudata; family Salamandridae; genus Pleurodeles; species Pleurodeles waltl. The sequence goes on from NC_090446.1 coordinate 360,136,250, forward strand.
AGTACAGGCCTAACCTTGTAATTACATTGCAACCTGCCTTTTACTTACATTGCGGCCCTTGGGCTACCAAGGGCCTACTGTTGGGGTGACATATATGCAATAAAAGGAGAATTTTAAGCTTATCAAAGGAGGTTATATTGCCAACTCAAAGTGAGACCTAAAAACTGCTTCCAGGCTGCAATGGCAGTCGTGGGACATGTTTTATGGAGCTACTTAAGTGGGTGGCACAAAAAGGGCTGCAAGTCTCCTTGCAGCAGTTAACGTGCAGGCCTTATATATATGGTATACCACTTTATTAGGTTCTTATAAGCAAATTCACTATGGCAATGAGGTGTAAATCCATTTTACATATTTGAGGGAGAGAGCACAAGTACTTTAGCACTGGCTAGCAGAGGTAAAGTGCACAGAGTCCTAAACCCAACAAAAAGAAACTCAGCAAAATCAGAAGGGTGAAAGCAAAATGTTTGGGACTGATCCTGAAGAGGGGGTCAAGTTTAACAGAACCCCTTTTATCCTGGCAATATAGAAAAAGTTATCTATATTGGTAATATCAACACCTAAGGCAGAATTAGACATAAAATTAAAGCTCATGCATGAGAGTTAATCAGGGTCATTCTGGGCACAACATGATATTTGAATTAAAACTGTATCTCCGTTCTCACTCATTCATAAAGAAAAGAAGAACCTTAAGGTGTTAGATTTCACAATCAAGTCCCAAGAATGCAAATCCTGTTCAGTTCTTCATGCTGTATCATTCAGTTGGCTAGGGTGTAGAGTCTTTTCAAGTTCAGACCTCCCATCTCCTTCCAGCTCACTCTTTGATCCAAGGATAACAACTAAACTTTGTAAAGAGCTTGGAGAATTGATTTACTCATGCTTGCTTTTCTTAATGGCTCAATGGGTCTGCTGATCAGCCACAGTAGCAGGACTCAAATCATTAAAGGGCATTAACTGTGGTCATTAAGGAAGTTTTCAAGACCTAAAAATATCTGTCCCAGTTCCACTTATCAGCAGAATGAAAGCCTAATACTTATAAACCTTAACCTGTTCCTTAACCTGTTCTTATGGGGCATTACAAAAGAACCATGCAAACTTATTTGGCTTCTCAGAGAACATCGTCATTTTACTCTTCCCAGCATTAACAGTGAGGCTATTAAGCTCATATTATTCAATAAGAGCTTTCAGTTTGTGTAGCAGCCCTATAAGAGTGTAATCCATTAAGACTAAGGCCCTCATTACAACCCTGGCGGTCGGAGGTAAAGCGGCAGTAATAACGCCAACAGGCCGGCGGTAAAAAAAATGGAATTATGACTACGGCAGAAACCGCCAACACATACAGCCACTTTAACACTCCGACCGCCACGGCGGTAGCAACAAACACTGCGGCAGTAACCGCCAACAGTCAGGCGGAAGACAAGGTTCCGCCCACTGTATTACAGGAGGCCTATCCACCACCTTTTCCTGGGTGGTACCAACGCCATCAAAAGCACAGCGGAAACAGTGTTCTGAAGGGAAACGACTCACCCCTCGACACTCAAGGAAGAACCAGGACACCATGGAGCCCGAGCTGCATGTCCTCGCCATGCTGGTGTATCTGCTCATATACCAAGAGTACCAACGCTGGCGATGACGACCACGGTGAGTACTGCACCTAGCACACAGGGGAGGGGAGGGAGGAAAAAGAGAGTGACACACACACACGCAACATGCAACACCCCCACCCCCAACACCATACACACAAACACATGCAACAACATTACACATACACCCTGTAACCCTCTGGAATAACGCAAGGACTAAAGGAATGGATTAAAATGAGTGTTAGATTAGAAATAGTTAGAAATACATTTATAATTCAAAAACAGTATTTACAAATTATACAATATTTACAAAAGGCGGGACAATGTCCACTCAAAATGTCTGTGGCCCACTGGCCCAAAACACATAGGCCAAGCCCACACTTGACTCCTGCCTCAATACGGAGAGAACACTGCAGGGGCACCAGGTCGAAAACACACAGGCACCTTAGGGGGACGGGGAAGGGGGGTGGCACCTCAGCCGGAAGATGGTACAACGCCACTGCTCCTGGAGGGGGCTCCATACCCACTGCTTGGTCCTGGGAAGTACAAGGCCACAGTCTCTCAAGTGGGTGGTTTGCCCAATGCTTGGTCCTAGGGAGTGCAAAGCCACAGTCTCTCAAGTAGGTGGTTTTTCCCACTGCCTGGTCCTGGGGAGTGCAAGGCCACAGCCTCTCAAGTGTATGCCTTCTTCCACTGGATCTGGAGGGGGTTTGTGCCCAGTGTGCTTCATCCTGGCAAGGAGAGGGTGAGTGGATGCCTTCTTCCACTGGTTCTGGAGGGGGCTTTGTGCCCAGTGTGCTTCATCCTGCCAAGGAGAGGGTGAGTGGATGCCTTCTTCCACTGCAGCCCCGGACAGCTTCCCACTGGTGGTGCTGCTGCTGGTGCTGCTGCTGCTGCTTGTGGCGGTGCTGCTTGCGGCGGTGCAGGTGGCGCTGCTGGCCACGGTGCAGCTGGCGGTGCCGGCCGCGGTGTAGGTGGCGCTGCTGCCAGTGGAGGGGGAGGCTCCAGCCCTTCCCTTGCAGCCTTGGATGGCTGCCCACTGGTGCTGCTGCTGCTGGTGGTGGTGCTTGCGGCGCTGCTGGCCACTGTGCAGGTGGCGGTGCTGCTCGCGATGCAGGTGGCGGTGCTGGCAGCGGTGCAGGTGGGGGTGCTGCCAGTGGAGGGGGGAGGCTTCAGCCCTTCCCCTGCAGCCTCAGATGGCTGACCACTGGTGCTGCTGCTGCTGGTGGTGGCGCTTGCAGCGCTGCTGGCCGTGGTGCAGGTAGCGGTGCAGGCCGCGGTGCAGGTGGCTGTGCTGCCAGTGGAGGGGGGAGGCTCCAGCCCTACCCCTGCAACCTCGGACGGCTGAAGTGCCCTGGCTGGTTTTCTGTGCCCCTTCCTGCCCTTGGCAGATGGTGGTGCCTCCTTGCTTCTGCCTGCAGGAGTCTGTGCCTTGGCCTTGCTGGCTGGTTGTGCCTCCTTTTCCTTGCTGGATGCTCTCCCCTTTTTGCCCTTTCCTGGTGGTGGAACCTTCTTGGCCTTGGCAGGTGTTGGTGGCACACTGGCTGGCCTGACAGATGCCTCCTTAGAGCCTGTCAGAGCTACAGAGACCACAGCAGACATGGACTTGGTGGCTGAGTTTCTGGTCTGGGTTCTGGCCACCCTAGCCTGAGGTGGAGGACGGGGGGAGGGGTAGGGAAGAGGTCAAGGTTGGCGAGGAAAAGCTACTTAGGGACACTGGGGCAGGAAGAGGGTGAAGGTTTGGGAGTGGAGGAAGAGGGAGTGGTTGTAGGAGGGGTCAGTCTGCTCTGTTTGGGTGCAGGTGCATGAGCTGGATGCTGTTGTGAGGTGGATGGCTGTTGGGTGGGTGTGTGCTTGCATTTGTGTACTATGGGAGGAGGGGTCACAGACACAGTGGGAGAGGACACAGGGGACGTGTGCATGGACGTGGGGGTGGTGACTGCCAGTGAGGGGCGTGTAGTGATGGGCGTGCTGGAGGTAGTGGGTGAGGATGTAGCGCACGCAGGTGTGAGTGGAGACGCTACTGGGAGGGAGGTGGACGACAACGAGGAGGGGGACACAGTGGTGGCAGTGGATGTTGGTGTGTCTGCTTCTGGATGGTGTTTGTGTGAGTGCCTGTGGCATGATGTGTGGTGCTTGTGTTTGCCTGAGCCACTTCTGTGTGTTGATTTGGGTGAATGCTGGTCTGAAGGTGTGCTTGGGATAGGTTGGGGTTGAGGGGATTGGGACTGGGTAGAGGAAGTTGGAGGGTGGAGGTTGGAGACAGGGACAATGGCTGCCATCAGTGCGGAGGCCAGAGCCTGAAATGCTCAATGTTGGGCCGCCACGCCAGAGTGAATGCCTTCCAGGTATGCATTTGTTTGTTGCAAATGCCTCTTCAACACCCTGGATGGCATTTAGAATGGTTAACTGCCCAACAGTGAGGGATCTCAGGAGGTCAATAGCCTCCACACTGAGGGCAGCAGGGCTGACTGGGGCAGGGCCTGAGGTGCTTTGGGCGAAGGAGATGCCCACCCTCCTGGGTGAGCTTGCATGGGAAACACGCTGAGGGGCTGCTGGGAGGGCGGTGCTGGTACGGGGGTGGCAGCACAGAGGTGTCCTCCACCGCAAGGGAGCTTCCATCGGAGGAGGAGTCGCTGTCTGTAGTGTCCCCTCTTGTCTCCGTCGTGGTGCTCCCCTCTCCCTCCGTCCCACTGGTGCCCCCACCGTTGGTGGATTCGGCCTCCAGGCCCATGTGGGATGCAGCTCCCTTCGTCGCCAGTGCCTCTGCTCCTCCGCCAGATGATGCTAATGCACACAGGGACAGGGTGACAAAACAAAAAGGGGGGGAGAGACAGAGGATACACTTTGTCAGTGCCAGCAACAACACTACCGTTGGCGTACACAACACACAGGAAGCAGCCCTGCGCTCTAGGCCATGAAGTACCAGTTGCAATGCTAGTCACCAGCCCATGGGGTACATTGCCCTGCGCCATTGGGTGCACACCTAAAACCAACAGGACCCTGCCCATTAGTAGATGCCCACTAACACTATTGGGGTTGGAGTGCTTCAGAGCCTCACCAACAAGGGACCTAATCCTGCCAGCTCACCCTGGCCTAGGGGCACCCACAGCTCACATCCCCCACCCAGGTTCAACCTTAATGCAAGTAATGAATCTGATTCTGTACTCACCCCCTTGTGGCTGCTGTGATGCCTTCGAGCGCCCATCAAACTCCGGATAGGCCACCGCCAGGATGCGGAACATCCGGGGAGGTCAGGGTATGACGTGCACCCCTTCCTCGTTGGGAGGACAGCCCCAGCTGGGCCTCTGCTATCTTCCTTGCCCAGCGGCGCAGGTCCTCCCACCGTTTGCGGCAGTGGGTGCTCCGCCTGTCAAAGCCCCCCAGGGTCCGCTCCTCCTTGGCGATGGCACGCCAAATACCCTTTTTTCTGATAGGCGCTGACCTGCAGGAAAATATGCATAGAAAAAGTGATTATTCATACCGTCCGGACTCTTACCCTCATGGCCTACAATATCCCTCCCATCCCCTTACACACAGACATTGACCACCAGACATGCAGCACTCTGCCCAGGACCCCTCAGCCCCCCTTACACGTGGCTCACACGCACAGCAATCCATACATTCAGGGCCCATGCATCATGCTCATACTGTACTCACCTGTTTGTCTGGAGGACCATAAAGTAAAGTATACTGGGGTAGGACCCCATCCACCAGTCTCTCCAACTCCTCCGAAGTGAAGGCGGGGGCCCTTTCCCCAGACACTTGATCCATTGTCGCTTCCAGACACAGGTGACAGCAGCACTTGCAGTATAGGTCCTCTCCTGTTGAAGGTCAGGTAGCAAGTGATTGAACAGATAGAAAATGGCGGTCACGTCCGCTGTGGTGCGTACTGTCACCACCGGCGTACATCGCCATTGGCTCCTGGAACACATAGGGCCCAATGATAACCAATACGGTGTTACGCTGCGGTCGTCGACCACCGACTGCAACGGCGCACAACGCAAGCGGAATTTCCTCATTTCCACTTGTCTCTCCTCACAGGTCAGGCAGCCGCCATTTCAGGGGGGCACAGGCCATGGCACCTAACTGCGTCACAGCAGACATTGGCATATCAACTGACTTTCAAATTCACATACTGTTTCTGTAAAGGAAGGAATGCATTTTTATTTTAACATTTGTGTGAATATGACCCTCTACTCACCGTTTTCCACAGTAGAGTTCAACCGCTTAGGATGGATAGGAGATGGAGACATCCCCCCGTGTACAGACCCCTGGTGGACCTTGCGACTGTGGAGGACAGGCACATTATCCTTACCTACAGACTTGATCGGGCCACAATCCAAGAACTGTGTGCCCAATTGGAGCCAGACCAGATTTCAGCTATCCGCCAGCCCACAGGTATCCCCCCTCTAGTGCAGGTCCTGTCAGTGCTCCATTTCCTGGCAAGTGGTTCCCTCCAAACAACAGTGGCCATGGCAACAGGGATGTCTCAGCCAATGTTCTCCAACGTGTTGACCAGAATGTTGACTCCCCTGCTGAAACACATGCACAGCTACTTTGTATTCCCCCAGGTGGAGGATTTGGCCAAAGTGAAGACTGACTTTTATGCCCTGGGACATATCCCCAACATCATTGGTGCCATTGATGGTACACATGTAGCATTTGCCCCCCCCCCCGGAGAAATTAACAAGTGTTAAGGGCTAGAAAAAGCTTTCACTCTCTGAATGTGCAGATGGTGTGTTTGGCGGGCCAGTACATCTCCCATGTGTATGCCAAGTATCCTGGATCTGTGCATGATGCCTTTATCTTGAGGAATATCAGCATCCCATATGTGATGGCTCAACTCCAGAGGCACCGGGTGTGGCTAATAGGTGAGTCCAAGGTCCCCACCCAGTAAATGTTGGTGTATGGGTATGGGGTTGTCCCTAAGGGTGAGTGTGTGGCTAACAGGTATCCCTCGATATTTTCAGGTGACTCTGGTTACCCCAACCTCTCATGGCTACTGACCCCAGTGAGGATTGCCAGGACAAGGGCAGAGGAACATTACAATGAGGCACATGGACGAACAAGGAGGATAATTGAAAGAACCTTTGGCCTCCTGAAGGCCAGGTTCAGGTGCCTCCATCTGACAGGCTGATCCCTGTACTACTCACCCAAGAAGGTGTGCCAGATCATCGTTGCATGTTGCATGTTGCACAACCTGGCCTTGAGACGCCAGGTGCCTTTTTGGCAGGAGGATGAGCCTGGAGATGGTCTTGTGGCAGTGGTGGAGCCTGTGAAGAGTGATGAAGAGGAGGAAGAGGATGAAGATGTGGACAATAGAAGTTCTCTCATTCAACAGTACTTCCAGTGACACACAGGTAAGACACTAACTTCACTTTCCATTGCAGTTTTATGTTAGACATTGGACATGGCAGCCTGATTTCCCTATGTTTATGGCCACTTACTGTACCCTTTGGCATCTCCATTTTCAGATCTCTGTGGCCCACTCTGGCTCCTGCTGTGTTTACTGCTGCCCACTACAGGTCATACCAATGTATATATAACTGTACATATGAATTGAAATGTGTACAGCTTGTTAAACTAATACATATTTCAATCAATTGACAGACTCCATAGTTCTATTTGTTCCAAGGGTGTTTATTTAAGTGATAAGAGGTGGATGGGGATGTGCAATGGGCTGGGGTGATGGTGGAGGAATGTCCAGATAGACTCCAGGCTCTTTGTATCACAGGTGCATTGTCTAAGGGGGGATAGTAAGGGGAGCAATGGCAGTTCAAGGTGGACAGGGTGACATAGTGGGACACAAGGGTGACATTCAGGAGAGTCTTATTTCCTGGCGGAGGTCTTGGCAATGTTCTCTGGCTTCTGCCTGGATCGCAGGGACAGTTTGCGGGGTGGTTCTCCTTCTGCAGGGGGTGGGGTGCAGGTGGCCTGTTGGTCCTGTGGCGGGACCTCCTGTCCACTAGCGCCGGCGGAGGTGGAGGGCTGATCTTCGGTGTGGCTAGTGTCGGGGGCCCGTTGGTGTGCCACTGCCTCCGTCATGGTGTTGGCCATGTCTGCCAGCACCCCTGCAAAGGTGACCAGGATGGTGTGGATGTGTTTCAGATCATCCCTGATTCCCAGGTACTGTCCCTCCTGCAGCCGTTGGGTCTACTACAACTTGGCCAGTATCTGGCCCAAGGTCTCCTGGGAATGTTGGTATGCTCCCAGGATCCTTGCAAGTGCCTTGTGGAGAGTGGGTTCCCTGGGCCTGTCCTCCTCCTGTCGCACAGCAGTCCTCCAAGCTTCCCTGTTGTCCTGTGCCTCTGTCCCCTGTACCGTGTGCCCACTGCCACTGATCGTCCTGTGTTTGTGGGGTTGCCGGGGGTCTCTGTAGTGGTGGACACACTGCTGATTGACGTGTCCTGGTGACAGAGGGATGGGCCCGCTGGGTGTGTGCTGTGGTGGTGTTTCCTCAGGGGGGAGGCTCTGTGATGAAATGGGACTGTGGTAGGGTTTCCGACTGTCCAGAGGTCCCTGATGGGCCAGGTTGGTCATCGTGATCCAGGCGTGCAGAGCTGCTGTCATCACTGTGGGCCTCTTTTGGGGGGGACTGGATGTTGCCGGCACCTCTCCGGTGACGTTGAGTGGGGGTCCTGTGGGGATGTAAATGCAGTGTTATTGTATCTGCATGTGCCATCTTGGGCCTGGGTGAGTTTCCCTGTATGGTTGTGATTGCCATGTCAGCTTTACCTTGTGTGAGTGGTGATTTTGTGGGCTAGGTGATTCACTCTAATGTGCATTGCAGGAGGCTGGCCTGGCTTATAGTGGGTACCTGATGGTACTTACACCTTGTGCCAGGTCCAGATATCCCTTATTAGTATAGTAGTAGTTTTCTAGCAGCTTAGGCTGATAGAGGTAGCTATAGCAGAGCAGCTTAGGCTGAACTAGGAGACATGCAAAGCTCCTACTATACCACTTATATCATATAGCACTATATCATAAGAATCACAATACTCAGAGTTACTAAAAATAAAGGTACTTTATTTTAGTGACAATGTGCCTAAAATATCTCAGAGGATATTCTCCCTTAGGAGGTAAGTAAAATACACAAAATATACACACAAACCAAAATCAGGTAAGTAAACAGTTAGAAAAGTAGTGCAAACACTGTAGAATACAATAGGATGCAATAGGCCTAGGGGCAACACAAACCATATACTAAGAAAGTGGAATGCGAACGACTTAGGGACCCCTGGCCTAATGTAGTGTGTAGAGGGTGGCTGGAAGTGTAAAAAAACACAAAGGGTGTCCAAGATACCTGTAGGAGGCTGGACTGGCTTGTAGTGAGTACCAAGGGGTACTTACACCTTGCACCAGGCCCAGGTATCCCTTATTAGTGTAGAGGGGTGTCTAGCAGCTTAGGCTGATAGAAAAGGTAGCTTAGCAGAGCAGCTTAGGCTAAACTAGGAGACGAGTGAAGCTCCTACAGTACCACTAGTGTCATATGCACAATATCATAAGAAAACACAATACACAGATTACTAAAAATAAAGGTACTTTATTTTTATGACAATATGCCAAAAGTATCTCAGTGAGTACCCTCAGTATGAGGATAGCAAATATACACAAGATACATGTACACAATACCAAAATATGTAGTCATAGCAATAGAAAACAGTGCAAACAATGTATAGTCACAATAGAATGCAATGGGGGCACATAGGGATAGGGGCAACACAAACCATATACTCTACAAGTGGAATGCGAACCACGAATGGACCCCAAACCTATGTGACCTTGTAGAGGGTCGCTGGGACTGTAAGAAAACAGTGAGGGTTAGAAAAATAGCTCACCCCAAGACCCTGAAAAGTGGGTGCAAAGTGCACCTAAGTTCCCCAAAGAGCACAGAAGTCGTGATAGGGGAATTCTGCAGGAAAGACCAACACCAGCAATACAACAACGATGGATTTCCAGACGAGAGTACCTGTGGAACAAGGGGACCAAGTCTAAAAGTCACGATCAAGTCGGGAGTGGGCAGATGCCCAGGAAATGCCAGCTGTGGGTGCAAAGAAGCTGCCACTGGATGGTAGAAGCTGAGGATTCTGCACGAACGACAAGGGCTAGAAACTTCCCCTTTAGAGGATGGATGTCCCACGTCGTGAAGAGTCATGCAGAAGTGTTTTCCCACAGAAAGACCGCAAACAAGCCTTGCTAGCTGCAATACGGTTTTTGGATGCTGCTGTGATCCAGGAGGGACCAGGATGTCACCAATTGCGTCAGGGGACAGAGGAGGCGCCCAGCAAGACAAGGAGCCCTCTCAGAAGCATGCAGCACCCACAGAAGTGCCGGAACAGGCACTACAAAGTGGAGTGAAACGGTGCTCACCCGAAGTTGCACAAGAGAGTCCCACGCCACCGGAGGACAACTCAGGAGGTCGTGCAATGCAGGTTAGAGTGCCATGGACCCAGGCTTGGCTGTGCACAAAGGAAATCTTCGTGGAGTACACAGGAGCCAGAGTAGCTGCAAAACACGCGGTTCCCAGCAATGCAGTCTGGCGTGGGGAGGCAAGGACTTACCTCCACCAAACTTGGACTGAAGAGTCACTGGACTGTGGGAGTCACTTGGACAGAGTTGCTGAGTTCAAGGGACCTCGCTCATCGTGCTGAGAGGAGACCCAGAGGACTGGTGATGCAGTTCTTTGGTGCCTGCGGTTGCAGGGGGAAGATTCCGTCAACCCACGGGAGATTTCGTCGGAGCTTCTAGTGCAGAGAGGAGGCAGACTACCCACACAGCATGCACCACCAGGAAAACAGTCGAGAAGGCGGCTGGATCAGCGTTACAGTGTCGCAGTAGTCGTCGTTGCTACTTTGTTGCAGTTTTGCAGGCTTCCAGCGCGGTCAGCAGTCGATTCCTTGGCAGAAGATGAAACAAGAGATGCAGAGGAACTCTGATGAGCTCTTGCATTCGTTATCTAAGGAATTCCCCAAAGCAGAGACCCTAAATAGCCAGAAAAGAGGGTTTGGCTACTTAGGAGAGAGGATAGGCTAGCAACACCTGAAGGAGCCTATCAGAAGGAGTCTCTGACGTCACCTGCTGGCCCTGGCCACTCAGAGCAGTCCAGTGTGCCAGCAGCACCTCGGTTTCCAAGATGGCAGAGGTCTGGAGCACACTGGAGGAGCTCTGGGCACCTCCCAGGGGAGGTGCAGGTCAGGGGAGTGGTCACTCCCCTTTCCTTTGTCCAGTTTCGCGCCAGAGCAGGGCTGAGGGATCCCTGAACCGGTGTAGACTGGCTTATGCAGAGATGGGCACCATGTGTGCCCATCAAAGCATTTCCAGAGGCTGGGGGAAGCTACTCCTCCCCAGCCCTGACACCTTATTCCAAAGGGAGAGGGTGTAATACCCTCTCTCTGAGGAAGTCCTTTGTTCTGCCTTCCTGGGCCAAGCCTGGCTGGACCCCAGGAGGGCAGAAACCTGTCTGAGGTGTTGGCAGCAGCTGCAGTGAAACCCCGGGAAAGGCAGTTTGGCAGTACCCGGGTCTGTGCTAGAGACCCGGGGAATCATGGGATTGTCTCCCCAATACCAGGATGGCATTGGTGGGGCAATTCCATGATCTTAGACATGTTACATGGCCATGTTCGTAGTTACCATTGTGAAGCTACACATAGGTAGTGACCTATATGTAGTGCACTGTGTAATGGTGTCCCCGCACTCACAAAGTCCGGGGAATTGGCCCTGAACAATGTGGGGGTACCTTGACTAGTGCCAGGGTGCCCACACACTAAGTAACTTAGCACCCAACCTTTACTAGGTAAAGGTTAGTCATACAGGTGACTTATAAGTTACTTAAGTGCAGTGTAAAATGGCTGTGAAATAACGTGGACGTTATTTCACTTAGGCTGCGGTGGCAGGCCTGTGTAAGAATTGTCAGAGCTCCCTATGGGTGGCAAAAGAAATGCTGCAGCCCATAGGGATCTCCTGGAACCCCAATACCCTGGGTACCTCAGTACCATATACTAGGGAATTATAAGGGTGTTCCAGTATGCCAATGTAAATTGGTAAAATTGGTCACTAGCCTGTTAGTGACAATTTGGAAAGAAATGAGAGAGCATAACCACTGAGGTTCTGATTAGCAGAGCCTCAGTGAGACAGTTAGTCATAACACAGGTAACACATACAGGGCACACTTATGAGCACTGGGGCCCTGGTTGGCAGGGTCCCAGTGACACATACAACTAAAACAACATATATACAGTGAAATATGGGGGTAACATGCCAGGCAAGATGGTACTTTCCTACAATACCCTACTCCAATGCCCTGAAAATTAGGAGTAAAGTGACCCTACTTCCCCTGAAACACACTAAAGTTGTGATAGGAGATTGTAGGAGGCTGGACTGGCTTGTAGTGAGTACCAAGGGGTACTTGCACCTTGCACCAGGCCCAGTTATCCCTTATTAGTGTATAGGGTGTCTAGCAGCTTAGGCTGATAGATAATGGTAGCTTAGCAGAGCAGCTTAGGCTGAACTAGGAGACGTGTGAAGCTACTACAGTACCACTTAGTGTCATATGCACAATATCATAAGAAAACACAATACACAGTTATACTAAAAATAAAGGTACTTTATTTTTATGACAATATGCCAAAGTATCTTAGAGTGTACCCTCAGTAAGAGGATAGGAAATATACACAAGATATATATACACAATAGCAAAAATATGCAGTATAGTCTTAGAAAACAGTGCAAACAATGTATAATTACAATAGGATGCAATGGGGAAACATAGGGATAGGGGCAACACAAACCATATACTCCAAAAGTGGAATGTGAACCACGAATGGACCCCAAACCTATGTGACCTTGTAGAGGGTCGCTGGGACTATTAGAAAATAGTGAGAGTTAGAAAAATAACCCTCCCCAAGACCCTGAAAAGTGAGTGCAAAGTGCACCAAAGTTCCCCTAAGGACAAAATAGTCGTGTTAGAGGGAGAATGCAAGGAAAACACAAATCAGCAATGCAACAACGATGGATTCCTGTCTGAAGGTACCTGTGGAACAAGGGGACCAAGTCCAAAAGTCACAAGCAGCTCGGAGATGGGCAGATGCCCAAGAAATGCCAGCGGTTGGTGCAAAGAAGCTCTTACTAGGCTGAAGAACTGTGAATACTGCAGGAACGACAAGGGCTAGAGACTTCCCCTTTGGAGGATGGATCCCCCACGCCTTGGAGAGTCGTGCAGAAGTGTTTTCCCGCCGGATGGACGCCAACAAGCCTTGCTACACGCAAATCGTGCGTTTGGCGTTTTTGGACGCTGCTGGGGCCCAGGAGGGACCAGAAGGTCGCAAATTAGACCTGCAGAGAGAGGGGACGTCGAGCAAGACAAAGAGCCCTCACTGAAGCAGGTAGCACCCGGAGAAGTGCCAGAAACAGGCACTACGAAGATGCGTGAAACGGTGCTCACCGAAGTTGCACAAAGGAGTCCCACGTCGCCGGAGACCAACTTAGAAAGTCGTGCAATGCAGGTTAGAGTGCCGTGGACCCAGGCTTGGCTGTGCACGAAGGATTTCCGTCGGAAGTGCACAGGGGCCGGAGTAGCTTGCAAAGTCGCGGTTCCCAGCAATGCAGCTTTTTGGTGCCTGCGGTTGCAGGGGGAAGATTCCGTCGACCCACGGGAGATTTCTTCGGAGCTTCTGGTGCAGAGAGGAGGCAGACTACCCCCACAGCATGCACAAGCAGGAAAACAGTCGAGAAGGCGGCAGGATCAGCGTTACAGAGTTGCAGTAGTCGTCTTTGCTACTATGTTGCAGGTTTGCAGGCTTCCAGCGCGGTCAGCGGTCGATTCCTTATCAGAAGGTGAAGAGGGAGATGCAGAGGAACTCGGCTGAGCTCATGCATTCGTTATCTAAAGTTTCCCCAGAGACAGAGACCCTAAATAGCCAGAAAAGAGGGTTTGGCTACCTAGGAGAGAGGAAAGGCTACTAACACCTGAAGGAGCCTATCACAAGGAGTCTCTGACGTCACCTGGTGGCACTGGCCACTCAGAGCAGTCCAGTGTGCCAGCAGCACCTCTGTTTCCAAGATGGCAGAGGTCTGGAGCACACTGGAGGAGCTCTGGACACCTCCCAGGGGAGGTGCAGGTCAGGGGAGTGGTCACTCCCCTTTCCTTTGTCCAGTTTCGCGCCAGAGCAGGGGCTAAGGGGTCCCTGAACCGGTGTAGACTGGCTTATGCAGAATTGGGCACATCTGTGCCCAACAAAGCATTTCCAGAGGCTGGGGGAGGCTACTCCTCCCCTGCCTTCACACCATTTTCCAAAGGGAGAGGGTGTCACACCCTCTCTCAGAGGAAGTTCTTTGTTCTGCCATCCTGGGCCAGGCCTGGCTGGACCCCAGGAGGGCAGCTGCCTGTCTGAGGGGTTGGCAGCAGCAGCAGCTGCAGTGAAACCCCAGGAAGGGCAGTCTGGCAGTACCAGGGTCTGTGCTACAGACCACTGGGATCATGGAATTGTACCAACAATGCCAGGATGGCATAGAGGGGGCAATTCCATGATCATAGACATGTTACATGGCCATATTCGGAGTTACCATGGTGAAGCTACATATAGGTAGTGACCTATATGTAGTGCACGCGTGTAATGGTGTCCCCGCACTCACAAAGTTCAGTGAATTGGCTCTGAACAATGTGGGGGCACCTTGGCTAGTGCCAGGGTGCCCTCACACTAAGTAACTTTGCACCTAACCTTTACCAGGTAAAGGTTAGACATATAGGTGACTTATAAGTTACTTAAGTGCAGTGTAAAATGGCTGTGAAATAACGTGGACGTTATTTCACTCAGGCTGCAGTGGCAGGCCTGTGTAAGAATTGTCAGAGCTCCCTATGGGTGGCAAAAGAAATGCTGCAGCCCATAGGGGTCTCCTGGAACCCCAATACCCTGGGTACCTCAGTACCATATACTAGGGAATTATAAGGGTGTTCCAGTAAGCCAATGTAAATTGGTAAAAATGGTCACTAGCCTGTCAGTGACAATTTGGAAGTAATGAGAGAGCATAACCACTGAGGTTCTGGTTAGCAGAGCCTCAGTGAGACAGTTAGGCACCACACAGGGAACATATACATGCACACCTATGAGCACTGGGGCCCTGTGTGACAGGGTCCCAGTGACACATACATATAGGCCACAAACCTATGAGCACTGGGGTCCTGACCAGCAGGATCCCAGTGACACATAACAACCATACTGAAAACATAGTGTTTTCACTATGAGCACTGAGGCCTGGCTATCAGGATCCCAGTGAGACAGTGAAAACAGTGACAAACATCCTGACATACACTCACAAACAGGCCAAAAGTGGGGGTAACAAGGCTAGAAAGAGGCTACCTTCTCACACAACCCCCCCCCAAACGAAGGACAATAAGGCTAACCTTGGCCAGTTGAGACTTTATTGTCTAAGTGGTGATAAGTAGAGAGTAGCTCTGCAATAGACTGGTTACTCCCTTTATCATCCACTATATGGTTACTTCCCTGTGGGGATGTAAACCACCCTGTTTGAAGTTTTTTAGCTAACCAACAATGTGAAGATGTATTTTCAGAGTTTCTATCAGTAAGTTTTAGTTTAGAGCAGTGGGAATTATCCACTGAACCTATTTGTAATGATGGAAATGCCAGACAGGGATGCTGTCTCAGTAAAGCCATAGCTGGACAAAAACTTTGTCCATTTGGCTGGAAGAGAGAACAGGGATGCTGTTTCTCTTGAGTTGGAGCAGGGCAGGGATGCTGTCCTATGAGCTCCACACTAGGGCAGGGATGCTGTCCTAAGTGTTGTGAGGCAGTACAGGGTTTCTGCACTAAAGTTTCTCTGGGAGGGTTGGAGGGATGCTCCATGTTAACTAAAATGGTGCTCTTTTTGTCACCAATGTTAGTTATCCCACAGAGAGGTACTTCTACCTCAGGGAGTCCAGCTATGCCAGCTGATGATTCCCTTGGAACAGGTGCCACCCCAGGAGAGGTTTCTCCCACCACAGGAATAGTATCCTGAATGGTAGGGTGGTTAGGGGATACTGTGATACCCTTTTTACCTGTTGATGGAGAGGGATCCTGAGTTTTCAGGCCTTCTCTCCTTTGCTTTTTCATTTCACTTGAAATGAGAGGGAACAATTCCTCAGGGATGCCCAGCATGGCTGCATGGGCATAAAACTCTACATCAGCCCAACCTGAGGCCTCTAGGTCATTACCTAAGAGACAGTCTACAGGTAAGCTAGGTGATACCACCACCTGCTTAGGGCCAGTAACTCCACCCCAACTAAACTGAATTATAGCTAAGGGAAGAAACTTAGTGGAGTTATGGACATCAATAATTTTATACTGTTGTCCAATGATGTGTTGTTCAGGAGGCACTAGGTTTTCAGTCACCAAAGTGAAACTGGCACCTGTGTCCCTGTAGGCCAAGGCCTCAACACCATTTATTGAAACTGTCTGCCTGTACTTATCCATTGTAAGGGGACAAGCAGCCAGTGTGGCAAGGCCAATGCCACTAGGTGTGACAGAAACTGTCTTGGGACTGATTACATCAGTTTCCACTATGGACCCATAAGTGAACCCAACTACACCCTTTGCTTGACTGTTGCCAGCAGTCCCACCACTAGTACCACTACTGCTAGGGGCACTAGAGCTTGATGTATTAGTGGTGGTAGGCTCAGGGGGTTTACCTGGACAGGACTTATCCCCTGGCCTATGGCCTCTGTTTTTACACACAAAGCACCAAGGCTTTTTAATGTGTGCAGGTTGGGAAGAAGAGGAAGAATTTGTTTTATCCCCACCCTCTGAAGAGTGTTTAAGATTTGAAGTGGGATCTTTGGTTTTACCCTTATCCCCATGCTTATCTTGAGATTTTTCACCATCTTTCTTCTTATTGCCATCTTTGTCACCCCCTGTATGAACTTTTCTGTTCACCCTTGTTCTGACCCATTTGTCTGCCTTCTTTCCCAATTCTTGGGGAGAGGTCAGATCAGAGTCTACCAGGTACTGGTGCAACAAATCAGACACACAATTATTAAGTATATGCTCTCTCAGGATTGTGTTATACAGGCTTTCATAATCAGTAACTTTACTGCCATGTAACCACCCCTCCAAGGCCTTCACTGCCTGGTCAATGAAATCAACCCAGTCTTGTGAAGACTCCTTTTTGGTCTCTCTGAACTTTATCCTGTACTGTTCAGTGGTTAAGCCATAACCATCCAGGAGTGCATTCTTAAGAACTTGGAAATTATTAGCATCATTTTCTTTTACAGTAAGGAGCCTATCCCTACCTTTTCCAGTAAATGATAGCCATAGGATAGCAGCCCACTGCTTTTGAGGGACATCCTGTACAGCACAGGCCCTCTCAAGTGCAGCAAACCACTTGTTAATGTCATCCCCCTCCTTATAAGGGGGAACTATCTTGTGCAGATTCCTGGAATCATGCTCTTTTGCAGGATGACTATGGGGAATACTGCTGCTGCCACCATGGGTATCTAAACCCAACTTCTGTCTTTCCTTCTCTAATTCTAAAGACTGTCTATCCAAATCCAGCTGTTGCTTCTTGAGCTTCAGTCTGGTTTGTTCCACTCTCAATCTATTGAGCTCCCTTTCTAACAATCTGTCATCAGGGTGGGTGGGAGGGACATTTCTAGATACAGAGGTATGATGGGAATGAACAGAAGGAGACCTGTCCCTTACAGAGGGCACCCTAACAGCTTGGCTACCAGTATAATGTGAGAGCACACCATCAGTATGGTGTGATTCAACCTCTGTACCAACTATGCTAGACTGTCTAGTAATGGGCAGGCTGAGAAGTTTCTTTCCTGAACCTTTTCCTGGGGGAGTCCCTGGATCAGATTGTGAACCATTAGCTACTTTTTCACCAGATTTGGCACTCATGGCCTTATCCTGTACTCTAAGCATATTAATTAACAGTTCTAAGGAAGGATTCTTCCCTACACTCAAACCTCTCTCTATGCAGAGACTCCTTGCTCCTTTCCAGCTAAGGTGATCATATGCAAGTTTGGACAGTTCAACTTTTTGGCCTGTGCCAGACATTTTTAGAGAGAGTTAAAGTGATAGATAAAGAGAAAAAAGTTTTCAGAACTTTTTGGAAAGACAGAAAAAAACTTTTTAAACTTTTAAGAACTTTTTGAAAGTTTAGAAGTACTTTTCAGCACTTAGAAAAGAGTGAAAAGAGGAAATGCAAAACTTTTTGGCTATGTGTATATACACTGACCTTGTTTTGTATATTTTTCTCTTATGAAAAGTACAATGACAAGAGTGGTAAGTAGTCTCAAAGCACTTATCCCACCACTGCACAACCAATGTAGGAGGCTGGACTGGCTTGTAGTGAGTACCAAGGGGTACTTGCACCTTGCACCAGGCCCAGTTATCCCTTATTAGTGTATAGGGTGTCTAGCAGCTTAGGCTGATAGATAATGGTAGCTTAGCAGAGCAGCTTAGGCTGAACTAGGAGACGTGTGAAGCTACTACAGTACCACTTAGTGTCATATGCACAATATCATAAGAAAACACAATACACAGTTATACTAAAAATAAAGGTACTTTATTTTTATGACAATATGCCAAAGTATCTTAGAGTGTACCCTCAGTAAGAGGATAGGAAATATACACAAGATATATATACACAATAGCAAAAATATGCAGTATAGTCTTAGAAAACAGTGCAAACAATGTATAATTACAATAGGATGCAATGGGGAAACATAGGGATAGGGGCAACACAAACCATATACTCCAAAAGTGGAATGTGAACCACGAATGGACCCCAAACCTATGTGACCTTGTAGAGGGTCGCTGGGACTATTAGAAAATAGTGAGAGTTAGAAAAATAACCCTCCCCAAGACCCTGAAAAGTGAGTGCAAAGTGCACCAAAGTTCCCCTAAGGACAAAATAGTCGTGTTAGAGGGAGAATGCAAGGAAAACACAAATCAGCAATGCAACAACGATGGATTCCTGTCTGAAGGTACCTGTGGAACAAGGGGACCAAGTCCAAAAGTCACAAGCAGCTCGGAGATGGGCAGATGCCCAAGAAATGCCAGCGGTTGGTGCAAAGAAGCTCTTACTAGGCTGAAGAACTGTGAATACTGCAGGAACGACAAGGGCTAGAGACTTCCCCTTTGGAGGATGGATCCCCCACGCCTTGGAGAGTCGTGCAGAAGTGTTTTCCCGCCGGATGGACGCCAACAAGCCTTGCTACACGCAAATCGTGCGTTTGGCGTTTTTGGACGCTGCTGGGGCCCAGGAGGGACCAGAAGGTCGCAAATTAGACCTGCAGAGAGAGGGGACGTCGAGCAAGACAAAGAGCCCTCACTGAAGCAGGTAGCACCCGGAGAAGTGCCAGAAACAGGCACTACGAAGATGCGTGAAACGGTGCTCACCGAAGTTGCACAAAGGAGTCCCACGTCGCCGGAGACCAACTTAGAAAGTCGTGCAATGCAGGTTAGAGTGCCGTGGACCCAGGCTTGGCTGTGCACGAAGGATTTCCGTCGGAAGTGCACAGGGGCCGGAGTAGCTTGCAAAGTCGCGGTTCCCAGCAATGCAGCTTTTTGGTGCCTGCGGTTGCAGGGGGAAGATTCCGTCGACCCACGGGAGATTTCTTCGGAGCTTCTGGTGCAGAGAGGAGGCAGACTACCCCCACAGCATGCACAAGCAGGAAAACAGTCGAGAAGGCGGCAGGATCAGCGTTACAGAGTTGCAGTAGTCGTCTTTGCTACTATGTTGCAGGTTTGCAGGCTTCCAGCGCGGTCAGCGGTCGATTCCTTATCAGAAGGTGAAGAGGGAGATGCAGAGGAACTCGGCTGAGCTCATGCATTCGTTATCTAAAGTTTCCCCAGAGACAGAGACCCTAAATAGCCAGAAAAGAGGGTTTGGCTACCTAGGAGAGAGGAAAGGCTACTAACACCTGAAGGAGCCTATCACAAGGAGTCTCTGACGTCACCTGGTGGCACTGGCCACTCAGAGCAGTCCAGTGTGCCAGCAGCACCTCTGTTTCCAAGATGGCAGAGGTCTGGAGCACACTGGAGGAGCTCTGGACACCTCCCAGGGGAGGTGCAGGTCAGGGGAGTGGTCACTCCCCTTTCCTTTGTCCAGTTTCGCGCCAGAGCAGGGGCTAAGGGGTCCCTGAACCGGTGTAGACTGGCTTATGCAGAATTGGGCACATCTGTGCCCAACAAAGCATTTCCAGAGGCTGGGGGAGGCTACTCCTCCCCTGCCTTCACACCATTTTCCAAAGGGAGAGGGTGTCACACCCTCTCTCAGAGGAAGTTCTTTGTTCTGCCATCCTGGGCCAGGCCTGGCTGGACCCCAGGAGGGCAGCTGCCTGTCTGAGGGGTTGGCAGCAGCAGCAGCTGCAGTGAAACCCCAGGAAGGGCAGTCTGGCAGTACCAGGGTCTGTGCTACAGACCACTGGGATCATGGAATTGTACCAACAATGCCAGGATGGCATAGAGGGGGCAATTCCATGATCATAGACATGTTACATGGCCATATTCGGAGTTACCATGGTGAAGCGTGTAATGGTGTCCCCGCACTCACAAAGTTCAGTGAATTGGCTCTGAACAATGTGGGGGCACCTTGGCTAGTGCCAGGGTGCCCTCACACTAAGTAACTTTGCACCTAACCTTTACCAGGTAAAGGTTAGACATATAGGTGACTTATAAGTTACTTAAGTGCAGTGTAAAATGGCTGTGAAATAACGTGGACGTTATTTCACTCAGGCTGCAGTGGCAGGCCTGTGTAAGAATTGTCAGAGCTCCCTATGGGTGGCAAAAGAAATGCTGCAGCCCATAGGGGTCTCCTGGAACCCCAATACCCTGGGTACCTCAGTACCATATACTAGGGAATTATAAGGGTGTTCCAGTAAGCCAATGTAAATTGGTAAAAATGGTCACTAGCCTGTCAGTGACAATTTGGAAGTAATGAGAGAGCATAACCACTGAGGTTCTGGTTAGCAGAGCCTCAGTGAGACAGTTAGGCACCACACAGGGAACATATACATGCACACCTATGAGCACTGGGGCCCTGTGTGACAGGGTCCCAGTGACACATACATATAGGCCACAAACCTATGAGCACTGGGGTCCTGACCAGCAGGATCCCAGTGACACATAACAACCATACTGAAAACATAGTGTTTTCACTATGAGCACTGAGGCCTGGCTATCAGGATCCCAGTGAGACAGTGAAAACAGTGACAAACATCCTGACATACACTCACAAACAGGCCAAAAGTGGGGGTAACAAGGCTAGAAAGAGGCTACCTTCTCACAGAGATTCTGCAAAGACCACAACAGACTGCAAAGCACTGAAGATGGATTCCTGGACCTGAGACCTGTAAAGGAAGGGAACCAAGTCCAAGAGTCACGAAAGTGTCCAGGGGGGGCAGGAGCACACTAAACCCCGATGAAGGTGCAAAATGGCTGCCTCTGGGTGGAAGAGGCTGAAGATTCTGAAACAACGGAAGATGCCAGGAACTTCTCCTTTGCACAGAAGATGTCCCACGGAGTCTTAGAGGATACAAAGTTGTTTCTTTGGAGAAAGACTGCAAACAAGCCTTGATAGCTGCAAAGGTCATGGTTGAAGAAAAAGGGTGCTGCCTGGGCCCAGGAAGGACCAGGAGGTCTCCACTTGGGAGAGAAGACAGAGGGGACCCTCAGCAACACAGAGAGCCCATACACACGAAGGCAGCACCAGCAGAAGTACTTGAACAGGGGTTCAAGAAAACTGAGCATGGCAGTCATCTCAACACTACAAAGGAGGGTCCCACGAAGCCGGTGGTCAACTCAGCAAGTTGAGCAATGCAGGACGGAGTGCCGGGGACCCGGTCTGTGCTGTGCGTGAAGTATTGCAAAAGTGCGCAGAAGCCCTAGCAGCTGCAGTTCATGCAGTACACAGGATTACTGTCTGGAGAGGGAAGGCAAGGACCTACCTCCTCCAAATTTGGACAGTAGGATCACTGGACAGTCTTGGTCACTTGGGTCCACCACCTGTGTTCCAGGGGCCACGCTCGTCAGGATGAGAGGGGACCCAGAGTAACAGTGATGCTGAAGTTTGGTGCCTGCTGGAGCAGGGGGAAGATGCAGTTGACCCACTGGATATTTCTTCTTGGCTTCCAGTGCAGGGTGAAGGCAGACAGCCCCCAGACCATGCACCACCAGGAAACAGTCGAGAAAGCCAGCAAATTAGGCGCTACAATGTCGCTGGTAGTCTTCTTGATACTTTGTTGCAGTTTTGAGGTGTCCTGGAGCAGTCAGCGGACCATCCTTGGCAGAAGTCGAAGAGGGAGATGCAGAGGAACTCTGATGAATTCTTGCACTTCGTTATCTGAAGAAAAGCCCACAGGAGAGACCCTAAATAGCCCTCAGAGGAGGATTGGCCACCTAGTGATGTAAGCACCTATCAGGAGGGTCTCTGACGTCACCTGCTGGCCCTGGTCACTCAGAGGCCTCCAGAGTGCCCCCACACCTTGCAAAGCAAGATGGCTGAAGTCTGGGACACACTGGAGGAGCTCTGGGCACCACCCCTGGGGTGGTGATGGACAGGGGAGTGGTCACTCCCCTTTCCTTTGTCCAGTAGACTGGTTTATGCAAGGATGGCACCATCTGTGCCCTTCAAAGCATTTCCAGAGGCTGGGGAGGCTACCCCTCCCCAGCCTGTAACACCTATTTCCAAAGAGAGAGGGTGTAACACCCTGCTCTCAGAGGAAATGCTTTGTTCTGCCTTCCTGGGACTGGGCTGCCCAGACCCCAGGAGAGCAGAACCCTGTCTGTGAGGTGGCAGCAGCTGTAGCTGCAATGCAAGCCTCGGAGAGCTGGTTTGGCAGTACTGGGGGTCCTTGGTGGAGCCGCCAGGATGCATGGAATTGGCTCCCCAATACCATATTTGGAATGGGGGGACAATTCCATGATCTTAGACATGTTACATGGCCATATTCGGAGTTACCACTGTGAAGCTACATATATGTATTGACCTATATGTAGTGCACGCATGTGATGTCGCAACAGTACTTGTCAGATTTGTATTTGTAACATGCTTCCTGAGGTTAGACTCACATTCCTATGGTATATGTAGTTGAGACTGAAGAGACCAAAGCAGGATTGGTTGTATATGTGAAGTGTTTATTTACAAAATTAACAAGGTGAATGTAATGGTTCTTAAGAGTAAAAGTTGTCAACTATG
Organism: Pleurodeles waltl; assembly: GCF_031143425.1. Lineage (NCBI taxonomy): Eukaryota > Metazoa > Chordata > Amphibia > Caudata > Salamandridae > Pleurodeles > Pleurodeles waltl. Next base: position 360,159,031 of record NC_090446.1, read on the forward strand.
TGCTGTCTCCAGTGTACCCCAGCAGCTGTGTTGTGCTATTCCCCCTCTATATCGTCACCACCATCCTCCTCCTCCTCCTCAGGCAGGTCCTCTACCTGGTCATACAAAGGAACGTTCATCCGCACACATATGTTGTGCAGTGTAGCACATGTTAGGATAATTTTGCACACAATGTGTGAGGCATATAGGAGGCTGCCTCCTGTCAGGTTCAGGCACCTGAATCTGGATTTCAGTATGCCAAATGTCCTTTCCACCATATTGCATGTTGTACGGTGTCCCTCATTGTATGCACACTCTGCTGCTGTGTTTGAGTTTGAAAATGGGGTCATCATCCCTGGCTGTGTGCCATCACCCTGATTCGCTACGAAAGATAAAAGGTGTAAGTTGTTATATATATATATAAGAAAACTTTATTCGACTTTCAGCAAGTCATAAAAGTAGTACAAGTCGTAGAAAATCTCCAATTATAATAAATTTCAATATATTAAAAAAATAATAATAATAAAAGAATAAAAAGCACACGACAATAAACTGTCTGATGGATCGATAAAAAGCCCTGTTACAGTAAATTACAATTACATTGCCGTCCCCATAGATTTCCTTATCTTTAATACAGTACATAAAAAGTTAGCCAAAGTACCACAGATCTCTAAAGAAGATAGTGACTGAAGGCAGGCGTAGGCTGTACGACATTGGGGGAGATTGATTGACCTTAAAAGTGGAACTACTAAGCGCTTCCTCTGGTGGGCATAGAAATTGCAAAATAAAATCACATGAATTGTGGATTGAGGTGTCTTTGCATCACAGGGGCATGGTTTTAGCAAGGTGGACCAATCGTTCATATTTGGAAATGAAACTAGACGATGAAACGTGTCTAGCCTGAATCTAGTAAGGACGTAGCGATGGCGAGGGTGTACCACGTTTGCCAAATACGGCTGCATGCCCTCGACCGTCAAAATTATTTGGTTGTGAATGACGGTGGTTTTATTTTATTCAACCCTCCAGCGTATGTCTTCTAGGTACTTTAATGCCAGAATACTCAGGTCCTTCCTAGATATCTTGCCCAGCGAAAGAGGCTTTATGTAGTAGTCTTTAAGTACGTTGTCTGTAAGTTGTTGTTAAGGCTTACAACAGGTTTGTTATGTAGCATGGCAGTTGTTATTTGGAGTTGGATGTGACTCATACTGTTTGTGGTCTTCTGTGAGTTCCTGTCCTTGTGCTAAGTGTTATAAGCACTGTGTTGTTGAACATGACAGTCTTAGGTATTGGCTCAATGACCTGGGACATATCATTTGGAATCCTAACTGATGCTCATTATCTACGTACCATGTGTTGTGTAGTGCACCTTTGTATCAGTGTGCCATCACTAGAGGGGACATGACACATCCTCACAACACAATGGGGGTCAAATGTGGTGACAACCTGGTCGCCCTATAGAACCTGGACATCCAAGCCATTTTGACATGTGTCATTACTGATGAAGTGCAACAGTTATGCCCATTTTAATGAGTAAGTGACAATGCACAACACATCTCTGACATTGGCAGTGCTGTGCTGAATCATTGTCACTATGCAGGAATGCACCATGTGTGACATGTTACTAGGCAGCCCTTTGCCGTCCCCTGCTCCCGCGCCTAATATGCAGCCGTGCACCAACACTGCCAACCTTGCACCAGGGTGCTTGGCTAGCTGCCCTGTGGAGGTGGATGTATCTGTGCAGGAAGGGACATCTTCCTATGCATATACTGTTTTGATGGCCAAGTGGCTCTTTCTGTGTGTGCAGCAGTATGCAGCATGCATAGGTGGCACATTCATATAAGGTCAAATCACAGCCTGTTTCCTTATTGCAGCCTGCAAACAGCACCCTTGGGGTGGTGTTTGATGTTGGCACTGCCTCAGGTTTAGGGTGACACCTACATCTGAGTCAGCATCATCATGCTATGTATCTTGTGGTAACAGAGCTACAGCAAACTTACATTACACGCCCCTTTCACACTAAGTGCTGCATGGGAGGGTGCCCGATTTACAATGTGGCTTCAAGTCACAAAAGAGTGGTCATCCACTAACTTGTACATACAGTGCAGGCCATGACAATGGCACTGGGGGCTCTTACTTAGGTCCCTTAGTGATCTTGGGTGGTACCCGATGTTTGTGCCAGCCATCAGGTGTCCAAGGGTGTGTACCCCGTTGTTGCAGGATGAGCAACATTACTACCAGTGTCTCTCCTGTCTTCCAATACATATATCAGCATTTATACTGTCACCACATGCACAGTGCAGGCTATTGGATGGAGTCCAGCTACTTGGCAAATGTGCCCTTTAGCACAGTGCATATAAGGTCAGTTATGTCCTCTATACTCCTACTGGTTCCCACTATGGCATCCATGATCTACACTGTCTAACAGTGAATCTGCCCCATGGTGGGCCATTTATTGTTTACAGGACAGACATGATGGTGATGTGGGTCAGTAAGTGGTGCATGTGAGGTGGCACTACAGTAGGTGTGGTGCCACTTCTAACAAATCTGGCACATGGTATGTGATGGCTGTTGATGTTTTATTCCTAGGTGTGTGATTCAATCCATTAGGCAGATGTATATGCACACTACAGGTAAGTCAGATATGTGTTGAGATGTAGTTGGTATTGGCACCATTTGTCTGGCGTTGGATGCTTGTTCTGGCAGAGACTTTGCACAGCATGATTTAAGTGGCCTGTGCCTATGTGTGACTTACGTTACATGAGAATGGTGTATGCCATTGACATTGCTGTGCTATTCTTTGTTTTGTGTACTGTGTGTGTGAAGTGTACATAGTAGGCAACCTGTGGTCACTTGTGATGGTTGGTGTACATCTTCTGTTAGCAAAGGGTACATATCTGCACCTGTCCTTCACATGGTGCACCTGTCAAGTTGTGGGTATGTTAAGTACATGTGGGTGTATGTGTTTGTGATGAGCACTGCTTTTGCTGTACTGCAGCATGGTGCATATGCATTGTTACCTGCACATCTGTGTTGCCCTGGCCATGTGGTTTTGGAGTGGTGTATGTCTTGTGTGTCCTACAGGATTGGTGTGTTGTGTGTATATTGCTATTTTTGTAGGCTTTTCCACTGGTAGGCCTTTCCCATATTGTCCATCCTGGAAGTGTTTGTTGATCCTGCTGTGCCTCAATATGTAGGCGTCATGGACACTCCCAGGATACTTGGCCCAAATTTTTGTAACTAGTCCCCGGTGGTCCACTATGGCCTTCACATTTATGGAATGCGCGTGTTTGCGATTCCTGTACAAATGTTCTGTTGCTGCAGGTGGAACATGTTGGACCATGGGTGCGGTTAATTGCAACCAGGCACATGCGGAAAGTCAGCAAATTGGTAGAACCCCCGTTTTATATCCTGCTGCATTTGCTGGGTGTTGGGGAAGCTGATGTGGCAGGGTGTCAGAGAGATAATTGCATCTAACACCTTCGTCAGGAACCCCGAGAAGGACGACTGTGACATAACAGCAACCAGGGCACCTTTGTCTGAAATTAGCCACTTGCCAGCATATGCAGGACAGCTAGCAGCTTTGTCACAGGTGGTATATTATGTGGGGTTTGCAGGCTGACTGTGATCTGTGGTTCAATGTGGTGTAGCAGGTGTAGCATGGCTTGCTGGTTGAGTCTACATGTCCTAATGGTGTCTTGTTCCCTGAGGCCAAGGAGGGTTGTCCTGTTTCAGAATTTCCTCTCCTGTCTTCTGCGTTGCCTTTGTGGGCCCCGTTGTGGAGGTTGTGGTTGCTGCAGTGGTGGTGGTGGTAGTTGCTGTTGTTGTTGCTATCCTGTGTGTAGTCTCCCAAGCTAGAGCAGTCACACTTCCATCTTGTCCTATGGGTTGGTAATGTTGCTTCTGTGTGTTTTCCTTAAGTAGTGGTGTGTGGGCCTCATTTTAACGCCTGGTCTGACCCAAGTGTTAAAATGTGACGCAAATCGGAATTATAGTCATTTTTTGGGTCCACCTCCCACCCGTGTTTCATTTTTGCACGGGTGGATAAATACACCTCATTGACGCAAGGTGGTTTCACGCATCCAAAAAATGACGTTAGCTCCTATATTTTGACGCCAGACAGGTCTAGCGTCAAAAATATAAATATGGAGTTAAGTTTACACTGGATTAATGTAAAAAAATACACTAATTCAGCGCAAAACAAGTGCAAATATGGGACTTAGGGCTTTTATTACGACTTTGACCGCAGGGAGCAGGCTGCCATCACACTGGCGCCCTCCCCGCCAGTCATATTACGATATTTCCGCTGGGCTGATCAGTGGAAACATCATATTATGACATTTCCACCGGTCAGACCAGGAGAAACAGTGCCACTGCTTTGGCCATGGCTCTCTTAAGGGAGCTGAGGACAATGCTGTGGCACAGCAGCACCCTTGGAATGCAGACAGTGCGTATTCGGAGGGTGCTGGCATGGCACCTGTGATCCCTAGCGCTGGCTTTCTGCAAGCCTTTTGAAGGTAGGGACTCCACCATGAAAAAGCTAGCAGAAAGTGGACTCGTGATCAGCATGGTGGTGCTGAAGTCAGTGCAGCCATGGCTGACCATGGCTCTGACCGCTGCCAATCAGCGAGGAACCATGTTCCTTGCATTGGCTGCAGTCCCCTGACAGTCTGGCCACCAGGGTTGTAATCTGGCAGTTGAACCGCCAGTAGTGCGGTGATCCAACCGCCACTGCGACTATGGCAGTCTTAAGACCACCAGACTCGTATTGAGGCCCCAAGGGCTTTTATTTGTTAACTGTTTTCCAGTTTCATTTAATATTTTGCAAAGTTAGTAGTCTGATTTTTTAAAATTTGCTATCTTATATGGTAAAACTGTTTTTTTAGCATTCATATCTGTTTAATATATATTAATTTTTGTAAAGAATTATATAGAAATAAATATAAATATATCTATATTATTGACTTTTAATGCTATTTTTGCTCACAATATATGTGTTTTCAGGGTTTTGGTCATGTTTCTTTTGCTTTATTGATGATATTTTGTATTTCTTTTTTCTTTATTACTTAGTTATTTTCAATAAAATTACGGTTTAATTTTGTGTTGCTATTTGTGGTTTTCGATGTTATGTATAGAATGGCACTACTTGTGTTAACAATATGTTTTAGCAATATTTTGTATGTCCATAATATTTATATCAATATTAAGTCATAGAAGCATATGTCAATTTACGTAATCTTCATCCATTGATGAGAAAAAACATGTCTGCCTCTTCAAATATTCTTTAGGGATGCATTCTTCAGTAAACAGACAATAGTTCCTCTGCACTTTACTCTAAACTATTGACCTGCAGTCCAAGCTCACTTAGTAGTGCTTCAAGCAACCAGAGCGTCTATGTCCTCCAACACTACCAGCATATTTTGTGCCCAGTCAATTCCTGCTGCAGTTCAACCTAGTGTCTGACTCTGGTTGTGGGGCCACAAGACACATGGGTGCTACTAGGCCCCAACAATGGTTGTTGAGGTAGGTTTCAACTGCTTTTTGGGGGTCAGTCATGTGATGGTGCTGAAAACTAAGACATGCACTCCCTTTCCACGCTTGTTTCTCATAATCGCGAGGATGGGTAGTCATAGGCTGCAGAAGGAAGAAGTGTGATGGGGTTAGATCTCAGAACTAAACCGTTAAACAACAAACACAATAAATGTGTTTTCCAGTCCTGCGCTTAAGTTGTTAAAAGTTACTTTGTTATCCAGTAAAACGTAATGCAACACAATTCAACTGGGCTCATTTACAAGGTCACAAATAAAGGTATGAGGCATAGTTAAACAACCCACATGATATGGTGTCCTCACCCTCTTCGAGGAGTGGTCACCATGTCTATCCTATGTGTATAGGTCTTCTACTTTAATAAAACAGTTGCATTGAATAGGCACAAGTGCAGTTTACTGGGTCTCCACTCACTGGAAGTAGCTTGCATGTCAGTTCAATCGTACATATCCAAAATAAAGGGATGGCTTAGCAGCAGTCATTATTCCTCCTGCTGAACAGGGTACATGTTTCTTGGTCAGCCTTTTCTGTGAGGTTCTGTAACCTGCGCACACTGTTATGAATAGTTGGCGCTGCAGAGTGCTTCTCTGGCCAGTGCTCTTAGCATCTCCACTGCAATGGCTGTTTCACTTGGGAATGGAGCAGCGGCAGAGGAGCAGCACAGCAGATCTGCTCGACTAGCACCAATCCTGGCAGATGCAGTTTCCAGAACAAGATCTGGTGAGTGTTGGCAGCTGCAGCCTCTGAGCTGGGTTCACACAGGGGTGCTTCTTCAGGCAGTTGCTGCCTCCAGGGCAGGATTAGATTCTCCTTTGGTGGAAACAAAAGTTTCTTCTTAGAATTTGCGGGAAAGGGGTAGTCGACAGCAGCAGTACCAAGCCATCGTACTCTGAAGGGTTGCTGGAGAGCATGGTATGACTTCTTGGTTTGATTCACTGTGGGGCTGCAATGGGAGACCTGGAGACCCTTCACAATATGTTTAAGCTCCAGCTACACACCCAAGGGCAGTCCGCAACTTCTGGGTGTACCTCATGCTTGGAATTCAGCTTTCATCCGTTCCTTGATAGTCTTTCTCTTCTTGAAGGGTCCGACATTCTCCTTCTCTCCTTGTACTGACAATACGGCTTCTAGGTGCTAGGCAGGCCTTCAGGTTCTCCAGCAAGTTGTGCAGACACCAGGTGTTGTATCTTCATCTCTGGGAGGCTGATACCAGCCTGGGTTACACAGCTGCTCTTTAAGTTCTCTTTGGAACACTTCTTCCCTGGCCAAGAAGAATTTGGGACTGGAACAAAGTGGGGTGTTTGGATCCTACTTTTCAATACATTTGCAAGGCAGATATTGTGGATCCACCATCTCAGCTTTTAGAACTAGTTTGGGCCGGTTTCTTTTCAATTCTATCTGACTGCTCCTCAGACACAGCCTTTGTTCAAGGTGATGGCTCTGACAGCAGGTAGCAATGGTGCTGGTTCAAGCAGGAGTATGTAAACAAGGGCACAATTAAGCCAGGGATCTCTGCACCTAGCTACCATCAGCCTTCCTGAAACAGTAATAGGGGAGAGGCTAACGGGCAAGCCATGCCTAGAAACATCCTCCCCTTGAACAGCAGAAATTGCAGTTCTATACTAACCCCTACCACCTACCAAGTGGCAGTACAGATTTTTGTTAGCAAGATCCTCATTAAATTTCTAAGAGGAACCCGGTCTCCATTCACCCACACTGTAGTGTTTTGCTCTCACAGCCCAGGCATACAAATGCAGGAAATATATTTCCACTGTTGTGGAAACTGTCCTCTTACTCGATCTTGTTCTATGTTAAAGCAGCTGCATCCAAAATGAATCCCAGTACTCAGACTCGTACCACATACTGAGTCCTAATAACATGCATGTGCTACACACCACTTGCACATAAACACACTTGATTTACAGAAGGAATGTCAGTACAAAGTTTGAGGTTTTATAGCAGTGGAACTTCACACAAAGGTGATCAGTAGCCTGCATTCTCTTTGACGCAAAGAAAAATGTCAGGTCCCACTAAATATTCACAAAACATGGTATGGTACCACAATCACTTGCTGTAATACACCTAGGTCAGGGGCACTGCCCTAAGTGCATCACTGTCTGCCCACAACAAGAATATTCTTGGTGGGTGCTCCAGGTCACAGAGCAGGTTCTGGACCTCACATTAGGTAGCTTAGACTTGATTTCAGTAGTACACTATTAGATGATAATTCTCAAACATTTTTAGTACTGCCAAACAGTGCTACAATTGGTGGCAAGGTCAATCCTTTCCCCTGGTAAATTCTCTCAAATTTCTCCTTTACTCCTCGATCTGCACTGATTGCCTATGCTGGCTAGAATTAAATTCTAATTCTGCTGCCTTTATCATTAGGTCATTCATGCTAACACCCAATCATAACTCCCTGTTCTGCTCAAATGTTTTTAGTTGAGCTAAGAGGTCTCAGAAGTCATGAATTCCTTTTTCTTAAAACTCCCAAGTTTAGTCCCCCCAGCCTATCTAAGGCAAGCCTTCCATGGTGCATCCTATTCAGTCTGTATCTCTCTTCCCCGTGAATGTACAAGTAGATTGTTTTTTCGGTTGGAGGCCTAGTCCATGGGCACTGGGTTCAGATGCATTCCTGCAAGACTAGTCTGCAGGCCATGTCAACTCATTTCCACCTTTTATTAAGATATTTAGACTCCTAGCTCATATTTGCAGACAGGGGCATGGGTAGTGTCAGATGCTCCTTTGTGGAGAACTCAGCCATAGTTTCCTTATCTTCTTGAAATGTCAGTAACATTTGCAAATGTCTTCCACTTCACTTCCAATTGTTGAGTCCCTGGGGAGTCAGTCACAAGATGGTTCTGGCATGCACACAGCAGTTGATGGCTTGAGGTCTTTCTAGGCAACCTGTGCTCTCCCAGAAGTTTTGCACTGGCATCTGACCTCATCTAGTAGTCCTAGGATGAGGGAACTTCCAAAGCTTATGTGTCAGCTCATAAACTATGGTCTATTTGGTGCATGGAAAGATCCTGTAATCTTGGTTTGGAAAATGTCAACACTGTCCTTAATTTCTTATCAACATTGGTCATTTTCATTCAAAAGCAGGTTGATGAGTGGTGGAGAGCGTGGGAGCTGTACTCGTCATGATGGTTCTAGACGTATCCAGAGTTGGCTCAGACAGAGTAGTCTTACCCTGTAGTATGGCTGCTTGGGATTCTGGAGTCAAAGCAGTGCTAGCATGGGCAAGCAATTCCTATCTCCTTCAAGGATAAATGAATTAAGGTGTATGGATAGGTCCACCAATCTTTTGAAACAGCTGATGCTATCAACTAATTTTCCGGTCAAGCTACCATAGAGGTAGAAAGGTTGCAGGTGGTACTGCTGTTACTGCTGGTAGGAGCAGGTAGCAGATCCACTAAGGTGGAGGATAGAATTGAGATTCTTCGTCTAATCACTCTAGAGGTGGTCAGAGGTTCTTCTCGTTGTACATATATGGCATGGATGATTGTTGCTGGCACTGTCTTCATGGTCAAGTGTTGGGCATAGGGGCCTGGGAATTACAAAGGTAACATTGAGCATCTCCACTCCAATCGGTCTTGCGGCCTCACTGAGCTTCCCAATTTCTCCAGCCTGTGTACTAGCCAGGCTCCTTTCCTCTTACCTTCACTGGAAGCCTCATCCTTATATCAGTGGCAAAATATTCCACCAACCCCAGGCTGGACCTAAGAACATGATGCTAAGGGACACCTCTGCGGTGCCTAGAGTTTTGCAGGGTAAAGGGTGCATCTTGTCCTCACCACTATTATTGCATGGTATTGACATGTGTACAGTCATACATGAATCTCTACTTCCCAAACATATCCTTCCACACTAGAAGGTGGGTTGTGCAGGTCCCCCACCAACACTTGGTCTGTCTGTAAGTGTTTAGTTTTCCTCAAGATTTTTGGATGATGTTAGTACCAAGAATAATATTTTTTTCGGATATTTTGGTGCTTATAGTATAGGAAAACGTTATTATGGTAAACAATATTTTTTACACAATATTTTTGTCAACAATATTTTTTTACCACGATATTGTGGCATTGATCCCACCCAAACTTTGGTGCGACATCAACCGCAGTTAGGGGAGGTGGAGAGGCAGTTGCACTAGGATATAACTGCATTTAAATAGGTTATACTTATTATAATATCTGCAGGCCACTTGTAGTCCAACATTTTAATTTATGTGCCCATGATTGACATATTGTGGGCACTCTTGGAAGAATTTTGGCGCTATTATTTATATGATATTATGACACATCAATGAAACATTGTGGGAATCATTTAAAGGATTTTTGATATCTCTAGTACAAAAGTAGCCCCCTGTTTGAGAGACCATGAGCCTTCCTTAAAGTATTTTGGCTAATTCTGTCATAACGCTATCCCATTAATGATATATTTGCTCCGACTGTCTTACTATCCCTGGTATAACAGTTGCCGCCTTTACTATGTTGTGGGCACACTCAACAGCAATTTGTCTATCCCTAACCTAACAGTTGTCAATATTTGTCATATTGTGGGAATATTTGATTGATTTATGGCTATCCTTAAACTAGTAGGTTCTGTACCATAATGGTGGTTTTCCTTGTCATATAATTGCCATTTAGGGCCCAATTATAGCTATCCATAGAATTATGAGATACAGGCAAGGTGGTCCTATCTTTGACATATCATGGCCGTTCTTTACATAATTCAGACTATTACTGACATAATGGTGGTCCGAGTGTGACAATAGAGTACTTGATGATCATGACAAGTGGACCAAACCTGTATTTATTAAAAAGAGAAACTGATATTTTGGGACAATAACAGCTATTCTTCCATGAAAATATCATTTTTTTATTGGAGGGAGCTGACCTTACGGACCTGTAAAAATGGAATCTGCATCATCCGTCTCAACAGGAAGTGACATAACTGGATTTCCTATCATCTATACACAACCAACCCTAGCTCCCTACTTAGCGCCAATCAACAAACCAATGTCAACACAAAAGAAAAGACCAAACCTTTAGTTCCTTAAAAGGCTTCTCCATAGACAGCCTGATGCTTGAACTCATCTCTCACCTTACCAACTCCAAGTCCAATGCCAACATATTTCTAAACAACTTCAGCACTTTTTTAGAAAACTTTGTAAACATATGTACCTCAATTAAAACACCCAAATGCGAACTAAACCCTTCAGCATCCTGTTGCTCTAAAGGCCTTGCTGACAATAAATTAACCCTCCACAGAAAATGGATAAAGAGAACGCTTAGGCCCTCATTACAACCCTGGCGGTCGGTGTTAAAGTGGCAGTAAAACCGCCAACAGGCCGGCATAAAAAAAATGGAATCACGACCGTGGAGGAAACCGCAAACATAGACAGCCACTTTAACACTCTGAACACCACGGCGGTACAAACAAACAGCACGGCGGTAACCGCCAACAGAGAGGCGGAACCCAATGTACCACCCACATTATTACAACAGTCCAATACACCACCTTTTCCGGGGCGGATTCACCGCGATCAAAAACATGGCGGAAACAGGACTTGGAAGGGGAAGCTCTCACCTCTACACACCCCACAAGGAACCAGGACGCCATGGAACCCGAACTCCAGATTTTCCCAGCCTTTGTCTTCCTGCTCCTTTACCAGGAACATCAAAGACGGCGGCAAAGACCACGGTGAGTACTGCACCTACGACACGGGGGAGGAAAAAAAGAGTGTCACACACACGCAACACCCCCATCCCCACACTCACCCACTACAACACACGCACAAGTACATGTTGATACATTACATTTACAACCCCCAACCCCACCTGGAAGAATGCAAGGACAAAAGGAAATGAGTTGAACGTTTGTAATCTATTAAAATACAGTAATCAAAAAAATAGATGTACACTATAAACAAATATATACACCAAGAATACAAGTCCAAGGTATTCCACCATTAAAATCCGTGGACCACTGGGCCCAAAATGCATGGGCGAGGCCCACACAAGATAACCGATCAAAACGGAGAGAACACTTCTGGGGCATCAGATAGAAATACAACAGGCACCTCAGGGGGAAGAGAAGGGGGGCACCTCAGCCGGATGAGTGCATGACGCCATATCCATGAGGGGGCTCCATGCCCACTGCTTTATCCTGGGGAGTGCAAAGCCACAGTCTCACAAGTCTTTCCAGTGGGTGGTTTGCCCACTGCTTTATCCTGGGGAGTGCAAAGCCACAGTCTCTCAAGTCTCTCAAGTGGGTGGTTTGCCCACTGCTTTATCCTGGGGAGTGCAAAGCCACAGTCTCTCAAGTCTCTAAAGTGTGTGCTTTGCCCACTGCTTTATCCTGGGGAGTGCAAAGCCAAAGTCTCACAAGTCTTTCCAGTGGGTGGTTTGCCCACTGCTTTATCCTGGGGAGTGCAAAGCCACAGTCTCGCAAATCTCTAAAGTGTGTGTTTTGCCCACTGCTTTATCCTGGGGAGTGCAAAGCCACAGTCTCTCAAGTGGGTAACAGTCTCCACTGGTTCTGGAGGGGGCTTTGTACCCAGAGTGCTTCATCCTGCCAAGGACTGAGGTAGTGGATGTGAATCTCCACAGGTTCTGGCGGGGGCTTTGTGCCCAGAGTGCTTCATCCTGCCAAGGACTGAGGTAGTGGATGTGAATCTCCACTGGTTCTGGAGGGGGCTTTGTGCCCAGAGTGCTTCATCCTGCTCGTGGCGGCCTCAGTAGCGTCGGAGCTTTTGGCGCTCATTTGGCCTGCGGTGCTGGTGGCGGCGGAGTCCTGTGAAGCGGTGCTTGTGGCGGCGGTGTCCTTGGCAGCGGTGCCTGTGGCAGCAGTGTCCTGTGAAGCGGTGCTTGTGGCGGCGGTGTCCTGTGAAGTGGTGCTTGTGGCGGCGGTGTCCTTGGCAGCAGTGCTTGTGGCAGCTGTGACCTGTGAAGCGGTGCTTGTGGCGGAGGTGTCCTTGGCAGCGGTGCTGGTGGCGGCGGTGTCCTTGGCAGCGGTGCTGGTGGTGGCGGTGTCCTGTGCAGCGGTGCTTGTGGCGGCGGTGTCCCTGGCAGCGGTGCTTGTGGCGGCAGTGTCCTCGGCAGCGGTGCTGGTGGCGGCGGTGTCCTGTTCAGCAGTGCTTGTGGCGGTGGTGTCCTTGGCAGCGGTGCTTGTGGCGGTCTTGTCTGCCGTGCAGGTTTTTATGTTCCCCTTCCCCACCTTGGAAGGTGGCGCAGCTGTCTTCCCACTCCCAACGGTACTCCTGGGAGAGGCTTTGGTGGTAGATGTTTTGCCTCTCTCCCGCCGGGCAGTGGCCAACTTTTTATGCTTTTGAGGTGGGGGACTGTCCGTGGTCTGGCTCCTTGGCACACTGGCTCCCCTGCTGCTTGGCGCACTCCAGAAGCCAGTTACTGCTTGCACCACTGTTCCCGCAGATGTTGTGGCTGAGGTCCTGGGTTGGAACCTGGAAAGGCGGGCCCTAGGGGACTGAAGGGGTGCGGGAGGTGAGGGGAAGAGGTCAAGGTTGGACAGGAAACGTTTTTTGGACACACTGGGACGGGTAGATGGAGGGGGTTTGGGAGTGGAGGAAGAGGTAGTAGTTGTAGTAGGTGTACGTTTGCTGATTTTGGGTGAAGGTGCATGGGCTGGAGGCTGTTGTGAGGTGGATGGCTGTTGGGTGGGTGTGTGGCTGCGTTTGTGTACCTTGGGAGGTGGGCTCACAAACACACTGAGAGAGGACACAGGGGATGTGTGAATGGTAGTGGGGGTAGTGAGTGCACGTGAGCGGGGTGTGGTGATGGGTGTGCTGGTGATGGACGTAGTGGCTGAAGATGTAGTGCATACAGGTGTGAGTGGAGACGAGACAGGGAGGGAGGAGGGAGATGAGGAAGAGGGGGATGATGCTTGTGTGAGTGCCTGTGGGATGTGTGGTGCTTATGTTTGCCTGAGCTTCCCTTGTGTGTTGAGGTGTGTGCATGCTGGTCAGATGGTGTGCTTGGGATAGGCTGAGGTACAGGGGATTGGGTCTGGGTGGAGGAAATTGGAGGGGGGAGGCTGGACACAGGGACAATGGCTGCCATCAGTGCTGAGGCCAGAGTATGAAAAGCTTGCTGTTGGGCTGCCTGTCCCGAATGAATGCCCTCCAGGTATGCATTGGTCTGTTGCAACTGCCTCTCTATACCCTGGATGGCATTCAAAATGGTAGACTGCCCAACAGTGAGGGACCTGAGGAGGTCAATGGCCTCCTCACTGAGGGTAGCAGGGCTGACTGGGGCAGGGGCTGAGGTGCCTGGGGCGAAGGAGACGCCCACCCTCCTGGGTGAGCAGCCACGGGGCACATGATGAGGGGCTGCTGGGAGGCCAGTGCTGGTAGTGGGGGTGGCGGCTGTACCTGTAGATGCAGTGGGCACAGAGGGGCCCGCCACGGCAAGGGAGCTCGCATCAGAGGAGGAGTCCGTGTCGCTGGTTTCAGCTCCTGTCCCACCGTGGAGCTCCCCTCGCCCTCCATACCACTGGTGGCTTCTGACTCCGTTGTGTTGCCCTCCAGGGCCATGTGGGATGCAGCTCCCTCCTGCTCTGGTGCCACTGCTCCTCCGCCTGATGATGCTAATGCACACAAGAACAGGGAGACCACAAAAAGGGGGGGGAAGACAGAATAAATACATGTTGAGTGCATGCAAAACCGCTACAGTTGGCGGACACTACAGACACAGAAGCCCCCTGCACTACGCCGTGCACTTTGAGTTCCCTTATTAATCTCAAGGCCTATGCCCGATTGCTGCACACATGGAAGTCACAGGAGCCTGACTAGGTGTAGTTGGCTCTGAACACAGGTGGGGTGGGGTGCCACATGGCCTGTCTTACGAAGGGTCCTTGCCAACTAAACTCGCCCTGGCCTAGGGGAACCCACAGCCCACCTCCCCCACCCAGATACCTCCAATGTGCACTGAATCAGCTGAATGAGAGTGTACACACCCCCTTGTGGCTGCTTTGATGCCCTCAAGCGCCCATCCAACTCCGGATTAGCTACCGACCAGGATCCGGAACATCAGGGGGGTCATGGTGCTACAGGCACCCCTCCCACGTTGGGAGGCCACCCCAGCTGGGCCTCCGCCGTTTTCTTGCTCCAGCGGCGAATGTCCTCCCATCTTCTCTGGCAGTGGGTGCTCCGTCTGTGGTGGACACCCAGGGTCCGGACTTCCTTGGCGATGGCATGCCAAATATCCTTGTTCTGGTGAGCGCTGACCTACAGGAATAGTACAGGGGAAAAGGAGAAGATATAACCGTCCGCACCGTCACAGTCATTGGCCCGCATCCCTACCCTTGCCTTGACGCACATGCACTCACCGTCATTTCATGCATGCCTCATTCTCCCCCCCCCATCTTTCATCCACACCACTCCACACAGGCATTGCCCATTCGGCATGCTCACAGTGTACTTACCTGTTTGTCTGGAGGACCGTAGAGTAGCGTGTACTGGGGGAGGACCCCATCCACTAGTTTCTCCAACTCCTCCGTGCTGAAGGCAGGGGCCCTTTCCCCAGACACATGAGCCATTGTCTCTTCCAGACTGAGGTCACAGCAGCACTTGCAGTGTAGGTCCTCTCCTGTCGAAGATCAGGTATCAAGTGAGTGAACAGACAGAAAATGGCGGTGACGCCTGCAGTGGTGCGTACCCTCACCGCCGGCGTACATCATTATTGGCTCCTGGGACCCATAGGGTACAATGTTAACCAATGCCTACCGCGACGGTGTACAACGCCAGCGCAGATACCTCATATCCCCTTGTCCCACATTACAGGTCAGGCAGCCGCCATTTCAGGGGGCCACATGACATTAATTTTAACTGCGTCACACATATCTAGGCCTTGCATACACACTAATACAGGCACATAGCAGTTTAAAAAAATTGTGGAATAAAGTTGTGTTTACGTACCTCAGTGTTGGTTGACTCTCTGCTCGCTGTTCTCCTCCACAGAGCACGTCCGCTGGGGCAGGTGAGGAGATGGGGGCATCCTCCGGTGTACAGACCGCTGGTGGACCTGTCGACAATGGAGGAGTGACATGTAATTGTCACCTACAGTCTTGATCATACCACAATCCTGGAACTGTGTGCCCAGTTGGAGCCAGACCTGATGTCAGCTATCCGCCATCCACAGGAATCCCCCCTCTAGTGCAGGTGCTGTCAGTACTCCATTTCCTGGCAAGTGGGTCTTTTCAAACTACAGTGGCCACAGCATCAGGGATGTCCCAGCCTATGTTCTCCAACGTGTTGTCCAGAGTCTCGTCTGCCCTGCTGAAACACATGCGCAGCTACATCGTGTTCCTTCAGGTGGAGGATTTGCCTACAGTGAAAGGTGACTTCTATGCCCTGGGACATATCCCCAACATCATATGTGCCATTGATGGGACACATGTGGCCTTGGTCCCCCCCGTAGGAGTGAACAGGTATACAGAAACCGGAAGAGTTACCATTCGATGAATGTGCAGATGGTGTGTTTGGCCGACCAATACATCTCCCATGTGAATGCCAAGTTTCCTGGCTCAGTGCATGACGCTTACATTTTGAGGAATAGCAGCATCCCTTATGTGATGGGGCAATTCCATAGGCACTGTGTGCGGCTATTAGGTGAGGACATGGACCCTATACAGTGTGACTAGGTGTCTGGGTCTGGGGATGTCCCTAAGAGTTAGTGTGTGTCTAACAGTTGTCCCTCGACATTTGCAGGTGACTCTGGTTACCCCAACCTGTCATGGCTACTGACCCCAGTGAGGAATCCCAGGACAAGGGCAGAGTAACGCTACAATGAGGCACATGGGCGAACTAGGAGGATTATAGAAAGAACCTTCGGCCTCCTGAAGGTCAGGTTCCGGTGCCTCCATATGACAGGTGGTTCCCTGTTCTACTCACCAAAGAAGGTGTGCCAGATAATCGTGGCCTGCTGTATGCTTCACAACTTGGCTTTGCGACGACAGGTGCTGTTTCTGCAGGAGGATGGTCCATATGGAGGTGTTGTGGCAGCTGCGGAGCCTATGGACAGTGAAAACGAGGAAGCGGAAGAAGAGGACATAGACAACAGAAACACGGTGATTCATCAATACTTCCAGTGAGACACAGGTAAGAAGACATCACTGCCTGCTACATCTGATACCCTTGTTCTACCTCTCATCTGTCGGTCACTTTCACCCAGTGTATGGACCCTGAGTTGTCACTTTCCCTTTCAACCCTTTCCCACTGTGTGACATCTGCTTTGTTTCCGCATAGACTAGAGGTGTGTGACATAGGTATGTTGAAAATACATTAAATTTAGCATTTTTCCACAGTTATTGCAAATACACATTTTCGAAAGCACAGACTGACTCCAGATTGTTTTGTGATTTTAGGGTGCTTATTTAAGTGCTAAATATTGGAGGGTGTTGTAAAATGGTCAGGGGTGATGGTGGAGGAATGTCCATGGCAGAGTCAAGTCTATTAGTCTCACAGGTGCATTGTCCAAAGGGGCATAGGAAGTGGAGCTGGGGCAGTTTAAGGATGGACAGGGTGACAAAGTGGACCAAAAGGATGACAATCAGGGTGGTTTCATTTCTTGGCAGGGGTCTTGGCATTTTTCTCTGTCTTTGTCCTAGATCTCAGGGACCGTTTGCGGGGTGGTTCACCATCTGCAGGGGGTGGGGTGCTGGTGTCGTGGTCCTGTGGCGGTGCCTCCTCTCCACTAGCGCCTGCGGAGGTGGTGGGCAGTTCATCATCCAGGCTAGTGTCAGGGGCCCCTTGTTGTGTCACAGTGTCCCTCCTGGTGTTGACGAGTTCCTTCAGCACCCCTACAATGGTGCCCAGGATGGTATTGATGGATTTGAGTTCCTACCTGAACCCCAAATATTGTTCCTCCTGCAGCCACTTGGTCTCCTGAAACTTGGCCAGTACCGTTACCATCGACTCCATGGAATGGTGGTAGGCTCCCATTATGTTGGAAAAGGCCTTGTGGAGAGTGGGTTCCCTGGGCCTGTCCTCCCCCTGTCGCACAGCAGCCCTCCCAGTTCCCCTGTGTTCCTGGGCCTCTGTCCCCTGAACCGTGTGCCCACTGCCACTGCCCCCAGGTCCCTGGTGTTGTTGGGGTGGTGGGTTAGCCTGGGTTCCCTGTAGTGGTGGACACACTGCTGCTTGGTTGGGTGCAGGGATGGTGTTTCCAGAGGGGGGAAGCTCTGTAGTGGCCTGTGACTGTGTGAGGGGAACCGACTGTCCCGAGGTCCCAGATGGGCCGGGCTGGTTATATACATCCAGTTGGACAGAGCTGCTGTCATCACTGTGGGCCTCTTCTGTGGGTGGAGTGGACATGTCTGGACCCTCCTGTCCGGTAACATTGGGTAGGGGTCCTGCAGGGGTGTAAAGGCATGATTATTGCATCTGTGTGTGCCATGGTGTGCAATGGGTGTGTGACCCTGTACCCCAGTGCTTGCATTCTTGTGTGGGACCTTGTGTGCTAATTGTTTAGGGGGGGTGTGGGTATGTGCAGTGGCCATGCATTGGTGATGGGTGTCCATGGTTTGGTGTTGCATGCAGGGCTTGGGGTTGGGATGGGTGGTTTGTGATAGTGAGACATCTGTGAGGAGTTGGAGAGATGGGGGTGAGAGCGAGGGTGGGGGTATGTGATATCATGCAGGTAGGGTGGGGGATGAAGTAGTAAAGATTTGACTTATCAGAGTCCATTCCTCCAGCTACTCCTGCGAGGCCCTCAGGATGCAGTATAGCCAAGACCTGCTCCTCCCATGTTGTTAGTTCTGGGGGAGGAGGTGGGGGTCCGCCGCCAGTCCTCTGAACTGCAATTTGGTGTCTTGAGACCACGCAATGCACCTTCCCCCGTAGATCGTTCCACCTCTTCCTGATGTCATCCCGTGTTCTTCGGTGCTGTCCCACTGCGTTGACCCTGTCCATGATTCTGCACCATAGCTCCATCTTCCTAGCTATCGATATCTGCTGCACCTGTGATCCGAATAGCTGTGGCTCTACCCGGATGATTTCCTCCACCATGGCCTTGAGCTCCTCCTCAGAAAACCTGGGGTGTCTTTGCGGTGCCATGGGGTGGTGTGGGTGATGTGTGGCGTGGTGTGTGTTGTGATTTGTGAGGGGATGTGTTTGTGTGTGTTGTGTGAGGTGCGTGGATGTTGTGTGAGTGATGGTGTTGAGTGCCTGTGGATGCTAATTTGTTGATGGTGGTGTCTCTCTCTGGCCTTCAGTCGCAATTGTGGTCGTAGGGGTTTGTGGGTGATGTGGGTGTGTGTTTTATATTGTATTGAGTGTGTGGGTGTGGTGTGTGTATGTGTATCAGTTGTGTGTATTTGGAATTGTCCAATGTAGTAGTGTTTTGTAGTTGTGTGTGTATTTTGAGCGCGGCAGTGTGTACCGCCAATGGAATACCTCGGTTGAAAGACCGCTGTTTTGATTCGTGGGTCGTGATAGTGTGGGCGTATTCCTGTTGGCGTGACGGTGTTGGGTTTTGTTATCGCCAGTTTATCACTGACCTTTGGTGTGGCGGACTTGTGTGGGTGTCTAAAGTTTGGCAGATTCCGAGCTGTGGGTCATAATAGCTGTGGCGGAATTCCGCCGCCGCAGCGGTGTGTTGGTGGTCTTCTGCACGGCAGTAAGCAGCTTTTACCACCAATGTTGTAATGACCCCCTCAGTGTTCTCATGATACTGAAATCCCTTAGCACAACATACAGATGAAGTATCACATCAGCTGAAACTAAGTACTACACCAATACCATCAATTAAGCCATCAACAGAAGCAGAACTCTTTTTTAGACAATCAAGCGGGCATCAACAGCCTGCCAGACTGATCATTTCCTCAATGCACAGAAAAGTGCAATGTCATCAACCTTTTCTTCGCTGAAAAGATAAGATGATCCAAAAGCACATTGACAACATCAAGTCTGCTTCAGCTCTTACTGCTGTGGCCTTGCAAGTGGCCTTTTCCAAATTAGCTAAGGTTTTAAAGGGGCCGACCCTTCTTCCTTTAATGGATGTTATGAGAGCAAAAATCACTCCCTCGTTGGCCTATGGTCAAGAAATTCTGTTGGGCAAAGGTTCTTGCCTATTAAATAGGTTGGTAAATAAAATCTACAAGAGAGTCTTCCATGTTCCACACCTGGCCTCACCGGCGCAGGTACGGCTGGAATTTGGGCTTCCGGATTCAGTGGCAGTTGACGCTGCTGCTTTTTTGAAGTTGTGTTATAAAATGCGTCAGGCCTCGGACGGCCACTTGGAGGCAGTCCTGTGGCAAGTAATTAGCGAGCCAAAATCGAAGTGCACCTATTCCCAGTTTTTGGTTGAATACAAACAGCGATTGGTTGCTGGCGATCTTTGGGAAAATAATCCCCCCTATTTCTTGTTTAAAACAGAGATTAAAAGGTTTATCCAACTGTATTCTTATCATTCAGATTGCTTTCTTCTTGTTCATCTGAAGTATGCCTGGGCAGTAATTGGTTCCTTTAAGCCAGGTATACCCTCCAGTTTTTTCTCTTGTACATACGTGTTTTGGTTGAAAAAGGCCTTTCTTGCCCTAAGGATGGGTGATTTGGGTTTTTTAAAACACCGACCTAAATGGCAGCTACCCCCCGGGGAGAGCGTGACATGTAGAGGCTGTAGTAATGCGGACGAAACCATTGACCATGTGGTTTGTCTGTGCCCAGCTCTACTAAAGGAGCGTAGACTCTTGCTCCAGAGCAATTGGATCGAATTGGGAGTCCGCTCCTGTCGACAAGCTATTATCCAGTCTCTGGACCCTGGCAATCCAATGCTAAATGTGTTACTGACCAAATTTATTAAAATTGCACGATCTAAATTTAATTGCATTGCGAGCAACGAACACGTCTAGTTGGAATCTTTCCATGCTCTTGTCATTTTGCTCACTATTGGTTAGGATGAGGAGCTCTAACGGTATAAGCTGATGCTTAGCGCAATTACTAATTCATGCACCTTGCACCTTAAGGCTGTGCCCATGTATATTGCCTTGTGTTTTATGTGGGGTTTTGGGTTGGGTGATTTGTATTTTATTTATTATTGGGAGAAACGTTTTTAACATGTCACATGCACAACTTATGATGTGCTTTTAGTTTGAATTCAGTCCTTGAGGGTATTTATTTTGATTGTCATTGATTGTTTTTTTTCTCTCTTTCCTTGTTCATTTGTATTGGATTTTATTATCTGTACAATAAATTACTACTACTACTACTTACTCCCACCCTTTCCCGTAGAATCCCTCAAAGGTTAGCCCTCAAAACCCTATCATTTGCAGATCTTGCTGACATACTCAACTGCCTCAAATCCACTTCTGTTGAGAATGATGTGTTACCTTCATAATGTTTCAATGCTCTTTCACCTCTACTCACCAGTGTCAATGTCTCCCACATCAATACATCTTCCAAAAATCTCTAGCTACAGCTCAGTTCCTCCTACACCTTAAGAATCCTGAACCATACCCTGTCAACTTTTGCAACTACCGGCCCATCACTCAACTGATATTCATTGGTGTCGCTATTGAAAAAGCATCTGTATTTAACTCCAAGATCACTTTAATACTGTCCATCTCCTGAATGACTACCAGTCTGGCTTCAGATTATGCTACAGCATAGAGAAAGCTACCTTACACATTATACATAATGTCTTCCTGACCACAGATAAAGATGACCTCTGGCTCATAAAGTTGCTAAACTACTCAGCTACACTTGACATGGTCGTCCATCCCACCATCATACACACCATGGATTCTTGAATGAGATTTGCCAGAAATGTCTGTTATTGGTTCTTCTACTTTTCCAACGGATACTAATTTGTTCACATGGTCACCTGCAGTTCCTAAAAGATCCCTATATCCACCAGAGTGTCCCTGGTTTCATAAATCCCCTGTCATCTTTAACCTCTACTTGGAGTCACTTAATGCTCTGGTCATAGATAATAGCATCAAGCTTCACCAATACACTGGTGATAAACAACATTACCTAAATGCCTCCTGTGCGTCAGAGATTAAACATCTCAAACACTGCCCATATATACTCCAGATCTTAATATTCAGCATGTAACTGCCATTCAAGCCAACCAAGAGAGAATTCCTTTTATTTGCCAAGAACAACAAACTGGACACAGTATAAACCGGGCTCAATTACCTTAACCTTGATGGCTTGAAGCCCCAACTTTCACTGAATGATGAGTCACTTGGATACATCCTGGACATCGTTCTCATCCTCATGGAACAAACTGACAAAAGAACAATGGAGCTCGGTTACAGCTCTGTCTTCTAAAGAAAGTGAAGCCATTTTTCCAGAAAGTGACTTTAGAACTGCTGTTAAAGACCTTGTCCTCTTTCATCCAGATGGTGGCAATCTCCTACCCCATGACCTCTCAGATTCCAAACTGGCATTCCTTTAGGGCATCCAACACATCACAGCACATCTCATCCAGGCCCTGAAGAAATATGAGCACATCACAACCATCCAGATGGAATTCCATTAGCTCCCCTTGCCAGCACTCGCACCAGAATGTCCATGGTCTACACATTCTCCACTACATATACCATTGGAATGTTGCTCATATTTCAGAGAGCAGGAAAGAAACACAACAATTATAAAGATGGTCGGAACATAGGTTGTGCTGTAAGAGGGCCTAGCGCCTCCATGCCACACATCAGTGTCACATAACCAATTGCCATGTGGCACTCGAAGGCCTAGATCCACGCACCACAGAACATATGTGGCATTAAGTGGGAATTGTGTAAATTCCTCACACTTTCCCCACATCATCCTCATGCCTGGCAAGATGTATGTAAGGGTGGCGTACATACGGTAGGAGCTGTTTCCAAATGGTGCATGAGAAAAATAGGAACTGAACTGTGTCACATCTCAGGGTGATAACTGCTACGTCAGCACTGAACACGTGTGACAAGGGAGGACACCATTGGTATCAATGGACCTTCATTGACTGTTCAGGGTTAGGAACCAAAGTTTGAGCCTAAGTCCGCACCGTATGTCAATTATGTTACACTCTGGTACTGCCATTGGGCCCAACCCTGCCACCTGGTGTGCTGTACCTCAAATATAGTACACACATGGCTGTGGAGTGTGCTAAGGGATGCTAGACAAGTGAAGCAGCAATGGGTGCTGATCCACTCTCCATACATATGGCCCATAGCCAGGATTTAACAATACAATGGGAGACTGCGTCACTAAATGAATGTCTGGGTGGAATGTAGGCAGAGTCTGTCCCATTCCTTATGTACATTCGAACACACTTGTCACACAAATCTACTGTCTTGACATATGCCTGCAGCTAATTCGGATATACATGAGAAGACTGATGTACAGGTGTATGGCCTAGGTAGGAAAGGGTTTGTAATTTCCTACAATGGTTGACATGTGTCAGCTAGTTAACCTAATTTAGTATGTATGATACCATCACACACCACATATGAAATCACACCTCTCATTGACACTCACATGCCTGGCCAAGAGAAAGTTACCAACAGTGACAAAATTCCCTGAAATGTCTAGGTCTCCAACATGCCACTCAGGTATTGGATGTGCAAGTATGTCTAGCAATGACCAGACATGTCACAGATCCATCCTAAAATGTATGGGTGAAGAAGGAGAGAGATGTGTTGCATGCTGCTAATATAAAATCCAACTCTGAGATGATTTCACACACTAACAAGATATACTCATGGTTACAGTGACATTGGTTGTGGAATGCAGAATTTAGTGCATACCCATGTACACCAAAGGATGTGGAAGGACAGCTGAGAGAATCCCACAGATACTTGGAGATACTACATGGGTAGGTCACTTTGAGACTACACAAGAGCTGTGGCAGGTGTATTGTCATGTGTGTGTGGAAGTCATGTAATCTCGCAAAGCCTGTAAATGGGAGGTAAACTATCATGTAGCCAGTATTAGAAGATGTGTAAGTCTTCAAATTACACAGGTCCCACGTTGCATCCTGTCCATGTATGACTGGACAATGTTGCAGAAGAAGATGTGTAGAAAGTGTAAGCAGCCTAAAGAATGCCAGCAATGTAGGACCTAATCCAGTACAAACAAGATATGCTGTAAATGATTGAGAAGGTACATACATAGACGAATACTGACTGTGCAACACAACAATGTCACCATGTGATCACTCAACATATTTTCAGAGAGAATGCCTAGGTCAGTACATAACTCACTCATGTTTCCCACAACAACAATGTTATAGTTGCTCATCACATACCATTCTGGCAGAAGGCAGTGACAAATGACATAATCTGTCCCCTGGGTCATACTAAAATTACAAATTACACTAGATATACAAGCCCTAACCAAGCTGCAAATGGAAATTACTAGGAATGTATTACCATGTCTGTCAGACCATGCCAAATAATGAGACATGTCCTACATGTACAAGTAGCCAGTCCTCTGTACATAATAGGGCAAGCCTGACATCAAGTACCCCAAAGGTAAATGAAAATCCCAGGCCATTTGAACACATATGTGCATGTGTAAGTCTGCAGGGGACTGCGCTTTGCTCTGCAGAAGAGCTATCATGATGAGGCTAGATCCCTGCCCAACACCCCCTAACCCCAATGCTGAGGCTACCTTGACTCTTGACACAGTCAGGGGCCTGATGCATGTGCACTGTGGACTGAGCAGAGTGGAGCACTGTAAACCTGCGCCAAAACATACAACTATGGGTCTGTGTGAACATAAGAAGTCCCACAGTAGTAATGATGACTAGGCTGCCATCATTGCCTGAATGGAACACTGCTACACAGTTGTATGCCATTGTATGTGACAGCCATAACAAACATGTTGTGGTTGATTGTTAGTACCTAGTTTGTGACATGCCCACATATTTCTGATATATATCTGCACACATGTACCACTTAAATGACAAAATAGCTGGTATTGTGTATTGTGGTCTGCGCAAAAGTCAACTTTCCACTAATGAACATGCATTTATATCACATGATCATTGACAGACTTAAATGACCATCAGATATGTTCCCACATACGGAAACATAGGTGGCACTGATGTGACTACCAAGGCCATTTAACAAAGTCCAACATGTGTCCATGCAGTAAGATAGGTATGTGAGGTTTCATATCTCATGAACACACTGCTGTGGCAAATTTTAAACATATGACGCTACACATGTCTTTCCACACACGGGACATACCAACCTACATTGACACATCATAGATGCATGGGAAACTATGGGGGTGATTATAACCTTGGCGGACGGCGGAGGCCGTCCGCCAAGGTACCGCCGCCAAATGACCGCACCGCGGTCAAAAGACCGCGGCGGCCATTCAAACATTTCCTCTGGGCCGGCGGGCGCTCTCCAAAAGAGCGCCCGCCGGCCCAGAGGAAATGCCCCTGCAACGAGGACGCCGGCTCAGAATTGAGCCGGCGTAGTTGCAGGGGTGCGACGGGTGCAGTTTGCACCCGTCGTGTATTTGGCATGGGCACTGCAGAGGCCCCCTTGGGCCCCGCAGCACCCCCTACCGCCATCCTGTTCCTGGCGGGAGACCCGCCAGGAACAGGATGGCGGTAGGGGGTGTCAGAATCCCCATGGCGTCGGAGCGCGCTCCGCCGCCATGGAGGATTCCCCCGAGCAGCGGGAAGTCGGCGGGAGACCGCCGACTTTCCGCTTCTGA
This sequence comes from Pleurodeles waltl, assembly GCF_031143425.1. NCBI lineage: Eukaryota > Metazoa > Chordata > Amphibia > Caudata > Salamandridae > Pleurodeles > Pleurodeles waltl. The sequence continues at coordinate 360,184,232 of NC_090446.1, forward strand.
CCGCGGCTGAACCACCGCGGTCAGAATGCTCGTGGGAGCACCGCCAGCCTGTTGGCGGTGCTCCCGTGGTCGGTGGCCGCCAGGGTCAGAATGACCCCCTATATGTCACACGTCTAGCAGAGCATCATTAAGCCTGAACCTAAAAACACACTACAGTGTGGACACATGCACTCACATTGCCAGGGGTAACGTGAAATCAACCCAACCGTAGTCCACTTCATACTCTGCATACGATTTGTCAAGGGTATCACATGCATTGCCACGTATTTGACACAGCCCATCATATCTACTGTGTTGTTGTTAAATGTACATTTGGAAATCAGATATTACAATGTGGTAGACCCACAAATACGTGTGAGATCACATATGTTCATCCATAGTACAAATGTGGTAACATGTATGTGGACAAAGTCTAGCAATACATGTACGGTATCAGTCATCACACACACATACAAACTTAATGGTAACACATAACGATGTTGCAGTTAAAATATGAACGAACATGCACACACAGGTAGCCATACCATACTGACTACATACATGCATTGCCCCTGTGACATGGTATGTGAATCTAGGAGCACTGTAAGCCTTTCCAACAAAATCCATGCATTCCCAGTATGCAGCCAAAAACTTTATGCAAACCGCAATATTCCATACTCCGCTATGCCAAAAAATTAGCCTGGCCCCTGCACATCAATCCCAGGCCTTGTTAGGCTTCATGGAAAGGAATATCACGCATGACCATCATGTGTCAAATTAAATGACGCCTGGCCCCTGCACGTCAATCGCAATTCTTGAGGTCTTGTCAGCCTCAATGGGAAAAAAGCGAACCATAACCAAAACGTGACGCACAAGCCCAGGAAGTGATGAAAGTGGACTTCCTGGCCGCATACATGGTACAGTGATTTTACTTTCACTTCACAGTCTTTTTGTCTGTGACTGTGTGAGGGTGTGTGGAGCTGGTGCTGGTGGAGGATTGATGTTGTTGGAGAGTTTTGTGCTGTGCACTGTTGCTGTTGTGTGCTTTTTTACTTTTTCCTCAGTCTTTTGTAGTGTTTTTGTCCTGTATTTTTCATTGTATTGTGGGGTGTTTGTCTAGGGGTAGCATAGTTTGTTGGGGTATTTGGGGTTAGGTGGGGTAATTAAAGAATTTTTTTTTTTGGGCTATTACATTTGCAGTTTGCTCATACTGCATAATGTCTAGAGAAAGGGAGGGCAACAAAGATTAGAGCAAATTAAATGGGAGCGTTCATCTGGCTGGTGGAGCACTACATTCCCATGATGCTAGTTTTGGGTGGCCGCATGATACAGGGCTACCCCACAGAGGCACGGAAACTGCAGTGGGGCAAGGGACTCCACCACCTACAAAGAATATGCGGAGTTGTGTGCACCAACCACCAGTTGAAACACGGTTGGGCTGACCTCATAGCACAGGAGCAGGATCTACTGGATCATCTGGGGATTCAGATTGGTGGACCAGTTGGTATGTACCCCATTTGCATGTACCCCATTTGCATAGCAATATCCTTATTTGCATGTGCATGACAGGGGGACATAAGGTTGAGTGCAGTATGTTTTGTCAAGGGTCAGGACAAGGTGTTTTGGGCCTGATTTAAGAGCCCCTAGCACCACCTAAGCACTGCCATTGTGAAAATCATAAACAAGGCTAAGGCAGCTGTGAAGTACCATTTGCCCTGGGCCATATTAACAAAGTGGTGTGATGCCTGCATTGCACCACTTTGTTAAGCCTTGCACAACATGATGGCTGCACCAGGCATCATGTATGGGAGGGGGGGTTTACCCCTGTAAGGGGGTCAAAATAAATGGGGCAGGGAATTATTTTATATATCCTTGCACCATTTTTCCTGCACCGTGAACGCCTGCTCAGAGCAGGCATTAAAAGGGGACATACCATTATATATGATGGGCCCCTATGCACTCTGCATGAGTTGTGCATAATTTCTGGTGCTACTCCTGCTGAGTGCATCATTTGCATCTATATAAAATAATGCAATTGCCCCCTACCCTGCGCCATGGTGTGTTGTATATTTCATGTGACACACACATGGTGGGGGACATGGGGGCACTAAGGGGCGGGAGGACAGTTGCGATGCACTAGGTGAAGCAATACTTTCTTTAAATCTGTCCCTTTGTGTCTTTGGCCAATAACACTTACGGGAGCTTAGCTATACACCGGGTCTAGACTACTTGCACATTCCTCTTTGTGTACATTGTGTTTCACATACACCCGATAATGTTTCTATTATCTGACACACATGTGCTGAATTTGTATCACAGGCCTGCCCGATTTTACAGACAGTATGGGTCAGGCCTGCATCTGCACAAGCACTAGCACATTACTCACAAGCCTGCACCAACGCAGGCATACTTGGACCGAAGTGCAAGTGTGTCTGTATTGAGGGGAGTGTATATACCCAGTTTGGAATCCCTTCCTGGACATAAATGGTCTACTATGGCAACTATGGCTGCCCACACAGTATTGGAAAGACATGCGTAATGTTATTCAGTTAATGTGCAGGAAGGGACAACTACATGAACATAAGGAAACTGCCAAGGCATTTTAGCTCTAGTGTGTGTGTCTTGAAATGGTGCACACATATTAGAAACAAGAAGCAAGGATTTATCAATGTATTCCTCAACACTTTGCTATGCTCACACCACCCCTGGGTAGTTGTTAGTCTTTTAGTGCTGATAATGAGTAAGATGTCTTCAACATCTGGAACAGGGTAAAAAACAATGGGTGTTACAATGGGACGGCCACTACAACAACCATTGTATGCCCCTCCCTTGCAGAATGCTGCGTCATGCTGCCTCATATGGACATGGAGGTGTTACGCAACAAAACAGCTGCATGACAAATCCTTGTACATATAGTTCAGTGAAATGCACCACAGGAGCATCAAGGAAAGTGATCCTTTGGTCGTGCCAGGGTCTCCATTATCCGGCCCTTTATCTCACAGACAGATTATTAATGTTTGGCAGTTGTTCTGACCTACCACTAAGTTTGCTTGCTTAATCAGCATAACAAGTTGAATGTGAAACTGTTGCCCATGCACAGAAATGTCAAAAAATCACTAAGCTATGTTTTCCTGTCATGTATTGCAGGTGGGCCTCCACCCTACACCAGTGGAGAAGTGTTCCAATTTGAAGACCCCAATGCAGCTAGTAAGTGTCACCTTGTGGGTCATGTGTGTCATTCCAGGGTTTTGGGTGAGAGATTCTGATGTGTGCAATGTAATGATGAAATGTATTATGTGACCAATGAGATGACATCATCTGAGTTAGGATATGGACATCATGTCTTATGCTATGTTGAGAATGGAGAATGAGTTGATTATTTCACAAATGCCAACTTGTGTGGCTATAGAATTGTGGGTGTTAGGAAAAGGAAATCATGCCCACATATACATTGATGTCAATCATGATATGTGTCTGAGCTGCTGCTTATCTGATTAGCATGCCTTTTGCCAACATATTTGTCAGAGCACTTTTTACAGCACTGTGTGTCACATGTAGCTTTCAGTTACTCAGGAAATGGTACATATGATGTACATGTGTTGAAGTCTCTAGGGGGCTTATATAGGAGACACTTGCACCACCGGTGCCTCACTACTCTTCAGATTTTAAGTGAGGCAGCAGATATGCAAGGAGCCCTATTCTGCTGGCCAACAGTCAATTGAGTACACAATGAGAATACAACTGCTCCAGATAGTTGTGGGACATGACTACGGATTGTAGCTAGCTAGATGTGTGCAAAATTACCAACATGGTGTACCCATCATGATTTTTGTGAGTGATCTTGGTCACATCACATGTTTGTAGAATGTGAATGCTGAGTGTGTACCCTGTACTTAGGAGATGTCTGACATGCAGTTGCACATGTTTTCAATAAATAGGAATATTGTAGCTGCACCCAGTGCAATGGCAATATTACTGTGCCCCTTAGAGCACCCATACAGCTACCTTGTGTGTGCCGCATTATACAATTTGCACACCATAGCACAGGGTAGGGAGCAATAGGTACAAAATCTATAGACAACACTGATGTACTGTTCAGGCTTTGGCCAAACTATATGGGCACTGAGCCTGAAGTGTACATGTGGGCCCATTGTGAGCAATGGTGTGCCCCCTTATAACGAGTGCTCTGAGCAGGTGTTAACCCAAGGACACATGAATGATGCTTTGCCAAACCTTGTACTGCCAGTGGGAAGGTTCCTGTCCCCCATCAGATGACCGCCACCTTGCATCCATGAGGCCTGGCCAAGGCATGATGTAGCACTAGGGTATCAAAGTGGTGGATTGCATATCATACATTGTGCCACTTATTGACAATGGCACAGGGATTCCAGACTTGTTGGGCCACTTGATCCCCACTAGTATGACGCAAATGTTGAGCAAGGACACAGTAGTCCACTTACCTCTGGGTGCTGATGGTCAACAATGGATAGCCATTATGCCAGTGACATGTACATGATACCGTAGATGGCTGGTAGGAAGCTGGTATAGATTTGGAGTTTGTCAGTGTTCTGGAATGGTTGTGGACAGCATATGTCATTTGAGGATGCTGTGTAGATTGCATGTCTATTCTACCTCCACCCAATGCTGTATTTAATGCTGTGTTCTCCTAATGTTTCAGCTGCCAATATGACCCCAGCCGAGAAACATACTTTGGAGAAGAGGGCTGACTGGTACAGACACATCATGGATGTACAGGCTGGGTACCAAAGGATAGAAAAGAAATGTAGGAGGGAGAAGTCCACTGGGGCTTGGCATGCATTTTCTCATGGGGGACCTCCGCTACAGCCCAAAACTGTGAAGGCCACACCAGGCAAGAAATCTGGGGTCAGGGGGGCCTCTGCCAGTCCTACCCAATCCACATCTACTGCAGCTATCAACAGCCAGACACCCCAACAGTCACCTGCTCCAGCCACAACCTCAACCTTTGAGGCTGACATGAGACTGAACATGGCAGCCATGATGGCAAGATTGGCTAAGTTAGAATAAGACAATGCCAGGAACTATAAATTGCTTAAGTACTTCAAGAAGAAACTGAAGATGTTAACTTTTTGTGGCGCAGCCTCCCAGTTCCTTCCCTCTACCTTTTACTAATGTTAACTTTTTTAGTGGGTTTTAGGTGGGTGGTGTTAGGATAGTACAATAGTGTAGGTTTGATGTAGGTTAGTGTAAGTGTAGTTGGGAGTGGATTTTAGTAAATTTTTTATTGTGGGGAATTGGATGTGGGGTTATGTTAGGGTGTCTATATTAATAAAAAAAAATAAAAACAAAAACAAATTTAAAAAATCTACAAAAACATACCAAAAATATATATTTGTTTAAGATATAGGTTAAGTTAGTACATGTGTAGCTTTAGTTTATGTTGTCCTACTTGTATTGTGTTTCTTAAGGAGGATGTGGGGGACAATGTTTATAGTGTGGCATTACATGTGTAAGATAATTTTAGAAAAGGATGGATAGGTGTAGGTGTAAATTAAGATAAGTTAGTTTAGGTTAGTTTAGTGTAGGGTAATGTGTAGGCTAGGTTTTGATATGATGTTCTGAATGTGTTTTGATAAATCCTGTTATTATTAGACAATTATCTCTCCATGTTGATTGAGTGTCTGGGTGTTCTCATGTGTGTACTGGCCAAGTAGGAGGAATGCCTTAGGGTATGCTTTCTGTCTTTATTTACATGGCTGACCATGTGCCTCCCTATGACCAAGGAGCTGTCAGATTGGCTTCTAAATGACATCAGATATTTAATACATTTGTCATCTACAGTTCAAGCCATTCATATTGTGTATGTATATGGAATCTTTGATAGGTAAGATTGGAACTTCAACTGTCAACGCTGGGGTCTGGCAGAATTATTGGTGGAAAATGTGGCACATGTGACATCAGCCATTTTACGGTCTGTATCCTGCCACACTGACAGTTGCCCATCACTGATGAAATTTGCCTCTTCTGAACCGAACATGTTAGTTGTACTGGTGCTCTCCACTGGGTAAATTACCAGATACTTGGTTCTGACCTATACATGAGATATGCCAACTTCCATGGATATCTGTTCATTACAGGTATTTAACGCTCTGTGAGTTGGTTGTAGCCCACAACACTATCATTCACCTTTTTCATGTTAGGATCCTAGTGTTGGCTTTGTGTCTAACAGTAGTGCACACATGTAATTAGGTTATGTTCTTGCTTCACACAATGCATACATTTAGCTGAGTTCATGGATCACAGTACACATTGACATGTTACATGTGAACAAAGAGATTTGTGTACAGGTGCAAGTGTATTTTCCAGTGGAATACAATATCCAGTTCACAGACCCCATGTGCGATCCTGAGCCATTTGTTGTACATTCAGAGTCCAAGAGTTAGGACATGTCATGAGACATGTTTAGGAGAAGTGTGCATTAGTGCATTAGGTGTCCAAATTGCCAATAGGTATGAATTGAGACAATGACAGTACATAGCAGACAAGTCAACAGTGGTTGAGTGAAGATCTGTCACAACACTGGCATGATCTTAAGCACAGAACTAAGGAGATGGTGTCCATGTGGCACACACTGGTGTTACTGGATGGTTTTCCGTGTGAATGTAATTACTTCCACATCTTCATCCTCTGATGTGTGTGGTGCCTCCAGCGCTATGGGTGGTGATGTTGTTGAGGTTGCCACACACACATCAGGGGATAGTGATGTGAAGTCAAAGGTCCTGGCAGCTGCCATTTGTGGGAACACATTAGGCATCACTGCAGCAAGGAGGAACTGCTGATCTCTCGACATTGCAGCAACATCACAGTGGTAGGCAGCTATGTTTTCCCTGAGGGAGGCCACTTCCCGCTGTATGGACCACATGGTATTCTGTATAGCCCCCAGCCTGTTGTTTATCATGCTGCTGCCACTTTGGGAGGACAGTTGTTGAAGCCTCTGCCTCATGACAGCAGGTATGTTGGCCAGGGACTGCTGGAGTCCATGTAGTGGGGACTGAGTGCCTCTGATGGCAGCTGAGTTGTTCTTATTTGGACTGAGGCACCTCTGCACTTCCTCTACGCTGCCTGCTATGGCTTCATCCATACCCGCACCTGATTGGCCAGCTCCCGCTTGACTCCTACCACTGTCCTCTGAAAGGTGATATCAAGGTCCTCGAAGTCCAGGGCTGTGTCAGTACTGGCTGGTGCTGTGTGTTGGTAGCTTGGTGGTTAATGTGCAGAGCCCGCAATGCTGTGTGTCCTCCCTGCGACTGGGGGTGGTGTCTGGGGGAACCTAGGACATCTTGGAGAGACTCTTCATTGATGGTCGGCAGCTGGTCACCCACGTCATCTGTAAAATCCAGGACAGGCAGGTCAGCAGAAGGTAAGGTATCATCCTCTGCAATGAGATAGTGATATGTCAATCTTTCACTGTAGTGGCTGTTGACATGGCACATCATTTACTTGCTACTGGAGACTCAGTGACATGTTACAGACCAAGGTTGTAGTTGTAAATTATGTGTTACATTGTGGATCACACATGGGGCAAACTGTCATGGTATTTTGTGCTTTGATCCCACACCACCAAATTCCTTGCAGGCTTTTTGCCCCTGCCACTGACACCATGGTGGCATGTAATTTACCTTCCTATTCACCATGGTGGACATTTTCACAGTAGCGTAATGTGTGCTGTCACTCTTTTGGTGTTATAATGCATTGGCACCATAAATGATGGCACTAGTGCAGCAAAGCACAGGTAGGTCCATTGCTTACAATGCTTGTGCTACATTCTCATCTGCATCCAGCAGGGACCACACATGTGCCAACTGGAAGGGACAGTCCAACCATTATGGATTGTCTGCCCCATTAGTTTGTCCATCTCTATATTTGGGACATTTCCTTGCATACAGCATATGTGCCACATGCATATGATGGGCCATGGATGTAGAATGTGGATCAGTGCATGCATTTTGAGACTTTGTTGATGTGGCACAAGGGGAATGTGCAGCTTGGATCTACATGGGTAACTATTTGTATGGTGGTACAGTTGCATTACGGGCTAGTGACATTGTGCCAGTAGTGCAACTTTGATGCCACTTGTGACAGTTCTCATGGATGTAGATGTCCCATTAAGCAGAACATCAACCATTCACACAACATAGTCAACCTTTTTACATAGTGAGATTGCAGCTACTTCTACAGCTGCACAAATAATGGTCACAGACATGCCTCATGTGTTGCCTGAGTTCACTTTTGTGCTTATTCCCAAATAGCGCATGGAGGTGTGTGGAGTTGTTCTTGGTCCACCCTGTGCGCTTTGTGTTCCACTGGTTGCACACTTAGGGCCTGACTTTTTCTGAAGTGGCACAGCTCAGTGCAGAAGTAATATAAGGTGCACGGCGCTGCGCCACTTTAGCAACGCAGGGATGCGCCATGTTTACTGGAATACGGCACACCCCTGCATTTCCCCCTGCGCAGATTTGTTCTCCCTGCACCAACACAGGCATCCTTGCACCATAGTGAAGGGGTGCCTGCGTTGAGGGGATAGATTGTTTATGTGCAGGGAGGTGTCCCTTCTGGCACATGTACAAGCAATTATGTGTGCTGCAGGATGAAGCACACATAAGAAGGGCAATGACACAAGGAGGAAGGAAAGCATTTTGCCTTGTTGCCCCATTCTGACTCCACCCCTGGGATGGTAATGACTACAGTCACAGTCTCTGATGAACATGTTGTGATGGATCTGGGGCAATACCAATATGCAATGGATGTTGTTGTGGCACAGCCACAGCCACACTAATTGCACCTCCCTTCCAGGCAATGTGCTGCATATTTACAAGTGGTGTGGAGCTACAGTAAGTGGCTTATGTCCACGCTGTGTATATGTCGGAGTGCATTGTGCAAGAAGAACATCACCACAAGTGTGACGTGGGTGACGATGGGGTGTTTTGATTCAGGGCGTATGTGTCCTGATGTAACCCTTTAGCATGTATTGAGTGTGCTCTATGTGCATCCCCCTTCTGCCATTTGTGAGATTCCAGATAGTCTCCCCCTGCAACTTACCCTGCATTTGTGGTAGTTTTTGGTAGTCTGCACTGTCCTGCGATTCCAGTGACCAGCTCCTCTGGGATGAACGCTGACACCATCTCCTCCAGGTCATCCAGGTCCTCCTGTGGTGGGGACTTCCACCTCGAGTCTGCAGTGCTGCCTTTCAGTTCTTGGCCAGTTTCTCCATAGTTCTGCTCTTGCAATCGTGCCAGCACTTCTTGCAATCAGTGACAGGCCTCCTCACCTCTGCCACACTGTTGACTTTGTCTACTAGTACCTGCCACATGGCCTCTCTCCTACCTACTGCCAATTTGGAGGCGACAAAGTGCTGGTGTTGGTGCTCCGTCACCTCTCTGACCAAGATGTCATGCCCCTCCTCACTAACGCAGCACTTACGCTTCCTCTTCTCCTTCTCCTCTGACTTTTCTGGACCCTCCTGGCTGGTACTTGGCTGATTGGTATTTCCATTGGGTCTCTCCTGGCCTGCAGTCTCCATCTTGTCTTTCCAAATGTTTTTTTCTTGCTTGAGTGTTTTTTTTTTTAATGCAATTGGGGTTAAATATGGTGCTAACCCTTTTTGTGTTAAAAAACGTGCCGCAAAACGGTCTAGCGACACTTTTGCAACATTAGCGTCATTTTGTCTTACGGATTGTTGCAGTGGTTAGCGTCATTTTTGTGGCACTACCATTCCTTAGCGCCATTGTGTGTAATATTTTTAATATGGCGTACTGATGGCACTAGGAAATGACGTTAGCTCGCAGTAAATTATTTGACACACAACTGCGCTAGTGCAGTCGTGCTTCTTTTTTCTTAAATTTGGGCCAATGTTTTTTGAGGTTACGGTGTGTCTAGCATTCTGACTAGGTACACTATGGTTTGCAGGATATACGCCCCTCTGGGCCCCCATGGGGCACATTGGAGTAACAGCACATTGGATTCGGTCTGGAGCTTACTATTACCTTTATTATTTCCAGGGCTAGCAGTTTCCCGAAGGCGGGAGACAATCAAGAACAATTACTAATTGTTAATGACACATCACCGTTTGTGATGTGGTTAATTGGCATGTTGCTTGACAACCCATGGGGGGTGTATCTCTTTATTTAGATTTTTGACGACAGCTTGCTATTGTACGTGGTTTCCTGTTACATGCCTTGTTATTGTGTTTTTACTATTTCTTTTATTATGCATATGTTTCTTGTTTTCCTTTAACTTTGTGTTCTCGAGTCACGTAGCGTTGTCAAACACTCCGTGTTCAAGTGATTCGGTCTGGAGTCAGTTGGCGACAGACTCTCGACTCGGATGGTTGTGGGTTACGCTGTCGTGGGTCCCATTTCTTGGAATAAACATTCTTCTACGGTATTTGTGTACTTGAGCATTTTTATATTGGGAAGTATAACCGCCCATCCCCACATTTTTGGTACCAGGAGTGGGGTGCTGTTGAAAGGTGTACTCCCGAAGGACGTTGCTGTGCCAGGGACCCACCGACCCAGTTGCCGTCACACCGCCTCTTCTGGAAGTCAGAAGCGGAAAGTTTTTGCAGGAAGAAAGAAACAACGAAAGAAGGAACGGCAACGAAGGCAATTTTGCGTGAGTTACACTGCCATCCATCAGGCTATTTCACGAAACATATTTGTTGTTATTCGGAGGCAGGCGATTGGAGGTGCGCGTGCGGCATTACTCACCTGTTGCACGAGCTGTAGTCTATCGCCCCGTGCTCCACGAGCATCTGTTTCGTCGTCCCGAGGTATCCGCACGTCAGCACGTAACCAGATGCACGCATCATTGCAACGACGCATAGCAGCGACGCAGGCTGTTGACGCCGACGTTTTCACTTTTCTTCCTGCTGCCTGGTTGCCGCCTCACTACACTGTGCTTACGAGACTTTGCCAAGGATAATATTTCACCTACCCGCGGTGAGCGCACTAACTACCGACGTTGTTTGTTTAAGTTGAATACAAGTCAGAAGTTTTCTTGTCGCAGTGTGGGATATTTATTTACTTAATAATTAAAGGACAGGTTAGGAGCTTTCTTCACCATTGTATGGACACCAGGAGGAGGAGTGCACTGTGCACCAGGAGTTGACTTCTTAATTTAACCTTGGGACAGACTGCATATGCTTAACTTTGGAGTAGACCATAAATGTGTATGATGCATGTAACTAGTATCTTTATGTAAACCCTGCCCTACGTGCCATTAGTTAGTTCCATGCACATATAATACTGCCATATCATGGCTACTTCTCAAAGTGTTGTCCAGCCTCCGCCCTTCCTACAGAAAAATGGGAGACCCGAGTTGAGTTGTTCTGTTGGAGAGATTCAACTTTGCCATGTGTAAGCAGGCTGCTGATGAGTCTGTGGAGGAATATGTGGCTACGTTACGAGTACTAGCAGCCAAATGTGATTTTGGTGCCAATGTTGATCTACACATAAGAGATCAATTTGTCTTTTATTGCTTCTCAAAAATAATTCAGGAGCGCCTTTTAGCTTGTCGCAACCCGACATTGGTGGAGACCATTGACATCGCTAAAAGTATTGAAAGGTCTATAGTCTCTTCCAAAGTTCTATCCAATCATAATTCTCCTAAGGCAGTCAGCTGTGTGTCAGAAGAAGATGCTGTTTGCACAATCAGTGACAAATTCCAGAAAGGTAAGAGGAATCCTGGTCAGAGTATGGGCATGTCTGTCTGTTTCAGGTGTGGCTCTTACAGCCACATTGGAAATTGCCCATCTTGTCCTGCTTTAAACAAAAAATGCTTGAAATGTCGCAAAGTAGGTCATTTCCAAAAAATGTGCAGAATGGGCAAGTTCAAGCCAGGTTCGAGCAACAATGTATCCAAAGTGCACAGTAGCAACGTATATACCACAGAGACAGAAAATTATGTTTCTGAATGCATGAGTAGACTTTCTAATGTTGTTCTGACCGTAGGCACACACAAAGATTTGGACACCAACGAGGGCAACATCAAAGGACCCCTATGTGAGGCAAGCATTGGTGGGAAACGACTAATGGTCATAGCAGATTCTGGAGCCCCAGTGACCATAATAGCGGACAAAACATATTTTACATTATGGCCAGAGTTATCTGGGTTGCAGTGTCCTGACATCAATCCAAAAGCTTTTGGTGATCAAGATATAGACTTGTTAGGATTTTTCTTGTCAGATTTTTCAATTTTAGGGATACGTGTGTATACCAAAGTCTGCGTAGCTGTCAATGGGAGAAATATCATTGGTTGGAGGGTTTTGGCCAAACTCTGGATTATTTTACGTCCTGCCCATCATACGCCCATTATATTAGCTGATTTACCGGTGAGTTGTGACCCTGTCTTGTCGGTGTTGTCTTCCGAGTCAGTTTTTTCCAATCTGAAACTTCAATTTCCTCGGGTATTCCAGGACAAAGTTGGAAACGTTAAAGGTTTTGAACATAGTATCAAGCTCAAGAAGGGGGCATCACCCATAGTTCACAAAGTTAGGCCAGTACCCCTGAGTATCAGGCAAAAGTTGAAAGAGTTATTGGATAAATTGATTGGTGAAGGTATGGGGATTTGAGATTATGCGTGGACTTGAGGTCACTAAATAAAAACATACTAATTGACTGCCATCCCCTCACTCACATACAGGAGTTAATTACTAGCATAGGTAACTCCAGATACTTTTCTACCATTGATCTACACTCAGCATACCACCAGATACCTTTGAGCGAAGACTCTCAATCCCTTACCACTTTTGTAACCGCTTTTGGGGCGTATAAATATCGTAGGCTTCCATTTGGGTTGCCGTCTGCAGCCAGTGTCTTTCAAAAAATGATGGACACTTTGTGTAGTGGTTTGGACAATGTTGTAGCCTTCCAAGATGATATCTTGATTCACACAGTTACAACAGAGGAGCATATTGCTCTTTTAAGCAAAGTTTTTGGCATACTACAATCATATGGTATGACAATCAAAGCAGAAAAGTGCAAAATTCTGACTGAACAGGTAGAGTATCTTGGTCATACTATCTCAGCAGAAGAAATAAAACCTAAACTCTGCAATCTAGAAGCCATCAAAAATGCTCCTGCTCCTTCACATAAGGATACTTTGCGTTCGTTCATGGGTCTGTGCGAATACTGTGCACGTTTGTGCCCGGGTATGCACTAATAGTCCAACCTTTGAGATCCATGCTCAAGAAGGGTCAGAAATGTATCTGGGACGACATAATGGATACAACTTTCCAAAAGGTGAAGGATTTAGTGTTATCTGCACCTTCACTAAAACCTTTCATACCTTCGGGTGAGTCATTCATAGCTGTAGACGCCAGTCTAAAAGGTTTAGGAGCCGTTTTTGGGCAGCTGGTTAATGAAAGGAAGAACACAGTTGCGTTTGCTTCTAGGTCTCTTTCAGAAGCAGAGATACATTTTAGCACCATAGAAAGGGAGGCCTTAGCTTGTGCCTCGTCTGTGGAAAAGTTCAAAACGTACATATGGGGTAGAAAATGTGACGTGTTTACTGACCACAAGCCATTAGTGTACCTTCTTAGTGGCAATGGCTTGGAGAAAGCTTCCGCTCGTTTGGTGCGTATTTTATCCAAATTGTAAGAATACAATTTAAATGTCAAATATATTCAAGGAGGTATGAATATTCGTGCTGACTGTTTATCCCGCATGCCGCTGGCAAATTTCTGGTGGTGAAATGGAAGGTCATGAGGATGAATGTGTGGTTGGTTTAGTGGAAGCTGTCTCAGCTTGTGATGGCAGTATCACAGTTGATGAGTGGGGAACAGCCATGTCCACAGACAAAGTACTGTCTCGCGTGGCTCATTTCTTTAATTGTGGTTGGTCGACAGAGAAAACTCTAGATAATGTAATGAGAATATTCAAACAAGTGTCGGGAGAATTATCATGTATCAATGAAATTTGCATGAGAGATGACCTATTCATTCCTCCTAGTGATCTTCGTCATAAGATTATTAAAATTGCCCATCTAGGACATTTGGGAATCTCAGCTACAGTGAAAAAGCTGAAAGCATCGTATTGGTGGCTTGGTTTACATGAGCAAGTTACACACTTTATCAATAATTGTGAACATTTTGTTGTGTCTGACAAGCACTTGAAGAGTTACACCAAACCCTTGCATCCTGTCCCTTTCCCCACTAAAGCATGGGACAGTTTAGCCATTGATTTTTCTGGGCCTTTCTACATTTTACCGAGAGAAATGAAGTTTTTGATTGTACTTGTTGATTACTACTCAAAATGGATATATTATTAATTTGTCGAATCTGCTGACTCTGAGTCTGTTACAATATTTCTAGAGAGACTTTTCCATCTAGAGGGTTCACCGACTTCTATAATTACTGACAATGGTGTTCATTTTTCGTCTCATAAGATAGAGGCCTTTCTCAGGAAATATGGTATTAGGCACTCACAAGTAGCACTGTATAGTCCCTCCTCGAACGGCTTGGTAGAGAGGGCCAACCGTATTTTGAAGGAGGGTATACAGACAGCTATTGCCATGAACGTAGATGTTGCACATTTTGTTCAGGAAAAGATTTGGGCGTACCATACCACACCTCATTCTACCACAGAATTAACTCCCTTCTCACTTCTTAGAGGAAGGGAAGCTATCACTAATTTGACTCCCACATGGCTTCTACAGAACAGGAAATCTAAGAATGAAGGGGAAAGTTCGATAGACTTAAATAAGTTAAGATGTACAGTGGAAAAAAAACAATTGGCACAGAAGAACTATGACCTCAGGAACAGAGTCAAAGAAATCAGTGTCAATGCCCAGGACTTTGTCTTAATCAAAAAAACGCATGAAGTCATGAAAGGGGAGTCCAAGTTTTCTTTACCTGTTAAAGTCATCAAAGTTAACACAAATTCTCTTTTATTAGAAGGGAATGGATGGTGGAATAGGAACAGTGTTGTTCCGGTATCTAAGGAACAAGCTAAGATATTTGGTAAAGTTTACTCTGAGCCTGATCGAAGTAGTTCTTCATTTCCAGCCGACTCAAATTCCACGTATTTTTCTATTGGTAACAGTAATGTGCATACTGAACCGGGTGCTATCTTGACAACGCTAGACTCCATGCCAGCAACTTCGGTACAGACTTCTCTGGACACTGCGCCATCTACTTCAACACAAGCTGAAACCATTCCATCTGACCAGTCCAATATGGGTGCTAATACTGGCGCAATTGAAGACAAAGAAGAACGCACAAGATTGATACGTGTTATTAAGCCGCCTACTAGGTTTCGTGATTACCTGTTGAATTGAATTTTGTTTCATTTTTGTCAGGAAGGGAGGTGATGTAACATGCCTTGTTATTGTGTTTTTACTATTTATTTTATTATGCATTCATTTCTTGTTTTCCTTTAACTTTGTGTTCTCGAGTCACGTTGCGTTGTCAAACACTCCGTGTTCGAGTGATTCGGTCTGGAGTCAGTTGGCGACAGACTCTCGACTCGGATGGTTGTGGCTTACGCTGTTGTGGGTCCCATTTCTTGGAATAAACATTCTTCTACGGTATTTGTGTCCTGGAGCATTTTTATATTGCGAAGTATAACCGCCCAGCCCCACATTTCCATCACTACGTGGGTGTGTTTGGACTGGTTTGTGTGGCAATATCTATGCCGCTCCACAGAGCTCCTTTTATAAATATCTCACATGATAACCAGTCACCTTTGGGTCATTTGATTATCTTGCCGCTGTTCCATCCTAGAATCCCACACTGATGGTTTCCCACAAATTGCCTCGTAGATTTTTGATTTATTTTGAGTTCCCCTGTGGATTCCTACCCTTGAATAATTTTGAATTATTCAAGCCTTATTTTTGGATCTTTAACTTTGATTACGCTTGGTAAGCATTTTTATCTATCTGCATCATACAACTGTGAACTTTGTTTTAGATTTATTTTTTGACTCAATACACTGTTTAGATGTGTGTCATGATGATTTACAGATCATGATATATTGTCAGTTTTTATGATATTATAAAGGTTTTGTTCAGGAAAACGAACCTAGTGTGACTTAATATTTGGACCATTTTTTGTGAAGTAGGGAAGTGTTCCAATAAGTGTCCATGGGGATGACGGGTTTTTCTTGATTTCTCCATTTTCAGATCTATAGGATTCTCTTCCATTCTATGTATGTGCGGTTGTTGCCAATAGCAAGATCCTTTGGCCGTATCTTTAAGTGACACATTTGTTAGCAGGTTGGTGCTTCACTAGCATAATGGTCCATAGGGCGCTCTCTACTCTGTTTTTTATTTTCTAATATATCCTATTTCTCTTTCCTTTCTCCAGGACTATATCGTGGCCTGTTTTGTCCTGATGATGATCCTTAAATAAACAAGGATCGAAATGTTGACTGTTATTATAGCAATATATGGGCCTTTATGGTCGAGCAAAATGTGTGACTCAAATATTAAGCAATTCTTTTTCACTCATATCTGAATTGAATTCTACAACGCTAGCCCTCCAGCTGTTTCTGTGTGTGTGTGTGTGTATATAAAGATATATATATATATATATATATATATATATATATATATATATATATATATATACAGTATATAGATACATACATATACATATGCATATATATATATATATGTGTATACATTGATCTTTTTATATGTGTATTTTGTATCTCACTTGCTTTGTTCACTAGCATGATTGTTAAAAGCACCTTGTGTTCACTTTCACAATTTGGCCATTTAAATTGTGGTTGCTGTTTATTGTCCTTCTGGATTGGCTAAATGACTATATAGACATTTATTTGCTTTTGCATACTTCCCTGTGTCAATCTTAATTTTTTTGTATTTTTTAACTTTGAACTTGAATTATCCCGGTTGAGACAGTGTTGCAAGTATATAGCATTTCTTGAAAGCATCAGACTATTCCAATAGTTCCCCATTGAGATTGTTAGTCAATGTGTGCGAAAATCGTCCTGCAAAACTTGGCCCAGTTTTCTCAGTTGGACAATCACCTTGGTCCCAACTTGAAAGCCAGATTTAGTTGCTTGGCACAATTTGTCACAAGTATTTATGCCCCCACATCTATATTCACAGTACCATTGATATCTTTTGTGGCACAATTCCTTTGGGAATAATGAGGTTACTAGAGTGCTAGAGTGAACTGTGGTAATTGTATATGTAATGTTAAGCTATAGATCCCTCTATAAGTTGTTATTGGTTGGGGTTTATTTATATTTTTCTCACTCAGTTTTATTTTTATTAGTTTTTTAATCTACTTGCATCCCTGTTTAGCTCTTTCTACAGACATTCTTAGCTGTCTGAGTGCTCATTTTCAACACAACAAGACCAGTAAAAAAAAGGACGGAATCTGGCTGCAGAGCCAGATGTTCATTTCTAGTTAGAGCCCTGAAGCCCTGCATGGGAACGTGGTGCCCCAGCTCATCTCCCAGACTTGAGCACCCTGCAAACTGGGAGGATGTGAGACGGAATCACCACATGGGGGTGCTAGTGGCCCTTCAAACTGTCGGGTGGTGAGGTGATGGGAAAACATTTGATTGGGCCATCTGCCCCCTAGCCTCCACCCAATACAGCAGTACCCCTGCATTGATGTTCTGAGGCCCGATGAGTGGCTATGCTGAAACGGAAGGTAGATGAATGGCGTGGCACCCATATGGGCATGGCAGTGTGCTGGTGTCCTGTCTTCCTTGCACCGCGGGAGGACATCAATTTCTGTGGCAAAGGGCCTTGACCAAGTGCTGCTCAATGGTGCTATCTAGGGAAGACATCCCATAAGGAACTGCTGCAAAGGCAGGGGGCAGGGAGGATCCTCTACTTCGGTCCCGCTGGCTTTGAGTAGTGCTTGTTGTGGTTCTCACGCTATACTGGGACCGGACCTTGATTCCTGAGCTGCCTGCACCTGAAGCCTGCTTTCAGAATGCCCCAAGCCCATTAACCTCATGAAGGTGCCTGCAGAGACTCCCTGCATGGCCACAGCCATCACCTTAATGTCTAGGGGATCTTCCCTACTAGCCTGAATAGCAGCCATTGTTTCCGGGACAGTGAGGGCTATGCCTCAAGTCCCCCACCTCCCATGGCTATGCTGTCGACCCTGCATCTGAGAGTCACACAGCTGTCCAGGGCCTGTCTGCTGATTGTACTGTTTAGGAGTAACAGCAGGACCTACTGATGGCTTTCAGGACTCCTCCCGTCGGTGGAATGGAACTGTTCTAGTCTCCCCGTACATTTGGGCCTGGAGGCTCAGATTCTCCATGAGTGATAGTGATTTCCAGCAAGAGTGTGTGGGCCTTTGCAAAGAGCCATGACTCAGTGCCAACTGGGTGATCATTTGCTCTCCATATATTATGTTCCAACACTGGGCAGGACCCCACCTCTCCCAGAGATGGCATTTGGCAAGGCGTTGCAAACGCTGCTCTTTTCTGAGGCTGTAAAAGTTGCAAAACGTTCAACTGCATCAACGCATTCTGAAGCCTCTCTGGAGACCATCCTTAAGGAAATCCCTGCCATAGGCTTAAGGGTGGGCTCTATGGATGCCACTATTTCTGAATTAGCTATTGAAGTTACATCCATGTAGACCAAAATAGGCTCCTTCAACGCCAGGGCGGATGGCCTAGAACATGATGTGACATGGCTGAAAGCCCAACTTGATAAGCTGGGCACCTGCACTACTCTGACCTGTGATTCCTCAAGCAGAAGGTGACCAGGTCCAGAAAGACATACGCTTCTATGGAATCCCAGAAAAATTGGAGCAAGACAACATGAGGGCCTTTCTGATTGACTTACTCTCCCACCCCACAAGCTTGCTGTTGTTTCCACTGCTTGAATTGCAATGAGCAGATAGAATTAAGTCCTGGGCACCCACATCAAGGGTTTCATCAGACCGTAACTGATCATTGCTTGCATTTACTGCCACAAACAGGCACAGCAGGTAATTCAGGAAACACAAAATCATGGCCTCTTCAAACGGGATGGTCACCATTTTCAGATATCTGATGATTTTTGTAAGGGTACCAATGTTAAAAGCAAAACCTTTCTGTCACAGAGGCTGAAATTCAGAAAATGTGTCATAAAGTATGGACTACTCAAACCAGCAATAATGTGGATAACAATGGAAAGCAAATCCACAACCTTCACAGAACCTAAAGAGCTCTCTGGGTTTCTATATAGCCTAAAAGATCACCACAATTCATCGCTCAGTGATAAACCTCCCCATCCTTGTGCTAATTCATCTACTTTCATTTCTAGGCCCCAGGAATGTTGCTTTGACAAGAATTTGGAGAGGGAGAGATTGATTTGCACAGTGGATTTACTCACCCATGAGGCCAGCAGGGACAAATCAAGATCACTCTTAAATCTGAATTCACAGTCAAAGGAAGACTCAACAACGGTCCCACAAGCTGTAGACTGACAGGGTTGATGGCTGAGTACAATAGCTAGGCTCCCTCCAGAAATTGTTACTCTTTCATGCATCCTTCTTTTTCTCAGTATTTCCATGTCTTCTTTTATATTTCTTCTTTCTCTCTCTCTCTCTCCTTCTCTTTCTCCTCTTTCTTCCTCTTTCTTGTCTCCTTTTACTCTTAAGCCTCCCCCCTACAGTTTGTGATTGTACTGATAACTATCTTTCTTGGTTGGGGGGAGGCTGTGAAATGTTAAATATGACATCTGAGCTCAGAATTGACCATTCATAGATATGGATGTCTATTCCTCGGAGGTGGGCACAAGTCTGGACTTTCTTCATGTGTGCTTTCCCATATCTCTTCTCTTTTACCTCCCAGTGTTGCTGCTTTCATCCGCATGGAACAATATTTGCACTCCTTGCCCCAATGTCATATTCTCCTTTACATACATCGACTTTTATGTATACCTGTGCTAGTTCACACCTGTTCCACTTGACCTTTTCCAAAGGGGGCTCCTGCCCGGGTGGTCTGCTGGATGTCTTTAGGAGTATAGACCGCCCAGTTGAAGTTATAGTTGAAGTGTTTTGATGGACCATGTACCCATGCCTTCTTTTCTGGTGCCTGATGACTTAAACAAACTTGCTTATCAACCAGCCATGTTTTTTGGAACTGTTATAGTGTTTCTCATTTTCTGCATACTGAAAGGGTAGTGCAGCTTTCTCAATACTATCCACCTAATTCTGAAACTCTCCCCCTTCTCCATGCCTCCTACCTATACTAGCAAGGTTCCTTCCCTATCCAATCCTTTTCCTCTTAAGACCTTTCTGACTTTGGCCCCAGGGGTGAAAACCCAACCTACTATGAGCAATATTTGCTGCCTGTACCAGAACCTCAGGGCTTCCTCCACACTGCTCCCCTTAAACCCTCTCTTTTCACCTCACTTTTAGGGACCATGCAACCAAAACCTCTTGTGGTTAATTCCTGAAATGTTACCAGACTGGCAAAAGGAGGAAGATATTAACCTATTTGGCTTCCAAACAAGCTGGCATTGCCCTCTTAGAGGATGCTCCACATTAGAGTGCAAAAGAGACTGAAAAACCTAATTGATACTGGGTGGGGAAAGTCATTAAAAGTTGCCTTTTAACACACTAGGCATTCCCTTCACATTCATCTAGTTCCAAGACATGTGGGATAGTAATCCTAAGAAAGAAATCCCTGCTTGTACTGTCCTGCAGACGTATACAAATGAACCAGGTAGATTTGTTCTGGAAAAGGTGCAACTTGGTTTTAGGATGTTTGGTGTGGGAACCAATATGTCCAGAATGGAGCCAAAATGACTTTCTTGATCAGGCTGAACAGGACACTGCCTGACCTGGACACAACTCATATTATGCTGGGGGGCTGGAAACTGACACTAGATTCTCTCCTGTGTTGCACAGGACCCATAGATAAGCCAACAACAATAATAGGGAGCTCATTGGGGATATTATGGCGGATCAGGGTCTCATTGACGTGTGGCGTCTGCTACACTATTCAGAGAAGGATTATTCATTATTTTGGTGGCATATAGCTTCCATTCCCAACGGGACTATTTTCTGATATTGCAACCCACAGTCTCTAATACTTTGGATGGTGAAATACCAGAGGGCTCTATATTGAACCATGCGTTGGTCTGCTTGGCCATAGTCTGTGGCCTTACTAGGCCCAGAAGGAAACCATGGTGTCTTAGTGTTGTGTGCTATATATTGTCCCATGAAAAGGTGGTACCAAATTCACATTAAACTACCTATGTGGAGGACAACAAAAGGTTGATGTCTTCCACCAGGTTTTGTGGGCAGCTGCTAAGGTTACAGTTAGCCCTCAAGTCATGAGAGACTGTAACATTAAGTCCATGATACAGCGATATGCTAAAAACCCTACCATGGTGGCCCGACAGGTGCTGGAATCAGCTAACATGGAACTCAAAACCCTGTACACTACTAAAACTGAATAGTTGCTTTATCGCCTGAGAGCCCACCTCTACAAGCAGGGCGAAAAAGATTCCGCCGCCTGAGAAGGGTCTGGAACCCAAGTCTGGCATGTGACATGCCATATTATGCCACACAGCATGTCATGTTTTTTGGATATGATGTTTCATGTATTATTGTGCTAGAACGCCCCAGAAGTGCCAGTAGGTTATTCTGGAGACTACTCTTTCACTTGGATTAAATTAATATATATTTTTCTTAAAGTATGTAAACAAATAATCTTTTGGTGGGGCTTGAACCCTAGCCAGAACACTTACTTATACACTGTAGCTACCAGTACACCATTTAATAGCTAGCATTTTCTTTACGGCTAAAAGTCTTTATAATTGCTACAGTATACAGACATCCTTTTATTCCCATGACAATTTTCTTTTACATGCCGCAATTTCACAGTTGGTTTTCATGCTTTATAAGCAAATAACCTTTCCTGTTCTTCACTCTGGCACTAACCTAATACATTTTTTTTTTCCTATACAAGCTTCCTCTTTCTCTCGTTCAACAAATTAAGAGATTTCTTTCACAGCAAACCTTTCTGAATTTCTGACATGCACTGCCTTGACTAATGGGCCACAAATCTCCAAGCCAGTGATAGGAGTTGATTTAGAAAGAGACCTCTTTCATTTGGGTCAAATAAAAAAAAAAGAGAAACAACATGCAAAATGAATTTGACCAGATATTGTTTGAACCCTGTTCAAAAGCAATACAAGTCCTTGGAGTTAACAACTATGCAAACTAATTCATCAATTAGTATAAGTGGCTTAAGTCTTTCTTTTATTTCTAGGATGTTTTTATGATACAGCCACAAATACACAGTTGCTTTTCATACTTTATAAACACATAACCCTTCCTGTGCCACCCTGGCACTGCCCCATGCATTTCCTTTTTCCTATACAAGCTTCCTCTACCTCTCATTCAGCAAATTAAGGGACTTCTTTCACTGCAAACCATTCCACCCTTCCAAATGCCACAGGATGTCATGAACGTCATGACACACAAAAAAACGTTAAATATGATTTTCTTCAGGTGGGGTTTGAATGACGTGTAATCATAGAAATGGGTTAAAATTCCTTCTTTTATTTCCATGAGCATTTTCTGTTACATGCCACAAATTCACAGTTGCTTTCCATACTTCATAAGCAAATAATCCTTCCTCTTTTTCACTCTGGAACTGACCCCATGCATTTCTTTTTCTATACAAGCTTCTTCTATGTCTCATTGAACAAATGAAGGGATTTCTTTCATTGAAAACCTTGTCACAGCATATCATGAATTTCTGACATGCACTGCCATGACCAAATAGGCCTCATATCTCCCAAACAGTGATAGGGGGTGATTTACAAGGGACCTCTTTCATCTGGGTAAAATAAAAAAAATAAAAAATAAAAAAACAATCTAAAAATATGAATTTTGACAGGTGGGGTTTGAAAGCTGGTCAAAACCAACACAAACCCATGTGATTAACTACTACACCAACCATTTTATTTATAGTGCTGTTTAACTAAATACATTGCAATCATAGAAATGGTGTTGTTCTTTAATTTTTAGGATGATTTTATGTTACATGCCACAAATAAACAATTGCTTTTCTTGCTTTATAAACAAATAACCCTTCCTCTCTCTCATCCTGGCACCATGCATTTATTTTTCTTATACAAGCCTACTCTATCTCTTATTCAACAAATTAAGGGATTTCTTTCACTGCACACCTTGCACCCCCCCCCCCACATGCCACAGCATGCCACAAATTTCTGACATGCACTGCCATGACTAAATAGGCCACAAATCTCCCAGACAGTGCTAGGGGGTGATTTACAAAAGGAGTGCTTTCAATTGGGTCAAGTTAAACACAATTTTTTGAAAAACTAAAAAGCTAATTTCTCAGGTAGGGTTTGAACCGTGGTCAAAAGCAACTCAAACCCATGCAGTTATCCACTATAAAAAACAACCTAGTGATAACTTGCATGGGCTAAATTCCTTCTAATCAAAGAAATGGTATTGACGTCTGTCTTTTATTTCCATGATGATTTTCGATTACATGCCACAAATTCACAGTTGCTTTTCATACTTTATAAATAAATAACCCTTCCTCTCTTTCACCCTGGCACTGGCCCCATGCATTTCTTTTTCCTATACAAGCTTCCTCCATCTCTCATTCAGCAAATTAAATGACTTCTTCCACTGCAAACCTTTCCCCCCTTCCAAATGCAACAGAATGTCATGAATTTCTGACGTGCACTGCCATGGTTAAATAGGCCACAATCTCTCAGATAGTGCCAGGGGATGAGCTACAATGGGACCTCTTTCATTTGGGTACATTTTTAAAAAAAATAAAAAAAACTCAAAATATGATTTTCTCCAGGTGAGGTTTAAACCCTGGTCAAAAGTAATTCAAGCCAATGCAGTTAACCGCTATACAAACCAAACTAACGAAAGTGCTAAATGGTTAAATGCCTTGTAATCATAAAAATGGTTTCAAAATCCTTCTTTTATTTCCAGGATTATTTTCTGTTACATGCCACAAATTTACATTTGCTTTCCATACTTTATAAGCAAATAATCATTCCTCTTTTTCACTCTGGCACTGATCCAATGTAGTTCTTTTTCTATACAAGCTTCTATCTCTCATTGAACAAATTAAGGGATGTTTTTCACTGAAAACCTTGCCCCCCTTCCACATGCCACAGCATGTCATGAATTTCTGACATGCACTGCCATGACCAAACAGACAGTGCTAGGGGGTGATTTACAAGGGGACCTCTTTCATTTGGATAAATAAAAAATAACAAAAATAAGCTCAAAAATGAATTTCACCACGTGCGGTTTGAACCCTGGTCAAAATCAAAACAAACCCATGTGATTAACTACTACACCTACCACGTTCTTTTTAGTGCTGTTTGACTAAATGCATTGCAATCATAGAAATGGGGTGTCGTCCTTCTTTAATTTCTAGGATAATTTTATGTTACATGCCACAAATAAACAATAGCTTTTCATGCTTTATAAACAAATAACCCTTCCTCTTTCTCATCCTGGCACCATGCATTTATTTTTCTTATACAAGCCTACTCTATCTCTCATTCAACAAATTAAGAGATTTCTTTCTCTGCAAACCTTATGACCTCTACATACCACAGCATGTCACGAATTTCTGACATGCACTGCCATGACTAAATAGGTCACAAATCTCCCAGACAGTGCAAGGGGGTGATTTACAAAAGGACCGCTTTTAATTGGGTTAAATTAAAAAGAAAATGAAAAAAAAAAAAAAGGTAATTTCTGCAGGTGGGGTTTGCACCCTGATCAAAAGCAACACATACCCACGCTGTTAACCACTATAACAACCAAGCTAATGGTAGCTTGCATTGGCTAAATACCTTGGAATCATAGAAATGGTATTGAAGCCCTTCTTTTATTTCCATTAAGATTTTCTTTTACATGCCACAAATCCAGTTGCTTTTCATACTTTATAGACAAATAACCCTTCCTCTCTTTTACCTTGGGATTGACACTATGTATTTCATTTTCTATACAAGCTTCCTGTATCTCTCATTCAACAAATTAAAGGATTTCTTTCACAGCAAACATTGCCACCTTCCACATGGCACAGCATGTCATGAATTTCTGACGCATACTGACATGATAAATAGGCCACAAATCTCCCAGACAGTGCTCGGGGTGATTTATAAAGGGACCTCTTTCACTTGGGTAAAAAAAAAACAAAAAAAACAAAAAAAATGCATTTCTCCACATGGGGTTTGAACCCTGGTCAAAAGCAAAGCAATCCCACGCACATAACTGTTGGAGTGGACATTCTGATATGACTTGAAAGGCACAGAAGTTATTGTTAGTTGATTTTCTATTTGCATTTAAAGTCCTGAGATGCACTAATAGGTATTTTAAAGTGTACACGTTTTACCTTAAGGTGGACATTGTGCCTACCAAAGGTGGACATCGTGCTTACCCTGGCGGACATTGCGCCTAACAGTGTTTACTAAAATGCTAACCTGATTTATAACAATGCTTGAGAATAATTAATCATTTGAATGAATTATTATGAGCAGAAATTGTAGGAAAGTACCTACTTTCTTGGCATGTTACCCCCCAATGTCAACCTGTTTGTCAGTGTGTTTTGCCTGTCTCACTGGGATCCTGCTAGCCAGGACCCCAGTGCTCATAGTTTGTGGCCTATGAGTGTTGTCAGTATGCTTAATTGTGTCTCTGAAGTTCTGCTAACCAGAACTCCAGTGCTCATGCTCTCTCTACTTACCAAATCTGTCACTACACTTTAGTGACTCCATATTCCAATTCTAATTGGCACACTGGATCCCCCTTATAAGTCCCTAGTATATGGTACCTAGGTACCCATGGCATTGGGGTTCCAGGAGGTCAATCTATTGTATTTGCAACTGTTTGCACTATTCTAAGACTGTTTACTTACCTGATTGTGGTTACTAGTGTATATATTGTGTATAATACTTACTCCCATAAGGAGTATTGCCTTTAAGATATGTTTGGCCCTGTGTCACTAAAAAAGTACCTTTATTTTTGGTAACACTGAGTATTGTCTTTTATTGTGTATCAGTACTGTGTAACTATAGTGGTATTGCAAGAGCTTTGCATGTCTTCTAGTTTAGCCTTGACTGCTCTGCTACAGCTACCCCTAGATAGCCTAAACTGCTAGAACACTGCCTACTTTTCACTAATAAGGGATAACTGGGCCTGGTATAAGGTGTAAGTACCTTAGGTACCCACTACAAACTAGGCCAGCCTCCTACATTGGTGGTGCAGAGGTAGGATAAGTACTTGCAATTGCTTTACCACTTTGTTACTGGTGCTTTTCACGAGAAAAGTGTACTCCAATACTTAGAGCTAAATACAATTGTACCTAGCAGTCATTTTTTCACTTTCAAAAAGTTTTCAAAAGTTCAGAAAAGTTTTTCTTTTCCTCTAAAAAGTTAGGTCAAATAGTTTACTAACTTTGTACTCTTCTCCCTAACCTTTTCTTTCACCATGTCTGTTGTAGAGGCTACCCCCAGGGTTGTTAAAACCTCCTATAAATGTCTGAACTTCAAAAGTCTGAGGGGTCTCTGCTTGGAAAGAAGCTTAGGGATTGGGAATAACACTAAAAAGGAATTTCTCCTGAATCTCCTCTTGCAAGATGACCAGGAGCATCCTACTAGTCAGGTACAATCAGAAGGGGAGGTAGAGGGAGATTTCACCCAGATAGATTCAGGAGAGGGTCCTGAAGATCCAGGGGAGGGTCTTTCCACAGATCTTTCCCTTAACAAACCTCTTAGTGTAGCTGGTAGTGGGAGAGGGTCACACACAGGTAGGGCACCCTTCACACCTAGAGGCCAGGTCACTAGAGTAACTAAAGTTAGGGAAAGATCAACCTCTGCTCATTCCCGTAACACTTCTGTATCAGAAGTGTCCCACATATCCTACCCTGAGGATCAATCCCTAGATAGGGAACTCAGACAGCTGAGGTTGGAGGAGGCCAGACTGAGGCTGCAGCAGCAACAGTTGGCCTTAGACAGGGAATCCCTGTCCGTAGAAAGGGAAAGACAGGGGTTGGGGTTAGTTCCCCATGGTGGCAGCAGCAGCAGTAGTTTCAGAAAATCCAGTGTTAGATAACACACATTTGATTCCAGAAACCTGCACAAAATTGTCCCCCCTCACAAGGAGGGGGATGACATTTACAAGTGGTTTGCTGCACTTGAGAGGGCCTGTAAAGTTCGGAGGGTCCCTCAGGTACAGTGGGCTGCTATCCTGTGGTTGTCTTTCTCTCCCAAGGGGAGAGATAGACTCGTTACTGTTAGAGAGGATGACTCATACAACTACAATGTTCTGAAAACTGCACTCTTGGATGGATTTTGCTTAACCACTGAACAATATAGAATCAAGTTCAGAGAAACCAGAAAAGAGTCTTCACAAGATTGGATAGATTTTGTAGACTGTTCAGTGAAGGCCTTAGAAGGTTGGTTGCATGGCATGCAAGGTGTCTGACTAGGGCAGCTTATACAATCTGATTTTGAGAGAGAATATTCTTAACAATTATGTGTCTGATTCTTTGCACCAATATCTTGTGGACTCAGTTCTGACCTCTCTCCAAGAATTGGGAAAGAAGGCAGACAAATGGGTCAGAACAAAGGTGAGCAGAAAAGCTCATACAGGGGGTGACAAGGATGGCAACAAAAAGAAGGATGGTAAGTCTTCTGACAAGGGTGGGGACAAATCTAAAAATGAGTCTTCATCAGGCCCACAAAAACACTCTGGTGGGGGTGGTGGGCCCAAATCCTCTTTTAATCAGAACAAGGAAAAGAAACCATGGTGCTATTTATGTAAAATAAAAGGCCATTGGACTGTAAGGATTGTAAGAAGAAGGATGGTAAGTCCCATGACAGGGTGGGGACAAAGATAAAAAGTCATCAGAGTCTTCATCAGGCCCACAACAATCCTCTGTGGGTGGTGGGTCAAAATCATCTTCTAATCATCAGAAAAAGCCTTGGTGTTATTTGTGTAAGAGCAAAGGCCATTGAGCAAGTGACCCCACTTGTCCCAAGATAAACACCAAGCCTCCTACTCTACAAATAGCCAAACAAAGGGTGTAGCTGGGGTCACTTTTGGTAATGTAGTGGGGGTTGGTCTAGTTAGGGAGCCCACTGAGGCTGTTTTAGTTTCTGATTGTGGCATTGACCTTGCCACCTTAGTTGCTTGTCCCCTTAATATTGATAAGTACAAGCAACTACCCCTAATAAATGGTGTTCAGATTGAGGCCTACAGGGACACAGGTGTCAGTGTCACTATGGTGATGGAGAAACTGGTTGCCCCTGAGTAACACCTACTTAGTCATCAGTAAGACATTACTGACGCCCATAACAACACTGTTAGCCACCCCATGGCTCAACTGGGCGGGGGTTATTTCTGGTCATAAAAAGGTTATGGTATCCACTGACTTACCTGTAGAGTGTCTATTGGGCAATGTTTTGGAAACTTCAGCTTTGGCTGAAGTGGAGATGCAGGCCCATGCAGCCATGCTGGGCATTCCAGGGTATATCTTTGCTCTTAGCAGGGCTCAGGCCAAGAAGAAAAGAGGACAGGGAAACTTGGATCCTGGAACCATGGACCAAGTGTTTAAAAAAAACTAGGGGTAGAAAGGGCAAACCCCTGTCCGCTATCCCTCCCACTCCAGAAGATTCCCCTTTTGATTAGGAGGAGTAAACACCCTGTGCAGAACCTACACCAGAGGGGCTTCAAGCTGACACAGCTGTGCTCTTGGGTGCAGGGGGCCTGCTAGGGAGGAACGGAGTGTGGCACAGCAAACCTGTCCCACCCTAGAGGGTCTAAGACAGCAAGCTGTCAAACAGCAAAATGGGGATATCAGTGACTACACTGAGTTTACTCTGAGAAAAATCTCCTTTATACTGAGGCAAGGGGCCCTACACCTGGTGCTACTAGGAGACTGGTCAATCCCTTGCAGTATAGGGAATTCCTCCTAACTCTGGCACATGATATTCCCTTGGCTGGACGTCTAGGAGAAAGCAAAACCTGGGACAGACTTGCCCCTCACTTCCACTGGCCTCATATGTCAGAGGATAAAAAATAATTTTGTCGCTCTTGTTCAACTTGCCAAGCCAGTGGCAAGACTTGTGGCACCCTAAAGGCCTCCTTAATCCCACTGCCAGTGGTTGGGATGCCCTTTGAAAGGGTAGCGGTTGACATTGTTGGCCCCTGTAGGAAGCTGGTCTGGCTTGTAGTGGGTACCAATGGTTCTTACACCTTGTGCCAGGTCCAGTTATCCCTTATTAGAAGAGTAGTAGTGTTCTAGCAGCTTAGGCTGATAGAGGTAGCTATAGGAGAGCAGCCAAGGCTGAACTAGGAGACATGCAAAGCTCATGAAATACCACTTATATCATATAGGTACTATATCATGAGAAAGACAATACTCAGTGTTACTAAAAATAAAGGTACTTTATTTTAGTGACAATGTGCCAAAAATATCTCAGAGGATATACTCCCTTAGGAGGTAAGTAACATCCACAAAATATACTCAGAAAACCAAATCAGGTAAGTAAAACAGTCAGAAAGTAGTGCAAACGCTGTAGAACACAATAGGAAGCAATAGGCCTAGGGGCAACACAAACCACATCCTAAGAAAGTGGAATGTGAACCACAAAAAGACCCCTGGGATAGTGTAGTGTGTAGAGGGTCACTGGGAGTGTAAGAAAGCACTAACGGTGTCAAAGATACCCCACCCCAAGACCCTGAAAAGTAGGAGTAAAGTACTACTATTTCCCCAGAAACACACTAAAGTCGTGATGAAGGATTTTGCAAGGACCACAACAGACTGCAAAGCACTGAAGATGGAATCCTGGACCTAAGGACCTGTAAAGGAAGGGGACCAAGTCTAAGAGTCGCGAAAGTGTCCGGGGGGGGGGCAGGAGCCCACTAAACTCTGGATGAAGGTGCAAAATGGCTGCCTCTGGATAGAAGAAGCTGAAGATTATGCAACAACGAAAAGTGGTAGGATGTTCTCCTTCATGCAGATGATGTCCCACGGCGTGCTGGAGGATGCAGAGTTGTTTCCTTGGCAAAATACTGCAAACAAGCCTTGCTAGCTGTCGCAGTTCAAGACAAAGGTTGCTGCCCGGGCCCAGGAAGGACCAGGATGTTGCCACTTGGGAGAGGAGACAGAGGGAGGCCCTCAGCAACACAGAGAGCCCACACACAAGCAGGAAGCACCTGCAGAAGTCCTTGAACACGGGTTCAAGAAGACTGAACACAGTGGTTGTCTCAATACTGCAAAAGGAGGTCCCACGAAGCCGGAGATCAACTCAGGGAGCTGTGCATTGCAGGACGGAGTGCTGGGGACCAAGGCTCAGCTGTGCATGCAGCATTATTTGGAAATGTGCACATAAGCCCTTGTAGCTGCAGATCACACAGTGCACAGGATTACTGTCTGGAGAGGGGAGGCAAGGACTAACCTCCTCCAAATTTGGACAGTTGGACACCTGGACAGTCTGGGTCATGTGGGTCTACCACCTGTGTTCCAGGGGCCACGCTCGTCAGGGTGAGAGGGGTCCCAGAGAACTGGTGAAGCTGAAGTTTGGTGCCTGCTGGAGCAGGGGGAAGATTCCGTCGACCCACAGGAGATTTCTTCATGGCTTCCAGTGCAGGGTGAAGGCAGGCAGCCCCCAGAGCATGCACCACCAGGAAACAGTCGAGAAATACGGCAGGATTAGGTACTACAATGTCACTGATAGTCTTCTTGCTACTTTGCTGCAGTTTTGCAGGCGTCCTGGAGCAGTCAGCGGTCGATCCTTGGCAGAAATTAAAGAGAGAAGTGCAGAGGAACTCTGGTGAATTCTTGCAAGTCGTAATCTGAGGAAAAGCCCACTGGGGAGACCCTAAATAGCCCTCGGAGGAGGATTGGCCAGCTAGTCAGTTAAGCACCTACCAGGAGGGGTCTCTGGCCTCCAGAGTACCCTCACACCTCTGGATCCAAGATGGCAGAGGTCTGAGACACACTGGAGGAGCTCTGGACACCACCCCTGGGGTGGTGATGGACAGGGGAGTCATCACTCCCCTTTCCTTTGTCCAGTTTCGCACCAGAGCAGGGACTGGGGGTTCCCTAAACTGATGTAGACTGGCTTATGCAAGGAGGGCACCATCTGTGCCCTTCAAAGCATTTCCAGAGGCTGGGAGAGGCTATCCCTCCCCAGCCTTTAACACCTATTTCCAAAGTGAGAGGTTGTAAGACCCTCTCTCAGAGGAAGTTCTTTGTTCTGCCTTCCTGGGACTGGGCTGCCCAGACCCCAGGAGGGCAGAACCCTGTCTGTGGGGTGGCAGCAGCTGTAGCTGCAGAGAAAAACCCAGAGAGCTGGTTTGGCAGTACTGGAGGTCTATAGTGGAGCCCCCAGGATGCATGAAATTGGCTCCCCAATACCACATTTGAATTGGGGGGACAATTCCATGATCTTAGACAGGTTACATGGCCATGTTCGGAGTTACCATTGTGAAGCTACATATAGGTATTGACCTATATGAGGTGCACACGTGTAATGATGTCCCCGCACTCACAAAGTCCGGGGAAATGGCCCTGAACTATGTGGGGGCACCTTTGCTAGTTCAAGGGTGCCCTCACACTTAGTAACTTTGCACCTAACATTCAGCCAGTGAAAGTTTGACATATAGGTGACTTATAAGTTACTTAAGTGCAGTATAAAAGGCTGTGAAATAACATGTGAGTTATTTCACTCAGGCTGCAATGGCAGTCCTCTGTAAAGATTTGTCTGAGGTCCCCATGGGTGGCAAAAGAATTGCTGCAGCCCATATGGATCTCCTGGAACCCCAATACCCTAGGTACCTAGGTACCATATACTAGGGAATTATAAGGGTGTTCCAGTATGCCAATTGAAATTGGTAAAATTTTTCACTAGCCTATAGTGACAAATTTAAAGGCATAAAGAGCATGAGCGCTGGGGTTCTGATTAGCAGAGCCTCAGTGACACAGGTAGGCACTACACAGGTATACACATTCAGGCCACAAACTATGAGCACTGGGGTCCTGGCTAGCAGGATCCAAGTGAGACAGTAAAAACACACTGACATATACTCACAAACAGGCCAAAAGTGGGTGTAACAATGCTAGAAAGAGGCTACCTTCCTACACAACCCCCACCCCAAATGAAGGACAATAAGGCTAACCTTGGCCAGTTGAGTCTTTATTGTCTAAGTGGTGATAAGTGGAGAGTAGCTCTGCAAAGAATTGGTTACTCCCTTTATCATCCACTATATTGTTACTTCCCTGTGGAGATGTGAACCACCCTGTTTGGAGTTTTTAGCTAACCAACAATGTGAGGTTATGTTCTCAGAGTTCCTATTAGTATGTTTTAGTTTAGAGCAGTGGGATTGGTCCACTGGGCCTATATCAAGTGAAGAGAATGCCAGACAGGGATGCTGTCTCAATTAAGCCATAAATGGACACACAGTTTTTCCATATGGTTGTAAGAGAGAACAGGGTTGCTGTTTTCTCTTGAGTTGGAGCAGGGCAGGGCTGCTGTCCTATAAGCTCCACACCGGGACAGGGCTGCTGTCCTAAGTGTTTAGAACCAGTGCAGGGCTGCTGCACTAAAGTGTCTCTGGGAGGGCTGGAGGGATGCTCCATATTTACAAAAATGGTGCAGTTTTGCACATCTGGCTTAGTAGTTTCACAGAGAGGTACTTTTACCTCTGGGAGTCCAGCTGTGGTAGCTGAGGGCTCCCTGGGTACAGGTTCCACCCCAGGAGAGGGTTCTCCCACTACAGGAATGGTATCCTCAGTGGCAGGGTGGGGAAGAGATACTTTGATACCCTTCTCACCTGTTGGTGGAGAGGGATCCTGAGATGTAAGGCATTTTTCTCTCCTTTGCTTTTTTATTTCAACAGAAATGAGAGGAAGCAATTCCTCAGGGATATCCAGCATGGAAGCATGGGTCCTAACCTCTACCTCAGGCCACCCTGAGGCCTCTAGGTCATTACCTAAGAGACAGTCTACAGGTAAGCTAGGTGATTCTACCACCTGCTTTGGGCTAGTAACTCCACCCCAACTAAACTGAACTATAGCTAAGGAGAGGAACTGAGTGGAGGCATGGACATCAATAATATTGTACTGTTGTCCAAGGAGGTGTTGTGCAGGAGATACCAGGTTTTCAGTCACCAAAGTAACACTGGCACCTGTGTCCCTGTAGGCCTGGGCCTCAACACCATTTATTAAAACTGACTGCCTGTACCTATCAATTGTAAGGGGACAAGCAGCCAGTGTGGCAAGGCCAATGCCACCAGGTGTGACAGAAACTGTCTTGGGACTGACTACCCCAGTTTCTATTATGGACCCAAAAGTGAACACAACTACACCCTTACTTTGAATATTGCCAGTAGTCCCACCACTATTACCAGTCCTGCCAGGGGCACTAGAGTTTGATGTATTAGTGGTGGTAGGCTCAGGGGCTTTACCTGGGCAGGATTTATCCCTTGGCCAATGGCCTTTATTTTTACACATACAGCAACAATGCTTTTTAGTGTGTGTAGCTTGTGAAGAAGGTGAAGAAGATGATTTATCCCCACTCTTGAAGAGTGTTTAGGATGCGAAGAAGGATCTTTGTTTTTACTTTTATCCCCATGCTTATCCTGAGATTTTTCACCATCTTTCTTCTTGCCATCCTTGTTACCCCCTCATGAGCTTTTCTGCTCACTCTTGTTCTGACCCATTTGTCCGCCTTCTTTCCCAATTCTTGGGGAGAGGTTAGATCTAAGTCTACAAAGTACTGGTGCAACAAGTCAGGCATACAATTATTCAAAATATGTTCTCTCAAAATAAGATTATACAGGCTTTCATAGTCTGTCACCTTACTGCCAGGTAACCATCCCTCCAAGGCCTTCACTGAACAGTCTACAAAGTCTGTCCAGTCTTGAGAGGACTCTTTTCTGGTATCTCTGAACTTTATCCTGTATTGTTCAGTGGTTAAGCCAAATCCATCTAAGAGTGTATCTTTCAAAACTTTGTAATTGTTGGCATCACTCTCTCTGACAGTAAGGAGTCTGTCCCTACCTTTGCCAGTGAAAGATAGCCACAATATAGCAGCCCACTGCCTTTGAGGGACCAACTGTACCATACAGGCCCTCTCAAGTGCAGAAAACCACTTGTTTATGTCATCCCCACCTTGTAAGGGTGGACAATGTTGTGCAGGTTTCTTGAATTTGTTTCTCTAACAGGATGACTATCAAGATTGCTGCTGTAGCTGCCACCATGGGGAACCAACCCCAACTTCTGCCTTGCTCTCTCTACATCTAGAGATTCCCTATCTAAGGCCAACTGCTGCTGTCTTAGCTTCAGTCTGGCCTCTTCCAACCTCAGATTTCTGAGTTCCCTGTCTAGGGTGTTATCCTCAGGTTGGGAGGCTTGGAAGTTCTCTGACACAGAGGTAATGTGAGAATGGGCAGAAGTGGATCTGTCTCTAACTTCCTGAACCTTAGTGACCTGGCCTTTTGGAGTGAAAGGTGCCCTACTGATGTGTGACCCCCTCCCACTACCAGCTTCACTAGGTAGACTGATAACTGAAAGGTCTTTAGAAGTACCCTCCCCAGAATCCTCAGGGCCCTCCCCTGATTCTACCTGGGTACCCCCCTCTGTACCTCCTAATCCTGGGTTTGACCAGTCTGACTCTGGTCACTTTCAAGGAGAAGGCTACGAAGGAGATCTTTGGTAGGGTTCTTACCAATCCCTAAACTTCTTTCTATACAGAGACCCCTCAAACTTTTAAAGTTTAGATTCTCATAAGTTGTCTTCACAACTCTGGGAGTGGCCTCAACTACAGACATAGTGGAAAGAAAGAGTTTAGGGGAGAGAGAAAAAGTTTAAGAGAACTTTTAAAGAAAAGAAAAACTTTTTAGAAACCTTTTAGAGAGTAAGTAAGACTTTTAGGTTTACTTGAGTGTATTTTTAAGTATTAGAATATGGTTTTCTTATGAAAAGTACCAATGACAAAGTCGTAAGCAGTTACAAGTACTTATCCAACCGCTGCACCACCAATGTAGTAGGCTGGCCTGGCTTGTAGTGGGTACCAATGGTACTTACACATCGTGCCAGGTCCAGTTATCCCTTATTAGTAGAGCAGTAGTGTTCTAGCAGCTTTGGCTGATAGAGGTAGCTATAGCAGAGCAGCCAATGCCGAACTAGGAGACATGCAAAGCTCATGCAATACCACTTACATCATTTAGGTACTACATCATAAGAAAGACAATAAGCAGTGTTACTAAAAATAAAGGTACTTTATCTTAGTGGCAATGTGCCAAAAATATATCAGATGATATGCTCCCTTAGGAGGTAAGTAACATACAGAAAATATACTTAGAAAACCAAATCAGGTAAGTAAAACAGTCAGAAAGTAGTGTAAACACTGTAGAACACAATAGGAAGCAATATGCCTAGGGGCAACACAAGCCACATACTAAGAAAGTGGAATGTGAACCACAAATAGCCCCCTAGGCTATTGTAGTGTGTAGAGGGTTGCTGGGAGTGTAAGAAAACACTAACAGTGTCAAAGATACCTCACCCCAAGACCCTGAAAAGTAGGAGTAAAGTACTACTATTTCCCCAGAAACACAATAAAGTAGTGATAGAGGATTTTGCAAATACCACAACAGACTGCAAAGCACTGAAGATGAATTCCTGGACCTGAGGACCTGTAAAGGAAGGGGACCAAGTCCAAGAGTCGGGAAAGTGTCCAGGGGGGGCAGGAGCCCACAAAACCCTGTATGAAGGTGCAAAATGGCTGCCTCCGGATGGAAGAAGCTGAAGATTCTGCAACAACGAAAAGTGGTAGGATGTTCTCCTTCATGCAGAAGATGTCCCACGGCGTGCTGGAGGATGCAGAGTTCTTTCCTTGGCAAAATACTGCAAACAAGCCTTGCTAGCTGCAAGAGTCACAGTTGGAGAAAAAGGGTGCTGTCCGGGCACTTAGTGTAGTGAAAATGGCTGTGAAATAGTGTGTGAACTATTTCACTTGAGCGGCAGTGGCAGTCCTGGTGAAAGGTTTGTAAGAGCTCCTTATGGGTGGAAAAAGAAATGCTGCAGCCCATATGGATCTCCTGGAACCCCAATACCCTGGGTACCTAGTTACCATATACTAGGGAATTACAAAGGTGTTCCAGTATGCCAATTGAAATTGGTAAAAGTGGTCACTAGCCTATAGTGATAAATTTAAAGGTAGAGAGAGCATGAGCACTGAGGTTCTGATTAGCAGAGCCTCAGTGACACAGTTAGGCACTACACAGGTATACACATTCAGGCCACAAACTATGAGCACTGGGGTTCTGGCTAGCAGGATCCCAGTGAGACAGGCAAAAACATACTGACATATAGGGTTTTCACTATGAGCACTGGGGTCCTGGCTACCAGGATTTCAGTGAGACAGTAAAAACACCCTGACATCTACTCATAAACAAGCCAAAAGTGGGGTAACAATGCTAGAAAGAGGCTACCTTACTACAGCCCCCTTGACCCTCCAACTGCTTCTGGTAATAGGTTCGTCTTGGTGGTTGTGGACCAAGCCACAAGATATCCAGAAGCCATCCCCTTAAAGACCACCACAGCACCTGCAGTGGCAAAGGCCCTCCTGGGAATATTTTCCAGAGTGGGCTTTCCTAAATAGGTAGTGTCTGATAGGGGTAGTAACTTCATGTCTGTATACTTAAAAGCTATGTGGAAGGAGTGTAGTGTAACCTACAAATTCACCACACCCTATCATCCACACACAAATAGGCTGGTTGAGAGTTTTAACAAAACTCTCAAAGGCATGATCATGGGACTCTCTGAAAAACTCAGAAGAAATGGGATGTCCTTCTGTCATGCCTCCTTTTTGCCTACAGTGAGTTACCCCAGAAAGGAGTGGGCCACAGCCCCTTTGAACTCCTCTTTGGTCACCCTGTTAGGGGTCCCCTTGCTCTTGTGAAAGAGGAGTGGGAACAGCCATTGAAGCCCCCTAAACAAGACACTGTGGACTATGTACTTGGCCTAAGATCAAGAATGGCTGAGTATGTGATAAAGGCTACTAAGAACCTTCAGGCCAGCCAAGATCTTCAAAATCAATGACATGACGAGAAGGCTGTCCTGGCTGAGTACCACCTAGGACAGAAGGTGTGAGTTTTGGAGCCCGTGGCACCAAGAGCACTCCAGGACAAATGGAGTGGACCACATCTTATTGTGGAGAAAAAGGATGAAGTCACCTATTTGGTAGACCTTGGCACTGCCGTAAGCCCCCTTAGGGTACTTCATGTCAACCACCTTAAACCCTACTATGAGAGGGCAGATGTAACCCTACTCATGGCTACAGATGAGTGGCAGGAGGAAGAGAGAAGAGAGTGACCCTCTCCCTGACCTCTCCTCCAACACTGAAACTGATGGCTTAGGGGAAGGAGTTGTGCTTATAGACTGCCTCACAGCAGAGCAGAGGGAGGACTGCAAGAATTTACTAGGCCAGTTTTCTGAACTCTTTTCACTCACATACGGTACTACTTCTTGGAGTGAGCATACCATTGATACTGGAGACAGTTTGCCTGTCAAAAGTATGATTTATAGACAGCATGATCATGTCAGAGACTGTATTAAGTCTGAGGTTCAGAAAATGTTAGACCTAGGTGTTATTGAGCACTCTGATACCCCCTGGGCCAGCCCAGTGGAGCTTGTCCCCAAACCTCATAGCAAAGAAGTAAAGAGAGAAATGTGGTTTTGTATGGACTATAGAGAGCTCAATACTGTAACTAAAATAGAAGCTCACCCTATACCCAGGGCAGTTGAGCTCATAGGTACACTGGCCTCTGCCAAGTATCTAAGCAACCTTTAATTTGACTGCAGGGTATTGGCAGATCAAGTTATCAGAGTCTGCTAAGCCAAAGACTGCATTTTCAACCATTGGAGGGAATTATCAGTTCAAACGGATGCCCTTTGGTTTGAAAAACTGCACATGCCACTTTCCAGAGGCTGGTGAACACAGTCCTCCGAGTTCTGGAAGCTTTCAGTGCAGCATACTTAGATGATATTGCTGTATTTAGCTCCACCTCGGATAACCACCTGGGCTACCTGTGGAAAGTTTTTGAGGCCCTGCAAAAGGCAGGCCTCACTATCAAGGCTTCAAAATGCCAGATAGGGCAGGGGAAAGTGGTTTATATGGGTCACCTGCTAGGTGGAGAACAGATTGAACCACTATAGGGGAAGATCCAGACTATTTTGGACTGAGCTCCTCCTACTACTCTGAGCCAGGTCAGAGCCTTTCTTGGTCTCACTGGGTGTTACAGGAGGTTGCCCCTTTTAATGACCTCACTTCTAAAAAGATGCCTAAAAAGGCACTATGGACAGCCAGTTGTCAAAGAGCTTTGGAGGAGCTTAAGCAGGCTATGTGTACTGCACCTGTTCTAAAAAGCCCAAATTACTCCCAAAAATTAATTGTCCAGACAGATGCATCTGAACTGGGGGTTGGGGCAGTGCTATCACAACTGAACTCAGAGGGCCAGGATGAACCTGGGGCTTCTATCAGTAGGAGGTTGACCCCTAGAGAAAAGTGTTGGTCAGCCATAGAGAGGGAGGCCTTTGCTGTGGTCTAGGCCCTGATGAAGTTGAGACCACACTAATTTGGTACTCACTTCATTGTTCAGAGAGACCAGAAACCTCTCTTATGGTTAAAACAGATGAGAGGAGAAATCCCTAAATTGTTGAGGTGGTCCATTTCCCTACAGGGGATGGACTTTACAGTGGAACATAGACCTGGGAGTAACCACTCCAATACAGATGGAATCTCCAGATATTTCCACATAGACAATGTAGACTTATCTGGGCAAGGTTAGCCCTATTGTACTTCCTTTTGGGGGGGGGGGGGGGTTGTAGAGTAAAGAACCATCTTTCTTGGCATGTTACCCCCAATTTCTGCCTGTTTGTCAGTGTGTTTTGCCTGTCTCACTGGGATTCTGCTAGCCAGGAACTCAGTGCTCCTAGTTTGTGGCCTATGTGTGTTGTCAGTATGCTTAACTGTGTCTCTGAAGTTCTGCTAACCAGAACTCCAGTGCTTATGCTCCCTCTACTTACCACATTTTTCCCTACACATTAGTGACTCCATATTGCAATTCTAATTGGCACACTGGACCCCCTTATAAGTCCCTAGTATATGGTACCTAGGTACCCAGGGCATTGGGGTTCCAGGAGATCCTTATGGGCTGCAGCATTTCTTTTTCCACCCATAAGGAGCTCTTACAAACCTTTCACCAGGACTGCCACTGCCGCTCAAGTGAAATAGTTCACACACTATTTCACAGCCATTTTCACTACACTAACGTACCTTATAAGTCACCTATTTGTCTAACCTTCATGTACTGAAGGCTAGGTGCAAAGTTACTGTGTGTGAGGGCACCCTTGCACTAGCAAAGGTGCCCCGACGTTGTCCAGGGCCAATTCCACAGACTTCGTAAGTGAAAGGATACCATTATAAGCGTACACTACATATGTAGCTTCACAATGGAAACTCTGAATATGGCCATGTGAGGTGTCTAAGATCATGGAATTGTCCCCCCAATCCAAATCTGGTATCGGGGGGCCACTCCCAGACACCCTTGGGGCTCCACCATGGACCCTCAGTACTGCCAAACCAGCACTCTGAGGTTTCCACTGAAGCCCAACCACTGCTACCTCTCAGACAGGTTTCTGCCCTCCTGGGGGCTGCGCAGCTCAGTCCCAGGAAGGCAGAACAATGCATTTCCTTTGGGAGGAGGGTGTTACACCCTCTCCCTTTGGAAACAGGTGTTACAGGCTTGGGAGGGGTAGCCTCTCAGAGCCTCTGGAAATGCTTTGAAGGGCACAAACGGTGCCCTCCTTGCATAAGCCAGTCTACACCGATTCAGTGACCCCCAGTCCCTGCTCTGGTGTGAAAATGGACAAAGGAAAGGGTGGTGACCATTTCCCTGTCGATCACCACCCAAGGGGTGGTATCCAGAGCTCCTCCAGTGCGTCCCTGGCGTTAGCCATTTTGTTTTCCAAGGTGTGGGACATTCTGGAGACCTCTGAGTGGGCAGTACCAGCAGATGACGTCAGAGAACCCTCCTGATAGGTGCATACCTGGTTAGGTAGCCAATCCCCCTCTCAGGGCTATTTAGGGTCTTTCCTATGGGTTCCTCTTCAGATTCAGCTTGAAAATTTCCACCAGGAATCATCTGCAACTGCTGATTCATCCTCTGACTGTCAGATCAACTGCACGCTGCTCCAGGGACCTCTGTAACTGCAACAAAGTATCCAGAAAGGCTACCGTGACTCTTCAACCTCAGCTCCAGCCAGCAACTGCAACAGTTTCCAAGGTGTGCATGCTCTGGGGACTCCCTGACTGCACCCTGCACCAGAAGGGCCGAAGAAATCTCCTGTGGAGTGACAGAGTCACTTCCCTGCTCCAGCAGGCACCTTCTAAAACAATGACCAGTTCTCTGGGACTCCTCTCCTGATGACAAGCTTGCTCCTTGGAATACAGGTGGTGGACCCCTTCAACACAGACTGTCCTAAGGTCCAGCCGTCCAAATTTGGAGGAGGTAAGAGCTTGCCTTCCCCGTTAGCAGCAGTAATCCTGTGCACCGTGTCATCTTCACCTCCTGAGGCCCCTGTGCACTATTTGCAAAAATCCTTCGTGCACAGCCTGGCCCAGGTCCCCAAAACACTCTATCCTGCGACGCACAACTCGCTGAGTTGTTCTCCGGCGGCATGGGACCTTCTTTTGTAGTGCTGCAGCAACTGCAATTTGCACCTTCTTTGTCCCATGTCCTAGGACCTCAGTGGGTGCTGCCTGGTCATCTGTGGGTTCATTCAAGTGTTGGGAGCCCCCTCTGCCTTCTCAGTCCAAGTTGAGGACCCAAGGTCCCTCCTGGGCCAAGGCAGCGCCATTTTGATGCAAACCGCATCATTGCTTGAACCAAGGCTTGTTGGAGGAATCCAGTGCTGCAACTCGCCTGCATC
Source organism: Pleurodeles waltl (assembly GCF_031143425.1). NCBI lineage: Eukaryota > Metazoa > Chordata > Amphibia > Caudata > Salamandridae > Pleurodeles > Pleurodeles waltl. The sequence continues at coordinate 360,225,187 of NC_090446.1, forward strand.
CAACATCTCCACATGGGACATCCTTTGCATCATGCAGGAACCCGCAGCCAACTTCGTTGGTGCTCTTCTGCAGACTTCTTCCAAAGGGAGAATCCTCTTTTGCACCATCTTCTAGGTTGACAGGGGCTCCTGTCCTTCCTGGAATCTTCTGCGACTTCTGGGCTTTGTCTCCTCTCATTACACGTCTTCAGATCCAGGAATCCACCATTTATTGTTTGCTGTCTTGCTTGGTTCTTGCAATAAATCTAATCACAACTTGTAGTGTGTCCTGAGGAAACTTGCAGTACTTTACTCCTACTTTCCTGGGCTCTGAGGTGGGGTATTTTACTCACCTTTGTGGTTTTCTTACACTCCAAGCGACCCTCTACACACTACACTTGTCTAGGGGGAGCTTGTGATTCTCATTCCACTTTTTTAGTATATGGTTTGTGTTGCCCCTAGGCATTCTATAGTATTTTCTATTGTTTGCACTATCCTATGACTATTTACTTACCTGATTTTGGTGTCTAGTGTATATATTGTGTATAATACTTACCTCCAGAAGGAGTATTGCCTCTAAGATATTTTGGGCCTTGTGACACTAAAATAAAGTATCTTTATTTTTGGTAACACTGAGTATTGTCTTTTATTGTGTATAAGTACTATGTAACTATTGTGGTATTGCAGGAACTTTGCATGTCTCCTAATTCAGCCTAAACTGCTCTGCTACAGCTACCTCTAGACAGCCTAAGCTGCTAGAACACTGCCTACTTTTCACTAATAACTAGACCTGGTATAAGGTGTAAGTACCTTAGGTACCTACTAAAAAACCAGGCCAGCCTCTTACAGAAATGATTAGGATTTATGTTGTTTTATGTGAGTTATTAGTTTAACCCCTTCACTGCCAGGCCTTTTCCTCCTCAGGTGCCAAGCCTTTATTTGGCTATTTGGGGCAATTTGCGCTTAGGCCCTCATAACTTTTTGTCCACATAAGCTCCCCACACCAAATTTGCGTCCTGTTTTTCCAACATCCTTGGGATTCTAGAGGTACCCAGACTTTGTGGGTTCCCCTGAAGGAGACCAAGAAATTAGCCAAAATACAGCGAAAATGTCCTTTTTAAAAAAAAAAAAAACTGGAAAAAAGGGCTGGAGAAGAAGGCTTGTGTTTTTTCCTCTGAAAATGGCATCAACAAAGGGTTTGCAGTGCTAAATTCACCATCTTCCCAGCTTTCAGGAACAGGCCGACTTGAATCAGAAAACCCAAGTTTTTAACACAATTTCGGCATTTTACTGTGACATACCCCATTTTTACTATTTTTTGTGCTTTCAGCCTCCTTCCACTTAGTGACAGAAATGGGTGTGCAACCAATGCTGTATCCCAGAAAGCTAAACATTTCTGAAACGTAGACAAAATTCTAAATTTTCAGCAAGGGGTAATTTTTGTAGATCCTGCAAGTGTTTCCTACAGACAATAACAGCTGAAATAAAAAGATATTTAAATTGAGGTGAAAAAAACAGCCATTTTTCTCCACGTTTTATCTCTAACTTTTTCCTGCCATGTCAGATTTGTTAAAGAAATATACCATTACGTCTGCTGGACTCTTCTGGTTGCAGGGATATATAGGGCTTGTAGGTTCATCAAGAACCCTAGGTACCCAGAGCCAATAAATGAGCTGCATCTTGCAATGGCTTTTCATTCTCTACCGGGTTTACAGCAATTCATTTGCTGAAATCTAAAAAGTGAAAAATAGATATCAAGAAAACCTTAGTATTTCCAAAATGGGCACAAGATAAGGTGATGAGAAGCAGTGGTTATTTGCACATCTCTGAATTCCGGGGAGCCGATACTAGCATGTGAATTACAGGGGATTTCTCAAATAGATATATTTTTTACACACTGTCTTACATTTGGAAGGAAAAAATGTAGAGAAAGACAAGGGGCAATAACACTTCTTTTGCTATTCTGTGGTCCCCCAAGTCTCCCGATAAAAATGGTACCTCACTTACATGGGTAGGCCTAATGCTCGCGACAGGAAACGCAACATGGACACATCACATTTTTACATTGAAATCTGACATGTTTTTTGCAAAGTGCCTAGCTGTAGATTTTGGCCTCTAGCTCAGCCGGCACCTAGGGAAACCTAGCAAACCTGCACATTTCTGAAAACTAGACACCTAGGGGAATCCAAGATGGGGTTGTCTTGTGGGGCTCTGACCAGGTTCTGTTACCCATAATCCTTTGCAAACCTCAAAATTTGGCCAAAAAAAGACTTTTTCCTCTCATTTCGGGGACAGAAAGTTCTGGAATCTGAGAGGAACCACAAATGTCCTTCCTCCCAGCATTTCCCCAAGTCTCCTGATAAAAATGGTACCTCACTTGTGTGGGTAGGCCTAGCGCCCGCAACAGGAAATGCCCCAAAACACAATGTGGACACATCACATTTTCCCAAAGAAAACTGAGCTGTTTTTTGCAAAGTGCCTAGCTGTGGATTTTGGCCTCCAGCTCAGCCAACACCTAGGGAAACCAAGCAAACCTGCATATTTTTGAAAACTAGACACCTAGGGGAATCTAAGTTGGGGTGACTTGTGGGGCTCTGACCAGTTTCTGTTACCCAGAATCCTTTGCAAACCTCAAACATTGGCCCAAAAAATACTTTTTCCTCTCATTTCGGTGACAGAAAGCGTTCCTTCAAGTCTCCTGGTAAAAATGATACCTCACTTGTGTGGGTAGGCCTAGCGCCCGTGACAGGAAATGCCCCAAAACACAAGGTGGACACATCACATTTTCACAAAGAAAACAGAGCTGTTTTTTGCAAAGTGCCTAGCTGTGGATTTTGGCCTCTAGCTCAGCCGGTACCTAAGGAAACCGAGCAAACCTGCGCATTGTTGAAAACTAGACACTTAGGGGAATCCAAGATGGGGTGACTTGTGGGGCTCTGACCAGGTTCTGTTACCCAGAATCCTTTGCAAACCTAAAAATTTGGCCAAATAAAAACTTTTTCCTCTCATTTTGGTGACAGAAAGTTCTGGAATCTGAGAGGAGCCACACATTTTCTTCGACCAAGCACTCCCCCAAGTCTTCCGATAAAAATGGTACTTCACTTGTGTGGGTAGGCCTAGCGCCCGCGACAGGAAATGCCCCAAAACACAATGTGGACACATCACATTTTCACAAAGAAAAGGGAGCTGCTTTTTGCAAAGTGCCTAGCTGTGGATTTTGGCGTTTAGCTCAGCCAGCACATAGGGAAACGTAGCAAACCTGTAAATTTTTGAAAACTAGAAACCTAGGGGAATCCAGGATGGGGGCACTTGTGGGGCTCTGACCAGGTTCTGTTACCCAGAATCCTTTGCAAACCTCAAAATTTGGCCCAAAAAAGACTTTTTCCTCTCATTTTGGTGACAGAAAGTTCTGGAATCTGAGAGGAGCCACAAATTTCCTTCCACCCAGCAGTTCCCGAAGTCTCCTGATAAAAATGGTACCTCACTTGTGTGGGTAGGCCTAGCTCCCGCAACATGAAATGACCCAAAACACAACGTGGACACATCACATTTTCCCAAAGATAACAGAGCTGTTTTTTGCAAAGTGCCTAGCTGTGGATTTTGGCCTCTAGCTCAGCCGGCACCTAGGGAAACCTAGCAAACCTGCACATTTTTAAAACTAGACACCTAGGGAAATCCAAGATGGGGTGACTTGTGGGGCTCTGACCAGGTTCTGTTACCCAGAATCCTTTGCAAACCTCAAAATATGTCCAAAAAACACTTTTTCCTCTCATTTCGGTGACAGAGAGTTCTGGAATCTGAGAGGAGCCACAAATGTCCTTCCACCCAGCACTCCCCCAAGTCTCCCGATAAAAATGGTACCTCACTTGTGTGGGTAGGCCTAGCGCCCGCGACAGGAAATGCCTGAAAACACAACGTGGACACATCCCATTTTCACAAAGAAAACAGAGCTGTTTTTTGCAAAATGCCCAGCTGTGGATTTTGGCCTCTAACTCAGCCAGCACCTAGGGAAACCTAGCAAACCTGTGCATTTTAAAAAACTAGACACCTAGGGGAATCCAAGATGCGGTGACTTGTGGGGCTCTGACCAGGTTCTGTTACCCAGAATCCTTTGCAAACCTCAAAATTTGGCCAAAAAAAGAATTTTTCCTCTCATTTCGGTGACAGAATGTTCTGGAATCTGAGAGGATCAACAAATTACCTTCCACCCAGCATTTCTCCAAGTCTCCCGATAAAAATGATACCTCACTTTTGTGGTTAGGACTAGCGCCCGCTACAGGAAATGCCCCAAAACACAACACGGACACATCAAAATTATCAAATACAAAACTACCTGTTTTTTTTGGGGGGAGAGCACCTTCGTTTTTGGTCCTGGGCTCAGCAGCCATCTAGGGAAACCTACCAAACCCAGACATTTCTGAAAACTAGACACCCGAGGAAGTCCAGGGAGGTGTGACTTGCATGGATCCCCCAATGATTTCTTACCCAGAATCCTCAGCAAACCTCAAATTTAGCTAGAAAATCACTTTTTTCAAACATTTCTGTGTGGGATCACCTCACCTGGACTAATTTCCTACCACCCAATGTTCCCCTCAGTCTCCCGGTAAAAATGATACCTCACTTGTGTAGGTTTGCCAAGTGCCTGTGACAGGGAAGAGCCAAAAACATGTCGAAATTGAGGGGGAACCAAAGCGGGTCCAAAAGGGCAGTTTGAAATAAACCATTTTTAGGCTGAAAAGTGCAGCAGAATTTTTATCGGTATAGATGAGACAATGTTGGGTGGTAGGAATTTTGTGGATTCCTGCATATTCCGGAAGGTTCCATCACAAAAATGTGTGATATCCAGCAAAGTTGGAGGTTTGCAGGGCATTGTGGGTAAGAAAATGATGCGGGTGCATGTGAAGCACACCACCCTGGAATCAACCAGATGTTTCGTTTTCAGATGTGTCTGGGTCTTGTGGATTTTTCTACATGGCAGCGTCCCAAAGTCAAAAAAGTGCAGCCCTCACCATTCCAAATGGGACGATTTTGAGAGTTACCAAGCTCCCATGGCCCAAATGTAAAACCAAAACCCGAAATAATCAAATGTCTTCTTGCTTGCCGTGGGATAAGATGTTTTAGTGTGCGGGGGGAGAGCTGAAAGACTGTTACCCCCTTCAGTTGGGGTGGGGGCATAACCAGGCCTATACTGGTTGGTAGCCACCACCCCACTATTTTTTGTTTTTTTTTAATTCCATGCCATCTAGTAGACTTTCTGCCTCCCTGGGGTGTGGATCAGGGGTAATTGCCCCATCTGCCCACTGGTGGGCAGAACAACTTTGACCCAATTTGTTTTGGGGTGGGGGTATGGCCATATCCCCACCCTCTTATATTGAATACAAAATCTTCCCTGGTCTCTGGTGGGCTTTCTGCCCCCCTTGGGGCAGATGGGCCTTCCAAACATATGCCGATCTGCCCCCAAGGGGGGCAGATATGGCCAACAGTAATGTGCCCCCATGGGGAGCGACCCTGGCCCAAGGGGCAGCCCCCCCAAACAAAACACACACATACACACACACCAATCCCTGGTGTCTAGTAGATTCTGCACCCCTTGGGGGCAGATTGGCCTAACAAAAACAGGCTGATCTGCCCCCAAGGGGGCAGAAATGGCCGAAATCCAATTTGCCCCCCAGGGGAGCGACCCTTGCCTATGGGTTCGCTCCCCATACATAAAAACATGAAGTAAATAAAATATATATATATCCCTGGTGTCTAGAGGTTTCTGCCCCCCTGGAGGCAGATCGGCCTAATTATATTAGGCTGATCTGCCTCCGGGGGGGCAGAAAAGGCCTAAAAATATTTTGCCACTCGGGGAGCAGCCTTTGCCCAAGGGGCAACTCCCCTTATGCGGAAGGATAATAAAAAAAAAACTCCCTGCTGTCTAGTGGTTTCTTGCCCCCGGGGGCAGACCAGCCTAATTATATTAGGCAGATCTGCCCCCGGGGGGACAGAAATGGCCTAAAAACAGTTTTGGCTCCTCAGGGAGCGACCCAGGCCGAAGGGGTCGCTCCTTACACATAAAAGTAAAAAAAAAAAAAAAAGAAAGAAAATTATCCCTGGTGTCTAGGGGTTTTCTGCCCCCAAAGTGGGGGGGGGGGCAGAAATGACCTAAAAAATATTTCCCCCCCTCAGGAGCGGCACTTGCCCTAGGGGCCGCTCCCCTCATGTCCATTTCAAAGAGAAAAAAATCCCTGGTGTCTAGTGGTTTCTGCCCCCAGGGGGGCAGAAATGGCCTAAAAACAACCTGGACCCCCAAGGAGCGACCCTTGTCTAGGGGTTGCTCCCTACACATAAATGAAAAAAACTAAACAAAAAAAAAATGATCCCTGATGTCTAGGGGTTTTGTGCCCCCCGGGGGGGCAGATCGGCCTAATTATATTAGGCCGATCTGTCCCCAGGGGGGGCAGAAATGGCCTAAAAACAACTTGTCCCCCAGGGGGCGACCCTTGCTGAAGGCGTCGCTCCCTACACATTTAAGAAAAAAAAAAATGATCCCTGGTGTCTAGGGGCTTTCTGCCCCCCCAGGGGGAGATCGGCCTAATTATATTAGGCCGATCTGCCCCCGGGGGTGGCAGAAATGGTCTAAAAATTATTTGCCCCCCCCCGGAGCGGCTCTTGCCCCTCATGTCCATTTCAAGGTAAAAAAAAATCCCTGGTGTCTAGTGGTTTCTGCCCCCGTGGGGGCAGAAATGGCCTAAAAACAATTTGGCCCCCTTAGGAGCGACCCTTGCCGAAGGGGTCGCTCCCTACACATAAAAGAAAAAAAAAAAATGATCCCTGGTCTAGGGGTTTTCTGCTCCCCCTGGGGGCAGATCGGGCTAATTATATTAGGCCAATCTGCCCTGAGAACAGAAATGGCCTAAAAATTAGTTGCCCCCCCTGGGGAGTGGCCCTTGCCCAAGGGGCCGCTCCCCTTATGTCTATTTAAAAAACAAACAAAAAATCCCTGGGTCTAGTGGGCATTTCTGCTGCCCGATCACATCGCAGAGACATGAAAGGAAAGGAAAGACCTCAGCATTTCTCTTCCGCACCAGCGAGATGGGAGGTGACCTCTGATGAGGTCAGCACGCTCTCGCATGCTGATGTCATCAGATGTCACTGAAGGGGATTGGGGGGGTCGGGTGGAAGGGGAAGCGATTCTCCTTCCAGCCACGACCTGGGGGTTTAAGGGGAGTCCCTCGGGGGTAGCGCTAGCGCTTCCCCCGAGGGCCGGTAAATGGATGTAATGGTTACGTCCATGGCGCCTGAGAGGAGCAGCCATAGACGTAACCATTATGTCCATGGCTGTCAAGGGGTTAAAGTTATGTCTGCAGAAACATAAATGCACATCATTGTCATATTTAATTTAATTCATTAACAAAGATTGCAATTAATAATGAAGTGCTTTCCTTATTTTATGCCCTGAGCCTAGAGACCTGGGAAATAGTGCTGAACTTCTTATTATGTCTTGGAACTTGGCCGGGATGGGTAGGAAACTACTGGACCCCGAATGGGTTCATTACATAAACAAACAGGATATATATTTATTTCAGGAGACTTGGGCTGTGGATTCCGTGCTCCTAGATGGTTTTCTATCATACCAGGAGATTTCCCAACCAGCAGACGGTGACACTGGACGAGCAAAGGGAGGTCTATTGATACTGCTTAGCAAGAGGTTGCAAGGTGAACATTTTGTATTAAAAATAGATTTACTGGACCTACTAGGGGTAATGCTTGTATTTAATAGAGGTTTCAAGGTAATTATAATTAATACATACGCAAGATCAGTACTGCGGGATTGGAGTCTCAGACTTTGACCCAGTTGTTTGAATATTTAGATACTTTATCTCCTGATACCTATGTAGTGGTTGCAGGAGACATAAATTGAACCCTCATATTTAAGCAATGACTTAATTGGCAAAGAGGATGAACATTGGGGTATCCCACAATTGGTGAATGAGAAATGTAGTAGTCGCTCCTGCGCTACCCTACGGTTGAATTCACTGTGCCTCAAGTATGGCCTTAGAGCTTGTAACTGTCGTGCGCACTCTGACCCAAATATTGCTCCCACTTTCAAATGAGGTCAGTGGTCTAGTGTTATCAACTATTTTTTATTGGATGTTAGGCTATGGTCAATGTTGGAGGATAGGAAGGTGGATTTTCACCATGACAGTGACCATAACTTCCTGCTCCTTACTTTACACAGCGTCGAATTAAGGAGGTCATTGAACACCGCTCACACTGTTGTTCCGGAGCCACCTCTGGATGGCAATCACATCCATGTCAGCTGGTCAAAAGTGTTGTCTAATCCATACAAGATTAGGGAGATTTATAAAGTGTTTATTGATGTTATGGCTGATTATGAGGGACAGGAGATTACCAATATCCATGAGACAATGACACACAAGCTACAGAATATTTTCTACAAGGAAATTTCTACAAAGCACTTTGACCACCCATTTAAAACCAGGGAGTGGTTCAATAAGGACTGCTCAAAGGCAAAATCTGCATTAAAATTAGATATTGTGTCCCGCTCCCAGAGGGCGATTAGAACAGCCAGATTAGCCTATTATAAAGCTATAGCACAGGCAAAGAAAAACTGGGATGAGTCAGTATGGCAGAATCTGTTGGATGCTGCCAGACACAATAACAACATGTCTTTCTGGGCACTATTGTCTGGGAGACATAGAGAGGGTAAGAACACTATGGCCCTCATTACAACATTGGCGGTAAATCCCTCTTACCGCCGTGCAGAAGACCGCCAACACACCGCCGCAGCCGTGGAATTCCACCACAGCTATTATGACCCACAGTTCGGAATCTGCCAAAATCTAAACACCCACACAAGTCTGCCACACCAAAGGTCAGTGATAAACTGGCAAAAACAAAATCTCCACCATCATGCCAACAAAAATACGCCCACACTATCACGACCCACGAATCCACGCAGCGGTCATTCAAACGCGGTATTCCATCACACAACACCGTGCTCAAAATTCACACACATCTCCAAAACACAGCCACATTGGACAATTCGAAATACACACACCTGATACACATACATACACCACTCCAACACACCCAATACAATATAAAACACACACCCACATCACCCACAAACCCTTACGACAACAATTCACAAATGAAAGCCAGAGAGAGACAGCACCAGCAAGAACACTAGCATCCACAGGCACATAACACCATCACCCATAGAACTTCCACGCACCTCACACAACACACCACTACATATCAGCACACTTATCACCCCACACTCCACCCCACACATCACCTACACCACCCCATTGCACGGCAAAGACACCCCAGGTTCTCGGAGGAGGAGCTCAGGGTCATGGTGGAGGAAATCGTCCGGGTAAAGCCACAGCTATTCGGATCACAGGTGCAGCACACCTCCATTGCTAGGAAGATGGAGCTATGGCGAAGAATAGTGGACAGGGTCAACGCAGTGGGACAACACCCAAGAAATCGGGAGGACATCAGGAAGAGGTGGAACGACCTACAGGGGAAGGTGCGTTACATGGTCTCAAGACACCACCTAGCGGTTCAGCGGACTGGCGGCAGAGCCCCACCTCCTCCCCCACAACTAACAACATGGGAGGAGCAGGTCTTGGCGATTCTGCATCCTGAGGGCCTCGCAGGAGTAGGTGGAGGAATGGACTCTGGTAAGAAAAATCTTAACTATTACATCCCCCACCCTACCTGCATGCCAGCACATACCCCCACCCTCACCCTCACCCCCAGCACTCCTACTCCTCACAAATGTCCCAACATCACAAACCACCCATCCCAACACCAAGCCCTGCATGCAACAACAAAGCATGGACACCCATCATTAAAGCATGCCCACTGCAGATACCCAAACACCCCCCTAAACCAGCATCACACAAGCCCCCACACAGGAATGCAAGCACTGGGGTACACGGTCACCCACCCATTGCACACCATGCCACACACAGATGTAATAACCATCCTTTTATACCCCTGCAGGACCCCTACCCAACGTCACCAGACAGGAGGGTCCACACATGTCCACACCACCAACAGAAGAGGCCCACAGTGATGACAGCACCTCTGTCCAACAGGATCTAGATGACCAGCCCGGCCCATCGGGGACCTCAGGACAGTCGGTTCCCATCACACAGTCACAGGCCACTACAGAGCTTCCCCCCTCTGGAAACACCAGCTCAGCACCCACCCAGCGGGCCCATACCTCTGTCCCCAGGACACATCAATCAGCTGTGTGTCCACCACTACAGGGAACCCAGGATAACCCACCACCCCAACAACAACAGGGACCTGGAGTCAGTGGTAGTGGGCACACGGTCCAGAGATATAGTTTTGTCCCAGGAGGAGGGGAGAACCATAAGATTTTGATTAGTGTTAAGAGTAGTAACACAATTTGGCAGTAGAAAGATGGTTATGTCCATGGGAGAGGTAGTTGTGATTGTATTCCACACTGTGAGTTGTTCTCTGGGTAGTTTGAGAGGTTGATGAAATTCCAGCATAGTGTTGCAGCTGTATTGTATGAGTAGGGTTTTACCCTTGCAGCGCTTTTGGTGAAATTGCAGTGAAGTGTGATTTTATGAGCTTTTGTGGAGTCATCGTATTCAAAGTGATTGTGGTGCTTTGTCCATGGTGGTTGTTGTTTTTGGGTCTGTTGCAGCCTAATAAACCGGAGTAACACTCAAGTGTGTGTAGACGCCTGGTTAATTTATTGTCTGCAAGGAGGTATTGGTGATGCAGTACCATTGACGATACCAGGTGTTTTCCTTGAATAAGTGTGAGTTGTTGGTTGGTATTAGGTGAATCCTGAGTGCACATGGAGGATCTGTGTCAACCAGAGTGAGGTTTGCTGGCCAAGTTTCAGCTGTGCAAATGAGAAAGCTACAGTTGGAAGTATAGCCCATGCAGCTTTCAAAGCGTTTGAGTCCTACCCATAGTGAGCAGACAGGATTTTGTTTTTTAATGCTCGCAATATTTTGCATTTAGAGTGTGTATGCATAGTTGTGTAAGAGACAGTTGTGAAGTGACTTGCAACTGCTGAGTGAAGTGAGTGTGATATAATTTGCTCCGCGCTGGGATTGGTCAGTTAAAGAGAAAGCCACACCCATTTTGGTGGACAGTAGTACTTTGTTGGTATTGGTTGAGGACAACTTGCGAAAAGGATTATGGGATTGAAATTACTTCCTGGTTTTCAAGAATTCATATTTGTGTATTGAAATTAGTGTAAAAATGAACATTTTCAATGCTTTAGGAAGTGTGCTGAGGGGAGATGTGTTTATTCTAGTCAGAGAGGGAGAGCCAACACTGCCCGAGGGACTCCAGCGTATGAGGTGATAGAAGTGAGAGGAGTTTTGGCATGCATTTGCATCAAGCAATGGTGCAAAATTACAGAGAAAGAGGGTTCATTAGCTTTCAGTGTTACAGAACCTTTAACTTGAGGATTTTAGAGAATTTGATGAGAATATTGTGCAAATTAAAGCCTCCTCTGAAACCCCCACAATTTGAAGCTCTTGCTATTTGGTACCTATTGGCGAGAAAAAAAAGAAATACTGACATTTGAGAATAGAATGAGGAGAGCAGAAAAGACAATGGCAGAGGCTAGATGAGAAGAGGAAGAGGAAATATGGTGATTAGATATGAGACAGGGAGTAAAAAAAAATCCCGCTATAACAGAAGAAGGTGATGGAAGCAGAAGACCTACAACGAAAAAGAAGAAGACAAATAAAACAGAGCAGAAAGCAGATGAGAACAGCTGCACACCAGAGTGACTCATAAAATGAATTTATAAGCCAGCTTTTGATGAATCATCGCTCGCCCTATCGTGTGTTTGAAAGGACAGCACAAAATGTATTCCCGAGTTTGCCTGCAGCTTTAGTTTCACAAAGTCCGGTTTAGGTAGTTCCAAGTTTACCTGCCAGCTCAGTGGCACAAGTGCCTGAGATTTATCCAACAGTTTCAGTTGTTAGCACAGAACAGGATATTACAGCCTGAGTTGTTAGCCAGATACTGTCAAATGCAGGGATGATTCAAATGGAATCTACACCTAATTTGGCAGCCTCTGCACAGAATCTTAACATGAGACAGACCATACCCATGTGTTCCCCAGTTTTGACACCCCCAAATATGGCACTGAATCAATCGGGACGGACTTTTGGTACTGTATTGGCAGAGCAAAGTGAAGGGATGATGATTCCGCAAAATCAGACAAATGTACTGTAATTGGGCCAGAAGCATGGACAGTTCCCTTAAACATAGGTCCAGTTGTCCCACTGTATTCTTCAGGGAATATCTGGAGTAGCCTCTAGACCACAAATCCTGTGTCTGCAGTATTTTCACCATACTCAACTAACTCAGTAATGCAAAGGTTAGCCACATCTGTTCCAGCTATGACACCCATGCAAATTACAATTCCCAACCAGATGTTAGATCGAACAGGTACAATAATAGATGTGAGATCACCTCCAGGAACTACAGTTTCACACATTCCCTCACCGGGACAGGTTATGAGAGTCCCATGTAATACCCCACAGAACCTGACACAAAGAAACAATATTAGTTTGCAGTGATTTTCCACACAGCAACTGATTGACTGGTTGGACAGTCTGAGTGGAGCAACAGGCGTAACAAACAAGTGTCAGAAGAGAAGAGACCCCGGAGAAAGATAGGATTAAAATTAGAATTAGATGAATTAATTGAAGGAACACTTGAGTTGGAAAGACTAGATACTTGCACTGAGGATGAATTGTCCTTCATGTGCAAGGATATCACACACCGAGCAGGACAGACTTATGATAATTTAGCCAAGATAGCAGGGAGGGTCGAGATTCATTTGGACAAGTCAAAATCTTTGAAGAGGAGTTACAGATTAGAATTCAGCTCAAAGGAAATTGAAAACATGAGGTCACTCGGCATGAGAATGTACATTAAAGAATTAATCACAAATATTCAATCATTAAAAACATTAAGTAAATGGGAAGGCAGATTGTCAAAGAATAGAGAGCAGAAGAAAGCTGAGCAGAAATTGCCTCCAATTGGAGCAAATCAAGCTGAGGAGAGTGTAAAGATGCTACCAACGAGAGAGATACCAGGTAGATCTTATGTCCAGGTACCATGGAGGAGAAGTGACATACTGTAATTCACAAATGATTACCTGATATTGAGGGAGAAACTAGTAGAGTGGTACAAGCAAACAGAGAGGTTCATGAAACTTTCAAAATGCCTGTGTGAAGATTTGAACACCTTGGCCCAGATTTAATTTAAGGGGACACAGTGCTTCCTTGTGCCACATTAGCATCATTTTTTATGATGCTAATGTGGCCCAACGAGGCCAAATTTGCTGCGCCATATTTAAAAAAGGGGCGCAATGCATGTGAGTGGCATAATGTATGCAAGGGGGGCATTCCCTCATTAGGGGGACCGCATAAATAGTGCAGTGGAATCTAAGAGATTCCACTGCGCCATTTTTAGCAGCTATTTTTAACTCCTGCGCAGAGCAGGCATTAAAAGGAAGCATACGATTATTTTCAATGGGCCCCTATGTACTCTGCAGGATTAGTGCCAAAATGGTGGTGCTAATCCTGCACAGTATATCAATATCATCAAAAATGTTGATGCTACTGCCCCTATCCTGCGCCAGGGTATGCCGTATATTAAATACTGCACACACATGGGGGCATTAGGGGGGCGCTAAGGAACGGAAGAAAAGTGGCACTGCATTCGATGCAGCACCACTTTTCTTAAATTCAGGTCCTTGTTTGACATTGTGGTTGCAGTTGATTTGTGGGTTGAGTTCAAGCGGAGAGTTGATTGGCCAACTCAAGAGATTCATTTCAACAGCATAGTGGTTCAGAAGTTATTGAGCCGAAAGACATGAGTTATTTTGTGCTCAGATTTGTGCAGGGACTGAAACCTGAAATGAGCAATATGACTCAGTCATATGATTTGTTGGCGGAAAAAAGCGAATGATGAAATGCTGCAGTGTGCTTGGTATTGTACTGATGAAATTGAATTGAAGCAGAAAAAGTTAAAGGAGAACTCCATGGTGATGCAGGAACAGATTCCGCAAGGAATGGTGAACACCAGTGGGATGCATGTTATGCAACATCAGGGTAACAATGTGTCTCAGTTCAGAGGTAGAGAAAGCGGTGTTCAAATAGATCAGAGTGGTAAAGTGGTTGACATGCAGTTGATGAAGATGCTTCCATGTCATGGTTGTGAACATCTTAAAAATTGGAGATGGGAGTGTCCGTACGGTAATGTGAATAATTTCCTGCAGAATGGTGGTGGTACACAAACAGTGGACAGTAGTCAAGTTGAAATTCAGAGAGTGCAAAGACCCTGAATTCAAACTGTGGCTGTTCCTTCCGGATTGCCACTGATGCAGGTTCCACAACAGATGCAGGTCCCCCAACAAATGCAAGTCCCTCAGCAAATGCAAGTTCCATAAGCCCCGATGCAACAGCAACAGCAAAAAGTGATTGTTCCTAGGCAAAATATGAATCAGAAAGCAAATGCAAATGTGAATCAGTTAATCACACAATGTCCATTGATTGATTTCAGTGACAATGAAGTTTCCGAAACATATAGGGGGTGATTATGAACACGGCGGTGTTTACCGTCGTGTTCATGCTGGTGGTCATTTCACTGATCGCCAGCCCCCTGAGACCCCACCGACCGCATAATGAACATTCTGCTGGGCCGGTGGGCGTAAACATTGTTTCTGCCCGCTGGCCCAGCACAATGCATGGCAGGGACATTGCCGGCGGCTCCACAGGGAGCCACGTCAATGCCTCTGTGCGGCGGGTGCAGCTGCACCTGTCGCGCAGATCACTGCCCGGAAATTGGGCAGTGACCTGCACAATGGGGCACTGCACAGGGGCCCCTGCACTACCCATGCCAAGTGCATGGGCAGTGCAGGGGCCCCCTGGGGGAACCTAGAGAACCCCTTCTGCCAGCCAGCCTTTCCTTGGCGGGGGAACCCGCCAGGGTAAGGCTGGTGCCAGAAGGGATCATTATCCGAGGGGCAGCGCTGCTTGCAGTGCTGCCCTGTCAGACAATGAGTCCCTCCACCGTCAGGCTGTTTGTCGGTGGCAGCCTGGTGGTGGAGGAGGGCCGCCTGTGCATTATATGGCAGGTCTTTGCACCCGCCGCCAGCATGGCGGTCTGAACCTCCGGGGATCATAATGACCCCAATAATAATGATAGCTCAGATGAGGAAGAATGTTTTCTGGCTGCATCCTTAGATTTGGTTCATGTGGTCCCTATATAAATTCCAATGTGATTGGACATAATGTTTCATTCCTGATTGACACTGGAGCAACATGTTTCACTGTCAGACCCGCAGAAGTTCCAGACGTGCCTTTGTCAGGGAGAAAAGTACAGGTGGTAGGAGTAGCAATTCAGCATTTGACAAACCTTATTACAGAACAAATTTAAGTTAAAATAGGGTCATTTGAAGATTTGCACCAATTTGTGGTTTGCGATTCAAGTCCTGTGAGTCTGTTAGGATGTGACCTATTGTGCAAATTAAACTGTTACATCTGTTGTAGTCACAATGGAATAGCAATCCAAACAAATAGTAATGATGAGATGCCCAGCAAAATTGATGAGATGTATCCTCTTATTTCATTATTTCCAGTGATAACAGTTAATGATTTGCCCGAAGAGTTACAGGGAACAGTGATGGTGAAAGTTTGGGATTTTTCAGGAAAGATATAGACTCATCAGAGGTCTTGAGCCAGTTAAAGTAACAGTGAAGCCAAATACAGTGTTTCCTAAGATCCCTCAGTATAATATGGACCCACAAGTAATTGTAGGGATTACACCTGTAATTGAAAACTTTGTTGAGCAAGGAGTTTTGAAGGAAGTCATGGGAAGTCCATGTAATTCTCCTTTTATGGGACTGCAGAAGCCCAATGGAAAATACTGCATAGTCCAAGATTTGAGAAAAGTGAACAAAATTGTTGTTACATTTTGGCCTGTGGTACCGCATCCTGCTGTGATTTTGTTTCAGATCCCTTGTGAAGCGGAATGGTTTTCTGTCATTGACTTGTGTCAGGCATTCTTTTCTGTTCCATTTCACAAGGAAAGTCAGTTTTTATTGTCATTTAAATTTGGAAGCCTTGTATATTCCTGGTATACCGAGTCCCCATCCATTTTCAATCAGATCTTGAAAAATAATTTAGAGCCCCTGAACGTGCCATTTCAATCAGCTGTAGGTCAATCTATTGATCACTTGATGGTTGCATCAAACACACCTGAGGACTGTAGGAAAGATACCATTGTCTTATTCAATCATTTGGGTAAAAATGGGCATAGTTTTCCCCGTAAAATTACCGTATTGCCAGAAAGAAGTGAAATATTTGGGTCATCACATAGAGAAGGGGGCAAGGAAGTTGTCCCAAGAAAGAGTTGCAGCATTCATGCAAATTAATCCACCTGTGACACAGAGAGATGTTAGAATGTTTCTGGGAGTGGTCAGCTGCTGCCTCCAATGGATCCTGAATTTGTGAATGATTTCTAAGCCCTTACAAAAATTGACACACAAAAAGGTTATTGATCTGGTGCTATTCAATGACGTGCTTAAAAGCCTTCACTGAAGTGAGAGAAAGCCTCTGCCAAGCCCCAGCTCTGGGAATACAAGATTACAATATTTTTTTTTAATTGTTTAGTCATGAACATGATGGTTGTGCACTTTCTGTTTTGACTCAGTTACATGGAGGGGTTAACAGACCAGTGGCTTTGCCTGCCTGTTTAAAATCAGTCACTGCCGTTGGTGTCAGCATCAAACAGTGCAAAGGCGTTGTCATGGGTCATCCTCTGACTATTTTTATTCCCCACTCAGTTGAGTTTTTTTTTATCAGAACCAAAACCCAACATTTTGACCGATGCAAATTTAACCTATTTATGAATCTCTGATATTCAGCTCTCCCAATGTAAACATTACAAGGTGCACAGCCCTAAACCCAGCATTACTTTTACCAGTGGTCAGCGATAATGTCAATGATGAAAATGAAGCGGAATGTGACCGACTCGATATGACTGAACTATGCACCAAACCTTGACCCAATATTCAAGATACCCCATTGGACGAGAATTGCTGTGTTCTGTTTGTTGATGGCTCCTGTTTGATAGATAATGAAGGAACTCTGAGATCTGGTTATGCAGTGTTGTAGTTTGACTCTTGCTCTAGGCAAGACTGCTGGTTTAAGGATGACAGTACTTATGTTTGTAGGCGACTATGCCAGTCCTACAAGTCACAACTGTTGTCCCAACCCTCACCAAAAACCCAAACAGTAAAAGATAATTTGTGGCAGCCTTTACGCAAGGACTCAAGAGTGCGACATCTCAGGGAGTGTTGTGGTTAAACGGAGACTACCCGTTTCTCACATGAACAACATGTCTCAATCAAACACAGGCAATGAAGGAGATGCAGTAAAGTTTTCAATAGGTTTTAATAACAAAACTGCAATCTACGATAAGTTGCATGCGCTGCAATGATAAGGATAATGAATAATGCAAGGAAAAGAATTGTGAACACGACAGTCATTAATACAAAGATCACCACCATCTTGCAATTAGATGAAATACGAGATATCGAATATGTCCTAATACCCTAGCATAATGAACCTGATCTCTAAACTAAAGAGAGCTAGGTGTGTTAAACCTAACCGGCCAATGCCATGTCCATGAGAAGAGCTCCCAACCCTTGTTACCTTAGAATGAGGTCTCTAGCTCACACTCCATGTGGACACAAAGACTGGGTCAGTGTCAAGGCGATGTGCAGCATCGATAGCAGTGATGGCTTTTGATCGGAATCCCTCTGACTATCTCTCTAAGTGAGGTACATTTATACAGAACTGCTCGTAGTCTTGACTTAGGGCTGTTCCCAAACAATAGATATCAAGGCATGCTTGGGATGGAAATTTATGTAAACAATTCCCTCAAAGGCATGAAGAGGAAAAGTACCTAATGTGAATCCCTACAGTTTGTTTATCTTTGTTGCTAGACAGTGACGCCTTAGCGCGGTGACATTGATAACGTGAAACTAAAACATTAGCCTAACTAGAAACAATGCAGCCATCTTGGAAACATATAATTAAATAATTGCGCTAAAACAGAGCAAACTAAGTAGGGTAAAAGTTACTGGGTGTCGGGAGCGCAGGTCCGCAAGCCAGAAGGCTAAGCTAACTCCTGTTCCCCATTAAAACAAGATAGGATTCACTACACCCTCCCCATTGCCGTAACAAGTATGACGCCATAAGAGGACGCCACCGAAGGTGAATGAATCCAATGCTAAAAGGTGCTCTGGACTGTAACAAGATAAAATTATAAAAAAGATCTAAAAATGTATACTTAAAATCATGTTAAAAAATAGATAAAAACACAAAAGAGATATAGGCCCTCATTATGACCCTGTTTGTCCTGAGGAATAGCAGCATCCCAAATGTGATGGTCCAACTACAGAGGCACAGGGTGTGGCTAATAGATGAGCCTTGGTCCCCACCCAGTGTATGTTAGTTTATGCCTCTGGTGTTAACCTCATAGGATAGTGTGTGGCTAAATGTTGTCCCTCAATACCTGCAGGTGACTCTGGCTACCCAAACCCATCGTGGCTGCGGACCTCTGTGAGGAATGTCTGGACAAGGGCTGAAGAACGTTATAATGAGGCACATGGGCAAACCAGACAGATCATCGAGAGAACCTTCGGCCTCCTGAAGGCCAGGTTCAGGTGCCTCCATCTGTGCTACTCACCCGTGAAGGTCTGCCAGATAGTAGTTGCATGCTACATGTTGCACAACCAGGCCCTCAGACGCCATGTACCTTTTCTGCAAGAGGAGGAGACTGGTGATGCCCCTGTGGCTGCAGTAGACCCTGCTGATCGTGAGGATGAAGAGGCTGAGATGAGGATGAGGACAACAAAATATGTTATCTGTCAGTACTTCCAATGACACACAGGTGAGAGTGCAACTTCACATTTCTATGACTATTGTTGTATTCTGTGTGGCTGTGGCATTATGGCATTACCCACTTTTTAACTCTACATTCTGTCACCTATGGATTATCATTTTACAGATGTTGGTGCAATGACAACTGTGTACTGATGTGCTGACTACAGCCAGCTACGGGTCATTATTTCTATGCTCGCACACTGTACAGTTCATTTGCAATGGATGTACCTGTTTCCATAAATACACTGTTTCAACACATGGCATACAAGTATTTGAGTTGTGTTCAACGGTGTTTATTGTGGTGCTAAGAAACTGAGGGGAAGTGCAATGGAATGGGGTGATGATGGAGGAAAGTCCAGGGTATTGTTCTAGTCTGTTTGTAGTACAGGTGCAGTGTCCAAGTAGCCAAAGGAAGGGGAGCAAAGGCAGTTCAAGGTGGACAAGGTGACTGAGTGGGACACAAGGGGGACAATCAGGAGAGTCTCATTTCCTGGCAGTGGTCTTGGCAAGTGTCTCTGGCTTCTGTCTGGGTCGCAGGGAACGTTTGGGGGGTGGTTCACCTTCTGCAGGGGAAGGGGTGCTGGTGGCCTGTGGGTCCTGTGGTGGGGCCTCCTGGCCACTAGCAATGGATGTGGAGGGTTGGTCATTGGACTGGCTAGTGGTAGGGGCCCACTGGTGTGCTGTTGCCTTCATGATGTTGGCCATGTCTGCTAGCACCCCTGCAATGGAGATCAGGGTGGTGTTAATAACCTGGAAGTCCTCCCTGATCCCCTGATACTGTCCCTCCTGAAGCTGCCTGTTCTCCTGCACGTTGTGAAGGATGTGGCCTCTGGTATCCTGGGAATGTTGGTAGGCTCTCCGTATCTCGGAAAGTGCCTCCTGGAGAGTTGGTTCCCTGGTCCTGTCCTACCCCTGGCGCACAGCAGTCCTCCCAGTGTCCCTGTTGGCCTGTGCTCCTGTCCCCTGAATGGTGTGCCCAATGCCACTGACTCCAGTGTCAGAGGTGTGGCCTGGGGGCGAAAAGAGGCCATCACAGGATATCCCTTACCATCCAGGGGTTTCTGAAATTAATAATTACACAACCCTCCCCATGATATTTCTCTAGGGGGCCATAGGGGGCCCACCCATCCTACTCTCCGGTTTAGGATTATGTGGTGGGCATCATTCAGTGAGAAAAGATTGTTCTGCGCTAACCAATGCATAACCTTGTTCTTCAGGTCACCTTGTTGCTCACTCTGATCAGACTGTGTAGGGGGGACTTTGATCATAATAATTACACAGGGGCATGACTAAGGGGGTAAATTAACAATCAGCAGTTCTTCTCTTGTATGTAGGTGGTGCATGTATTGGTATCAATTGTGGGTCATCTGGAGCGAAGCTAAATGCCACACACTAGGATGATCAATATTTTGGGCCACCCTAGGTTACCTAAGATGGACTGTATTTAGGTCCTCCCTTACTTGCCCTGGTATTGGGGCCCTAGGGTTAGTTCTCAACACAGTTCCTTGCAAATCTAATGTATTTGTGCCCTGTGAAACATGTGAGTGGCCTGGCACACTAGGAGTAGTATTTTTGCCCCACAGGGTTCATATGGTTAGGGTACAGTGTTGGCAGGGGGGGTTTCTGGCAGATATCCACAATATTTCCCACCTCCTCCTCCAATTTATCCAGTTTAGTAAGGATAGATTTAAGCAGATTATCAAGGAGGAGCGTGAGATCTTTCCAATCAGTAGATACCATGTTTTCACCCATTAGGACCCAGGTGGCTATCAGTCCCTCTTCTGCATCGTTTCTTTCTTTTTATAATGGGTGATTGGCTTGAAGATGTGGAGTTTTTACTTGTGGGGGTCATTGGCTCTATCAGGGAATCTCCATTCATCAGAGCCACTGAGTCAGCTGAGGGGTGGATAACTGGTGTATATTCATGTGGTGCCAGAGGTCCCCCTATCGCATCTCCCAATTCTGTTGTCCCCAGGGGTAAGCTAATTTCTGCGAGGTCGATTTCTTTTGAGATGACCCCTACCGCTGTAACTATGAAGGAGTCAATTGTTGTGCGGCCGGGTTCCATGTCTACCCTCTGTCACCCCACCTTCCTCTTACCCATGATAAGGTTATAGATTTACTGCCTCCTTAAGTAATCATATGCTATGTGTGGCTTTGTTCCCAAATCCTGAGTTTATGGTTTTCATTCTGTCCTGTAGGAAAGTACCATCTTGCCTGGCATGTTACCCCCATTTTTACATGTATGTCAGTTTGTTTTTGCCTGTCTCACTGGGATCCTGCTAGCCAGGACCCCAGTGCTCATAGTTTGTGGCCTGAATGTGTGTCCCTGTGTAGTGACTAACTGTGTCACTGAGGCTCTGCTAACCAGAACCTCAGTGCTAATGCTCTCTCTGCCTTTACAATTGACACCATACGCAAGTGACCATTTTCATCAATTCTAATTGGCACTATGGAACACCCTTATAATTCCCAAGTATATGGTTCCTAGGTACCCAGGGTATTGGGGTTCCAGGATATCCCTATGGGCTGCAGCATTTCTTTTGCCACCCATAGGGAGCTCAGACAAATCTTACACAGGACTGCCACTGCAGCCTGAGTGAAATAATATCCACGTTATTTCACAGCCATTTTACACTGCACTTAAGTCACTTATAAGTCACCTATATGTCTAACCCTCACTTAGTGAAGGTTAGGTGCAAAGTTACTAAGTGTGAGGGCACCCTGGTACTAGCCAAGGTGCCCCCACATAGTTCAGGGCAATTTCCCTGGACGTTGTGAGTGCGGGGACACCATTACACGCGTGCTCTACATATAGGTCAATACCTATATGTAGATTCACAATGGTAACTCCGAATATGGACATGTAGCATGTCTAAGATCATGGAATTGTGGATGGAATGGAATAGGTGTTAAGGGCAGGGGAGCAGTAGCCTCTCCCAGCCTCTGGAAATGCTTTGAATGGCACAGATGGTGTCCTCCTTGCATAAACCCGTCTACACCGATTCAGGGAAGCCCCAGTCCATGCTCTGGCGCAAAACTGGACAAAGGAAAGGGGAGTGAACACTCCCCTGTCCATCACCACCCCAGGGGAGGTGCCCAGAGCTCCTCCAGTTTGTCCCAGACCTCTGCCATCTTAAATTCAGAGGTGTGAGGGCACAATGGAGGCCTCTGAGTGGCCAGTGCCAGCAGGTGACGTCAGAGACGCCTCCTGATAGGTGCTTACCTGACTAGCTGGTCAATCCTCCTCTGAGGGCTATTTAGGATCTCTACTGTGTGCTTTTACTCAGATAATGAAGTGCAAGAACTCATCAGAGTTCCTCTGCATCTCCCTCTTCTACTTCTGCCAAGGATCGACCGCTGACTGCTCCGGGACACCTGAAAAACTGCAACAAAGTAGCAAGAAGACTACTAGTGACATTGTAGTGCCTAATCCTGCCAGCTTTCTCGACTGTTTCCTGGTGGTGCATGCTCTGGGGGCTGTCTGCCTTCACCCTGCACTGGAAGCCAAGAAGAAATCTCCTGTGGGTTGACGGAATCTTCCCCCTGCTCCAGCAGGCACCAAACTTCAGCGTCACCGGTATTCTGGGACCCCTCTCATCCTGACGAGCGTGGTCCCTGGAACACAGGTGATGGACCCAAGTGACCCAGACTGTCCAGTGGTCCAACTGTCTAAATTTGGAGGAGTTAAGTCCTTGCCTCCCCTCTCCAGACAGTAATCCTGTGTACTGTGTGAACTGAAGCTGCTAGGGCTTCTGTGCACTTTTGCAAGGAATCCTTCATGCACAGCCTAGCCTAGGTCCCCAGCATTCCATCCTGCATTGCTCAACTCACTGAGTTGACCACTGGTTTCGTGGGACCCTCTTTTGTAGTGTTGAGACGACTGCTGTGCTCAGTATTCTTGAACCTGTGTTCAAGTACTTCTGCAGGTGCTGCCTTCTTGTGCATGGGCTCTCTGTTGCTGAGGGCCCCCTCTGTCTCCTATTCCAAGGGGTGACCTCCGGGTCCTTAGTAGGCCCGGGCAGCACCCTTTTTCTTCAACCGTGTCCTTTGCAGCTAGCAAGGCTTGTTTGTGGTCTTTCTCCAAAGAAACAACTCTGCTTCCTCCAGCACTTTGTGGGACATCTTCTGTGCAAAGCAGAAGTTCCTGGCACCATCCGATGTTGCAGAATCTTCAGCTTCTTCCATCTGGAGGCAGCCATTTTGCACCTTCATCCGGGGTTTAGTAGGCTCCTGCCCCCATGGACACTTTCACAACACTTGGACTTGGTCCCCTTCCTTTACAGGTCTTCAGGTCCAGGAATCCATCGTCAGTGCTTTGCAGTTTGTTGTGATCTTTGCAGAATCTCCTATCACATCTTTAGTGTGTTTCTGGGGAAGTAGGGTCACTTCACTCCTACTTTTCAGAGTCTTGTGTTGGGGTATCTTGGACACCCTTAGTGTGTTCTTACACTCCCAGCTACTCTCTACACACTACACTAGGCCAGGGGTTCCTAAGTGGTTCGCATTCCACTTTCTTAGTATATGGTTTGTGTTGCCCCTAGGGCTACTGCATCCTATTGTGTTCTACAGTATTTGCACTACTTTTCTAACTGTTTACTTACCTGATATTGGTTTGTGCGTATATTTTGTGTGTTTTACTTACCTCCTAAGGGAGTATATCCTCTGAGATATTTTTGGCACATTGTCACTAAAATAAAGTACCTTTATTTTTAGTAACTCTGAGTATTGTGATTCTTATGATATAGTGCTGTATGATGTAAGTGGTATAGTAGGAGCATTGCATGTCTCCTAGTTCAGCCTAAGCTGCTCTGCTATAGCTACCTCTATCAGCCTAAGCTGCTAGAACACTGCTAATCTACTAATAAGGGCTAACTGGACCTGGCACAAGGTGTAAGTACCATCAGGTACCCACTGTAAGCCAGGCTAGCCTCCTACATTTGTGGTGCAGCGGTGGGATAAGTACTTGCAACTGCTTTACCACTTTTTCATTGCTGCTTTTCATAAGAAGAACATATTCCAAATACTTAAAAATATGCACAGTTAACCTAAACAGTTTTACTCTCTTTCTAAAACTTTCTAAAAAGTTTTCAAAAGTTTTGAAAAGCTTGAAATGTTTTCCACTTTCCTTTAAAAGGTTCTAAAAACTTTTTTCTCTCTACTTTAAACTCTTTCTTACAACTATGTCTGCAGTAGAGCTCACCCCCACAGTTGCTCAGACAACCTATGGTAGTTTAAACTTTAAAAGTGTGAGGGGTCTCTGCATAGAAAGAAGTTTAATCATTGGTAAGAACCCTACAAAAGACCTTCTCCTTAGCCTTCTCCTAGAAAGTGACCAGAACCAGTTTGGCCCATCCCAGGATCAGGAGGTATAAGAGGAGAGTACCCAGCAAGATTCAGGGGAGGGCACTGAGGACTCTGGGGAGGGTTCCTCCAAAGACCTATCAGGTGACAAACCACCTAGTGACACTGGTAGTGGGAGGGGGTCACACACTAGTAGGACACCTTTCACTCCAAAATGCCAGGTAACTAGGGTTCAGGTAGTTAGAGACAGGTCCACTTCTGCACATTCCCACATTTCCTCTGTGTCTCAGAATTCCCAAGCCTCCTACCCTGAGGATAACACCCTAGACAGGGAACTCAGAAAGCTGAGGTTGGAAGAGGCCAGACTGAAACTGAGACAGCAGCCGTTGGCCTTGGACAGGGAATTTCTAGATGTGGAGAAGGAGAGATAGAAGTTGGGGTTAGTTCCCCATGGTGGCAGCAGCAGTATTCTTGATAGAAATCCTGTAAGAGAACAAGATTCAAGAAATCTACACAAAATTGTCCCTCCTTATAAGGAGGGGGATGACATCAACAAGTGGTTTCCTGCACTTGAGAGGGCCTGTATGGTACAGTTGGTCCCTCAAAGGCAGTGGGCTGCTATCTTGTGGTTGTCTTTCACTGGCAAGGGCATGGATAGGCTCCTTAATGTCAGAGAAAGTGATGCGAACAACTACAAAGTTTGTAAATATGCACTCTTAGATGGATATGGCTTATTCTCTGAACAATACAGGATAAAGTTCAGAAATACCAGAAAAGAGTCCTCTTAAGACTGGACAGACTTTGTAGACTGTTCAGTGGAGGCCTTAGAGGGTTGGTTACATGTCAGTAAGGTGATTGACTATGAAAGCCTATATAATCTTATTCTGAGAGAGCATATTTTGAATAATTGTGTGTCTTATTTGTTACATCAGTACTTGGTAGACTCAGATCTGACCTCTCCCCATGAATTGGGAAAGAAGGCAGACAAATGGGTCAGAACAAGAGTGAACAGAAAAGTTCATACAGGTGGTGACGAGTATGGCAAGAAGGAGGATGGGAAGTCTTCTGACAAGGGTGGGGACAAAGATAAAAAACATTCTGAGTCTTCATCAGGCCCACAAAAATCCTCTGGGGGAGGTGGGTCTAAATCCTCTTCTAACAATCAAAAGAAGCCATGGTGTTATTTATGTAAGAATAAAGGCCATTGGGCAAGTGATTCCGCTTGTCCAAAGAAAACACCAAGGCTCCCACTACCACAACCCCAACTGCGTCCTCTAGTGCCCCTAGTAATAGCAGTGGTGGTGGGAAGTCTACTACAAATAGCCAATCAAAGGGTGTAGCTGGGCTCACCATTGGTAATGTAATTGGGGTTGGTCTTGTTAGGGAGACCACAGAGGCTACTTTAGTCTCTGACGGTGGTATTGACTTTGCCAACTTGGTTGCTTGTCCCCTTAATATGGGTACGTCCAAGCAACTTCCCCTTATAAATGGTGTTGAGTTTGAGGCCTACAGGGATATAGGAGCCAGTGTCACTATGGTGATTGAGAAACTGGTTTACCCTGATCAACACCTACTTGGTCAGCAGTACCAAGTGACTGATGCTCATAACAACACTCTTAGCCACCCCATGGCTGTTGTGAATCTCAACTGGGGGGGCGTTACTGTTCAAAAGAAAGTTGTGGTGGCCACTGATTTACCTGTAGACTGCTTACTAGGCAATGATCTGGCGACATCAGCTTGGACTGAAGTAGTGTTGGAGGCTCATGCAGCAATGTTGGGCATTCCAGGGCATATCTTTGCTCTCAGAAAGTCTCAGGCCCAGAAGCAAAGAGGACAGGGAAGCTTGGATCCTGGAGCAATGGACCAAGAGCACCCAAATGCAAGGGGTAGAAAGGGTAAATCCTTGCCCCCTATCTCTCCCTCTTCTGAAGATTCCCTTTTTGAGGAAGAGGAATCCTCTGCCTGTGCAGAACCTACAGCAGATGAGCTGGCAGCAGACACTACTGAGTTTTTAGGTGCAGGGGGGCCTGCTTGGGAAGAGCCGAGTGTGGCACAGCAGACCTGTCCCACACTAGAGCAGAATGGGGATATCACTGATAGCCATAAGGTCTATTGGGAAGATAACCTCCTCTATACTGAGTCAAGGGACCTTAAGCCTGGAGCTGCCAGGAGATTGGTCATCCCTTTGCAGTATAGGGAGTTTTTTCTGATCTTGGCACATGATATTCCTTTGACAGGGCATTTGGGCCAGAGTAAAACTTGGGACAGACTTTTTCCATTGTTTCACTGGCCTCATATGTCAGAGGACACCAAGGAGTTTTGTCACCCCTGTGTGACCTGCCAAGCCAGTGGCAAGACTGGTGGCACACCTAAGGCCCCCCTTAATTCCACTCCCTGTGGTTTGGGTGCCCTTTGAAAGGGTAGGGGTTGACATAGTTGGCCCCCTTGACACTCCAACATCTTCAAGCAATAGGTTTATCCTTGTGGTAGAGGGCCATGCCACTAGGTATCCTGAAGCTATTCCCTTAAGGACCACTACAGCTCCTGCAGTGGCAAAAGCCCTACTGGGAATCTTTTCCAGAGTGGGTTTCCCTAAGGAAGTGGTGTCAGACAGAGGTAGTAACTTCATGTCTGCATACCTCAAAGCTATGTGGAAGGAGTGTGGTGTAACCTATACGTTCACTACTCCTTATCATCCACAGACAAATGGTCTGGTTGAGAGGTTTAATAAAACTCTCAAAGGTATGATTATGGGACTCCCTGAAAAACTCAGAAGGAAATGGGATATCCTGTTGCCATGCCTCCTTTTTGCTTATAGGAAGGTACCCCAAAAAGGAGTGGGCTTCAGTCCCTTTTAACTTCTCTTTGGGCACCTTATAAGAGGTCCCCTTGCTCTTGTGAAGTAGGGTTGGGAACAACCTTTAAAAGTTCCAAAGCAAGACATTGTGGACTATGTACTTGATCTCAGATCCAGAATGGCTGAATACATGAATAAGGCCAGTAAAAACCTTCAGGCCAGCCAAGAGCTCCAAAAGCAATGGCATGACCAGAAGGCTGTCCTGCCCAGTACCACCAAGGACAGAAGGTGTGGGTATTGGAGCCTGTGGCCCCAAGAGCACTCCAAGACAAATGGAGTGGACCCCATCTCATTGTTGAAAAGAAAGGTGAGGTCACCTATTCGGTAGACCTGGGCACCGCCATGAGTCCCCTTAGGGTGCTCCATGTCAATCGCCTGAAAGCTTACTATGACAGGGCTGACCTAACCCTGCTCATGGCAACTGATGAGAGGCAGGAGGAAGAGAGTGACCCTCTCCCTGACCTCTTCTCCACCACTGAAGCTGATGGCTTAGTGGAGGGAGTGGTGCTTGCAGATTGCCTTTCTGCTGAGCAGAAGGACAACTGTATAAATCTCTTAGATCAGTTTTCTGACCTCTTCTCACTGATCCCAGGTACAACTACCTGGCATGAGCACACAATCAACACTGGAGACAGCTTGTCTGTTCAAAGTAAGATTTATAAGTAACCTGACCATGTCAGAGATTGCACAAAACAAGAAGTACAGAAAATGTTAGATCTGGGAGTGATTGAGCCTTGTGAAAGCCCATGGGCTAACCCAGTGGTGCTTGTCCCCAAACCTCATAGTAAAGATGGTAAAAAGGAAATGAGGTTTTGTGTTGACTACAGAGGTCTCAATCAGGGAACCAAAACTGATGCTCACCCTATACCCAGAGCAGATGAGCTCATAGACACACTGGCTTCTGTCAAGTATCTAAGCACTTTTTACTTAACTGCAGGGCATTGGCAGATTAAGTTGTCAGAAGATGCTAAAATCAAAAAAGCATTTTCCACCATTGGAGGGCACTATCAGTTCACTGTTATGCCCTTTGGTTTGAAAAATGCACTTGCCGCTTTTCAGAGGTTGGTGAACACAGTCCTACAAGGATTGGAAGCTTTTAGTGCAGCATATCTAGATGATACAGCTGTCTTTAGCTCCACCTGAGATGAGCAACAGGTCCACCTATGGAAAGTGTTGGAGGCCCTGCAAAAGGCAGGCCCCACTATCAAGGCTTCAAAGTGCCAGATAGGGCAGGGGAAAGTGGTTTATCTGGGCTACCTGGTCTGTGGGGAACAGATTGCACCACTACAGGGGAAGATCCAGACCATAATGGAATGGGCTCCACCTACAACTCAAACCCAGGTGAGAGTCTTCTTAGGACTCACAGGGTACTATAGGAGGTTCATTAATAACTATAGCTCCATTGCAGCTCCCCTTAATAACCTCACCAGCAAGAAGATGCCTAAAGAGGTATTGTGGACAGCTAGCTGTCAAAAGGCTTTTGATGAGCTAAAACAGGCCATATGCTCTGCACCTGTCCTAAAAAGCCCTTGTTACTCCACGAAATTCATAGTCAAGACTGATGCTTCTGAATTTGGGGTACGGGCAGTTATATCACAGCTTAACACTGAGGGCCAGGATCAACCTGTTGCTTTTATCAGCTGGAGGATGACCCCTAGAGAAAAGCGTTGGTCTGAAATAGAGAGGGAGGCCTTTGCTGTGGTCTGGGCACTAAAAAAGTTGAGACCATACCTGTGTGGTACTCACATTATTGTTCAGACACACCACAAACCTCTGCTATGGCTTAAACAAATGAAAGGTGAAAACCCTAAATAGTTGAGGTGGTCCATCTCCCTACAGGGAATGGCCTATAGAGTGGAACATAGACCTGGGAGTACCCACTCCAATGCAGATGGACTCTCCAGATATTTCCACTTAGACAATAAAGACTCATCTGGGCAAGGTTAGCCTTATTGTCCCTCATTTGGGGGAGGGGGGAGTTGTGTAGGAAAGTACCATCCTGTCTGGCATGTTACCTCCATTTTTACATGTATATCAGTTTGTTTTTGCCTGTCTTACTGGGATCCTGCTAGCCAGGACTCCAGTGCTCATAGTTTGTGGCCTGAATGTGTGTCCCTGTGTAGTGACTAACTGTGTTGCTGACGCTCTGCTAACCAGAACCTCAGTGTTTATACTCTCTCTGCCTTTAAAATTGTCACTATAGGCTAGGGACCATTTTCACCAATTCTAATTGGCACAATGGAACAACCCTTATAATTCCCTAGTATATGGTACCTAGGTACCCAGGGTATTGGTGTTCCAAGAGATCTCTATGGGCTGCAGCATTTCTTTTACCACCCATAAGGAGCTCAGACAAATCTTACACAGGACTGCCACTGCACCCTGAGTGAAATAACGTCCACGTTATTTCACAGCCATTGTACACTGCACTTAAGTAACTTATAAGTCACCTATATGTCTAACCCTCACTTAGTGAAGGTTAGGTGGAAAGTTACTAAGTGTGATGGCACCCTGGCACTAGCCAAGGTGCCCCCACATAGTTCAGGGCAATTTTCCCAGACTTTGTGAGTGCGGGGACACCATTACACGCATGCAGTACATATAGGTCAATACCTGTATGTAGCTTCACAATGGTAACTCCAAATATGGCCAGGTAACATGTCTAAGATCATGGAATTGTCCCCCCATGCCAAATGTGGTATTGGGGTGCCAATCCCATGCATTACCAGGGCTCCACCATGGACCCCAGGTACTGCCAAACCAGCTCTCTGGGGTTTTCACTGCAGCTACCACTGTTGCTAACCCTCAGACATAGTTCTGCCCTCCTGGGGTCTCGGCAGCCGAGTCCCAGGAAGGCAGAACAAAGGATTTCCTCTGAGAGAGGGTGTTACACCCTCCCACTTTGAAAATAGGTATGAAGGGCAGAGGAGGATTAGCTTCTCCCAGCCTCTGGAAATACTTTGAAGGGCACAGATGGTGCCCTCCTTGCATAAACCAGTCTACACCGGTTCAGGAACCCCCAGTCCCTGCACTGGCCCAAAACTGGACAAAGGAAAGGGGAGTGACCACTCCCCTGTCCATCACCACCCCAGGGGTGGTGCCCAGAGCTCCTCCAGTGTGTCCCAGACCTCTGTCATCTTGAATACAGAGGTGTGAGGGCGCAATGGAGGCCTGAGTGGCCAGTGCAAGCAGGTGACATCAGACACCTCTCCTGATAGGTGCTTACCTGACTAGGTGGCCAATCTTCCACTGAGGGCTATTTAGGGTCTCTCCTGTGGGCTTTTCCTCCGATAACGAAGTGCAGGAACTCATCAGAGTTCCCCTGCATCTCCCTCTTCAACTTCTGCCAAGTATCGACCGCTGACTGCTCCGGGACGCCTGCAAAACTGCAACAAAGTAGCAAGAAGACTACCAGAGACATTGTAGCGCCTAATCCTGCCAGCTTTCTTGACTGTTTCCTGATGGTGCATGCTCTGGGGGCTGTCTGCCTTCACCCTGCACTAAAAGCCACAAATAAATCTCCTGTGGGTTGACGGAATCTTCCCCCTGCTCAAGCAGGCACCAAACCTCAGCATCACCGGTACAATGGGACCCCTCTCATCCTGACGAGCGTGGCCCCTGGAACACAGGTGGTGGACACTAGTGACCCAGACTGTCCAGTGGTCCAACTGTCCAAATTTGGAGGAGGTAAGTCCTTGCCTCCCCGCTCCAGACAGTAATCCTGTGTACTGCGTGAACTGAAGCTGATAGGGCTTCTGTGCACTTTTGCAAGGAATACTTTGTCCACAGCTCAGCCCAGTTCTCCAGACCTCTGTCCTGCATTGCCCAACTGGCTGAGTTGAACACCGGCTTCGTGGGACCCTCTTTTGTAGTGTTGAGACGATTGCCATACTCAGTTTTCTTGAACCTGTGTTCAAGTACTTCTGCGGGTGCTGCCTTATTGTGCATGGGCTCTCTGTATTGCTGAGAGCCCCCTCTACCTCCTCTTCCAAGGGGTGACCTCCTGGTCCTTCCTGGGCCCGGGCAGCACCCTTTTTCTTCAACCAAAACCTTTGCAGCTAGCAAGGCTTGTTTGTGGTCTTTCTCCAAAGAAATAACTCTGCAACCTCCAAAACTTCGTGGGACATCTTCTGTGCAAAGGAAAAGTTCCTGGCACCTTCCGTTGTTGCAGAATCTTCAGCTTCTTCCACCCAGAGGCAGCCATTTTGTACCTTCATCTGGGGTTTAGTGGGCTCCTGCCCCCCCTGGACACTTTCACGACTCTTGGACTTGGTCCCCTTCCTTTGCAGGTCTTCAGGTCCAGGAATCCGTCTTCAGTGCTTTGCAGTCTGTTGTGGTCTTTGCAGAATCTCACTATCAAGACTTTCGTGTGTTTCTGAGGAAGTAGGGTCACTTCACTCCTACTTTTCAGGGTCTTGGGGTAGGGTATCTTGGACACCCTTAGTGTTTTCTTACACTCACAGTGACCCTCTGCACACTACACAAGGCCAGGGGTCCCTAAGTGGTTCACATTCCACTTTTTTAGTACATGGTTTGTGCTGCCTCTAGGCCTATTGCATCCTATAGTATTCTACAGTGTTTGCACTGCTTTTCTAACTGTTTACTTACCTGATATTGGTTTGTGTGTATATTTTGTGTGTTTTACTTAGCTCCTAAGGGAGGATATCCTCTGAGATATTTTTGGCACATTGTCACTAAAATAAAGTACCTTTATTTTTAGTAACTCTGAGTATTGTGATTCTTATGATATAGTGTTAAATGATATAAATGGTATAGTAGGAGCTTTGCATGTCTCCTAGTTCAACCTAAGCTGCTCTGCTATAGCTAACTCTATCAGCCTAAGATTCTAGAACACTACTCATCTACTAATAAGGGATAACTGGACCTGGCACAAGGTGTAAGTACTATCAGGTACCGACTATTAGCCAGGCCAGTCTCCTGCATTGGTGGTGCAGCGGTGGGATAAGTACTTGTAACTGCTTTACCACTTTGTCATTGGTGCTTTTCATAAGAAAAACATATTCCAAATACTTACAAATATACACAGTTAATCTAAACAGTTCAACTCTCTTTCTATAAACTTTCTAAAAAGTTTCTAAAAAGTTTTCAAAAGTTTTGAAAAGTTTGAAAAGTTTTCTTCTTTTCTTTAAAAGTTTCTAAAACTTCTTTCTCTGTATCTTAAACTCTTTCTTACAACTATGTCTGCAGTAGAGCTCACTCCCACTGTTGTTCAGGCAACCTATGGTAGTTTAAACTTTAAAAGTTTGAGGGGCTCTGCATAAAAGAGGTTAAAGTATTGGTAAGAACCCTACCGATGATCTTCTCCTTAGACTTCTCCTAGAAAGTGACCAGAACCAGTCTGGACCATCCCAGGATCAGGAGGTAGAGGACAGGGGTACCCAGCAAGAATCAGGGAAGGGCCCTGATGTCTCTGGGGAGGGTTCCTCCAAAGACCTGTCAGCTAACAGGCCAGCTAGTGAAACTGGTAGTGGGAGGGGATCACACACTAGTAGGGCACCTTTCAGTCCAAAAGCCAGGTAACTAGAGTCCAGCCAGTTAGAGACAGGTCCACTTCTGCCAATTTCCACATTTCCTCCGTGTCCCAGAATTCCCAAGCCTCCCACCCTGAGGATAACACCCTAGACAGGGAACTCAGAAAGCTGAGGTTGGAAGAGGCCAGACTGAAGCTGAGACAGCAGCAGTTGGCCTTAGACAGGGAATCTCTAGATGTAGAGAGGGAAAGACAGAAGTTGGGCTTAGTTCCCCATGGTGGCAGCAGCAGTGTTCTTGATAGTAATCCTGTAAGAGAACAAGATTTAAGAAACCTGCACAAAATTGTCCCCCCTTACAAGGAGGGGGATGACATCAACAAGTGGTTTGCTGCACTTAGAGGGCCTGTATGGTACAGTTGGTCCCTCAAAGGCAGTGGGCTGCTCTCTTGTGGTTGTCTTTCACTGGTAAGGGTAGGGATAGGCTCCTTACTGTCAGAGAAAGTGATGACAACAACTACAAAGTACTTACACCTTGTGCCAGGTCCAGTTATCCCTTATTAGTAGAGTAGTAGTGTTCTATCAGCTTAGGCTGATAGAGGTAGCTATAGCAGAACAGCCAAGGCTGAACTATGAGACATGCAAAGCTGCTCATGCAATACCACTTATATCATATAGGTACTATGTCATAAGAAAGACAATACTCAGTGTTACTAAAATTAAAGGTACTTTATTTTAGTGAAAATGTGCCAAAAAATCTCAGAGAATATTTTCCTTTAGGAGGTAAGTATCATACACAAAATATACTTAGCAAACCAAATCAGGTAAGTGAAACAGTCAGAAACACAATAGGATGCAATAGGCCTAGGGGCAACACAAACCATTATTAAGAAAGTAGAATGTGAACCACAAATGGACCGCTAGGCTAGTGTACTGTGTAGAGGGTCGCTAGGAGTGTAAGAAAACACTAAGGGTTCAAAGATACCACACCCAAGACCCTGAAAAGTAGGAGTAAAGTACTAATATTTCCCCAGAAACACACTTAAGTCGTGATAGAGGATTTTACAAAGACCACAACAGACTGCAAAGCACTGAAGGCGGATTCCTGGACCTGAGGACCTGCAAAGGAAGGAGACCAAGTACAAGAGTCGCAAAAGTGTCCAGTGGGGGCAGGAGCCCACTAAACACCGGATGAAGGTGCAAAATGGCTGTGTCCAGATGGAAGAAGCTGAAGATTCTGCATCAACGAAAAGTGGTAGGACATTCTCTTTCATGCAGAAAATGTTCCACGGTGTGCTGGAGGATGCAGAGTTGTTTCCTTGGCACAATACCACAAAAAAGCCTTGCTAGTTGCAAGAGTCACGGTTGTAGAAAAAGGGTGCTGCCCAGGCCCAGGAAGGACCAGGACATTGCCACCTTGGGAGAGGAGACAGAGGGGGCCCTCAGCAACCTAGAGAGCCCCTGCACAGGCAGGCAGCACCCGCAGAAGTCCTTGAACACGGGTTCAAGAAGTCTGAACACAGCGGTCGTCTCAACACTTCAAAAGGAGGTCCCACGACACCAGAGATCAACTCAGGGAGCTGAGCATCACAGGACAGAGTGCTGGGGACCTGGGCTCGGGTGTGTATGCAGGATTTCTTGGAAACATGCACAGAAGCCCTTGTAGGTGCAGATCATGCGGTGCACAGGATTACTGTCTGGAGAGGGGAGGCAAGGACTTACCTCCTCCAAATTTGGACAGTTGGACCATTGGGCAGTGTGGGTCACTTGGGTCCACCACCTGTGATCCAGGGGCCATGCTCGCCAGGATGAGAGGGGTCCCAGAGTATCTGTGAAGCTGAAGTTTGGTGCCTGCTGAAGCAGGGGGAAGATTCCCTCAACCCACGGAGATATCTTCGTGGCTTCCAGTGCAGGGTGAAGGCATACAACCCCCAGAGAATGCACCACCAGGAAACAGTCGAGAAAACTGGCAGGATTAGGTGCTACAATGTTGCTGGTAGTCTTCTTGCTACTTTGGTGCAGTTTTGCAGGCGTCCTGGAGCAGTCAGCGGTCGATCCTTGGCAGAAATCGAAGAGAGAAGTGCAGAGGAACTCTGGTGAATTCTTGCAAGTCGTTATCTGAGGAAAAGCCCACTGGAGAGACTCTAAATTCCCTCAGAGGATGATTGGCCACCTAGTCAGGTAAGCACCTATGAGGAGGGGTCTCTGATGTCACCTGCTGGCACTGGCCACTGAGAGGGCTCCAGAGTGCCCTCACACCTCTGGATTTAAGATGGCAGAGGTCTGAGACACACTGGAGGAGCTCTGAGCACCACCCCTGGGGTGGTGATGGACAGGGGAGTGGTTACGCCCCTTTCCTTTGTCCAGTTACGCACCAGAGCAGGGACTGGGGGTTCCCTAAATCGGTGCTGACTGGCTTATGCAACGAGGGCACCATCTGGGCCCTTCAAAGCATTTCCAGAAGCTGGGAGAGGCTACCCCTCCCCAGCCTTTAACACCTATTTCCAAAGGGAGAGGGGAAATTCTTTGTTCTGCCTTCCTGGGACTGGGCTGCCCAGACCCAGGCAAGATGGTTGGTTACTGCAATAATCTCTATCACGAGGTGTAGTGTGTCCTAAAGAATCTTGCAGTACTTTACTCCTGCCTTTCTGGGCTCTGGGGTGGGGTAATTTACTTACTTTTACTGTATTCTTACTCTCCCAGCGATTCTACGCACACTACACTTGTCTAGGGGGGAATTTGTGATTCGCATTCTACTTTCTTAGTATTGCCCCAGACCTATTTTCTCCCATTGCATTCTATAGCATTTCCTATTGTTTGCCTTATCCTATGTCTAATTACTTGCCTTATTGTGATGTCTAATGTATATATTGGGTATAATACTTACCTCCAGAAGGAGTGTTGTTTCTAAGATAGTTTTGATACTGTGTCACCCAAATAAATACCTTTATTTTTGGTAACACTGAGTATTGTCTTTACGTGTATAAAAGTACTGTGTAACTATAAGTGTTATTGCATGAGTTTGCATGTCTCCTAGTTCAGTCTAAGCTGCTCTGCTATAGCCACCTATATCAGACTAAGCTGCTAGAACACTACTGCTCCACTAATAAGGGATAACTGGACCTGGTATAAGATGTAAGTACCCAAGGTACCCACTACAAACCAGGCCAGTCTCCTACATACAGTAAATGAGCATATGTTAATGACCTGCAGCTGGCTGCATTGTTCAGACCAGTAATTATTGTGAGGCACCAACATCTGTAAAATGATTTGCCAAAGGGTACAGTAAGCGGGCATAGAGGTGGGAAATAAAAGCATGCAAGTGCCACAGATATTAAAAATAATTACAATGAAATGTGAAGTAACACTGTCTTACCTGTGTGTCATTGGAAGTACTGTCTGATGACTGCTGTTCTGTTGTCCTCATCTACCTCTTAGATGAAGGCACCGGAACCTGGCCTTCAGGAGGCCAAAGGTACATTCTAAAATCCTTCTGGTTCACCCATGTGCCTCATTGCAGTGTTCTTCTGCCCTTGTCCTGGCATTCCTCACAGGGGTCAGCAGCCAGATAGGTTGGGGTAACCAGAGTCACCTGCAAATATTGAGGGACAACATTTTGCCACATACAATCCCATATGGTCCACACCATACCCCTACACCAACGTATACTGGATGGGGACAAAGGCTCACCTATTAGCCACACAATGTGCCTCTGTAGTTGGCCCATCACATTTGTAATGCTGCTATTCCTCGGGACAAAGGCATCATGCACTGAACCAGGATACTTAGCATTGACGTGGGAGATGTACTGGTCCGCCAAGCACACCATCTGTACATTCATGGAGTGGAAACTCTTACGATTTCTGTACACCTGTTCGTTTGGACGGGGGGGAGACAAATGTAATATGTGTACCATCAATCTCCCCTATTTTGTTGGGTATATGTCCCATTGCATAGAACTCAGCCTTCACTGTGGCCAAATCTTCCACCTGGGGAAACACAATGTAGCTGCACATGTGTTTAATTAGGGCAGCCAACACTCTTGTCAGCAAAATTGAGAACATTGGCTGTGACATTCCAGCTGCCAAGCCCACTGTCACTTGGAAAAAACCTGTTGCCAGGAAATGGAGCACAGATAGAACTTGCACAAGGGGGTGGGATCCCAGTGGGATGACGGATGGCAGATATCAGGTCAGGCTCCAGTTGGGCACACAGCTCTGTGATTGTGGCCCTGTCCAGTCTATAGGTGAGGATAATGTGCCTGTCCTCCACAGTTGCCAAGTCCACCAGGGGTCTGTACACAGGGGTATGTCTCCATCTCCTATTCATCCGCAGCGGTAGCAATCTATGGGGTAAAAGAGTGAGGAGCCGGTCACAAAGTCAACAATAGGGCTACAACAGAACATTGCATGCTGTTAATTTGCAATGGGTCAGTGTGAATTGTCCAGTATGTCCAAATTTAGACAGTGATGCAGCAATTATCCAGGGCTTGCCCCACCACCCCTGAAATGGCATCTGCCTCTGCCTTGGAGGGACAGGTAGAAGTGAGGTAATTCCGCTGACGTTGGGCGCCGTTGCAGGAGGCGGTCAGGAACCGCTGTGCAACTCCTCTTTGGGTAACATTGGGCCCTATGGGTTACAGTGGCCAATGGTGATCTACGCCGGAGGTGATGGTATGCACCGCCATGGACGTGACTGCCATTTTCTATCTGATTCCTCACTTGCTACATGACCTCCAACAGGAGAGGACCTACACTGCATGTGCTTCTATGACCTGTGTCTGGAACCTACCACGGACTGTGTGACTGGGGAAAGGGCCCCTGCCTTCACTTTGGCGGAGTTGGAGAGACTGGTGGATGGGTCCTACCCCAGTACAGACTGCTCTATGGGCCTCCAGACCAACAGGTGAGTAGATTGTGGGCAAGATGCATGTGGTATGAATGTATGGGGTGGTGTGTGGGAAGGCGTCATGTAAGGGGGGTGGGTGTATGTCCTCTGGGTGGCGTATTGGTTGTGTCCTGCGCCATGTGTGTGTAAATAGTGATGTTAAGGGGAATGGTGGGCCGCAAGTGTAACAGGCAGGACTGTCTGACTAATACTATTTTCCTGTTTTTATTGCCTCTGCAGGTCAGCGCCCATCAAAAGAAGGACATATGGCATGCAATCACCAAGGAGGTGCGGACCCTGGGGGTCTACGGCAGGCGGAGTACCCACTGTCGGAAACAGTGGGAGGACCTGAGACTCTGGGCGTTGAAGACAGCGGAGGCCAAGCTGTGGATGGCCTCCCAACAAAGAAGAGGTGCCCGTCAAACCCTGACCCCCCTGATGGCCCGCATATTGACGGTGGCCTATCCTGAGCTGGATGGGCGCTTGAGGGCATCACAGCAGCCACAAGGGGGTGAGTACAGTGCCCATCATTACTACTAACGCGTGGTGGGGAGGTATCCGGGTGGTGGATGTGTGTTAGTGGGTGCCCCTAGGCCAGGCCTGACAATGCAGCGTAGGTCCCCTGGTGGCTAGGGTGCAGAAGGGCAAATTTAGCTACCTAGCTCGTAGGTTTCCACTACTAGTCAGGGATGCGTAGGTCCCAGGTGTGCTGCAGTTGGCGGTGTGTGCCCTTCCCCATGGCTTGGCTGCTAACTATTTCTCTGCCAGTGCTATGCACATTGCGTAAGACTGTTCCCTGTGTGTGAGGGTGCTATGTATGCCAATGGTGGTGTTGGGGCAGTCACTGACCAAGTGTATCCTTTGTCTCTTCCCCTCCTTTTTCTTTTGTCACCCTGTCCTTATGTGCATTAGCATCATCTGGCAGAGGAGCAGAGGCACCAGCGACGGAGGGAGCTGCATCCCAAAGGACACAGGAGGCAGAGTCCACCGATGCTGAGGGCACCAGTGGGATGAACGGCAAGGGTAGCACCACGGCGGAGACTGGAGGGGACAGTTCAGACACAGATGCCTCCTCCGATGGAAGCTCCCTGGTGGTGGCGGACACCTCTGTGACCACCGCGCTACAGGTACAGCTGCCACCCGTACCAGCACCGCCCTCCCAGCAGCCCCTCATCAAGTTGTCCGAGCACACTTACCCAGGAGGGTGGGCATCTCCTTCGCAAAGGCACCTCAGGCCCTACCCCAGTGAGCCCTGCTGCTCTGATTGAGGAGGCTATTGACCTCCTGAGATCCATCTCTGTAGGGCAGTCAACCATTGTGAATGCCATCCAGGGGCTGGCAGATCAGATGTAACAGACTAATGCTTACCTGGAGGGCATTCACACTGGATTGGCGGCCCAACAGAGATCAATCCAGGCTTTGGCCTCCTCTCTGATGGCAGCCATTGTTCCTGTTTCTACCCTCCCCCCTCCAACTTCCTCTTCCTTTCCCACACCCCTCAACCCCAACCTATCCCAAGCACACAGGCAGACGAGCACTTACACAAGTCAACACACAAGATTGGTTGAGGCAAACACAAGCACCACACTTCATCCCAGAGGCACTCACACAAACACCATCCAGATGCAGACATACCAACATCCACAATTTCCACTGTGTCCCCCTCCTCCTCCACCTCCCTCCCAGTTCCGTCTACACTCACACCTGCATGCACTATACCATCATCCACTACCAGCATCACCACCACACCTAGCAGAACATACACCTCACTGGCAGACACCTCCACAACAGCCATGCATACGTCCCCTGCCCCCCCTTCTAGGGTGTACAAACGCAAGCACTCAGACACCCAACAGCCATCCACCTCACAACAGCATACAGGTCATGCAACTGCACTCAAAAACAACAGACACCTCAAACAACCACTCCCTCTTCCTCCACTCCATTACTTTGCCCTCTTACAGCCCCAATGTCCCAAAAAAGCTTCTTCTTGCCCAACTTGACCTCTTCCCTACCCCTCCCACGTCCTGCACATCTGAACAGGGTGGCAAAAACCCAGCCAAGCAACTCAGCCACCAAGTCCACTGGCCCAGTCGTCACCATACCCATTCGTGGTGGGAAGGGATCCATGGCACAAGTCCTGAAGGTTAAGGAGCCTGCACCAGGCAGCCTCAAGGAAAGGGAGCCTGCCCAAGCTGCTGCCAGGAAGACTAAGGAGCCTGCCCCAGCTGCTGCCAGGAAGACTAAGGAGACTGCCCCAGCTGCCAGGAAGAGCAAGGAGACAGCACCATCAAGCAGAAAGGGCAAGGGGCCTGTAGGAAAGTACCATCTTGCCTGGCATGTTACCCCCATATTTCACTGTATATATGTTGTTTTAGTCTAGGTGTCACTGGGACCCTGCCAGGCAGGGCCCCAGTGCTCATAAGTATGTGCCCTGTATGTGTTCCCTGTGTGATGCCTAACTGTCTCACTGAGGCTCTGCTAACCAGAACCTCAGAGGTTATGCTCTCTCTGCTTTCCAAATTTGTCACTAACAGGCTAGTGACTAAATTTACCAATTCACATTGGCATACTGGTACACCCATATAATTCCCTAGTACATGGTACTGAGGTACCCAGGGTATTGGAGTTCCAGGAGATCCCTATGGGCTGCAGCATTTCTTTTGCCACCCATAGGGAGCTCTGACAATTCTTACACAGGCCTGCCAGTGCAGCCTGAGTGAAATAGCATCCAGGTTATTTCACAGCCACTTACCACTGCACTTAAGTAACTTATAAGTCACCTATATGTCTAACCTTCACCTGGTGAATGTTGGGTGCAGAGTTACTTAGTGCGTGGGCACCCTGGAACTAGCCAAGGTGCCCCCACATCGTTCAGGGCAAATTCCCCAGACTTTGTGTGTGCGGGGGACACCATTACACGCGTGCACTGTACATAGGTCACTACCTATGTACAGCGTCACAATGGTAACTCCGAACATGGCCATTTAACATGTCTAAAATCATGGAATTGTCACCCCAATGCCATTCTGGCATTGGGGGGACAATTCCATGATCCCCCGGGGTCTCTAGCATAGTGCCGGGGTACTGCCAAACTGCCTTTCCGGGGTCTCCACTGCAGCTGCTGCTGCTGCCAACCCCTCAGACAGGTTTCTGCCCTCCTGGGGTCCAGGAAGCCCTGGCCCAGGAAGGCAAACAAAGGATTTCCTCTGAGAGAAGGTGTAACACCCTCTCCCTTTGGAAATAGGTGTCAGGGCTGGGGAGGAATAGCCTCCCCCAGCCTCTGGAAATGGTTTGATGGGCACAGATGGTGCCCATCTCTGCAGAAGCCAGTCTACACCTGTTTAGGGATCCCCCAGCGCTGCTCTGGCGCGAAACTGGACAAAGGAAAGGGGAGTGACCACTCCCCTGACCTGCACCTCCCAGGGGAGGTGCCCAGAGCTCCTCCAGTGTGTCCCAGACCTCTGCCATCTTGGAAACAGAGGTGTCTGTGGCACACTGGACTGCTCTGAGTGGTCAGTGCCAGCAGGTGACGTCAGAGGCTCCTTCTGATAGGCTCTTACCTCTCTTGGTAGCCAATCCTCCTTCCTAGGTAGCCAAACCTCATTTTTTGGCTATTTAGGGTTGTTGCTTTGGGGATCTCACCAGATAACGAATGCAAGAGCTCATCAGAGTTCCTCTGCATCTCCCTCTTCACCTTCTGCCAAAGGA
Organism: Pleurodeles waltl; assembly: GCF_031143425.1. Classification (NCBI taxonomy): domain Eukaryota; kingdom Metazoa; phylum Chordata; class Amphibia; order Caudata; family Salamandridae; genus Pleurodeles; species Pleurodeles waltl. The sequence continues at coordinate 360,266,403 of NC_090446.1, forward strand.
TCGACTGCTGACTGCTCAGGATACCTGCAAAACCGCAACAAAGTAGCAAGATGACTACTAGCAACCTTGTATCGCGTCATCCTGCCGGCTTTCTCAACTGTTTCCAGGTGGTGCATGCTCTGGGGGTAGCCTGCCTCCTCTCTGCACCAGGATCTCCTGTGGGTCGACAGAATCTTCCCCCTGCAACCGCAGGCACCAAAAGACTGCATCACTGGTCCTCTCGGTCCCCTCTCCGCACAACGAGGGTGGTCTCTGGAACTCAGCAACTCTGTCAAAGTGACTCCCACAGTCCAGTGACTCTTCAGTCCAAGTTTGGTGGAGGTAAGTCCTTGCCTTCCCACGCTAGACTGCATTGCTGGGTACCGCGTGATTTGCAGCTGCTCCGGCACCTGTGCACTCTTCCAGGATTTCCTTCATGCACAGGCAAGCCTGGGTCCCCAACACTCCTTCCTGCAGTGCACAACCTTCTGAGTTGTCCTCTGGCATCGTGGGACTCCCTTTTGTGACTTTGGGTGGACTTCGGTTCACTTTTCTCCCAAGTGCCTGTTTAGGTACTTCTGCGGGTGCTGCCTGCTTCTGTGAGGGCTCCCTGAGTTGCTGGGCGTCCCCTCTGTCTCCTCCTCTAAGTGGTGACATCCTGGTCCCTCCTGGACCACAGCAGCAACCAAAAACCTCTACCACGACCCCCTTGCAGCTAGCAAGGCTTGTTTGCGGTCTTTCTGTGTGGGAACACTTCTGCAAGCTTCATCGTGACGTGGGACATCCATCTTCCAAAGGAGAAGTCCTTAGCTCTCTTCCTTCTTGCAGAACTCCAAGCTTCTTCCATCTGGTGGCAGTTTCCTTGCACCTTCAGCTGGCATTTCCTGGGCTCCTGCCCACTCTCGACACTGTCGCGACTATTGGACTTGGTCCCCTTGTCTTACAGGTACCCAGGTCTGGAAATCCACTGTTGTTGCATTGCTGCTGTTTGTTCTTCCTGCAGAAACCCCCTATCACGACTTCTGTGCTCTCTGGGGGTAGTAGGTGCACTTTACACCTACCTTTCAGGGTCTTGGGGTGGGCTATTTTTCTAACCCTCACTGTTTTCTTACAGTCCCAGCGACCCTCTACAAGCTCACATAGGTTTGGGGTCCATTCGTGGTTCGCATTCCACTTTTGGAGTATATGGTTTGTGTTGCCCCTATACCTATGTGCTTTTATTGCAACCTATTGTAATTCTACACTGTTTGCATTACTTTTCTTGCTATTACTTACCTAATTTTGGTTTGTGTACATATATCTTGTGTATATATCTTATCCTCATACTGAGGGTACTCACTGAGATACTTTTGGCATATTGTCATAAAAATAAAGTACCTTTATTTTTAGTACCTCTGTGTATTGTGTTTTCTTATGATATTGTGCATATGACACCAGTGGTATAGTAGGAGCTTTACATGTCTCCTAGTTCAGCCTTAGCTGCTTTGCCATAGCTACCTTCTATCAGCCTAAGCTGCTAGAAACACCTCTTCTACACTAATAAGGGATAACTGGACCTGGCACAAGGTGTAAGTACCTCTGGTACCCACTACAAGCCAGGCCAGCCTCCTACATTGGTTGTGCAGCGGTGGGATAAGTACTTGTAACTACTTACCACTTTGTCATTGTGTACTTTTCATAAGAGAATAATATACAAAAGTTCAGTGTATGTACACCTAACCAAAAAAAAAGTTTTGCTTTTCTTCTCTCAAACTTTTTACAAAGTTTTGAAAAGTTTCTCTAAAATTCTAAAAGTTTTCTAAAAGTTAGAAAAAGTTTTTTTTCCCTGTTCTTTAAAAAGTTCTGAAACTTTTTCTTCCTTCTCACTGTCTCTAAACCTTTTGCTATCATGTCTGTAGAAGACTCTACTCTTAAAATGGTCAATACTATTTATGACAATTTGAATTACAAGTGCCTAAGGAGTCTCTGCTTAGATAGAGGTTTAGTGATAGGAAAGAACCCTACAAAAGAGTTTCTATATAACATGCTTATTGTGAATGATGAGTCCCAAGCAGGCACTTCAGAACGTTCCCATTCTGACTCAGGGGATCTCCTTGAGGGAGGTGGGGAGGGTTCTGTACCAGATCTGCCCCCTAGCAGGACACCTAGTAATGTTGGTAGTAATGGAGGTTCCCATCATAGTAGGGGAGTCTTTATTCCTGGAGGCCAAGTTATTAGGGTTCAGTCAGTTAGGGACAGATACCCCTCTGTTGTTTCCAATTTATCTTCTGTGTCCAAGCATTCCCAACCCACCCACCCTGAAGACAACATGTTAGAAAGGGAACTCAAAACGTTGAGGGTTGAAGAGACCAGACTGAAGCTTAAACAGCAACAGCTGGCCTTAGATAGGGAATCCTTGAACCTGGAGAAGGAGAGACAGAGATTGGGGTTAGGACCCCATGGTGGCAGCAGCAGTATTCCTGATAGTAATCCTGTTAGGGAGCATGATTTCAGGAATCTGCACAAGATAGTCCCCCCTTACAAGGAGGGGGATGGCATCAACAAGTGGTTTGCTGCACTTGAGAGGGCCTGTATGGTACAGGGGGTCCGTCAAAGGCAGTGGGCTGCTATATTGTGGCTATCTTTCAATGGAAAGGGTAGGGATAGGCTCCTTACTGTTAGAGAAAGTGATGCTAACAATTTTGCAGTTTTGAAGGATGCACTCTTGGATGGATTTGGCTTAACCACTGAACAATACAGGAATAAGTTCAGAGACACCAGAAAAGAGTCCTCACAAGACTGGATAGACTTTGTTGACTGTTCAGTGAAGGCCTTGGAGGGGTGGTTACATGGCAGTAAAGTTTCTGACTATGAAAGCCTGTATAATCTTATTCTGAGAGAGCATATTCTGAATAACTGTGTGTCTTACTTGTTACACCAATATCTAGTGGACTCAGATCTGACCTCTCCCCAAGAATTGGGAAAGAAGGCAGACAAATGGGTCAGAACAAGAGTGAACAGAAACATTCATACAGGGGGTGACAAGGATGGCAAGAAGGATGGTTAGTCTTCTGACAAGGGTGGGGGAAAAAGTAAAACTGAGTCTTTATCAGGCCCACAAAAATCCTCTGGTGTGGGTGGTGGGTCCAAATCCTCTTCAAATAATCAACCTAAAAATCCTTGTTGTTATTTGTGTAAAGTCAAAGGCCATTGGACAACTGTTGCCAGTTGTCCAAAGAAAAACACCAAAACTCCCACTACCACAACCCCTACTGCAAACTCTAGTGCCCCTAGTAATAGCAGTGGTGGTGGGGGCAAACCTAATAATAGCCAATCCAAGGCAGTAGCTGGGCTCACTTTTGGTAATTTAGTTGGGGTTGGTCTTGTTAGGGAGACCACAGAGGCTGTGTTACTCTCTGAAGGTGCCACTGATTTGGCCACCTTGGTTGCTTGTCCCCTTAATATGGATAAGTACAAGCAACTTCCCCTAATAAATGGTGTTGACGTTCAGGCCTACAAGGACACAGGTGCCAGTGTTACCATGCTAATAGAGAAACTGGTGCACCCTGAACAACATCTACTTGGTCAGCAGTACCAAGTGACAGATGCTCATAACAACTCTCTTAGCCACCCCATGGCTGTTGTGAATCTCAACTGGGGGGGGGGGTTTACTGGTTCAAAGAAAGTTGTGGTTGCCTCAGATTTACCTGTAGACTGTCTACTAGGGAACGATTTAGAGACATCAGCTTGGGCAGAAGTGGAGTTGGAGGCTCATGCAGCAATGCTGGGCATTCCCGGGCATATTTTTGCTTTGACAAGGGCTCAGGCCAAAAAGCAAAAAGGACAGGGTAACTTGGATCCTGGAACAATGGACCAAGTTCTCCGTAAAGCTAGGGGTAGCAAGGGTAAATCCCTACCCACTATCCCTCCCTCTATAGATGATTCTCCTTCTGAGGAAGAAGAATTTCCTCCCTGTGCAGAACCTTCACCAGATGAGCTGGCAGCAGACACTGCTGAGCTTTTGGGTGGAGAGGGGCCTGCCAGGGAAGAGCTGAGTGTGGCACAGCAAACATGTCCCACATTAGAGGGTCTCAGACAGCAAGCTGTCAAGCAGCAAAATGGGGATGTCAGTGACTCACATAGAGTTTACTGGGAGGACAACCACTTGTACACAGAGGCAAGGGACCCAAAACCTGGAGCAGCCAGGAGATTGGCCATTCCCCTGCAGTACAGAGAGTTCCTCCTAACTCTGGCACATGACATTACTTTGGCTGGGCATTTGGGCCAGATCAAAACATGGGAAAGGCTTGTCCCCCTGTTTCACTGGCCTAGGATGTCAGAGGACACTAAAGATTTTTGTAAACCTTGTGTGACCTGCCAAGCCAGTGGCAAGACTGGTGGCACACCAAAGGCTCCCCTTATTCCCCTACCTGTGGTTGGGGTCCCCTTTGAAAGGGTAGGGGTTGACATAGTTGGCCCCCTTGACCCTCCTACTGCTTCAGGCAATAGGTTCATCTTGGTGGTTGTGGACCATACCACAAGATATCCTGAAGCAATTCCTCTAAGGACCACTACAGCACCGGCAGTGGCAAAAGCCCTCCTGGGAATCTTTTCCAGGGTGAGTTTTCCAAAAGAGGTTGTATCAGACACGGGTAGGAACTTTATGTCTGCATACTTGAAAGCTATGTGGAAGGAATGTGGTGTAACCTACAAATTCACCACTCCCTATCATCCACAGACTAATGGACTGGTAGAGAGGTTTAATAAAACTCTCAAAGGTATGATAATGGGACTCCCTGAAAAACTCAGGAGGAGATGGGATGTCCTGTTACCTTGCCTCCTTTTTGCTTGCAGGGAGGTACCCCAGAAAGGAGTGGGCTTCAGCCCCTTTGAACTCCTCTTTGGGCACCCTGTAAGAGGTCCACTAACACTTGTGAAGGAGGGTTGGGAACAACCTTTAAAAGCTCCCAAACAGGACATAGTGGACTACGTACTTGGCCTAAGATCCAGAATGGCCGAGTACATGAAAAAGGCCAGTAAAAACATTCAGGCCAGCCAAGAGCTCCAGAAGCAATGGCATGACCAGAAGGCTGTTCTGATCCAGTACCAACCAGGACAGAAGGTGTGGGTATTGGAGCCTATGGCCCCAAGAGCACTCCAGGACAAATGCAGTGGACCCCATCTAATTGTTGAGAAAAAGGGTGAGGTCACTTATTTGGTAGACCTGGGCACTGCCAGGAGTCCCCTTAGGGTGATTCATGTCAACCGCCTAAAACCCTACTATGACAGGGCTGATCTCACCCTGCTCATGGCAACAGATGAGGGACAGGAAGAAGAGAGTGACCCTCTCCCTGATCTCTTCTCCTCCACTGAAGAGGATGCTTCAGTGGAGGGAGTAGTTTTGGCAGATTGTCTGACTGCAGGACAGAAAGACAACTGCATAAATCTCCTTGGACAGTTTTCTGAACTCTTTTCAACTGTGCCAGGCACCACATCTTGGTGTGAACACACAATTGATACTGGAGACAGCATGCCTGTCAAAAGTAAAATCTATAGGCAGCCTGATCATGTCAGGGACTGCATAAAACAAGAAGTTCAGAAAATACTTGATCTAGGAGTGGTTGAACCTTCTCAAAGCCCATGGGTGAGTCCTGTGGTGCTTGTACCAAAGCCTCACTCAAAAGATGGAAAAAGGGAGATGAGGTTTTGTGTAGACTACAGAGGTCTCAATCAGGTAACAAAAACTGATGCTCACCCTATACCCAGGGCAGATGAGCTCATAGATACACTGGCATCTGCAAAGTATCTAAGCACCTTTGATTTGACTGCAGGGTATTGGCAGATCAAATTGGCTGAGGATGCTCAACCTAAAACTGCATTTTCAACTATAGGAGGGCACTACCAATTTACAGTGATGCCCTTTGGTTTGAAAAATGCACCTGCCACCTTTCAGAGGTTGGTGAACACAGTCCTGCAAGGGTTGGAGGCTTTTAGTGCAGCATATTTAGATGATATAGCTGTCTTTAGCTCCACCTGGGATGAGCACCTGGTCCACCCTTGGAAAGTTTTGGAGGCCCTGCAAAAGGCAGGCCTCACTATCAAGGCCTCAAAGTGCCAGATAGGGAAGGGAAAGGTGGTTTATCTGAGACACCTGGTAGGTGGAGAACAGATTGCACCACTTCAGGGGAAAATCCAGACAATCATGGATTGGGTTCCCCCTACAACTCAGACCCAGGTGAGAGCCTTCTTAGGCCTCACTGCGTATTACAGGAGATTCATTAAAAACGATGGCTCCATAGCAGCCCCTCTTAATGATCTCACAAGTAAGAAGATGCCTAAAAAGGTATTGTGGACAGCTAGCTGTCAGAAAGCTTTTGAGGAGCTCAAACAGGCCATGTGCTCTGCACCTGTCCTAAAAAGCCCATGTTACTCCAAGAAATTCATTGTTCAAACTGATGCATCTGAATTAGGGGTAGGGGCAGTCTTATCACAACTGAATTCTGAGGGCCAGGATCAACCAGTTGCTTTTATCAGCAGAAGGTTGACCTCTAGAGAAAAGTGTTGGTCTGCCATAGAGAGGGAGGCATTTGCTGTGGTCTGGGCACTGAAGAAGTTGAGGCCATACCTGTTTGGCACTCACTTCATTGTTCAGACAGACCACACACCTCTACTTTGGCTAAAACAAATGAAAGGTGAAAACCCTAATTGTTGAGGTGGTCCATATCTCTACAGGGAATGGACTATACAGTGGAACATAGACCTGGGAGTACCCACTCCAATGCAGATGGACTCTCCAGATATTTCCACTTAGACAATGAAGACTCATGAGGTCATGGCTAGTCTTATTGTCTTTCGTTTAGGGGGGGGGGTTGTTGTGTAGGAAAGTACCATCTTGCCTGGCATGTTACCCCCATATTTCACTGTATATATGTTGTTTTAGTCTAGGTGTCACTGGGACCCTGCCAGGCAGGGCCCCAGTGCTCATAAGTATGTGCCCTGTATGTGTTCCCTGTGTGATGCCTAACTGTATCACTGAGGCTCTGCTAACCAGAACCTCAGTGGTTATACTCTCTCTGCTTTCCAAATTTGTCACTAACAGGCTAGTGACTAAATTTACCAATTCACATTGGCATACTGGTACACCCATATAATTCCCTAGTATATGGTACTGAGGTACCCAGGGTATTGGGGTTCCAGGAGATCCCTATGGGCTGCAGCATTTCTTTTGCCACTCATAGGGAGCTCTGACAATTCTTACACAGGCCTGCCAGTGCAGCCTGAGTGAAATAACGTCAACGTTATTTCACAGCCATTTACCACTTCACTTAAGTAACTTATAAGTTGCCTATATGTCTAATCTTCACCTGGTGAAGGTTGGGTGCAGAGGTACTTAGTGTGTGGGCACCCTGGCACTAGCCAAGGTGCCCCCACATCATTCAGGGCTAATTCCCCGGACCTTGTGAGTGCGGGGACACCATTACACGCGTGCACTGTACATAGGTCCCTACCTATGTACAGCGTCACAATCGTAACTCCGAACATGGCCATGTAACATGTCTAAGATCATAGAATTGTCACCCCAATGCCATTCTGGCATTGGGGGGACAATTCCATGATCCCCGGGTCTCTAGCACATTACCCGGGTACTGCCAAACTGCCTTTCCGGGGTCTCCTCTGCAGCTGCTGCTGCTGCCAAACCCTCAGACAGGTTTCTGCCCTCCTGGGGTCCAGGCAGCCCCGGCCCAGGAAGGCAGAACAAAGGATTTCCTCTGAGAGAGGGTGTAACACCCTCTCCCTTTGAAAATAGGTGTGAGGGCTGGGGAGGAGTAGCCTCCCCCAGCCTCTGGAAATGCTTTGATGGGCACAGATGGTGCCCATCTCTGCATAAGTCAGTCTACACCGGTTTAGGGATCCCCCAGCCCTGCTCTGGCGCGAAACTGGACAAAGGAAAGGGGAGTGACCACTCCCCTGACCTGCACCTCCCAGGGGAGGTGCCCAGAGCACCTCCAGTGTGTCCCAGACCTCTGCCATCTTGGAAACAGAGGTGTCTGTGGCACACTGGACTGCTCTGAGTGGTCAGTGCCAGCAGGTGACGTCAGAGGATCCTTCTGATAGGCTCTTACCTCTATTGGTAGCCAATCCTCCTTCCTAGGTAGCCAAACCTCCTTTTCTGGCTATTTAGGGTCTCTGCTTTGGGGATCTCACCAGATAACGAATGCAAGAGCTCGTCAGAGTTCCTCTGCATCTCCCTCTTCACCTTCTGCCAAAGGATCGACCGCTGACTGCTCAGGGCGCTTGCAAAACCACAACAAAGTAGCAAGACGACTACTAGCAACCTTGTATCGCTTCATCCTGCCGGCTTTCTCAACTGTTTCCAGGTGGTGCATGCTCTGGGGGTAGCCGCCTCCTCTCTGAACCAGGAGCTCTGAAGAAATCTCCTGTGGGTCGACGGAATCTTCCCCTTGCAACCGCAGGCACCAAAAGACTGCATCACTGGTCCTCTGGGTCCCCTCTCAGCACGTCGAGCATGGTCCCTGGAACTCAGCAACTCTGTCCAAGTGACTCCCACAGTCCAGTGACTCTTCAGACCAAGTTTGGTGGAGGTAAGTCTTTGCCTCCCCATGCTAGACTGCATTGCTGGGTACCGCGTAATTTGCAGCTGCTCCGGCTCCTGTGTACTCTTCCAGGATTTCCTTCATGCACAGCCAAGCCTGGGACCCCGACACTTCTACCTGCAGTGCACAACCTTCTGAGTTGTCCTCCGGCGTCGTGGGACTCCCTTTTGTGACTTTGGGTGGACTCCGGTTCACTTTTCTTTCAAATGCCTTTTCAGGAACTTCTGCAGGTGCTGCCTGCTTTTGTGAGGGCTTCCTGAGTTGCTGGGCGCCCCCTCTGTCTCCTCCTCCAAGTGGCAACATCCTGGTCCCTCCTGGGCCACAGCAGTACCCAAAAACCTCTACTGCTACTCTTGCAGCTAGCAAGGCTTGTTTGCAGTCTTTCTGCGCAGGAACACCTCTGCAAGCTTCATCGCGATGTGGGACATCCGTCTTTCAAAGGAGAAGTCCCTAGCTCTCTTCCTTCTTGCAGAACTTCAAGCTTCTTCCATCCAGTGGCAGCTTCCTTGCACCCTCAGCTGGCATTTCCTGGGCTCCTGTCCACTCTCGACACTGCTGCGACTATTGGACTTGGTCCCCTTGTCTTACAGGTACTCAGGTTCAGAAATCCACTATTGTTGCACTGCTGGTGGTTGTTCTTCCTGCAGAAACCCCCTATCACGACTTCTGTGCTCTCTGGGGGTAGTAGGTGCACTTTACACCTACCTTTCAGGGTCTTGGGGTGGGCTATTTTTCTAACCCTCACTGTTTTCTTACAGTCCCAGCGACCCTCTACAAGCTCACATAGGTTTGGGGTCCATTCGTGGTTCGCATTCCACTTTTGGAGTATATGGTTTGTGTTGCCCCTATACCTATGCTCGCCTATTGCAACCTATTGTATTTCTACACTGTTTGCATTACATTTCTTGCTCTTACTTACCTAATTTTGGTTTGTGTACATATAACTTGTGTATATTACTTACCTTCTTACTGAGGGTACTCACTGAGATACTTTTGGCATATTGTCATAAAAATAAAGTACCTTTATTTTTAGTATATCTGTGTATTGTGTTTTCTTATGATATTGTGCATATGACACCAGTGGTATAGTAGAAGCTTTACATGTCTCCTAGTTCAGCCTTAGCTCCTTTGCCATAGCTACCTTCTATCAGCCTAAGCTGCTAGAAACACCTCTTCTACACTAATAAGGGATAACTGGACCTGGCACAAGGTGTAAGTACCTCTGGTACCCACTACAAGCCAGGACAGCTTCCTACAGGGCCTCAGCAGGAACTTTGACAGGGCCTCCAACCATGGCTATGCAACCATCCGAGACTGCAGGGGATGGGCAGGAGCCTCCCCCCACCAGCAACACCAGCAACGCCACCTCCAGTGGTCAGCCGTCCGAGGCTGCAGGAGATGGTAAGGAGCCTCCCCCCACCAGCAGCACCAGCACTGCCACCTCCAGTGAGCAGCCGTCACCGCCAGCGAACGGTATGTAATCCTGCCTCCATGGGCTGCTGTGCGGCCTGCCCCCTGCAAATCCAGTGGGTATGTCACCCACCTGAAAGACTGTGACCTTGCACTCCTCAGGATCAAGAGCACAGGGCATGATGCCACCTCTGGAACCAGTGGGTCAGACACCCATCTACCCCAGCCTCACCAGGATCAAGAGCACAGGGCACTATGCCCCCTCCAGAACCAGTGGGTAAGACACCCACCTACCCGAGCCTCACCAGGATCGAGAACACAGGGCACAATACCCCCTCCAGAACCAGTGGGTAAGACACCCACCTACCCCAGCCTCCCCAGGATCAGGAGCACAGGGCACAATGCCCCCTCCAGAACCAGTGGGGTATTCACCCACTTGAGAGACTGTGGCCTTGCACTCACCAGGACCATGCACAAGGCACGTTGCCCCCTTCAGAGCATGTGGGCAAATCACCCACTTGAGAGACTGTGGCCTTGCACTCCCCAGGACCATGCACGGGACATGTTGCCCCCCTCCAGAGCATGTGGGCAAATCACTCACTTGAGAGACTGTGGCCTTGCACTCCCCAGGACCATGCACAGTACATGTTGCCCTCTCCAGAACTAGTGGTCTTGTTTCATCTCCTGGCTGAGGTGCACCCCCGCCCCACTGAGGTGCCTGCCTATTTGTCAACTGATGCCCCTGCAGTGTTCTCTCCGTGTTGATGCAGGAGAAAAGTGGGGCCTTGAAGTTTGGCCTCTTGCCATGTGGCCCACGCAAACTGAGGACTGGGAAGTGTCCCTTGAACTGTAAATTTGTAAATATCTTTACATTGGCTAAATTATTATTTATACTGTATTGATCTTATTACACTCTCTTTAGTAAATTTGTTTTGTCCTTGCATTATTCAGCCGATTTAGGGGGAATAACTTGTTTTCTTGTGCATCAGGTTGTGAGTATGGGGTGTGTATGTCTGGTGTGTGTGGTGCGTGTGTGTGTCACTGTTGTTTTCCTCCCTCCCTCCCTCCTTCGTGTGCTAGGCATCTGTACTCACCGTCGTCGTCTTCGCCGTCGCTGGTGTCCGTGGTGGAGCAGCACATAGAAGAGCATGGGGAAGACATGCAGCTCGGGCTCCATGGAGGTGTGAATGTTCCCTGTGTCTCCAATTGTGAGTCCTTTCACTTCTGTGCAGTGTTTCCGCCAGGCTTTTGATGTTGTTGGTACCGCCCCAGAAAAGGTGGCTGATTGGCATGTCATGATATGGTGGGCGGAACATTGACTTCCGTCTGGCTGTAGGCGGCTACCGCCGTGGTGCCTACTCTTTCCGCCCTGGCAGTCGGTATGGTAAAGTGGCTATCTATCGGAGACCTATCCACCATGGTCATAATTTGGCGGTAATTACCACCAGCCTGTTGGCGGTATTACCGCCACTTTTACACCAACCACCAGGGTTGTAATGAGGACCTAAATCTCTTGCAAAAGTAAAAAGAACAAATTATGGGGGGGAATGTTGAACAATAAAAACATTTACCCTCAGTCACAAAGATCTGGGTTTAATCCACAGTTTTTTTGCCCACCATGCTACCCCAGTTTGTACCCAGCCATATGCAAATCAGTCTTTGCCCTGTTCCTCATGGGAATAGTCCATCCCAAACTGCCAAACCAGGTCCTTTCTGGACCAGAAACAAGCATCCTGGGACAGATTTTGGGGTATCACCCCTCATCAGCCAGCCTAGCTTGACTCCAGTAGCTTGAATCTCTTGCAAGCATAAATTATACCTGTTTGATAAGAAGGAGACTGCATCAGGTTGTTAAGAACCTGGTTCATTTCAGGATTCCAGACCATTAAGGAATATTATACTTGATTTGGTACATCTTATAATTGCTGCATGTTAATTGAGGTGTTGTTTGAGCTGATTCCCAAAAAATGTTCGGGTGCCACAAGCAGCCAACTGGAACAGTGGTTATCACATCTTATGGAAATCGATATTGAATGTCTGGTGTATAGGAAATGGTTTTAGTCTCCTACTGTTCCAATCAATGCGGAAGGAGCCAAAATTAAAGAACATGGTCTATGTATAGTATTCATATGAATTTATGGATATGTTTCCACTTTTTTGCACAGCACATCTCACATACAATTATGACAATTCCTTATTAATTATGACTGTTTGTTATTATGTTTTTAACTGGCATAATAATACAAAATACTGCTTATGTAAGGCATCCTTGGACTAATTAATGTAAAATGGCAGCTATGCTTGTCATATTGTCAGTATTCATGGACCAGTTGTGGCCATATATCACATTGGTCTGGCTATCCTTAGAATGATAATATCTATAACTGACATGTTTTGTAGGTCCTTAGCGTTATGGTAGACATCCATGGAACAGTCGTGGCTTTGACAAAACGGTGGGCATCATTGGCATAAAGTAGTCATCTTTATCATTATGGTATATCTGGTCATGCGGAACAAAATCTGTCAATGTGAATCATTGGTATTAGGAAAACAACAAGCTTGAATTTGGAAGTTATGCTTGAAAACTGTTTTTGAAGTAAAACTGGAGTTTCCTTTCCAGACAAAGACAACATTTTCTTAAAGTGCATTTACCTAATATTAAAAGTTCATACTTGATTGAAAAAACATGTATTTTGATGAAAGACAAGAAAAGACGAGCAATACTTACAAACTTAAATTGTTGTATATTTTTCTATGTAACGCAGTGTAACATGAAATAAAAATATTTGTGCGCAAAGAATTCAAAAGAAGAACTGGTCATTGTATTACAGTATTTATGAATCAAAGCCATAAACATATCAGATAAGTGTACATAGTTCACACCTGATAATAAAGCCAACTTGTAAGCATTCACTACTGAAATATAAATAAAGAACTGTAATTCTTGTAAGGCTTGTCAAATGATATGTTTGCTTTCTATGTAAGCTTTAATGCTAAAAGTAAAGGTATGGAGATTTTTTATGTATTTATTGCCGATAATCAAACTTCTCCAAATAAAACTAGAAGGGTTGAATAGATATGAAGCAGAACTAGCTCTAATGAGAGGAAACCTTCTACAATCTGATGAGAATAAACTTCATGAAGATCAAAGAATGACAAAAGTAAAAAAAGATGCCCTAAAATAGGAATTTTGAATTGTCTTGTTCAGTACATTGAAATATTATTTAGTACATTTATGTCCACTCTCACATGCGATTTAAGTAAAAAAAACTGTTAATAAAATATTTAACGGCTAATATGTAATATGTATACATGTTTTCTGTGGTTTATGTACTAATGTAAGCCATATGAATGGGGGTGTTTGTACTAATAAATGGGCTGAACATACAATGAAGATGTTCTTTTTCATGCGTAAATTGATTCTATTTCATGTCAAAACTTTTCCGAACAAAAAAACATCTTTTTACAGCAATCACAATGATATTGTACATCACTTAATGTTTTGAGGAACTTAAATATCAAATTTTTTATGACATATTGCAGTATTTAAGATAGGGTGCTACATCAAACTAGACTTTCATGTTATTACTAACTAAAACTGAGTTAACATAAAAGGCACCTGTTGGAAATAGCTCTCTCTGCATGGTCATCCCTAAACTTTTTGCCTTCACTCTTCCACTTTTGCTGAATTCGTTGGCTTTAGTACTCTGTGCACTTTACCACTGCTAACCAATGTTAAAGTGCTTGTGCTCCCTCCTTAAAACATGGTAATATTGGCTTAGCCACAATTGTCATATTTATTGTAGTTATTGTACTTATAGCCCCTAGTAAAGTGCAAGTGCACTACATGTGCCTAGTGACTGTAAATTGAATGCAGCTAGTGGGCCTGCAGCACTGATTGTGCCACCCACTTAAGTAGCACTTTAAACATGTCTCAAGACTGTTATGCAACCTGTGTATGTGCACTTTTAAACTGTCATTTTCACTTGGCAAAGTAAAGCTTGTGCTAGGCCAAAAAATTCCTTTCTAATACAAATAGGGTCTATGTATAGTATTCATATGAATTTATGGATATTTTTCCACTTTTTTGCACAGCACATCTCTTGCAAAATTATGACCATTTCTTATTAATTATGACTGTTTGTTATTATGTTTGAACTGGCATAATAATACAAAATACTGCTTATGTAAGGCATCCTTGGACTAATTATTGTAAAATGGCAGCTATGCTTGTCATATTGTTAGTATTCATGGTCCAGTTGTGGCCATATATCACATTGTTCTGGCTATCCTTAGAATGATAATGTCTATAACTGACATGTTCTGTAGGTCCTTAGCGTTATGGTAGACATCCATGGAACAGTCGTGGCTTTGACAAAACAGTGGGCATCATTGGCATAAAGTAGTCATCTTTATCATTATGGTATATCTGGTCATGCGGAACAAAATCTGTCAATGTGAATCATTGGTATTAGGAAAATAACAAGCTTGAATTTGAATGTTATGCTTGAAAACTGTTTTTGAAGTAAAACTGGAGTTTCCTTTCCAGACAAAGACAACGTTTTCTTAAAGTGTATTTACCCAATATTAAAAGTTCATACTTGATTGAAAAAACATGTATTTTGATGAAAGACAACAAAAGACAAGCAATACTTACAAACTTAAATTGTTGTACATTGATCTATGTAATGCACTGTAACATGAAATAAAAATATTTGTGCGCAAAGAATTCAAAAGAAGACACTGGTCATTGTATTACAGTATTTATGAATCAAAGCCATAAACATAACAGATAAGTGTACATAGTTCACACCTGATAATAAAGCCAACTTGTAAGTGTGCACTACTGAAATATAAATAAAGAAGTGTAATTCTTGTGAGGCTTGTCAAATGATATGTTTACTTTCCATGTAAGCTTTAATGCTAAAAGTAAAGGTATGGAGATTTTTTATGTTTTTATTGCAGATAATCAAACTTCTCCAAAAAACAAACCCGAAAGGTTGAATAGATATGAAGCAGAACTAGCTCTAATGAGTGGAAACCTTCTACAATCCGATGAGAATAAACTTCATGAAGATCAAAGAATGAAAAAAGTAAAAAATGATGCCCTAAAATAGGAATTTTGAGTTGTCTTGTTCAGTACATTGAAATATTATTTAGTACATTTATGTCAACTCTCACATGTGATTTAAGTAAAAAAAAACTGTTAATAAAATATTTAACGGCTAATATGTATAAATGTTTTTTGTGGTTTATTTAACAATAAAAGCCATTTGAATTGGGGTGTTTGTACTAATAAATGGGCTGAACATACAATGAAGATGTTCTTTTTCATGCTTAAATTGATTCTGTTTCATGTCAAAACTTTTCCAAACAAAAAAACATCTGTTTACAACAATCACAATGATATTGTACATCACTTAATGGTTTGAGGAACTTAAATATCAAAATTATTATGATATATTGCAGTATTTAAGATAGGGTGCTACATCAACTAGACTATCATGTTATTACTAACTAAAACTGAGCTAACATAAAAGGCACCTTTTGGAAATGGCTCTCTCTGCATGGTTACCCCTAAACTTTTTGCTTTCACTCCTCCACTTTTGCTGAATTGGTTGGCTATAGTCCTCTCTGCACTTTACCACTGCTAACCAATGTTAAAGTGCTTGTGCTGCCTCCTTAAAACATGGTAATATTGGCTTAGCCACAATTGTCATATTTATTGTAGTTATTGTACTTATAGCCCCTAGTAAAGTGCAAGTGCACTACATGTGCCTAGTGACTGTAAATTAAATGTGGCTAGTGGGCTTGCAGCACTGATTGTGCCATCCACTTAAGTAGCACTTTAAACATGTCTCAAGACTATTATGCATCCTGTGTATGTGCACTTTTAAACTGTCATGTTGACTTGGCAAAGTAAAGCTTTTGCTAGGCCAACAAAATCCTTTCTAATACAAATAGGGTACCCTTAGGGTAGGCCCTGCACAGCTGAGAGGGCAGGATGCAATATAGATAAAATGTTGGGCATGTACATTTAGGTTTTATATGCACTAGTAGTGAAAAACTCTTTAATTTTTCACTACTGCAGAGTCTATCTCTCTCTTAGGATAACATTGGAGTTGATGCATTACTTTTTATAAGGGTGATTTTCAGTTAGGAAGGGATGATATCTTGAAGTCTGGTGTTACTGGAATCTAAATTTAAAATCCAAACTTATGGTGAAGTTGGATTTAAAATTGAAGTTCTGACAATGCCACTTTTAGAATATTGGCATTTTCTTGACTAAGTAATTTGGTGCCTGCAGCCCGTGTCTGATCACCAGACTGGGTGTAGTTAGCACTGGGCTTTGTGCATTCCTTCTAATCAGCTACAAACAGTGAGAGCTTAGGTGTGTCTATTTGGGCTATCCCTGGCTGCATGAGAGGGAAAATCTGGGCACAGCCTTACTTACATCTGAATAGGCTATGTTCTGTTTCCACACAAAGGGCTGCATACCCCTTGTAGTTATTCTGGAGGCAGAGAAGGCAGGATATCTGTGCACTTCAAAGGCACATTTTTACAAGTTTTCCCCACTTCAATGCCTCTAAGTTAAGCCTAATCACTCTGTGCCAAGCTACTAGGGGGTTGATTTGGAATTTTGGATTGTGCCTTACCCTGACTATGATTGTGGTTGCTACTTGACCGGGGCTCAGACCCCGGTCAACCACTAAAGCAATATTTAATAGCACTTAATTGCTGTGTGTATGTTTGCAAAACAGCAGAAAATGATATGTATGTAACAATTTAAATGGGAAGTATTTTAGTTGAGGTTCTGGGATGAGAAACTGAAAATAAATACGCAGAATAATTCATGTGAGTAAAATTAAAGATATTGCTAAAAAATAAAATGCCTGATTTAACTCAGGAAATGAACATGTTTTCTTTATGTAAACACAGACTCTTGCCATATCTGTTTTGCTGGCTGTAGAAGTCTGCATATGTTACAGCTGCTAACTAGTGGTGCAGTGCTTGTGTTCCTCCTTTCAACATGATAAAATTGGTAGACTCCTAACTGGAATATTTAACCTTATCTCTAATCTCCTACTACATGAACCCAGGGCCTGCAAGTTAAATACCACTCTTGTTCTGCAGTCCACCAAACTGATGGTGGAAGACATGACTTCAGGTTAACCATTATAGCCTGAGTGTGACAGATAAATATTGCAAGTCAACCTATCAAATTAATCCCTTTTCACTGATCATACCTTTCCTTTAAAATGTTAACATGTCACCCCTGTGTAACCCTTTCTCCCCGTAAAGCTTGCAGGGTAGCTCCCCTGCTGAGGCGGAGGAGCGTTGCCCCACTGGATTGTAGAAAAAGGAAAAATAAAATGATAATAACTCTGTTATTATCATTTTATTTTTCCTGGGAGTAAGGAGGCAGGGCCAGAGCAGGCCGGAGGAGGGGTACGTGCACCACAAAGTGCGCATGTCTATTTGGACAGCCATGTTGGGCTAGCCACTTTGCATGTTCTTTACCCAGCTGTATTGCACAACCGAGTGGAGAACATGCACAGGGTCCCACTTCCAGTCTGAGCCACGAAGCAGGCCGCTCAGACCAATCACAACGCTGCTGTTATGCTGGTGACAACAGCATCGTGATTGGCTGAGAGCGTGTGTGCAACCAGGAAGAGGATGAGGACGGAGGGGAGATGAACACGTCTCCCCAAGAAGGTAAGTGTTTTCTTTTTATTTTATTTTATTTTTTTAAACTGCCACCCCTCTCTTTTCAGTGGCAGCCCCCACTGAAAGCATGATACATGGTATTTAAAGGAAGAACACGTCAAAATGAAGGGGCAGATTTTCAAAACAGCCACATAACATATTGCAGTGAGACAAGTTGCTGCAATGCATGAATGGGAGAGAGCAGAGCAGTGCCACATTACAAAAATATGGTGAGGTTCAGCTTTCTACTTGTATTGGTGCACTTGTGGCTGGTTTGCTTCCTCAAGAGAAAGCATACAGAACTAGCAACACTAGCAGAACAAGCAAGATCAGCAATTTCAGCAGAACATCTCTTAATCTGCTAACTGTTAAAAGGAGTAACATTTTTTAATCATATTTTTCCAAAATAAATGCAATCATATGTGGGATGTTAATTTTACTCTCAATTTGTTTTAGAGTTGGGCTGAAAATAACCACCTCTCTCTTAAACTCCTTTCTGCAAAACTGACTGTTCTTCTTTGTCTGGTCTTATTGACATTTCTTTGTTATGCTAAAGCTTTGGATGCCTTTTCTGTTCCAGAGAGCCCATATGGGGTATGTTTTCATGTTTGCCGAAGAACTAAAACAAATTTGTCTGTTCCCTATCCATATTTTACTCTTCAGTCTAAACTTTGTGGGAGTAATTGTCTAAGAGATTGTTTTAAACATCAAAGATTTGAGAATGTACCCCTCGTCTCAACCTCCCATATCTTTGACGTTCCCTCACAAGGCAGTTTCTTTTTCTGTCCCATTGGCTCTCATTGCACCAATGAGGCTACTGGATTTGGGCGGCGGCTTCACCTGAATTGTGGGGAACTGAGTTTAATGCCAAACCATGTGACAACTGTCGGCCAAATCCATTTCTGTCCAGCTAGCTGCACCTCACCTCTTCCCAAGAGCAGAGAGGATTTGTTCCAACTGGGCGCATGATATAGTGACTTCTCAGAGAAATCGTGGTGGATCGGTTCTCATCCATTTCTCTCAGTTACACTTGTGTCACACATGCAAAGAAAAACAGAAGCAGGGAATGGTTCAATAAGATTGATTGAATCAGCTGCGTCCTAGATAAAATAACATGAACTGCAATAATTAGGATGGTAAAGCATATTAGAAGCAAAATGGTGACAAGAATAGTGAAACACAAGAAAATTCTCACCACACTGTCACTATGCAGGATGTGTGATTCCTACCTACACCTCTAATGTTCTATGTCAGAACACAGCAAGATAAGCCCTAATTCGCCCTTCAGGACCCCCAGAAAGACATCATCCCCCATACCTGAGTATGACAGTAATGAAGTTGCCTATCGTCTATAGAGACATCATCCCCATATAGACCAAGGAATCGTCATTCTCAGCAAGAAGCTGTAACAAAGTCAGCCAGCATATGATAGCAGTCATCTGACTGGAACCTTCCTCTAACATACAGAGGACAGAGAGATGTTTTATAACAAAACAGCTTTGTTTGTTTCTGTGAAATGTTAGAGATGCGGTGTACCACTTGTGCCAGCAATCTTATCTTGTCACAGCCTTGGAAAAAGCACAGAGTGTAAGAATGTTGTGCTACAAAACTGTAAATGCTTTCCTAAGCGAAAAGATAGCAAGATAAAACATCACCACAAACGTTATTGTTTCTATACGAATACAATTAAATTAAATGAAACATTACTAGGCTAAAGGGCACGGACAGCAGGCCTAGTTGCTAAAATAACATGCCCACAAACACTACTAAGTTGGTTCCACAGCACTCCTACCCTAGCACTTTGGGTCAGATAGATAATGCATTTGGCAGGCATCAACACTTCTGTTTTCAGGGCAAATTCCTGTGAGGTGCTGTGACATGTAAAGTTAGGGAAGGTTGTAGTCTCTGCATAGGTAGATATATGTTATCGATCAATTCAAATGCATTTGTTAAGCTTGTGGCTGCTTTGCCCAAAGCGTCCCAGCACTCACTACCTTGTCAAAGAAGTAAATATGGAAGGTACCTTAGGGGACTGGCTGGAAAATCAGGAATACTTATGAATATAGTGAAGGAGATTGGGGGAAGTAAGGAGGGGTTTAGGGTGGGGAAGGGAGTAAGAGGGAGTAAGTTAGGAATGAAAGTTGACCCACCAACAAAAGAGTAAGACCACTTCTATTACAAAAATGCACTTCTATAGTTACTATCGGCCAAAAGCCCAAAACAGTAGTAAATCAGTCCAGCTCAGAGCTGAAATAAGTCCAGCACCACACATGGCTAAAAAATGGTAATGCAATAACCTCCCATACCAAATAACCACAATAGGGACTTAACAAAAGCCATAGGAAATCATCTTACATAAAGGTAAATGATAATAAATAGTTAAAAATATAAGTAAGTATATTTTAATTTTAAAACTAACGTGTAAAAATAAAAATGTTGTATTTAATAAAAAAATACGCTATTACATCTTTTGCAATTAAAAGTTCATGTAGCAACACATTTTCTAAAAATGTAATGAAATAAATTTTGATTCATTCTGTACACCCTCCTTAATAATTATTAATGCACAAAAAATATTTATTCTACTTTAGGTGTGATTTCATTTTTTATTTAAAATTCTGAAAAATAATTTACATTTTTTTTTTTCATTTGGGTTACATAAACCTTGAATTCAGAATTACGTTGATAGCAGTAGCACTCCTTTTGCCTTTAGTTCTACATTGAAAATAAATGCTTGAAGTTAATTTTCATTAATGTTTAACATAACATATTTCTGAAATGTTCTGTTGGTCCAGTTCAGTAAATGTTGAAGATATAAGATTATGATACAAAGCATAGACACCACATGCAATCAGCCACGTCAGGTGTATAAAGAGGACTTAAAGAGTTAAATTAATGGTCTAAGATGAAGTGAGGGTTGAACATGGCTCTGTGGGAGCAGCTAATGTGGTGGCCATAGAAAAAAAAGAGAATATGAAGGAAAGAAGGTATGTCCACTCGTAGCTTTTGTGTGGCCCTGGTCGAGTAGTGTTTTCAGGTCCTGATTAGGTCCATTGAGCCCATCGCATGGTCCCTTCCCCCATCTTGCCTTGGTAACAGGACCCATATTTCCTTTGTCTGTTGATCTTCAGAAAATACAAGGCCAGGACTCTTACATCATTCTAATAGTGCTCCTAACAACTTGGCTTGCCAGTTGACATGCAATCACATACCTACATAAGTTAGGCATATACCTACAATACACCACAGTCTGGTGCAGACATAAAAGCAAGCAAATTAAAAGGACATGCTCAATAGCATACATGCTGACCTGCACTTATTACAGGTGCAGATACATGTAGACATGTGAGGAGCTACCTTAGCCTTGTAATCCTTCAGGACGTGCCTCCTGTACAAAAGTGGCAAATTCTGGCTCCCTGCCAGTGATTCTACTTTTCTTTCCCACTGTACAATTTCAGCTCTCGAATATCCCCTGTAGCATGCTGCAAAGGCAAAAGATGACTGGATGTGAAGGCTGTGGGACTTGTGAGATCAGCCACATTGTGCTAATCTTCGGAGGGGCTCAAGAGAACTGCAGCTCTCTGTCTCCTAAACCCTACTGAAGATGAACATGGACAAAGAACGGTGGGTCAAGTGAAGCTTAGGGAGGTGCCAGAGTTGGGGAGACTTGGAATCGGAGATCCATGGACTGAGACTGAGTCCTTGAACATTAAAGGACGTCCAAACTTGAGATTATAGAGTAAGGATTCTGGCAGTCATGAGTACAGGAATGAACAGACATCGGTAGCACCTTCAAAATTTGCCCCTCCCAGATCCCACTTGCTCATGTCACTGGCTGACAATTTAAAGATAATCATCAACAGTTACAGTCCCAAACCCTCTTGCAGACCCAGCCAAAGCACACAAACAGACAGGCATGCATCCACCTCAATATCCAAGGGTAGCTCAGACAGACATGAGCACCACAAGACACACCACCGGCATTCACAAAAGCAATATTCAGATGCACACACAGCAACAGTCTCAACCTGCCCTGACACCACCACCACCCCCAGCATCATGGAAAGCACACCTGACATACCTGCAACAACCAAAACAACATTCACAGACCCAGTTACAACATATATCCTACCCACAGACAGTATCACAGTAGACCCTCAGACATCCACACCAGTCACCACACCTGCAGACAGCACAACCACTGACACTCCTACATGCAGCACATCCACATACCTGCAATCACCAACCCGACAGTCACCCACCCACCCACCACAGCATCCCCCCTGCATCTCCACCCCCTCATCCCAAAACAAATAAATGCTGTCACTCGCCCACCCAACAGACACCCAGCATCCACAAGCATACCTTGCACAAGCATGCACCAAGGTCACCCGCACCATCACCTCTTATAATCACTCTCTCCCCCTCCACGCCCAAACCCCTTTGCTATGACCTCCCCTGAAAGCCTTCCTTTCTGAGATTTCCCTTTTCCCTACTCCTCTCTCCTTGAAAGCCCTAAATCTTTTGCTTCTCTCCCAAAGTCTGTCCCTTCCACCTCCAAGGCCTCCCCTGCCCCCCTTGCAAGTACCCATGCCCCATACCCATACATGGCAGTCAGAAGTCAAGTTCGGGACACACATATGTGCACTGTGTGCATTTGAAACTGTTGATACAGGACTGGCTACTGGCCTATGATTTAAACAATTCTTAATTTATAATATATTTGCCAGCCAACCTATTGTTGGTTTAGTGGTTACAGCTTTGTCATGCTTTTCTTTTTCTAGTATGGGGTTGTTCCTGGCTGACTTTGGTTGTGTGTCAGTATTCGTGTGTGTGTGTGTGGTGCTTGTGCTACCAATATGTTTTGGGCAGGATGTGCAGTTGTGTGCTGTGCTTTGGTCTCACAGTGATAGTGTATGTGATGGACAGGTGTCTGTTTGACACATTTTGTTGTCATGCTGTTGAGTGGTGTTTGTGTTTACATGTGTTTGTTACTGTGTTGTGTGGCTTGGTGTACTTTGACAGTGTGAGTGTTTAAAGTATGGTATGATAGTGATGATGTGCTGTGTGTGTAGCAAAGTACCATCTTGCCAGGCATGTTATCCCCATTTTTACATGTATGTCAGTTTGTTTTTGCCTGTCTTACTGGGATCCTGCTAGCCAGGACCCCAGTGCTCATAGTTTGTGGCCTGAATGTGTGTCCATGTGTATTGGGGTTCCAGGAGATCCCTATGGGCTGCAGCATTTCTTTTGCCACCCATGGGAAGCTCAGACAAATATTACAAAGGACTGCCACTGCAGCCTGAGTGAAATAACGTCCACGTTATTTCACAGCCATTTTACACTGCACTTAAGTAACTTATAAGTCACCTATATGTCTAACCCTCACTTAGTGAAGGTTAGGTGCAAAGTTACTAAGTGTGAGGGCACCCTGGCACTAGCCAAGGTGCCCCCACATAGTTCAGGGCAATTTCCACGTACTTTGTGAGTGCGGGGACACCATTACACACATGTAGTACATATAGGTCAATACCTATATGTAGCTTCACAATGGTAACTCCGAATATGGCCATGTAACATGTCTAAGATCATGGAATTGTCCCCCGATGCCAAATCTGGTATTGGGGTGCCAATCCCATGCAACCCCGGTGCTCCACCATGGACCCCCAGTACTGCCATACCAGCTCTCTGGGGTTTTCACTGCATCTACCGCTGCTGTCAACCCTCAGACAGGGTACTGCCCTCCTGGGGTCTGGGCAGCCCAGTCCCAGGAAGGCAGAACAAAGGATTTGCGCTGAGAGACAGTGCTACACCCTCTCCCTTTGGAAATAGGTGTTAAGGGCTGGGGAAGAGTAGCCTCTCCTAGCCTCTGGAAATGCTTTGAAGGGCATAGATGGTGCCCTCCTTGCATAAACTAGTCTACACCGGTTCAGGGAACCCCCAGTCCCTGTTCTGGTGCGAAACTGAACAAAGGAAAGGAAAGACGAGTGTGGCCCCAGGAACACAGGTGGTACCCAAGTGACCCAGACTGTCCAGTGGTCCAACTGTCCAAATTTGGAGGACCCAAGTCCTTGACTTCTCTCTGCAGACAGTAATCCTGTGTTCTGAGTGAATTGCAGCTGCTAGGGCTGCTGTGCACTTTTGCAAGGAATCTTTCATGCACAGCCTAGCCCAGGTCCCCAGCACTCCGTCCTGCATTGCTCAACTCGCTGAGTTGACCACCGGCTTCGTGGGACTCTCTTTTGTAGTGTTGAGACAACTGCCGTGCTCGGTTTTCTTGAACCCATGTTCAAGTACTTCTGCGGGTGCTGCCTTCTTGAGCATGGGCTCTCTGTGTTGCTGAGGGCCCCCTCGGTCTCCTCTTCCAAGGGGCGACCTCCTGGTCCTTCCTGGGCCCGGGCAGCACCCTTTTTCTTCAACTGTGACCTTTGCAGCTAGCAAGGCTTCTTTGCAGTCTATCTCCATAGAAACAACTCTGCATCCTCCAGCTCTTCTTGGGACATCTTCTGTGTAAAGGAGAAGTTCCTGGCGCCTTCTGTTGTTGCAGAATCTTCAGCTTCTTATACCATGAGGCAGCCATTTTGCACCTTCATCCGGGGTTTAGTGAGCTCCTGACCCCCCCCCCCCCCCCCCCCCCCCCGGACACTTTCACGACTCTTGGACTTGGTCGCCTTCCTTTACAGGTCTTCTTGTCCAGGAATCCATCTTCAGTGCTTTGTAGTCTGTTGTGGTCTTTGTAGAATCTCCTATCACAACTTTAGTGTGTTTCTGTGGAAGTAGGGTCACTTTACTCCTACTTTTCTGGGTCTTGGGGTGGGGTATTGTAGGAAAGTACCATTTTGGCTGGCATGTTACCCACATTTTCACTGTATGTATGTTGTTTTTGCCCTTGTGTCACTGGGATCCTGCTAGGCAGGACCCCAGTGCTCATAATGTATGCCCTGTATGTGTTCCCTGTGTGGTGCCTAACTGTATCACTGAGGCTCTGCTAACCAGAACCTCAGTGTTTATGCTCTCTCTGCTTTCTAAAATTGTCACTGCAGGCTAGTGACTAATTTTACCAATTCTCATTGGCACACTGGTACACCCATATAATTCCCTTGTATATGGTACCTAGGTACCCACGGTATTGGGCTTCCAGGAGATCCCTGTGGGCTGCAGCATTTCTTTTGCCATCCATAGGGAGCTCAGGCAATTCTTACACAGGACTGCCACTGCAGCCTGAGTGAAATAACGTCCACGTTATTTCACAGCCATTTTTCACTGCACATAAGTAACTTATAAGTCACCTATATGTCTAACCCTCACTTGGTGAAGGTTAGGTGCCAAGTTACTTAGTGTGTGGGCAACCTGGCACTAGCAACGGTGCACCCACATCGTTCAAGGCGAATTCCCCGAACTTTGTGAGTGCGGGGACACCATTACACGCGTACACCGCACATAGGTCATTACCTATGTGTAGCGTAACAATGGTAACTCCGAACATGGCCATGTAACATATCTGAGATCATGGAATTGTCCCCCGCAATACCATACTGGTATTGGGGGGAAAATTCCATGATCCCCCGGGACTCTAGCACAGAACCCGGGTACTACCAAACTGCCTTTCCGGGGTTTCCACTGCAGCTGCTGCCAACCCCTCAGACAGGATTCTGCATTCCTGGGGGCAGCCCTGGCCCAGGAAGGCAGAACAAAGGATTTCCTCTGAGAGAGGGTGTTACACCCTCTCCCTTTGGAAATAGGTGTGAAGGGCTGGGGAGGAGTAGCCTCCCCCAGCCTCTGGAAATGCTTTGATGGGCACAGATGGTGCCCATCTCTGCATAAGCCAGTCTACACCAGTTCAGGGATCCCCCAGCCCTGCTCTGGCGCGAAACTGGACAAAGGAAAGGGGAGTGGCCACTCCCCTGACCAGTACATCCCAGGGGAGGTGCCCAGAGTTCCTCCAGTGTGTCCCAGACCTCTGCCATCTTTGATTCAGAGGTGTTGGGGGCACACTGGACTGCTCTGAGTGGCCAGTGCCAGCAGGTGACATCAGAGGCCCCTTCTGATAGGTTCTTACCTCTCTTGGTAGCCAAACCTCCTTTCTTGGTATTCTTCATAGCCAAACCTCCTTTTCTGGCTATTTAGGGTCTCTCCTCTGGGGTATTCTTCAGATAACGAATGCAAGAGCTCACCAGAGTTCCTCTGTACTTCCCTCTTCACCTTCTGCCAAGGATCGACCGCTGACTGCTCCAGGACACCTGCAAAACTGCAACAAAGTAGCAAGATGACTACCAGCAACCTTGTATCGCTGATCCTGCCGCCTTCTCGACTGTTTTCCTGGTGGTGCATGCTGGGGGGTAGTCTGCCTCCTCTCTGCACTAGAAGCTCCGAAGAAATCTCCCGTGGGTCGACGGAATCTCCCCCTGCAACCGCAGGCAACAAAAGACTGCATCACCGGTCCTCTGGGTCCCCTCTCAGCACGACGAGCGTGGTCCCTGGAACTCAGCAACTCTGTCCAAGTGACTCCCACAGTCCAGTTACTCTTCACTCCAAGTTTGGTGGAGATAAGTCCTTGCCTCCCCACGCTAGACTGCATTGCTGGGTACCATGTGATTGGCAGCTGTTCCGGCTCCTGTGCACTCTTCCAGGATTTCCTTTGTGCACAGCCAAGCCTGGGTCCCCGACACTCTAACCTGCAGTGCACAACCTCCTGAGTTGTCCTCCGGCGTTGTGGGATCTCCTTTTGTGACTTCGGGTGAGCTCCGGTTCACTCTTCTTTGTAGTGCCTGTTCTGGCACTTCTGCAGTTGCTGCCTGCTTCTGTGAGGGCTCCTGGTCTTGCTGGGCACCCCCTCTGTCTCCTCACGCAATTGGTGACATTCTGGTCCCTCCTGGGCCACAGCAGCATCCAAAAACCCTAACCGCCACCCTTGCAGCTAGCAAGGCTTGTTTGCGGTCTTTCTGCGTGGGAACACATCTGCAAGCTTCTTCACGACGTGGGACATCCATCCTCCAAAGGAGAAGTTTCTAGCCCTCTTCGTTCTTGCAGAATCCACAGCTTCTACCATCCAGTGGCAGCTTCTTTGCACCCTCAGCTGGCATTTCCTGGGCATCTGCCCAATCTCGACTTTGTCGCGACTCTTGGACTTGGTCCCCTTGTTCCACAGGTACTCTCGTCCGGAAATCCACTTTGGTTGCATTGCTGGTGTTGTTCTTTCTTGCAGAATTCCCCTATCACGACTTCTGTGCTCTCTGGGGAATATAGGTGCACTTTACACCTACTTTTCAGGGTCTTGGGGAGGGCTATTTTTCTAACCCTCACTGTTTTCTTACAGTCCCAGCGACCCTCTACAAGCTCACATAGGTTTGGGGTCCATACGTTATTCGCATTCCACTTTTGGAGTATATGGTTTGTGTTGGCCCTATACCTATGTGCTCCTATTGCAATATATTGTAACTTTACACTGTTTGCATTACTTCCTTTTGCTATTACTGCATATTTTTGGTATTGTGTACATATATCTTGTATATATTTGGCATCCTCATACTGAGGGTACTCACTGAGATACTTTTGGCATATTGTCATAAAAATAAAGTACCTTTATTTTTAGTATATCTGTGTATTGTGTTTTCTTATGATATTGTGCATATGACACCAGTGGTACAGTAGGAGCTTTGCATGTCTCCTAGTTCAGCCTAAGCTGCTCTGCTAAGCTACCTTTTCTATCAGCCTAAGCTGCTAGACACCTCTTCTACACTAATAAGGGATAACTGGACCTGGTACAGAGTGTAAGTACCCCTTGGTACCCACTACAAGCCAGGCCAGCCTCCTACAGAAGTCTGTGTTTAATGGTGTTTCCTTTTGAATCTCTGACCCCATTTTGGTGCCAGTAATGCAGATATTCATTGAAGGATTGGACACAACAGTACGAACCACAGACAATCAGCGCCATCCGCTCAGGATCCGTATGTTTCAGTGCCATCACCAGAGCCTTGAGCTCTGCAAGATGTTCAGTGCAGTCCCCTAGGGCCTGCGTATAAGTATGTTGTGAATGAAACTTGCCATCCTTTATGTATCCACTCACGACTGTGCAAGCAACTGAATATTGTTATTTGGTGCCTATAACTGGTTGGGCTGAACCATCAGTGTACAAATTTGTCTGATACTGTTCAATAGGCAAAGTGTTTGTTGGAACTGGATATTCAAGTTCATATTGCAAAAACTCCTGGGTTTGTAATTTTGAGTCAAAAATATATTCAACATCAGTGGCTGTCAGAGACATTGCTCATTGGATCCAACATGGATGTAATGCTTTAGCATTAGGAACGCAAGCTTTGGTAACAGCCTCAAGGGCTAGAATGGTGGATACAACAATGATACAATTCCCCTGGGCCAAAGGACTCTTTTTGATGCCAGCTATCTGAACAGCAGTGAGAATGTTCTCAGTGGGAGAAAATCATTGTTCAGCTGTAGAATACAAATGTGATTTGTATGCAATCGGGACAGTCTCACCCTCATTGAATGTTACATAGGTGAAACCAATGGCACCAGCAATTACTCAGTTGTTTTTTGTTGTCCCTTGTAGTAGGTTTTTTGCTTGAAACATGTCTTTTTGTAATGCTCTGAGAATATGTGTATATTCGACTGTCAAGTATTTTCCGGTAAAGTCATGATGTATTAAGTCATACAATGGTTTAATGAGTTGTGCATAATATGAGATATATGTTCTGGGAAAAGTTAAAAAGCCCAATAAGAAATGGAGCTTTTTTATTGTGTCTTGTAGTTGTAATTGTGCACATTTTTCTAAAAATTGGGGTGCAAGGCTCTTGCCTTCATCCAACAGTTCGAATCCTAAAAACAGGGCACTAAGGAAGGCTATTTTTAGTTGTTTTAAACTGAATTTGTAGCCAAATTCAGCAAATCCTACAATAATGTGGGCTACCTGTCTTATATGTTGCATGAGGTCATCATCAGTGAGATAGGTGTCATCCATGTATGCAAATGCCTCAGTGTCAATGTAATGTAAAATAGATATAACATGAGCTGAGAACAGCCGTGGACTGTTGGACTGAACTGTTCTTGCACCCTTGTGGGAGTCTGCAGAATTTTCTTTGCGAGTCTAAAGCGCCGAAACCTGTTAAGTCCCTCCTTTCAGGCACTATGTTTTGGCAGAAAAACCTGTTTGAAACATCCAGGGTCGTTTTGTATTTTTTGCGCACTATATTGTTCATAAGTGATGTGCTGTGTGCATTTTGTTTAGCAAATGTGTGTGTGTGTGACTGCTTAAATGTCTGTAGTGTAAAACTAGTCTGTATGAATGGTCAGGTTTATTGACTGGAAACAAAGAATTGTTCATTGGTGAAACACAGGGTTCAATTACACCCTGATACTCTAATTGTTTGAGAATTTCCCTCACAGGTGCTTTAGCTTCATGCTTTATTGGATATTGGGGTTGAGGTTGAGGTTGGTTTTTAATTGGTATTACATGATAGGGGGGATCTTTATCCTACCCTACATGATTGGGGTATAACACAGGTACCAATGCCACTGCCCAATCAATGTTGTTTATTTCAATGAGCTTTCAGAGAACTAGAGGCGAGAAGGATTTTTCAATAATCTCTTCTCCATAGGGGAGATCATTGACAAATTCTGGTGGCCAATCTTTTTCGACCAGTAAATTATCATAAATGGTGATGACGTGGTCCCAAAAGATAGCGGTGATTGTGCGTTCAATGTCTCCTTCTAACTGAATACTTACTTTGTACAGCCTGTTGGGCGTTGAGACACGCATGTCCGCAGTCTCAACTTGTGAGAAGTCATTAGTTGCTTTCACCTCCAGATGCTCTTGAAGATCCCGGTGAACTATTGTGAACTCTGCTGCACTTTCCAACCGTGCCAGTGCCCACTTGGTATTCTTTAGTAAAGCCCTCTTCCTGAATGGCATGTCGTATCACATCTGCTGCCACCTTTTTCTTTTTAAACTGGGGTTTTTGTTAGGGAAGTTTCTCTTCTTTCTTAACAGAAACTTAAGTCGAGGGTTGTGAGTCCTTTCTCAGTTTCACATACTCTGTTCGCTGCTCTGACGGCCCTCCTCTCTCACTGCGTTTTTCCTGTGAGTCCTGAAAGGAACGAGATTGGGGTGTATCAGTATATTGATATCTGTCAGGCGTTTTTATATTATCTATATTTCTAAAGTTAAATCTAATCTGAGGGGTCTCCGAATGCAGAGATTCTCCCCTTTCTCTTTTAGGTGTTTGTTGTTTTTTATCCCAGCGCCTTTTAGAACCTTCAGGTGCCTGCTTAGTAGAATTTTTATTAGATCTACCTTGAAATTGTAGCCCCCAGACTATCTTGACCAATACTAGAGTAGGTTTCAGCGATAATCTTTGGTAGCTCACGTTCTTGATCCTGTACAGGAACGTCCCGGAGCTGCATGTGTACTGCTAGTACAACTGTTTCCCCTTTAAGGTTACTTAATATGATTGAAGCCACAGTGGCAAAGTTGCCCATTAATTGAATCCCCAAATCCAGGACCGACCAAACGTTGGCGGTGCCATGATGCGTAGGTTCTCATTACCCTAATGAGACTACTGGATGGGTGACAGAATCGCATAGATTGTGGGGTAATGAGTACAATTCCACACCATGTGACGCATGTCGGCCTAATCTGGGTTTTCCAGCTAACTAGCAGCACCTCATCTCTACCCAAGAACAGGGATGATTGTGGCAACCGTGTGCATGACAAGGGAGACTCCTCAGGGGAATTGTGGTCGATCAGATCTCGTCCCTTTCTCTCAGTTACATTAGTCCCACACAACAGAGGCAGAATATAGTTCAATAAGGGTTTATTGAAGTAAATGTGTCTTAGATGAAATGGCATGTATTGCAATAACTAGTATGATAAAACACAATAAAAGCAAGATGGTCAAACAAAAAAAAACAGTCCCACCATAACGTCACTAGGAGTGATACATATAGCTCTCCTACCTACGCTATGTCCGAGCACAGCATAATAAGCCTAATCCGCCCTTCAAATTTCCACCTGGGGAAACATCATCCCTCGTACCTGAGGAAGGAAGCCTGTAGTCTAGAAAGATACCGTCCCCTTGTAGGTCAGGGGTTCAGCCGTCTAAGCAAGCAGCTGTAGCGAGGCAATTAGCATGCAGTCGTGGTCATCTGGCTGGAATCTCCCTCTAACATGTATGGGATAAAGGTGTGTTTTTATAATAAAACAGTTGACATTCTAAGAAATAACTAGGATGATAAAACACAATAAAAGCAAGAGGGTCAAACACAAAAGCAGTCCCACCATAACGTCACTAGGAGTGATATATATAGTTCTCCTACGTACGCTATATCCATGCACAGCATAATAAGCCTAATCCACCCTCCAGGTTTCTCCTTATGAAAATATCATCCCTCATACCTGAGCAAGGAAGCCTGTAGTCTATAAAGACACCATCCTCATGTAGGTCAGGGGTTTAGCCGCTTTACAAAATGTGTAGCGAGGCAATCAGCAATCAGCATGCAGTGTGGTCATCTGGCTGGAATCTCCCTCTAATGTGTATGGGACAAAGGAGTGTTTTTATAATAAAACAGTAGACTTGTAAGAAATGGTCCCCACGTATGAGTGTGTATGTTTCTGTGAATGTTGGAGACACAGCATACCACTTTTGCCGGCAACCCTATCTGACTGCTGCCTTGAAGAAAGCACAAAATGAAATGAATGTCTTGCTGAGAACGTAATGCTTTCCTAGGTGAAAGAACAATTAGATAGAGAGAAATAAAACAACACAGCAAATGTGGCTATTGCTAGAAAAATAAAGCGATGCTCAATAAAATGTAAATGGGCTAAAGTGCACAATGGCAGGCCTAGTTTGCTAAATTAACGTGCCTAAAATATGGCTAAAATAGCTTTACAACAATGGAGTACATTTTCTTTAGGGCTATGAGAAATCTAGAAAACCAGTCTTTTTAATCCATACATTTTGAAAGTTTTGTTTTTTTATGACAGCACTCTAGCTGGTGTTGTTGTCTTCCACAGGACCATTAAACGTTGGCATATGTGCACTTAACATATACCAATAACATAATGTTATATAACTTAACATACATAATAAACATAACAAAATATTTATCAGTTATCAGTAGTAAGCAATTACGCACCTCACAGTACTTGGCCCATACATACATGTTAATCTTATTGTTCTAGAACCTTATTCACAAACTATGGTACTTTGTTATAAATAGAGCAATACATTCTCCACACAAGCTCTCCTTTCCCAGCTATCAAGTTCAGCCACACCTATTATTTATCACCTGCAACCTTGTTGCAGAATAGTGAATGATGGCTTAATTCACAGATTGATCACAATGTGCACTTCTTTTAGGAAAATATCTATTTTAACATTTTTGCTGACATTTGGTCATTTGTACTTAGTGATGGTATAGCTTCTAGCTGGGATTTATCTTACTGTAACTGGAAGCAACAAAGCACTAATGGCCTCATTTATGAAGAAAAGGGCACATCGCTACACCAAATTTGGCAGCGCCATGCTGCATCACTTCAGAAATGCAGTGATGCCCCGTATTTATGAAAATATGGTGCACCCCTGTGTTTCCCCTAGCACTGGCGCTAGAATTAGCAGCCTAGCGCAAACGCAGGCTCCCTTGCACAATAGTGCACAATACTGCAAGGGTGCTTGCATTGCAGGGAATGATTGTTTATGTGCAGGAAGATGTCCCTTCCTGAACATAAACAACCAATGTTGGTGATTTGTCACATCTATGCGTGCTGCAGAAAGCATCAAACATAGAAGTAGCACATTGTCATTATTTAATATTTGTTTATGTGCAGGAAGGGAGACATTCCTGCACATAAACAATCATTCATGGCTTTTTGTTCTTCCTATGTGTGCTGCAGAATGCAGGACACATAGAAACAACACAAATGAGGAGAAATAGAAGTATTTCTTCTTGTTGTGCCATGTTAACGCCACCCCTGGGGTGGTGTTAGTTTTTGGCGCGGCCTCAGGTTTATGATTTATTGTAAATCTGGGGCAGAATCAAAATACATTGGGTATTGCGGTGGAATGCCTACAGCAACACCCAGTGCACACTCCGTTCATGCTAAGTAATGCCTGCAAGGGGCCATATTTACAAGGCTGTTTTAAGCCACAAAAAGTGGCTTAACGGCGCTTGTAAATATGATGAATGGCATTGCACCACAGAGGTCGCTAAAAGTGAAGCTTCAGTGGTGCAAGGTCTTTCTAAATGAGGCCCTATATTCAACAACAGGATCAGGTCAAGTAGTTCTCGGATGCGACTAATAATAGGACCTTGTAAAGTACTGTAAAGAAATAATGTTACTATAATACTAAAGCTATGTTTACCTTGCCAAGATTGAGACTCTTGATCTGCAACAGCAGAAGAAAGTAACAAGCATTTATCTCACTGAGCCATCATGCCAGCTATCAGGATAACTCTATCAGTGGTACATAGGAATATTGTCTACACAAATATCAACGTACATAAATATTGTATTTTATTTTTACAAATTCTACGGTTTCTGGTGACCAGCAGTTGCTGGCAAAGCATGTGTGTGTGTACGTAATGAAACCGCAAGCAATATGGTTATCAATTATTGAAATATTTATGAAATTGCTTTTAAAGATATGAGAATGTTATGTGAGTTCCTTTTCTGAAATGTTTACAACATTTCTTAGCATGAATACAGGGTACAAAGGATATCCAGTGTGGAAAGTAGGTCTTTATTATGGAGGCCATTTTGTTATTTAGGTATTATTATGGTGTTTAGACAAAATATTGAAAAATATATATAATGATACAGAAATGATATAAACATAAATATCGCAGGTAAGAATATTGTTTTAAGTGTTGTTTTTAATTTTTTTGTAAACTTATCACTATCAAAAATATAATTGTATATAATATTTGCTTTTCTGGTTATTTTGTTTTTTATGTTATTTGTATTAATTGGTTTATGCCGAATGTTCATTTTTTAATTATTGAAAAAAGTTATTTTAAAAGTGTTATAAAATTATTCATTGGAATGTTAATTATAATAATTTATGTTTTTAAAAGTTTTAGGAGTGGAGTGTTGGTTTTATGGAGAAAGGGTGGGGAGATTTTTAAAATAAGTGTTTTGTAATTAAATTTTTAGGAAAATAATTTAAGAATAAACAAAAAATGATACAGTAATTGTTTAATTTGTAATTGAATATTTCATATTTCATATTTTACATTGCATGAGAATTATTTTTCAGAATAGGAGACTATGTCACATTTTTTAGTATCACAATTATTTAACTATTACTCAAACGTTTATATTTTGTTATATTAAATATATGTGTTTAACTGTCTTCATAAATTTTACATATCAATTATTAATTGTTACTTAAACATTTTTTATATTAAATATTAACTTCAGCGAAGGTTTTTTATTCCATTTGATTCATTCATAGGTTATATTTTATGATTGATTTTGTTCTTGAAAGAGCAGGTATGACTGATTTTGTTTATGAAAGAGCAGTTACAATAATTATGTTATGTTGTTTATTTTTGGGATTATGTAATTTTTATTTTTTTTATTTTTTATTAATTACTAATATTAAAACGTGTATTTTGTGTATTAAATTGTTTTAGGAATATTATAATATTTGTTTCTGTTATTGTACAATTAGAAAAGAGAATAGGTGTATTGATATGTAATAAGTTATTAAATGTGTGTATGCAATTAAAAAAAAATATTTCATTCTATTTCAAATAAAATTAAATCTTGTTTCATTTTTTAGTGTGTTTTCATGTTTTGAAACATTATGTTTGATTTCTCTACAATTAATGATAATTTATATTTTGAATTAAATGTGTTTCAAATATGGCAAATCAATACACTTTTAAAAAAAATATTATGTTACACTTGTATTTTACATTAATTATCTTTACTGGAATAGAAAACTATGTTTTAAAACAATACTTTTGTATATTTTTATTGTTATGTTTGTTATAGTTTAATATATATTTATATTTATGTTTTTTAAGTTTGTGTTGTTATTTTGAAAAGAGCGGTGTTTATTTGATTATTTTATATTGTGAGTAGTAGATGAAAAGTTCTTACCATTCAATATTTCCCCAAAACATTATTTTTTCTGTTTCTTTTTTTTTTTTACAGCGAATGGCACATTTGATGGTTTCTATACTTTAATTTCTTCAGTTTTACATTTTAATTTAAATTAAAGGTTTACATTTATTTAAACTCATATAGTTTTTAATGTAAAATAAATTGTTGTCTAATATTTTGATACAACATTTATTACATTGTGTTCACACATGCAATGCCTTTCTTTAACATTTTTAACATGTTTATATTTTGAAACATTTTTACAAAAATGGTACATAAGTATTTTTCACATTTACTTTTGTTGCATATACATGTTTTTATTTAGGGCCTAATTATGATCTTGACAGTATTGACACAGAGATCGCAAAAACAATGGGGATGAGACTGCTGTCGCATACAGTGATTCCTCCAAGATGTACATTGAGTCTACTTCCTCCTTATTCTGTCTGGAAGTTGCCTGCGTCAGTACCACCACAAAAGAAAACAATTCAAGCTATATTATGGGCATGTTTAAGCAGGAGGGGCCCTATCAATGCATCCACCAATTGGCACATTTATACAAAAGGAAGCTGGCTGAATTGTTAGCGCTGGACCTCAGCTGGAAGTATTTTGCCAGAGTTACTGTTCCAGAGCTCAATCACGATGTAATGCAACCGTTTGGACAAGCTTTGGTGCAGAGTGCTTTTCACACTATTTTCCTGACGACAGACATGTGGACCAGTTATCAAGCAAATGATTAGATGTGTATCACTGCACATTGGATCTATTGTGTCGGGGTTAGGGAGAAGTACACTTTTAAGGGTGTTCAGCCTCATGCAAAAGTAGCAATATTTGCCATGGAGAAATCCCTTACAGCTGTAAACATATTGGAAGAATTTAGCTGCAAAGTGTCTGGATGGCTGCAATCCAGAAGCCTCAGAATTGGATTTGTTGCCTTGGACAATGACAGTAGTGTAGTCAGGGCCATGACAGATGGTGGATATTTCAAGGTCCTGTGTTTGGTGCATTGCAATAACCTGATTGTGCAGTACTTTTTCAAAAAAGAACACATAGCCAGCAACATTCTGGCTATGCAGAAGAATCTGCACTCATTTCAACCACTCTTTTGAAGAACTAAAGCAGCTAAGGACCATTAAGCATGCTGATAGAGTAACAGTTAGAGCCCTCACTCAGGAGGTGCCAACACATTGAAGGTCCTGCTGTCTATATTTGGAGGAGGTAAGAGCTTGCCTTTCCTGTTTGCAACAGTACCCCTGTGCACCCCGTCATCTTCACCTCCTGAAGCATCTGCGCACTATTTGCAAGAATCCTTTGTGCACAGCCTGGCTTAGGTCCCCAGCACTCTATCTGCAATGTTCAACTCGCTGAGTTGTTCTCCGGCGGCGTGGGACATTCTTTTGTAGTGCTGCAACAGACACAACTTGCGCCTTCTTTGTCCCAGTGTCCTGGTACCTCCTTAGGTGCTGTCTGGTCATCTGTGGGTTCCCTCCAGTGTTGGGAGCTCCCTCTGCCTCCTCAGTGCGAGTTGAGGCCCCCAGGTCCCTCCTGGGTCCAAGCAGCGCCATTTTGATGCAATCCGCAACATTGTTTGAACCAAGGCTTGTTGGATGAATCCAGCGCTGCAACTCGCCTGCATCGAACATCTCCATGTGGGACATCCTTTGCATCATGCAGGAACCCGCAGCCATCTTCTTTGGTGCTCTTTTGCAGACTTCTTCTAACCGCAGAATCCTCTTTTGCACCATTTTCTAGGTTGGCAGGGGCTTCTGTCTTTCCTGGAATCTTCTGTGACTTATGGAAATGGTCTCCTTTTTTCACAGGTCTTCAGGTCCAGGAATCCACCATTTGTTGCTTGCAGTCTTGAATGGTTCTTGCAATAACTCTAATCACGACTTGTAGTGTGTCCTAAGGAAACTTGAAGTATTTTACTCCTAGTTTCCTGGGTTCTGGGGTGGAGTATTTTACTCACCTTTGTGGTTTTCCTACTTTCCCAGCAATTCTGTACACACTACACTTGTCTAGGGGGGAATTCGTGATTCACATTCCACTTTCATAGTATATGGTTTCTGTTGCCCCTAGACCTATTTCTTCCTATTGCATTCTATTGTTTGCACTATCCTATGTCTAATTTCGTACCTTATTTTGGTGTCTAGTCTATATATTGTGTATAATACTTACCTCCAGAAGGAGTATTGTCTCTCAGATATTTTTGGCCTTG
The DNA here is from genome assembly GCF_031143425.1 of Pleurodeles waltl. Lineage (NCBI taxonomy): Eukaryota > Metazoa > Chordata > Amphibia > Caudata > Salamandridae > Pleurodeles > Pleurodeles waltl. The sequence continues at coordinate 360,303,433 of NC_090446.1, forward strand.
TGTCCCTACAATAAACTACCTTTATTTTTGGTAACTCTCAGTATTGTCTTTTATTGTGCATAAGTATTGTGTAACTATAGTGGTATTGCAGGAGCTTTGCATGTCTCCTAGTTCAGACTAAGCTGCTCTGCTACAGCTACCTCTATCAGCCTAAGCTGCGAGAACACTACTACATTACACTAATAAGGGATAACTGGAAATGGTATAATGTGTAAGTACCCAAGGTACTCACTACAAACCAGGCCCGTCTCCTACACAATCTGAATCTTTGTACCTTGCATGCTACTGGTATTATCATTACTTGTACCTTCTCCTGGGTCACTGTCACATGATGATGGGGATATGCTATTTGAGGAGGTACTTCTCTATCATGGGCGCTCGTTCTGTGCAGAACCTTTATTGACAACCACATCATCATAACGTCTTGCAAACGTAAAAATCCGTCCCCTTGCATAATCATTGTCGGCCCGATTGATTTTCTTTTGTTTTTTTATCCTTTAGATATAACTGGTAACATGATAGTTCCTTACTTAGAATCTCATAATTCTTCTGTGTAGCCGCTAATAGATTTAACTCTCTGATTTCCTGCTCTAGACAACTGAGGTAGCTATAGCACAGCAGCTTAGGCTGAACAAGGAGACATGCAAAACCCATGCAATACCACTTATAGTTACACAGTACTATTGCACAAGTAAAGACAATACTTAGTGTTACCAAAAATAAAGGTATTTATCTGAGTGACACAGTACCAAAAATATCTTAGAGACAATACTCCTTCTAGAGGTAAGTATTATACACAACATATACACTAGACACCAAAATTAGACAAGTAAATAGTCATAGAACAATGCAAACAGTAGGAAATCCTATAGAATGCAAAGGGAGAAAATAGGTCTGGGGCAACACAAACCATATACTAAAAAAGCGGAATGTGAATCATGAATTCCCCCCTAGACAAGTGTAGTGTGTGCAGAATCACTGGGAGAGTAAGAATACAGTAAAGGTAAGTAAATTACCCCACCCAGAGTCCAGAAAAGCAGAAGTAAAGTACTGCAAGTTTCCTTAGGACACACTACACCTCGTTTTGGGGATTTTGCAGCAGCCAACCAAGTCTGCAAAGAACAACTGCTGGATTATTGGACCTGAAGACCCGAAAAGGAAGGGGACCAAGTCCAGAAGTTGAAAGAAGTTCCTGGAAGGACAGGAGCCCCTGCCAACCCAGAAGAGGGTGCAAAAGAAGCATCCCCGGTCAGTAGAATACTGCAGAAATGCACCCTAGGAAGAAGCCAGCAGGTTTCTGCATGATACAAAAAATGTCCCACTGCGTGAAGATTGTTGCAGATGAGATTTTGTGTTGGAAGGTGCCAACAAGCCTGAATGGGCCCAGGAGGGACCTCGGGGCCTCAACTCTGTGTAAGGAGGAAGAGGAGGCTCTCAGCACTTTACAGAGCCTTTAGGATGCCATCCAGAACCCTCAGAAGCTGCAGGATATGGGTTCAAAGTAGGTGCAAAACATGGTTGATGCAGCACAACAAAAGATGGTCCTACGCTGCTGGAGAACAACTCAGTGAGTTCAGCGTCACAGGGTGGAGTGCTGGGGACCTAGGTCAGGCTGTGCATGAAGGAATTTTGCAAAGATTGTACAGAGGCCTCAGGAGGTGAAGAAGACACAATACACAGGGGTACCATTGTTCTCAAGGAAGGTAAGGTCTGACCTCCTCCAAATTGCATCAGCAGGACCTCAGGACAGTCTACATTGATGATGTCCACCCTCTGTGTCCTTAAGAGCACGCTCGTTGCCGTGCGAGGAGTCCCAGGGTACCAGTTGTCACCATGGAAGATTTATTCGGTCCTTCTGGTGTAGGATGAAGACAAGGAGTCCCCAGAGCATGCACACCATGGAAACTGTTGCAGTTGCTGACTTGGAGCTGAGGTTGCTGAAGAAAAGAGACTCTTGTAGACCCTTTGTTGCAGTTACAGTGTTTCTTGGAGCAGGCTGCGGTTGGTCAGAGGTCAGAAGAGTCTGAAGTTGTTGCAGAGAATTTCTGAAGGAAACTTGCAAGCAGAATCTGAAGAGAACCCACAGGAGAGACCCTAAATAGCCCTGAGAGGAAGATTGGCTACCTTATCAGGTATGTACCTATCAGGCGGGGTCTCTGACGTCACCTTCTGGCACTGGCCACTCAGAGCCCTCCAGAGTGCCCCCACACTTTGCTAAGCAAGAGGGATGAAGTCTGGGACACACTAGAGGAGCTCTGGGCACCACCCCTGGGGTGGTGATGGACAGGGGAGTGGTCACTCCCCTTTCCTTTGTCCAGTTTCCAGCCAGAGAAGGGTAGAAGGGGTCCCTGAACCAGTGTAGACTAGTTTATGCAAGGAGGGCACCATCTGTGCCTTTCAAAGCATTTCCAGAGTCTGAGGGAGGGTACCCGGGTACCCTTCCCCAGCCTGTAACACCTATTTCCAAAGGGAGAGGGTGTAACACCCTGCTCTCAGAGGAAACGCTTTGTTCTGCCTTCCTGGGACTGGGCTGCCCAGACCCCAGGAGGGCAGAACCCTGTCTGTGAGGCAGCAGCGCTGTAACTGCAGTGCAAGCCTCAGAGAGCTGGTTTGGCAGTACTGGGGGTCCATGGTGGAGCCCCGGGGATGCATGGAATTGGCTCTCGAACACCATATTTGGAATGGGGGGACAATTCCATGATCTTAGACATGTTACATGGCCATATTCGGAGTTACCATTGTGAAGCTACATATACAGTAGGTATTGACCTATCTGTGGTGCATGCATGTAATGGCGTCCCCACACTCTGAAAGTCCGGGGAAATGGCCCAGAACTATTTGGAGGCACCTTTGTTAGTGCAAGGGTGCCCTCACACTTAGTAACTTTGCACCTAACCTTCAGCAAGTGAAGGTTAGACATATAGGTGACTTATAAGTTACTCAAGTGCAGTGAAAATGGCTGTGAAATAGTGTGTGCACTATTTCACACAGGCTGCAGTGGCAGTCCTGTGTAAGGGTTTGTTTTGTCTGAGCTCCCTATGGGTGGCAAAAGAAATACTGCAGCCCATATGGATCTACTGGAACCCCAATGCCTTGGGTACCTAGGTGCCATATGCTAGGGACTTATAAGGGGGGTCCAGCATGCCAATTGAAATTGGTAAATGTAGTCACTGGCCTACAGTGAAAATGTAAAAGCAGAGAGAGCATAAGCACTGAGGTTCTGATTAGCAGAGCCCAGTGACACAGTTAGGCACCACACAGGCATACACATTAGGCCACAAACTATGAGCACTGGGGTCCTGGCTAGCAGGATCCCAGCGAGACAGACAAAACACACTGACATATAGGTTTTTATCTATGAGTACTGGGGTCTTGACTAGCAGGATCCCAGTGACACAGTAAAAACACATTGACACACACTCACAAACAGGCCAAAAGTGGGGGTAACCATGCTAGAAAGAGGCTACTTTCCTAGAGATTGGCCAACAAAAAAAAGAGGGAGCAGGGTAAAGGACATAGGACCAGAAGAGGTGAAAAGAAACAGAAAAACAGGAGTACAGACCAGACAACAGGCCAAGAGTTCTAGAGGGGAGAAAAAAATAACTTGGCATTTAAAAACAGTGATGAGAAAAATGATAGTACATGTAATGATGAAATTCAAAAGATTTAAAGATCATCAATCTGTCCTCAAGGGTATTAAACCAGGAAGAAATACAGGTGTTGAATAAAGGACTAAGGGCCAGATGTATGATCACAGCCCTTTGTGATTCAGAAATAGCGATTTTTACTAAATCGCTATTTCTGACTCGCAAAGTGCCATGTATCACGTTTGCGAATCGGTAATAGCTATTTCTTAAAAATCGCAAATTATATTACCAATTCGCAAATTGCGATACCGGCCCCATTCGCAGCTATTGGCCTGTTGGTCCATATCTGCAATTTTTTTGCATTTCCAAAATTGCGATTTCTGAACCAGAAATCTCAATTTTGGAAATGCAAACCCCAGGGTGCTGGGGGGCTAAGGCCCCCTCTGCTGCACCCCAAAAGTTTTTTGAGGAACATGTAAGGTGCACACATGCCAAAAGGGCATGTGTGCTTTACACGTACAATTTAAAAATGCATTTTAAATGCATTTTTAAATTTTGCACATGGTTACCACCAAGTTCAACTTGGTGGTAATTAGCAATTCCTAAATGCCAAAATCGCATTTAGGAATGGCTTCATACATGTGCTAAGAAATCGCAAATAAGGAATCCTTATTTGCAATTTCTAATTGAGAGAGTCGCAATTTGCGACTCTCTAAACTGGGTCGCAATTTTAAGGAATTGCTATGTTAGCGATTCCTTAAAATTGCATTCAGAATGTATTTCATACATTCTGAAATGGCATTTTGCATTCGCAAACGGGCATTCGCACCATTTGCAAATGCAAAATGCTTTCATACATCTGGCCCTAAGTTTTTGTCCAAGTGCAAAATGGGATTTTGTGGGTTTACATGTTGATCTATTCAAATTTGTGATATGTCTTAAATTAAAAAATATCTTTGAGGAACATCCTAAAAAACTGAGTGTATAGCAAGTGCAGCAAGTATTTCTATTTTTTTTTTGCAGATTTGAGAGCTATACATACGATTGCTTCAACTGACAATACGGATGAGGTGGGAGATTTAACTCACATAGCAAGTGACTTGGACATTCAAGAAAATTTGAGAACACATAGGCGGTCATTACAACAGTGGCGCTAAAAGCCGCTTACCGCCGTGCAGAAGACCGCCAACACACCGCCGCGGCCGCGGAATTCCGCCACATCTATTATGACCCACATCTCGGAATCCGTAAAAATTCAGACCCCCACACAAGTCCGCCATACCAAAGGTCAGTGATAAACTGGCGAAAACAAAACCTCCACCGTCACGCCAACAGAAATACTCCCACACTATCACAACACACGAATCAACGAGGCCGTCTTTCAACCGCGGTATTCCATTGGCGGTACACACAGCTGCGCTCAAAATACACACACTCCTACAAAACACAGACACATTGGACAATTCAAAATACACACACCTGAGACACATACACACACCACTCCCACACACCCATTACAATATAAAACACACACCCACATCACCCACAAACCCCTACGACCAAAAATACAGAAAGAAGGCCAGAGAGAGACACCACCAAGTACAACAGCATCCACAGGCACATAACACCATCACCCACACAACTTCCACGCACCTCACACAACGCACCACTACATATCACCACACTTATCACCACACACTCCACCCCACACATCACCTACACCACCCCATGGCACCGCAAAGACACCCCAGGTTCTCGGAGGAGGAGCTCAGGGTCATGGTGGAGGAAATCGTCCGGGTAGAGCCACAGCTATTCGGAGCACAGGTGCAGCGCACCTCAATTGCAAGGAAGATGGAGCTATGGCGAAGAATAGTGGACAGGGTCAATGCAGTGGGACAGCACCCAAGAAATCGGGAGGACATCAGGAAAAGGTGGAACGACCTACGGGGAAGGTGCGTTCCGTGGTCTCAAGACACCACCTGGCGGTTCAGCGGACTGGCGGCGGACCCCCACCTCCTCCCTCACAACTAACAACATGGGAGGAGCAGGTCTTGGCAATTCTGCATCCTGAGGGTGTAGGAAAGTACCATCTTGCCTGGCATGTTACCCCCATTTTTCACTGTATATATGTTGTTTTAGTTGTATGTGTCACTGGGACCCTGGTAACCCAGGGCCCCAGTGCTCATAAGTGTGCCTGAATGTGTTACCTGTGTAGTGACTAACTGTCTCACTGAGGCTCTGCTAATCAGAACCTCAGTGGTTATGCTCTCTCATTTCTTTCCAAATTGTCACTAACAGGCTAGTGACCATTTTTACCAATTTACATTGGCTTACTGGAACACCCTTATAATTCTCTAGTATATGGTACTGAGGTACCCAGGGTATTGGGGTTCCAGGAGATCCCTATGGGCTGCAGCATTTCTTTTGCCACCCATAGGGAGCTCTGACAATTCTTACACAGGCCTGCCACTGCAGCCTGAGTGAAATAACGTCCACGTTATTTCACAGCCATTTTTCACTGCACTTAAGTAACTTATAAGTCACCTATATGTCTAACCTTTACCTGGTAAAGGTTAGGTGCAAAGTTACTTAGTGTGAGGGTACCCTGGCACTAGCCAAGGTGCCCCCACATTGTTCAGAGCCAATTCCCTGATCTTTGTGAGTGCGGGGACACCATTACACGCGTGCACTACATATAGGTCACTACCTATATGTAGCTTCACAATGGTAACTCCGAATATGGCCATGTAACATGTCTATGTTCATGGAATTGACCCCTCTATGCCATCCTGGCATAGTTGGCACAATCCCATGATCCCAGTGGTCTGTAGCACAGACCCTGGTACTGCCAAACTGCCCTTCCTGGGGTTTCACTGCAGCTGCTGCTGCTGCCAACCCCTCAGACAGGCATCTGCCCTCCTGGGGTCCAGCCAGGCCTGGCCCAGGATGGCAGACCAAAGAACTTCCTCTGAGAGAGGGTGTGACACCCTCTCCCTTTGGAAAATGGTGTGAAGGCAGGGAGGAGTGGCCTCCCCCAGCCTCTGGAAATGCTTTCTTGGGCACAGCTGTGCCCAATTCTGCATAAGCCAGTCTACACCGGTTCAGGGGACCCCTTAGCCCTGCTCTGGCGCGAAACTGGACAAAGGAAAGGGGAGTGACCACTCCCCTGACCTGCACCTCCCTGGGAGGTGTCCAGAGCTCCTCCAGTGTGCTCCAGACCTCTGCCATCTTGGAAACAGAGGTGCTGCTGGCACACTGGACTGCTCTGAGTGGCCAGTGCCACCAGGTGACGTCAGAGACTCCTTGTGATAGGCTCCTTCAGGTGTTGCTAGCCTATCCTCTCTCCTAGGTAGCCAAACCCTCTTTTCTGGCTATTTAGGGTCTCTGTCTCTGGGGAAACTTTAGATAACGAATGCAAGAGCTCATCCGAGTTCCTCTGCATCTCTCTCTTCACCTACTGCCAAGGAATCGACTGCTGACCGCGCTGGAAGCCTGCAAAACTGCAACATAGTAGCAAAGACGACTACTGCAACTCTGTAACGCTGATCCTGCCGCCTTCTCGACTGTTTTCCTGGTGGTGCATGCTGTGGGGGTAGTCTGCCTCCTCTCTGCACTAGAAGCTCCGAAGAAATCTCCCGTGGGTCGACGGAATCTTCCCCCTGCAACCGCAGGCACCAAAAAGCTGCATTACCGGTCCCTTGGGTCTCCTCTCAGCACGATGAGCGAGGTCCCTCGAATCCAGCAACTCTGTCCAAGTGGCCCCCACAGTCCAGTGACTCTTCAGTCCAAGTTTGGTGGAGGTAAGTCCTTGCCTCACCTCGCTAGACTGCATTGCTGGGAACTGCGACTTTTGCAGCTACTCCGGCCTCCGTGCACTTCCGGCGGAAATCCTTTGTGCACAGTCCAGCCTGGGTCCACGGCACTCTAACCTGCATTGCACGACCCCCTAAGTTGTTCTCCGGCGACGTGGGACTTCTTTGTGCGACTTTGGGTGAGCACCATTTCATGCATCCTTGTAGTGCCTGTTTCTGGCACTTCTCCGGGTGCTACCTGCTGGTGAGAGAGTTCCTTGTTTTGCTCGACGTCCCCTCTCTCTCCTGGTCCAATTTGCGACCTCCTGGTCCCTCCAGGGCCACAGCAGCGTCCAAAAACGCTAACCATACGATTTGCAGCTAGCAAGGCTTGTTGGCGTTCTTTCGGCGGGAAAATACTTCTGCACGACTCTCCACGGCGAGAGGGATTCGTCCACCAAAGGGGAAGTCTCTAGCCCTTTTCGTTCCTGCAGAAACCTCAGCTTCTTCTGTCCAGTAGAAGCTTCTTTGCACCCGCAGCTGGCATTTCCTGGGCATCTGCCCATCTCCGACTTGCTTGTGACTTTTGGACTTGGTCCCCTTGTTCCACAGGTACCCTAGATTGGAAATCCACAGTTGTTGCATTGTTGGTTTGTGTCTTTCCTGCATTATTCCTCTAACACGACTTCTTTGTCCTTAGGGGAACTTTAGTGCACTTTGCACTCACTTTTCAGGGTCTTGGGAAGGGTTATTTTTCTAACTCTCACTATTTTCTAATAGTCCCAGCGACCCTCTACAAGGTCACATAGGTTTGGGGTCCATTTGTGGTTCGCATTCCACTTTTGGAGTATATGGTTTGTGTTGCCCCTATCCCTATGTTTCCCCATTGCATCCTGTTGTAACTATACATTGTTTGCACTGTTTTCTAAGACTATACTGCATATTTTTGCTATTGTGTATATATATCTTGTGTATATTTCCTATCCTCTCACTGAGGGTACACTCTAAGATACTTTGGCATATTGTCATAAAAATAAAGTACCTTTATTTTTAGTATAACTGTGTATTGTGTTTTCTTGTGATATTGTGCATATGACACTAAGTGGTACTGTAGTAGCTTCACACGTCTCCTACTTCAGCCTAAGCTGCTCTGCTAAGCTACCATTATCTATCAGCCTAAGCTGCTAGACACCCTATACACTAATAAGGGATAACTGGGCCTGGTGCAAGGTCCAAGTACCCCTTGGTACTCACTACAAGCCAGTCCAGCCTCCTACAGAGGGCCTCGCAGAATTAGGTGGAGGAATGGACTCTGGTAAGTCAAATCTTAACTATTACAACCACCACCCTACCTGCATGCTATCACATACCCCCACCCTCACCCTCACCCCCATCACACCAACTCCTCACAAATGTCCCAATATCACAACCCACCCATCCCAACACCAAGCCCTGCATGCAACTACAAAGCATGGACACCCATCACTAAAGCATGCACACTGCACATAGCCATACACCTCCCTAAACCATCATCACACAAGCTCCCACACAGGAATGCCAGCACTGGGGTACACGGTCACCCACCCATTGCACACCATGCCACACACAGATGCAATAATCATGCCTTTCCACCCCTGCAGGACCCCTACCCAACGTCCCCAGACAGGAGGGTCCAGACATGTCCACTCCACCCCCAGAAGAGGCCCACAGTGATGACAGCACCTCTGTCCAACTGGATCTAGATGACCAGCCCGGACCATCGGGGACCTCTGGACAGTCGGTTCCCCTCACACAGGCACAGGCCACCACAGACCTTCCCCCCTCTGGAAACACCAGCAGAGCACCCACCCAACGGGACCATACCTCCGTCCCCAGGACACGTCAATCAGCTGTGTGTCCACCACTACAGGGAACCCAGGATAACCCTCCACCCCAACAACAACAGGGACCTGGGGGCAGTAGTAGTGGGCACACGGTCCAGGGGACGGAGGCCCAGGAACACAGGGGAACTGGGAGGGCTGCTGTGTGACAGGGGGCGGACAGACCAAAGGAACCCACTCTCCACGAGGCCCTCTCCTCCGTCATGGGAGCATACCACCACTCCAAGGAGACGATGGCAACGGTACTGGTCAAGTTCCAGGAGACCCAGCGCATGCAGGAGGAACAGTATTTGGGCTTCAGGGAGGAACTCAGAACCATCAGCTCCACCCTGGGCACCATCGTAGGGGTGCTGAAGGAAGTACTCAACACCAGGAGGGACACTGTGGCACTCCAAGGGGCCCCTGACACTAGCATGGACGATGAACTGCCCACCACCTCCGCCGGCGCTAGTGGACAGGATGCCCCGCCACAGGACCACCACACCAGCACCCCTCCCCCTGCAGACAGAGAGCCACCCCGCAAATGGTCCCTGAGATCCAAGAACAAGACAGAGAACGATGCCAAGACCCCTGCCAAGAAATGAGACCACCCTGATTGTCATCCTACTGTCACACTTTGTCACCCTGTCCATAATTAAACTGCCCCAGCTCCACTTCCGATGCCCATATGGGCAATGCACCTGTGAGACTAATAGACTGGACTCTAACATGGACACTCCTCCGCCATCACCCCTTACTAATTAACTTCCCCCTCCAATATTGTGCATTGAAATAAACACACCTAAAGCACAAAATGATCTGGAGTCTGTCTGTGATTTCGAAATAGTGTATTAGCAATTACAGTGACAAACTGTGTTTCAAATAGTAATGTCAACATACCTATGTCACACAGCTCTAGTCCATGAGGAATGTAAGCAGATGACACACAGTGGGACCCACATCTGTGAAACTGTAAGGGAAAGTGACAACTCAGTGACCATACACTGGGTGAAAACGACAGACAGGATAGAGGTAGTAGTGTAAAAGTACATGTAGTAGGCAGGATTGTATTCTCACCTGTGTGTCACTGGAAATATTGCTGGATCACTGAGTCCCTGTTCTGCATGTCTTCATCCTCTGCTTCATCCTCATCACTGTCCACAGGCTCCACAGCTGCCACAACACCGCCATCTGGACCATCCTCCTGCAGAAAAGGCAACTGTCTTCGCAGAGCCAAGTTGTGAAGCATACAGCAGGCCACGATGATCTGGCACACCTTCTTTGGTGAGTAGAATAGGGATCCACCTGTCATGTGGAGGCACCTGAACCTGGCCTTCAGGAGGCCGAAGGTCCGCTCGATCACCCTCCTAGTTCGCCCATGGGCCTCATTGTAGCGTTCCTCTGTCCTGGTCCTGGGATTCCTCTCTGGGGTCAGTAGCCATGACAGGTTGGGGTACCGAGAGTCACCTGCAAATGGCGAGGGACAACTGTTAGAGACACACTAACCTGTAGGGAAAACCCCAGACAACCATTCCCACTGTCTTGCTTCCAGGGGCTCACCTAATAGCCACACACTGTGCCTCTGGAGTTGACCCATCACATAAGGGATGCTGCTATTCCGCAGGATGTAGGCGTCATGCACTGAGCCAGGGAACATGGCATTCACATGGGAGATGTACTGGTCGGCCAAACATACCATCTGTACATTCATGGAATGATAACTCTTCCGGTTTCTGTACACCTGTTCACTCCTGTGGGGGGGTACCAAAGCCACATGTGTCCCATCAATGGCACCTATGATGTTGGGGATATGTCCCAGGGCATAGAAGTCACCTTTCACTGTAGGCAAATCCTCCACCTCAGGGAAAACGATGTAGCTCCGCATTTGTTTCAGAAGGGCAGACAACACTCTGGACAACACATTGAAAAATATAGGGCTGGGACATCCCTGATGCCATGGCCACTGTTGTTTGAAATTACCCACTTGCAAGGAAATGGAGCACTGACAGCACCTGCACTTGAGGGGGGATTCCTGTGGGATGGCGGATTGCTGACACAGGTCTGGCTCCAACTGGGTACACAGTTCCTGGATTGTGGCAGGGTCAAACCTGTAGGTGATTATCAAATGTCGCTCCTCCATTGTCGATGGGTCCACCAACGGTCGGTACACCGGAGGATGCCGCCATCTCCTCACATGTCCCAGCGGACGGTGCCTATGAAGGACAACAGCGACCACAGAGTCAAACAACTCAGAGGTATATACCCACAGTTTACACAGAACACCAATCATACACAAAAGGTGGCCTGTATGTGTGTTGAGGCTAGGCCTAGGTATGTGTGACTCAGATGAAAATGAGGCCATGTGGGCCCTTGAAATGGCGGCTGCCTGACCTGTAAAGTTGGACAATGGGATGTGAGGTAACTGCGCTGGCATTGTACACATCGCGGTAGGTGGTCGGAGACTGTGGCGCAATGCTGCATTGGTTAACATTGGACCCTATGGGTCGCAGGAGCAAATGACGATGTACGCCGGCGTTGATGGTACGCACTGCCGCGGACGTGACCGCCATTTTCTATCACTTCAATCACTCGATACCTGATCTTCGACAGGAGAGGACCTACACTGCAAGTGCTTCTGTGACCTCAGTCTGGAAGAGACAATGGCTCGTGCGTCTGGGGAAAGGACTCTTGCCTTCACATCAGAGGAGTTGGAGAAGCTCGTTGATGGGGTCCTCCCCTAGTACACGCTACTCTACGGTCCTCCAGACCAACAGGTAATTACACAGGGAGCATGTTGTATGGGCTATGCCTGTGTGGAGAGGGCTGGATGTTAGAAGGAAGGGGGCTGAGTGCTGCATGCATGTAAGACGGTGAGTGCATGTGCCACATGGCAAGGGTAGGAATGGGAGCCACTCACTTTGGTGGTGCAGTTGGTAATGACTCCTCTTCTTCCCCTGTACAATTCATGTAGGTCAGCGCCCACCAGAAGAAAGATATTTGGCGTGCCATCGCCAAGGACGTCCGGACCCTGGGGGTCTACCACAGACGGAGCACCCACTGCCGGAAAAGATGGAAGGACATTCGCCGCTGGAGCAAGAAGACGGCGGAGGCTCAGCTGGGGATGGCCTCCCAACGTGGGAGGGGTGCCCGTCGAACCATTACCCCCTGATGTTCAGGATCCTGGCGGTGGCCTACCCGAAGTTGGATGGGCGCTTGAGGGCATCACAGCAGACACAAGGGGTGAGTACACTCTCATTCAGCTGACATTGCGCGCAGTGGAGTTGTCTGGGTGGGGGAGGAGGGCTGTGGGTTTCCCTAGGCCAGAGCGAGTTCCGTAGACTAGGCCCCTCCGTAAGGCATGGCCCTGTGGCCCCCCACCCCACCTCTGTAGAGTGCCAAGTACAGCTATTCATGCCCCTGTGTCATCTATGTGTGCAGATGTCGTCCAGAGCCTTGTAGGCCATTTCCCAGGAATTGCACTGTAGAGCCCAAGTGCGCATCGTAGTGCAGGGGGCTTCTGTGTCTGTCTTGTCCGCCAACTGTAGCGGTAATCCATGCACTCAACATGTATTTATTCTGCCCCCCCACTTTTTGTGGTTTCCCAGTTATTGTGTGCATTAGCATCATCAGGCGGAGGAGCAGTGGCACCAGAGCACAAGGGAGCTGCATCCCACATGGCCATGGAGGGCCACACTACGGACTCTGAATTCACCAGTGGGACGGAGGGCGAGGGGAGCTCCACGGCGGGGACAGGAGCTGAGACCAGCGACACTGACTCGTCCTCTGATGGGAGCTCACTTGTGGTGGCGGCAACATCTGTGCCCCACGCATCTACAGGTACAGCCTCCACCCCCCTACCTGCACCGCCCTCCCAGCAGCCCCTTAGCCTTCGCCCCGTGCCTGCTCACCCAGGAGGGTGGGCATCACCTTCGCCCCAGGCACCTCAGGCCCTGCCCCAGTCACCTCTGCTGCCCTGAGTGAGGAGGCCATTGACCTGCTCAGGTCATTCACTGTTGGGCAGTCTACCATTTTGAATGTCATCCAGGGTGTAGAAAGGCAGTTGCAACAAACTAATGCATTCCTGAAGGGCATTCATTCTGGTGAGGCGGCCCTTCACCGAGCCTTTCAAACTCTGGCCTCAGCACTGATGGCAGCCATTGTCCCCGTGTCTAGCCTCCCCCCTCCAACTTCCTCCACCCAGACCCAATCCCCTGTACCTCTGCCTATCCCAAGCACACCATCAGACCAGCCTGCACACACCTCACCACACAAGGGAAGCTCAGGAAAACATGAGCACCACACATCCCACAGGCACTCAGGCAAGCATCACACACATGCAGACACACCAACATCCACTGCCTCCACTGTGTCCCCCTCCTCGTCGTCTCCCTCCTCCCTCCCAGTCTTGTCTACACACACACCTGCATGCACTACCTCTTCAACCACTACGTCCCTCACCAGCAAACCCACCAGCACACCCCGCTCACGTGCAGTCACCACCCCCACTACCCTTCACACGTCCCCTGTGTCCTCTCCCAGTGTGTCTGTGACACCCCCTCCCAAGATACACAAATACAGCCACACACCCACCCAACAGCCATCCACCTCACGACAGCCTCCAGCGCATGCACCTGCACCCAAAGTCACCAAACTTACACTTCCTACTACCACCACCTCTTCCTCCACTCCCAAATCCCCTCCAGCTACCCGTCCAGGTGTCTCCCAAAAACTTTTCATGTCCAGCCTTGACCTTTTTCCCACACCTCCCCCACCCCGTCCATCTCATACGTCCCGAACTAGCACCTCAGCCACAACATCTCCGGGACCAGTGTTGCCTGTAGTCACAGATATGTGGAGTGCACCGGCCACCAGGACAGCCAGTGTGGCTCAGAGCCACAGCACAGCCAGTCCCCCACTCTGTGAAGCATCAGAAGTTGGCCAGTGCCCGGCAGGAGAGGGGGAAGACTCCAGCCACAAAAGCCGCTCCCAGGGGTCCCGGTGGGAGTGTGGACTCAGGTGTGACACCTCCCAAGGTGGGGAAGGGCCACAAGAAACCCGGCAAGTCTGGGAAGAGCAGCACGGCGGAGAAGACCGCCATCACCCCCGCTGCCCAGGAGGGCTCCGCCAGCCCCATCCCAGCTGCCCAGGAGGCCACAACCAGCCCCATCCCAGCTGCCCAGGAGGCCACCGCCAGCCCCATCCCAAATGCCCAGGAGGCCACCACCAGCCCCATCCCAGCTGCCCAGGAGGGCCCCGCCAGCCCCAGCCCAGCTGCCCAGGAGGCCACCGCCAGCCCCAGCCCAGCTGCCCAGGAGGCCCCGCCAGCCCCATCCCAGCTGCCCAGGAGGGCCCCGCAAGCCCCAGCCCAGCTGCCCAGGAGGCCACCGCCAGCCCCAGCCCAGCTGCCCAGGAGGGCCCCGCCAGCCCCAACCCAGCTGCCCAGGAGGACACCGCCAGCCCCAGCCCAGGAGGACACCGCCAGCCCCAGCCCAGTTGGGCCATGAAGGACCGCCAGCACAAGCCCCGTTGGGCCATGAAGGACCGCCAGCACAAGCCCCGTTGGGCCATGATGGACCACTAGCACAAGCCCCGCTGAACAGGGCACCGCCAACTCAAGCACTGCTGAACAGGGCAAGCACCACTGAACAGGGCACCGCCAACTCAAGCACCGCTGAACAGGGCAAGCACCGCTGAACAGGGCACCGCCAACTCAAGCACCACTGAACAGGCCAAGCACCGCTGAACAGGGCAAGCACTGCTGATCAGGGCAAACACCGCTGAACAGGGCACCGCCAACTCAAGCACCGCTGAACAGGGCACCGCCAACTCATGCACCGCTGAACAGGGCACCGCCAAATCAAGCACCGCTAGCCCATGAGCGGCAGGGGCACTGACGCAACTGGGACCGTCACGGGGTGAGTGATGCACTCTGGCCTGTGGAGACATGCATCCACTACCTCTGTCCTTCACAGGATGAAGCACTCTGGGCACCAGTCCCCCTCCAGAACCAGTGGAGACATGTATCCACTCCATCTGTCCTTCACAGGATGAAGCACTCTGGGCATCAGTCTCCCTCCAGAACCAGTGGAGACATGCATCCACTCCATCTGTCCTTCACAGGATGAAGCCAGTCCCCCTCCAGAACCAGTGGAGACATGCATCCACTCCATCTGTCCTTCACAGGATGAAGCACTCTGGGCACCAGTCCCCTTCCAGAACCAGTGGAGACATCCATCCACCCCAATTGACCTTCACAGGATGAAGCACTCTGGGCACCAGTCCCCCTCCAGAACCAGTGGAGACATGTATCCACTCCGTCTGTCCTTCACAGGATGAAGCACTCTGGGCACCAGTCCCCCTCCAGAACCAGTTGAGACATGCATCCACTACCTCTGTCCTTCACAGGATGAAGCACTCTGGGCACCAGTCCACCTCCAGAACCAGTGGAGACTGTTATCAACTTGAGAGACTGTGGCTTTGCACTCCCCAGGATGGAATAGTGGGCAAACCACCCACTGTAGAGACTTGAGAGACTGTGGCTTTGCACTCCCCAGGATATGGCAGTGGGCAAACCACCCACTGTAGAGACTTGAGAGACTGTGGCTTTGCACTCCCCAGGATATGGTAGTGGGCAAACCACCCACTGTAGAGACTTGAGAGACTGTGGCTTTGCACTCCCCAGGATATGGCAGTGGGCAACCCACCCACTGTAGAGACTTGAGAGACTGTGGCTTTGCACTCCCCAGGATTGAAGAGTGGGCATTGAGCCCCCTCGTGGATCTGGCATTGTGCACTCACCCGGCTGAGGTGCCCCCCCTTCCCTTCTCCCTGAGGTGCCTGTTGTATTTCTATCTGATGCCCATGCAGTGTTCTCTTTGTTTTGATCTGGTATCGAGTGTGGGCCTCGCCCATGCATTTTGGGCCCAGTGGTCCACGGACTATAAATGGTGCAATACCTGGACTTGTATTATTGGTGTATATATTTGTTTATAGTGTATATATATTTTATAATAAATAGATTACAATGGTTACAATAATTTCCTTTGGTCTTTGCATTCTTCCAGGGGGTCTGGGGGGTGTGACTATGATGTATAGATATGTATTAGTGTGTGGGGGTAGGGGTGGGGGTGTTGCGTGTGTGTGTCCCTGTTTTTTCCCTCACCCCTCCCCTATGTCGTAGGTGCAGTAATTACCGTGCTCTTCGTCGCCGGCGTTCATGCTCCTGGTACAGGAGCAGGAAGACTATCGCAGGTAGGATTTGGAGTTCCGGGTCCATAATGTCCTCGTTCCTCGTGGAGTGTGTAGAGGTGAGCTGTTTCCCTTCGAAATTCCTGTTTCCGCCGTGTTTTTATCCGCGGTTTATCCGCCCCGGAAAAGGTGGTGGATTGGCCTCTCATGATACTGTGTGCGGTACATTGTCTTCTGCCTGTCTGTTGGCAGTGACCGCCGCGCTGTTTGTTGGTACCACCGTGGCGGTCAGAGTGTTAAAGTGGCTGCCTTTGTTGGCGGTTTCCGCCACGGTCGTGATTCCAAATTTTTTACTGCCGGCCTGTTGGCGGTCTTACCGCCGCTTTAACACCGACTGCCAGGGTTGTAATGTCCACTATAGTCATTTGAAATTACCAAATTTATGCCACCCATTACATAAGATAGTTTATTAGATGAATTTCATTGTAAAATGACCAACGACCTTTACAAAATCGAGGATTTACATCATGGGAACAGAAAGTGCTCACATAAGTTTAATTTAACCATTAAAGAGAAGGGTATCCTGACAAATTTGAAAAACAATCATAATTTAGTCATACGTGAAGCGGATAAGGGTGGTAATATTGTAATCATGAATAAGGCTTATTATTTGAAAGAAATTGAAAGACAACTGTCAGATGATAATTGCTATGAAAGATTAGAAAATAATCCAACTGAAGAGATACCGCAACAGGTTAATGCCAAATTTATAGACTGGCATGAATCATGTCTACTTACTGATGATGAGTACAAATACTTAAAGGTATGTCATCCGAAATATCCATGCATATATATTCTTCCTAAAACACATAAATCAGGTAATTTTCCACCTCGGAGGCCCATTATCTCAAGTATCGGATCCCCCACTGAACATATGGTGGAGTATGTAGATGGCTTCTTACAGCCTTTCGTTAAGAATTTACCTTCCTACCTGAGAGACAGCAAGGATCTATTGAATAAATTAGAAGATTTTGTCTGGGATAATACAGATCTCATTTTTGTGACTATGGCTGTAGAATGTCTATACACTTGTATACAAATGATGTGTGGTTTGGAAGCACTAAAGTTCTTTCTATTTAAACGAAATGCGATTTTTTAGAACACACACTCATGTTATTAGACATGGCTAAGAGGATTCTGGCTAAAAATGCATCCCTCTATAATGGAACATGGTTCCTACAGAAACAAGGGACTGCAATGGGCTCCAGATTTTCTCCATCTTATGCAAACCTTTTTATGGATCTGTTTGAGGTGGAGCATGCCTTGGGCTGACAGGCACATCAATGGATTAACAACATCATTTTTTATGGACATTACAGAGATGATGTCTTTATCATATGGAATGGTAATTTAACAGATTTTGCTGATTACCATGCTTTTCTAAATAAGAATAGATTTAATGTGAAGTTAACCCTAAAATATGATAGACACACGATTGATTTTTTAGATCTGCAATTGTACGTACACAATAATGTTATCCACAGTGATGTTTTAAAAAAAAACACCGGTTGTAATATTGTACTCCATGCCACAAATGCTCCCTCCAGAAAAACGATAGAATCAATGCTATATGGTGAAATGGTGAGAGAAAGACGCAATTGCAGCCAACAGAAGGATTTTGAAAGAAGATTATTGCCAATAGAACTTGAATTTCGAAGAGAGGATACGTTAAGGGTGTCCTGAGAAAAGCAAAAATGAAAATTGAAAAAGTGGATAGGAAACATACATTGAAAGAAAACTATATAAAGAAAGAAGAGAACAAAAATAAGGGGAACAATAAGAAACTAGAGATACGCTTCATTACCAAACTTGCAGGCTTCCAGCGCGGTCAGCAGTCGATTCCTTGGCAGAAGGTGAAGAGAGAGATGCAGAGGAACTCGGATGAGCTCTTGCATTCGTTATCTAAAGTTTCCCCAGAGTTAGTAGCCTATCCTCTCTCCTAAGTAGCCAAACCCTCTTTTCTGGCTATTTAGGGTCTCTGTCTCTGGGGAAACTTTAGATAACGAATGCAAGAGCTCATCCGAGTTCCTCTGCATCTCTCTCTTCACCTTCTGCCAAGGAATCGACTGCTGACCGCGCTGGAAGCCTGCAAACCTGCAACATAGTAGCAAAGACGACTACTGCAACTCTGTAATGCTGATCCTGCCGCCTTCTCGACTGTTTTCCTGCTTGTGCATGCTGTGGGGGTAGTCTGCCTCCTCTCTGCACCTGAAGCTCCGAAGAAATCTCCCGTGGGTCGACGGAATCTTCCCCCTGCAACCGCAGGCACCAAAAAGCTGCATTACTGGTCCCTTGGGTCTCCTCTCAGCGTGACGAGCGAGGTCCCTCCAATCCAGCGACTCTGTCCAAGTGACCCCCACAGTCCAGTGACTCTTCAGTCCAAGTTTGGTGGAGGTAAGTCCTTGCCTCATCTCGCTGGGCTGCATTGCTGGGAACCGCGACTTTTGCAGCTACTCCGGCCCCTGTGCACTTTCGGCGGAAATCCTTTGTGCACAGCCAAGCCTGGGTCCACGGCACTCTAACCTGCATTGCATGACTTTCTAAGTTGGTCTCCGGCGACGTGGGACTCCTTTGTGCGACTTCGGGTGAGCACCGTTTCACGCATCCTTGTAGTGAATGTTTCTGACACTTCTCCGGATGCTACCTGCTTCAGAGAGGGCTCCTTGTCTTGCTCGACGTCCCCTCTCTCTGCTAGTCCAATTTGCGACCTCCTGGTCCCTCCTGGGCCACAGCAGTGTCCAAAAACGCTAATTGCACGATTTGCAGCTAGCAAGGCTTGTTGGCGTTCTTTCGGCGGGAAAACACTTCTGCACGACTCTCCACGGCGAGGGGGATCCGTCCACCAAAGGGGAAGTCTCTAGCCTTTTTCTTTCCTGCAGAAACCGCAGCTTCTTCTGTCCAGTCGAAGCTTCTTTGCACCCGCAGCTGGCATTTCCTGGGCATATGCCCATCTCCGACTTGCTTGTGACTTTTGGACCTGGTCCCCTTGTTCCACAGGTACCCTAGATTGGAAATCCACAGTTGTTGCATTGTTGGTTTGTGTCTTTCCTGCATTATTCCTCTAACACGACTTCTTTGTCCTTAGGGGAACTTTAGTGCACTTTGCACTCACTTTTCAGGGTCTTGGGAGGGTTATTTTTCTAACTCTCACTATTTTCTAATAGTCCCAGCGACCCTCTACAAGGTCACATAGGTTTGGGGTCCATTCGTGGTTCACATTCCACTTTTGGAGTATATGGTTTGTGTTGCCCCTATCCCTATGTTTCCCCATTGCATCCTATTGTAACTATACATTGTTTGCACTGTTTTCTAAGACTATACTGCATATTTTTGCTATTGTGTATATATATCTTGTGTATATTTCCTATCCTCTCACTGAGGGTACACTCTAAGATACTTTGGCATATTGTCATAAAAATAAAGTACCTTTATTTTTAGTATAACTGTGTATTGTGTTTTCTTATGATATTGTGCATATGACAGTAAGTGGTACTGTAGTAGCTTCACACGTCTCCTAGTTCAGCCTAAGCTGCTCTGCTAAGCTACCATTATCTATCAGCCTAAGCTGCTAGACACCCTATACACTAATAAGGGATAACTGGGCCTGGTGCAAGGTGCAAGTACCCCTTGGTACTCACTACAAGCCAGTCAAGCCTCCTACATTGGTTGTGCAGCGGTGGGATAAGTGCTTTGAGACTACTGACCACTCTTGTCATTGTACTTTTCATAAGAGAAAAATATACAAAACAAGGTCAGTGTATATACACATAGCCAAAAAGTTTTGCATTTCCTCTTTTCACTCTTTTCTAAGTGCTGAAAAGTACTTCTAACTTTCTAAAAAGTTCTAAAAAGTTTTAAAAGTTTTTTTCTCTGTCTTTCTAAAAGCTCTGACAAACTTTTTATCTTTTACTATCACTTTAACTCTCTCTAAAAATGTCTGGCACAGGCCAAAATGTTGATCTGTCCAAACTTGCATATGATCACCTTAGCTGGAAAGGAGCAAGGAGTCTCTGCATAGAGAGAGGTTTGAGTGTAGGGAAGAATCCTTCCTTAGAACTGTTAATTAACATGCTTAGAGTACAGGATAAGGCCATAAGTGCCCCATCTGTTGAAAAAGTAGCTAATGGTTCTCAATCTGATCCAGGGACTCCCCCAGGAAAAGATTCAGGAAAGAAACTTCCTAGCCTGCCCATTACTAGACAGTCTAGCATAGTTGGTAATGATGATGAGCCACACCATATAAATAGTGTTGTCTCACATCATAGCAAAAGCATTTATTCTCACCATACTGGTAGTGATGTTTCTGTTAGCCAAGCTGTTAGGGTGGCTTCTGTAAGGGACAGGTCTCCTTCTGTCCATTCTCACCATACTTCTGTTTCAAGGCATGTCCCTCCCACCCACCCTGATGACAGATTGTTAGAAAGGGAGCTCAATAGATTGAGAGTGGAACAAACCAGACTGAAGCTCAAGAAGCAACAGCTGGATTTGGATAGACAAACTTTAGAAGTAGAGAAAGAAAGACAGAAACTGGGTTTGAGGAAATTCGATTTTTAATACGATCGTATCGACCCGCCATTTTGTGGCCCGCCGCCATTTTATGTTGCCTTCACTCAGGCAGCACAGCGAACGAAGTCCATTCTGCCTTTTCTGCTTATTCTGCAACATGGTGTTCAAAACAGCCTTCTGCCTCTATCTTTACAAGGCTGGTATTAAGGTCTGACCGAGTACACTAATCCCTGTCTGGTTTTCTAATCCTTGTTTCAACTATCTGTAGGCTCACACTATTCTCCGCCGATCTTATCTTATCGTCTGGCCTTCGCTGTCCTTTGCTAGTATTCTTTCATTTCACAACTGTCCTCCAAACGCACACAAACTTATCGCACCACATGCAACTTCGTTGTGGATCGGTTAATGAATTAGTTCAAGGGAGGGGTGACAAACACAGCTGGAGGGGAGGCAACCTTAAGTCACTTGATACTTTGTTTTCCAATTCCTTCTATTGGTGCTGTCTTGTTTTCCGACATTTCTATTGGCTCTGTTCTATCTTTACATTATTCTTACTGGCTCCTTTCTATGTGTTCTGGGAGTGTATGTAGTTAATAAATGTTTTTTATACGGTATATAAGATTTTGCGCCACAAAGTAAAGTGGCAGTCTCCTGAGAACATACCTTGTGTACTTCTTGGACAACTGTACTAGCTGCAGCTAATAAAATCTGATCTTTTACGCCTGACAGAGTGTCCCGTGTCTCTGTTAGTTGAGGCAGGTGAATCCAAGGAGATTTCAGGCGTACCCTGCACCGCCAGGCCCATAAGGTTCTGGTTCTTCAACTGGCGCCCAACGTGGGGCGGCTTCAGCGGTACCGGTTCTGCCTGAAGGTCGTGAGGAACCCCGCAAGAAAATTCTGGAGGAATCGCGAGCCACGTCAAGCGACCCCTGTATGTCGAAGTGGTCCGAAGGTCTTTTTCAGCGCGGTTACTCCTTCCTGACGGCTACTGACGACTGCTGCCCTGACTGCCGCCCTGCCTTGGCCCTTTCTTTGATGATGTATGGTAAAGCGAGACGATAGACGGGCCTCTGTTGGTGTAAGAAGACATCCTTAGTTAAGTATTTGGTGGGTCGCGCCCACAAATTTTGGTCTTTGTTTTGTCCTTAGGTCCTTAGATTTGGCCATTGCAGTGGCCAAAGCCGAGGGGTAAGTGCATTTGTGCTGTGTAAACTGAAAGTTTTACCCCCTTGATGTTTGTGAACAGCCAGTAAAAATCGTGAGATGTCTGGTCTGACTAAGTTTGGAAAACTTTGTTGCTTTGGTTGTATTAGGGACTCCCAGCTTGAGGACTCCTGTCCGATTCCTTCGGTTGGAACTCCCACATATGAGCTCTATTCTAAACATGGTGTTGGTCCTATTGCCTTTAATAAGACATGGACCCGATATACAAAGAAAGATGGTGTTTTAAAATGGCCAGAAAATGGTAGTTTCGAAACTGATGTGCTAGATAATTTAGAAGCAACGTTATTTAAAAGAAAAGCCCGGCCGGCAATGTTTGACTCTTTTCGCCTTTGGCGTAAGGAAGCCAAACAGAGAGAAATTAAACAAGCGAAACGAGATAGGAAAACACAGGGAATGACGATTATACAGGCTGCTCAGCAATTCAAAGATGATGAAATAGATAATGCAATGGAGATTTCAGACAGACAGCATCGAATGGCAATAGATAAATGCTATCCGACGTTGCCTATCTCTTCCCTTGATAAGAGAAAAGATTTTGAGGAAGATTCCTTAATGTCCCACTTATTGAAATTGCCTCCGCCCTATGTACAAGGTGCTAATGCACCCCCGATGTTACAGCCTGTTCAGCCGCCAGTTGTGCTTCCGCCTGCTCCAGCTTTTCCACATTTGCCTCCTCAAGTATTGCCTATGCCAGCTTTGCCTTTAACTCCTTTGCCTTCTGCTCCTTTGGCAATTCCTAATGCTCCTTTAGTTAATTCACCTAATACCTTGTCCCCTATCCTTATGTCAAATTCTCCATCTATGCGTAAGCGATTTGCAGATACTGTCTCTGGTCTCTTATCACCTTTCTTTGAAGCTTTAAATGTGTCTCCAGCTTTTTCTCGAAGACAGTCTCGTAGTCAATTCCCAGACTCCGAAGAGCGAGAAAAATTGGACTCACTTGCTTGTAGATGGATCAAGAAGGGTCCCCAATATAGTACGTCTGATATTATGTCCACCTTTCTGCAATGGAATGCACCTACGCAGAGATATGTTTTTAAAGTTATGTGCGATACTCTCGCTAAAGAATGGGAGGATATGAATTTGGGTTCGGTCCCACAGGATCTGTTAGATGTTCAGGCTGACTTTGACAAAGGACTTATTGTGGGTCCTAAGGTTGAAAACGCTGTCAGAACACTTATTTCTTTCAGATCCCTATTGTTCTCACAGACTTTTCCTGATTCTGATCCTTCAGTTAGGACAGCACTGAAAAACTATCCCATGAGAGAGGTTTCTCCAATATGGAAGGAAGAAGTTGCAGCAGCAGGTGCTAATCCAGCTATTCCTGCGCATTTTCAGCGCATATGGATACATGTCCCCTGGAAAAGGTCTGAAGTTTTAGCACTTAAACAGTCACTACCAGATCCACGCAAAAATCCTGCTGGTTACTATAAAGAGTTGTCGCAAACAGTTGATGCATGTACTATGAATCTAGCAGATATTGACATGTTGATGGGAAATGTAGTTCCACAGACAATATGGGCTAAAATTAGTAGAGAGGATCACGCTCAAGAATTAGGCAGCGATTGGAACGCTATTATTGCCGCAGATAGAGGTCAAGTAGGTGGTGCAAAGCCCGACGCTTTGATCTCAGAACTCCCTGGTAGGATTATTACATTAATGAAAACAATGATGCCTGCTTTGAGAGTTAATTGGGATAAGCTAGCAGCATGTAAACAAAAGAAAGATGAAAGTGTTTCCGATTTCTTTACCCGATTCGAGGAGACATTCATTGATCACAGTGGTCAAGATATGGCTACAGAAGGGGGACAGCGATTATTTGTGGATAAGTTCGTATATAACTTGCTTCCTGAACTATCACACAAGCTAAAAGACTCCGAGAGTTCATGGGCAGTTTCTTCTTCAGCCCAGATATTGGCTACTGCACAATATTATGAAAATAGAGACAAAGAAGAAAGGGAAAAACAAGAGAAAAAGACGAAAGAATTAAAAACTAAAGTTCTCTTGCAACAGGCTTATCCTCCTCGTTATGTTCAGCCTCAGTTTCAACAGCCTCCGCAGTTTCAGAGGTTGTATCAAAAGCCTGAACCATTCATTCCGAGACCTTTGCTAGGTCCCAATCAATGTGCTTATTGTAGGGAGGAAGGTCATTTTAAGAACAGTTGTCCGGCATTGTTGCAGCGTAATGGAGCAACATCTGCTTCACGAGGTCGTGGTGGTCCTCAGTCAGCAAATAGAGGTAGAGGTCGAGGTGTGTTAACCCAAGAGCAGCGTTCTTTTGTTCCTCCAAATTCCGGAAATTACTTTGACCAGCAAAATGTTAGGTCTACACAGTATTACAGTGAGGATCAGTATATTGAAGGAGGGAATGAAAGTCTTCATTTTGAATAGGACAGCCATGGACAAAGTAAGGGGGTTACGTCAATTCCAGTGGATCAGAATGGACCTTATGTTAATGTCACTACAATGGGTGTTTCAGAGCCATTTCTTTTAGATACTGGTGCCATGAGAAGCTCTATCATTCATTCTAAACTCCCTGGCGCACCTTTGTCTGGCTTAACGAATGTATCTGTAGGATTTTCTGGCGCCCCTGTTCGCAATCCAGTTTCTTGCCCTTTGCCTGTTTCAATAGGCCCTTATGATTTAGAAGCTCCGCTTCTTCTGACGAATGGTTGTGGTGAAAATCTGTTGGGTTTAGATCTATTAAAAAGAATGCATGCTACGATATATTGTTCACCTTCTGGTGTATACCTCACTCTAGGACAGAAAATGACTAGTCCAATGTACTTATCAAAAGATCAATTCCCACCTGAATTGCTTTCTCTTCCCGAAACGCTTTGGGCTACGGGTCCGAATGACGTTGGTTGTCTTGAGATCCCACCTTATGTTGTTACTCTTAAGCCCAATGCTGAAATGCCACGTATTCCGCAATACAGAATCTCTACTGAAGGTGAGAAAGCACTTCTGAAAATTGTCCATGATTTGATTCAGAAGGGTGTGGTTGAGGAAACGAGAGGAAATACATGTAACAGTCCTGTTCTTCCGGTTCTTAAACGCACTGATCCTTCTCAGCCTCCTGTTTATCGTTTTGTAATTGATCTTCGGGAGGTAAACAAGATTGTCGTACCGCAGTTTCCTGTAGTCCCAGATATCACTGCTCTGTTGACGATGATACCTTCTACAGCGACTTGGTTTTCAGTTATTGATCTAAAGAATGCTTTCTTTAGTATTCCCATCGCCGAAGAGAGTAGAGATATTTTTGTTTTTTCCCTCGGAGGCCGAAGCTTCCGGTTTAAACGCGCACCTCAAGGTTATTGTGAAAGTCCCTCTATTTACAGTCAAGCTCTAAAATGTCATCTTGATGCCTTTTCCTTACCGTCCGGTGCCGCTCTCATTCAGTACATGGATGACTTATTAGTTGCCGCTGATTCAGAGGAGATTTGCAAAAACGTGACCGTTGCACTGTTGCGTCATTTGTTTGATCTGAATCACAAGGTTTCTCCTTCTAAATTACAATATGTCTGTCGCGAGGTGACTTATTTGGGTCATCTCTTGTCAAAGGAGGGACGACGATTGACCCCCGAACGAATTCAGGCAATTGCACAAATGTCAGTGCCATCCACACAAAGAGAGGTACGTGCCTTTTTGGGCATTACTTCTTATTGTAGACAGTGGATTCCGAGTTTCTCTTTATTGGCTAAACCGCTGTTGGCGCTAACTTTAAAAGATACGCCTCAGCCTCTTCCGTGGACTGACGAATGTCAGAAGAGTTTTACTGATTTGCGTATTGCTTTGTGTTCTGCTCCTGTATTGGGTACTCCTGATTACAGTAAGCCCTTTACGCTCTATGTCCATGAAAGAGAGGGTTGTGCATTGTCAGTCTTAACGCAGCGTTTTGGAGATCAACAGCGACCATGCGCATATTTCTCAGCTACGTTAGATCCAGTAGCTAAAGCATTGCCTAGTTGTCTTAAGGCGACAGCGGCAGCAGCAATTTCTATTCGACAGTCTGCTGGAGTAGTGCTAGATAATACTCTCATTGTTATGGTGCCACATGCAGTGGATACTTTACTAAATAGGACAAAAACGCAGCATCTTACGAGTGCTCGGTTGTCCGGATATGAGCTGACGCTTTTGGCCAGTCACATACACATCAAACGATGTAATACCCTGAATCCAGCTACTTTGTTGCCTCTTCCAGAAGAGAGAGATGTCTCTGAACAGCATGATTGTTTTCTCCGTACTGAAGAAGAGACTAAGGGTAGAATTGACCTAAAAGACACGCCATTAGTGAATCCAGATGGAACACTATGGGTAGATGGTTCTTGTTTCAAGCTCCTGAATGGAGATACAGTTTCAGCATACGCTATTACTACTTTGCATACGATTGTGGAGACAGCACGCATTAGACATAATTCAGCTCAGGCAGCTGAATTGATAGCCTTAACTAGAGCGTGTGTGTTATCCAAAGGAAAAAGAGTAAACGTGTACACTGATAGCCAATACGCTTTTGGTGTAGCGTTTAACTTTGGGCGTTTATGGAAGGAAAGAGGATTCTTTACTTCCCATGGTACTAAGATACAACATGGTCAATTAGTGACTGAACTTCTTGAGTCACTTACAATGCCTACTCAGATAGCGATCGTGAAGTGTAGTGCACACAAAAAGATTGTGGACGATGTTGGTCGAGGAAATGCATTTGCAGATGAGGTAGCGAAAAAGACAGCCAGAGACAACACAAGTCGAATGTATGTTGCAGGTCCCGCAAACTGCGTAAGAGAAAAGGGAATGTGTGAAGATACAGTAGAGAGTGTGAAATCAATTCAAGGAGAGGCTACGGAGAATGAGTTGAGAAAGTGGAAGGAAAGTACAGGAATGTTAGATGAAATGGGATGTTGGGTTGAATTATCAGAACATCAACGTTGGCTGTTACCAGATGCTTATGTACTACCTGTAGTTACTATGGCACATGGTCCAGCTCACCTAAGTGCAAAAGGAATATGTAAACTTCTGGCTCCAGTGTGGCAAAATGAGGGGATCCCAAAGTGTGCAAATAATGTAGTAAAACATTGTATTGTTTGCTTAATGTACAATCCGGGAAAGGGAACCCCAACTCCAGCAGGTCATTTTGCTCCTCCAACATATCCATTTGAGGTGTTGCAGATTGATTATATTCACATGGAACGATGCAACAACCTCAAATATGTCCTGGTGGTAGTATGTGCTTTTTCTAGATGGGTAGAAGCCTACCCTCTGAAGGACAATACTGCTTTATCAACTGCCAAAATACTTTTGAAAGAATTCTTCCCTAGGTTTGGTTTGCCGCGCATTGTCTGGAGTGACAATGGGAGCGAATTTGTGGGTCAAGTCATGCAAAAAGTTTGTGCAGGTCTTGGCATAAAACAGAAGTTCCACGCGGCGAATCACCCACAGTCGGCTGGTTTAGTAGAATGCTACAATGGAACCTTGAAGCTTAAAATTGCTAAGGTGCAAGCTAGCACAGGACTTAATTGGCCTGATGCTTTACCATTGGCTCTTCTGTCCACCAGAACAGCAGTACACTCTCGTTTGGGGCTTAGCCCTTACGAAGTGATATTTGGTCGCCCAGCTAATGTATGGGGAGTTCCTCGCCCTAAGAAATACTCAGACTTGCCATACCCGATGTTGATTGACTACTTGCATGACCTTACAACTAAATTGCGTGTTCTTCATCAACAGGTTCAGAGTGCTCTACCAGAGGCTTCCACAGACCCAGGTCATTCCATCCGACCAGGTGACTGGGTCTGCACGAAAAATTTCCAACGACAGAGAAATTTGGAGCCCAGATGGAGAGAGCCACGCCTGGTTCTTTTGACCACAAGAACAGCAGTTAAATTCGAAGGAAAGAAAAACTGGGTGCATGCCGTGCACTGCAAGAAAGTGCCTTTGCCCTTGCCTTTCGATCAGTGGGTCCGTAGAGGCATCAGTGACTCTGAAAGTGAGAAAGTTCCGCAATTTGTACCATTCAGTGATGCGCGTCTAATTGGAACACTTTCTGAGAAAGAGGACGACGACATCCTTCAAGAAGCAATACCATCGCATCGTCGCTTGAACACGACAAATCCAGGAACATTGTTTCAAAACCAGACTGCCTCTGGACAGGAACGCTATAATTTGAGACCAAGACCAAAGAACTTGTAAATTTCTCTCCTATGTAGTACTCTATCCCGGTTGCAGGGTCACGGTAGGAGTCTTAGTTACGACCTGAGTAAGTGGCAATAGGCCTGCAGGACCTCACAGTGTCATAGGACGGTAGATAATCGTGACTACAGTGATTGAGGAAGATTGCCGTGAGCATCCACTTAGAAAGATGGAGGCTACATTAGATAAAAGAGAAAGTAAAAATGTAAAGAATAATTGTAAAGAAATATATAGTCGTTGTAGTATTGCTCTATGCGTCATTATATTGTCGTGTATTCTTTTGGCATCTGTAAACTGGATCATTATTACTCTGCAGCAAAAAGTTGTCTCTTCTCCTACCTCTACATCTTCTTCTACTATCTCTCCGCACCTATTTCACACTCTTCCCCAGCATGAACTCATCAGAAGAACTGAATACTTTAACAATTCCTTCGTCCAGTTGTTACATCAACATCAGTTAGTGATCAATACAACTGACTGTTGGGTGTGTGGACTCATACCACATACGGTAGAAAAAGGAATGCCATATTTAGTTCTTCCATTCTCCTATGAAGGTTCCGCTTGGGCTTATTTTGTCATTTTCAATAATGCATATCAAAGTAAAATTAAACAACCTGTCAGTTCACATAGTGTTGGTTCAGATTTCAGTCATAGTTTATTGATAAAGGGAATGGTAGCTATGGCTAAAATCATGGAAAAAAGTGAAGCTTCCATAGATGAAAGAAAAGCATATACCAATTGGAACATAACTAATTACATTTCCAGCCTCAATGATAAGGTTAAGCAAGGAAAATCTCCTCCGATACGGGTCATACCCCAACAAGGAAATTTCTGTCTGCAAATAAATGGTAGAACTCCAAACACCGGACAAAGAGAAAGTTTATGTTCCCATACACATGTTTATTCAGCCCTGAATTCACTGCCGTTAGTACCATCTCAAGGTACATACTTCGTTTGCCACGATAGGGCTTATACATGGTTGCCAGCTGATTGCTCTGGTACTTGTTATATAGCCTTTCTTCTTCCCCCTACATACACCGCTCCTGCGAACCATCATAAAAATAGATATGGCAGAGGGATTGTGGATTCTAAAGACACAGCAGGACAAGAGGGAGGAGATTTCCTCAAAGGATTTCTTCCCTTCTGGGGTCCAATGGCCAACAGCAGAAATATAAGGCAATTGGTTTGTGTCGTAGAAACCACCATAGACATCACTGTAGGAGCTTTAAGTAACATTACAGCTGAACTACAGGCTGATCGTCTTATGACCTTGCAGAACCGTGTTGCCTTAGACTTTGTTCTTGCGGACCGTGGTGGAGTATGCAAATTGATCGGATCAAGTTGCTGTATTTTCATACCTAATGACGCTCCGACAGTATACCAAGCTATCTCTAAGTTACACATAATCTCCGAGTCGATTCATCAGGACGAAGGAGATTGGTCCTTTTCAGAGTGGTTTTGGGGATTACTGTCCAAATGGGGTTGGAAGGTATTGACATTCTTTGGAGTAATTTTAGCTTTTATATTCTCTTGTTGTCTTTGTATGCACTGCGGTCCTGCCATCTGCAACCTATGTGCTACTGCATGCATTCCCAAACCCAAGTCACAAAGAGCAGAGAATATCAAAATGATGGTACAGCAACAGCTTGATGACCTCATGGCCATAGACATCGACTCAGATTAACATGAGTTTGTGTATCTTGCCTGAGTTCTGGCAAAAGGAGGGTCTGAGGAAATTCGATTTTTAATACGATCGTATCGACCCGCCATTTTGTGGCCCGCCGCCATTTTATGTTGCCTTCACTCAGGCAGCACAGCGAACGAAGTCCATTCTGCCTTTTCTGCTTATTCTGCAACATGGTGTTCAAAACAGCCTTCTGCCTCTATCTTTACAAGGCTGGTATTAAGGTCTGACCGAGTACACTAATCCCTGTCTGGTTTTCTAATCCTTGTTTCAACTATCTGTAGGCTCACACTATTCTCCGCCGATCTTATCTTATCGTCTGGCCTTCGCTGTCCTTTGCTAGTATTCTTTCATTTCACAACTGTCCTCCAAACGCACACAAACTTATCGCACCACATGCAACTTCGTTGTGGATCGGTTAATGAATTAGTTCAAGGGAGGGGTGACAAACACAGCTGGAGGGGAGGCAACCTTAAGTCACTTGATACTTTGTTTTCCAATTCCTTCTATTGGTGCTGTCTTGTTTTCCGACATTTCTATTGGCTCTGTTCTATCTTTACATTATTCTTACTGGCTCCTTTCTATGTGTTCTGGGAGTGTATGTAGTTAATAAATGTTTTTTATACGGTATATAAGATTTTGCGCCACAAAGTAAAGTGGCAGTCTCCTGAGAACATACCTTGTGTACTTCTTGGACAACTGTACTAGCTGCAGCTAATAAAATCTGATCTTTTACGCCTGACAGAGTGTCCCGTGTCTCTGTTAGTTGAGGCAGGTGAATCCAAGGAGATTTCAGGCGTACCCTGCGCCGCCAGGCCCATAAGGTTCTGGTTCTTCAGGTTTAGAAACCCATGGTGGCAGCAGCAGTATTCCCCATAGTCATCCTGTAAAAGAGCATGATTCCAGGAATCTGAACAAGATAGTTCCCCCTTACAAGGAGGGGGATGACATTAACAAGTGGTTTGCTGCACTTGAGAGGGCCTGTGTTGTACAGGATGTCCCTCAAAGGCAGTGGGCTGCTATCCTATGGCTATCATTTAGTGGAAAAGGTAGGGATAGGCTCCTTACTGTGAAAGAAAATGATGCTAATAATTTCCAAGTTCTTAAGAATGCACTCCTGGATGGTTATGGCTTAACCACTGAACAATACAGGATAAAGTTCAGAGAGACCAAAAAGGAGTCTTCACAAGACTGGGTTGATTTCATTGACCATTCAGTGAAGGCCTTGGAGGGGTGGTTACATGGCAGTAAAGTTACTGATTATGACAGCCTGTATAACTTGATCCTGAGAGAGCATATTCTTAATAATTGTGTGTCTGATTTGTTGCACCAGTACTTGGTGGACTCTGATCTGACCTCTCCCCAAGAATTGGGAAAGAAGGCAGCCAAATGGGTCAGAACAAGGGTGAACAGAAAAGTTCATACAGGGGGTGACAAAGATGGCAACAAAAAGAAGGATGGTAAGTCTTCTGACAAGGGTGGGGACAAATCTAAAAATGAGTCTTCATCAGGCCCACAAAAACACTCTGGTGGGGGTGGTGGGCCCAAATCCTATTTTAATCAGAACAAGGAAAAGAAACCATGGTGCTATTTATGTAAAATAAAAGGCCATTGGACAACAGATCCCAGTTGTCCAAAGAAAGGCACCAAGCCTCCTACCACTACAACCCCTACTGCTACACCTAGTGTCCCTACTAATAGTAGTGGTGGTGGGAGCAAACCTACTAATAGCCAATCCAAGGGAGTAGCTGGGCTCACTATTGGTAACTTAGTTGGGGTTGGCCTTGTTAGGGAGGCCACAGAGGCTGTGTTAGTCTCTGAGGGGGCTATTGATTTAGCCACCTTAGTTGCTTGTCCCCTTAATATGGATAAGTACAAGCAGCTACCCCTAATAAATGGTGTTGAGGTTCAGGCCTACAGGGACACTGGTGCCAGTGTGACTATGGTCATAGAGAAACTGGTCCACCCTGAACAACACCTACTTGGTCACCAGTACCAAGTAACCGATGCTCACAACAACACACTTAGCCACCCCATGGCTGTTGTAAATCTCAACTGGGGGGGGGTTACTGGTCCAAAGAAAGTTGTGGTAGCTTCAGATTTACCTGTAGACTGTCTATTAGGGAATGATTTGGAGACATCAGCTTGGTCAGATGTGGAGTTGGAGGCCCATGCAGCAATGCTGGGCATCCCAGGGCATATTTTTGCTTTGACAAGGGCTCAGGCCAAAAAGCAAAAAGGACAGGGAAGCTTGGATCCTGGAACAATGGACCAAGTGCTCCCTAAAGCTAGGGCTAGTAGAAGCAAACCACTTCCTACTATCCCTCCCTCTACAGTGGATTCGACTTCTGAGGAAGAAGAATTCCCTCCCTGTGCAGAACCTACACCAGAGGAGCTGGAAGCAGACACTGCTGAGCTTTTGGGTGAAGGGGGGCCTGCCAGAGAGGAGCTGAGTGTGGCACAGCAAACCTGTCCCACATTAGAGGGTCTCAGACAGCAAGCTGTCAAACAGGCTAATGGGGATGTCAGTGACTCTCACAGAGTTTACTGGGAGGACAACCTCTTGTACACTGAGCATAGGGATCCTAAACCTGGAGCTGCCAGGAGATTAGTGATTCCTCAGGAGTACAGAAAGTTCCTCCTAACCCTGGCACATAACATTCCCTTAGCTGGGCATCTAGGACAAATGAAAACTTGGGACAGACTTGTTCCCCTGTTTCATTGGCCTAGAATGTCTGAGGACACAAAGGAATTTTGTAAGTCCTGTGAAACCTGTCAAGCCAGTGGCAAGACAGGTGGCACCCCAAAGGCACCCCTTATTCCACTGCCTGTGGTTGGGGTTCCCTTTGAAAGGGTAGGGGTTGACATAGTTGGCCCCCTTGACCCTCCTACTGCTTCAGGCAATAGATTTATCTTGGTGGTAGTGGACCATGCCACAAGGTATCCTGAAGCTATTCCTTTAAGGACCACTACAGCACCTGCAGTGGCAAAGGCCCTCCTGGGAATATTTTCCAGGGTGGGCTTCCCAAAGGAAGTAGTATCAGACAGAGGAAGCAATTTCATGTCTGCATACTTAAAGGCCATGTGGAAGGAGTGTGGTGTAACGTACAAGTTCACTACACCCTATCATCCACAAACAAATGGACTGGTGGAGAGATTTAATAAAACTCTCAAAGGCATGATTATGGGTCTCCCTGAAAAACTCCGCAGGAGATGGGATATCCTTCTACCATGCCTCCTTTTTGCCTACAGGGAGGTACCCCAGAAAGGAGTGGGCTTCAGCCCCTTTGAACTTCTTTTTGGACACCCTGTTAGGGGTCCACTCACACTTGTAAAGGAGGGTTGGGAACAACCTTTAAAAGCTCCTAAGCAGGATATTGTGGATTATGTACTTGGCCTCAGATCAAGGATGGCTGAGTACATGAAAAAGGCCAGTAAAAACCTTCAGGCCAGCCAAGAGCTCCAGAAGCAATGGCATGATCAGAAGGCTGTTTTGGTTCAGTACCAACCAGGGCAGAAAGTGTGGGTCTTGGAGCCTGTGGCCCCAAGAGCACTCCAAGATAAATGGAGTGGTCCCCACACAATTGTTGAAAAGAAGGGAGAAGTCACCTATTTAGTTGACTTAGGCACTGCCAGGAGTCCCCTTAGGGTGCTCCATGTCAACCGCCTGAAACCCTACTATGACAGGGCTGATCTCACCCTGCTCATGGAAACTGATGAGGGACAGGAAGAAGACAGTGATCCTCTACCTGATTTCTTCTCTTCCACAGAACAAGATGCTCTTGTGGAAGGTGTAGTTTTGGCTGATTGTCTTACTGCTGAGCAGAAAGATAATTGCATAAATCTCCTAGATCAATTCTCTGAACTCTTCTCTACTGTGCCAGGTACCACTTCTTGGTGTGAGCACACTATAGATACTGGAGACAGTTTACCTGTCAAAAGTAAGATCTATAGGCAGCCTGACCATGTCAGGGACTGCATAAAGCAAGAGGTCCAGAAAATGTTAGAACTAGGAGTAGTTGAGCACTCTGACAGTCCATGGGCTTCTCCTGTGGTACTGGTACCAAAACCCCATTCCAAAGATGGAAAGAAGGAAATGCGGTTTTGTGTAGACTATAGAGGTCTCAACTTGGTAACCAAAACTGATGCTCACCCTATACCCAGGGCAGATGAGCTCATAGATACACTGGCATCTGCCAAGTATCTAAGCACTTTTGACTTGACTGCAGGGTATTGGCAGATCAAATTGTCAGAAGATGCTAAACCTAAGACTGCATTTTCAACCATTGGAGGACATTACCAGTTTACTGTAATGCCTTTTGGTTTGAAAAATGCACCTGCCACTTTTCAGAGGTTGGTGAACACAGTCCTGCAAGGGCTGGAAGCTTTCAGTGCAGCATATTTGGACGATATAGCTGTCTTTAGCTCCAGCTGAGATAATCACCTGGTCCACCTATGGAAAGTTTTGGAGGCCCTGCAAAAGGCAGGCCTCACTATCAAGGCTTCAAAGTGCCAGATAGGGCAGGGTAAGGTGGTTTATCTGGGACACCTTGTTGGTGGGGAACAGATTGCACCACTTCAGGGGAAAATCCAAACAATTATTGATTGGGTTCCCCCTACCACTCAGACTCAGGTGAGAGCCTTCCTAGGCCTCACTGGGTATTACAGGAGGTTCATTAAGAACTATGGCTCCATTGCAGCCCCTCTTAATGACCTCACATCCAAGAAAATGCCTAAAAAGGTATTATGGACAGCAAACTGTCAGAAAGCTTTTGAGGAGCTGAAGCAGGCCATGTGCTCTGCACCTGTCCTGAAAAGCCCTTGTTACTCTAAAAAATTCTATGTCCAAACTGATGCATCTGAATTAGGAGTAGGGGCAGTCCTATCACAACTTAATTCTGAGGGCCAGGATCAACCTGTTGCTTTTATTAGTAGGAGGTTGACCCCTAGAGAAAAGTGTTGGTCTGCCATTGAGAGGGAGGCCTTTGCTGTGGTCTGGGCACTGAAGAAGTTGAGGCCATACCTGTTTGGCACTCACTTCATTGTTCAGACAGACCACAAACCTCTACTTTGGCTAAAACAAATGAAAGGTGAAAATCCTAAATTGTTGAGGTGGTCCATATCCCTACAGGGAATGGACTATACAGTGGAACATAGACCTGGGAGTAGCCACTCCAATGCAGATGGACTCTCCAGATATTTCCACTTAGACAATGAAGACTCATCAGGTCATGGCTAGTCTTATTGTCCTTCGTTTGGGGGGGGTTGTGTAGGAAAGTACCATCTTGCCTGGCATGTTACCCCCATTTTTCACTGTATATATGTTGTTTTAGTTGTATGTGTCACTGGGACCCTGGTAACCCAGGGCCCCAGTACTCATAAGTGTGCCTGAATGTGTTACCTGTGTAGTGACTAACTGTCTCACTGAGGCTCTGCTAATCAGAACCTCAGTGGTTATGCTCTCTCATTTCTTTCCAAATTGTCACTAACAGGCTAGTGACCATTTTTACCAATTTACATTGGCTTACTGGAACACCCTTATAATTCCCTAGTATATGGTACTGAGGTACCCAGGGTATTGGGGTTCCAGGAGATCCCTAGGGGCTGCAGCATTTCTTTTGCCACCCATAGGGAGCTCTGACAATTCTTACACAGGCCTGCCACTGCAGCCTGAGTGAAATAACGTCCACGTTATTTCACAGCCATTTTACACTGCACTTAAGTAACTTATAAGTCACCTATATGTCTAATCTTTACCTGGTAAAGGTTAGGTGCAAAGTTACTTAGTGTGAGGGCACCCTGGCACTAGCCAAGGTGCCCCCACATTGTTCAGAGCCAATTCCCTGAACTTTGTGAGTGCGGGGACACCATTACACGCGTGCACTACCTATATGTAGCTTCACAATGGTAACTCCGAATATGGCCATGTAACATGTCTATGATCATGGAATTGCCCCCTCTATGCCATCCTGGCATAGTTGGCACAATCCCATGATCCCAGTGGTCTGTAGCACAGACCCTGGTACTGCCAAACTGCCCTTCCTGGGGTTTCACTGCAGCTGCTGCTGCTGCCAACCCCTCAGACAGGCATCTGCCCTCCTGGGGTCCAGCCAGGCCTGGCCCAGGATGGCAGAACAAAGAACTTCCTCTGAGAGAGGGTGTGACACCCTCTCCCTTTGGAAAATGGTGTGAAGGCAGGGGAGGAGTAGCCTCCCCCAGCCTCTGGAAATGCTTTGTTGGGCACAGATGTGCCCAATTCTGCATAAGCCAGTCTACACCGGTTCAGGGGACCCCTTAGCCCTGCTCTGGCGCGAAACTGGACAAAGGAAAGGGGAGTGACCACTCCCCTGACCTGCACCTCCCCTGGGAGGCGTCCAGAGCTCCTCCAGTGTGCTCCAGACCTCTGCCATCTTGGAAACAGAGGTGCTGCTGGCACACTGGACTGCTCTGAGTGGCCAGTGCCACCAGGTGACGTCAGAGACTCCTTCTGATAGGCTCCTTCAGGTGTTAGTAGCCTATCCTCTCTCCTAAGTAGCCAAACCCTTTTTCTGGCTATTTAGGGTCTCTGTCTCTGGGGAAACTTTAGATAACGAATGCAAGAGCTCATCCGAGTTCCTCTGCATCTCTCTCTTCACCTTCTGCCAAGGAATCGACTGCTGACCGCGCTGGAAGCCTGCAAACCTGCAACATAGTAGCAAAGACGACTACTGCAACTCTGTAACGCTGATCCTGCCGCCTTCTCGACTGTTTTCCTGCTTGTGCATGCTGTGGGGGTAGTCTGCCTCCTCTCTGCACCAGAAGCTCTGAAGAAATCTCCCGTGGGTCGACGGAATCTTCCCCCTGCAACCGCAGGCACCAAAAAGCTGCATTACCGGTCCCTTGGGTCTCCTCTCAGCGCAACGAGCGAGGTCCCTCGAATCCAGCGACTCTGTCCAAGTGACCCCCACAGTCCAGTGACTCTTCAGTCCAAGTTTGGTGGAGGTAAGTCCTTGCCTCACCTCGCTGGGCTGCATTGCTGGGAACCGCGACTTTTGCAGCTACTCCGGCCCCTGTGCACTTCCGGCGGAAATCCTTTGTGCACAGCCAAGCCTGGGTCCACGGCACTCTAACCTGCATTGTACGACTTTCTAAGTTGGTCTCCGGCGACGTGGGACTCCTTTGTGCGACTTCGGGTGAGCACCGTTTCACGCATCCTCGTAGTGCCTGTTTCTGGCACTTCTCCGGGTGCTACCTGCTTCAGAGAGGGCTCCTTGTCTTGCTCGACGTCCCCTCTCTCTGCTGGTTCAATTTGCGACCTCCTGGTCCCTCCTGGGCCACAGCAGCGTCCAAAAATGCTAATCGCACGATTTGCAGCTAGCAAGGCTTGTTGGCGTTCTTTCGGCAGGAAAACACTTCTACACGACTCTCCACGGCAAGAGGGATCCGTCCACCAAAGGGGAAGTCTCTAGCCCTTTTCATTCCTGCAGAAACTGCAGCTTCTTCTGTCCAGTCGAAGCTTCTTTGCACCCGCAGCTGGCATTTCCTGGGCATATGCCCATCTCCGACTTGCTTGTGACTTTTGGACTTGGTCCCCTTGTTCCACAGGTACCCTAGATTGGAAATCCACAGTTGTTGCATTGTTGGTTTGTGTCTTTCCTGCATTATTCCTCTAACACGACTTCTTTGTCCTTAGGGGAACTTTAGTGCACTTTGCACTCACTTTTCAGGGTCTTGGGGAGGGTTATTTTTCTAACTCTCACTATTTTCTAATAGTCCCAGCGACCCTCTACAAGGTCACATAGGTTTGGGGTCCATTCGTGGTTCGCATTCCACTTTTGGAGTATATGGTTTGTGTTGCCCCTATCCCTATGTTTCCCATTGCATCCTATTGTAACTATACATTGTTTGCACTGTTTTCTAAGACTATACTGCAAATTTTTGCGATTGTGTATATATATCTTGTGTATATTTCCTATCCTCTCACTGAGGGTACACTCTAAGATACTTTGGCATATTGTCATAAAAATAAAGTACCTTTATTTTTAGTATAACTGTGTATTGTGTTTTCTTATGATATTGTGAATATGACACTAAGTGGTACTGTAGTAGCTTCACACGTCTCCTAGTTCAGCCTAAGCTGCTCTGCTAAGCTACCATTATCTATCAGCCTAAGCTGCTAGACACCCTATACACTAATAAGGGATAACTGGGCCTGGTGCAAGGTGCAAGTACCCCTTGGTACTCACTACAAGCCAGTCCAGCCTCCTACAGCAATCATATTTCAATTAAGAAAAAAGTGGCCTATTTTAAATTCATCTATATTACCAGATTACTATATTTAAAAAATCTAAAATAATTTACGGGAGAGGTAACACATTGAGAAACATACTATGTTCCAGTTATGTAAAAGACAATCAAAGTAAATCTGAAGATGGAACAAGGCTAGCTGCGAAACCGGAGGGTTTTTTCACGTGTGGAGGATGCTCCATATGTAAGATAGGAATTAACAAAATACAAACGTTCAAATATAATACTCAGATGGAATACACTATTAACTTTTTTGTTAACTGTAATACAACATTTGTGATTCATGCCTTAGGATGCTTGTGTGGAAAGTTATGCATTGGCAGTAGTATACGCAGTTTAAAGATAAGAGTGATGGAACATGTGATAGCTATGGAGAATGGGGATGTGAGATACCCTGTGGCTACACATATACAACAGATCCATCCTGCTAATACACAAATATGGTCTCATGGAGTGGAACATGTGTCCCATGATGAAAGGGGAGGAAATAGAGAATTGGCACTGAGACAAGTGGAGGCAAAATGGATAAGTCGTTTACGAACAGTACAGGAAGGATTGAATGTTAACAATGAATTTCAATATTTCTTGGGGTCTTAAATATAGAAAGGGCAAATTAGAGGTATTTCATGTTCAGTATATGATTGTCTAGTAATTGTTCATAAGTACATATAAATGCAGAGATGTCCTCTTTCTTTGAGGTGATCTGGATAGTTTAAAGAAATGTCAGATTGATGGAATTGTAAACAAAGATTTGATTTATCTAAGATTATAATAACTACAGGCACAACCTTTGTTATTCTAGAAGTGTGGTAATACATATTGTTTTCTCTCATTTCCCTATGGGTAATTAGAATTAGTGTCAGAATCACTTCCCTTTTGGACATTCATGAAAAGTGAGATGAATTGCGATATAAATTGTATTTCCTATCTAGACGATTAAAATATTTTATAATTGTGATATAAATTGTATTTCCTATCTAGACGATTAAAATATTCTATAATTGTCTTTGGATTTAGAGAGTTAGACAATAAGAAAATTAAATATTTAATGACAAGCTGTCAATTATGAAATTATGTTGTGTGACATGATTAGCATCATGGTCATGATCATTAGAATTTAGAAATCAATGTCAAGTTTGCATAAACATAATATCGAGTTAACATAGGAATGATTGATGTTATATACAAAAAGCAAGAAAGAAATCACAGAAACTTTAGGAATACGTAAAAACATTATTTTGGGGTAATAAATTACATTTGGGTTATAATCAAGTTTAAGAAAACCTTGAAAGTATCATTACAACTTGGATAATGAATTATGTCTTTATACATAACTGTATTAAAACACGTAATTCGATAGATGCTAAGTGCTCCTAAAAATGGCCACTCTAGACACACCGATTCAAATGAGAAAACATCAGAATACGGTTGCCATAGATGTTGGCAACAGTATAACTAAGCTCATAAAGAATTAGTGGAGATCTGAAGGGTTGTTAAAATTCACGTTGGTTTATAATATAATGTGGCAATAACAAATAATAAAAATAAAAAAATTGAAATCAGCAGTATGGTTCTGATAACGAACCATTTCTTAAAGATTAACCTCAGTTAAACATACAACCTAATAAATGGAGACACCATTTCAAAATGGCTGCCATACACACACGGACTGTAATGAGGTTTAAAACGAACCTCTCAGGTGTGAGCGTTTAATCAAAAGTATATAAGCGGCATGAGAGTACAAGACAAGATTTGCAAGAACGTCGCCAAATGAAGTTTCTTTATGGAGCACCTTATACATGTTAACTGTGAGGTAGGAGTTTTGGTTGAATGAAAATATAATCAGTATGACATATATACGATAGAGTTTTATAGAATTAATTTGTATGATATCGGAACGACGATGTATAATTAAATGAATCCTATTCTGTCTGAAATTAAATCTAATAGAATCTTCAGAAATAAGGATTGTAATTCAGCTCATGAACCACGCTTCTCAAATAAAATTGCAGTAAGATATAACTTAACAGAAGCTAGGAGGTTGAACACGGTCGACGTTACATACCGATGTATACTAAGAAACAGAGCAACGTGATTGCCACAGGCACTGGCATTTATATAA
The DNA here is from genome assembly GCF_031143425.1 of Pleurodeles waltl. Classification (NCBI taxonomy): domain Eukaryota; kingdom Metazoa; phylum Chordata; class Amphibia; order Caudata; family Salamandridae; genus Pleurodeles; species Pleurodeles waltl. The sequence continues at coordinate 360,343,920 of NC_090446.1, forward strand.
AAAAGAAATATTGAGTTCAGGGAAATTTGACGTAAGGTCAAAATTCACTTTGGTAGTCTATCTAATTTGGTTATAATTAATAAGAGAAAAGAAAAAATCTCTCCTTTTTTGATGTCAGTAATGTGGTAAACATGACCTATTAAACATAGAGGACATTTCAAGATGGCTATCATAGGTACATCGATCAAAAAGAGACCCGAAAGTAACTCTCTGGGTGTTAATTATTAATTCTTAACTTTTAATTTGTAATTAATATCATATTAGTGGTACGAGAGAATGCGATGAGATCTATGTGGTTGTTGCCAAATGGAGTTCTGTTACTGGGTAGGCCATATATTTGGGCTGTATAGTAGGAGCATGTTCGATTATAATAAAACACAATTATTCTAAATCCAGATCTGATTCTGTTTGACAGAATATTATAGAACGGATTTAATTTATATCTGAATGATTATGTAAAATCAAACATCTAATCGATATCCGATGTCTTGATAAGTGCTTGTATATTATGGGGCTGCTTTTGGTTCAAAAGCACCATAGCAGCAGATTTCAACATGGTCGCCCCTCCTATACTCATGGGTAAACTATTTGTCTGTATATCCTTCCATTATATATTCATCCAATTCCTGGTATATGTGATTTTACTGGTTTCAGACCGGTTATGATAACTTACCTTGATACAGTAGCCACATCAAAAATTTGGGTTATTATTTTGGCATTTATAGATTTTTGCAATTTGGGCTAAGATACCTAACACAGAAGTTATGGATGTGAGCATTTGAATTATGGACAAAATATAGGTACCTAGAATGCAAATTATATTATGAAATCATGTAACAATAACTGCTGTCTGATATACTTTGGATGAAGGGGCGCCCTTTTTTCCTTTTGGGTACTAAAACAACAGAAATTCATGTAATATTAAAGATAGTAATGTTTGGTTTGTTTATAATATATTGACCATTACACAGAACAGTTGTCAGTTTGAAATGTAAAACAAGTTTTATTCCCTCTGTCTCACATATGCATTATTCAAATGAAATTCAGATGGTGGTGACCGCAAAATTGAAATATCCATATACATACATATTGATTATGAAAGAGGATAGCAAAATGTATATGCTCCATCATTAATGGTTACAAGTTCTGTACAAGAAACATAGATTTAGAGGATAATTAATACCACAATGGAATAGTAATATAAAATCATGGCGACGTTAGTATGTGACTCTAACATGTTTAATGGAATTATAGATGTATAGCATTTTAGGATATAGATATAATTTTGTATTAAATTATGGTTTTATATGTTTATATATTTTTAGCCCTGAAGAAGTCCGTTAGGACGAAATGCATTGGCTATGGATTATTAATCTTCAACATGAATGAATAAAGAACAATAATTTTAGCAAGACTTGATTGTGTAATTATGCAACTTATGATTCAACTTGAAAATATGGGAAAATAATTTTTTGGATACTAATAAATACGGCTGTGTGCTGGGTCTCTCTTTCAATATTATACACAATATATACACTAGTAACCAAAATCAGGTAAGTATAGAGTCATAGAATAGTGCAAACAGTAGAAAATACAATAGATTGAAATGGGCCTAAAGGCAACACAAACTACATATTAAAATAGTGGAATGTGAATCACAAATTCCCCCTGTAGGAAAGTACCATCTTTCTTGGCATGTTACCCCCATTTTTAACTGTATGTCAGTATGTTGTTGCCTGGGTCCTGCTGGTCGGAACCCCAGTGCTCATAATTTATGGCCTAATGTGTGTGTTGTCAGTAGAACTTGACTGTCACTGAGGCTCTGTTCACCAGAACCTCAGTGCTTATGCTCTCTCTGCCTTTAAATTTGTCACTATAGGCTAGTGACTTCATTTACCAATTTCAATTGTCACACTGGACCCCTTTGTAAATCCCTAGCATCCTGAGGGCTCTCTAAAGTGCTGAGAGCCCCTTCTTCCTCCTCACACAGTTGAGGCCCCCAGGTCTCTCCTGGTCCATCCAGTGCAATTGTGACACAAAACACACATTTGTCGTAACCAAGGCTTGTTGGCGACTTCCAACACGAAATCACATCTGCATCCATCTGTCGTGGGGCATCTTCTGCATCATGCAGGAACCCGCTGGCATCTTCCTAGGGTGCATTCCTGCAGTCTTTGTCCAACCGTGGACTCTTCTTTTCCACCCTCTTCTGGGCTGTCAGGGGCTCCTGCCCTTCCTGGAACTTCTTTCGACTTCTGAACTTGGTCCCCTTCTTTTGCCGGGCTTCAGGTCCAGGAATTCAGCAGTTGTTGTTTGCAGACTTGGTTCGTTACTGCAAAATCCCAATCACGAGGTGTAGTGTGTCCTAAGTAAACTTCCAGTACTTTACTCCTGCTTTTCTGGGCTCTGGGGGGTGTAATTTACTTACCTTTACTGTATTCTTACTCTCCCAGCCATTCTGCATACACTACACTTGTCTAGGGGGGAATTCATGATTCACATTCCACTTTCTTAGTATATGGTTTGTTTTGCCCCTAGACCTATTTTCTCCCACTGCATTCTATAGCATTTCCTATTGTTTGCACTGTCCTATGACTAATTACTTGTCTAATTTTGGTGTCTAGTGTATGTATTGTGTATAATACTTACCTCTAGAAGGAGTATTGTCTCTAATATATTTTTGGTACTGTTTCACCCAAATAAATACTTTTTCTTTTTGGTAACACTGAGTATTGTTTTTACTTGTATATAAGTACTCTGTAACTACAAGTGGTATTGCATGAGCTTTGCATGTCTCCTAGTTCAGCCTAAGCTGCTGTGCTATAGCTACCTCTATCAGCCTAAGCTGATAGAACACTACTACTTCACTAATAAGGGATAACTTGACCTGCTATAAGGTGTAAGTACCCAAAGTACACACTACAAACCAGTCCCGCCTCCTACACTACCTCTGTGTGATACAACTTTATTAGGGAAACCCACCCTGGAAAAGATTCCCAGGAGGACTTTTGCCACTGCAGGTGATGTAGTGGTCCTTAAGGGGATAGCTTCTGGATACCTTGTGGCTTGATCCACTAATACAAGGATAAATCTATTACCAGAAGCTGTTGGAGGGTCTAGGGGGGCAACCCCTACCCCTCAAAGGGCACCCCAACCACTGGCAGTGGGATTAAGGGGGCCTTTGGGGTGCCACCAGTCTTGCCACTAGGTTGGTAGGAGACACAGGAGCAACAAAACTCCTTTGTGTCTTCTGACATATGGGGCCAGTGGAAAAGTGGAACAAGTCTGTCCCATGTTTTACTCTGGCCTAAATGCCCAGCCAAGGGAATGTCATTAGCTAGAGTTAGGAGGAATTCCCTGTACTGAAGGGGGTTAACCAGACTGTACAGAAGGTGGATGACCAGTCTCCTGGTGGCACCAGGTTTAGGGCCCCTTGCTTCAGAATAGAGGAGATTATTCTCCCAGTAAACTCTCCCAATTCTGCTGTCTGAGACCCTCTAGTGTGGGGACAGGTCTGCTGTGCCACACTCAGTTTCTCCTTGGCAGGTTCCCCTGCACCCAAAAGCTCAGCTGTGTCAGCTTCAAGCTCCCCTGGTGTAGGTTCTGCACAGGGAGAATACTCCTCTTCCCCAAAAGGGGATCATCTGAAGGGGGAGGGATTGTGGACAAGGGTTTGCCCTTCCTACCCCTAGTTTTTGGGAGCACTAGGTCCATTGTTCCAGGATCCAAATTTCCCTGTCCTCTTTGCTTCTTGGCCTGAGCCCTAGAAAGGGAAAATATATGCCCAGGGATGCCCAGCATTGCTGCATGGGCCTCCAACTCCACCTCAGCCCAAGCTGAAGTCTCCAAATAATTTCCTAGCAGACATTCTACAGGTAAATCAGTGACTACCACAACTTTCTTTGGATCAGTACCCCCCCCAGTTGAGATTCACAACAGCCATGGGGTGGCTAAAAGTGTTGCTATGGGAGTCTATCACGTGGTACTGATGACCAAGTAGGTGCTGTGTAGGTGCTACCAGTTTCTCCATCCCCATGGTGACACTGGCACCTGTGTCCCTGTAGGCCTCAACCTGAACACCATTTATTAGGGGCTGTTGCTTGTACTTATCCATATTAAGGGGACAAGCAACTAAGGTGGCAAGGTCAATGCCACCATCAGGGACTAAAACAGCCTCAGTGGTCTCCCTAACTAGACCAACCCCCACTACATTACCAATGGTGATCCCAGGTACATCCTTTGACTGGCTATTAGTGGTACTCTTCCCATCACCACTGCTATTACTAGGGGCACTAGTGGAAGCAGTGGGGGTTATGGTGGTGGGAGGTTTGGTGTTATTTTTTGGACAAGTAGGATCACTTGTCGAATGACCTTTGGCTTTAGAGATAACACCATGGCTTTTTCTGATTGTGAGAAGATTTGGACCCACCACCTCCAGAGGATTTTTGTGGACCTGATGAAGCCTCAGAAGATTTTTTATTTGTCCTCACCCTTATCATGAGACTTACCATCTTTCCTCTTGCTGTCTGTCACCCCCTGGATTCACTTTTCTGTTCACCCTTTTTCTGACCCATTTGTCTGCTTTTTTTCACAATTCTTAGGGAGAGGTCAGATCTGAGTCTATAAGATACTGATGCAACAAATCAGACACACAATTATTCAATATATGCTCTCTCATTATTAAGTTATATAGGCTTTCATAGTCAGTCACCTTACTGCCATTTAACTAACCTTCGAGGGCCTTCACTGAACAGTCTACAAAGCCTGTCCAGCCCTGTGATGACTCCTTTCTGGTCTCTCTGAACTTTATTCTCTATTCAGTGGTGAAGCCTAGACCATCTAAGAGTGCACTTTTGAGAATATGGTAGTTATCTGCATCATCCTCTCTGACAATAAGGAGTCTGTCTCTCCCCTTGCCAGAGAAAGATAGCCACAGGATAGCAGCCCACTGAACCTGAGGGACCTTCTGAACTTTACAGGCTCTCAGGTGCAGCAAACCACTTGTATGTCATCTTCATCCTTATAAGGTGGGACAACTTTATGCAGATTTCTTGAATAAATGGAGGGCTCCCTAACATTAGAATTCGTGAAACTGCTGCTGCCACCATAGGGAACTAACCCCAAACCCTGCCTTTCCTTTTCCACAGCCCAGGATTACTTGTCTAAGGCCAACTGCTGCTGCTGTAGCCTCAGTCTGGCCTCCTCTAGCCTCAGCTTTCTGAGTTCCCTATCTAGGGACTGGTCCTCAGGGTTAGAATTGTGGGCTACTTCTGAAACAGAAGTAACATTAGAATTGGCAGAGGCTGATCTTTCCCTAACTTGAGCCACCCTAGTGACCTGGCCTCTAGATGTGAAGGGAGCCCTACTAGTGTGTGAACCCTTCCCACTTCCAGTTACACTAAGGGGTTTGTTGACAGAAAGATCAGTGCAAGGACCCTCCCCAGAATTATCAGTGTGCTCCTTTAAATCTGCCTGGTGGGAATCTTCTTCTACTCCCCCATCTGGCTGATCCTGACCAGTGCTAAGTCCCTGGTCATCCTTTAGGAGAAGATTTAAGAGGAATTCCTTATTGGGGTTCTCCCCAATCCCTAAACTTCTTTCAATACAGAGACCCCTCAAACTTTTAAAGTTAAGATTCTTATAGGTTGTTTTCACAATTCTAGGGATAGCTTCTACAGAAGACATATTGAAAGAGAAAAAGTTTAGGAAAGTGAGTAAAAGGTTAGTAGACTAACAGAGCTAACTTTTTAGAGAAAAAAAGAAAAATGTTTCAGAAACTTTGTAAAACTTTTGCAAAGTTAAGAAAACTTTTCAGAAAGTTAGAAATTACTTCTAGGTATGAGATTATGCATCGCTCTAAGTATTGGAGCAAGCGTTTCTTGTGAAAAGCACTAGTAACAAAGTGGTAAAGCAATTGCAAGAACTTATCTGGCTGCACCACCAATGTAGGAGGCTGGCCTGGTTTGTAGTGGGTACCTTGGGTACTTACACCTTACACCAAGTCCAGTTAATCCTTATTAGTGAAATGTAGTAGTGTTCTAGCAGCTTAGGCTGATAGAGGTAGCTATAGCAGAGCAGCTTAGGCTGAACTAGGAGACATGCAAAGCTCCTGCAATACCACTTATAGTTAAACAGTACTTATAAACAAGTAAAGACAATACTCAGTGTTATCATAAATAAAGGTAGTTTATTTGGGTGACACATGGCCAAAAATATCTTAAAAGCAATACTCCTTCTGGAGGTAAGTACACAATATATACACTAGACACCAAAATAAAGTAAGTAATTAGACAAATGATAGTGGAAACAATAGGAAATGCTATAGAATGTACAGCCTTTGTCAAAGGGGTCCACCATCTGTGTTAAAAGGATCATGCTCGTCTCCAGGTGAGGAGTCCAAGAGAACCAGTCGTCGACTTAGAAGGTGCCTGGTTGAGCAGGAAAGTGACTCCGTCACACCACGGTCCTCCTGGTGCAGGGTGAAGACAGGGAATCCCCAGAGCATGCACACTGTCGAAACTGTTGCAGTTGCTGGCAGGAGCTGAAGTTGCGGAGTCGAAGTAGCCCTTCTGGATATCTTGTTGCTGTTACAGCGGTTCCTGGAGCAGTCTGTGGTCAATCCGAGGTCAGAGGATGAAGAAGTAGTTGCATAGGATTCCTGCTGGAAACCTGCAAGTAGAATCTGAAGAGAAACCCACAGCAGAGACCCTACATAGCCCTGAGGGGGATGGCTACCTTATCAGTTATGGACCTATTAGAAGGGGTCTCTGACGTCATCCGCTGGCACTGGACACTCAGAGGCCTCCAGACTGTCCCCACACTGTGGAAAACATGATGGCTGAAGTCTGGGACACACAGGAGGAGCTCTGGGCACCACCCCTGGACCCCTTCTCCCCTGCTCTGGCGGGAAACTGGACAAAGGAAAGGGGAGTGACCACTCCCCTGTCCATCACCACCCCAGGGTTGGTGCCCAGAGCTACTCCAGTGTGTCCCAGACTTCAGCCATCTTGCTTTGCAAGGTGTGGGGGCACTCTGGAGGGCTCTGAGTGGCCAGTGCCAGCAGGTGATGTCAGAGACCCCTCCTGATAGGTCCTTAGCTGATAAGGTAGCCAATCCCCCTCTCAGGGCTATTTAGGGTCTCTCCTGTGGGTTCTCTTCAGATTCTGCTTGCAAGTTTCCTTCAGGAATCCTCTGCAACAACTTCAGACTCTTCTGACCTCGGATCAACCGCAGCCTGCTCCAAGAAACGCTGTAACTGCAACAAAGTGTCTACAACAGACACTTTTCTTCAGCAACCTCAGCTTCAAGTTAGCAACTGCAACAGTTTCCATGGTGTGTGTCAACACCAGGACAGTGCGCGCTCTACGGGTGTCTAGAATGCAAAAACCAAACACTCTCAAGATAATGTAATTTATGCATTGTGATGATGTTATTGTTTAACCTTTTGCATTGCAGAATTCAATCCATAAAATTCATTTTTAAGGTGCTTATAAATACTGTACATTTGCAATGTATTGCTGCAGGCATTCAGAGTGAGTCAGGGTGTGGTCCTCTTTCCAGGGCCTTCTAGAAGTTTTCCCTGCACCATGCCTGGTTGTGGTTGTGGGCTGGGCCAAAACTCTATAAAAAGGAGTCAGCTTAGCTCCATGTGCTCACTATTCAGAGGTCCCGGTGCAGAGCAGCAGCAACTTCCTGAGCTCTTGTTCCAGAGGCCTACCTTGACCTTCCTGGCCTCTGTGCTTTATTCTTCAGTGGTGATTCTTAGTCAGGGCGGAAAGACGGAGGTTGGGCTGGGCCCTCGACCTCGTATTCGATGACGCTCTTATTCTTGGGCCTAATTTCTGATGTTAATAACTTTTTGCTCATGTGCATGTAATTGTGAATTTAGAATTTTCATGGCATTTGTGCATGCATTCGAATCGGCAAGACGTGCTATTCTATTCTTGAGATTAATTCATGTTATTCATTGCGCGCTACCATTCCTTGCCTGTCTCATGGTAGCATTCGAATCGGCAACACCCGCGATTCTTTCCTGGCGTGTAATTCTTGATATTCACTGTACGCTACCATTTTCTTGGCAGTTTCATGGTGACATCCGAATCGGCAACATGCGAGATTCTACCCTTGTGTGAAATTCTTGGTATTCATTGTACGCTACCATTTCTTGGCAGTTTAATGGTGGCATTCGAATCGGCAACACGCGCGATTCCTTCCTAGTGTGTGATTCTTGATATTCATTGTACGCTACCATTTCAGAGTTTCCAGTTTCATTTGTTTAAGCCATAATAGACGTTTGTATTCTGTTTGAAAAATGAAGTGAGTCCCAAACAAGTAGGGTCTCATCTTCTTCAAGACCCAGACGACAGCAAAGGCAGACCAACACTTTTCTCTAGGGGTCAATCTCCTGCTAATAAAAGCAACAGGTTGATCCTGGCCCTCTGAGTTCAGTTGTGATAGTACAGCCCCTGCCCCTAATTCAGAAGCATCTGTTTGGACAATGAATTTTTGGGAGTAGTTTGGGCTCTTCAAAACAGGTGCAGAGCACATTGCCTGCTTAAGCTCCTCAAACATTTTCTGACAGCTAGCTGTCCACAATACCTTTTTAGGCATTTTCCTACAGGTGAGGTCATTAAGAGGTGCTGCAATGGAGCCATAGTTCGTAATGAACCTCCTGTAAAACACAGTGAGACATAAGGTCTCTGACCTAGGTCTGTGTAGTAGGGGGAGCACAACCCATAACAGTCTGAATCTTCCCCTGTAGTGGTTCAATCTGTTCTCCACCTACCAGGTGGCCCAGATAAACCACTTTCCCCTGCCCTATCTGGCATGTTGAATCCTTGATAGTTAGGCCTGCCTTTTGCAGGGCCTCTAAAACATTCCAGAGGTGGACCAGGTGGTCATGTCAGGTGGAGCTAAATACAGCAATATCATCTATGTATGCTGCACTGAAAGCTTCCAAACGTGGAGAACTGTGTTTACCAGCCTCTGAAAAGTGGCAAGGGCATTTTTCAAACCAAAGGGCATAACAGTGAATTGATAATGCCCCCCTATGGTAGCATATGCAGTTTTTGCTTTAGCATCCTCTGACAATTTGATCTGCCAATACCCTGCAGTCAAATCTAGGTGCTTAGATACTTGGCAGATGCCAGTGTATCTATTAGCTCATCTGCCCTGGGTATAGGGTGAGCATCAGTTTTGGTTACTGTATTAAGACCCCTATAGTCCACAGAAAACCGCATTTCTATCTTTCCATTTTTACTAGGCGGGTTGCGGACAAGCACCACTGGGCTGGCCCAGGTGCTATCAGAAGGCTCAATAACTCCAAGGTCTGACATTTTCAGAATTTCAGCTTATATGCAATCTCTGACATGGTCAGGTTGCCTGTAAATTTTACTTTTGACAGGTAAACTGTCTCCAGTGTCAATTGTATGTTCACACCAAGTAGTTATACCAGGTGTGAGTGTGAAGAGTTCAGAAAACTGATCAAGGAGATTTTTACAGTCTTCCTTCTACTCAGTATCAAGGCAGACTGCCAAAAACACTCCTTCCACTAAGCCATCAGCTTCAGTGTTGGAGAAAAGATCAGGGAGAGGACCACTCTCTTCTTCCTGTCCCTCATCTGTAGCCATGAGTAGCGTTAAGTCAGCCCTGTCATAGTAAATCTTTAGGCGATTGATATGAAGCACCCTACGGGGGCTTCTGGCAGTGCCCAGGTCCACCAAGTAGGTGACCTCACCTTTCTTTTCTACAATGAGATGGGGTCCACTCCATTTCTCCTAGAGTGCTCTTGGGGCCACAGACTCCAATACCCACACCTTCTGTCCTGGGTGGTACTGTGTCAGGACAGCCTTCTGGTCAAACCATTGCTTATGGAGCTCTTAGCTGGCCTGAAGGTTTTTGCTGGCCTTTTTCATGTACTCAGCCATTATACTTCTCAGGCCAAGTACATAGTCCACAATGTCTTGTTTTGCTGCTTTTAAAGGCTGTTCTCAGCCTTCCTTAACACAAGCAAGGGGACCCCTAACATGGTGACCAATGGGGGCTCAAAGGGTCTGTAGCCCATTGCTTTTTGGGGTACCTCCCTGTAGGTGAAAAGGAGGCATAGTAATAGGACATCCCATCTCCTTCTGAGTTTTTCAGAGAGTCCCATAATCATGCCTTTGAGAGTTTTATTAAACCTCTCAACCAGTCCATTAGTTTGTGGATGATAAGGGGTGATGAATTTGTAGGTAACATCACACTCCTTCCACATTGCTTTTAGATATGCAGACATGAAGTTACTACCTCTGTCTGACACCACTTCCTTAGGGAAGCCCACCCTGGAAAAGATTCCCAGGAGGGCCTTTGCCACTGCAGGAGCTGTAGTGGTCCTTAAGGGTATAGCTTCTGGATACATTGTGGCACTGTTCACCACCACAAGGATACATCTATTGCCAGAAGCTGTTGGAGGGTCAGGGGGCCAACAATATCAACCCCTACCCTTTCAAAGGGCACCCCAACCACTGGTAGTGGGATCAAGGGAGGCCTTGGGGTACCACCAGTCTTGCCACTGGCTAGGCAGGTGACACAGGAGTGACAAAACTCCTTTGTGTCTTCTGACATATGGGGCAAGTGAACATGTGGAACAAGGCAGTCCCATGTTTTACTCTGGCCTAAATACCCAGCTAAAGGGATGCCATGAGCCAGAGTTTGGAGGAATTCCCTGTACTGAAGGGGGATGACCAGTTTTCTGGTAGCACCAGGTTTAGGGTCCCTTGCTTCAGTATAAAGGAGATTATTCGTCCAATAAACTGTGTGTGTCAGTGACATCACTATTTTGTGGCTTGACAGCTTGCTGTCTGAGGCCCTCCAATGTGGGACAGGCTTGCTGTGCCATACTCCGCTCTTCCCTGGCAGGCCCCCCTGCACCCAAAAGCTCAGCTGTATCAGCTTCCAGCTCCTCCAATGTAGGTTATGCACAGGGAGAGTATCACTCTTCCTCAAAAGGGGAACCATCTGTAGAGGGAAGGATAGTGGACAAAGGTTTGACCTTCTTACCTCTAGTTTTTGGAGTACTTGGTCCATTATTCCAGGATCCAAGTTTCTCTGTCCTCTTTGCTTCTTGCCCTGAGCCCTAGTAAGAGCAAAGATACACCCAGGAATGCCCAGCATTGCTGCATGGGCCTCCAGCTCTACTTCAGCCCAAGCTGAAGTCTCCAAATCATTGCCTAGCAGATATTCTAAAGGTAAGTCAGTGGCTACCACAACTTTCTTTGGACCAGTAACCATCCTCCAGTTGAGATTCACAACAGCCATGGGGTGGCTTACAGTTTTGCTATAGGCGTCTGTTGCTTGATACTGGTGACCAAGTAGGTGCTGCTCAGGGCAACCAGTTTTTCCATTACCATGGTGACACTTGCACCTGTGTCCCTGTAGGCCTCAACCTGAACACCATTAATCAGGGGTAGCTTCTTGTAGTTATCCATATTAAGGGGACACGCAACTAAAGTGGATAGGTAAATGCCACCATCAGAGACTAAAATAGCCTCAATGATCTCCCTAACTAGACCAACCCCAACTACATTACCAATGGTGAGCCCAGCTACACCCTTTGATTGGCTATTAGTAGTGTTTTTGCCACCACCACTGCTATTACTGGGGGCAGTAGTGGTTGCAGTTGGGTTTGTGGTGGTTGGAGGTTTGGTGTTTCTTTTTGGACAATCACTGTCAGTTGCCCAATGGCCTTTGGCTTTACACATAGAACACCAAGGTTTCTTATCTTTGTGAGAAGTAGATTTGGACCCACCACCCCAGAGGATTTTTGTGGGCCTGATGAAGACTCTGATGATTTTTTACCTTTGTCCCCACCCTTTTCATGTGACTTATCATCCTTCTTGCCATCCTTGTCACCCCCTGTATGAACTTTTCTGTCAACCCTTGTTCTGACCCATTTGTCTGACTTCTTTCCCAATTCTTGGGGAGAGGTCAGATCTGACTCCACAAGATACTGATGTAACAAGTCAGACACACAATTATTCAAAATATGCTCTCTCAGAATCAAGTTATACAGGCTTTCATAGTCAGTCACCTTACTGCCATTGTACCAACGTTCTAGGGCCTTCACAGAACAGTCTACAAAGTCTGCCCAGTCCTGTGATGACTCCTTTCTGGTCTCTCTGAACTTAAGTCTGTACTGTTGTGTGGTTAAGCCTAGACCATCTAAGAGAGCATTTTTCTGAATTTGTTATCTGCATCATCCTCTCTGACAATAAGAAGTGTGTCTCTCCCTTTGCCAGAGAAGGATAACAAAAGGATAGCAGATCACTGCATGAGGGACCCGCTGAACTTTACAGGCCCTCTCAAGTGCAGCAAACCACTTGTAGATGTCATCACCATCCTTGTAAGGAGGGACAACTGTGTGCAGATTTCTAGAGTCAAATGAAGGTTCCCTAACATTTGAATTTCTAAAACTGCTGCTGCCACATTGGAGAACTAACCCCAAACCCTGGCTCTCTTTCTCCATAGCCAGAGATCCCTGTCTAAGGCCAACTGTTGCTGCATTAGCCTCAGTCTAGCCTCCTCTAACCTCAGCTTTCTGAGCTCCCTATCTAGGGACTGGTCCTCAGGGTTAGAATTGAGGAATGCCTCTGTAACAGAGGTAACATGAGTGTGCAGAGGTAGATCTATCTCTAACAGGGACCACTCTAGTGACCTGGCCTCTAGGGGTGAAGGGAGCCCTACTTGTGTGTGAACCCTTCCTACCACCAGTTGTACGAAGTGGCTCATTGACAGATAGATCTGTGGAAGTACCCTTCCTAGGATTGTCAGTTTGCTCCTCTGAGCCTTTCTGGTTGGAATCATCCTCTACCTTTTCCCCTGTCTGATCTGGACCAGTGCTGAGTCCCTGGTCATCTTGGAGGAGAAGATTTAAGAGGAACTCCTTATTGTGGTTCTTCCCAATCTCCAAACTTCTTTTAATATAGAGACCCCTCAAACTTTTAAAGTTAAGATTTTCATATGATGTTTTCACAATTATAGAGGTTGCATCTATGGAAGACGTATTGAAAGAGGAAAAAAAAGTTTGGGAAAGTGAGTAAAAAAGTTAGTAGAATAACAGAGCTAACTTTTTAGAGAAAAGGATAAAACTTTTCAGAACTTTGCAAAAACTTTTGCAAAGTTAAAGAACTTTTAGAATTTAGAAAATTACTTCTAGGTAATTATTATATATGCTCTAAGTATTGGAGCAAGCTTTTTTTGTGAAAAGCACAGGCAACAAAGTGGTAAAGCAATTGCAAGTACTTATCCCACCGCTGCACCACCAATGTAGGAGGCTGGCCTGGTTTGTAGTGGGTACCTTGGGTACTTACACGTTATACCAGGTCTCGTTATCCCTTATTAGTGAATGTAGTAGTGTTCTTGCAGCCTAGGCTGATAGAGGTAGCTATAGCAGAGCAGCTTAGGCTGAACTAGGAGATATGCAAAGCTCATGCAATACCACTTATAGTTACACAGTACTTATACACAAGTAAAGACAATACTCAGTGTTACCAAAAATAAAGGTATTTATTTGGGTGACACAGTACCAAAAATATCTTAGAGACAATATTATCTCTGGAGGTAAGTATTATACGCAATCTATACACAAGGCACCAAAATTAGACAAGTAAATAGTCATAGAACAATGCAATCCTATAGAATGCAATGGGAAAAAGTAGGTCTAGGGGCAACACAAACCATACACTAAAAAAGTTGAATGTGAATCACAAATTCCCCCCTAGACAAGTTGTCAACATTAGGGCAGTTCACGCTCTACGGGCGAATAGAATGCAAAAACCCAGCACTTTCCAGATAACGTAGTTTATGCATTGTGCAGCTATGCTGTTTAACCTTTTGCATTACAGAGTTTAATCCTGAAGACTTATTTTCAAGGTGCTTATAAATACTGTTCATTTTCAATGTATTGCTGCAGGCTTTCAGAGTGTGTCAGGGTGTTGTCCCTTTCCAGGGCCTTCTAGAAGCCTTCCTTGCAGCATGCCTGGGTGTGGTTTGTGGGCTGGGCCAAGACTCTACATAAGGGAGCCAGCCCAGCTCCACATGCTCACTATTCAGAGGTCCCGGAGCAGAGCAGCAGCAACTTCCTGAGCTCCTGTTCCGGAGGCCTACTTTGATCTTCCAGGCCTTGCCCTTTCACTTTGTTGGTGATTCTTGATCAGGGCGGTAAGACGGAGGTCGGGCTCGGCCCCCAATTCCATTCTCGAAGGCTTTCAAGTTCTTGGGCCTAATTTGCATGATGAAACATTTAGGTTCTCGTGCGTGTGAAGGTACGCTTGGTGTTTTAATGGCATTTACATGCTGAACACTCGAATCGGCAAGACGCGCAATTTATTGCTCGTGTACAACTCTTGATATTCATTGTGCGCTACCATTTTATGGCATTTACAGGGTAGCATTCGAATCGGCAAGACGCGCGATTCATTCCTTGTGCTTAGTTCGTTATTCACTGTGCGCTACCATTTCATGACATTCACATGGTGGCATTCAAATCGGCAAGACGTGCAATTCATTTCTTGTGCTTAATTCATGTTGTTCATTGCGCGCTACCATTTCCTGGCATCCACATGGTGGCATTCGAATCGGCAAGACGCGCATTTCATTTCTTGAGCTTAATTCATGTAATTCATTGTGCGCTACCATTTCATAGCATTCACATGGTGGCATTCGAATCGTCAAAACGTGCGATTCATTGCTTGTGCATAATCCAGGTTATTCATTGTACGCTATCATTTCATGGTATCCATATGGTGGCAGTTGAATTGGCAAAACGCGCGATTCATTTCTTGTGCTGAATTCATGTTCTTCATTGTACGCTACATCTCATGGCATTCACATGGTGGCCTTCGAATTGGCAAGACACACGATTCATTTCTTGTGCTTAATTCATGATATTCATTGTGTTACCATTTCCTGGCATTTACGTGGTGACATTCGAATCGGCAAGACGCGCGATTCATTTCTTGTGCTTAATTCAGGTTATTCATTGTGCGTAGCCATTTCATGGCATTTACAAACTCTTGTGGAAATCCGCAGTGTGCGTAATTCATGTTCCTGTATTCTAAGAAACTAAAGTGATAGAACTCTAGATGTTATATTGTGTGTGCATAATAAGTCTTAAGTACATTTCCTATGGTGTTATAGAATTCATACAGGTTATTTTCTTGTCCTCATGCAAAACTCAATGCTTGAGTTTGAAAATGTAATTCTAGAAGGTTCTGATGTTTTCTAATCCATGTGTAACATTTCATTTGAGAGGTTCATTGAACAGTTGTATTAATCCTTCTTGATTCCTTCACAGGTAACCAGTCATCTTGAGGCCTAGCTATTTAGTCCATGCCTAAGTTATCCATGTTTCTAGTATGACAATGCTTAGAATCAGTCTAGTAATGATTAATGTGATATAATCTTGATATTGTGTTTTAACCTTTTTGCCTCCTACAGGTCTCCTTCCCAGCTGTTCCCTACCTAATCCCCTTTTCCCCACTTGGACTCTCTTAGACTCTGTGACATTCTAATCAGACTATTGGAGCTGTCTTGTGGTGGAAGTGTTGGGAACGTGCGCAGACCACGAGGATCTGGTGACTGACACAAGTGTAGTGTGTGCAGAATCGCTGGGAGTGAAATATTACAGTAAAGGTAAGTAAATTACCCCACCCCAGAGCCCAGAAAAGCAGGAGTAAAGTACTGCAAGTTTCCATAGGACACACTACACCTCATTTTTGGAATTTTGCAGCAGCCAACCAAGTCTGCAAACAACAACTGCTGGATTATTTGACCTGAAGACCTGCAAAGGAAGGGGACCAAGTCCAGAAGTCGAAAGAAGCTCCAGGAAGGACAGGAGCCCCTTCCAACCCAGAAGAGGGTACAAAAGAAGAGTCCCTGGTTAGTCAAAGACTGTAGAAATGCACCCTAGGAAAATGCCAGTGGGTTGTTGCATAAAGCAAAGGATGTCCCATGGCGTGAAGATCATTGCAGACGAGATTTTGTGTTGGAAAGCACCAACAAGCCTTGCCTACGGCAAAAGTGTTTTTCATCAAAATGGTGCTGAATGGACCCAGGAGGGTCCTGGCGGCCTCAACTCTATGTGAAGAAGAAGAGGGGCCTCTCAGCACTTTAGAGAGCCCTCAGGATGCCAGTCAGCATCTCCAGAAGCTGCAGGATCCAGGTTCAAAGGAGGTGCA
Organism: Pleurodeles waltl; assembly: GCF_031143425.1. NCBI lineage: Eukaryota > Metazoa > Chordata > Amphibia > Caudata > Salamandridae > Pleurodeles > Pleurodeles waltl. The sequence goes on from NC_090446.1 coordinate 360,360,134, forward strand.
AAATGTGGTTGATGCAGCACAACAAAAGAAGGTCCCACGCCGCCGGAGAATAACTCAGCGAGTTGAGCATCACATGGTGGAGTGCTGGGGACGGGGGCCAAGCTGTGCATTTAAGAATTTTGCAAAGAGTGCACAGAGGCCTCAGGAGGTGAAGAAGACGCAGTACACATGGGAACCATCGCTCTCGGGGAAGGCAAGGTCTTACCTCCTCCAAATTGTCAGCAGGACCTCAGGACAGTGTCGATGATGTCCACCCTCTGTGTCCTTAGGAGCACGCTCGTTGCTGTGAGAGGATTCCAAGGGTACCGGTCATAGTCTTGAAAGGTGCCTGCTTGGAGCAGGGGAGGTACTCCGTCACTCCACGGGAGATTTCTTCGGCCCTTCTGGTGCAGGATGAAGACGGAGTCCCTAGAGCGTGCACACCATGGAAACTGTTGCAGTTGCTAACTTGAAGCTGAGGTTGCTGAAGAAAAGTGTCTGTTGTAGACACTTTGCTGCAGTTACAGCGTTTCTTGGAGCAGGCTGCGGTTGATCCGAGGTCAGAGGATGCTCAAGTTGTTGCAGAGGATTCCTGAAGGAAACTTGCAAGCAGAATCTGAAGAGAACCCACAGGAGAGAACCTAAATAGCCATGAGAGGGGGATTGGCTACCTTATCAGGTATGGACCTATCAGGAGGGGTGTCTGACGTCACCTGCTGGCACTGGCCACTCAGAGCCCTCCAGAGTACCCCCGCACCTTGCAAAGCAAGATGGTCGAAGTTTGGGACACACTGGAGGAGCTCTGGGCACTACCCCTGGGATGGTGATGGACAGGGGAGTGGTCACTCCCCTTTCCTTTGACCAGTTTTGCACCAGAGTAGGGGACGGGGTCCCTAGACCGGTGTAGATGGGCTTATACAAGGAGGGTTCCATCTGTGCTCTTCAAAGCATTTCCAGAGGCTGGGGAGGCTACCCCTCCCCAGCCTGTAACACCTACAGTAATTCCAAAGGGAGAGGGTGTAACACCCTGCTCTCAGAGGAAATGCTTTGTTCCGACTTCCTGGGACTGGGCTGCCCAGAGCCAAGGAGGGCAGAACCCTGTCTATGAGGTGGCAACATCTGTAGCTGCAGTGCAAGCCTCAGAGCTGGTTTGGCAGTACTGGGGGTCCATGGTGGAACCCCCAGGAGTCATGGAATTGTCTCCCCAATACCAGATTTGGAATGGGGGGACAATTCCATGATCTTAGACATGTTACATGGCCATATTTGGAGTTACCATGGTGAAACTACATATAGGTATTGGCCTATATGTAGTGCACATGTGTAATGGCGTCCTCGCACTCACAAAGTCCGGGGAAATGGCCCTGAACTGTGGGGGCACCTTTGCTAGTGCAAGGGTGCCCTCACACTTAGTTACTTTGCACCTAACCTTCAGCAAGTGAATGTTAGATATATAGGTGACTAATAAGTTAAGTACAGTGAAAATGGCTGTCAAATAACGTGTGCGTTATTTCACGCAGGCTGCCATGGCAGGCCTGTAGAAGGGTTTGTCTGAGCTCCCTATGGGTGGCAAAAGAAATGCTGCCGGCCATATGAATCTACTGGAACCCCAATGTCCTGGGTACCTAGGTACCATATACTAGGGACTTATAAGGGGGGTCCAGTGTGCCAATTGAAATTGGTAAATTAAGTCACTATCCTACAGTGACAAATTTTAAAGTGGAGAGAGCATGAGCACTGAGGTTCTGGTTAGCAGAGCCTCAGTGACAGTCAAGCACTACTGACAACACATACATTAGGCCACACACTATGAGCACTGGGGTCCTGGCTAGCAGGATCCCAGTGACACAGTAAAAACACACTGAAACACACTCACAAACAGGCCAAAAGTGGGGGTAACCATGCGAGAAAGAGGCGCCTTTCTCACACAACCCTGCCCCCAAACGAAGTACAATAAGGCTAAACTTGGCCAGTTGAGACTTTATTTTCTAAGTGGTGATAAGTGGAGAGTAGATCGGCAATAGAGTGGTTACTCCCTTCATCATCCACTATATGGTTACTTCCCTGTGGGGATGTAAACCACCCTGTTTGGAGATTTTTACCTAACCAACAGTGTGAGTGTACATTCTCAGAGTTCCTATTAGTATGTTTTAAAGTTGGGCAGTGGGATTAGTCAACTGGGCCTCTGTCAAATGCAGTAAATGCTAGACAGGGATGCGGTCTCAATAAACCATAGCTGGGCAAAAAGTATGTCTATATGGCTGTAAGAGAGAACAGGGTTGCTGTTTCTCTTGAGTTGGAGCAGGGCTGCTGTCCTATTAGCTCCACACTAGGACAGGGCTGCTGTCCTAAGTGTTTAGAGGCAGTGCAGGGCTGCTGCAATAAAGTTTCTCTGGGAGGGCTGGAGGGATGCTCCATATTTACTAACATAGTGCAATTTTGCACAACTGGATTAGTAGTTCCACAGAGAGGTACTTTTACCTCTGCGGGTGCAGCAGTGGTAGCTGATGGCTCCCTTTGGCACAGGTTCCACCCCAGTAGAGGTTTCTCCCACCACAGGAAAGGCATCCTTAGTGCCAGGGTGGGAAAGTGATACTCTGAAACCCTCCTTACCAGTTGGTGGAGAGGGATCCAGAGATTTCAGGTGTTCTTCTTTCCTTTGCTTATTGATTTCACGAGAAATGAGGAAGCAATTCCTCAAGGATACCCAGCATGGATCCTAAACTCTACCTCAGCCCAGCCTGAGGCCTTTAGGCCCTTCCCCAAGAGACAATCTACAGGTAAGCTGCTAGGTGATACCACCACCTGCTTAGGGCCAGTAACTCCACCCCAACTAAGTTGAACTACAGCCAAGGGGAGTAGACTAAGTGGAGTTATTGACATCAGTAACTTGGTATTTCTGTCCAAGGAGGTGTTGTGCAGGTGACACAAGGATTTTCAGTCACCAGGTTGATACTGCCACCTGTGTCCCTGTAGGCCTGAGCCTCCACACCATTTATTAAGATTGACTGCCTGTACTTATCCATGTTAAGGGGACAAGCAGCCAAGGTGGCAAGGCAAATGCCATCAGGTGTGACAAACTGTCTTGGGTCTGTCTAATACAGTTTCTATTATGGTCCCAAAAGTGAACCCAACTACACCTTTAGTTTGACTATTGTCAGTAGTCCCTCCACTATTACCACTACTGCTAGGGGCACTAGAGTCGGATGTCTTAGTGGTGGTAGGCTCAGGGGCTTTACCTGTGCAGGACTTATCCCCTGGCCAATGGCCTTTATTTCTACACACATAGCACCAAGGCTTTTTCTGATTGTGTGAAGAGTTTGAAGAAGATGAAGAAGTTTATCCCCATCCCCAGAGGAGTGTTTTGGACCTGAAGAAGGATCTTTGTGTTTACTTTTATTCCGATGGTGGTCCTGAGATTTTTCACCATCTTTCTTTTTGATGTCTTTGTCACCCCCGTATGAGCTTTTCTGCTCACCCTTGTTCTGACCCATTTGTCTGCCTTCTTTCCCAATTCTTGGGGAGAGGTCCGATCTGAGTCCACAAGATACTGATGTAACAAGTCAGACACAATTATTCAAGATATACTCTCTCAGAATTAAGTTACACAGGCTCTCATAGTGAGTCACCGTACTGCCATTTAACCAACCTTCTAGGGCCTTCACAGAACAGTCTACAAAGTATGTCCAGTCCTGTGATGACTCCTTTCTGGTCTCTCTGAACTTAAGTCTGTACTGTTCAGTGGTTAAGCCCAGAACATCTAAGAATGCACCTTTAAGAAGTTGGTAATTATCTGCATCATCCTCTTTGACATTAAGAAGTCTGTCTCTCCCCTTGCCGGAGAAGGATAACCAAAGGATAGCAGCGCACTGTACATGAGTGTCCCTCAGAACTTTATAGGCCCTCAAGTGCAGCAAACCTCTTATAGATGTCATCACCATCCTTGTATGGAGGGACAACTTTGTGCAGATTTCTAGAATCAAAGGAAGGTTCTCTAACATTTGTATTTCTAAAACTGCTGCTTGCACCATGGGGAACTAACCCCAAACCCTGCCTCTCTTTCTCCACAGCCAGGGATTCCCTGTCTACAGCCAACTGTTGCTACATTAACCTCAGTCTGGCCTCCTCTAACCTCAGCTTTCTGAGATCACTATCTAGGGAATGGTCATCCGGGTTAGAATTATGTGAAGCCTCTGAGAGAGATAACATGAGAGTATGCAGAGGCAGACCGATCTCTCACAGGGGCCACTCTAATGAGCTGGACTCTAGGGGTGAAAGGAGGCCTACTTGTGTGTGAACCCTCCCCACTACCAGTTACACTAGGGGGCTTGTTGACAGATAGGTGTAGGAAAGTAGCATCTTGCCTGACATGTTACCCCCATTTTTACTTGTGTGTCAGTTTGTTTTTGCCTGTCTCACTGGGATCCTGCTAGCCAGGACTCTGGTGCTCAGTTTGTGGCCTGAATGTGTTCCCTGTCTGGTGCCTAATTGTGACACTGAGGCTCTGCTAACCAAAACCTCAGTGCTTATGCTCTCTCTTTAAAATTGTCACTGCAGTCTAGTGACCATTTTTACCAATTCTGATTGGCGCACTGGAACACCCTTATAATTCCCTAGTATGATAACTCGGTACCCAGGGTATTGGGGTTCCAGGAGATCCCTATGGGCTGCAGCATTTCTTTTGCAACCCATAGGGAACTCAGACAATTCTTACACAGGACTGCTACTGCAGCCTGAGTGAAATAACATCCACATTATTTCACAGCCATTATACACTGCACTTAAATAACGTATAAGTCACCTATATGTCTAACCCTCACTTAGTGAATGTTAGGTGCAAAGTTACTAAGTGTGAGGGCACCCTGGCACAAGCCAAGGTGCCCCACATAGTTCAGGGCAATTTCCCCGGACTTTGTGAGTGCAAGGACACCATTACACACGTGCACTACATATTGGTCAATACCTATATGTAGCTTCACAATGGTAACTCTGAATATGGCCATGTAACATGTCTAAGATCATGAAATAGTCCCCCATGCCAAATCTGGTATTGGGGTGCCAACCCCATGCATCCTGGGGGCTCCAGCATGGACCCCAGGTACTCCCAAACCAGCTCTCGGGTTTTCACTGCTGCTACCGGTGCTGCCAACCCACAGACAGGCTTCTGCCCTCCTGGGGTCTGGGCAACCCAGTCCCAGGAAGGCAGAACAAAGGATTTCCTCTGAGTGTGGGAGGCTGGCCTGGCTTATAGTGGGTACCTTGTGGTACTTACACCCTGTGCCAGGTCCAGTTATCCCTTATTAGTAGAATAGAGGTGCTTCTAGCAGCTTAGGCTGATAGAAGGTAGCTATGGCAAAGCAGCTTAGGCTGAACTAGGAGACATGCAAAGCTCCTACTATACCACTTGTATCATATAGCACAATATCCTAAGAAAACACAATACTCAGTTACTAAAAATAAAGGTACTTTATTTTTATGACAATATGCCAAACGTATCTCAGCGAGTACCCTCAGTTAGAAGGTAAGTAATATACACAAGTTATATATACACAAATCCAAAACAGGTAAGTAACAGTAAGAAAAGTAGTGCAAACAAGGTAGAATCACAATATGATGCAATAGGTGAACATAGGTCTAGGGGCAACACAAACCATATACTCCAAGTGGAATGCAAATCACAAATGGACCCCAGACCTATGGGAGCTTGTAGAGGGTCGCTGGGACTGTAAGAAAACAGTCAGGGTGTCCAAGATACTAGAAAGTAGGAGTACAGTTACCCTACTACCCCAAAAGGACACAATAGTCGTGATAGGGGGATTCTGCAAGAACCACAATCACCAGCAAAACACTGAAGACGGATTCCTGGACGTGAGGACCTGCAAGGCAAGGGGACCAAGTCCAAGAGTCGCGATAGTGTCCGAGGGGGCAGGAGCCCACGAAACCCCGGATGATGGTGCAAGAGGGCTGCCTCGGGGTGGAAGAAGCCAAAGATTCTGCAACAACGAAAAGGACTAGGAACTTCTCCTTTGGATGGAAGATGTCCCACGGTGTGCTGGATGTTGCAGAAATACCGCAAACAAGCCTTGCTAGCTGCAAGGGTTGTGGTAGAGGTTTTTGGGTGCTGCTGGGGACCAGGAAGGACCAGGATGTCCTCCCTTGGAGGAGGAGACAGAGGGGGCGCTCAGCAACTCCGAGCCCCCGCAGAAGCAGGCAGAACCCACAGAAGTACTGGAGCAGGCACTTAGAAAATTGGTGTAACCGGAGTCACAAAAGGAGGGTCCCACGATGTCTGAGTCCAACTCATAGGGTTGAGCACTGGAGGACGGAGTGCTGGGGACCCAGGCTAGGCTGTGCACGAAGGAATCCTTGGAGAAGTGCCCAGAAGCCAGAGCAGCCGCAAATCACGCAGTACACAGGTTTGCAGTCTAGGGTTGGGAGGCAGGGACTTACCTCCACCAAACTTGGACTGAAGGATCACTGGACTGTGGGGGTCACTTGGATCTAGCTCCTGTGTTCCAGAGACCACGCTCATCAGGATGAGGGGACCCAGAGGACCGGTGATGCGGTCTTTTGGTGCCTGCATTAGCAGGGGGAGGATTCCATCGACCCACTGGAGATTTCTTCTTGGCTTCCAGTGCAGGTTGAAGGCAGACAGCCCTCAGAGCATGCACCACCAGGAAACAGTTGAGAAAGCCGGCAGGATGAGGCGCTACAATGTTGCTGGTAGTCATCTTGCTACTTTGTTGCGGTTTTGCAGGCGTCCTGGAGCAGTCAGCGGTCGATCCTTGGCAGAAGTCGAAGAGGGAAGTGCAGAGGAACTCTGGTGAGCTCTTGCATTCGTTATCTGAAGAATACCCCAGAGGAGAGACCCTTAATGGCCAGAAAAGGAGGTTTGGCTACCAAGAAAGGAGGTTTGGCTACCAAGAGAGGTAAGAACCTATCAGGAGGGGTCTCTGACGTCACCTGCTGGCACTGGCCACTCAGAGCAGTTCAATGTGCCCCCAACACCTCTGAATCCAAGATGACAGAGGTCTGGGACACGCTGGAGGAGCTCTGGGCACCTCACCTGGGAGGTACTGGTCAGGGGAGAGGTCACTCCCCTTTCCTTTGTCCAGTTTTGTGCCAGAGCAGGGCTGGGGGAGCCCTGAACTGGTGTAGACTGGCTTATGCAGAGATGGGCACCATCTGTGCCCATCAAAGCATTTCCAGAGGCTGGGGGAGTCTACTCCTCCGCAGCCCTTCACACCGCTTTCCAAAGGGAGAGGGTGTAACACCCTCTGAGGAAATCCTTTGTTCTGCCTTCCTGGGCCAGGGCTACCCAGACCCCAGGAGGGCAGAATCCTGTCTGGGTGGTTGGCTGCAGCAGCTGCAATGGAAACCCCGGAAAGGCAGTTTGGCAGTACCCGGGTTCTGCGCTAGAGACACAGGGATCATGGAATTGTCTGGCCAATACCAGAATGGTATTGGGGTGACAATTTCATGATCTTACACATGTTACATGGCCATGTTTGGAGTTATCATTATGACTCTAAACATAGGTTGTGACCTATGTGCAGTGCACGCGTGTAATGGTGTCCCCGCACTCACAAAGTTCGGGGAATTTGCCCTGAACGATGTGGGGGCACCTTAGCTAGTGCCAGGGTGCCCACACACTAAGTAACTTGGCACCTAACCTTCACCAAGTGAGGGTTAGACATATAGGTGACTTATAAGTTACTCATGTGCATTGAAAAATGGCTGTGAAATAACGTGGACGATATTTCACTCAGACTGCAGTGGCAGGCCTGTGTAAGAATTGCCTGAGCTCCATATGGGTGGCAAAAGAAATGCTGCAGCCCATAGGGATCTCCTGGAACCCCAATACCCTGGGTACCTCAGTACCATATACAAGGGAATTATATGGGTGTACCAGTGTGCCAATGAGAATTGGTAAAATTAGTGACTAGCCTGCAGTGACAATTTTAGAAAGCAGAGAGAGCATAAACACTGAGGTTCTGGTTAGCAGAGCCTCAGTGATAGTTAGGCGCCACACAGGGAACCCATATAGGCCACAAACGTATGAGCACTGGGGTCCTGGCTAGCAGGATCCCAGTGACACATATCAAACACACTGACAACATAGGGTTTTCACTATGAGCACTGGGCCCTGGCTAGCAGGGTCCCAGTGAGACAGTAAAAACACCCTGACATACTCCCAAACAGGGCTGCTGTCCTAAGTGTTGTGAGGCAGTGCAGGGTTACTGCACTAACGTTTCTCTGGGAGGGTTGGAGGGATGCTCCATGTTAACTAAAATGGTGCACTTTTTCTCACCAATATTAGTTATCCCACAGAGAGGTACTTCCACCTCAGGGAGTACAGCTGTGCTAGCTGATGGTTCCCTTGGTACAGGGACCACCCCAGGAGAGGTTTCTCCCACCACAGGAATGGTATCCTTAATGGCAGGGTGGGTAGGGGATACTTTGATGCCCTTTTTACCTGTTGAAGTATCCTGAGTTTTCAGGCCTTTTTCTCTCCTTTGCTTTTTCATTTCAGCTGAAATGAGAGGAAGCAATTCCTCACGGACACCCAGGATAGCTGCATGGGTATTAAACTCTACCTCAGCCCAACCTGAGGCCTCTAGGTCATTACCTAAGAGACAGTCTACAGCTAAGTTAGGTGATACTACCACCTGATTAGGGACAGTAACTCCACCCCAACTAAACTGAATTATAGTTAAGGGAAGAAACTTAGTGGAGTTATGGACATCAATAATCTTGTACAGTTGTCCAATGATGTGGTGTTCAGGAGATACTAGGTTTTCAATCACCAAAGTGATACTGGCACCTGTGTCCCTGTAGGCCTGAGCCTCAACACCATTTATTGAAACTGTTTGCCTGTATTTATCTATTGTAAGGGGACAAGCAGCCAGTGTGGCAAGGCCAATGCCACCAGGTGTGACAAACTGTCTTGGGACTGACTACCCCAGTTTCTATGATGGACCCATAAGTGAACCCAACTACACCCTTATTTTGACTGTTGCCAGCAGTCCCAGCACTATTACCACTACTGCTAGGGGCACTAGAGTTTGATGTATTAGTGGTGGTAGACTCAGGAGGTTTACCTGGGCAGGATTTATCCCCTGGCCAATGGCCTTTATTTTTACACACATAGCACCAAGGCTTTTTAATGTGTGTGGATTGAGAAGAGGAAGAAGTTGATTTATCCCCACCCCATGAAGAGTGTTTAGGATTTGAAGAAGGATCTTTAGTTTTACCTTTATCCCTATGCTTATCCTGAGATTTCTCACCATCTTTCTTCTTGCCATCCTTGTCACCTCCTGTATGAACTTTTCTGTTCACTCTTGTTCTGACCCATTTGTCTGCCTTCCTTCCCAATTCTTGGGGAGATGTCAGATCTGAGTCTACCAAGTACTGGTGCAACAAATCAGACACACAATTGTTAAGAATATGCTCTCTCAGGATCAGATAATACAGGCTTTCATAGTCAGAAACTTTACTGCCATGCAACCAACCTTCCAAGGCCTTCACTGAACAGTCCACAAAATCTGTCCAGTCTTGAGAGGACTCTTTTCTGGGGTGTCTGACTTAATCCTGTATTGTTCAGTGGTTAAGCCAGATCCATCCAAGAGTGCATCCTTCAAAACTTTGTAATTAATGGCATCACTTTCTCTGACAGTAAGGAGCCTATCCCTACCCTTTTCAGTGAAAGATAGCCACAAGATAGCAGCCCACTGCCTTTGAGGGACCAACTGTACCATACAGGCCATCTCAAATGCAGCAAACCACTTTTTAATGTCACCCCCTCCTTGTAAGGGGGACTATCTTATGCAGGTTTCTAGAATCTTGCTCTCTAACAGGATTACTATCTGAAACACTGCTGCTGCCACCGTGGGGAACTAACCCCAATCTCTCTTTCCCTCTGTCTTTGGATTTCCTGTCTAAGACCAGCTGCTGCTTTTTAAGCTTCAGTCTGGTCTCTTCCAACCTCAGCTTTCTGAGTTCCCTTTCCATTAAGTTATCCTCCGGGTGGGTGATTTGGGAATGTTTGGACACAGAGGAAATGTGGGAATTTTCAGGGGGAGACCTGTCCCTAACTGTCTTGACCCTAGTAACCTGGCCTCTAGGAGTGAAAGATGCCCTACTGGTGTGGGACCCTCTAACACTACCAGTGTTACTAGGTGCCCTGCTAGGGGACAGGACTTTGTAAGAACCCTCCCCAGATTCTTCAGGGAACTCCTCTGAGTCTGATTGGAAAGCGTCTTCCTTTCTACCCTCTCCTGAGATGGGCCAGACTGGTTCTGGCCATCTTCAATGAGCATGTTAAAGAGAAACTGTTTTGTAGGATTCTTACCTATACTTAAACCTCTTTCCAGGCAGAGACCCCTCAAACGTTTGTAGTTTAGACTCTCATATGTTGCATTAACAGTTTTGGGAGTGGGCTCTACTGAAGACATGATAGTAAAGGTTTAAGGATAGTGAGAGAAAAAGTTTTAGAACTTTAGAAAGCACAGAGAAAAAAAACTTTCAAACTTTGGGAAAACTTTTAGAAGTTTTCAAAACTTTTCAGAAACTTTGTTAAAAGTTTTAGAGTTTAAAAGTAAACAGTTTTGGTTAAGTGTACATATACTTAACTATTTGGTATATGATTTTCTTGAAAAGTACCAAATGACAAAGTGGTAAAGCAGTTACAATGACTTATCCCACAGCTGCACCACCAATGTAGGAGGCTGGCCTGGCTTATAGTGGGTACCTTGTGGTACTTACACCGTGTGCCAGGTCCAGTTATCCCTTATTAGTAGAATAGAGGTGTTTCTAGCAGCTTAGGCTGATAGAAGGTAGCTATGGCAAAGCAGCTTAGGCTGAACTAGGAGACATGCAAAGCTCCTACTATACCACTTATATGATATAGCACAATATCATAAGAAAACACAATACTCAGTCACTAAAAATAAAGGTACTTTATTTTTATGACAATATGCCAAACGTATCTCAGTGAGTACCCTCAGTTAGAAGGTAAGTAATATACCCAAGTTATATATACACAAACCCAAAACAGGTAAGTAACAGTAAGAAAAGTAGTGCAAACAATGTGGAATCACAATAGGATGCAATAGGTGAACATAGGTCTATGAGCAACACAAACCATATACTCCAAATGTAGAATGCGAATCACGAATGGACCCCAGACCTATAGGTGCTTGTAGAGGGTCGCTGGGACTGTAAGAAAACAGTCAGGGTGTCCAAGATACCCCACCCCAAGACCTAAGAAAGTAGGAGTAAAGTTACCCTACCACCCCAAAAGGACACAATAGTCGTGATGGGGGATTCTGCAAGAACCACAAGCACCAGCAAAACACTGAAGACGGATTCCTGGACATGAGGACCTGCAAGGCAAGGGGACCAAGTCCATGAGTCGCAATAGTGTCCGGGGGGGCAGGAGGCAATGAAACCCTGGATGATGGTGCAAGAGAGCTGCCTCGGGGTGGAAGAAGCCAAAGATTCTGCAACAACGAAAAGGGCTAGGAACTTCTCCCTTGGATGAAAGATGTCCCACAGCGTGCTGGATGTTGCAGAAGTGTTTCCACGCAGAAATACCGCAAACAAGCCTTGCTAGCTGCAAGGGTTGTGGTAGAGGTTTTTAGGTGCTGCTGGGGACCAGGAAGGACCAGGATGTCCTCCCTTGGAGGAGGAGACAGAGGGGGCGCTCAGCAACTCAGAGCCCCCGCAGAAGCAGGCAGCACCCGCAGAAGTACCTGAGCAGGCACTTAGAAGATTTGTGAACCGTAGCTGGCTCAGAGTCACAAAGGAGGGTCCCACGACGTCGGAGGCAGTCTTTAAAAAGACTGACAAAATGGCACTGTAAAATGTTGCAAATTTGACCACCATTTTTTCGGGCCTCCCTGCATCGGAAAGCCCCCTGCATACATTATGGGGGTCATTCTAACTCTGGCGGTCCAAGACCGCCAGGGCTAAAATGACGGGGGCACCGCCAACAGGCTGGCGGTGCCCCGCTGGGCATTCTGACCGCAGCGGTTCGGCCGCGGTCAGAAGTGGAAAACCGGCGGTCTCCCGCCGGTTTTCCGCTGCCCAAATGAATCCTCCATGGCTGCGCCGCCATGGAGGATTCTGACACCCCAGTTCTCCCGCCAGGAACAGGATGGCGGTATGGGGTGTCGCGGGCCCCTGGGGGCCCCAAAAAGAATTTCAGTGTCTGCTTTGCAGACACTGAAATTCGCGACAGGTGCAACTGCACCCGTCGCACCTTCCCACTCTGCCGGCTCAATTCTGAGCCGGCGTCCTCGTGGGAAGGGTGTTTTGCACTGGGCTGGCGGGCGGCCTTTTGGCGGTCGCCCGCCAGCCCAGTGCAAAACCCAAAATACCCTCAGCGGTCTTTCGACCGCGGAGCGGTATTTTGGAGGGGGGAACTCTGGCGGGCGGCCTCCGCCGCCCGCCAGGGTTAGAATGACCCCCTATGTCTGGTCATGCATAATGTGGTACAAGGGTTTACAAAGTGACGCAATGCAAGCATTGCGCCACTTTGTAAATATGGCTCAGGAGAAAGGCCTCCTTAATACTGCCTTAGCATTAAAAAAAATTATGCTAGGGTAGCACAAGGTGGTGTTAGGGGCTTGTAAGTAGTTCTGTCTTTCCCGCATTACATTTAAGCTGATGGTGAGTCATCCATTGAAAGACTGCTGACAGACAGGATCAGATTTTTTCCCAGGGGAACAATTCTTCCCTGCCCCAGGTGAAAAGTAGCTGGGTGTCATAAGCAAAGAGATTATTTTAGCTTCCCAGGCTTCAGCCTGGAAAGCAAGAGGGGTGAGATAAATATTGAATAGAGTGGGGCTCAAAGCCGAACCTTGCGGTACTCCTACCTGGAGATCACATGACCCAGAAGAAAAAGGAGGGCACCACATCTATTTACCTCTACCCTTGACATGTGCACACTATAAGACACTCTAATGTTACTAAAATAATGTATTTCATAGGAGACTGTTTATTAATTTTGTTAGGTACACTCAGGATTCCATACAGAATATATGTTGTCTCTGACTTTATAAAGTGAAAATATTCCAAAGACATTTTAATTACAGTATAATCTTGGGTCAATATTTACTCCCACTTCCTCAATGAAGCGGTTTTGCAGTACGGAATGCCTAAATTTAAATGTAAAATATTTTAGATTATAATTGGAAATGCCTCTGAACAGAAGCTAACAATGGATTTACAATAAGCTACCAATTTCTGATTCTACTCAGATTGTACGTCTACATAAAACCCACAAAAAAGATATCTGTTTTAATTTCAAATAGTTTCAGTGCTAGTGCATGTTACTAAATTAATTAGTCTAGGTGAAAATTAATTTTGAGCACTTACAACTAATTTCCTTTAGTACTTGTTTATTCATGCACATTGTGGCATTTGAGAGAATTTGCAGACAAGAAAAAAAGTTTATTCTGTGTATTCTTTAACTACCTTTGCTTCTGGTTGTGCCTATTGACTGCTTTTTTCTCAAGTTTGTAGAGTACAACTGCTCTATTACTTACCGGTAATCTTCATTACCCCGGGTCCTGTTGTCCTCATCCAATTCTTCACAAAGTGGAGATAATCTATCTCCACAAAAGAAAAAAGAACACAAGGAATGCTGGATCCCCTACCCCACCCCCTTCCCTAGGTAGTACTTAAGTGCACTTACCCAGCATTTCTCCTGTTCTTTTTTTTTTTGGTCTTCCGACAGAATGGGCTCGAAGATTAAGGGTACTGTTCCTGCTGGAGTTGTCTTTCCTTTTTGTGGCATCCCTCGACCTGCTGGGCTTGCTGAGGGCCGCCTGTGAGCCCTTTGGCCTGCTGTGTGGGTGGAGGGTTACTGTTGTGCCACTCGGTTAGCTTGGCCTGTGGGGTCTGCTTTTTGATGTGGATGGGAGAGCCTGGTGATGTTGGGACACACCACTTCCGTTCCAAGTTCCTACAATGGGCGGAATGCTTTTGCCTGGAGGAAACAGGAAGTCTGATGCATGTCTGACTTCCTGTGGCACCGGGAGGTTCTGGGCAGGCGTACGGGGCATGCAGCCAGACTCTTGAGACAGCCGGTTTGGACAGCTTGCGGAAAGATATTTTGGGGATAGGGGCCCAGGGGTGAGCACTGCTTGGAGGCAGCTTTCTATTTGGATTCTATTTGCCCTGATTGCTCTGTTTTTCCTGCCTGTTTGTTTGGTGGATATTGGGAACGTGCTGTGTACCATAGGGAAGCATTCCAATAAACAGACACTTGGAGGTGTCCTCTGCTTCTTCCTCATCCTCCCCTCCCCGTTCTCACTCACCTTCTTGGCTGTCTAGACATGGTGCTGAGGAGGCTCACCTTAAAGGCCTTAGTAAGGAAACCTTATTGGAGATGGGGGCTGGTGGCAAGAGGAGTGTTCCAAATTTGGAACAACCTCCCTCATCTAGTTCTTTTGGTCTTTTTTTCTGTCGTGGAGATAGATTATCTCCACTTTGTGAGGAATGGGATGAGGACTAGAGGGACCTGGGAATAATGTAACTAACAATGGAGATTGTCCGGACATATAGGCCCTCATTATGACATTGGCAGTATTTTGCCAATGGCGTCATGCTGACTGCCGGCAACATACCGCTGAGGAGGCGAACATCTGTCATATTATGGGTACTGCCGGATATCCGCCACACTGTGGTCGGATATCCGGCATTAACCATGCTGGCGAATGGCGGTGCTACCACCTGCACCACCCCGCAAGTTGGATGACGCCAGCAGTATAAAGACCATTAGTACGGCCTGGCCGTATCCTGCTGGCGGGGTGCTGCCAGCGGTGGCAGCACCCCTTCCCGTTCCCTGCCGGACGACCTCCTTGCTGGACAAGGTAAGTCGGGAGTTCGACAGGGGAGGAGGTGGGAGGATGGGGGGTGTTGAGTGTGTGGTGTCTGCGTGTGTATGAATGTGTGTGCGAATGGGACTGTGTTGTGGTGTATGCATGGTTGTATGCATGTGAGTGAATGCATGTATGAATGTTAAAGTGAGTGCGTGTCTGCATGTCAGTGTATCCGCGTGAGTATGAGTGTTTGGATGTTTGTGTTTGTGTGTATGGATGTGTGAGTATCTGTGAGTGGATGCGTGTATGGATGAGTGGATGCGTGTCTGGAAGTGTAGGTGAATGGGTGGATGCGTGGTGCATGTGGGTGTCTGTGTGCATATATGTGGGGATGGGGAGTGGGGGCCATCATGTAAGTAGGAGGGGTGTAGGGTGGGGGCGCTATGTGAGTAGGGGGGTGCTGTGACTGGGGGGGGGGGGTCAGGTGGTTGCTGGGGGGGCCGTGTACCGGTGACAGGGAAGGAGTTCCCGGTCACTGGTAGCCCTACCGTCATGGTCTTTGTGGTGGTGCTACTGGCACGGAAACCATGGTGGTAGGCTGGCTTATAATACTGCCGGCAGTACTCTGTGGTCCGCCGGGTCGAAGATGAACATCTCTGGCCCAGCAGTTCATACCGCCATAGCAGTATGAATGGAGATGTGGCAGGTGGCCAGTGACAAACTCACTACACTCATTATGTGGCCGTCTTCATGTCCAGCCTGTTGGCAGTGATACCGCCAGATTAACTCTGGGGGTCGGAAGACCGCCAGGGTCATAATGAGGGCCATAGTGTAATGTACTGAAAGTGACAGGAAGTGATGATTCATACACTAAACAATCATTGGCAAAGCTAGTAGGTTTGATGCTTGCACTAGAGCTCTGCCAAAAGCATTAAAACATTGCCAGCAACAGTGCAAAGTAATAAATAAAAAGGACTGCCTGGCATGCACAATGCATGGATGAGATACATTTTTGACAATGTCATGACAGAGTATACTTTCAGATGTAAAATAGTCAATCAAGCAGTTCAATAAAGACATCCAGAAAGCTAATGGAAGGAAGTTGAGACTGAAGCACTCAAATGGGTGTGGCCAAACTGTAACTGGCAATGTCTCAAGGCAATGGCTAGAGGCTGACCAGAGACGTCAGTTGCTGAAGAAAGCTCAACCAAAGCTCCTTATTGTAGGTTATGTGAATTTATATAGTGCATGGCTACCCGTGGGATTCCCAGCGCTGTGAGCTCGGACACTTGCAGTCGATATATGGAGAGGAAAAGGACTATGCCTTAAAAAGCCATGTTTTCAGGACCTTCCTGAAAGTTAATTCATGGTTGTTTATGCGTAGGCTCAATGGTAAGGTGTTCCATAACTTTGCCCCCTGATAAGCTAGGGATCTTCCCCCCATCTGGCCTTCTTCACTCTAGAGATCACCGCTAAATATGCTGTGGAGGACCTAAGCGTCCTGCTTGGTAGGTAGAAGGAGGCTAGTGACCTCAGTAATGTTGGACCTCTATTGTGCAATGTTCTATGAATGTGGCATAGCGTCTTAAATTCTATCCGTTTGACCACAGGCAGCCAGTGGAGAGAGGAAATTCCTGCTTTTGCTGATTCGCGTCTTGGAATGTTTAGAAGCAGGTGGGCTGCGGCATTCCGAATTACTTGCAACTTTTTAACCACATATCCAGGCGTTCCAATATACATAGCATTTCCATAATTCAGACGTGAACCAATCAAGGCCTGTATAATGATCCTTTGGCTACTAAAGGTAGGATTGTAAAAATCTTCCTCAAAAGCCTAAGGATGCCAAAAGAGGTGGCGGAGACTTTGGTAGTCATTACAACCTTGGCAGACGGTGTTAAAGCGGCGGTAAGACCGCCAACAGGCCAGCGGTAAAAAAATAGCAATTACGACTGTGGCGGAAACCACCAACAAAGACAGCCACTTTAACACTCCGATCGCCACGGCGGTACAAACAAACAGCGCGGCGGTCACAGCCAACAGACAGGCGGGAGACAATGTACCGCCCAAACTATTATGATAGGCCAATCTGCCACCTTTTCCGGGGCGGATTCACCGTGGATAAAAACACAGCGGAAACAGGAATTTCGAAGGGAAAACGCTCACCTCTACACACTCCACAAGGCACAAGGACACCATGGAACTGGAACTCCAAATCCTACCTGCGATAGTCTTCCTGCTCCTCTACCAGGAGCACGAACGCCGGCAGCGAAGACCACGGTGAGCACTGCACCTACAACACAGGGGAGGCAAAAAACAGGGACACACAAACGCAACACCCCCACCCCCACCCACTACAACACACACACTAATGCATATCAATACATCACAATTACACCCCCAAACACCCCCAGAAGAATGCAAAGACCAAAGAAAATGAGTGTAACCATCGGAATATATTACAAACAAGTAGGCAGAAATATATATATATATATATATATATATATATATATATATATATATATATATATATATATATATATATATATATATATATATATATACATACACCATGTACAAAATATATACCAGGTATAGTAGTCCAGGTACTGCACAAAAAGTCCGTGGAACACTGGGACCACACGGTATGGGCGAGGCCCACACAAGACCCCGACCATGACGGAGAGAACACTGCAGGGGCATCAGAGCAAGAAAACAGGCACCTCAGGGGGAGGGAAAGGGGGGGCACCTCAGCCGCTTGAGTGCACGACGCCAAATCCACGAGGGGGCCACATGCCCACTGTTCCATCCTGGGGAGTGCAAAGCCACAGTCTCTCTAGTCTCAAGTGGGTGGTTTGCCCACTGTTCAATCCTGGGGAGTGCAAAGCCAGTCTCAAGTCTCTACCGTGGGTGGTTTGCCCACTGTTCAATCCTGGGGAGTGCAAAGCCACAGTCTCTCAAGTGGATAACAGTCTCCACTGGTTCTGGAGGGGGCATGGTGCCCAGAGTGCTTCATCCTGTTTAGGACAGAGGTAGTGGATGGATGTCTCCACTGGTTCTGGAGGGGGACTAGTGCCCAGAGTGCATCATCCTGTGAAGGACAGAGGTAGTGGATGTATGTCTCCACTGGTTCTGGAGGGGACTGGTGCCCAGAGTGCTTTATCCTGTGAAGGACAGAGGTAGCGGATGGATCTCTCCACTGGTTCTGGAGGGGGACTGGTGCCCAGAGTGCATCACTCAACCCGTGACGGACCCAGTTGGGTCAGTGCCCCTGCCGCTCATGGGCTATCGGTGTGTGAGTTGGCGGTGCCCTGTTCTGCGGGGCTTGAGTTGGCGGTGCCCTGTTCTGCGGGGCTTGAGTTGGCGGTGCCCTGTTCTGCGGGGCTTGAGTTGGCGGTGCCCTGTTTTGCGGGGCTTGAGTTGGCGGTCCTTCATGGCCCAGCGGGGCTGGTGCTGGCGGTCCTTCATGGCCCAGCGGGGCTGGTGCTGGCGGTCCTTCATGGCCCAGCTGGGCTCGGGCTGGCCGTGGCCTGCTGGGCTGGGGCTGGCGGTGGCCTCCTGGGCAGCTGGGCTGGGGCTGGCGGTGGCCTCCTGGGATGATGGCGGTCTTCTCCGCCGTGCAGCTCTTCCCAGACTTGCCGGGTTTCTTGTGGCCCCTCCCCACCTTGGAAGGTGTCACAGCTGACGCCACACTCCCAACGGGACCCCTGGGAGTGGCTTTGGTGGCTGGAGTCTTCCCCCTCTCCTGCCGGGCACTGGCCAACTTCTGATGCTTCACAGGTGGGGGACTGTCTGTGCTGTGGCTCCGTGCCACACTGGCTGTCCTGGTGGCCGGTGCACTTCACATACCGGTGACTACAGGCACCACTGGTCCCAGAGATGTTTTGGCTGAGGTGCAACTTCGGGACCTATGAGATGGGTGGGGGAGGTGTGGGAAAGGTCAAGGGTGGACAGGAAAAGTTTTTTGGACACACTGGGACGGGTAGCTGGAGGGGGTTTGGGAGTGGAGGAAGAGGTGGTGGTAGTAGGAGGTGTACGTTTGGTGACTTTGGGTGAAGGTGCATGCACTGGAGGCTGTCGTGAGGTGGATGGCTGTTGGGGGGGGGGGTGTGTGTGGCTGCGTTTGTGTATCTTGGGAGGGGGCATCAGACACACTGGGAGAGGACAGGGGACGTGTGAATGGTACTGGGGGTGGTGACTGAACGTGAGCGGGTGTGCTGGTGAGGGACGTAGTGGCTGTAGAGGTAGTGCATGCAGGTGTGAGTGTAGACGAGACTGGGAGGGAGATGACGAGGGGGGGGACACAGTGGAGGCAGTGGATGTTGGTGTGTCTGCATGTGTGTTGCTTGCGTGAGTGCCGGTGGGATGTGTGGTGCTTATGTTTGCCTGAGCTTCCCTTGTGTGTTGTGTGTGCAGGCTGGTCTGATGGTGTGCTTGGGATAGGCAGAGGTACAGGGAATTGGGTCGGGTGGTGAAGTTGGAGGGGGGAGGCTAGAGACGAGGACAATGGCTGCCATCAGTGCTGAGGCCAGAGTTTGAAAAGCTCGGTGAAGGGCCGCCTGACCAGAATGAATGCCCTCCAGGAATGCATTAGTTTGTTGCAACTGCCTTTCTACACCCTGGATGGCATTCAAAATGGTAGACTGCCCAACAGTGAGGGACCTGAGGAGGTCAATGGCCTCCTCACTGAGTGCAGCAGGGGTGACTGGGGCAGGGCCTGAGGTGCCTGGGGCGAAGGTGATGCCCACCCTCCTGGGTGAGCGGGCACGGAGCGAAGGCTGAGGGGCTGCTGGGAGGGTGGTGCTGGTAGGGGGGGGTGGCATCTGTACCTGTAGATGCGCGGGGAACAGATGTTGCCGCCACCACAAGGGAGCTGCCATCAGAGGACGAGTCCATGTCGCTGGTGTCAGCTCCTGTCCCCGCCGTGGAGCTCCCCTGGCCTACCATCCCACTGGTGAATTCCGAGTCCGTAGTCTCGCCCTCCAGGGCCATGTGGGATGCAGCTCCCTCCTGCTCCGGTGCCACTGCTCCTCCGCCTGATGTTGCTAATGCACACAAGAACAGGGAGACCACAAAAAGGGGGGGGGACGACAGAAGAAAGACATGTTGAGTGCATGGATTACCGCTACCGTTGGTGGACACGACAGACACAGAAGCCCCCTGCACTACGAAGTGCTCTTGGGCTCCACTGTTCAATTCTTGGGAAATGGCCTACAAGGCTATGGACGACATCTCCACACATAGATGACCCAGGGGCATGAATAGCTGTACTTAACACTCTACAGAGGTGGGCTGGGGTGCCACATGGCCTGCCTTAGAGGGGCCTTGCCTACAGAACTCGCCCTGGCCTAGGGAAACCCACAGCCCTCCTCCCCACCCAGACAACTCCACTGCGCGCAAAGTGAGCAGAATGAGAGTGTACTCACCCCCTTGTGTCTGCTGTGATGCCCTCAAGCGCCCATCCAACTCCGGGTAGGCCACCGCCAGGATCCTGAACATCAGGGGGGTCATGGTGCGATGGGCACCCCTCCCACGTTGGGAGGCCATCCCCAGCTGAGCCTCCGCCGTCTTCTTGCTCCAGTGGCGAATGTCCTCCCATCTTTTCCGGCAGTGGGTTCTCCGTCTGTGGTAGACCCCCAGGGTCCGGACTTCCTTGGCGATGGCACGCCAAATATCTTTCTTCTGGTGGGCGCTGACCTACATGAAATGTACAGGGGAAGAAGAGAACTCATTACCAACTGCACCGTCAAAGTGATTGGCCCCCAGCCCTACCCTTGCCATGTGGCACATGCATTCACAGTCTTTCATGCACGCAGCACTCTGCCCCCTTCTTTCTTACATCCAGCCCTCTCCACACAGGCATAGCCCATACAACATGCTCCCTGTGTACTCACCTGTTTGTCTGGAGGACCGTAGAGTAGCGTGTACTGGGGGAGGACCCCATCCACGAGCTTCTCCAACTCCTCCGATGTGAAGGCAGGGGCCCTTTCCCCAGACGCACAAGCCATTGTCTCTTCCAGACCAAGGTCACAGCAGCACTTGCAGTTTAGGTCCTCTCCTGTCGAAGATCAGGTGTCGAGTGATTGAACAGATAGAAAATGGCGGTCACGTCCGCGGCGGTGCGCACCGTCACCACCGGCGTACATCGTCATTGGCTCGTGGGACCCATAGGGTCCAATGTTAACCAATGCAGCATTGCGCTGCGGTCTTCGACAGCCTACCGCGACGGTGTAAAACGCCAGCACAGTTACCTCACATCCCATTGTTCCACTTTAGAGGTCAGACAGCCACCATTTCAGGGGCCCACATGGCTTCATTTTCAACTGCGTCACACATCTAGGCCTAGACTCAACACACATACAGGCCACCTTTTGTGTATGATTGGTGTTCTGGGTAAACTGTGGGTACGTACCTCTGAGTTGTTTGACTCTGTGCTTGCTGTTGTCCTTCATAGGCACCGTCCGCTGGGACATGTGAGGAGATGGCGGCATCCTCCGGTGTACCGACCGTTGGTGGACCTGTCGACAATGGATTCGTTTTTCCTCCGGTGGAGGATTTGCCTACAGTGAAAGGTGATTTCTATGCCCAGGGACATATCCCCAACATCATAGGTGCCATTGATGGGTCCCATGTGGCTTTGGTCCCCCCCCCCCCCCCCCCACAGGAGTGAACAGGTGTACAGAAACCGGAAGAGTTATCATTCTATGAATGTACAGATGGTATGTTTGGCAGACCAGTACATCTCCCATGTGAATGCCATGTGCCCTGGCTCAGTGCATGACGCCTACATCCTGCGGAATAGCAGCATCCCTTATGTGATGGGTCAACTCCAGAGGCACCGTGTGTGGCTATTAGGTGAGCACCTGGAAGCAAGTCAGTGGGAATGGTTGTCTGGGTCTGGGGTTATCCCTCCAGGTTAGTGTGTGTCTAACAGTTGCCCCTCGCCATTTGCAGGTGACTCTGGTTACCCCAATCTGTCATGGCTACTGACCCCAGTGAGGAATCCCAGGACAAGGGCAGAGGAATGCTACAATGAGGCCCATGGGCGAACTAGGAGGGTGATCGAGCAAACCTTCGGCCTCCTGAAGGCCAGGTTCAGGTGCCTCCATATGACCGGTGGATCCCTATTCTACTCACCAAAGAAGGTGTGCCAGATCATCGTGGCCTGCTGTATGCTTCTCAACTTGGCTTTGCGACGCCAGGTGCCTTTTCTGCAGGAGGATGGTCCAGATGGCGGTGTTGCAGCTGTGGAGCCTGTGGACAGTGATGAGGAGGAAGCAGAGGAAGAAGACATGCACAACAGGGACTCAGTGATCCTGCAATATTTCCAGTGAGACACAGGTAGGAATACAAACCTGCCTACTACATGTACTTTGACACTACTACCTCTCTCCTGTCTGTCGTTTTCACCCAGTGTATGGTCACGGAGTTGTCACTTTCCCTTACGATTTCACAGATGTGGGTCCCACTGTGTGACATCTGCTTAGATTCCTCATGGACTAGAGCTGTGTGACATAGGTATGTTGGCATTACTATTTAAACATTTTGTCACTAATTGATAATACACTATTTCGAAATCACAGACAGACTCCAGATCATTTTGTGCTTTAGGTGTGTTTATTTAAATGCTCAATATTGGAGGGGGAAGTTAATTAGTAAGGGGTGATGGCGGAGGAGTGTCCATGTTAGAGTCCAGTCTATTAGTCTCACAGGTGCATTGCCCATATGGGCTTAGGAAGTGGAGCTGGGGCAGTTTAATTATGGACAGGGTGACAAAGTGGGACAGTAGGATGACAATCAGGGTAGTCTCATTTCTTGGCAGGGGTCTTGGCATCATTCTGTCTTTATCCTGGATCTCAGGTACCGTTTGCGGGGTGGTTCTCTCTGCAGGGTGTGGGGTGCTGGTGTGGTGGTCCTGTGGCGGGGTGTCCTGTCCACTAGCGCCGGCGGAGGTGGTGGGCAGTTCATCGTCCATGCTAGTGTCAGGAGCCCCTTGTAGTGCCAGTGTCCCTTCTGGTGTTAAGTAGTTCCTTCACCACCCCTACAATGGTGCCCAGGTTGGAGCTGATGGTTCTGAGTTCCTCCCTGAAGCCCATATACTGTTCCTCCTGCATGCGCTGGGTCTCCTGAAACTTGGCCAGTACCGTTGCCATAGTCTCCTCGGAGTGGTGGTAGGCTCCCATGATGGAGGAGAGGGCCTCGTGGAGAGTGGGTTCCCTTGGCCTGTCCGCCCCCTGTCGCACAGCAGCCCTCCCAGTTCCCCTGTGCTCCTGGGCCTCCGTCCCCTGGACCGTGTGCCCACTACCACGGACTCCAGGTCCCTGTTGTTGTTGGGGTGGTGGGTTATCTTGGGTTCCCTGTAGTGGTGGACACACAGCTGATTGACGTGTCCTGGGGACGGAAGTATGGGTCCTCTGGGTGGGTGCTGTGCTGGTGTTTCCAGAGGGGGGAATGTCTGTGGTGGCCTGTGCCTGTGTGACGGGAACCGACTGTCCAGAGGTCCCCGATGGTCCGGGCTGGTCATCTAGATCCAGTTGGACAGAGGTGCTGTCATCACTGTGGGCCTCTTCTGTTGGTGTATGGACATGTGTGGACCCTCCTGTCCGGTGACATTGGGTAGGGGTCCTGCAGGGGTATAAAAGGAGGTTTATTAAATCTGTGTGTGTAATGGTGTGCAATGGGTGGGTGACGGTGTACCCCAGTGCTAGCATTCCTGTGTTGGAGCTTGTGTGATGATGGTTTAGGGGGGTGTATGCGTATGTGCAGTGGGCATGCTTTGGTGTTGGGTGTCCATGCTTTGTTGTTGCATGCAGGGCTTGGTGTTGGGATGTGTGGTTTGTGATGTTGGGACATATGTGAGGAGTTGGGGTGCTGGGGGTGAGGGTGGGGGTGGGGGTATGTGATAGCATGCAGGTAGGGTGGGGGATGTAATATTAAAGCTTTGTCTTACCAGAATCCATTCCTCCACCTACTCCTGCGAGGCCCTCAGGATGCATAATCGCCAAGACCTGCTCCTCCCATGTTAGTTGTCGGGGAGGAGGTGGGAGTCCGCCGCCAGTCCGCTGAACCGCCAGGTGGTGTCTTGAGACCACGGAACGCACCTTACCCCGTAGGTCGTTCCACCTCTTCCTGATGTCCTCCCAATTTCTTGGGTGTTGTCCCACTGCATTGACCCTGTCTACTATTCTTAGCCATAGCTCCATCTTCCTAGCTATGGAGGTGTGCTGCACCTGTGATCCGAATAGCTGTGGCTCTACCTGGACGATTTCCTCCACCATGACCCTGAGCTCCTCCTCCGAGAACCTGGGGTGTCTTTGCTGTGCCATGGGGTGGTGTAGGTGATGTGTGGGATGGAGTGTGTGGTGATAAGTGTGGTGATGTGTAGTGGTGTGTTATGTGGAAGTTGTGTGGGTGATGGTGTGTGCCTTTGGATACTGTTGTTCTTGCTGGTGGTCTCTCTGGCCTTTCGGAATTTTTGGTAGTAGGGGTTTGTGGGTGATGTCGGTGTGTGTTTTATATTGTAATGGGTGTGTGGGAGTGGTGTGTGTATGTGTATCAGATGTGTGTATTTTGAATTGTCCAATGTTGCTGTGTTTTGTAAGAGTGTGTGTATTTTGAGCGCGGCGGTGTGTACCGCCAATGGAATACGGCGGTTGAAAGACCGCCGCGTGGATTCGTGTGTCGTGATAGTGTGGGCGTATTTCTGTTGGCGTGACGGTGGAGGTTTTGTTTTCGCCAGTTTATCACTGACCTTTGGTGTGGCGGACTTGTGTGGGTGTCTGACTTATGGCGGATTCCAAGATGTGGGTCATAATAGCTGTGGCGGAATTCCGCAGCCGTGTGTTGGCGGTCTTCTGCACGGCGGTAAGCGCCTTTTACCGCCAATGTTGTAATGACCGCCTTTATTAGCTTGATACATCATATATAGTTGCGTATTGAGCCATACCCCCAGACTCTTAATGAGTGTTTTGGGGGCTGGCAAGTTTCCTAGGCTCTCCATAATAGATGGATTAGAAATGGATAGTGAGTGATTTACAAATATCACTTCTGTCTTATTGTCATTAAGTTTCAACTTACTTGGGGACATCCATGCCGCTACTGCTTGGAGGCATGGCCCCAATGTAGGGCCATTAGTACTAGGGTCATTTGATAATGATACTACTAGCTGTGTGTCGTCTGCATATGATACCAACGCCAGCCCGAAAAGCGTAACTATTTCTGCGACAAGTAACATGTAAATATTAAAGTGGGGCTAAGAGAGGACCCCTTCGGCACATCACAGCTGTTCTTAACATGCTTTGAAAAATATGATCTATCTAGGACTTGATACGATCTACCCTTAATAAAGGAGGTGATCCACTCTAAGGCATGCCCTAATATTCCAGTCCCTTGTATCCTGTCCATTAGTATATCAAGGTCCACCACATCAAAAGCGGCGCTAAGGTCCAAAAGAATGATAGCTGTCTCTGAACCATGATCTAGACTCCTTCTAGCCTCTTCTGTAAAGGCAATTAAAGCTGCCTCGGTTCCATGGAGCAGTCTGAAACCCATCTGAGTGGTGTGTAGAATATTATTGTCCTCCAAGAAACAAGAAAGTTGAGTGTTGACATGCTTTTCAACCATTTTGGCAAAAACCAGTAGCAACGAAATAAGTCTATAGTTGCTAAACTGTGTGGCGTCACTGTTTTTTTTCAAAAGTGGTCTAACGATGGAATGTTTCCATAGTTCTGGTACTATCCTCGAGGACAATGAGGAGTTCAGAAGGTTTGTGATGACATGTACCATCACTGGAGCACCTGAGGAGGGGCAGGGTCCAGGGGGATCCTGATTTAATTGCAGTAAGGTATTTGGTCAGTGCTTTTTCAGATATTGGTAGAAAATCTGAAAGAATTGCGTGTATGCACATGATATATGTTTGCCATGAGTAAGGAAACTGCATTTAGATGGCACATTAATCCCCTGTAAAACTGGGAAAAATACACATCAAACATAACAAAGCCCGAAGCAGCTTGGCATTTTTGATGCACAGTTTGTTCCTTTTGTACAACTTAATTACGGGCCTTGAAAAGGCAGATCCAACCACATGATGTAATGCGTTAAAAACTAACACCCTAGAATCAAGCAATATGGCATGGGATGGCTACAATTAACTATGAATTGTTAGATGTACCAGATCCTAATCAAAGCATACTGTTTGCCTGTAGTTATTATGGGGTTTATAACAGCATACCAAATTAGATATGCTGTAAAAACACATCTCTAGAATAGAAAGAGTGACTACGTACTTATAAGTGCTTCTGGATAATGCATAGGGATAAACCATATCTAATTATAGTTAATGAAGCCATAACAAACCCTGGGAGGAGCAGGGCAACACTTGCAATTAGTGCTTTAGTGATGTCACTATGGTGACCATACAGTCAGGCCCAATGCTGAGTAGCTAAAATATGAAGTGATATGCAATACATATGTTTTTTTAATGTAAGAGCTTGGCAACGCAAATGGTTGAGCCTGAATAAGAAGCAGTGTTAAAAAAGAATAAGCCGGGCTCAGTTATTGTCTGCATCTAGGCTTCCAGGGGGCAGATTTGAGAAAATGCTCTGCGGAGCAACAGAATGTGGCCCGTTTTTTTGTGGTGGTTGCTCTTTGTCAAGGTTTATCTTTGGGTTAAATGTAACAGTCATTTATTTTAATTGCAAACACTACGAATTGGTGTTCGCAACAGCAAAAACGTTTTTTGCAATTTAAAAATCACATTTTAAGAGTCAGTAAAATTTTAACAACCCCTAAATTGGACTGCGATCCCATACTGATTCGAATTTTGGAAGGGGCATGTTAAAGATGTATCTTCCAAACACTGATTCAGCATGCAATGTATCAATGTGTTGTGGCAGAAATCCAATTGCAAAACACTGAAAAATTACAGATGTCTGAGTTGGAGTGGTAACCTATTTGCAAAAGAGAAGGCGTACAACTATTTAAAAAAAACATGCTGCATTAAAAAAAACGTTTACTTTATTGAACGGGGATCACAGAATGGTGGTTTACTAATCCTAGCGGACCACCAACCCTGTGATGGCCTTCAATCAGAATGAGCCTCAATTTGTGATCTCCCTCATATTTTGTGAGGTAAATTGGATTATAATCTACTATGAATCAGAATTGCACGAATTGACATATTGGAACGCAGGTAGGTTTGTAACATTCTTTGTGGGTCGCAAAATACATTCCGCAAATTGTGACCATTTATCTGAGACTAGTGATTAGTATATCAAACCCCCAGTTCCCTCCTCTAGTTTCAAATTAAATTCTGGCAGCAACCTATCCATTTTAAAGGGAAACCAAGCATGTCGAATAGCCTACATGCTGGAAGGACCCAAGCAGCCCCCCAGGGCTTGACATTGTAGTTTCCATCATAAGTGGCAATTGGGGTCTCGAATCGAAAGGCAGAATGAGGCAACATTCCAGAATCACAGCGAACTTTTGTCTGCTACCTCTAACATGAGAAGAATATTTAGTAGTACTGTTGTGGTAGTTTGCTTGCTGAAGGAGGTCTACTGGGTCGAAGAATCCTTTCTCTTTATAAAGTAAAATTAATGAAGGTCTTCACTTTATAATATTTGTGGTTAGTAATTGGAGTTCATAGAAAGCCTGATTAGTTGCTTGTCTTCTATTTGATGCTGACTTTGTTGGTCCTTTCCATGCTTCTAGCCTTGGCGTGCAAGGTTTGGAATAATGACTGTAAGTGATTCAACTATCATAGAGTATTTTCCCAGCGACAGGGATCAAAGTTATACTAAATTGTAATTAGAGAAGATTAGGCAACATTACATTGCACATAAATGTGCAACATTTTTTAATAGAAAGAAATTCCTAATTTTTTGCATTGAACCATTAGTATTTCCCTCATTTTTAGGGTGTAGCTCTTTACAAAGCTGAAAGGAGGTAGTGTGGAAAGTGTTAATTTTGGGGGGCAGATTATAGAAAGGTAAGTATGTGTAGATTTCCTCTCCACATACCCCACATACATGTTCTTTGGCGATGTGTGTGTGTGTATATATATATCTTCAAGGTACACAGATTAGAATGTAAAAATAGTTAATTTATAATTCCCTTCCCTCTGTGCAATTACCTTTCGATATCGTGTCCCTTAATGATTTGTCCATATTATTCGCGTGCAACTACATTCTTGTACTGGGTATTCAAGTCTACAATTGAGATTTTCCTAGCCTTGGTGTCTGAAAGGCTAGATTTTATTAAAGACACGGAGGTGAGTATTACGCAGTCTTTTCTTGCTTTAATTTTCAATAGCAGCCAAGTAAAAGAACTACAGTACCCAGAAAAAACACAAACTACAACGATGACATAGCTGAACCGCCAATAGGGTATCATACAGCAATAGTAATATCTTAACTGCGAGCAACAAGTCCTCTTTTCTTGATGCGAAACTAAAGAGGAGAAGTAACAAACAAAACGGCATAGAAAATAGAAACTAAAGTCACAATGTCCATGCAACAATCTCGAAAATGGCGAAAGCGGAGTGCCGTCTGGGAAGAATAGACGTTGCAGGGTGAATCCAGTATCGGTAGGAGCTGTTCGTGTGAATCATGACGATCCAACGCTGGAAGAGGGAGTTGGCACTGAAAGAAAGATACAGGGCAGGTTAAAACAGTGGTGGGATAATACTTGCCTCCGTGTCTTTAATAAAATCTAGCCTTTCAGACACCAAGGCTAGGAAAATCTCAATTTTATTACAAGACCGGAGGCTCATATTATGCATGTTCAAAGCATAGCAATGACTGAATCTGAAACATGAGAAATCGGCTTACAATAAAAAGTTCTTAACGTACTTTCATTCGACCAATCTGCAGACTTCAGAATATCCTGTAAAGAAGATCCTGCCCAAAAGGCGCGAGAGGCCATAGCACCTCTAGCCGAGTGGGCACCGAAGGAACTTATATCAATGCCAGCTAGGGACATGACCCATTTAACCCAACGAGCCAGAGTAGGGGAAGAAACAGGGTTGTGTGGTTTCTGAAAAGAAATAAGTAGTTGGGAGGCAGAGGATGATCTCAAATCTGCATTACGAGTCACATAACTTTTCAAACAATTTCCAACACATAGTTTGGGTTGAGAGGGAAAAAATGGATAATTGACACAAGCTAAATTAGTTTTTGTACGTCTCTTGACCTGGAAAGAAACACCAAGGGGGGAGAAGAAAAAGGAAGTAACATCTAATGCTTTAACGTCTGAGACACGTTTGATAGAGACTAGACATAAAAGCATGGTTAACTTGGCCGAAAGCTGTTTGAGAGAGCAAATCTTTATTAGGCCAAGAGGTGAGAAATCGTAATACCAGATTAACGTCCCACATGACATTATATTTAGGAGACAGTGGAAAAACGTATCTTACTCCCTTTAATAATTGGCAGACGAGAGGATGTTCCCCAATTGGCCTACCATCGACTCTTTGATGTTCCGCAGAGATGGCAGATCTGTACATGTTAATAGTGCGATAGGCCTTACCTTGAGAGGCTAAAGAAGCCAGGAAATTTATAACTAAAACTACATTCGCTGAAAAGGGATCTGAATTCCTGTCCAGACACCAGCTGCTCCAAAGGGCCCATGCAGACTTGTAGGCTCTGGAGGTTCCAGGGGCCCTGGGCTGCTGGATGAGTCTAGCCGCATCTTCCGAAATTCCTGGGGTTCTCCAGGATGACCCGAAATTCTCCAGGCTATGAGGGACAATGAGCCGCTGAGAACTAACTGATGTTGTTGGCCTTGGGGATCCAAGAGGAGGTCGGGAAAGTGAGGAAGCCAGACGGGTCGATCGATTGCCAACTCCAATAGAGTTGAGTACCACGGTTGGGTCTGCCAGAAAGGAGTTACGAGTACCAGAGTGGACAGTTGTCTGCGTACTTGAGCAAGAACCCAGGGAATGAAAAGGAAAGGAGGAAATGCATAAAGAAGGGATGACGGCCAAGTCTGAAGGAAAGCATTCGTGGCTAGAGCCTGCGGATCTGGCCTCCAACTGAAATAGGAAGGAAGGTGAGAGTTGAGGCGAGAAGCGAAAAGATCTATGGACATTTCACCAAAGATGGAAGAAAGATGCCTGAATATTGAAGGGTGCAATTGCCAATCGCTGGAATCGTGAAGATGTCTGGAATACCAATCCGCTACTGTATTCAGCCTGCCTGGCAGAAACACTGCCTTGACGGATCCGATGAGGAAGACAATACTCCCAAAGATGCTTCGCCAACGTGGAAAGAATCTTGGATTTGGTACCGCCTAGGTGGTTGATATACCTGACCACGGACAAATTGTCCATCCTGAAGAGGATGGTGCAACTTACTCAGTTTTTTGCAAAAGTGCGGATGGCAAAGGAACCTGCAAGCATCTCTAAACTGTTGATGTGCAAGAAGGACTCCTTCTCGACCATGCGCCCCCAGTCGAGAACTGACCACATCCTGCGCCCCAACCAGTCCGACTTGCATCGGATTCTAATACAAGATCTGGGGCGGCAGAGAAGATAGTTCTGCCGTTCCAGGCATCTAGATGTGTCAACCACCACAGAAGTTCTTCTTTGGATTCGGTGTCTAGAACTAAGGGGTCCGAATAAGCGAGACCCTTGTGAAGATGACGGATCTTGAGCCACTGAAGGGCGCGATAATGTAAAGGACCTGGGAAGATGGCTTGGATAGAGGAAGCCAAAAGTCCTATTAGACGTGCCAGAGTCCTGAGGGAGATATGAGGGAGGGATAGGGATTGACAAATCTTTTTTCATTAAGGATACTTTGTGTTGAGGGAGCTGCAGTATCGACAGAGTAGTGTCTATTAGAAAACCGAGAAACTCTAACTTTTGAGTCGGAATTAGGACCGACTTCTGAAAATTGATAAGAAAGCCTAGGCTGAGAAGAAGGTTCTGACAAAGTTGAAGATGGTCTAGAAGCAGACGTTTGTCCTGTGCCATCAACAAAGTCGTCTAAATAAAGGATTAGATGAACTCCGTGAGAACGGAGAAAGGCCGCGACAGGTTTGAGAATTTTGGTGAAACACCAAGGAGCGGAAGAAAGCCCGAAGGGAAGAACTCTGAATTGATAAAAGGAGTCTAGCCACTGGAATTGAAGGAATTTCCTGTGTGAGTGATGAATTGGCACTGTGAGGTAGGCATCCTGAAGGTCTAATCTGACCAGCCAATCGTGTTGAAGCAGAATGTCCCTGAGATGGAGAATAGTTTCCATCTTGAAGTGTCGATAAACGATAAAGTTGTTGAAAGCCTTTAGGTTCAACACCAGACGAAATTTCGGATTTTTCTTTTGGACGAGGAAGATGGTGCTGAGGAACACTGAAGGGTCTAACGGGACGGGTTCTATCGCACGCTTGGAAAGGAGAGAGAGGATTTCGACGCGCAGAAGCTCAGTTTGATCTTGGGGGAAAAAAACAGGGGAAGAGGAACACGGGATTGAGTTGGGGTTTGATAAAATTCTAACAGGTACCCTTGAATGGATTGAATTACCCAGGGATCTGTGGTGAGAGAAAACCATGAATTTAGAAACAGAGCCAGTCTGCCTCCTACTGGAGGACGACCAGAACTGGAAACACTTACCGGAGGTTTGGTCTCCCCTGTTGGCGTAGCCCCTGTGACGGTAGCCTCTTGATCGACGGGGATAGAATCTTGGGTTGTATCCCGTGTAGGTGTCAAGCTGGGATTGCTGGTTGTAGGAGTCTCTGTTGGCGTATTGGCCTCTGATGGGGCGGCTGGCAAAGCGACTCTTGCCTTTGCCGGCCCTGGCAAAAACCTGAGATGAAAAGATCTTTTTCATAGAAAGTTGGGCCTTGTCCAGGGAGGCAAAGGTAGAAACATATTTCCCCAGATCTTTGATGAAGGAGTCTCCGAATAGTTGGCCCTTAGCCAGCGGGCCGTCATCCTTGGAGGCTAAAGAGGCCAGTTTAGGGTCAATCTTCAATAGGAGGCTTTTCCTCCTTTCAATAGATAGCTGAGTGTTGGCATTCCCCAGCATGCAGATGGCGTGTTGCGCCCAGTTCGAAAGAACTTCAGGATCTATAGGACTGTTGTCCATTTTAGCCTCTTCCGCCAAGTCAAAAATTCTAGTGAGAGGACCCACCAAATCCAGGAGCTTGTCCTGACAACCCGACCAAGATCTATCAACGCCCTTCTTGGGGTCTTTGCCAAATTTGGTGAAAAACATTAGCATGTTGGGATCAATAACTGGGGTTGTAGTAATGTTATCCGGTAGTGAGGGATGAGGACACTCACACTTGAGCTTATTGCGAGTAGGTTTGTCAAGGGGATGGCGTAAGAAGGAAACATAATCAGCCACATGATCAGATGGATACCACTCCTTTGAGTTCGGATGAACCATGAAGGAAGGGTCGAATAAGGGTTCGCCAGCATGGTCAACCAAAACATGAGACACAGGGTGAACGTTACCACCGTCACTCAGAGAAATTTTACGCCTTTTCTCCAGAGGCCCACACAAAAATGGATCTGCAGATCCGTCCAGATCATCATAATGACTGGAATCATCATCGTCATCAGTGTCTCTCAATTGTTACATGCACTGGAGAAGGAGGGGGACCCGATTTAGATACCTCTCAGGTGGAAGGACCAGCAGAAACGCCTTTGGACGGCACCGGGAGGGTGGCCGCACGTTTCTTGCCATTATTAACAGGCAACTTGGAAGAAGATATAATTTTGGAAAAAAAGGCTTCTAAATTTTTTGTGACATCTGACATGGAAACAGCCACTGCCTGTTGAACTGAGTCCTTGATAAAGGATTTTAAATTTTCTTGGAAGACTTGGGAATCCTCTTCCTCCGTCATAATGACAAAACCAATAAAATATACTAAATAAGTATATAAAATAAGAAAATAAATATAATAAACCTGAAATCTATGGGAAACTGGGGAAACGGGTTAAATGTGAGGAAAAAGGGGAGGAAGTGGCAGGAACCAGGAAATAGGGGCGGTTACCAAAAGAAGGCAAAACCTGAGAGACCGAAGCGTCAGAGCAGAAGAAACGAGGTGCTGAGACTATCCGGGAGAGAAACGAGCGAAAATTCGCTCGAAATCCCGGAATACTGAACGCGGCGCCTGACAAGAAGGTATGAAAGGAATGCCAGCGCGTGCTACTAAGAGTGAGGGCACCCTTGCACTAGCAAAGGTGCCCCCACGCAGTCCAGGACCTATTCCCCGGACTTTGTGAATGCAGAGACGACATTACACGGGCGCACTACATATAAGTCAATACCTATATGTAGCTTCACAATGGTAACCCCGAATATGGCCATATAAGGTGTCTAAGATCATGGAATTGTCCCACCATTCCAAACCAGGTATTGGGGAGCCAATTCCATGCATCCTAGGGGCTCCCCCACGGACCCCCAGTGCTGCCAAACCAGCTCTCGGAGGCTTGCACTGCAGCTACAGCTGCTGCCACCTCACAGACAGGGTTCTG
Organism: Pleurodeles waltl; assembly: GCF_031143425.1. Classification (NCBI taxonomy): domain Eukaryota; kingdom Metazoa; phylum Chordata; class Amphibia; order Caudata; family Salamandridae; genus Pleurodeles; species Pleurodeles waltl. The sequence goes on from NC_090446.1 coordinate 360,393,416, forward strand.
CCCACCTGGGGTCTGAGCAGCTCAGTCCCATGAAGGCAGAACAAAGCATTTCCTTTGGGAGAAGGGTGTTACACCCTCTCCCTTTGGAAATAGGTGTTACATGCTGGAGAGGGATAGCCTCCCCCAGGCTCTGGAAAAGCTTTGAAGGGCACAGATGGTGCCCTCCTTGCATAAGCCAGTATACACTGGTTCAGGGACCCCTTGTCCCTGCTCTGGCACAAAACTGGACAAAGGAAAGGGGAGTGGCCACTCCCCTGTCCATCACTACCCCCAGGGGTGGTGCCCAGAGGTCCTTCAGTGTGTTCCAGACTTCAGCCATCTTGTTTTCCAAGGTCTGGGGACACTCTGGAGGCCTCTAAGTGGAGAGTGCCAGCAGGTGACGTCAGAGACCCCTCCTGATAGGTACGTACCTGATAAGGTAGCCAATCCCCCTCTCAGGGCTATTTAGGGTCTCTCCTGTGGGTTTCTCGTCAGTTTCTGCTTGCAAGTTTCCATCAGGAATCCTATGCAACTACTACTTCATCGTCTGATCTCGGATCGACCACAGACTGCCCCATGAACCTCTAACTGCAACAGTTTCCATGGTGTGCACACTCTGGGGACTCCCTGTCTTCACTCTGCACCAAAGGACCAAAGAAATCTCCTGTGGAGTGACAGTCACTTCCGTGCTCCAGCAGGCACCTTCTAAGACGACGACCGGTTCTCTTGGTCTCCTTTCCTGGTGACAAGCATGCTACTACTTGGAAAACAGGTGGTAGACCCCTTCGACACAGACTGTCCTAAGGTTCTGCTGTCCAAATTTGGAGGAGGTAAGAGTTTGCCTTCAGTACCCCGGTGCACTATGTCATCTTCACCTCCTGAGGCCTCTGTGTACTATTTGCAAGAATCCTTCCTGCACAGCCTGGCCCAGGTCCCCAGCACTCTATCCTGTGACGCTCAACTCGCTGAATTGTTCTCCTGTGGCATGGGACCTTCTTTTGTAGTGCTGCAACAACTGCAATTTGCACCTTTTTTTGTCCCCATGTCCTGGGACCTCCGTGGGTGCTGCCTGGTCATTTGTGGGTTCCCTCCAGTGTTGGGAGCCCCCTCTGCCTCCTCTGTCCTAGTTGATGCCCCCAGGTCCCTCCTGGCTGAAGTCAGAGCCATTTTGACGCAGTCCGTGACATTGCTTGAACCAAGGCTTGTTGGACGATTCCAGCGCTGCAACTTGCCTGCATCCAACATCTCCAAGTGGGACATCCTTTGCATCATGCAGGAACCCGCAGCCACCTTCCTTGGTGCTCTTCTGCAGTATTCTTCCAACCGTATGCTCCTCTTTTGCACCATCTTCTAGGTTGGCAGGGGCTCCTGTCCTTCCTGGAATGTTCTGCGACTTCTGGACTTGGACTTCTCGCTTTACAGGTCTTCATGTCCAGGAATCCACCATTTGCTGCTTGCAGTCTTGCTTGGTTCTTGAAATAACTCTAATCACGACTTGTAGTATGTCCTAAGGAAACTTGCAGTACTTTACTCCTAATTTCCTGGGCTCTAGGGAGGGGTATTTTATTCACCTTTGTGGTTTCCTTACTCTCCCAGCGATTCTCTACACACTACTTTTGTCTAGGGGGGGGAATTCGTGGTTCGCATTCCACTTTCTTAGTACATGGTTTGTGTTGTCCATAGACCTATTTTCTCCTATTGCATTCAATAGCATTTCCTATTGTTTGCACTATCCTGTGTCTAAGTACTTACCTTATTTTGGTGTCTAGTGTATATATTGTGTATAATACTTAACTCCTGAAGAAGTATTGCCTCTAAGATATTTTTGGTCTTGTGTCACCAACAATAAAGGTAGTTTATTTTAGTGACACTGAGTATTGTCTTTACTTGTGTATAAGTACTGTGTAACTATAGTGGTATTGCAGGAGCTTTGCATGTCTCCTAGTTCAGCTTAAGCTGCTCTGCTACAGCTACCTCTATCAGCCTAAGCTGCTAGAACACTACTACATTTCACTAATAAGGGACAACTGGACTTGGTATAAGGTGTAAGTACCCAAGGTACCCACTACAAACCAGGCCAGCCTCTACAGGGGGATGACTTGAGACGTTCTCACAAGTTCTTTTTTGCCCAATCCCTTGCAAACCTCAAATGTTGACTAACACAACACATTTTTCTCATATTTCTGTAATGGAAGGTTTTGGAATCTAGAGGGAGCCCCAAACTTTCTTCCACCCAGCATTCCCCAAAGTCACTAGATAAAAATAGTACCTTACTTGTCTGGGTATGCCTATTACCTTCTACAGGAAGCGGCCCAAAACGTGACATGGATACATTACATTTTTCCACTCAAACCTGAGCCTTTTTTTGCAAAGTGAACAGCTGCATTTTTTGGGCCCTAGTTCAGCAGGAACCAAGTCAAACCTAGCAAACTTGCACATTTTTTAAAACTAGACACCTGGGGTAATGTATTGTGGAGTGACTTGTGTGGCTGTCATCAGTTTTTTTTTTTTTACCATGCAAATTTCCAATTTCGACTAAACATATTTTCCTCACATTTCAACAGCCACAGCATGGAGACTGCCCTCCTCGCTGGCACAAAGGACATCTGCTCACTGCTCAACCGTGGCCAAACAGCAGCCCTCATCCTACTGGACCTATCAGACGACTACAACATGGTCTCCCATCATATCCTCTGCTCCAGACTCCACACAGCTGGAATCTGCGGCAAGGTCCTACAGTGGATATGCTCCTTCCTGACCAGCAGAACAGTCAGACTCCTGCCATACCTGTCTGGACCTACGGGTATCAGATGCAGAGTCCCCCAGAGCTCTTTCCTGAGCCCCACACTCTTCAACATCTACATGGCCCCGCTCACGTCCATTTTCAGAAGCTACGGACTGAACATCGTCTCCGTTGCCTACGACACCCAGCTGATCAACTCACTGACTGAAAACCCTACAACTGCCAAGAAAAACTTCTGCAATGGGATGGAAGCCGTCACCGCCTGGATGAAGGAGAGCTGCCTCAAGTTCAACTCAGACAAGACTGAGATCTTCTTCCTGCGACCCTCTACATCAGCCTGCTACCCTCGGCACCCTCCCACCCCAACTAACCAGGCACACATCCTTGGCTTCATCCTGGATTCATTTCTCACCATGACCCCAGGTCAACTGTCGCATCCTCCTGTTTCCACACCCTCCAACTTCTCTGGAAGATCTACAAATGGATCCCAAGTGACTGTCACAAGACCGCAACCCACGCCATGGTCACCAGCAGACTCAACTATGGCAATGGCCTCTACTCCCACCACCCAGACGAATCTGAAGAAATCAAAGCTAGACTCATCCTTGACGTCCCTGGCTGCGAACACATCACCAGACACCTGAGAGACCTCCACTGGGTTATCGTCAAGAAAAGGATCAACTTCAAAACTCCTTGTCCATGCATGGAAGGCTCTCCATGACCTAGGACCCACCTACCTCAACCTGTGCATCACATTCTACTGCCCGCCAGACCTCTGCGCTCAAGAGGCAGTAGCCATCGTACCCTACATATGGAAGATCTAAGCTGGAGGAAGATCCTTCACCTACCTCACGGCAAAGAGCTGGAACACCTTGCCTCTTCACCTCAGCAGTCACCATTGTTACCTCTATTCAGGAAGGACCTTAAGACCTGCCTCTTCGACTGAAGCACAGAGGACAAACTCGCCACAGTGCCATGAGACCCTTGAGGGTGAGTAGTGCTCTCTACAAATATCTGTTTGATTGATTGGAATCTGAGGAGCCACAAATGCCTTCCCACCCACATTCGATCTAGTCTCCCAATAAAAATGGTACCTCACTTGTGTGGGTTGGCTTAGTGCCTGCAACAGGAAATGGCCTAAAACACAATAAGGATACATCACATTTTTCTACTCAAAACTGTCCCTTTTTTGCAAAGCAGGTAGCTGTGGATTTCAGGCCTTAGGACAGCTGATACCTAAGGAAATTTAGCAAACTTGCACCCTTTTGAAAATAAAATCCCTGGGTTAATCAAGGGTGAGGAGACTTGCACGGTTTTCACCAGGTGTTTGTATCCCGAATCCCTTGCAAACCTCAAACTTTAACTAAAAACACATTTTCCTCACATTTCTGTGATGGAACTGTCTGGAATCTGTGAGGAGCCACAAAGGTCTTTAAACCCAGCATTCCCTCAAGTCTCCTGATAAAAATGGTACATTACATGTGGGAGTAGGTCTTGTGCCTGCAATAGGAAACGGTCCAAAATGCAACATGAATACATCACCTTTTTCCTCTCAAACCTGAGCCTTTTTTTGAGAAACAAATAGTTGTTGATTATGGGCCCTAGCTCAGCTAGCACCCAGGGAAACCTAGCAAAAACCTGCACATTTTTTAAAACTAGACAACTGGGGGAATCCAGGGTGGGTTGACTTGTGTGGCTCTTCTCACATTTTTTATACCCAGATTCCTTTCCAACCTTCAAAGTTAAAAAAAAAAAAAAAAAAAAAACATTTTCTCAAATTTCTGTGATGGAAGATTTTGGAGTCTGTGAGAAGGCAACACTTTTGCAAAGTGGGAAGCTGGGAATTTGGGACCCTAGCTCAGCTGGCACCTAGGGACACCTAGCAAACTTGCACATTTTTGAAAAACTAGAAGCCTGGAAAATCTAAGGTGGGGTGACTTCCATGGCTCTCATCATCATTTAACTTTATTTCGGTAAGTAAAAACATACCATAAAAGTACAGTACAAACATCAAGAAATGTTTAGATTTTTAAAATTGGTAAAACACTAAAAATATTAGCACAATAAAGAATTTAAAAAGATAAAAGGAAGTTAAAATCCAAACCGAATGATCAAAATATGTCTCCTAAAAATAGAATGTTCCACTCAACAAGGGCCCTATACCCTGCGCCCATAGATGTTCGATAATACAATAAGACAATGGGGGTGATTCTAAGCTTGGCAGGCGGCGGTAGCCGCCCGCCAAGCGGGAACCGCCAGAAGACCGTACCGCGGTCAAGACCGCAGCGGTCATTCTGGGTTTCCCACTGGGCTGGCGGGCGACCGCCGAAAGTCCGCCCGCCAGCCCAGCGGGAAACACCCTTCCCACGAGGACGCCGGCTCAGAATGGAGCCGGCGGAGTGGGAAGGTGCGACGGGTGCAGTTGCACCCGTCGCGAATTTCAGTGTCTGCAAAGCAGACACTGAAATTCTTTGTGGGGCCCTCTTACGGGGGCCCCTGCAGTGCCCATGCCATTGGCATGGGCACTGCAGGGGCCCCCAGGGGCCCCGAGGCACCCCCTACCGCCATCCTGTTCCTGGCGGGAGACCCGCCAGGAACAGGATGGCGGTAGTGGGTGTCAGAATCCCCATGGCGGCGGAGCGCGCTCCGCCGCCATGGAGGATTCTCAAGGGCAGCGGGAAGTCGGCGGTACACCGCCGACTTTCCATTTCTGGCCGCGGCTGAACCGCCGCGGTCAGAATGCCCAGCGGTGCACCGCCAGCCTGTTGGCGGTGCTACCGCCGACCTCCGCCATGGCGGTAATTACCGCCAGGGTCAGAATGACCCCCAATGTCTTTATACTAAAAATTGAGTACTAAAATCAGACATCAAGAATCAATAAATATACATACATAGATCTAAAAATTAGCTACCCAGTCTTATTCTTTAGAATTGCTAATTTAAGGCGCCAGATTGATTCGAGAAATTTTGCCAGTGGTAAAACTACCTGGACAGATGAATTAGATTTTAAAATTCTCTCAACATGAAGATAGGACCTGGCGCCTATAGATTTGCAAAACGGAATGATCCAAAGAGCTCTTTGTTTGTGATATGCATGGCAATGAAAGAGAACATGTGAGATAGACTCTTCACGTTGACAACCCATCGGACAAAACTTGGATCTATTGGTGGAACAAAGCCATTTGTACATTAAGGAGCACAGAGGGAGGGACCCTATTCTGAATCTAATAAAAAGAGCTCGCGCAAATGGGGATAGTGCTATATCCATGAAAGGCTCGAATTTGCATGGCATTTGATTGATAAATAACTATCAGACATAGACAGCGGGACAATCTTAGTAAATTGCACAATCTGAACGTTATGCCAAAAAGAATCCTTCAGTAACTGCACAGCATTTTTAGGAATGGAAAATGGGTCCAACCAATAGGACCCTAGACCTAGATGGATTAAGGACTCTTTGACATAAGCACACCATTTCATGTTGCTGATAGTGTTACTGCCCACCAGTTTGAGAAGCCCACAACGAAATGAAGAAAGGGCGTCTGTTGACCAAAGCCGGATCCAATATAGCAAGGGCCTTAAGGCAGCAATCTGCGAGATAGAAAAAAGATTTAAATCCATACGGATGGGCAGAGATGGAGTACTGGAGGGAACTTTTAGCAACAGTTTCAAAAATTGATTTTCCGCCCTTGCCAAATCCACCAGGTTACAATGGCCCCAAAGTTCGGCACCATATAGGCCCCCCCCCCGGGCTTGAGATTTGTATATTTCAAGGGCGGGAGACATTGCAAATATGGGAGATCTAGAAGCAAATCTTACGATGCCACCCGCCCTTTGCTTCAGGCACAATAAAGATTTCTGGCGGTGTGCATGCCAAAGGTGTGAGTCTTCCACTTTGATACCTAAATAGTCAAAAGTGCCCACTCTTTCCAAGGGAACGCCATCTAGGTACACCGGCCTCTTCATTTTGCACCTATTGTTCCCAAAGACCATATATTTAGTTTTTGCTGAGTTGATTTCCAACCCATGGTCCTTGCAAAACTCCAAAAATCGGGAGAGCAATCTAGAAAGGCCCATGGCAGTTCGTGAGAGTAACAGGGTGTCATCTGCGTACAGAAGACAGGGGAACTTCTGCCCGCCCAAGTTCGGGGCATCGCCATAGCTATCTAGAAGGTATGGGATACATGCATTAATAAACAATAAGAATAGGGTAGGCGCAAGAACGCACCCCTGTCTCACACCTCGTGCTGTAGGAAAAGATGGGGTCTGGCCGCCAGCCGAACCCCAGCGAACTTTGGCATAGTTATCAGAATAAAGATCTTTGATCATATTAATCATAGAACCCGGAACTCCAATATTGCTCAGGACCTCCCAAAGCTTAACACTCGGGACAAGGTCAAATGCAGATTTCAAATCAACAAAGGCCACAAATAAATGGCCTTTGTCTGCGTCTACGATCTTCCACTTGATGGTAGTAAATCGGAAGACCTGATCGTTGGTGCTAACCTTGTCCCGAAATCAAGCCTGGAGATGACTTAAAACCTGATTTTTTGTTATCCAGTATTTTAATCTGGATAACAACTGGAAGGAGAATATTTTTTGCAAGTTGTCTAATAGACTAATTGGTCTATAGTTCCCAGGGGAACTCTTATCTCCTTTTTTGTGAATGGGGACGATAATAGCCATCTTCCCCGAGTCTGGGTAAGATCGAGTTGTCAAAACAATGTTCGATAACCTATTGATGTACCGGGTCCAAACGTATACGTCTGATTTATACAAGTCCGATGGAACACTGTCTGAGCCAGAAGCCTTCCCTGTTCTTTGGGCACAAATAGCCAGCTCTGTTTCCTTTAGGGTAAAGGGGGGAGACACAATAGAGAATCAGTAAGCGTGTTCAAATCGGAGCAGGACCCATAAAGTTCCCGAAAGTGGGAGAGCCAAGTTTCTGCATCAATGTGGCATTCAGGAATAGATGAAAGGGTGGGGTCTCTACGTGAGACCAAGGTCCAGAAAAGATTAGGATCACAAGCACTAGCCGCCTCCCAATACACTCCCATAAATTTTCCTCATATTTAGATTTAGATGACTTACAAGTAGAAGCATAATTTCTTCTTGCGTGTGTAATGGCGTCCCGGCTCTTTAGCTTTAAAGCTTTGGACAAAAGGCTCTTGGCCTCCCGACACTCCTTATCAAACCACTTACAATTAGGCAAAGAAGAATTGTTTTGGGTTGAAGGAGGTTTGGTAAAAAGCTCCTTAAGATCCGCAAAAAGCCACATGAGAGGACATAACTTCTGAGGGAGATAGGACAGTAAGGTCATCAAAGAGCTGGTGGCATGAAACTAAGGCGCGGAGCTCATCATTAAGCAGATTGGATTTAGAAAACGAAGACCATCTCACCACACGCCTATTGCTGGATAATTCCAGCCAGTCATTGGAAACATCCGAAACATGAGGTGGAGTGAGCCCTATAAAAAGAGTTGCATTATGTTCAATTTGTAAAGGGGCATGGTCACTAGTGCACCGAGAACCCACCTCTACATTGATTTTAAACTGCCAGACTCGCAGATCAAAAATAACATAATCCAGAGTACTGCTATAATGGCCTCTGAAGAAGGTAGGTCTAACAAGGTTGTCATTTAAAAATCGACAATTTCCAAAACGAAGGCCATATGTTACTACAAGATCTATTATCTGGAACACCCTAGGGGAAAGAGTACATGACACTGGTTGGGTTAAAAGCGGGGGGAGATTCCATACTTCTTCTTCAGCCTGGGTAGACTCGGCAAAAGGCGAGTTGAATTCAATTTGGGCATTAAAGTTACCTGCAATAATAACAGTATTTAAAATAAAGGTCAGATAAAAGATTGTGCAACAGATGAATAGTATCAGACTGATGGTTAGAAGGGCCTGGTCTGTTATAAATATTAATACATAATACCGGAGTACCTGAAATAGGCCATATTGCTATTGCAAGAATGTCGCAAGAATCAACAGCAATTTCCTTTACCCTGCCCACCTCAGTCAGCTTGACCCAAGTACATAGACCCCCAATCGCCCTTCCCCTAGAGGACTAAATTGCCTTTTTGGTAAAACAATAGCCTTGCCTGTACACACAATCCATAGACCAAGTTTCCTGAAACATACATATGGAAAAAGATTCAACATAAGCCCCCCAGTCCGGGTCAGATAATTTAGTCTTGATGCCAGCCACGTTCCAAGACAGTAATTTCCTTGATATAATGCTACAAACTGGCGTACAAGAGTCAACATCTGGAACTGAATTGGAAGTCCCATTAGTAATGCAAGATGAATCCCTTATAGTATTGGCACCCAAACCAAATGGAGATCTTGGAAGTGGCGCTACCCAGACATATGGAACGTTATGTTTGCAAAAATTAGAATGGCGTAGTCAATCCACATCTGTGTCCCCTGGGGTGACTGGGTCTCGCATGAAAGTACCTTTAATGTTGCAGACCAGAGCAGCCCCATGGCCGGGAAAAGGCAACAAGCCAGGGCGGACAGTTGAAACAGGAGCATTTCGTAGAATTGGGTTGACTCTAGGTGGACGAGAGGACGTAGTCTTGTGACCCGGAACAGACTAACTTTCTCTAAAAAAAATATATCAAAGTCTGTTCTTGATAAGTTACGAGCTTCCATCTGCTAAATCCCCTTAACTAAAGCGGGGCTGGCGAGATGAAGTTTAATAATGTCCCGCCCACCAGTGCCTCGCACACGAGAAGCAAAAACAATATCAGCGTGAATGATAGAGCCACAACCCCTAGTGTGGCGAATCCAATACCACACCTTATTAATAAGAGAAGAAGTGTCTTCCCTCGTATGAGATGAAAGTCGAGGGACATTACACATGTCGATGCAATTTTGGTTGGGCAAGTGAATAAAATGGGCCACAGATTGACCCGGATTAAAAGGAGAGAATGACGAATTTGCTAAAACTGAGGTCGAATGATTTCCATGATGAGGTCTATAACTGGGACCCTTGTCCGTTTCCCGTGGCAGTGGAGAATCTACTGGCTGGGCAACAGGAACCGAAGGCCGAGAAACTTGTGCTGGCATTAGATTCGAGATGCACTGAGTGGTTAGGTCAGTTTTTTAAGGAGTTTAAGGACCTCAAATAAAAGACTCTTCAGTTCCCCAACTTCACACTTTAGACTAGATACCAGTATTAAGATATCATCGCTAGGTGGATCACAACTGGATTTAGAAGGCACAGAAGGCAAAGACTGTTTGGCGCTCGCCAATTCTGGTTGGTCCAAAACGGAGAACTGATTTGTACATGGAATCCCATTAAGAATGGAGACAGAAGGAATTACATCCAAATTGGAACCAATACCAGACGAAGACGAAGAGTTGGCCAGACAAGTCAAGCTGGGAGGGACAGAAACATGGGCTAAAATTTTCTGAGGCTGTGTATCAGTAGGGTTATTGGGGCCAGTTGTTAAAAATGGAAGTAAAGATCCTGATTTCAGTCTCTTGCGGGCATTGCCCTCTTTTTCCTTAAGGATGAATTCCACTTCCTCAATTAAGTTGTCAATTTCTCTAGAGACGCAATTGGAATGGATTTGCGTTACTCTATTGGATTTGGAGCTTTTGGATTTGACTATAGCTGGGTCGAGGCTAGAGCGAACTTTACGCTTTCCCATGCTAGATCGAGAATAAAGAAAAGAAAAAAGGAAAAAACGTACTCAGCACCGCTGGTCAGCACAACACAAAAACAAAAAATTAAGGAGTGTGGCCCGGCCCAGCCTCTTCCGGGCGCTGACGGGCGAAGGACGGGCCCGCCCTTGGCCCGGGCTTTGCCTGGGCGGCGCCTGCGCGCGTCCCGCGGGAGCGCAAAGTTTATTTAAAGGGCTCCTGCCCAGTGACACCGCCTCCTGCCGCCTCCAATGCGCTTCCATGGCTCTCAACAGGTTTTTTTTCTAACTGGAATCTTTCGCAAACCTCAAACTTTGACTAAAAAACACATTTTCCTCACATTTCTGTGGTGGAAAGTTCTGGAATCTGTGGTGGTCCACAAACTTCCATCCACCTTCCATTCCCCCAAAGCTCCGGATGAAATTGGTACCTCACTGATGTAGATAGACCTAGTGCCCGCAACAGGAAACCACCCAAAATGCAATGTGGATACATTATATTCTCCCACTCAAAACTGACCCTGAAAGTGGGTAACTGTGGATTTTGGGCCCTACCACAGCCGGGACATAGGGAACTCTAGAAAAAGTGCACAAGTTGGAAAACTAGACAACCAGGGGAGTTCAGGTGTGCATGACTTGCAAGGGTCTCAGCAGGTTATTTTAAGCAGAAGCCAGAGTAACGTCTAAACTGAACTATAAAATTAATGCCAGAGGGAAATGCAGAGAGAAATGGCAGGGCAATTGTTCAAGGCTTTTTTTTATTACTGGAGAGGTGTGTGATAGTATTGGTGTGTACGGCTAGATCTGAGAGGTCCAGAAACAAATAAAGAGTTGGAAATCAACCCTCAGCGAAATTTGTCCAATAATGGAGGGGGAATACATCTGGCTTCCCTGTTCTAACTCACTTTATACAGGAGAGGTCTACCCCAACTTAATAAAGCTTAGGGGTTGGTTGAGGGACAGTAAGTAAGTAATTTGTATTATTTAATAAAATCCATAAAATATTCCATCTCCATATAAATAGAACAAGACCTAATCAGTGCAGTAAATAACGAAAGGCATGATCAGTGCAATAAATACCTTAACACCCCGTGAGTCAATTTCCAAATATAAAACATGATTAAAATCAAGGTAAAACACGAAATACCCCCACTAGCATCATTCATACCTATCAATATCTACTAAGTTTGTGGCGGTAACCAGTTCTTAAATCAAGTTTTTAGGTGTTTTTTGGTCAGCAGCCATAGATTCCTAGAAACAGACTATCAAAAGCGATTGGTATTTTAAAATTACTAACTTCGATAATATGCAAAGTTGGTAAAAAGTGCATTATATTCCTCCTGCATGGCAACTAATACTGATTAGAAGTTAAGTGGTTAATCCTTGACTACAGTATACATATCCTAACCAAGTCTCTATGGAGGTACTCAGTTCTATTGAATGCCCAGTTGCCGGGATCACTGGGTTCTCGATGGGGCAATAAGAGAAATAAAGATTTCCAAAAATTGGACCAGCCTAATGTTCAGTATTTCATTTCTTGGATCAAGTGCTTCAAGTATGGCCTGTCTGCATGATCTAATCCCTAGGGCATTGAATTCTTTTTTCAACAATTTTCTTCTTTGAATAGCCAAGGCTGGACAAATGCAGACCACGTGCCCCAACGTTTCCACCACGAGGTGGCACAGGCAGCATAACTGATTGGCTCTTTGTGTCTCCTTCTTCCATATTGGCAGAAGGTCTAATGTTGGAATATCTTCTTAGCCTTAAGAAACATTGTTTGATTTTCAAAGAATGGTGGGCGGCCATCATTGGTGAATCTTCATGTGTTTTATATGATTTCAGAACCAACCATCCATGAGACCATTTAGCTAGTTCCTCCATATCTTCTAGCCACCTTTGTAGCTTGCTTGATTTATTCACTACTTTCTTAAATGCTGGGTTAGATGGCATCTGATCCCAAAAGTCACCCAGATCCAGCTGCTTTATAATTCTTTCCAGATACTCTTTATAATTACTACTGCCCCACTCAAAGTTAATTTCCTGCCATACTAAATTAGCTTACAACCCTCCCGGGGAATGCAGAAATTTATGGCAACATTTGATAAATCAGGTGTAACCATCAACTACCTTAACTAGCGAATTCCAGTCTAACCTGGGCCGGGGACGCCGACCTAGGTAACTGGAAAACTTGCTCGTAGGATTTTGGTTGTCATTACAACCCTGGCGGTGGGTGTTAATGCGGCGGTAAGACCGCCAACAGGCTGGCGGTAAAAAATTTGCAATTACCACCGTGGCAGAAACTGCCAACAAAGACAGCCACTTTAACACTCCGTCCGTCACGGCGGTACAAACAAACAGCATGGCGGTCACCGCCAACAGACAGGTGGGAGACAATGTACCGCCCACAGTATCACAACAGGCCAATCCGCCACCTTTTCCGGGGCGGATTCACCGCGGATAAAAACACGGCAGAAACGGGAATTCCGAAGGGAAAATGCTCACCTCTACACACCCCACGAGGAACGAGAACACCATGGACCCGGAACTCCAAATTCTACCAGCGATAGTCTTCCTGCTCCTCTGCCAGGAGCACGAACGCCGGCGGCGAAGACCACGGTGAGTACTGCACCTACGACACAGGGGAGGGGGGAGGGAAAAAACAGGGACATACACACGCAACACCCCCACCCCCACCCACTACAACACACACACTAATGCATATTAATACATCAGTTACACCCCCCGAAGAATGCAAAGACCATAGAAAATGAGTGTAACCACTGTAATATATTAAAATCAAGTAGGCAAAAATATATATACACCATTTACAAAATATATACCAAGCATAGAAGTCCAGGTGTTGCTCCAATTAAGTCAGTGGAAAACTGGGCCCACACGGTATGGGCGAGGCCCACACAAGATCCACGACCATGACGGAGAGAACACTGCAGGGGCATCAGACAGCAACTAAACAGGCACCTCAGGGGGAGGGAAAGGGGGGGCACCTCAGCCGGTTGAGTGCACAACGCCAAATCCACGAGGGGTCCACATGCCCACTGTTCCATCCTGGGGAGTGCAAAGCCACAGTCTCTCAAGCCTCTACAGTGGGTTGGTTGCCCACTGTCCCATCCTAGGGAGTGCAAAGCCACAGTCTCTCGTCTCTCCAGTGGGTGGATTGCCCACTGTTCCATCCTGGGGAGTGCAAAGCCACAGTATCAAGTCTCTCCAGTGGGTGGCTTGCCCACTGTTCCATCATGGGGAGTGCAAAGCCAGTCTCTCGTGGATAACAGTATCCACTGGTTCTGGAGGGGGCCTTTTGCCCAGAGTGCTTCATCCTGCTAAGGACAGAGGTAGTGGATGGATTTCTCCACTGGTTCTGGAGGGGGCATGGTGCCCAGAGTGCTTCATCCTGCTGAGGACAGAGGTAGTGGATGGATCTCTCCACTGGTTCTGGAGGGGGCATGGTGCCAGAGTGCTTCATCCTGCTGAGGACAGAGGTAGTGGATGGATCTCTCCACTGGTTCTGGAGGGGGCATGGTGCCCAGAGTGCTTCATTCTGCCCGTGACGGACTCAGTAGCGTCAATGCCCTTGGCGCTCATGGGCCAGCGGTGCTTGAGGCGGCGGTGCTCTGTTCAGCGGTGCTTGAGGCGGCGGTGCTCTGTTCAGCGGTGCTTGAGGCGGCGGTGCCCTGTTCAGCGGTGCTTGAGACCGCTGTCTCCATTGCAGGGACTCAGCTGCTGGCGGTCCTTCATGGCCCAGCGGGGCTTGTGCTGGCGGTCCTTCATGGCCCAGCGGGGCTTGTGCTGGCGGTCCTTCATGGCCCAGCGGGGCTTGTGCTGGCGGTCCTTCATGGCCCAGCGGGGCTTGTGCTGGCGGTCCTTCATGGCCCAGCGGGGCTTGTGCTGGCGGTCCTTCATGGCCCAGCGGTGCTTGTGCTGGCGGTCCTTCATGGCCCAGCGGTGCTTGTGCTGGCGGTCCTTCATGGCCCAGCGGTGCTTGTGCTGGCGGTCCTTCATGGCCCAGCGGTGCTTGTGCTGGCGGTCCTTCATGGCCCAGCGGGGCTTGTGCTGGCGGTCCTTCATGGCCCAGCGGGGCTTGTGCTGGCGGTCCTTCATGGCCCAGTGGGGCTGGTGCTGGCAGTGGCTCCTGGGCAGCTGGGCTGGTGCTGGCAGTGGCTCCTGGGCAGCTGGGCTGGTGCTGGCGGTGGCCTCCTGGGCAGCTGGGCTGGTGCTGGCGGTGGCCTCCTGGGCAGCTGGGCTGGCGCTGGCCTCCTGGGCAGCTGGGCTTGTGCTGGCGGTGGCCTCCTGGACAGTGGGGATGATGGCGGTCTTCTCCGCTGTGCTGCTCTTCCCAGCCTTGCCGGGTTCCTTGTGGCCCTTCCTCACCTTGGAAGGTGTCACAGCTGACTCCACACTCCCACCAGGAACCCTGGGAGCGTCTTTGGTGGCTGGAGTCTTCCCCCTCTTCCGCCGAGCACTGGCCAACTTCTGATGCTTCACAGGTGGGGAACAGTCTGTGCTGTGGCTCCGTGCCACACTGGCTGCCCTGGTGGCCAGTGCACTCCAGATTCTGGTGACTGCAGGCACCACTGGTCCCGGAGAAGTTGTGGCTGAGGTGCTAGTTTTTGACCTATGAGATGGACGGGGTGGGGGAGTTGTGGGAAAGAGGTCAAGGTTGGCCAGAAAAGTTGTTTTTTTTTACACACTGGGACAGGTAGCTGGAGGGGGTTTGGGAGTGGATGAAGAGGTTGTGGTTGTAGGAGGTGTTTGTTTGCTGACTTTGGGTGAAGGTGCATGCACTGGAGGCTGTCGTGAGGTGAATGGCTGTTGGGTGTGTGCCTACGTTTGTTTATCTTCGGAGGGGGCGTCACAGACACACGGAGAGGACACAGGGGACGTGTGAATGGTAGTGGGGGTGGTGACTGCACGTGAGCGGGGTGTGGTGGTGGGTGTGCTGAAGAGGGACGTAGTGGCTGTAGAGGTAGTGCATGCAGGTGTGAATGTAGACGAGACAGGGAGGATGGAGACGAGGAGGAGGGGGACACAGTGGAGGCAGTGGATGTTGGTGTGTCCGCATGTGTGTGATGCTTGCGTGAGTGCCTGTGGGGTGTGGGGTGCTTATGTTTGCCTGAGCTTCCCTTATGTGTTGAGATGTGTGCATGCTGGTCTGTAGGTGTGCTTGGGATAGACTGAGGTACAGGGGATTGGGTCGGTTGGAGGAAGTTGGAGGGGGAGGCTAGACACGGGGACAATGGCTGCCATCAGTGCTGAGGCCAGAGTCTGAAAAGCTTGCTGAAGGGCCGCCTGACCAAAATGAATGCCCTCCAGGAATGCATTTGTTAGTTGTAACTGCCTTTCTACACCCTGGATGGCATTTAAAATGGTAGAATGCCCAACAGTGAGGGACCTGAAGAGGTCAATGGCCTCACTGAGGGCAGCAGGGGTGACTGGGGCGGGGCCTGAGGTGCCTGAGGCGAAGGTGATGCCCACCCTGCTGGGTGAGCGGGCACAAGGCAAAGGCTGAGGGGCTGCTGGGAAGGCGGTGCTGGAAGGTGGGGTGGTGGCTGTACCTGTAGATGGGGGGGCACAGATGTTGCCGCCACCACAAGAGAGCTCCCATCAGAGGACGAGTCTGTCACTGGTCTAAGCTCCTGTCCCCGCCGTGCAGCTCCCCTCGCCCTCTGTCCCACTGGTGAACTCCGAGTCTGTAGTGTGGCCCTCCATGGCCATATGGGATGCAGCTCCCTCCTGCTCCGGTGCCACTGCTCCTCGGCCTGGTGATACTAATGCACACAAGAACAGGGAGACCACAAAAAGGGGGGGGGGCAAACAGAAGAAAGACATGTTGAGTGCATGCATTACCGCTACCCTTGGCGGACACGACAGACACAGAAACCCTGCACTACACCGCGCTCTTGGGCTCCACTGTTCAATTCCTAGGAAATGGCCTACAAGGCTATGGACGCCATCTGCACACATAGATGACACAGGGGCATGACTAGGTGTAGTTGGCACTCTACAGAGGTGGGGTGGGGTGCCACAGGGCCTGCCTTACGGAGGGACCTTGCCTACGGAACTTGCCTCAGACTAGGGAAACCCAAAGGCCCACCTCCCCCACCCAGACCCCTCCACTACGTGCAAAGTCAGCACAATGCGAGTGTACTCACCCCCTTGTGGCTGCTGTGATGCCCTCAAGCGCCCATCCAACTCCAGGTATGCCACAGCCAGGATCCTGAACATCAGGGAGGTCATGGTGCGACAGGCACCCCTCCCATGGTGGGAGGCTATCCCCAGCTGAGCCTCCGCCATCTTCTTGCTCCAGCGGCGAATGTCCTCCCATCTTTTCCGGCAGTGGGAGCTCCGTCTGTGGTAGACCCCCAGGGTCCAGACGTCCTTAGCGGTGGCACGCCAAATGTTTTTTCTGGTGGGTGCTGACCTACATGATTTGTAAAGGGGGAAGAGAAAGTTATTACCAACTGCACCATCAAAGTGATTGGCCCCCATCCCTACCCTTGACATGCACTCACCATTGTTTCATGCACGCCGCACTCCCCCCTTCCTTCTTCCATCCACCCCTCTCCACACAGGCATAGCCCATACATCATGCTCCTAGTGTACTTACCTGTTTGTCTGGAGGACCGTAGAGTAGCGTGTACTGGGGGAGGACCCCATCCACGAGTTTCCCCAACTCCTCCGATGTGAAGGCAGGGGCCCTTTCCCCAGACACTCGAGCCATTGTCTCTTCCAGACCGAGGTCACAGCAGCACTTGCAGTGTAGGTCCTCTCCTGTCGAAGATCAGGTATCGAGTGATTGAACAGATAGAAAATGGCGGTCACGTCCGCAGCTGTGCGTACCGTCACCGCCGGCGTACATAGTCATTGGCTCCTGGGACCCATAGGGTCCAATGTTAACCAATGCAGCAGTGCACCGCGGTCTTCGACCGCCTACCGCGACGGTGTACAACGCCTATGCAGTTACCTCACATCCCATTGTCCCACTTTAGAGGTCATGCAGCCGCCATTTCAGGGGCCCACATGGCTTAATTTTCAACTGCATCACACATACCGAGGCCTAGACTCAACACACACAGGCCACTTTTTTTGAGTATGAATAGTGCCCTGTGTAAACTGTGGGTACATACCTCTGAGTTGTTTGACTCTGTGCTCGCTGTTGTCCTTCATAGGCACCGTCCTCTGGGACATGTGAGGAGATGGTGGCATCCTCCGGTGTACCGACCGTTGGTTGACCTGTTGACAATGGAGGAAAGACATGTGATAATGACATACAGGCTTGACAGTGCCACAATCCAGGAACTGTGTACCCAGCTGGAGCCAGACCTGATGTCAGCTATCCGCCATCCCACAGGAATCCCCCCTCAAGTGCAGGTGCTGTCAGTGCTCCATTTCCTTGCAAGTGGGTCATTTCAAACAGCAGTGGCCATAGCATCAGGGATGTCCCAGCGTATGTTTTCCAACGTGTTGTCTGCCCTGCTGAAACACATGCGGAGCTACATCGTTGTTCCTCCGGAGACTTTAGCTACAGTGAAAGGTGATTTCTATGCCCTGGGACATATCCCCAACATCATAGATGCCATTGATGGGACACATGTGTCTTTGGTTCCCCCCCCACAGGAGTGAACAGGTGTACAGAAACAGTAAGAGTTATCATTCTATGAATGTACAGATGGTATGTTTGGCAGACCAGTACATCTCCCATCTGAATGCCATGTTCCCTGGCTCAGTGCATGACACCTACATTCTGCGGAATAGCAGCATCCCTTATGTGATGGGTCAACTCCAGAGGCACCGTGTGTGGCTATTAGGTGAGCACCTGGAAGCTAGTCAGTGGAAATGGTTGTCTGGGGATATCCCTCCAGGTTAGTGTGTGTCTAACAGTTGTCCCTCGCCATTTGCAGGTGACTCTGGTTACCCCAACCTGTCATGGCTACTGACCCCAGTGAGGAATCCCAGGACAAGGGCAGAGGAACGCTACAATAAGGCACATGGGTGAACTAGGAGGGTGATGGAACGCACCTTCGGAATCCTGAAGGCGAGCTTCAGGTGCCTCCATATGACAGGTGGATCCCTATTCTACTCACCAAAGAAGGTGTGCCAGATCATCGTGGCCTGCTGTATGCTTCACAACTTGGCTTTGCAACGACAGGTGCCCTTTCTGCAGGAGGATGGTCCAGATGGCGGTGTTGTTGCAGCTGTGGAGCCTGTGGACAGTGAAGACAAGGAAGCATGGACAACAGGGACTCGGTGATCCTGCAATATTTCCAGTGAAACACAGGTAAGAATAAAAACCTGCCTACTACATGTACTTAAACACTACTACCTCTCTACTGTCTGTCGTTTTCACCCAGTGTATGGTCATTGAGTTGTCACTTTCCCTTACGATTTCACAGATCTGGGTCCCACAGTGTGACATCTGCTTTGATTCCTCATGGACTAGAGCTGTGTGACATAGGTATGTTGACATTACAAATGAAAGAGCTTTTTGCCACAGTTATTGCTAATACAGTATTCCGAAATCAGACAGACTCCAGATTGTTTTGTGCTTTAAGGGTGTTTATTTTAGTGCTCAAAATTGGAGGGGGTAACAAAATGGTGAGGGGTGATGGCGGAGGAATGTCCATGGCAGACTCCAGTCTATTAGTCTCACAGGTGCATTGCCCAAATGAGCATAGGAAGTGGAGCTGGGGCAGTTTAAGGATGGACAGGGTGACAAAGTGGGACAGTAGGATGGCAATCAGGGTGGTCTCATTTCTTGGCGGGGGTCTTGGCATCGTTCTCTGTCTTGTTCCTGTATGTCAGGGACCGTTTGCGGGGTGGTTCTCCCTCTGCAGGGGGTGGGGTGCTGGTGTGGTGGTCCTGTGGCGGTGCCTCCTGTCCACTAGCGCCGGCGGAGGTGGTGGGCAGTTCATCGTATATGCTAGTGTCAGGGGCCCCTTGTAGTGCCACAGTGTCCCTCCTGGTGTTGAGTACTTCCTTCAGCACCCCTACGATGGTGCCCAGGGTGGAATTGATGGTTCTGAGTTCCTTCCTGTAGGAAAGTACCATCTTGACTGGCATGTTACCCCCATATTTCACTGTATATATGGTTTAGTGTATGTCACTGGGACCCTGCCAGCCAGGGCCCCAGTACTCATAAGTGTGCCCTGTATGTGATCCCTGTGTGTTGACTGAGAAGGTAGCCTCTTTCTAGCCTTGTTACCCCCACTTTTGGCCTGTTTGTGAGTGTATGTCAGGGTGTTTGTCACTGTTTTCACTGTCTCACTGGGATCCTGATAGCCAGGCCCCAGTGCTCATAGTGAAAACACTATGTTTTCAGTATGGTTGTTATGTGTCACTGGGATCCTGCTGGTCAGGACCCCAGTGCTCATAGGTTTGTGGCCTATATGTATGTGTCACTGGGACCCTGTCACACAGGGCCCCAGTGCTCATAGGTGTGCATGTACATGTTCCCTGTGTGGTGCCTAACTGTCTCACTGAGGCTCTGCTAACCAGAACCTCAGTGGTTATGCTCTCATTACTTTCAAATTGTCACTAACAGGCTAGTGACCAATTTTACCAATTTACATTGGCTTACTGGAACACCCTTATAATTCCCTAGTATATGGTACTGAGGTACCCAGGGTATTGGGGCTCCAGGAGATCCCTATGGGCTGCAGCATTTCTTTTGCCACCCATAGGGAGCTCTGACAATTCTTACACAGGCCTGCCACTGCAGCCTGAGTGAAATAACATCCACGTTATTTCACAGCCATTTTACACTGCACTTAAGTAACTTATAAGTCACCTATATGTCTAACCTTTACCTGGTAAAGGTTAGGTGCAAAGTTACTTAGTGTGAGGGCACCCTGGCACTAGCCAAGGTGCCCCCACATTGTTCAGAGCCAATTCACTGAACTTTGTGAGTGTGGGGACACCATTACACGCGTGCACTACATATAGGTCACTACCTATATGTAGCTTCACCATGGTAACTCCGAATATGGCCATGTAACATGTCTATGATCATGGAATTGCCCCCTCTGCCATCCTCGCATTGTTGGTACAATTCCATGATCCCAGTGGTCTGTAGCACAGACCCTGGTACTGCCAGACTGCCCTTCCTGGGGTTTCACTGCAGCTGCTGCTGCTGCCAACCCCTCAGACAGGCAGCTGCCCTCCTGGGGTCCAGCCAGGCCTGGCCCAGGATGGCAGAACAAAGAACTTCCTCTGAGAGAGGGTGTGACACCCTCTCCCTTTGGAAAATGGTGTGAAGGCAGGGGAGGAGTAGCCTCCCCCAGCCTCTGGAAATGCTTTGTTGGGCACAGATGTACCCAATTCTGCATAAGCCAGTCTACACCGGTTCAGGGACCCCTTAGCCCCTGCTCTGGCGTGAAACTGGACAAAGGAAAGGGGAGTGACCACTCCCCTGACCTGCACCTCCCCTGGGAGGTGTCCAGAGCTCCTCCAGTGTGCTCCAGACCTCTGCCATCTTGGAAACAGAGGTGCTGCTGGCACACTGGACTGCTCTGAGTGGCCAGTGCCACCAGGTGACGTCAGAGACTCCTGCTGATAGGCTCCTTCAGGTGTTAGTAGCCTATCCTCTCTCCTAGGTAGCCAAACCCTCTTTTCTGGCTATTTAGGGTCTCTGTCTCTGGGGAAACTTCAGATAACGAATGCATGAGCTCAGCCGAGTTCCTCTGCATCTCCCTCTTCACCTTCTGATAAGGAATCGACCGCTGACCGCGCTGGAAGCCTGCAAACCTGCAACATAGTAGCAAAGACGACTACTGCAACTCTGTAACGCTGATCCTGCCGCCTTCTCGACTGTTTTCCTGCTTGTGCATGCTGTGGGGGTAGTCTGCCTCCTCTCTGCACCAGAAGCTCCGAAGAAATCTCCCGTGGGTCGACGGAATCTTCCCCCTGCAACCGCAGGCACCAAAAAGCTGCATGACCGGTCCCTTGGGTCTCCTCTCAGCACGACGAGCGAGGTCCCTCGAATCCAGCGACACCGTCCAAGTGACCCCCACAGTCCAGTGACTCTTCAGCCCAAGTTTGGTGGAGGTAAGTCCTTGCCTCACCTCGCTGGGCTGCATTGCTGGGAACCGCGACTTTGCAAGCTTCTCCGGCCCCTGTGCACTTCCGGCGGAAATCCTGTGTGCACAGCCAAGCCTGGGTCCACGGCACTCTAACCTGCATTGCACGACTTTCTAAGTTGGTCTCCGGCGACGTGGGACTCCTTTGTGCAACTTCGGCGAGCACCGTTTCACGCATCCTCGTAGTGCCTGTTTCTGGCACTTCTCCGGGTGCTACCTGCTTCAGTGAGGGCTCTTTGTCTTGCTCGACGTCCCCTCTCTCTGCAGGTCCAATTTGCGACCTCCTGGTCCCTCCTGGGCCCCAGCAGCGTCCAAAAACGCCAAACGCACGATTTGCGTGTAGCAAGGCTTGTTGGCGTCCATCCGGTGGGAAAACACTTCTGCACGACTCTCCAAGGCGTGGGGGATCCATCCTCCAAAGGGGAAGCCTCTAGCCCTTGTCGTTCCTGCAGTATTCACAGTTCTTCAGCCTAGTAAGAGCTTCTTTGCACCAACCGCTGGCATTTCTTGGGCATCTGCCCATCTCCAAGCTGCTTGTGACTTTTGGACTTGGTCCCCTTGTTCCACAGGTACCCTCAGTCAGGAATCCATCGTTGTTGCATTGCTGATTTGTGTTTTCCTTGCATTTTCCCTCTAACACGACTATTTTGTCCTTAGGGGAACTTTGGTGCACTTTGCACTCACTTTTCAGGGTCTTGGGGAGGGTTATTTTTCTAACTCTCACTATTTTCTAATAGTCCCAGCGACCCTCTACAAGGTCACATAGGTTTGGGGTCCATTCGTGGTTCGCATTCCACTTTTGGAGTATATGGTTTGTGTTGCCCCTATCCCTATGTTTCCCCATTGCATCCTATTGTAACTATACATTGTTTGCACTGTTTTCTAAGACTATACTGCATATTTTTGCTATTGTGTATATATATCGTGTATATTTCCTATCCTCTCACTGAGGGTACACTCTAAGATACTTTGGCATATTGTCATAAAAATAAAGTACCTTTATTTTTAGTATAACTGTGTATTGTGTTTTCTTATGATATTGTGCATATGACACTAAGTGGTACTGTAGTAGCTTCACACGTCTCCTAGTTCAGCCTAAGCTGCTCTGCTAAGCTACCATTATCTATCAGCCTAAGCTGCTAGACACCCTATACACTAATAAGGGATAACTGGGCCTGGTGCAAGGTGCAAGTACCCCTTGGTACTCACTACAAGCCAGTCCAGCCTCCTACAATGACTAACTGTCTCACTGAGGCTCTGCTAACCAGAACCTCAGTGGTTATGCTCTCTCTTTACGAATTGTCACTAACGGGCTAGTGACCAATTTCACCAATTCACTTTGGCATACTGGAACACCCTTATAATTCCCTAGTATATGGTACTGAGGTACCCAGGGTATTGGGGTTCCAGGAGATCCCTATGGGCTGCAGCATTTCTTTTGCCACCCATAGGGTGCTCTGACAATTCTTACACAGGCCTGCCACTGCAGCCTGAGTGAAATAACGTCCACGTTATTTCACAGCCATTTACCACTGCACTTAAGTAACTTATAAGTCACCTATATGTCTAACCTTCACCTGGAGAAGGTTGGGTGCAAAGTTACTTAGTGTGTGGGCACCCTGGCACTAGCCAAGGTGCCCCCACATCGTTCAGGGCAAATTCCCCGGACTTTGTGAGTGCGGGGACACCATTACACGCGTGCACTGTACATAGGTCTCCACTTATGTACAGCGTCACAATGGTAACTCCGAACATGGCCATGTAACATGTCTAGGATCATGGAATTGTCACCCCAATGCCATTCTGGCATTGGGGAGACAATTCCATGATCCCGCGAGTCTCTAGCACAGACCCGGGTACTGCCAAACTGCCTTTCCCCGGGGTTTCACTGCAGCTGCTGCTGCTGCCAACCCCTCAGACAGGTTTCTGCCCTCCTGGGGTCCAGCCAGGCCTGGCCCAGGAAGGCAGAACAAAGGACTTCCTCAGAGAGAGGGTGTTACACCCTCTCCCTTTGGAAATAGGTGTCGGGGCTGGGGAGGAGTAGCCTCCCCCAGCCTCTGGAAATGCTTTGATGTGCACAGATGGTGCCCATCTCTGCATAAGCCAGTCTACACCGGTTCAGGGATCCCTCAGCCCTGCTCTGGCACGAAACTGGACAAAGGAAAGGGGAGTGACCACTCCCCTGACCTGCACCTCCCGCGGGAGGTGCCCAGAGCTCCTCCAGTGTGCTCCAGACCTCTGCCATCTTGGAAACAGAGGTGCTGCTGGCACACTGGACTGCTGAGTGGCCAGTGCCAGCAGGTGACGTCAGACTCCTCCTGATAGGCTCTTACCTGTGTTGCTAGCCTATCCTCCTTCCTAAGTAGCCAAACCTCCTTTTCTGGCTATTTAGGGTCTCTGCTTTGGGGAATTCTTTAGATAACGAATGCAAGAGCTCATCACAGTTCCTCTGCATCTCTCTTCACCTTCTGCCAAAGGATCGACAGCTGACTGCTCAGGACGCCTGCAAAACCGCAACAAAGTAGCAAAGACGACTACTGCAACCTTGTATCGCTGATCCTGCCGCCTTCTCGACTGTTTTCCTGGTGGTGCATGCTCTGGGGGTAGCCTGCCTCCTCTCTGCACCCGGAGCTCTGAAGAAATATCCCGTGGGTCGACGGAATCTCCCCCTGCAACCGCAGGCAACAAAAGACTGCATCACCGGTCCTCTGGGTCCCCTCTCAGCACGACGAGCGTGGTCCCTGGAACTCAGCAACTCTGTCCAAGTGACTCCCACAGTCCAGTGACTCTTCAGTCCAAGTTTGGTGGAGGTAAGTCCTTGCCTCCCCACGCTAGACTGCATTGCTGGGTACCGCGTGATTTGCAGCTGCTCCGGCTCCTGTGCACTCTTCCAGGATTTCCTTTGTGCACAGCCAAGCCTGGGTCCCTGACACTCTAACCTGCAGTGCACAACCTCCTGAGTTGTCCTCCGGCGTCGTGGGGCTCCCTTTTGTGTCTTCTGCTGAGCTCCAGTTCAGTCCTGTTCCAAGTGCCTGTTCCGGTACTTCTGTGGGTGCTGCCTGCTTCTTGGAGGGCTCCCTGACTTTCTGGGCACCCCCTCTGTCTCCTCATCCAAGTGGCGACATCCTGGTCCCTCCTGGGCCACAGCAGCATCCAAAAACCCTAACCACAACCCTTGCAGCTAGCAAGGCTTGTTTGTGGTCTTTCTGCGTGGGAACACCTCTGCAAGCTTCTTCACGACGTGCGACATCCATCCTCCAAAGGGGAAGTTTCTAGCCCTCTTCGTTCTTGCAGAATCCACAGTTTCTACCATCCGGTGGCAGCTTCTTTGCACCCTCACCTGGCATTTCCTGGGCATCTGCCCAATCTTGACTTTGTCGCGACTCTTGGTCTTGGTCCCCTTGTTCCACAGGTACTCTCGTCCAGAAATCCACTTTGGTTGCATTGCTGGTGTTGGTCTTTCTTGCAGAAATCCCCTATCACGACTTCTGTGCTCTCTGGGGAATATAGGTGCACTTTACACCTACTTTTCAGGGTCTTGGGGTGGGCTATTTTTCTAACCCTCACTGTTTTCTTACAGTCCCAGCGACCCTCTACGAGCTCACATAGGTTTGGGGTCCATACGTTATTCACATTCCACTTTTGGAGTATATGGTTTGTGTTGCCCCTATACCTATGTGCTCCTATTGCAATACATTGTAATTTTACACTGCTTGCATTACTTCCTTTTGCTATTACTGCATATTTTTTGGTATTGTGTACATATATCTTGTGTATATTTGGCATCCTCATACTGAGGGTACTCACTGAGATACCTCTGGCATATTGTCATAAAAATAAAGTACCTTTATTTTTAGTATATGTGTATTGTGTTTTCTTATGATATTGTGCATATGACACCAGTGGTATAGTAGGAGCTTTGCATGTCTCCTAGTTCAGCCTAAGCTGCTCTGCTATAGCTACCTTCTATCAGCCTAAGCTGCTATAAACACCTCTTCTACACTAATAAGGGATAACTGGACCTGGTACAGAGTGTAAGTACCCCTTGGTACCCACTACAAGCCAGGCCAGCCTCTTACACTTCCTCAATCCCATATACTGTTCCTCCTGCAGACGCTGGGTCTCCTGAAACTTGGCCAGTACCGTTGCCATCGTCTCCTGGAAGTGGTGGTAGGCTCCCATGATGGAGGAGAGGGACTCATGGAGAGTGGGTTCCCTGGGCCTGTCGGCCCCCTGTCACACAGCAGCCCTCCCAGTTCCCCTGTGTTCCTGGGCCTCCGTCCCCTGGACCGTGTGCCCATTACCACTGCCCCCAGGTCCCTGTTGTTGGGGTGGTGGGTTAGCCTGGGTTCCCTGTTGTGGTGGACACACTGCTGATTGACGTGTCCTGGAGAAGGAGGTATGGGCCCGCTGGGTGGGTGCTGTGCTGGTGTTTCCAGAGGGGGGAAGGTCTGTAGTGGCCTGTGACTGGGTGTGGGGAACTGACTTTCCCGAGGTCCCCGATGAGCCGGGATGGTCATCTAGATCCAGTTGGACAGAGGTGCTATCATCACAGTGGGCCTCTTCTGTTGGTGGTGTGGACATGTGTGGACCCTCTTGTCCGGTGACGTTGGGTAGGGGTCCTGCAGGGTTATAAAGTAATGATTATTGAATCTGTGTGTCAAGGTGTGCAATGGGTGGATGACCGTGTACCCCAGTGCTAGCATTCCTGTGTGGGACCTTGTGTGATGATAGTTTAGGGGGGTGTATGGGTTTGTGCAGTGGGCATGCTTTAGTGATGGGTGTCCATGCTTTGGTGTTGCATGCAGGGCTTGGTGTTGGGATGGGTGGTTTGTGATAGTGGGACATTTGTGAGGAGTAGGAGTGATGGGGGTGAGTATGAGGGTGGGGCTATGTGCTGGCATGCAGGTAGGGTCGGGGATGTAATAGTAAAGCTTTGACTTACCAGCGTCCATTCCTCCACCTACTCCTGCGAGGCCCTCAGGATGCAGAATCGCCAAGACCTGCTCCTCCCATGTTAGTTGTGGGGGAGGAGGTGGGGGTCTGCCGCCAGTCCGCTGAATTGCCAGGTGGTGTCTGGAGACCACGGAACGCACCTTCCCCCATAGGTCGTTCCACCTCTTCCTTATGTCCTCCCGATTTCTTGGGTGCTGCCCCACTGCGTTGACCCTGTCCACTATTCTTCGCCATAGCTTCATCTTCCTTGCAATGGAGGTGTGCTGCACCTGTGATCCAAATAGCTGTGGTTCTACCCGGACGATTTCCTCCACCATGACCCTGAGCTTCTCAACCGAGAACCTGGGGTGTCTTTGCCGTGCCATGGGGTGGTGTAGGTGATGTGTGGGGTGGTGTGTGGGGTGATGTGTGCTGATATGTAGTGGGGTGTTGTGTGAGGTGTGTGGAAGTAATGTGGGTGATGGTGTTGGGCGCCTGTTGATGGTGGTGTCTCTCTCTGGCTTTAGTTCGTGATTTGTGGTCGTAAGGGTTTGTGGGTGTGTGTTTTATAGAGTATTGAGTGTGTGGGAGTGATGTGTGTATGTGTATCAGGTGTGTGTATTTCGATTTGTCCAATGTGGCAGTTTTGTAAATGTGTGTGTATTTTGAGCGCGGCGGTGTGTACCGCCAATGGAATACCGCGGTGTGGGCGTATTTCTGTTGGCGTGACGGTGGAGGTTTTTTTATCGCCAGTTTATCACTGACCTTTGGTGCGGCGTACTTGCGTGGGTGTCTGAATTTTGGCGGATTCCGAACTGTGGGTCATAATAGCTGTGGCGGAATTCCGCGGCGGTGTGTTGGCGGTCTTCTGCACGGCGGTAAGTGGCTTTTACCGCCAATGTCATAATGAGGGCCTTTATCTTGAATTTTTCCAAAAGAACTTCCTCCACCCCCTTCATTATTTCTGTGCCATAAGAGAGCGTTGGCAATAATTTCGCTCTCATAATTGCTGTTAACGGTTTAAGGATATGCCCACGGACGGTCTTTGCTAAAATTCCAAAGGCATGATTGAGAGCTTGTGCTTTATTCTTTATTGCTTCCCTGTGGCATACATAAGTTTCTCTTGAGTCTATCTTATCCCCTAAATACATATAGGTGGTCACTTCTTCTATTACCTTTCCATTTAAATGCCACTTACGCTGTTTAGAGGGTCTACGGTTGATAAAGATCATTTTTGTTTTACTGTGGTTTATTTCCAAATCATTAATTTTGGGATACCCTCCTAAGTTATTCATCAATTTTTGTATACCTATTCTGGAGTTGCTAAGCAACAGCAAGTCATCCGCATATAGCCGGTTGGATAATTGGTGACCACCAAGTGTAGGTGAATGGGCAGACTAGCTGTTTAACACTGTGGGGAGGTCTGCGATGTAAAGATTAATGAGAAGTGGTGCTAAAACACAGCCTTGTTTGAAACCAGCTGTTGTTTTGACTGTCTTAGATGAATGCAAACCATCCCCAAGCTTAACTTTCACCCGTGTATCGGAATGAAGTAATCTAATAGCATTCAGGATAGATGGGGGCAACCCCATCGCTGTAATTTTGCCCACAAGTTGCCACGAGGGACACAGTCAAAAGCTGCTTTATAATCAACAAAGCACAAATATAATGGGGTCCCTGTTGCCTTTGCTCTGTTAATGATAAAACCCAGTGCCACAAGGTTTGTTAAGGGACCTTGGTTCTTAATAAAGCCGGTTTGGTATATAGGAAGCCTGCCATTATCTATGACCCAAGACTCTAAATGCTGCAGTAAGCATATTGAAAAGTTTTTGAGGTCCACATCTAAAAGGGCGATTAATCTATAGTTACTTGGAGAGGCAGCCTTCCCTCCCTTATAAATAGGGTGAATTATTGAACATTTCCAACTAGCCAGCACAATTCCAGATGACAAAACATAATTAAACATTGCACCCAGAAAGTCCGCCCATTTTCTTGTTGACTGTTTAAACAGTGCTTGTAGTAGTCCATTAGCACCAGGCGCACAGTCTGATCGTGATTTCCCAATAGTCTACATTATCTCTGATGCTGTAAATAACATAGAATCCAAATCATCAGATTCCTGTATATCCTTCCGTAGCTGAAATGATACAACTTCCCCAGTGGGACTTTCCTTGAAATGTGATTTTAAGCAGTCAACCCAAGCTTCCTCTCTTATATTAGCATTGTAGGTGTAGTGTGTTGAGGGGCACTTTGAGTGAAGGAAAACACCAAAGGTAAGTAAAGTACCCCACCCCAGGAAAGCAGGAGTAAAGTACAGCAACTTTCCTCAGGACACACTACAAGTCATGATAAGAGATTTTGCAAGGACCAAGCAAGACTGCAAGCAACAACCAATGGATTTCTGGACTTGAAGGCCTGTGGAGAGAGGAGACCAAGTCCAGAAGTCGAAGAAGAGTCCAAGAAGGACAGGAGCCCCTGCCAACCTAGAAGATGGTGCAAAAGTTAATTCTCCGGTAAGAAGAGTACAGAAGAGCACCAAAGAAGATGGCTGCGGGTTCATGCTTGGTGCAGGTGATGTCCCACATCGAGTTGTTGGATGCAGGCTGTTTGCGTCGCTGGATTCCGCCAACTAGACTTGGTTCACGCAAGTATGCGGTTTGCGTCAAAGTGGAGCTACCTGGACCCAGGAGGGACCTGGGTTCTCAACTCAGACTGAGGAGACAGAGGGGGCTCTCAGCACTTCAGATCAGAGAGCCCACAGAAGATCAGGCAGCACCCACGTGAGTCCCAGGACACAGGGACAAAGAATATGCAAAGTGCAGTTGTCACAGCACTACAAAGGAAGGTCCCACGCCGCCGGAGAACAACTCAGTGAGTTGTGCGTCACAAGATGGAGTGCTGGGGACCTGGGCTACACTGTGCACAAAGGATTCTTGGAAGAAGTGCACAGAAGCCCAAGGAGTAAGAGTGCACAGGGGTACTGTTGCAGCACAGCGAGGCAAGGTCTTACCTCCACCAAGTGTGGACTGCTGGACTTTAGGACAGTCTGGGTCACGTCTGTCCACAACCTTTGTTTCAGAGAGCATGCTTGTCATCCGGAGAGGAGCCCCAGAGTACCGGTCATCATCGCAGAAGGGTGCCTGCAGAAGCAGGGAAGTGACTCCATCACTCCACGGGAGATTCCTTCAGTTCTTCTGGTGCAGGATGAAGACAGGCAGTCCTCAGAGCGGCCACAGCTTGGAAACTGTTGCAAAAGCTGGCTGGAGCTGAAGTTGCTGGTCACAGGAGTCATCCTGGATACTTTGTTGCAGTTACAGCAGTTCCTGAAGCTGAATTAGGAGACATGCAAAGCTCCTGCAATACCACTGTAGTTACACAGTGCTTATAAACAATAAAAGACAATACTCAGTGTTACCAAAAATAAAGGTACTTTATTTTAGTGAGACAAGGCCAAAAATATTCTAGAGGCAATACTCCTTCTGGAGGTAAGTATTATACACAATATATACACTAGAAACCAAACCCAGGTAAGTAAATAGTCACAGAATAGTGCAAACAGTGGAAAATATAATAGAATGCAATAGGCCCAGGGGCAACACAAACCATATACCAAGGAAGTGTAATGCGAATCACAAATTCCCCCCTAGGCAAGTGCAGTGTGTAGAGGGGCGCTGGGAGTGTAGGAAAAGCACAAAGGTAAGTAAAATACCCCACCCCAGAGCCCAGGAAAGTAGGAGTAAATACTGCAAGTTTCCTCAGGACACACTACAAGTCGTGATAAGAGTTATTGCAAGAACCAAGAAAGACTGCAAACAATAAATGGTGGATTCCTGGACCTGAAGACCTGCAAAGAGAAGAGACCAAGTGCAGAGGTCTCAGAAGATTCCAGAAAGGACAGGAGCCCCTGAAAACCTAGAAGATGGTGCAAAAGAGGATTCTCCAGTTAGAAGAAGTCTGCAGAAGAGCACCAAAGAAGATGGCTGCGGGTTCCTGCATGGTGCAGGAGATGTCTCACGTCGAGATGTTGGATGCAGGCAGTTTGTAGTGCTGGATTTGTCCAACAAGCCTTGGTTCTATCAAGGTTGCGTTTTGCGTCATAGTGCTGCCTGGACCAAGGAGGGACCTGGGGACCTCAACTTGGACTGAGAAGGCAGAGTGGGCTCAACACTGGAGAGCTCCCACAGATGACCAGGCAGCACCCACGGGAGTCCTAAGACATGGGGACAAGGAAGGTGTAAATTGCAGTTGGTGCAGCACAACAAAAGAAGGTCCCACGCCGCCGGAGAACAACTCAGCAATTTGTTCGTTGCAGTGTGGGGTGCTGAGGACCTGGGCCACACTGTGCACAAAGGAATCTTGCAAAAAGTGCTCAGGGGCCCCAGGAGCTGGAGATGACATGGTGCACAGGGTACTGTCTCGAACCAGGAAGGCAAGCTCTTACCTCCACCAAATTTGGACATCTGGACCTTAGGACACTCTGAGTTGAAGGGGTCCACCACCTGTGTTTCATGGAGCACGCTTGTCGCCAGGAGAGGAGTCCCACAGACCGGTCGTCATTTTGGAAGGTGCCTGCAGAAGTAGTGAAGTGACTGTCACTCCACTGGAGATTCCTTCGGTTCTTCTGGAGCAGGGTAAAGACAGGCAGTCCTCAGAGCGTGCACACCTTGGAAACTGTTGCAAAAGCTGGCTGGAGCTGAAGTTGCAGGTCAGAGGAGTCGTCCTGGATACTTTGTTGAAGTTAGTGTTTCCTAGAGCAGTCTGCGGTTGATCCGATGGTCAGAACCTGAAGCAGAGGATGCAGAGGTGTCCTGGAGGAATCTTCCAAATCGAATCTGAGAAAACACCCAGAGGAGAAACCCTAAATAGCCCTGAGAAGGGGATTGGCTTCCTACCCAGGTATGCACCTATCAGGAGGGGTCTCCGACGTCACCTGCTGGAACTGGCCACTCAAAGGTCTCCAGAGGGTCCCCACACCTTGGAATCCAAGATGGCTAATGCCAGGGACACTCTGGAGGAGCTCTGGGTACCACCTCTGGGGTGGCGATTGACAGGGGAGTGGTCACTCCTCTTTCCGCTGTCCAGTTTTGCACTGAGCACTGGGGTCCCGGCTAGCAGGATCACAATGAGACAGTCAAAACACACTGACAAACACTCACAAAGAGGCCAAAAAAGGGGGTAAACATGCTAGAAAGAGGCTACTTTCTCACAATGGTACTTCTGTTTACTTGTTTAACTTATGCTCCTCTAATAATGGGTTTGGATATCTATCTCCTTGATATGTGGTCACTTCGATGCCCCAGGCTTTCAGGTACTCTCTCCTTTCCAAGATTTGCTTAGGGAGATCCTTGCAGAAAAAATGACTAACGTTGGGTCCGTATGCTGACTCCTTCTTGCTTGAATGAATTTTATAGCAGCTATATCTTCTGAGGACACATGGTTAAGATCGAGAAGTGCGCTTATGGGTTTTAGAATACTAGAACGATTGAGCACATCTGAGGGGGTTATTGACATAAATCCAGTGATCCAAGTTTGATTAATCAAATTTTGGTAGTTTATCAGGTTTGAACACTGCGCTACAGTATGCACTCTTCTTGAAGTCTTTACAGTTTTCAAGATTAAGCAACTGACCCCTCTTGCCATACAGCTTTCTGGTGGGGAGTCTAGCTGACCACCAGAAGGGCCTCCACTTTCCTCCAGGGGGGCTTTAGTTGGTAGAGATGGTCTACATTCTTGCGGTGTCAGAGTTATCAAGGGAATACCTTCTAATTCAGGAACATTATTTGCCGGTACATTCGAGGTGAACCAAGGAGTGCAATCTGAGTTTTGGCTTACTTTTGTGATCTTATATTCTTTGCTAAATTCCTCTGGGGGTGGCCACTGTGGTCTTTGTAATATCTGTGCGAGTAGGCCGAGCAGTCTTCCTGCCCGTTCTTGCATGTTTTCTCTCTCTTTCTGTCAGTTGCAGTGGCAGAGGATTTTCTAGTTTCCTTGGCTCTAATAAATAAGCTGAGACCTCAGGAGTCTCAATGACGCCTTTGACAGCCAAACTTTTAACTCTGTTCTCTACAAGGTCTATTTTCTGGGTGGGTCAACTTGGTAGATATGCTGACAGCCTTTAAATCTGCAGAGAGCATGAAGGATAGTCAGTGTGTTAGATAACTGATTGAAATATGCACGTTCCTTAACTTAGGTGGTGCAGACCTCGCTTAACATTCCTTCCAAGATTGTCGGCAGTTAGGCCAATCTGTCCACCACCTCTTTACATGAGCAGATGGTAGTCATTGAGCTGTTTGGTTTGAGCCTACGTTATCAGGGAATTTACTTCTTCTAGCTTGCCATAAATTCCAGAGACGAAAGCGACCAACATGTTTAACAAGTCTACCTGGATATCCATTTTATTGAAGTGGAACTGAAGCACCATTACTGTTGCCTGCATCGAATTCAGAATTGCAGTCTACATATCGTTCACACTGTTTACAGCTTATGGACGTAGGGTTTCCCTAACATATGTTCTTTGTTCTTCAACTGGAGTTTTCACGTCAGTTCTCGGTGTCTGTGGTCTATCCCCTACACCTGATCCCCTGGTTAGTCTGGTGATCTTGTCTTTGGTGATCCCAGTTCCCTATGTTTTGGTCTATAAACCAGAAAGGAGTAGAACTTAGAACTGGGACTCTTTGGGCAATATTGGGACTTCTCTAATTCCACAATTTCAGCATTAGCTATCTTCTCTGTATCAGGGTTTCATAGATTAAACTGGGTATATGGGTTTTGCTGATATGGATAACTCTTTCATACTCTTCGATTACTTGAGGGTTTCATTGGCTCCTAATGAAGGAATTAAAGCCCCTTCCCCCCTGTTGGTGTAGCAGTAATAGCCTCTACTGAGGCGTCCACGGGGGCGACTTCCAAGGACCCACCATATAGGGGCTGGTTTTCCATGGTCACAATTATTGGCGGTAACGGGATTGGTGGAGGGGAAACTCCTGTGACGTCCATCTCTCCTCTGTGCCTTTTGGGCCCAAAAACCTGGACAGGTGAAGGACAGTCCTCAGGAACATGTTGATTAGGGCCCAATGAGGCCCTCTTATTTCCATGTTTGCCAAAAACAGCATAATAGTCAGTTATCTTGTGTAATCAGGTTGGACTAAGAATTTCGTCTCCTGCTCATTTTGGGTATTGTCAATTGCCGACTGGCCCAACTCTTTTAAATTGACCCTATCCCCACTATTATTTTGTATTGTTAGTCTTCTGTTATTTATACTGATTGTACTCAATACCCTGCATGGGCTGGGGGTCTGTATAGCGCTGTTCGACCTCCTTTTTGTTTCCACTTCATCTGAAAGAGGCTCCCTTTTCCTTTTTCTCTTAGTGGACATAGGAACTTTGCCTCTTGCTTTGCCTGATCTCATTCTCTTTAGTTAAGTGATCAGAATAGTCAAGAGCACTCCGGTAGTTTCAACTTTCAAGTTCAAGTCCAGTCCCAATAACAATCGCAATTTTCACGTGCCATAAAGGCAGTGCAAGCGATGTAATGCAGTGTACTGCGACGTAATGCCTTGTGTTATGATTAAAATAATCGGTGATAGGGAGAGAGAGCGAGCGGGGCTCATCAGTCACCCCCACAAGCCGCATCCAAACTTAGCCAGACCGCTTCTGGGTGTAAAGGAGGGGGGTGTGGCACACACTTAGTGACAGCCAACTACGGCTGTCACGCTTGCTGTGTATTTGCCGCGCTGTCTGTGCAGGCCTCCAGGCCCCCGCGGCCTCTAGAATGTCTGCACCCAAGCGGAACCAAGCCGCTGCCTCAGGCCTAATCTCAGGCCAATCCACCTCTGTGGACCTTCACAAGCCCCCACAAACCTTCCAGAGACTCGTAGTGACTTGGGCGTCAGGGTGATGGGCAATATGGAGGCTAGTTGGGGAGGCTAGATAGAGGTGGTTGGAGCAGCTGGCCAGTACGGCGATAGCTGCTGGCATGCCCACACCACCTCTGCATGCACATCCACGTCTGTGTCCTGTCAGTCAGACAGTATTTCCTCCTCTGTGTACTGTCTCTGAGGGACAGGGATCTCCCTGAGCTTACAAACCTAGGAAAAAACTACCAAGTGGCCCACGTTACTGAGGCCGAAATTTGGGATAATCTAAATGAACTAAAAATGGAAAGGCTGCAGGCCCAGATGCTATCCCCTCTGAACTTTATACGTTATTAAAGGAGGCGCTTATCAGTGTTAGGGATAATCTGTTTAATGCTGTCTACCTCAGGAACACTCTAATACCAGATTCATGAAAGGAAGACACCTTGGAGTTAATTTTAAAACCTGCCAAGAATCCCAAGAATGCGGATTCATATTGGCCAATCTTGTTATTAGATGCAGACTGTAAAGTATTCACCTGCATTCTAGCTAGTAGAGTGGCCAATCTCTCATCACAGTTAATCCACTGTGACAGGAAAGGAGTTGTCCCCAAAAGGCAGATCTATGAGCTCACATTAACTAATTGGCACAATTGACCTCACCTCTACCTATTCGGATCCCCTGACTTTAGTCACAATAGACGCAGCTAAGGCTTTTAATGAAGTTTGTTGGAAATATCTTTAGGAGGTCTTATCAGTGTTAGATTTCAGTCCGACCTTTATTGTGACCCTTCAAAAATTGTACAGGGATTTGTTTGCCTGAATTTCATTGGGTGTTTGACTAGGAGCTCTAGTATCTCTAGAGGTACCAGGCAAGAGTCCCCCTTTCTCCTCCTTTTTGACATCTAAATCACATCTATATCAAACCATTTGCCTAGATACTCAGGAAGGACATACAAATAAGGGCCACTGGGAGTGTAAGAAAACCACAAAGGTGAGTAAAGTACCCCACCCCAGAGCCAAGGAAAGAAGGAGTATAGTACTATAAGTTTCCTCAGGAGACCCTACAAGTCATGATAAGAGTTGTTGCAAGAACCAAGCAAGACTGCAAACAACAAATGGGGGATTCCTGGACCTGAAGACCTTCTGGTGCAGGGTGAAGACAGGGAGTCCTCAGAGCTTGCACACCTTGGAAACTGTTGCAGTTGCTGGCTGGAGCTGAAGTTGCAGAGTCACAGTAGCCTTCTCGGATACTTTGTTGCAGTTACAGCGGTTCCTGGAGCAGTCTGCATTGATCCGACGGTCAGATGATGAAGCAGGAGTTGCAAAGGATTCCTGGTGAAAACCTGCAAGCTGAATCTGAAGAGGAACCCACAGGATAAACCCTAAATAGCCCTGAGAGGGGGATTGGCTATCTAACCAGGTATGCACCTATCAGGAAGGGTCTCTGATGTTACCTGCTGGCACTGGCCAGAGATCTCCAGAGTATCCCCACACCTTGGAAAACAAGATGGCTAATGCCAGGGGCACACTGAAGGAGCTCTGGGCACAACCCCTGGCGTGGTGATTGAGATGGACATGGAAATGGTCACTCCCCTTTCCTTTGTCCAGTTTTGCGCCAGAGCAGGGACTGGGGGTCCCTGAACCGGTGTAGACTGGCTTATGCAAGGAGAGCACCATCTGTGCTCTTCAAAGCATTTCCAGAGGCTCGGTAAGGCTACCCCTACCAAGCCTGTAACACCTATTTCCAAAGGGAGAGGGTGTAACACCCTCCTTCCAAAGGAAATGCTTTGTACTGGCTTACTGGGACTGAGCTGCTCAGACCCCAGGAGGGTAGAACCCTGTCTGTGAGGTGGCAGCAGCTGTAGCTGCAGTGCAGGCTTCAGAAAGTTGGTTTGGCAGTACCTGGGGCCCATGGTGGAGCTGGCAGGTTAATGGGATTGGTCCCCAATACCAGGTTTAGAATGGGGAGGACAATTCCATGATCTTAGACACCTTACATGGCCATTTTCAGAGTTACCATTGTGAAGCTACATATATGTAGTGCATGCATGTAATGGTATCCATGCACTCACGAAGTGTCGGGATTTGGCCCAGGATAGCGTGGGGGCACTTTTGCTAGTGCAAGGGTGCACTCACACTTAGTAACTTTGCACCTAGCCTTCAGTAAATGAAGGTTAGACATATATGTGACTTGTAAGTTACTTAAGTGCAGTGAAAATGGCTGTGAAATAGTGTGTGCACTATTTCACGCAGGCTGCAGTGGCAGTCCTGTGAAAGGGTTTGTCTGAGCTCCTTATGGGTGGCAAAAGAAATGCTGCAGCCCATAAGGATCTCCTGGAACCCCAATGCCCTGGGTACCACATACTAGGGACTTATAAGGGGGGGGTCCATTGTGCCAATTGGAATTGGTAAATGAAGTCACTAAACTATGGTGACTAGTTTGGAAGCAGAGAGAACATAAGCACCAAAGTTCTGGTTAGCAGAACTTCAGTGACACAGTTAAACACATAGGCCACACACTATGAGCACTGGGGTCCTGGCTAGCAGGATCCCAGTGAGACAGGCAAAACACACTGACAAATAGGGTTTACACTATGAGCGCTGGGGTCCTGGCTAGCAGGATCCCAGTGAGACAGTAAAAACACACTGACTCACACTCCCAAACAGGCCAAAAGTGGGGGTACCAACGCTAGAAAGAGGCTACTTTCTCACAGTGGTTTCCTCTGGCAGCACAGCAGTCCTCTGGTGCAGCATGTAGAGCCAAGAGCATCTGGCTACAAGTCCAATGCAGTGTCTAAAAACATGGGGTTACAACCCCTGTACTTATACTCAAAATGTCTTTGATCTAGGGGGTATTTCAAAAGAACATTATAAGTGCACAACACCCCCTTTCAACCCCATCCCTGGCTCCAAACATCAGTAGGTAGTAAATGAGCCCTTTGTGGGAGGGCAGGACACAGTCTATACAAATGTAAGTGTTCCCCGCCTCCATCTCTCCCAGCCCAGGAATGCAGTATGCAGTTTTAATCCTGTTACACCTTCACCATCCCTGTGTGAAGGCTGTCTGGTACGTATGCACAAAGCCCAGCTGTCTCACAGCAGTGAGAAACCAAATCGGCTATTTGTCACTACTAGGACATGCCACTCAATGAAGGCAAATGTCCTACATTTTACCTACATAGCACCCTGCCCATAGGACTACCTAGGACCTACCTTAGGGGTAATTTGGGTGTAGTAAAAAGGTAACTCAGGCCTTGGCAAGTAGTTTGACTTGCCAAGTCAATGTGGCAATAAACTGCACATGCAGGCAATGCACTGGCAGGCCTGAGAAGTTTGAAAGGCTACTTCTGTGGGTGGCAATCAGCACTGCAGGCCCACTAGTAGCAATTAATTTACAGGCCCTGAGTATATGATATACCACTTTACAAGGGACTTACAAGTAAATTAAATAAGCCACAAAGGCGTAATCCAACTACACCAAGTTTTAGGGGAGAGAGCACATGCACTTTAGCACTGATTAGCAGGGGTAAAGTGCCCAGAGTCCTGAAGCCAACAATAGGAGGATCAGAAAAATAGGAGGAGAAGGGCAAAAAGTTTGAGGATAACCCTGAAGAGAGGGCTATTTCCAACAGTCATTCTCTGGGTAGCTAAATCAGAGATTATGGCCCTCATTATGACATTGGCGGTAAATACCGCTTACCGTCATCCTGACAGCCGCCAACATACCGCTGCAATGGTGGATATCTGTTCACCATATTGTGAGACACACACACTAATCCGACAGAATACTGCCACATACACAAGTCCGCCAGACAAAAGGTCTGTGCACTAGTGGTGGTACCAACACCCATACCGTTACGCCAACAAAACAACGTCCATCACATTATGACCGACGAATCACCATGGTGGACATTCAACCGTGGTAAACCATTGGCGTACATACCGCCGCAGTCAGAATGGACACCCACATTCAAAACAACACCACATTGGCCAATACTAAAGACACACACCTGACACTCATACACACACCACACCCACACCACTATAAAACATACACCCACATTACCCACAACCCTTTACCAACAACAAGTACTGTAGTGTGGTTAGTTTTATGTATCCTTTGCGCATTAGCTTCCGGCTTTAGGCCTTTGTGCACTTTGCCCTCGTATTTATTTGTTTGCTTGCAGCTTAGAGCCTCTGTGCACTTTGCTCTAAATGCTTTTTATTAGGCTTCGTACTGTTATTTTTCAAATAGCCAGTTCTACGGTCTTGTTTTATATTCATATCACACTGTATAGCCTACTTCAGCACTGGAGTTCTCCATAACACATTCTTGTTCCGAGGTACCTTAGGTCCTGACAAAAAATCTTGTAAGTCAGTATCATTAGACAGTAACGTGAGATATGATTTAACAGCATCCAGCGTGGATGATTTCAACCATTGCTGACAAAGCTTTCCCACGCTGTATGTAGTTATGATATCAGCATGTTCTGGTGAAGTGTAGCGAGGGTCTGCCCTACTAGCCCTGAACCCTCCTGAAGAGGTGACAAAACGTTGATGACACTTATTAGTGTATACAGGCCATAATAACCACCCGCCCGGATGTACCAATGAAGTGTTAAGTGTACCGTTCTGGGCCCAGTGTGTAAGCTCACTAAACGTAGCATTAACATATTGCTGCCAATTGTTCAATTTGGAAGGGACAGGTATACTAGGCAAATTTAACTCTCTAATCATTGCCAAGCCCAAACAGCTAGTATAGGATAGTGGTGGATTCGTACCTCGCCAAGAGATTGACACAAACAGCGCAGAGACAACTAGACACACACCACTCACACCTATACACCCCTCACGCACTCCACATCACACACCCCATTACCCAACACACCCTCACCAACACACATCACACAACACCCATGGCACCACAAAGGCACCCCCATTTCACTGAGGAGGAGTTAAGGGTCATGGTGGAGGAAATTGTCAGGGTAGAGCCACAGCTTTTTGGAACACAGGTACAGCAGATTTCCATTACAAGGAAGATGGAGCTATGGCGGAGAATCGTGGACAGGGTCAACACCGGGGGACAGCACCCAAGAACAAGGGACAACATCAGGAAGAGGTGGAACGACCTACGGGGAAGGTACGTTCCATAGCAGCAAGACACCAGCTCATCATACAGAGGACTGGTGGTGGACCCCCACCTCCTCCCCCACAGCTCACAGCATGGGAGAAGCAAGTCTTGGCATTACTACATCCTTAGGGACTCACTGGAGTTGCCGGGGGACTGGACACTGGTAAGTAAACATTTTACACTTATCACCCCCCCAATACCTGCATGCCATCTCACACCCACACATTCACTCCCATCACTCCACTTCGACCCACACACTGCACCTACACATCTGACTAACCCCAATGCCAAGCCCTGCATGCCATACCAATGCATGGACACCCTTCCCAGCCCTGCGTGGACACCCATCACTAAAGTATGCACAGCATAGGGAAACTAAAGTACCAACAATACATCACCAAACACAGGCAAAAGCTGGCAGAGCAACACCAATGATGGAGGGGAAGCCAGGGATGTACATAGGTCATACACTTGAAGTATAATAAACTTACATAAGCATACACTTACATCTCCACAGGTACCCCAGCCAATGTCAGTGGAGAGGAGGTGCCACCACTATCCAGTCCCCCAACAGAAGAGGCCCCCAGTGATGACAGTAACTCTGGAATTCAGGATCTGGAGGACCTACCTGGCCCATGCACAATCAGACTACCACAGGGCCTCCCCCATCAGGATCCATCACCACAGCACCCACCCAGCATACCCAAACCTCTGTCCCCAGGACACGTCCATCAGCAGTGTGACCACCTGTACAGGGACCCCCGGCCACACCTCGCACCCAAGACAATTAGAGACATCGGGTCAGTGGCAGTGGGCACACCGTTCAGGGGACGGGCACAACAATAATCACCCTTGGACAAACCTCGACTACTAGTATTTAATGTATTGAAAAATTGTATTGATGGAAACGGCTACATCCATTTCAAATCTGTACATTGTGAGAGCATAGAAATAGTGACATGTAGCTGGCTCTAGTGATCACATCAGGACATTGTTGTCTTATCACCCACATCTGTAAAATGATAACCCATAGGTGACAGTAAGTAGAGATAAAAAGTGGGTAATGCCATCAAGCCACAGCCACACAGAATACAACAATAGTCATAGGAATGTGAAGTTGCACTGTCTCACCTGTGTGTCATTGAAAGTACTGAGGGATAACTGATGTTCTATTGTCCACATCCTCATCCTCTTCCTCCTCATCCTCACTGTCCTCAGGGTCCACTACAGCCACAGGGTCTTTTCCAGTCTCCTCCTCCTGCAGAAAAGGTGCATGGCATCTGAGGGCCAGGTTGTGCTACATGCAGCATGTCACTACTATCTGGCAGACCTTCTCGGGTGAGTAGCACAGGGATCCACCTGTCAGATGGAGGCATCTGAACCTGGCCTTCAGGAGGCCGAAGGTCCTCTCAATGATCCTTCTGGTTCGCCCATGTGCCTCATTATATCCTTCCTCAGCCCTTGTCCTGGCATTCCTCACAGGGGTCATTAGCTACGATGGGTTTGGGTAGCCAGTCACCTGCAAATAGTGAGGGACAACTTTTAGCCACACACTATCCTCGGAGGTTAACATCAGGGACATACAGTAGCATACACCGGGTGGGGACCAAGGCTCACCTATAAGCCACACCCCGTGCCTCTGTAGTTGGGCCATCACATTTGGGATGCTGCTATTCCTCAGGACAAAGGCATCATGCACCAACCCGGGATATTTAGCATTGATGTGGGAGATGTACTGGTCCGCCAGGCACACCATCTGCACATTCAGTGAGTGGAAACTCTTACGATTCCTGTACACCTATTCATTCTGGTAGGGGGGGACAAACGCAATATGTGTCCCGTCAATCACCCCAATAATATTGGGGATATGTCCCATTGCATAGAATTCAGCCTTCACAGTGGCCATATCTTCACCTGGGGGAAATCTATGTAGCTGCACATGTGTTTTACCAGGGCAGACAACACTCTTGCCAGTACGATTGAGAACATTGGCTGTGATGTTCCTGCTGCCAAGCCCACTGTCACTTGGAAAGAAACAGTTGCCAGGAAATGGAGCACTGATAGCACTTGCACACAAGGGGGGGGATCCCAGTCAGATGATGGATAGATGAGATCAGGTCTGGCTCCAATTGGGCACACAGCTCTGTGATTGTGGCCCTGTCCTGTCTATAGGTGAGTATAATGTGCCCGTCCCCCAGTGTAGCTAAGTCCACCAGGGGTCTGTACACCGGGGTATGTCTCCATCGTCTATGCATCCGCAGCTGTAGGTATCTAAAGCAGTGGTTCCAAACCTTTTGACTCCTGAGGACCCCCAATGAATCCTTACTGGAAGCCGGGGACCCCCAGCAATTTGTACGATTTAATTTTCAAACATTAAAACAGTAATTCGCCAAAAATATAACAAGTACACACCAAACAAATACTCATATTAGTAAAGATAAACTTCTTTTACATTGAAAAAAAGATGCAAAAATCGAAACATTTTATTGGGAAGGTTGACGCTGCATCTCGGCAACTACCTTTTCAATGTTGGGTTCTATTTAGAAAAGGTGAATCCTCAGGTCAGATTCTACATTCCCGGAGCGATTTCTGTTTTTAATTTTTAGTGATGCTATCTCTGAGAAAGCTTTTTCACATTAAGTGAAGCAGAAATGAAATAAACCATAAGGGCCTCTCATCTCTCCCTAGCCTCTTTCACATGTACTTCATTTGTTTTATAGCACCTCTCATACCACTGTAGGGTGTCAGGGCACTTTACAGAGGACTACAAGGTGTAGGATTCACGTCATCCACACTGGTAGGTATTTTCTAAGAGTGCTTGGTCCGGAGAAGCACAAACTTAGAATTCAGAACACAGCACAGTGATTAGCGATGACGTTAGCACAGTGCTTAATTTGTAAATAAAAATGTGCCGGTGCCCAAAGCCCTCCTCTTAAACATGCGGCTGCTGCAATTAAATGTGGGTACACGGAATCCTGAGGCAGCAGAATCCTGAACCATCTTGGCCTCTTCAATCCATATAAAGCCACTCCCTG
Source organism: Pleurodeles waltl (assembly GCF_031143425.1). Classification (NCBI taxonomy): domain Eukaryota; kingdom Metazoa; phylum Chordata; class Amphibia; order Caudata; family Salamandridae; genus Pleurodeles; species Pleurodeles waltl. The sequence goes on from NC_090446.1 coordinate 360,435,838, forward strand.
TCACTTCAGCTCACTCTAGCAGCTTTCTACTTTCTCCCTTTGTGACACTTTTTTGTTTTTCCCTTCCTCCGTCTTTCCCATATGTGATTTTTGCTCGTAGCAAATGCTTGATGCAGAAGAATAAGCCCCGGCCCTCAAAAATAAGTGCCGGTGCTCAGCACCGGAAACAACAAGCACAAATTGAGCAATGCGTTAACAATAAGAATGTATTCTACACAAGCAAACTTTTTTTAGCAGCATAAGGAAAATGAAGGACTAGGAAAAAAAAAACTTTCTAATTTGTGCCATGAGGTTTGCATGCAGCTCTTTAATGGCTGTTCACAGCTCACTGTGCTAAATTACGATTATGAACTGCATAGTAACAAAAGAATCTCTGACAAAAGCAGTAACCCACTGTGCCATGCTCATAAAATACTGGTTTTTGCATGATACACATTCTTTGCAGCAGGCATATTAACCATCTGCGCGCTACCTTTGAGTCAAAACTGCCACTGCACAAAACTCCCATCTCTCTACAGCAGATACATTAATCACTTGAGTTATTTTTGAAGTACAAGGAGCTTTGCAGTCCGTTTAAAACTGCTCAACAAAGGAAGTAATAAATATAAAAGCACGTACGTGTTTGTCAGAGTCCCCAGCTGGAAAAGTGCCTTTCTCCCAGCCCAGGCCTGCGGACCCCCTGGGAATGTGTCACGGACCCCTGGGGGTCCGCGGACCACAGGTTGGGAACCACTGATCTAAGGGATACAACAGTGAGTAGGCTGTCACAATTTGAACAACTAAACCACTACAGCAGTCCACATCGTGCACATATGTACTGGGACACTGTACATTTCGAAGTATGTGCCTGTATATCCTGTGACGCAGTAATTCTCGATAGGCCTGTTCACTCCCCCTGAAATGGCAGCCGCCTGTCCTGTGAGGGCGTCATGGTGGTAGGCGGTCCTGGACCGCCGCTGTGCAATTCCTGATTGGATAATATTGGGCCCTATGGAGTACAGTGGGCAATGGGGATGTACTCTCCATTTTCTAAATCAATCCTCACTTGTTTCCTGATCTTCAATAGGAGAAGACCTACACTGCCTGTGCTGCTGTGACTTGTCTGGAACCTACCATGGCCCGTGTGACCAGGGAAAGGGCCCCAGCCATCACTTCTGAAGAGTTGGAGCGAATGGTGGATGGGTTCCTACCCCAGTACGGACTGCTGTATGGGACTCAAGACCACTAGGAGAGTGCACTGTGGGCACAATGCATGTGGCATGGATGCATGGAGATGTGTGTGAAGGCATTGTTTAAGGGGGGAATTATCTGTTAGCAGTGTACATGTGAGCTGGGCTGTGTGTGCCAATGGTGATTGAAACGGGTATGGTGGACCATGTGTGTGACAGGCTTTACTGTTCCTGTAATGGTGTTCTCCTGTCGTTATTGCCTCTGCAGGTCAGTGCCCATTAAAAGAAGGGATTATGGTGTGCCATCGCCAAGGACATGCGGACCCTGGGGGTCTATGGCAGGCGGAGCACCCACTGTCGGAAACGGTGGGGTGACCTGAGATTCTGGGCACGGAAGACTGCGGAGACCCAGCTGGGGATGGCCTCCGAATGAGGAAGGGGTGCCCGTCAGACCCTGACCCCTCTTATGGCCGGCATACTGGTGGTGGCGTACCCTGAGCAGGATGGGCGCTTGAGGGAATTACAGCAGCCACAAGGGGCTGAGTACAGTGGGTATCATTACATATTTGGTCTGGTGGGGTGGTATCCAGGTGGTGGTTGTGTGTTAGTGAGTGCCCCAAAACCAGGCCAGACATTGCAGAGTGAGTCATCTGAAGGGTAAAGGTTGCATGTCAAATACACGTAACCTAGCTTGTTAGTAGTCACTTTCAGACAGGGCATCGTGGGTCCCAGGTGTGCTGCAGTTGGCGGTGTGTGCTCCTCATCATGCCTTGGTGACTAGCTATATCTCTGGTAGTGCAATGCATATTGCTTAGGCCTGTTCCCTGTGTGTGAGGGTGCTGTGTACGCCAACGGTGGTGTTTGTGCAGTAATTTTCCCAGCGTTTCCTTTGTCTCTCTCCCCCCTTTTTTGTTCTGTCATTCTGTCCTTGTGTGCATTAGCATCATCTGGTGGAGGAGCAGGGGCACTGGTGACAGAGGGATCTGCATCCCACATGACCCTGGAGGCAGAGTCCACCGACTCTGTTGGAACCAGTGGGACGTAGGGCGAGGGGAGCACCATGGCAGAGACAGGAGGAGACAACACAGACTCAGATACGGCCTCCGATGGGAGCTCCCTGGTGGTGGCAGACACCTCTGTGACCACCCCAGCTGCAGGTACAGCTGCCACCCCGTACCAGCACCGTCCTCCCAGTAGCCCGTCAGCGAGTTGCCCATGCCTGCTCACCCAGGAGGGTGGGCATCTCCTTCGCACCAGGCACCTCAGGCCCTGCCCAGTGATCCCTGCTGTCCTGAGTGAGAAGGCTATTGACCTCCTGAGATCCATGTCAGTAGGGCAATCAACCATTGTGAATGCCATCCAGGGGCGGGCATCCCAGATACAGCAATGCAGTGCATTCCTGGAGGGCATTCACGGTGGATTGGTGGTACTACAGAGATCGATTCAGGCTCTGGCCTCCTCTCTGATGGCAGCCATTGTCCCTGTTTCTACTGTCCCCCCTCAAACTACCACTTCCCAGTCCCAAACTCCTCAACCCCACCCCATCCCAGGCACACATACAAACGAGCATGCACACAAGACAACACCCAAGAGTGGCACAGGCAAACACAAGCACCACACTTCATTCTACAAGCACTCATACAAACACCATACAGTTGCAGACACAACAACATCCACTGTCTCCCCTTCCTCCTCCTGCTCCACCTCCCTCCCAGTCACGTCCACACTTACACCTGCATGCACTACATCAACATCCACCACTAGCTTCACCACACCAAGCAGAACAAACACCTCACTGGCAGATACCTCCACAATAGCCATGAACGCGTCCCCTGTGTCCTCTCCCACCCTGTCTGTCCCCCCACTCCTAAGGGACACAAACACAAGCATTCACACACCCAACAGCCACCCACCTCAGATCATCATACATCCCATGCACCTGCACCCAAGTCCAGCAGACACCCACCTCCAACAACCACTCCCTCATCCTCCACTCCCATTACTCCTCTCTCCTCTAACCCCACCATCCCTAAAAAGCTTTTCCTTTCCCAATTTGACCTCTTCCCTCACCCTCCCCCCCCCTGGCCTGCACTTATGGGCAGGGTACCAAGGACACAGACCAGCACCTCAGCCAAACAGTCCACGGGGACAGTGGTAGCACCACCTACTCGTGGTGGTAAGAATACCAAACCTCCATCACAGAAGAGGAAGGAGCCAGCACCACCAGGCACCATGGAAGAGTGTGAAGGGGCCTGCATCATCAGGGAAGAGTGTAACGGGGCCTGCGCCACCAGGGAAGAATGTGAAGAGGCTTGCACCACCAGGAAAGTGTGTGCAGGGGCCTGCACCACCTGTGAAAAAGGGAAAGGGGCCTGCACCACCTGTGAAGGGGAATGAGTCTGAACCACCGGGCAGAGATGGGAAGAGCCCATCCACCCCTGCCAGGAAAGGTAAGGGATCCATGACCCATGTACAGGAGGAGAGGAGGCACTCTACGCCAGCGAAAGCTGTCAGGCTGACACTGCTACCACCACCAGCTGTCACGGGGCCCCCACTGCCAGCTGTGGAAGTGCAGCCATCAGTGATTGCAGAGGCTGCCCAGGAGGCACCTCCAACAACCACCACAGTGCAGCCATCGAACAGTGCAGAGGCTTCCCAGGATGCTCCTCCAACCACCACCACAGTGCAGCCATCGGGCAGTGCAGAGGCTGCCCAGGAAGCTCCTCCAACCACTACCACAGTGCAGCCATCGGACAGTGCAGCGGCTGCCCAGGAAGCTCCTCCAAACACCACCACAGTGCAGCTGTCACCTCCAGCGGATGCCATGTAGGCCACCCTCCAGGGGCTACTGTGCGGGCTGCCCCCACCAGGACCAGTGGGCAAGTCACTCACTTCAGAGGCTGTGGCCTTGCACTCCCCAGGACAGAGCAATGGGCATGTTGCCCCCTCCAGAACCAGTGGGCAAGTTACCCACTCCAGAGACTGTGGCCTTGCAATCCCCAGAACAGAGCAATGGGCATGTTGCACCCTCTAGAACCAGTGGGCAAGTCACCCACTTCAGAGACTGTGGCCTTGCACTCCCCAGGACAAAGCAATGGGCATGTTGCCCCCTCCAGAACCAGTGGGCAAGTCACCCACTTCAAAGACTGTGGCCTTGCACTCCCCAGTCAAAGCAATGGGCATGGAGCCCCATCCAGAACCAGAAGGGATGTTCCTGTATTTGGCTGAGGTGCCCCCCATCCCCCTGAGGTGCCTTCCCACTTGCAAAATGATGCCCCTGCAGTGTTCTCTCCGGATGTGTCAGGATACAGGTTGGGCCTTGGACTTTGCCCTGTGGCCTTATGTGCCCTCATGACTTTGGACTGGGCATTGGCCCTTTATGGACATTTGTATACATTTGGTTTGTGTGGTGGGTTTTGCTATGCTAATACATTGTCAGTACTCCAGCATTGCGGCCCATGTTTATTTATGACGTGTGTCCTGTGCCATTGTTTTTCATCTGCAGCTGGTTGTGTGTATGGTGTGTGTGTGTGTTGGATGTTTGGTGTGTGTGTGTGTGTGTCACTATTGTTGTCCTCCCACCCTCCCTTGTGTGCTAAGCAGCTGTACTCACCATAATCGTCTTCGTCGGCGTTGGTGTTCCAGGTGGAGCAAGAGGTAGAAGATCATCAGGAACACTTGCAGTTGGGGTTCCATGGTGGCATGGTTCTTCCCTGTGTCTCCAATGGTGAGTCTTTTCACTTCTCAGCTCTGTTTCCGCCAGGCTTTTGTTAACATTGATACCACCCCGGAAAAGGTGGCGGTTTTGTGTGTCATAATATGGTGGGCGGTACTTTGTCTCCCACCTGGCTGTTGTTGGCTACCGCCATGGTGGTTGGTGTGGTACATTGGCTGTATATGGGAGTTATCACCGCCATGGTCATAATTTGGCAGAATTTACCACCAGCCTGTTGGCGGTATTACTGCCACTTTATCACTAACCGCCAGGGTCATAATGACGGCCTATGTGTTAGAATATGGCAGGCTTTGACAGGGATATGAAGTCCAAGATCTTATATGTGGGTATCTTTCTTGTTTATTCCCTGGAGGCAATTCTGACATATAATCCAGGGAAGGTAGCTACAGATATTGACATTTTGTTCACTAAGCGGAGAAATCTTCCACTAACAATACATGGGTGGGTAAACTTAGTCACTATATCCGTACTGCTGAAACTTACATATCTCTTTAATTGTATTCCACTTCCCAAAACCCTCACAAAAAATCCAAGGGAAAATAACAATCTTCATTTGGGTGTCTGGGGCAGTCAGGCTTTCCTGAAAAAAACTGAGGCAGAGATTAGAAAAAAGAGGCCTTGTGTTGCCCGATTTGAGGCTGTACTGTGATGCCTTTCAGTTGAAGTACTGCAGGGTGTTGTTAGAGACTCTGGATTTTTCAACCTGAGGTAGGATGCTGACAGCAATGACCAAGGACCTAGGAACCACTGGTTTTCTGCACAAGTTTGGGGCCCAAAAATACTTCAAAAAGGTCTTAAAGGCTATGCTTAGTCTCCGGTATATAGAATCAGGAAGATTGTGGGTATTAAATATTATTCAGACTTCTTGCCTATCTGGGATTCCCCTGGCACTCCGGAGTGTTTACCAGATAGTCTGAGTTACTCATTGAGGGATGCTCCTGTAACAACTTGGGGAAACCTTTATCGGGCAGGGCTTACTACCCTTGGATGCACTTATTGGGGACGTCACACGCCTAACACGGCAGCCCCTTTAAGGTTAAGCATGTAGCCTTCAAGGCTATGTGCTGCACCTTGACAACTGCTCATCAGCTCCCATCCCCCTATACTCACCTGTGTGGAGGAGTCGTCCTCCTTCTGTCTCATCCTTCTGAGCGCACAGCGTCCTCACACAGAGGTTGCTTGTTCTCTGTGAAGTTGTCGGGTTCCCTTCTGTGCCGCTTTCTGCTGCCAAGACCCTGGAAAAGACAAAGCAAAATACATTATTCAAGCAACAACCTTTACAGATTAGTAATATTTATGGCTTATACTAAAACAAAGAAGGAATACATATCTTAAGGAGTCCTGTCATGAAAGACTGGTGAAGTCAACAATTATTTTTCTGTTTTTGTTTCTACCTTAGGAAAAGAAATACATTTTCTATTGTTTTCAGCAGCACTGTTTTATATATGTATATAACTAAGGTTGTTATCAGTATCTGTCTAAAAGCTTTATTTAATTCAGAGGCCTTTTAGTTAGATTCATGACACGCTGTGCATTGCAGGAGATGAAAGACTATTATGCCTAGAAATTATTATTGAACCCTGACCCATTGTAAAGGACATATGTTTGCTTGCCTAGGTGTGTAAAGCATATTCACTTGGGTAGGTGCTAGCATGTACTGTTATTTGTTTACCAATGCCTGAGACAATGTCCTGTACAATTAATTATTTTCCATTTTGTTTTTAGAAGTGTTGCATAGTCAATTCAGCCTACAGGGATCAGCACCTGGGAGAAAGGACATTAAGTAAATCAACGTGAGTTACATAAAATTGGGAAGAAGTTACACTGAGTATTCTGAGGTACTAAAGGTTCTTCTTCAGTTTGCAGAAAACTGAAAAGACACCTGACATTGCACGGTGGAAGTCTGGTCAGGTCCTTGTCAAGTTCATCCCTTCATTCCGGTTGGTCAGACTGACTACTTTTGGAGTCTATTTAGTCCATAGGGAGGTTGGGAACTACGTTGTTTCCATTTCACTCCTGCTGAAAGGTACAAGCCTGAGAATACAAAGAGCCCACATTAACATTAGTGCCTGACTAAAATGGAGACACGAGGTTTTGATAGCTGATTTAGCTAAAATGATTGGCAATTTGCAAAAAGAGACTCAGAAAGTAGCACAAAAGGTAAATGCCTTACAAGGTGGAGCCACTGCTACCCCCCCTCCTTAAGGAGTGGACCATGGGCATGGCTCCTTGGAAGGTTTTTTTTTCACAGTATGGGGGGCTGGACCCAGTCATAGTACAGGTTTACCAGTAATTCAAGTCACCACACTACCTGCTATCCCTTTGGCTCCTCCAGAGTGTTTTTGTCCGGGGAACCCTCAAAATACACCACCATCAATAACTAGTGTCAGCTAGAGTTTATTTGTAAACTGGCATGTTTCCCTAATGATCAGTCTCAAGTCCTATTTGGGGGGGTACAGCTGCTGCATGATCAAACTGAACTGAAAAAAATGTTTGACTGCAACACATTTATCCAAACCATGGATACAGAATTATTGAACCTAAGACAAGGTAGAAAGGTTCTATTAACCTATATTACTGTGTTCAACTGATCGGTTGTGGAATCAGGATGACCATAAAGTAAAAAGTTCCTTGTTTTATAAAGGATTGTGATGATTTGAAAGACTTATTGGTTCAAGTAGTCGAAACTCCAGAAAACTGTAGTGAACTCATTGAATTGGTTGTGAAACTGGTTCATTGTTTGAGCTGAAACTAGAATAGCATTATGTAAGGAAAAAAGACCTGAACTAGACAAAACGGATGAACCAGAACCCATGCAGAAAGGCAGTCTAAGAGGTCCTTTAAGTGAGGAGGAAAGGCAAAGACGAAGGACATTAAAACTCTGTCTATATTGTGGTGATAAGGGTCATTCTTTGTGTGACTATCTAAGAAAACCAAAAAAAGAAATGTGAGGTGGGAAACTAGAACATCCAGAACCTGATGAGGCAAATGTTTCGGGTGTACAGATCAATTTAGCCTCCTGAACCCTAGCACAAACATCCAGTATCCATCGCTACGATCATTTCTATGTAACAGCTCAATTGTTTCTGAATGGAGTTTTGACTAACTTTCAGTTATTAGTGGCTTCAGGAGATACTGGGAATTTTATGGCTCACACTCTTGCTTCATTAAATGGCATTCCCTGTGAACTGAAAGAGAAAGTTGATGAAGTGAAAACTATTGATAGTAGTGCCCTTAAATGAGGCCCTGTAGCACAGGCTACTACTACTTTGGGGTTTAGCATTCGGAGAACTCATTTAGAAAAGATAAAATTTGATTTGATAAAAGCTCCACAATTTCAAGCTACGTTAGGTATACCATAACCCCTCCATAGATTGGGAAAGGCATGAGATTACCTTTCGCTCTTCTTATTGTAGAGAACATTGTTTTCAAGACTCCTCTCGGTTACATTCAGATAAGATTATGCATTGTCAATTAATACAGAGAATCCTCAGACTACTTCTGGCTACCTAGATCTAGCAGATGTTTTTTGACAAAAAAAGGCTACCGACCTTTCTCTAAATCATCCATATGACTGCACAATTGATCTGATCCCTTGGGCTCCCATCCCATGTAGTAGAATATATGAGCTCACAGAAAAAGAAAACATCTATTTGAGGGAATATCTAGATGAGATGCTAAAGATAGGCTTTATCATGCCCGCTTCTTCCCCCACTTCTTCCTCTTTATTTTTTGTACCAAAGAAGGGGGTGAGTTGTGTGACTGCATTGACTACAGAGCAATTCATGTGTCACTGTGAAGAACTGCTATCCTCTGTGATGGAAATGGCCTTTCTGCAGGGTCACCCCCAAACTTTTTGCCTTCCTCCTCTTTTTCTGACCTCATTTTTGCTGGCTTTAGGACTCTGTACACTTTACCACTGTTAATCAGTTCTAAAGTGCATATGCTCTCTCCTTAAAACATGGTGACATTAGCTCATACCCAATTGGCTTTTTTAATTTACTTGTAAGTCCCTAGTCAAGTGCACTACATGTGCCTGGGCCTGTAAATTAAATGCTACTAAGGGGCTGCAGTACTGGTTGTCACCCACATAAGTAGCCCCCTAACCATGTCTCAGGCCTGCCTCTGCAGTGCCTGTGTGCAGTTTCACTGCCACTTCGACATGGCATTTAAAAGTACTTGCCAAGCCTTAAACTCACCTTTTTCTCCATATGTCACCCCTAAGGTAGGCCCTAGGTAGCCCATAAGGCAGGGTGCTATGTAGGTAAAAGGCAGGACATGAACATGTGTGTTATATATGTCCTGGTAGTGTAAATTTGTTTTTACACTGCTGTGAGGCCTGCTCCTTTTATAGGATAGCATTGGGGCTACCCTCATATACTGTTTGAGTGGTAGATTCTGATCTGAAAGGAGTAGCCAGGTCATATATTAGTATGGCCAGAATGGTGATACAAAATCTTGCTTAATGGTGACGTTGGATTTTATATTACTATTTTAGAAGTGCTACTTTTAGAAAGTGAGCATTTCTCTACACTTAAATCCTTCTGTGCCTTCCAATCCACGTCTGGCTAGGTTTAGTTGACAGCTACCTTGTGCATTCACTCAGATACACCCCAAACACAGGATGCTCAGTCACACTTGCATACATCTGCATATTGACTGGGTCTTCCTGGGCTGGGAGGGTGGAGGGCTTGACACTTACATGTCAAAGGACAGTAGCCTGCCCTCACAAAAAGGACTGCCACACCCCCTACTAGGACCCTGGCAGACAGGATGGAACTGAAAGGGCACTTCTAAGCCACTCTTTGAAGTCTCCCCCTCTTCAAAGGCACATTTGGGTATTTAAGCAGGGTCTCTGACCCTACCCATTTAGACACTTCTGAACAATACACTTCCTGGAGAAGAGAACCAGAACCTGCATCCTGCCAAGAAGAATTGCCTGGCTGCCCAAAGTACTCACTTGTCTGCTTTCTTTGAAGGACTGCTGCCTTGCTGTTGCCCTACTGCCTTGCTGCTCTCTGGCTGTGGTGAGAAGTGCTTTCCAAGGGCTTGGATAGATCTTGCCTCCTGTTCCCTGAAGCTCAGGACTAAAAATACTTAGGCCCTCATTACAACCCTGGATGACGGTGTTAAAGCGGCGGTAAGACCGCCAACAGGCCAGCGGTAAAACATTTGCAATTACGACCGTGGCGGAAACCGCCAACAAAGACAGCCACTTTAACACTTCGACCGCCACGGCGGTACAAACAAACAGCGCGGCGGTCACCGCCAACAGACAGGCAATACACCGCCTGTAGGAAAGTATCATCTTGCCTGGCATGTTACCCCCATATTTCACTGTATATATGTTTTTAGTTGTATGTGTCACTGGGACCCTGCCAGCCAGGGCCCCAGTGCTCATAAGTGTGCCCTGTATGTGTTACCTGTGTTATGACTAACTGTCTCACTGAGGCTCTGCTAATCAGAACCTCAGTGGTTATGCTCTCTCATTTCTTTCCAAATTGTCACTAACAGGCTAGTGACCAATTTTACCAATTTACATTGGCATACTGGAACACCCTTATAATCCCCTAGTATATGGTACTGAGGTACCCAGGGTATTGGGGTTCCAGGAGATCCCTATGGGCTGCACCATTTCTTTTGCCACCCATAGGGAGCTCTGACAATTCCTTCACAGGCCTGCCACTGCAGCCTGAGTGAAATAACGTCCACATTATTTCACAGCCATTTTACACTGCACTTAAGTAACTTATAAGTCACCTATATGTCTAACCTTTACCTGGTAAAGGTTGGGTGCTAAGTTACTTAGTGTGTGGGCACCCTGGCAGTAGCCAAGGTGCCCCCACATTGTTCAGGGCCAATTCCCCGGACTTTGTGAGTGCGGGACACCATTACACGCGTGCACTATACATAGGTCACTACCTATGTATGTATAGCTTCACAATGGTAACTCCGAATATGGCCATGTAACATGTCTAAGATCATGGAATTGCCCCACCAATGCCATACTGGTATTGGGGAGACAATCCCATGATTCCCCGGGTCTCTAGCACAGACCCGGGTACTGCCAAACTGCCTTTCCCGGGGTTTCACTGCAGCTGCTGCTGCCGCCAACCCCTCAGACAGGTTTCTCCCCTCCTGGGGTCCAGCCAGGCTTGGCCCAGGAAGGCAGAACAAAGAACTTCCTCAGAGGGAGGGTGTTACACCCTCTCCCTTTGGAATAAGGTGTCAGGGCTGGGGAGGGGTAGCCTCCCCCAGCCTCTGGAAATGCTTTGATGGGCACAGATGGTGCCCATCTCTGCATAAGCCATTCTACACCGGTTCAGGGATCCCTCAGCCCAGCTCTGCCGCGAAACTGGACAGAGGAAAGGGGAGTGACCACTCCCCTGACCAGCACCTCCCCTGGGAGGTGCCCAGAGCTCCTCCAGTGTGCTCCAGACCTCTGCCATCTTGGAAACAGAGGTGCTGCTGGCACTCTGGACTGCTGAGTGGCCAGGGCCAGCAGGTGACGTCAGACTCCTTCTGATAGGCTCCTTCAGGTGTTGCTAGCCTATCCTCTCTCCTAAGTAGCCAAACCTCCTTTTCTGGCTATTTAGTGTCTCTGCTTTGGGGAATTCCTTAGATAACGAATGCAAGAGCTCATCAGAGTTCCTCTGCATCTCTCTCCACCTTCTGCCAAGGAATCGACTGCTGACTGCGCTGGAAACCTGCAAAACTGCAACAAAGTAGCAAAGACGACTACTGCGACACTAACGCTGATCCTGCCACCTTCTCGACTGTTTTCCTGTTGGTGTATGCTGTGGGGGTAGTCTGCCTCCTCTCTGCACTAGAAGCTCTGAAGAAATCTCCCGTGGGTCGACTGAATCTTCCCCCTGCAACCGCAGGCACCAAAGAACTGCATCACCGGTCCTCTGGGTCTCCTCTCAGCATGACTAGCGAGGTCCCTTGAACTCAGCAACTCTGTCCAAGTGACTCCCACAGTCCAGTGACTCTTCAGTCAAAGTTTGGTGGAGGTAAGTACTTGCCTCCCCACGCTAGACTGCATTGCTGGGAACCGTATGTTTTGCAGCTACTCCGGCTCCTGTGCACTCACCGAGGATTTCCTTCATGCACAGCCAAGCCTTGGTCCCCGGCACTCTAACCTGCATTGCACGACTTCCTGAGTTGTCCTCCGGCAGCGTGGGACTCTCTTGTGCAACTTAGGGTGAGCACCGATTCACTCCACTTTGTAGTGCCTGTTCCGGCACTTCTGCGGGTGCTGCTTGCTTCTGAGTAGGCTCCTTCTCTTGCTGGGCACCCCCTCTGTCTCCTCACGCAATTGGAGACATCCTGGTCCCTCCTGGGCCATAGCAGCATCCAAAAACCCTATCTGCGACCCTTGCAGCTAGCAAGGCTTGTTTGTGGTCTTTCTGCGGGAAAACACTTCTGCACGACTCTTCACGACGTGTGACATCCATCCTCCAAAGGGGAAGTTTCTAGCCCTTGTCGTTCGTGCAGAATCCTCAGCTTCTACCATCCGGTGGCAGCTTCTTTGCATCCACAGCTGGCATTTCCTGGGCATCTGCCCACTCCCGACTTGATCGTGACTCTTGGACTTGGTCCCCTTGTTCCACAGGTACTCTCGTCAGGAAATCCATCGTTGTTGCATTGCTGGTGGTGGTGTTTCTGGCAGAATTCCCCTATCACGACTTCTGTGCTCTTTGGTGAACTTAAGTGCACTTTGCACCCACTTTTCAGGGTCTTGGGGTGGGCTATTTTTCTAACCCTCACTGTTTTCTTACAGTCCCAGCGACCCTCTACAAGGTCACATAGGTTTGGGGTCCATTCGTGGTTCGCATTCCACTTCTAGAGTATATGGTTTGTGTTGCCCCTATCCCTATGTGCCCCCATTGCATTCTATTGTGACTATACATTGTTTGCACTGTTTTCTATTGCTATTACTGCATATTTTGGTATTGTGTACATATATCTTGTGTATATTTGCTATCCTCATACTGAGGGTACTCATTGAGATACTTTTGGCATATTGTCATAAAAATAAAGTACCTTTATTTTTAGTGTATCTGTGCATTGTGTTTTCTTATGATATTGTGCATATGACACTAGTGGTACTGTAGGAGCTTCACTCGTCTCCTAGTTCAGCCTAAGCTGCTCTGCTAAGCTACCTTTTCTATCAGCCTAAGCTTCTAGACACCCCTCTACACTAATAAGGGATACCTGGGCCTGTTGCAAGGTGTAAGTACCCCTTGGTACTCACTACAAGCCAGTCCAGCCTCCTACATTGGTTGTGCAGCGGTGAGATAAGTACTTTGCAACTACTTACCACTTTTGTCATTGTACTTTTCATAAGAGAAAAATATACAAAACAAGTTCAGTGTATGTACACCTAACCAAAAAGTTTTGCATTTCTTCTCTCACTTCTTTACTAAGTGCTGAAAAGTACCTCTAAACTTTCAAAAAGTTCTTAAAAGGTTTTTAAAAAAATAATTCTGTCCTTTAAAAAGTTCTGAAAACTTTTTCTTTCTAATTCTGTCCCTTAAACCTTTTCTATTATGTCTGGTACACGTCAAACTCTGGATCTGTCCAAGACTGCTTATGACCACCTTAGCTGGAAGGCAGCAAGGAGTCTCTGTGTAGAAAGAGGTTTAGGGGTAGGGAAGAATCCCTCTAGAGAACTATTAGTTAACATGCTAGTTGAACAAGATAAGACTTTTGTTGGCACTTCTGGTGAGAAATTAGCTGATGGTTCCCACTCTGATTCTGGGGCACCCCTAGCAAAAGATTTGGGAGGGAATCTTTCCAACCTGCCCCTTAGCAGGCCACCTAGCATAGCTGGTACTGATGTGAATTCACATCACAGTAAAAGTTTTGCTTCACATCACAGTAATAGTGTTGCTTCTCATCACAGTAGAAGTGTCACTTCTGTAGGCCAGAATGTTAGTGTGCCATCTGTTAGGGCCAGGTCTCCCTCTGTTCATTCTCACCATTCTTCTGTTTCAAGACATGCCCAACCCACCCACCCTGATGACAGAATGTTAGAAAGGGAGCTCAATAGATTGAGTGTGGAACAATCCAGGCTGAAGCTCAAGAAGCAACAGCTGGATTTAGATAGGCAGTCCTTGGAAATAGAAAGAGAAAGACAGAAATTGGGTTTTGAAATCCATGGTGGCAGCAGCAGTATTCCAAATAGTCATCCTGCAAAAGAGCATGATTCTAGGAATCTGCACAAGATAGTTCCCCCTTACAAGGAGGGGGATGGCATTAACAAGTGGTTTGCTGCACTTGAGAGGGCCTGTGTTGTTCAGGAGGTCCCTCAAAGGCAGTGGGCTGCTATCCTATGGCTATCTTTCAGTGGAAAGGGTAGGGATAGGCTCCTTACTGTAAAGGAAAGTGATGCCAATAATTTTACAGTTCTTAAGAATGCACTCCTACATGGTTATGGCTTAACCACTGAACAGTACAGGATGAAGTTCAGAGAAACCAAAAAGGAGTCTTCACAAGACTGGGTAGACTTTGTTAACCATTCAGTGAAGGCCTTGGAGGGGTGGTTACATGGCAGTAAAGTTACTGACTATGAAAGCCTGTATAACTTAACCCTGAGAGAGCATATTTTTAATAATTGGGTGTCTGATTTGTTCCACCAGTACCTGGTAGACTCTGATCTGACCTCTCCCCAAGAGTTGGGAAAGAAGGCAGACAAATGGGTCAGAACAAGGGTGAACAGAAAAGTTTATACAGGGGGTGACAAAGATGGCAAGAAGAAGGATGGTAAGTCTTCTGACAAGGGTGGGGACAAATCTAAAAATGAGTCTTCATCAGGCCCACAAAAACACTCTGGTGGGGGTGGTGGGCACAAATCCTCTTCAAATCAAAACAAAGAAAAGAAACCATGGTGCTATTTATGTAAAATAAAAGGCCATTGGACAACCGATCCCAGTTGTCCAAAGAAAAGCACCAAGCCTCCTACCACTACAACCCCTGCTGCTACACCTAGTGCCCCTAGTAATAGCAGTGGTGGTGGGAGCAAACCTACTAATAGCCAATCCAAGGGAGTAGCTGGGCTCACTTTTGGTAATTTAGTTGGGGGTGGTCTTGTTAGGGAGACCACAGAGGCTGTTAGTCTCTGAGGGGGCTATTGATTTAGCCACCTTGGTTGCTTGTCCCCTTAACATGGATAAGTACAAGCAACTACCCCTAATAAATGGTGTTGAGGTTCAGGCCTACAGGGACACAGGTGCCAGTGTTACCATGGTAATAGAGAAACTGGTCCACCCTGAACAACACCTACTTGGTCACCAGTACCAAGTAACCGATGCTCACAACAACACACTTAGACACCCCATGGCTGTTGTAAATCTCAACTGGGGGGGGGGGGTACTGGTCCAAAGAAAGTTGTGGTTGCCTCAGATTTACCTGTAGACTGTCTACTAGGAAATGATTTAGAGACATCAGCTTGGTCAGATGTGGAGTTGGAGGCTCATGCAGCAATGCTGGGCATTCCAGGGCATATTTTTGCTTTGACAAGGGCTCAGGCCAAAAAGCAAAAAGGACAGGGTGACTTGGATCCTGGAAGAATGGACCAAGTGCTCCCTAAAGCTAGGGTTAGTAAAGGTAAAACACTACCCACTATCCCTCCCTCTACAGTGGATTCAACTTCTGAGGAAGAAGAATTTCCACCCTGTGCAGAACCTACACCAGAGGAGCTGGAAGCAGACACTGCTGAGCTTTTGAGTGAAGGGGGGCCTGCCAGGGAGGAGCTGAGTGTGGCACAGCATACCTGTCCCACATTAGAGGGTCTAAGGCAGCAAGCTGTCAAACAAGCAAATGGGGATGTCAGGGACTCTGAGTTTACTGGGAGGACAACCTCTTGTACACTGAAGCAAGGGATCCAAAACCTGGAGCAGCCAGGATATTGGTGATTCCTCAGGAGTACAGAAAGTTCCTCCTAACTCTAGCCCACGACATTCCCTTAGCTGGACATTTGCGGCAAATGAAAACTTGGGGCAGGCTTGTACCCTTGTTTCATTGGCCTAGAATGTCAGAGGACACAAAGGAATTTTGTAAGTCCTGTGAAACCTGTCAAGCCAGTGGCAAGACAGGTGGCACTCCAAAGGCACCCCTTATTCCACTGCCTGTGGTTGGGGTTCCCTTTGAAAGGGTAGGGGTTGACATAGTTGGCCCCCTTGACCCTCCTACTGCTTCAGGCAATAGGTTTATCTTTGGTGGTAGTGGACCATGCCACCAGATATCCTGAAGCAATTCCTCTGAGGACCACTACAGCTCCTGCAGTGGCAAAGGCCCTCCAGGGAATCTTTTCCAGGTTGGGCTTCCCAAAAGAGGTGGTATCAGACAGGGGAAGCAATTTCATGTCTGCGTACTTAAAGGCCATGTGGAAGGAGTGTGGGGTGAGATACAAGTTCACCACACCCTATCATGCACAAATTAATGGACTGGTGGAGAGATTTAACAAAGCTCTCAAAGGTATGATAATGGGACTCCCTGAAAAACTCCGCAGGAGATGGGATATCCTGTTACCTTGCCTCCTTTTTGCTTACAGGGAGGTACCCCAAAAAGGAGTGGGCTTCAGCCCCTTTGAACTCCTATTTGGACACCCTGTAAGAGGTCCCCTAACACTTGATAAGGAGGGTTGGGAACAACCTTTAAAAGCTCCAAAGCAAGAAATAGTGGAAAAAGGCCAGTAAAAACCTTCAGGCCAACTAAGAGCTCCAAAAGCAATGGCATGACCAGAAGGCTGTTTTAGTTCAGTACCAACCAGGTCAGAAAGTGTGGGTCTTGGACCCTGTGGCCCCAAGAGCACTCCAAGACAAATGGAGTGGAACCCACATAATTGTTGAAAAAAAGGGAGAAGTCACCTACTTAGTTGACTTAGGCACTGCCAGGAGTCCCCTTAGGGTGCTCCATGTCAATTGCCTGAAACCCTACTATGACAGGGCTGATCTCACCCTGCTCATGGCAACAGATGAGGGACAGGAAGAAGAGTGACCCTCTCCCTGATATCTTCTCTTCCACAGAACAAGATGCTCTAGTGGAAGGTGTAGTTTTGGCAGATTGTCTTACTGCTGAGCAAAAAGACCACTGCATAAATCTCCTGGGTCAGTTTTCTGAACTCTTCTCTACTGTGCCAGGCACCACTTCTTGGTGTGAGCACACTGTAGATACTGGAGACAGCTTGCCTGTCAAAAGTAAGATCTATAGGCAGCCTGACCATGTCAGAGACTGCATAAAGCAAGAAGTACGGAAAATGCTTGAACTAGGAGTGGTTGAGCACTCAAAGTCCATGGGCCTCTCCTGTGGTACTTGTACCAAAACTTCATTCCAAGGATGGAAAGAAGGAAATGCGGTTTTGTGTAGACTATAGAGGTCTCAACCAGGTAACCAAAACTGATGCTCACCCTATACCCAGGGCAGATGAGCTAATAGATACACTGGCATCTGCCAAGTATCTAAGCACTTTTGATTTGACTGCAGGGTATTGGCAGATCAAATTGTCAGAAGATGCTAAACCTAAAACTGCATTTTCACCCATTGGAGGCCATTACCAATTCACAGTAATGCCTTTTGGATTGAAAAATGCACCTGCCACTTTTCAAAGGTTGGTGAATACAGTCCTGCAAGGGCTGGAAGCTTTTAGTGCAGCATATCTAGATGATATAGCTGTCTTTAGCTCCAGCTGGTATGATCACCTGGTCCACCTATGGAAAGTTTTGGAGGCCCTGCAAAAAGCAGGCCTCACTATCAAGGCTTCAAAGTGCCAGATAGGGCAGGGGAAAGTGGTTTATCTGGGACACCTGGTAGGTGGAGAACAGATTGCACCACTTCAGGGGAAAATCCAAACTATTATAGATTGGGTTCCCCCTACAACTCAGACCCAGGTGAGAGCCTTCTTAGGCCTCACTGGGTACAACAGGAGGTTCATAAAGAACTATGGCTCCATTGCAGCCCCTCTTAATGACCTCACATCTAAGAAAATGCCTAAAAAGGTATTGTGGACAGCTAGCTGTCAGAAAGCTTTTGAGGAGCTGAAGCAGGCCATGTGCTCTGCACCTGTCCTAAAAAGCCCCTGTTACTCCAAAAAATTCATTGTCCAAACTGATGCATCTGAATTAGGGGTAGGGGCAGTCTTATCACAACTTAATTCTGAGGGCCAGGATCAACCTGTTGCTTTTATCAGCAGGAGGTTGACCCCAAGAGAAAAGCGTTGGTCTGCCATAGAGAGGGAGGCCTTTGCTGTGGTCTGGGCACTGAAGAAGTTGAGGCCATACCTGTTTGGCACTCACTTCATTGTTCAGACAGACCACAAGCCTCTACTTTGGCTAAAACAAATGAAAGGTGAAAACCCTAAATTGTTGAGGTGGTCCATATCCCTACAGGGAATGGATTATACAGTGGAACATAGACCTGGGAGTACCCACTCCAATGCAGATGGACTCTCCAGATATTTCCACTTAAACAATGAAGACTCATCAGGTCATGGCTAGTCTTATTGTCCTTCGTTTGGGGGGGGTTGTGTAGGTAAGTACCATCTTGCCTGGCATGTTACCCCCATATTTCACTGTATATATGTTGTTTTAGTTGTATGTGTCACTGGGACCCTGCCAGCCAGGGCCCCAGTGCTCATAAGGGTGCCCTGTATGTGTTACCTGTGTTATGACTAACTGTCTCACTGAGGCTCTGCTAATCAGAACCTCAGTGGTTATGCTCTCATTTCTTTCCAAATTGTCACTAACAGGCTAGTGACCAATTTTACCAATTTACATTGGCATACTGGAACACCCTTATAATTCCCTAGTATATGGTACTGAGGTACCCAGGGTATTGGGGTTCCAGGAGATCCCTGTGGGCTGCAGCATTTCTTTTGCCACCCATAGGGAGCTCTGACAATTCCTACACAGGCCTGCTACTGCAGCCTGAGTGAAATAACGTCCACGTTATTTCACAGCCATTTTACACTGCACTTAAGTAACTTATAAGTCACCTATATGTCTAACCTTTACCTGGTAAAGGTTGGGTGCTAAGTTACTTAGTGTGTGGGCACCCTGGCACTAGCCAAGGTGCCCCCACATTGTTCAGGGCCAATTCCCCGGACTTTGTGAGTGCGGGGACACCATTACACGCGTGCACTATACATAGGTCACTACCTATGTATAGCTTCACAATGGTAACTCCGAATATGGCCATGTAACATGTCTAAGATCATGGAATTGCCCCACCAATGCCATCCTGGTATTGGGGAGACAATCCCATGATTCCCCGGGTCTCTAGCACGGACCCGGGTACTGCCAAACTGACTTTCCTGGGGTTTCACTGCAGTCGCTGCTGCTGCCAACCCCTGAGACAGGATTCTGCCCTCCTGGGGTCCAGCCAGGCTTGGCCCACGAAGGCAGAACAAAGAACTTTGTCAGAGAGAGGATGTTACACCCTCTCCCTTTGGAATAAGGTGTCAGGGCTGGGGAGGAGTAGCCTCCCCCAGCCTCTGGAAATGCTTTGATGGGCACAGATGGTGCCCATCTCTGCATAAGCCATTCTACACCGGTTCAGGGATCCCTCAGCCCTGCTCTGACACGAAACTGGACAAAGGAAAGGGGAGTGACCACTCCCCTGACCTGCACCTCCCCTGGGAGGTGCCCAGAGCTCCTCCAGTGTGCTCCAGACCTCTGCCATCTTGGAAACAGAGGTGCTGCTGGCACACTGGACTGCTCTGAGTGGCCAGTGCCAGCAGGTGACGTCAGGGACTCCTTCTGAGAGGCTCCTTCAGGTGTTGCTAGCCTATCCTCTCTCCTAAGTAGCCAAACCTCCTTTTCTGGCTATTTAGGGTCTCTGCTTTGGGGAATTCCTTAAATAACGAATGCAAGAGCTCATCAGAGTTCCTCTGCATCTCTCTTCACCTTCTGCCAAGGAATCGACTGCTGACCGCGCTGGAAACCTGCAAAACTGCAACAAAGTAGCAAAGACGACTACTGCAACACTGTAACGCTGATCCTGCCGCCTTCTCAACTGTTTTCCTGGTGGTGCATGCTGTGGGGGTAGTCTGCCTCCTCTCTGCACTAGAAGCTCCGAAGAAATCTCCCGTGGGTCGATGGAATCTTCCCCCTGCAACCGCAGGCACCAAAGAACAGCATCACCGGTCCTCTCGGTCTCCTCTCAGCACGACGAGCGAGGTCCCTTGAACTCAGCAACTCTGTCCAAGTGACTCCCACAGTCAAGTGACTCTTCAGTCCAAGTTTGGTGGAGGTAAGTCCTTGCCTCCCCACACTAGACTGCATTGCTGGGAACCGCGTGTTTTGCAGCTACTCCGGCTCCTGTGCACTCACCGAGGATTTCCTTTGTGCACAGCCAAGCCTGGGTCTCCGGCACTCTAACCTGCATTGCACGGCTTCCTGAGTTGTCCTCCGGCGGCGTGGGACTCTCTTGTGCAACTTCGGGTGAGCACCGATTCACTCCACTTCGTAGTGCCTGTTCCAGCACTTCTGCGGGTGCTGCTTGCTTCTGAGTGGTCTCCTTCTCTTGCTGGGCACCCCCTCTGTCTCCTCACGCAATTGGTGACATCCTGGTCCCTCCTGGGCCACAGCAGCATCCAAAAACCCTAACCGCGACCCTTGCAGCTAGCAAGGCTTGTTTGCGGTCTTTCTACGGGAAAACACTTCTGCACGACTTCACGACGTGGGACATCCATCCTCCAAAGGGGAAGTTTCTAGCCCTTGTCGTTCATGCAGAATCCTCAGCTTCTACCATCCGGTGGCAGCTTCTTTGCATCCACAGCTGGCATTTCCTGGGCATCTGCCCACTCCCGACTTGATCGTGACTCTTGGACTTGGTCCCCTTGTTCCACTGGTACTCTAGTGAGGAAATCCATCGTTGTTGCATTGATGGTGTTGTTGTTTCTGGCAGAATTCCCCTATCACGACTTCTGTGCTCTTTGGGGAACTTAGGTGCACTTTGCACCCACTTTTCAGGGTCTTGGGGTGGGCTATTTTTCTAACCCTCACTGTTTTCTTACAGTCCCAGCGACCCTCTACAAGGTCACATAGGTTTGGGGTCCATTCGTGGTTCACATTCCACTTCTAGAGTATATGGTTTGTGTTGCCCCTATCCCTATGTGCCCCCATTGCACTCTATTGTGACTATACATTGTTTGCACTGTTTTCTATTGCTATTACTGCATATTTTGGTATTGTGTACATATATCTTGTGTATATTTGCTATCCTCATACTGAGGGTACTCACTGAGATACTTTTGGCATATTGTCATAAAAATAAAGTACCTTTATTTTTAGTATATCTGTGTATTGTGTTTTCTTATGATATTGTGCATATGACACTAGTGGTACTGTAGGAGCTTCACTCGTCTCCTAGTTCAGCCTAAGCTGCTCTGCTAAGCTACCTCTTCTATCAGCCTAAGCTGCTAGACACCCCTCTACACTAATAAGGGATACCTGGGCCTGGTGCAAGGTGTAAGTACCCCTTGGTACTCACTACAAGCCAGTCCAGCCTCCTACACCGCCCACACTATTATGACAGGCCAATCCGCCACCTTTTCCGGGGCAGATTCACCGCGGATAAAAACACAGCGGAAACAAGAATTTCGAAGGGAAAACGCTCACCTCCACACTCCACGAGGACACCATGGACTCAGAACTCCAAATTCTACCTGCGATAGTCTTCCTGCTCCTGTACCAGGAGCACGAACGCCGGCGGCGAAGACCACAGTGAGTACTGCACCTACGACACAGGGGAGGGGGAGGCAAAATACAGGGACACACACACGCAACACCCCCTCCCTCACCCACTACAACACACACACTAATACATATCTATATATTATAGTTACACCCCCCCAAGCCCGCCGGAAGAATGCACAGACCAAAGGAAATGATGGTAACCATTGTAATCTATTAAAATACAGTACTATAAAATATATATACACTATAAACAAATATATACACCAATAATACAAGTCCAGTTATTGCACCATTAATAGTCCGTGGACCACTGGGCCCAAAATGCATGGGCAAGGCCCACACTCGATACCAGATCAAAACAGAGAACACTGCAGGGGCATCAGATAGAAATACAACAGGCACCTCAGGGGGAAGGGAAGGGGGGGGCACCTCAGCCGGATGAGTGCTCGACGCCAGATCCACGAGGGGGCTTAATGCCCACTGTTCAATCCTGGGGAGTGCAAAGCCACAGTCTCTCGTCTCTAAAGTGGGTGGTTTGCCCACTGTTCAATCCTGGGGAGTGCAAAGCCACAGTCTCTCAAGTCCCTACAGTGGGTGGTTTGCCCACTGTTCAATCCTGGGGAGTGCAAAGCCACAGTCTCTCGTCTCTACAGTGGGTGGTTTGCCCACTATTCCATCCTGGGGAGTGCAAAGCCACAGTCTCAAGTCTCCCCAGTGGGTGGTTTGCCCACTGTTCAATCCTGGGGAGTGCACAGCCAGAGTCTCAAGTTGATAAGTCTCCACTGGTTCTGGAGGGGGACTGGTGCCCAGAGTGCTTCATCCTGTGAAGGACAGAGGTAGTGGATGGATGTCTCACTGGTTCTGGAGGGGGACTGGTGCCCAGAGTGCTTCATCCTGTAAAGGACAGAGGTAGTGGATGGATCTCTCCACTGGTTCTGGAGGGGGACTGGTGCCCAGAGTGCTTCATCCTGTGTAGGACAGAGGTAGTGGATGGATCTCTCCACTGGGTAGTGGATGGATCTCTCTACTGGTTCTGGAGGGGGACTGGTGCCCAGAGTGCTTCATCCTGTGAAGGACAGAGGTAGTGGATGGATGTCTCCACTGGTTCTGGAGGGGGACTGGTGCCCAGAGTGCTTCATCCTGTAAAGGACAGAGGTAGTGGATGGATCTCTCCACTGGTTCTGGAGGGGGACTGGTGCCCAGAGTGCTTCATCCTGTGTAGGACAGAGGTAGTGGATGGATCTCTCCACTGGGTAGTGGATGGATCTCTCTACTGGTTCTGGAGGGGGACTGGTGCCCAGAGTGCTTCATCCTGTGAAGGACAGAGGTAGAGGATGGATGTCTCCACTAGTTCTGGAGGGGGACTGTCCTTCACAGGATGAAGCACTCTGGGCACCAGTCCCCCTCCAGAACTAGTGGAGACATCCATCCTCTACCTCTGTCCTTCACAGGATGAAGCACTCTGGGCACCAGAGGTAGTAGATGGATCTCTCCACTGGTTCTGGAGGGGACTGGTGCCCAGAGTGCTTCATCCTGTGTAGGACAGAGGTAGTGGATGGATCTCTCCACTGGGTAGTGGATGGATCTCTCCACTGGTTCTGGAGGGGGACTGGTGCCCAGAGTGCTTCATCCTGTGAAGGACAGAGGTAGTAGATGGATCTCTCCACTGGTTCTGGAGGGGACTGGTGCCCAGAGTGCTTCATCCTGCTAAGGACAGAGGTAGTGGATGGATCTCTCCACTGGTTCTGGAGGGGGACTGGTGCCCAGAGTGCCTCACTCACCCCGTGACTGTCCCAGTTGCGTCACTGCCCCCGTCGCTCATGGGTTAGCAGTGCTTGATTTGGCGTTGCCCTCTTCAGCGGTGCTTGATTTGGCGTTGCCCTCTTCAGCGGTGCTTGATTTGGCGGTGCCCTGTTCAGCTGTGCTTGAGTTGGCGGTGCCCTGTTCAGCTGTGCTTGAGTTGGTGGTGCCCTGTTCAGCGGTGCTTGAGTTGGCGGTGCCCTATTCAGCGGTGCTCGATTTGGCGGTGCCCTGTTCAGCGGTGCTCGATTTGGCGGTGCCCTGTTCAGCGGTACTTGATTTGGTGGTGCCCTGTTCAGCGGTGCTTGAGTTGGCGGTCCTTCATGGCCCAGCGTGGCTTGTGCTGGCGGTCCTTCATGGCCCAGCGTGGCTTGTGCTGGCGGTCCTTCATGGCCCAGCGTGGCTTGTGCTGGCGGTCCTTCATGGCCCAGCGTGGCTTGTGCTGGCGGTCCTTCATGGCCCAGCGTGGCTTGTGCTGGCGGTCCTTCATGGCCCAGCGTGGCTTGTGCTGGCGGTCCTTCATGGCCCAGCGTGGCTTGTGCTGGCGGTCCTTCATGGCCCAGCGTGGCTTGTGCTGGCGGTCCTTCATGGCCCAGCGTGGCTTGTGCTGGCGGTCCTTCATGGCCCAGCGGGGCTTGTGCTGGCGGTCCCCTCCTGGGCAGCTGGGCTGGGGCTGGCGGTGGCCTCCTGGGCAGCTGGTCAACGGCTGGCGGGGCCCTCCTGGGCAGCTGGTCAACGGCTGGCGGGGCCCTCCTGGGCAGCTGGTCAACGGCTGGCGGGGCCCTCCTGGGCAGCTGGGCTGGGGCTGGCGGGGCCCTCCTGGGCAGCTGGGCTTGGGCTGGAGGGGCCCTCCTGGGCAGCTGGGCTTGGGCTGGCCGTGGCCTCCTGGGCAGCTGGGCTGGGGCTGGCGGGGCCCTCCTGGGCAGCTGGGATGGGGCTGGCGGTGGGCTCCTGGGCAGCTGGGCTGGGGTTGGCGGTGTCCTCCTGGGGAGCGGGGATGATGGTGGTCTTCTCCGCCGTGCTGCTCTTCATAAGACTTGCCGGGTTTCTTGTGGCCTTTCCCCACCTTGGGAGGTGTCACAGCTGAGTCCACACTCCCACCGGGACCCCTGGGAGCGGCTTTGCTGGCTGGAGTCTTCCCCCTCTCCCGCCGGGCACTGGCCGACTTCTGATGCTTCACTGGGGGGGGGGACTGGCTGTGCCGTGGCTTCGTGCCACACTGGCTGTCCTGGTAGCCGGTGCACTCCACATACCTGTGACTACAGGCACCACTGGTCCCGGAGATGTTGTGGCTGAGGTGCTAGTTCGGGACCTATGAGATGGACGGGGTGGGGGAGGTGTGGGAAAAAGGTCATGGATGGACAGGAAAAGTTTTTTGGACACACTGGGATGGGTAGCTGGAGGGGTTTTGGGAGTGGAGGAAGAGGTGGTGGTAGTAGGAGGTGTACGTTTCGTGACTTTGGGTGCAGGTGCATGCGCTGGAGGCTGTCGTGAGGCGGATGGGTTTTGGGTGGGTGTGTGCCTGCGTTTGTGTATCTTGGGAGGGGGGCGTCGTGGACACAGGGGACGTGTGAATGGTAGTGGGGTGGTGACTGCACGTGAGCGGGGTGTGGTGATGGATGTGCTGGTGATGGTAGTAGTGGCTGTAGAGGTAGTGCATGCAGGTGTGTGTGTAGACGAGACTGGAAGGGAGGAGGGAGACGACGAGGAGGGGGACACAGTGGAGGCAGTGGATGTTGGTGTGTCTGCATGTGTCTGATGCTTGCGTGAGTGCCTGTGGGATGCGTGGTGCTTATGTTTGCCTGAGCTTCCCTTGTGTTTTGAGGTGTGTGCATGCTGGTCTGATGGTGTGCATGGGATAGGCAGAGGTACAGGGGATTGGGTCTGGGTGGAGGAAGTTGGAGGGGGGAGGCTAGACACAGGGACAATGGCTGCCATCAGTGCTGAGGCCAGAGTTTGAAAGGCTCGGTGAAGGGCCGCCTGACCAGAATGAATGCCCTCCAGGAATGCATTAGTTTGTTGCAACTGCCTTTCTACACCCTGGATGGCATTCAAAATGGTAGACTGCCCAACAGTGAGGGACCTGAGGAGGTCAATGGCCTCCTCACTGAGGGCAGAAGGGGTGACTGGGACAGGGTCTGAGGTGCCTGGGGCAAAGGTGATGCCCACCCTCCTGGGTGAG
Source organism: Pleurodeles waltl (assembly GCF_031143425.1). Classification (NCBI taxonomy): domain Eukaryota; kingdom Metazoa; phylum Chordata; class Amphibia; order Caudata; family Salamandridae; genus Pleurodeles; species Pleurodeles waltl. The sequence continues at coordinate 360,461,425 of NC_090446.1, forward strand.
CGGGCACAGGGCAAAGGCTGAGGGGCTGCTGGGAGGGCGGTGCTGGTGGGGGGGTGGCGGCTGTACCTGTAGATGCGGGGGGCACAGATGTTGCCGCTACCACAAGGGAGCTCCCATCAGAGTACGAGTCCGTGTCGCTGGTGTCAGCTCCTGTCCCCCCGTGGAGTTCCCCTCGCCCTCCGTCCCACTGGTGAATTCAGAGTCTGTAGTGTGGCCCTCCATGGCCATGTGGGATGCAGCTCCCTCGTGCTCTGGTGCCACTGCTCCTCCGCCTGATGATGCTAATGCACACAAGAACAGGGAGACCACAAAAAGGGGGGGGGGGAACAGAATAAAGACATGTTGAGTGCATGGATTACCGCTACCATTGGCGGACAAGACAGACACAGAAGCCCCCTGCACTACGCCGCGCTCTTGGGCTCTACAGTGCAATTCTTGGGAAATGGCCTACAAGGCTATGGACGACATCTGCACACATAGATGACACAGGGGCATGAATAGCTGTACTTGGCACTCTACAGAGGTGGGGTGGGGGGCCACAGGGCCATGCCTTACGGAAGGGCCTAGCCTACGGAACTCGCTCTGGCCTAGGGAAACCCACAGCCCTCCTCCCCCACCCAGACAACTCCACTGCGCGCAAAGTCAGCTGAATGAGAGTGTACTCACCCCCTTGTGTCTGCTGTGATGCCCTCAAGAGCCCATCCAACTCCGGGTAGGCCACCGCCAGGATCCTAAACATCAGGTGGGTCATGGTTCGTCGGGCACCCCTTCCACTTTCGGACGCCATCCCCAGCTGAGCCTCTGCAGTCTTCTTGCTCCAGCAGCGAATGTCCTCCCATCTTTTCCGGCAGTGGGTGCTCCGTCTGTGGTAGACACCCAGGGTCCGGAGGTCCTTGGCGATGGCATGCCAAATATCTTTCTTCTGGTGGGCGCTGACCTACATGAAATGTACAGGAGAAGAAGAGTCATTACCAACTGCACCGTCAAAGTGAGTGGCCCCCATCACTACCCTTGCACTGTGGCACATGCACCCACTGTCTTTCATGCACGCAGAACTCTGCCTCCTTCCTTCTTACATCCAGCCCTCTCCACACAGGCATAGCCCATACAACATGCTCCCTGTGTACTTACCTGTTTGTCTGGAGGACCGCAGAGTAGCGTGTACTGGGGGAGGACCCCATCAACAAGCTTCTCCAACTCCTCCGATGTGAAGGCCGGGCCAGCGCAGTTACCTCACATCCTATTGTCCCACTTTAGAGGTCAGACAGCCGCCATTTCAGGGGCCACATGGCCTAATTTCCAACTGCGTCACACATACCTAGGCCTAGTCTCAACACACATACAGGCCACCTTTTGTGTATGATTGGTGTTCTGTGTAAACTGTGGGTACATACCTCTGAGTTGTTTGACTCTGTGGTCACTGTTGTCCTTCATAGGCACCGTCCGCTGGGACATATGAGGAGATGGCGGCATCCTCCGGTGTACCGACCACTGGTGGACCTGTCGACAATGGAGGAAAGACATTTGATAATCACCTACAGGTTTGACCGTGCCACAATCTAGGAACTGTGTACCCCGTTGGAGCCAGACCTGATGTCAGCAATCCCCCATCCCACAGGAATCCCCCCCTCAAGTGCAGGTGCTATCAGTGCTCCATTTCCTTGCAAGTGGGTCATTTCAAACAACTGTGGCCATGGCATCAGGGTTGTCCCAGCCTATGTTTTCCAACGTATTGTCTAGAGTGTTGTCTGCCCTGCTGAAACACGTGGAGCTACATCGTTTTCCCTCAGGTGGAGGATTTGCCTACAGTGAAAGGTGACTTCTATGCCCTTGGACATATCCCCAACATCATAGGTGCCATTGATGGGACCCATGTGGCTTTGGTCCCCCCCCCCACAGGAGTGAACTGGTATACACAAACCGGAAGAGTTATCATTCCATGAATGTACAGATGGTATGTTTGGCGACCAGTACATCTCCCATGTGAATGCCATGTTCCCTGGCTCCGTGCATGACGCCTACATCCTGCGGAATAGCAGCATCCCTTATGTGATGGGTCAACTCCAGAGGCACCGTGTGTGGCTATTAGGTGAGCTCCTGGAGGCAAGACAGTGGGAATGGTTGTCTGGGGTTATCCCTACAGGTTAGTGTATGTCTAACAGTTGTCCCTCGCCATCTGCAGGTGACTCTGGGTACCCCAACCTGTCATGGCTACTTACCCCAGTGAGGAATCCCAGGACCAGGGCAGAGGAACGCTACAATGACACCCATGGGCGAACTAGGAGGGTGATCGAGCGGACCTTCGGCCTCCTGAAGGCCAGGTTCAGGTGCCTCCACATGACAGGTGGATCCCTATTCTACTCACCAAAGAAGGTGTGCCAGATCATCGTGGCCTGCTGTATGCTTCACAACTTGGCTTTGCGACGGCAGGTGCCTTTTCTGCAGGAGGATGGTCCAGATGGCGGTGTTGTGGCAGCTGTGGAGCCTGTGGACAGTGATGAGGATGAAGCAGAGGAAGAAGACATGCAGAACAGGGACTCAGTGATCCAGCAATATTTCCAGTGAAACACAGGTGAGAATACATTCCTGCCTACTACATGTACTTTTACACTACTACCTCTCTACTGTCTGTCGTTTTCACCCAGTGTATGGTCACTGAGTTGTCACGTTCCCTTACGATTTCACAGATGTAGGTCCCAACGTGTGTCATCTGCTTAGATTCCCCATGGACTAGAGCTGTGTGACAGGTATGTTGACTTTACTAGTTCAAGAACATTTGGTCCCTGTAATTTGCAAATACACTATTTCGAAATCACAGACAGACTCCAGATCATTTTGTGCTTTAGGTGTGCTTATTTAAATGCAAAATATTGGAGGGGGAAGTTAAATGGTGAGGGGTAATGGCGGAGGAGTGTCCATGGCAGAGTCCAGTCTATTAGTCTCACAGGTGCATTGCCCATATGGGCATAGGAAGTGGAGCTGGGGCAGTTTAATTATGGACAGGGTGACAAAGTGGGACAGTGGGATGACAATCAGGGTGGTCTAATTTCTTGGCGGGGGTTTTGGCATAGTGCTCGGTCTTGTTCCTAGATCTCAGGGACCGTTTGCAGGGTGGTTCTCCCTCTGCAGGGGGTGGGGTGCTGGTGTGGTGGTCCTGTGGCGGGGCGTCCTGTCCACTAGCACCGGTGGAGGTGGTGGGCAGTTCATCGTCCATGCTAGTGTCAGTGGCCCCTTGGAGTGCCACAGTGTCCCTCCTGGTGTTAAGTAGTTCCTTCACCACCCCTACAATGGTGCCCAGGTTGGAGCTGATGGTTCTGAGTTCCTCCCTGAAGCCCATATACTGTTCCTCCTGCATGCGCTGGATCTCCTGAAACTTGGCCAGTACTGTTGCCATTGTCTCCTGGGAGTGGTGGTAGGCTCCCATGATGGAGGAGAGGGCCTCGTGGAGAGTGGGTTCCCTTGGCCTGTCTGCCCCCTGTCGCACGGCAGCCCTCCCAGTTCCCCTGTGTTCCTGGGCCTCCGTCCCCTGGACCGTGTGCCCACTGCCACTGCCCCCAGGTCCATGTTGTTGTTGGGGTGGTGGGTTATCCTGGGTTCCCTGTAGTGGTGGACACACAGCTGATTGACGTGTCCTGGGGACGGAGGTATGGGCCCGCTGGGTGGGTGCTGTGCTGGTGTTTCCAGAGGGGGGAAGGTCTGTGGTGGCCTGTGCCTGTGTGAGGGGAACCGACTGTCCCGAGGCCCCCGATGGTCCGGGCTGGTCATCTAGATCCAGTTGGACAGAGGTGCTGTCATCACTGTGGGCCTCTTCTGTGGGTGGAGTGGACATGTCTGGACCCTCCTGTCTGGTGACGTTGGGTAGGAGTCCTGCAGGGGTGGAAAGGCATGATTATTGCATCTGTGTGGCATGGTGTGCAATGGGTGGATGACCGTGTACCCTAGTGCTGGCATTCCTGTGTGGGAGCTTGTGTGATGATGGTTTAGGGGGGTGTATGGCTATGTGCAGTGTGCATGCTTTGGTGATGGGTGTCCATGCTTTGTTGTTGCATGCAGGGCTTGGTGTTGATGTGTGGTTTGTGATATTGGTACATTTGTGAGGAGTTGGAGTGATAGGGGTGGGGGCATGTGATAGCATGCAGGTAGGGTGGGGGGTGTAATAGTTAAGATTTGACTTACCGGAGTCTATTCCTCCACCTACTCCTGCGAGGCCCTCCGGATGCAGAATCACCAAGACCTGCTCCTCCCATGTTAGTTGTGGGTGAGGAGGTGGGGGTCCGCCGCCAGTCCGCTGAACTGCCAGGTGGTGTCTTGAGACCACAGAACGCACCTTCCCCCGTAGGTCGTTCCACCTTTTCCTGATGTCCTCCCGATTTCTTGGGTGTTGTCCCACTGCGTTCACCCTGTCGACTATTCTTCGCCATTGCTCCATCTTCCTTGCAATTGAGGTGTGCTGCACCTGTGCTCCAAATAGCTGTGGCTTGACCCGGATGATTTCCTCCACCATGACCCTGAGCTCCTCCTCTGAGAACCTGGGGTGTCTTTGCCGTGCCATGGGGTGGTGTAGGTGATGTGTGGGGTGGGGTGTGTGGTAAGTGTGGTGATATGTAGTGGTGTGTTGTGTGAGGTGCGTGGAAGTTGTGTGGGTGATGGTGTTATGTGCCTGTGGATGCTGTTGTACTTGCTGGTGGTGTCTCTCTCTGTGCTTCGTTCTCAATTTGTCGTAGGGGTTTGTGGGTGTGTGTTTTATATTGTATTGGGTGTGTGGGAGTGGTGTGTTTGTGTATCAGGTGTGTGTATTTTGATTTGTCCAATGTGGCTGTGTTTTGTAAGAGTGTGTGTATTTTGAGCGCGGCGGTGTGTACCGCCAATGGAATACCGCGGTTGAAAGACCGCCGCGTGGATTCGTGTGTCGTGATAGTGTGGGCGTGTTTCTGTTGGCGTGAAGGTGGAGGTTTTGTTTTCGCCAGTTTATCACTGACCTTTGGTGTGGCGGACTTGTGTGGGTGTCTGAATTTTGGTGGGTTCCGAGATGTGGGTCATAATAGCTGTGGCGGAATTCCGCAGCCTGGGTGGTGTTAGTGGTCTTCTGCACGGCGGTAAGTGGCTTTTACCGCCAATGTTGTAATGACTGCCTTAATCTCTACAAGAAGGACTCCTTGTGTGGCAAAAATCAACGCACAGCCTGCCAGAAATGACGCAAGGCCTGCACCGCAGTGAAAAATTCACCGCATGCCGAACCGGAACAACGCAGCCCGATTTTGCAAAGAGAAGATCGACGCAGCACCAGCGTACCGACCAGAAATTTTACGCACTGCCCACTGGATCACAGCACAGCTGAGCAGGAATGACACAGCCTGACTTCCAGAGAGGAATCAATGCAGAGCCTGTCGTGTGGCAGAAATATTCACGCTACGCCCACTGGATCAACGCAGTCCCTGTAACTTCGTCCTGTCAGCACCGGAAATCCACACATCGTCCCCGGGGTGTAGGAAAACCCCGCAACCCGAAGAGCATCCACGACGGAGCGCCGGAAATCGACGCACAGCCATCCCTGCGTGAAAACTAAGCGACGTATCTCGATATGCGGGCTGAGAAATCGATGCACACCTCCTTCTTTTCCACACATCTCCTCCTCTGCAGGTCTTTGCTGAGATTTTGAACGCAAACCAAGTACTTTGTACTTGAAAGAGACATTTATTGCTTTTAAAAGACTAAAGACACTTTATATAATTTTTACAGTGATATCTTCAACATATACTCATTGCATTTTAATCATTTTAGCCTGCATCTTGTCAGATAAATATTGTATATTTTTCTAAACACTGTGTGGTGTATTTTTGTGGTGTTCTACCGTGTTATTGCATGAGTTATTGCACAAATACTTTACACATTGCCTTCTAAGTTAAGCCTGACTGCTCAGTGCCAAGCTACCAGAGGGTGGGCATAGGATAATTTGGATTGTGTGTGACTTACCCTGACTAGAGTGAGGGTCCTTACTTGGATGGGGGTAACCTGACAGCCAACCAAAGACCCCATTTTTAACACTCTGCCTCTCATTTTCAGTTTCAAAGACCAAGCAAAATATGGGCAGGTGTTTACCAAATTAGATCTGAGAAGGGCTTATCTGGTAAGAATGAAAGAAGGAGATAATCCATGAATGCAGAGAATCCTTAGATTCCTTCCTGCTACCTAGATCTAGCAGATCTGATCCCTGGGGCTCGCATACCATGTAGTGCAATATATGTGCTCACAGAAAAAGAAAACATCAATTTCAGGAAATATCTAGATCAGATGTTCAAGAAAGGCTTTACCAGGCTGTCTCGTTCCCCCTCTAATTCCTCTATTTTTTGCACCAAAGAAGGGGGGTAAGTTGTGTGCCTGCATTGACAACAGAGCACTTAATGATGTCACTGTAAAGAACCGCTATCCTCTGCCTCTTATTTCAAGTCTCATAGGCCAAGTAATCTGAAGATCTGAAAGGGGCTAACTGTGGGAAAGTAACCTCTTTCTAGGCTGGTTACCCCCACTTTTTGCCTGATTGTGAGTGTATCAGTATGTTTTTACTGTGTCAAGGGGATCCTGCCAACCAGAACCCCAGTACGCATTGATAAGAACCTATGTCAATGTGTTTTGCCTGTCTCACTGGGATCCTGATAGGCAGGACCCTAGTGCTCATAGTTTGTGACCTAATGTGTGTGTCTGTATAGTGCTTGACAGGGTCACTGGGGCTCTGCTAATCATAACCTCAGTGCTTATGCTCTTTCTGCTTTTAAATTTGCCACTGTAGGCTAGTGACTTCATTTACCAATTTTAATTGGCACACTGGACCCCCCTTACAAGTCCCGAGTATATGGTACCCAGGGCATTGGGGTTCCAGGAGATCCTTTCACTGTACTTATGTAACTTATAAGTCACATATTGTCTAACCCTCACTTGCTGAAGGTTGGGTGCAAAGTTACTAAGTGTGAGGGCATCCTTGCAGTAGCAAAGGTGCCCCCACATGGTTCAGGGCCATTTCCCGAGACCTTGTGAGTGTGGGGACGCCATTACACGCGTGCACTACGTATAGGCCAATACTTACATGTAGCTTCGCAATGGTAACTCCGAATATGGCAATGTAAGGTGTCTAAGATCATGGAATTGTCCCCCATTCCAAATCTGGTATTGGGGAGCCAATTCCATGCATCCTGGGGGCTCCACTATGGACCCCTAGTACTGCCAAACCAGCTCTCTGAGGCTTGCACTGCAGCTACAGCTGCTGCCACCTCAGACAGGGTTATGCCCTCCTGGGGCTGAGCAGCTCAGTCCCAGGAAGGGAGAACAAAGCATTTCCCCTGGGAGCAGGGTGTTACACCCTCTCCCTTTGGAAATTGGTGATACAGGCTGGGGAGGGGTAGCCTCCCCAGCCTCTGGAAATGCTTTGAAGAGCACAGATGGTGCCCTCATTGCATAAGCCAGTCTACACCGGTTCAGGGACCCTTGTCCCCTGTTCTGGCGTGAAAATGGACAGAGGACAGGGGAGTGACCACTCCCCTGTCCATCACCACCCTAGGGGTGGTGCCCAGAGCCCCTCCAGTGTGTCACAGACTTCAGCCATCTTGCTTTGCAAGGTGTGGGGGCACTCTGGAGGGCTCTGAGTGGCCTGTGCCAGCAGGTGACATCAGAGACCCCTCCTGATAGGTCCTTACCTGATAAGGTAGCCAATCCCCCTCTCAGGGCTATTAGGGTCTCTCCAGTGGGTTCTCTTCAGATTCTGCTTGCAAGTTTCCTTCAGGAATCCTCTGCAACTACTACTTTATCCTCTGGCCTCGGATCAACTGCAGCCTGCTCCAGGAACTGCTGTAACTGCAACAAAGTATCCACAAGGGATTCTTTTCCACTGCACCTTCAGCTTCAGCCAGAAACTGCAACAGTTTCCATGGTGTGCATGCTCTGAGGACTCCCTGTCTTCATCTTGCTACAGATGACCGAAGAAATCTCCAGTGGGGTGACGGAGTCACTCCCCTGCTCACGCAGGCACCATCCAAGACGATGACCGGTACACTTTGACTCCTCTCACAGTGATAAGTCGGCTCCTAACGACACAGTGGGTGGACCCCATCAACATAGACTGTCCTGAAGACCTGCTGGCGCAATTTGGACGAGGTAAGAACTTGCTTTCCCTGAGAGCGAGGGTACCCCTGTGTTCTGTGTCTTCTTCACCTCCTGAGGCCTCTGTGCATTATTTGCAAAATTCCTTCATGCACAGCCTGGCCCAGTTCCCCAGCACTCCATCCTGCAATGCTCAACTCTGAGTTGCCCTCTGCGGAGGGAGACCTTCCCTTTGTTGTGCTGCACCTACTGCATTTTGCACCTCGTTTTTCCCCATATCCTGGTACTCTCGTGGGTGCTGCCTGGCATCCTGAGGGCTCTCTAAAGTGCTGAGAGTCCCCTCTTCCTCCTCACAGAGTTGAGGCCCCCAGGTCCCTCCTGGGTCCAGCCAGTGCCATTTTGATGCAAAACACATATTTGTTGTTACCAAGGCTTGTTGGTGACTTCCAACATGAAATCACGTCTGCATCCATCTTCACGTTATGCGACATCTTCTGCATCATGCAGGAACCCGCTGGCATCTTCCTGCTGTCTTCGTACAACCAGGGACTCTTCTTTTGTAATTTCTTATGGGTTGGCAGGAGCTCCTGCCCTTCCTGGAATTTCTTTCGTCTTCTGGACTTAGTCCCCATCTTTTGCAGGTCTTCAGGTCCAGGAATCCAGCAGTTGTTGTTTGCAGACTTGGTTGGTTACTGCAATATTCCAATCACGAGGTGTAGTGTGTCCTAAGGAAACTTGCAGTACTTTACTCCTGCTTTTCTGGGGTGTGGGGTGGGGTAATTCACTTACCTTTACTGAATTCTTACTTTCCCAGCGATTCTGCACACACTACAGTTGTCTAGGGGGGAATTTGTGATTTACATTCCACTTTCTTAGTATATGGTTTGTGTTTCCCCTAGACCTATTTTCTCCCATTGCATTCTATAGCATTTTCTTTTGTTTGTACTGTTCTATGACTACTTACTTGTCTAATTTTTGATGTCTAGTGTATTTATTGTGTATAATACTTACTTCCAGAAGGAGTATTGCCTCTAAGATATTTTTATTACTGTGGCACCCAAATAAACTACCTTTATTTTTGGTAACACTGAGTATTGTCTTTACTTGTGTATAAGTACTGCATGAGCTTTGCACGTCTCCTAGTTCAGCCTAAGCTGCTCTTCTATAGCTACCTCTATCGGCCTAAGCTGCTAGAACACTACTACTTCACTAATAAGGGATAACTGGGCCTGGCAAAAGGTGTAAGTACCCAAGGTACCCACTACAAACCAGGCCAACCTCCTACATTGGTGGTGCAGCGGTGGGATAAGTACTTGCAATTGCTTTACCACTTTGTTACCTGTGGTTTTCACAAGATAAGCTTGTTCTAATACATAGAGCATATATAATATATACCTAGAAGTAATTTTCTAACTTTCTAAATGTTCTGTTTAACTTTGCAAAAGTTTTTACAAAGTTCTGAAAAGTTTTCTACTTTTCCCTAAAAAGTTAGCTCTGTTATTCTACTAACTTTTTACTCACTTTTCCAATCTTTTTTTTCTCTTTCAATATGCATTCTATAGATGCTACCCCTAGAGTTGTGAAAACAACATATGAAAATCTTAACTTTAAAAGTTTGAGAGGTCTCTATATTGAAAGAAGTTTGGGAAGAACCCCAATAAGGAGTCCCTCTTACATTTTCTCCTTCAAGATGACCAGGGACTCAGCACTGGTCCAGATCAGACAGGGGAAGAGCTAGAGGATGATTCCAACCAGGAAGGCTCAGAGGAGCAAACTGACAATCCTGGGAAGAGTCCTTCCACAGCTCTATCTGACAATAAGCCACTTAGTACAATTGGTAGTAGGAAGGGTTCACACACAAGTAGGGCTCCCTTCACCCCTAAAGGGCCATGTCACTAGCGTGGCCCCTGTTAGTGATAGATCTACCTCTGCACACTCATGTTACCTCTGTTTTAGAGGCATCCCACAATTCTAACCTGAGGACCAGTCCCTAGATAGGGTACCCAAAAAGCTGAGGTTAGAGGAGGCCAGACTGAGGCTAATGCAGCAACAGTTGGCCTTAGACACGGAATCCCTGGCTGTGGAGAAAGAGAGGCAGGGTTTGGGGTTAGTTCACCAAGGTGGCAGCAGCAGTTTTAGAAATTCAAATGTTAGGGAACCTTCATTTGACTCTAGAAATCTGAACAAAGGTGTCCCTCCTTACAAGGATGGTGATTACATCTTCAAGTGGTTTTCTGCACTTGAGAGGGCCTGTAAAGTTCAGAGGGTCCCTCATGTACATTGGGCTGCTATCCTTTGGTTATCTTCCTCTGGCAGGGGAGAGACAGACTTCTTATTGTCAGAGAGGATGATGCAGATAACTATCAAATTCTGAAAAATGCACTCTTGCATGGTATGGACTTAACCACCGAACAGTACAGACTTAAGTTCAGAGATACCAGAAAGGAGTCATCACAGGACTGGACAGACTTTGTAGACTGTTCTGTGAAGGCCCTAGCAGGTTGGTTAAATGGCAGTAAGGTGACTGACTGACTATGAAAGCCTATATAACTTGATTCTGAGAGCATATTTTGAATAATTGTGTCTGTCTTGTTACATCAGTATCTTGTGGACTGAGATCTGACCTCTCCCCAACAATTGGGAAAGAAGGCAGACAAATGGGTCAGAACAAGGGTGAGCAGAAAAGCTTATACAGGGTGGTGACAAAGACATCAAAAACAAAGATGGTGAAAAATCTCAGGACAAGCATAGGGATAAAAGTAAACACCAAGATCCCTCTCAGGTCCAAAATACTCCTCTGGGGGTGGGGATACAACTTCATCTTCCTTAAACTCTTCACACAATCAAAAAAAGCCTTAGTACTATGTGTGTAGAGGTATAGGCCATTGGACAGAGGATACATCCTGCATAGGTAAAGCCCCTGAGCCTGCCACCACTAAGACATCAGACTCTAGTGCCCCTAGCAGTAGTGGTAACAGTGGTGAGACTACTGGCAATAGTCAAACTAAAGGTGTAGTTGGGTTCACTTTTGGGACCATAATAGAAACTGGGGTAGACAGTCCCAAGACAGCTTCTATCACACCTGGTGGCTTTGGCCTTGCCACCTTGGCTGCTTGTCCCCTTAACATCGATAAGTGCAGGCAGTCAATCTTAAATGGTGTTGAGGGTCAGGCCTACAGGGACCCAGGTGGCAGTATCACTTTGGTGACTGAAAACCTGGTATCACCTGCACAACACATCCATGGACAGAAGTACCAAGTTACTGATGTCAATAACTCCACTCAGTCTCTCCCCTTAACTGTAGTTCAACTTAGTTGGGGTGGAGTTACTGGCCCTAAGGAGGTGGTGGTATCACCTAGCTTACCAGTAGATTGTCTCTTAGGGTATGACCTAGAGACCTCAGGTTGGGCTGAGGTAGAGTTTATAACCCACGCATCCAGGCTGGGTATCCCTGAGGAATTGCTTCCTCTCATTTCTGGTGAAATTAAAAAGCAAAGGAGAGAAAATGGCCTAAAATCTCAGGATCTCTCTCCACCAACAGGTAAGAAGGGTATAAAAGTATCCCTTCCCCACCCTGCCACTAAGGATACCATTACTGTGGTGGGAGAAACCTCTCCTGGGGTGGAACCTGTTCAAAGGGACCCATCAGCTACCACAGCTGGACTCCCAGAGGTAAAAGTACCTGTCTGTGGAACTACTAATCCGGATGTGCAAAATTGCACCATTTTAGTAAATATGGAGCATCCCTCCAGCCCTCCCTGAGAAACTTTAGTGCAGCAGCCATGCACAGCCTCTAAACACTTACGATAGCAGCCCTGTCCTGGTGTGGTCAGAATAGGAGAGCAGCCCTACCCTGCGCCAACTCAAGAGAAACAGCAACCCTGTTCTCTGTTAAAGAAATATGGACAAAGTTTTTGGACAAAGTTTTTGCCCAGCTATGGCTTTATTGAGACAGGATACCTGTCGAGCATTTTCTGCATTTGACATAGGCCCAGTGGACCAATCCCACTGCCCAACTTCAAAACATACTAATAGGAACTCTGAAAATTTACACTCACACTGTTGGTTAGGTAAAAAATCTCCAAACAGGGTGGTTTACATACCCACAGGGAAGTAACCATATAGTGGACGATAAAGGGAGTAACCACTCTATTGCAGATCTACTCTCCACTTATCACCACTTAGACAATAAAGTTTAAACTAGCCAAGGTTAGCCTTATTGTCCTTTGTTTGGGGAGGGTTGTGTGAGAAAGTCGCCTCTTTCTAGCATGGTTACCACCACTTTTGGCCTGTTTGTGAGTGTGCGTCAGTGTGTTTTTACTGTGTCACTAGGATCCTGCTAACCAGAACCCCGTGCTCATAGATAAAAACCTATATGTCAGTATGTTTTGCCTGTCTCACTGGGATCCTGCTAGCCAGGAAACCAGTGGCCTAATGTGTGTGTCTGTATAGTGTTTGACTGTGTCACTGAGGCTCTGCTAATCTGAACCTCCGTGCTTATGCTGTCTCTGCTTTTAAACTTGTCACTGTAGGGTAGTGACTTCATTTACCAATTTTAATTGGCAAACTGGACCCCTTGTAAGTCCCTACTATATGGTACCTAGGTACCCAGGGCATTGGGGTTCCAGGAGATCCTTATTGGCTGCAGTATTTATTTTGCCACCCATAAGGAGCTCAGACAAACCCTTTCACAGGACTGCCACTGCAGTCTGCGTGAAGTAACGCACACATAATTTCACAGCCATTTTCACTGCACTTAAGTAACTTATAAGTCATCTATATGTCTAACCCTCACTTGCTGAACGTTAGGTGCAAAGTTACTAAGTGTGAGGGCACCCTTGCACTACCAAAGGTGCCCCTACATGGTTCAGGGCCATTTCCTGGGACTTTGTGAGTGCAGGGATGCCATTAAACACATGCACTACATATAGGTCAATACCTATATGTAGCTTCACAATGGTAACTCCAAATATGGCCATGTAAAGTGTTAAGATCATGGAATTGTCCCACCATTCCAAATCTAGAATTGGGGAGCCAATTCCATGGATCCTGGGGACTCAACTATGGACCCCCTATTACTGCCAAACCAGCTCTCTGAGGCTTGCACTGCAGCTACAGATGGTGCCACCTCACAGAGCAGCTCAATCCCAGGAAGGCAGAACAAAGCATTTCCTCTGAGAGCAGGGTGTTATACCCTCTCCCTTTGGAAACAGGTGTTACCGGCTGGGAGGGGTAGCCTCCCCAGCCTCTGGAAATGCTTTGAATAGCACAGATGGTGCCCTCCTTGCATAAGCCAGTCTACACCGGTTCAGGGACCCCTTTTCCCCTGCTCTGGCGTGAAACTGGACATAGGAAAGGGGATTGACCACTCCCCTGTCTATCACCACCCTAGGGGTGGTGCCCAGAGCTCCTCAAGGGTGTCCCAGACTTCAGCCATCTTGCTTTGCAAGGTATGGGGGCACTCTGGAGGACTCTGAGTGGCAAGTGCCAGCAGGTGACATCAGAGACCCCTCCTGATACCTCCTTACCTGATGAGGTAGCCAATCCCCCTCTCAGGGCTATTTAGGGTCTCTCCTGTGGGTTCTCTTCAGATTCTGCTTGCAAGTTTCCTTCAGGAATCCTCTAACTACTACTTCATCCTCTGACCTCGGATCAACCGCAGCCTGCTCCAGGAACCGCTGTAACAGCAACAAAGTATCCACAAGGGATACTTTTCCTCTGCAACTTCAGCTCCAGCCAGCAACTGCAGCAGTTTCCATGGTGTGCACGCTCTGAGGACTCCCTGTCTTCATCCTGCACCAGAAGGACCGAAGAAATCTTCAGTGGGGGGACGGAGTCACTCCTCTGCTCACGCAGACACCTTCCATGATGACGACCGGTACGCTTGGAGTCCTCTCACAGCGATGACTGTGCTCCTAAGGACACAGAGTGTGGACCCCTTCGACATACTCTGTCCTGAGGTCCTGCTGACGCAATTTGGAGGAGGTAAGACCTTGCCTTCCCTGGAGAGCGATGGATCCCCTGTGTACTGCGCCGCCTTCACCTACTGAGGCCTCTGTGCACTATTTGCAAAATTCCTTCATGCACAGCCTGGCCCAGGTCCCCCACACTCCATCCTGCTATTCTCAGCTCGCTGAGTTGTTCTCCGGCGGCATGGTACCTTCCTTTGTTGTGCTGAACTAAGTGTTTTGCAACGCCTTTGTCCCCATATCCTGGGACTCCTGTGGGTGGTGCCTGGCATCCTGAGGGCTCTGGAAAGTGCAGAAAGCCCCCTTTTCCTCCTCAGAGTTGAGGCCCCCCGGTCCCTCCTGGGTCCAGCCAGCGCCATTTTGATGCAAAAACGCATATATCTGTCGTAACAAAGGTTTGTTGGCGACTTCCATCAAGAAATTACATCTGCATCCATCTTCACGTCGTGGGACATCTTCTGCATCATTCAGCAAACCGCTGGCATCTTCCTAGGGTGCATTCCTGCAGTCTTCGTCCAACCGGGGACTCTTCTTTTGCACCCTCTTCTGGGTTTGCAGGGGCGCCTGCCCTTCCTGAACTTCTTTCGACTTCAGGACTTGATCACCTTCTTTTGCAGGTCTTCAGGTCCAGGAATCCAGCAGTTGTTGTTTTGCAGATTTGGTTGGTTAATGAAATATTCCAATCACGAGGTGTAGTGTGTCCTAAGGAAACTTGCAGTACTTTACTCCTGCTTTTCTGGGCTCTCGGGTGGGGTAATTTACTTACCTTTACTGCATTCTTATTCTCTCAGCGATTCTAAACACACTACACTTGTCTAGGGGGGAATTTGTGATTTGCATTCCACTTTCTTGGTAAATGGTTTGTGTTTCCCCTAGGCCTATTTTCTCCCATTGCGTTCTATAGCATTTCGTATTGTGTGCATTATCCTATGTCTAATTATTTACCTTATTTTGGTGTCTAGTGTATATGTTGTGTATAATACTTACTTCCAGAAGGAATATTGCCTCTAAGATCTTTTTGACCTTGTGTCACCCAAATAAACTACTTTTATTTATGGTAGCACTGAGTATTGTCTTTACTTGTGTAGAAGTACTGTGTAACTATAAGTGATATTGCATGAGCTTTGCACGTCTCCTAGTTCAGCCTAAGCTGCTCTGCTATAGCTACCTCTATCGGCCTAAGCTGCTAGACTACTACTATTTCACTAATTATGGATAACTGGACCTGGTAAAAGGTGTAAGTACCAAAGGTACCCACTACAAACCAGGCCAGCCTCCTACACTAATCATCTGGTAAGAATGAGAGAAGGAGATGAGTGCAAAACAGCATTCTATGGGAAGTTTGGAACTTAAGAACACCTTGTGATTCCGTTTGGGTTATGTAATGTCCCTCCTGCCTTTCAGTTTCTTCGAAATTAGGTATTGAGAGACTTTTTGGATGTGTGTGGGTTAGCCTGTTTTGATGATATCCTGATATATTCTTCATCCATGACTGAAGATGAGAAGCATGTCAGAGCAGTTTTGCAACAACTACGAGATAATAGGCTCTCAAATTGGAGAAATGGAAGTTTAATGCTTCTGAAGTCACCTTTTCAGAGTATGTCCTCTCTTCACAAGGGATTGTAGTGTAGCCATTTTTAATGTAGCTTTATGCACGTTAGCTTAACGTATTAGGCCTCTGTGCACTTTGCCCTAGATGCATTTTAATCAACCTTGCACTGTTATTTTACAATAACCAGTTTCACTGTCTTGTTTTTATTTAATTCTATCACACTGTTTAGCTTACTTCAGCACTGTTTTCTCAAACAATACATTCTTGCTCGCTCTGTGCTTCAGTCAAGGATACAGTCTGGTACATTGTCGGTAGACGTGGTAGAAGTTTAGTCTTTAGGGTTCGTAGAAAGTACACATCCCTATGTAGGGACATTTCATAGAACATCTGCGTGTTAGTTATAAAAACACTTTCTAGTCATATGTAGGAGGCTGGACTGGCTTGTAGTGAGTACCAAGGGGTACTTACACCTTGCACCAGGCCCAGGTATCCCTTATTAGTGTATTGGGTGTCTTGCAGCTTAGGCTGATAGATAATGGTAGCTTAGCAGAGCAGTTTAGGCTGAACTAGGAGACGAGTGAAGCTCATACAGTACCACTAGTGTCATATGCACAATATCATAAGAAAACACAATACACAGATATACTAAAAATAAAGGTACTTTGGGGGTCATTCTGACCCCGGCGGTCATGGACCGCCGGGGCCAGGGTTGGAGGGAGCACCGCCAACAGGCTGGCGGTGCTCCACAGGGTATTCTGACCGCGGCGGTTCAGCCGCGGCCAGAAAGGGAAAACCGGCGGTCTCCCGCCGGTTTTCCGCTGCCCTGGGAATCCCCCATGGCGGCGCAGCTTGCTGACGGTTCGCCCGCCAGGAACAGGATGGCGGTATGGGGTGTCGTGGGGCCCCTGGGGGCCCCTGCAGTGCCCATGCAATGGCATGGGCACTGCAGGGGCCCCCGTAAGAGGGCCCCACTTAGTATTTCAGTGTCTGCCTTGCAGACACTGAAATACGCGACGGGTGCCACTGCACCCGTCGCACCTTCCCACTCCTCCGGCTCAATTCTGAGCCGGCGTCCACGTGGGAAGGATGATTTGCACTGGGCTGGCGGGCAGCCTTTTGGCGGTCGCCCGCCAGCCCAGTGCAAATCCCAAAATACCCTCAGCGGTCTTTCGACCGCGGAGCGGTATTTTGGAGGGGGAGAACTCTGGCGGGCGGCCTCCGCCGCCCGCCAGGGTGAGAATCACCCCCTTTATTTTTATGACAATATGCCAAAAGTATCTCAGTGAGTACCCTCAGAATGAGGATAGGAAATATACACAAGATATATGTACACAATACCAAAAATATGCAGTATAGTATTAGAAAACAGTGCAAACAATGTATAGTTACAATAGGATGCAATGGGGGCACATAGGGATAGGGGCAACACAAACCATATACTCTAGAAGTGGAATGCGAACCACAAATGGACCCCAAACCTATGTGACCTTGTAGAGGGTCGCTGGGACTGTAAGAAAACAGTGAGGGTTAGAAAAATAGCCCACCCCAAGACCCTGAAAAGTGGGTGCAAAGTGCACCTAAGTTCCCCAAAGAGCACAGAAGTCGTGATAGGGGAATTCTGCAGGAAAGACCAACACCAGCAATGCAACAACAATGGATTTCCAGACGAGAGTACCTGTGGAACAAGGGGACCAAGTCCAAAAGTCACGATCAAGTCGGGAGTGGGCAGATGCCCAGGAAATGCCAGCTGTGGGTGCAAAGAAGCTGCTACTGGACAGTAGAAGCTGAGGATTCTGCAGGAACGACAAGGGCTAGAAACTTCTCCTTTGGAGGATGGATGTCCCACGCCGTGGAGAGTCGTGCAGATGTGTTTTCCTGAAGAAAGACCGCAAACAAGCCTTGCTAGCTGCAAGTCATGCGGTTAGGGTTTTTGGATGTTGCTGTGGCCCAGGAGGGACCAGGATGTCGCCAATTGCGTCAGAGGACAGAGGGGGCGCCCAGCAAGACAAGAAGTCCTCTCAAAAGCAGGCAGCACCCACAGAAGTGTTGGAACAGGCACTATGAAGAGGAGTGAAACGGTGCTCACCAAAGTTGCACAAAGGAGTCCCACGCCGCCGGAGGACAACTCAGGAGGTCGTGCAATGCAGGTTAGAGTGCCGTGGACCCAGGCTTGGCTGTGCACAAAGGATTCCCTTTGGAAAGTGCACAGGAGCCGGAGTAGCTGCAAAAGACACGGTTCCCAGCAATGCAGTCTTGTGTGGGGAGGCAAGGACTTACCTCCACCAAACTTGGACTGAAGAGTCACTGGACTGTGGGAGACACTTGGACAGAGTTGCTGGATTCAAGAGACCTCGCTCGTCGTGCCGAGAGGAGACCCAGGGGACCGGTGATGCAGTTCTTTGGTGCCTGCGGTTGCAGGGGGACGATTTCTTCAGAGCTTCTAGTGCAGAGAGGACGCAGACTACCCCCACAGCATGCACCACCAGGAAAACAGTCGAGAAGGCGGCAGGATCAGCGTTACAGAGTTGCAGTAGTCGTCTTCGCTACTTTGTTGCAGTTTTGCAGGCTTCCAGCGCGGTCAGCAGTCGATTCCTTGGCAGAAGGTGAAGAGAGAGATGCAGAGGAACTCGGATGAGATCTTGCATTAGTTATCTAAGGAAATCCCCAAAGCAGAGACCATAAATAGCCAGAAAAGAGGGTTTGGCTACTTAGGAGAGAAGATAGGCTAGCAACACCTGAAGGAGCCTATCAGAAGGAGTCTCTGACGTCACCTGCTGGCCCTGGCCACTCAGAGCAGTCCAGTGTGCCAGCAGCACCTCTGTTTCCAAGATGGCAGAGGTCTGGAGCACCCTGGAGGAGCTCTGGGCACCTCCCAGAGGAGGTGCAGGTCAGGGGAATGGTCACTCCCCTTTCCTTTGTCCAGTTTCACGCCAGAGCAGGGCTGAGGGGTCCCTGAACCGGTGTAGACTGGCTTATGCAGAAATGGGCACCATCTGTGCCCATGAAAGCATTTCCAGAGGCTGGGGGAGGCTACTCCTCCCCTGCCTTAACACCTTATTCCAAAGGGAGAGGGTGTAACACCCTCTCTCTGAGGAAGTCCTTTGTTCTGCCATCCTTGGCCAAGCCTGGCTGGACCCCAGGAGGGCAGAAACCTGTCTGAGGGGTTGGCAGCAGCTGCAGTGAAACCCCTGAAAAGGCAGTTTGGCAGTACCCGGGTCTGTGCTACAGACCCCTGGGATCATGGGATTGTGCCAACAATGCCAGGATGGCATAGAGGGGGCAATTCCATGATCATAGACATGTTACATGGCCATATTCGGAGTTACCATTGTGAAGCTACACATAGGTATTGACCTATGTGTAGTGCACGCGTGTAATGGTGTCCCCGCACTCACAAAGTCCGGGGAATTGGCCCTGAACAATGTGGGGGCACCTTGGTTAGTGCCAGGGTGCCCACACACTAAGTAACTTTGCACCTAACCTTTACCAGGTAAAGGTTAGACATATAGGTGACTTATAAGTTACTTAAGTGCAGTGGTAAATGAATGTGAAATAACGTGGACATTATTTCACTCAGGCTGCAGTGGCAGGCCTGTGTAAGAATTGTTAGAGCTCCCTATGGGTGGCAAAAGAAATGCTGCAGCCCATAGGGATCTCCTGGAACCCCAATACCCTCGGTACCTCAGTACCATATACTAGGGGATTATAAGGGTGTTCCAGTATGCCAATGTGAATTGGTGAAATTGGTCACTAGCCTGTTAGTGACAATTTGGAAAGAAATGAGAGAGCATAACCACTGAGGTTCTGGATAGCAGAGCCTCAGTGAGACAGTTAGTCATAACACAGGTAACACATTCAGGGCACACTTATGAGCACTGGGGCCCTGGCTGGCAGGGTCCCAGTGACACATACAACTAAAACAACATATATACAGTGAAAAATGGGGGTAACATGCCAGGCAAGATGTTACTTTCCTACATCCTAGTACACGTTAGAGGGGGATTCCGACCAGGAACCCACAACTAGATGCTGGCTGCCCCGTTGCAGATGCTGATGCAGGTTACAGGCCTTTGCTCAGGTATGAGGGTTGATGTCCTCCCGGGGGAACCTGAAAGGCAGGCTTAGAGCTTCACAGGCTTTGCTCAAAATATAACTTGGGGGACATAATTTAGTTGCACTATGATAGCTTTATTCTTGTGCTTCACTCTCCTCGTTACTATTTCAATCTTACTGTGTTGCATAGTTCTGGTTATTGTAGCTCACGCTTTATCTAAAATGCTGTCGTTTTATTAAACCAATCTTTAAAACTCAAACTGCCTTTGTCATTTATATATGAGGCCGCACTGTGTACGAGAGAACCGGTTGTGAACTGAGTGACCACGACTTCCCTGGGAAGTACTAAGATGTCACGTGCTCTGCTGCCCAATTGTCTCTTCCCTTTGGAAGAGATGAGGCACTGCTAGTTAGCCGGAGCAAAAACTGGATTTGGGGTGACAAGGGTCCTTCACCGTGGGTCAGACTTAGTCCCCCACACTGCGAACGATCTTGCCACCCAAAAGTCCAGTAGTCTCATTAGGATAATGAGAGCCTACGCGACATGGCGCCGCCAACGATTGGTCTGGCTCTAATTTTCGGGTCCACCGGTTTATCTTGGTCTCAAATAATATAATGATCCCTCAGTTCCTTCTGCGGAGACGTCCGTGGCACTGAGATTTTCCACCACCGCAGTATAGGTAATCCTAATTACAGCGGATGGTTGTTCAAGCTTGAACCTTAAAAGGATAGAGAACCCATCTTGGTGTACCTTCTCTGAATTCTTGCGCTTTTATAATGGCGAATCCCCAGGTTGTACAAATAGCCCTTAACATGAGACAACCGCTCACGGCACATTTGCTAGCCTATAGAACAGAACTTTTTTTACTCTTGGGTCACATTTCCAGCAGTTGATGGGAACACAAATACATTTCATACATGCTTGGTAGCGAAAGCGCCTGGACAATAAAGGGCGTACGCATACATAGAGATACCTCTATCTTATCAAGGACATAATAATTGGCTTGATGGCGCCCTACCTCATGCGATATTACCAGTACGGTTAGGTCCACTAAGTAATGATGGGCCTACCTGGCCTTTATTGGCCACATATACACCACATCCTGCGGCTGCTAATATGTCGGTGGCTGAGGTTCGGCACTTATATACTGAACTAACAGCAATATATAGACGATTAGTACAATTTGTGATGCAGACATTAAATACAAACCCAGCGAGTGCTGCTCCAGCACAAACACAAGTAGTAACACCAGGTATAAATCCGGTGACTGTACACTCTATTATGGGTAAAGTACCAGCAAAATGGGAGTAGACTCCATTTTGGCTAGCACAGAAAATGAATACGCTGGAAGCAGTATTTCCACATATGGGACCTCAGGACAAACATAGAATACTAACTATGTGTTTTACCCTTTGGGATGGTTCCCGCAGTGGAACATTGTAGTACATGGGGCACGGTGTTTGCTGTGCTCTATTCAACAGCACACGGTACACCTACATTAGCTAACCTACTGGATGTGCTTAAACAAATTCAGGAAGAATATGGGGCTGCCCCAGCCTTAGATTTGGGAATGCAACTGGTGGGCAACTTTGCCACAGTTTCTTTTTAAACTATTGTTTTTGTTGTATCAGTTTCTCTTCCTTCTTGACAGAAACCTCCGAAGAGCGTTGTGATTCCTGTCTCGGTTTCACGTACTCTGTTCTCCGCTCTGACCGCCCACCTCTCTCATTTCTCTTTTCCGAGGAGTCCTGAAAGGAACGAGATTGGCGTGTATCAGTATATTGATATCTATCAGGTGTTTTTATATTATCTCTATTTCTTAGATTGTACCTATTCTGCGGGGTCTCCGTACGTGGAGATTCTCCCCTTTCTTTTTTGGGTGTTTGTTGTTTTTTCTCCCTGCGCTTCTTATTACCCTCAGGTTGCTGTTTATTTTTTTTTTTATAGTTTCTTCAATAATCCTAAGAAATCTTAAAGGGAAGCAGTTGCACTTGCAGTGCGCATGCGTCTTCGTGACGTCCCGCAACAATATCAGGAGCGGGAACTGCCTAAAATAATAGCGGAAACATATTTCAGTATCGGTCGATCTAGCCTAGGGGCTAGACAACAAAAACCTCAATTTCAGGGAAAAATTAATAAAAAAAATAATAAACAGCAACCTGAGGGTAATAAGAAGCGCAGGGAGAAAAAACAACAAACACCCAAAAAAGAAAGGGGAGAATCTCCACGTACGGAGACCCCGCAGAATAGGTACAATCTAAGAAATAGAGATAATATAAAAACACCTGATAGATATCAATATACTGATACACGCCAATCTCGTTCCTTTCAGGACTCCTCGGAAAAGAGAAATGAGAGAGGTGGGCGGTCAGAGCGGAGAACAGAGTACGTGAAACCGAGACAGGAATCGCAACGCTCTTCGGAGGTTTCTGTCAAGAAGGAAGAGAAACTGATACAACAAAAACAATAGTTTAAAAAGAAAAAGGTGGCAGCAGTCTCAGTTAGACATGCCACTCAGGAAGAGGGTTCTCTTGAAGGACAAGACATGGGCTCTACCACTGCTAGACAGCGCGGCAGAGGTCACAATAGTTCGCCGGAATCTTCTAGAGCATCTGGAGGTGAAAGCAACTGATGACTTCATACAAGTAGAAACAGCAGATATGCGTGTCTCCGAACCCGACAGGGTGTATACAGTGACTTTACAATTGGAAAGAGACATTGAGCGCACTATACAGGCAATCTTTTGGGATAGTGTAGTTAAGATATATGACAACTTGCTGGCCGAACAAGATTGGCCGCCTGATTTTGTCCGCACCTGCCCAACGGGGGAGGAGGTTATTAAATCTTCCTTCTCGCCCCTTGTTCCAGGGGAACTCGCAGAGTCTTATTCGATAAAATGGGCTCTTGCACGAGCACCTGCCTTATATAGAAATCACGTAGGGTGTGACTGGGATTCTCCATATCATGTTATTCCCATTAAAGGTGACCCTCAGCCACAACCGCAGTATCCCATAAAACATGAAGCAAGGGCACCGGTGAGAGAAATACTTACACAATTGTAATACCAGAGGGTAATTGAACCCTGTGTCTCACCGATGAATATTCTCTTATTCCCTGTAGCTAAACAGGACCATTCATATAGAATAGTTTTAGACTACAGGCATTTGAACGGGCATACACGTATATATGCTATACAGAACTCATATAGTGCTGCACTAATGAGCAACATTGTGCGGAAAAAATATAAAACAACTTTGGATATCTCGAATGGATTCTTCTGCCAGAATATAGCTCCTGAAAGCCGAGATTTAACAAGCTTTAGCTCACTAGGCTCTCAGAAAAAATTATGTTATTTGCCTCAAGGGTATAAAAACAGCCCAGGACTGTTTGCGGCTCGTGTGACTGCTATTTTACACGAGTTAGACCCTGAAGCGTTGTCATATGTGGATGATATATATCTCACGGATGACGAGTTGCTACATCATTTAAGACGGGTAGCCCGCATTGTTGTGGGGTTTGCCGAAGTTGGCTACAAATTTAACTTCAAAAAATCAAAAATTGCCTTCCTCAGCGTCATATTCCTGGGATATGAGCTGTCGAATGAAGGTAAGAGCCTAGCGCCACAATTCTTAGAAAAATTTGCACAATTGCAACCACCAAATACGATTAAGAAACTCCAATCGTTGTTGGGCTTTCTAAATTTTGACAGAACATACATTCCTGATTATGCTACACGCATAAAACCTTGAATTGATGCGTCCTGATTTTTCAAGCAAATTCTGGACAATTGAACATACACATACTCTTTGGGAGTTACAAGCAGATCTGCTAGCAGCAAAACATTTATACACACGGGACAATAAGACGCATTTGGTCATCAGGGTGATAGCTGGGGCCATTGGGTTTACATGTCACATTTAATGAGGGTGAGACAGTCCTGATGGGATACAAGTCACACTTGTATTCAGCTGCTGAACGATTTGCACCCACAGAGAAAATTCTCACTGCTGTACAGATGGCTGTTATTAAAGAAAGACCTCTTGCCCAGGGGAAACACATTATTGTTGTTTCTCCTTTTCCGGCCCTCGAGGCTGTTACAAAAGCTAGCATTCCGAACGCAAAAGCACTTCACCTGCGATGGATACAATGGGTTATGTCTTTAACAGCCACTGATGTAGACTACATTTTTGACCCAAAGTTACAAAGTCAGGAATTTCTGCAATATGAAGTTGAATATCCAGTTCCAGCTGACACGTTGCCTATTGATCAATATCAAGTAGTCATGTACACCGATGGTTCTGTGCAATTGGAACAAAACACCAATATTCTGCTGCATGTGCGGTAGTGAACAACTATATGGAGGGGGAGAAATTCTGCCCCCAACATACCCATACGCAGACCTTAGGGGATTGTACAGCACAATTGTCTGAGCTAAAAGCTCTTCTAATGGCACTAGAACATACGGATCCGACGCAGTTCACACTGATTGTTTGCGATTAGTATTATTGCGTCCAGTCTTTTAACGAATTTCTACATTACTTTGCTCAGGCATGAGGGTTGATGTCCTCCCGGGGGAACCTGAAAGGCAGGCTTAAAGCTTCACAGGCTGTGCTCAAAATATAACTTAAAGAGAACATAATTTAGTTGTACTATGAAAGCCTTATTCTTGTGCTTCACTCTCCTCGTTACTATTTAAATCTTACTGTGTTGTATAGTTCTGGTTATTGCAGCTCACACTTTGGTTTAATAAAATGACTGCATTTTAGATAACAATCTTTAAAACTCAAACTGCCTTTGTCATTTATATATGAGACCGCACTGTGTACGAGAGAACCGGTTGTGACCTGATTGACCACGACTTCCCTTGGAAGTACTAAGATGTCATGCGCTCGGCTGCCCAATTGTCTCTTCCCTTCGGGAGAGATGAGGCACTGCTAGTTAGCCAGAGCAAAAAACGGATTTGGGGTGACAAGGGTCCTTCACCGTGGGTCAGACTTAGTTCCCCACACTGCGAACGATCTTGCCGCCCTAAAATCCAGTAGTCTCATTAGGATAATGAGAGCCTACGCGACAGGATTAGCATGGGCCTGCAGAAGGTAGATGCTATTGTGCAATGGAAATCTCTTAAAACTGTAAAAGAAGTATGAAGCTTTCTTGGATTTGCTAATTTATACAGGGGATTCATGTAGGTGGCTTGCCTGGTTTGTAGTGGGTACCTTGGGTGCTTACACTTATACCAGGTCCAGTATTACCTTATTAGTGAAGCAGCAGTGTTCTAGCAGCGTAGGCTGATAGAGGTAGCTATAGCAGAGCAGCTTAGGCTGAACTAGGAGACATGCAAAGCTCATGCAATACCAGTTATAGTTACACAGTACTTATACACAAGTAAATACAATGCCCAGTGTTACCAAAAATAAAGGTAGTTTTTTTGGGTGACACAGTACCAAAAATATCTTAGAGGCAATAATCCTTCTGGCGAGAACTAATATGCACAATATATACACTAGGCAACAAAATAAGGTAGGTAATTAGACATAGGATAGTGCAAACAATAGGAAATGCAACAGAATGCAATGGGAGAAAATAGGTCTAGGGGCAACACAAACCATATACTAAGAAAGTGGAATGCGAATCACGAATTCCCCCCTAGACAAGTGTAGTGTGTGCAGAATCGCTGGGAGAGTAAGAATACAGTAAAGGTAAGTAAATTACCCCACCCCAGAGCCCAGAAAAGCAGGAGTAAAGTACTGCAAGTTTTCTTAGGACACACTACCTCGTGATTGGGATTTTGCACTAACCAACCAAGGGCCAGATGTATCAAAAAAGCCTTTTGCGAATCAGTAATAGCGAATTTTAAGAAATCGCTATTTCTGATTTGCAAAATGCTATGCATCATATTTGCGATTCGGTAATAGCGATTTCTTAAAAATCGCAAATGCTATTACCGAATCGCAAATAGCGATGCAGCCCCCATTCCCACCATATTTGCGATTTTTTTTTGCATTTCCCAAATAGCGAATTCCCAACTGGAATTCACAATTTTGGAAATGCAAAACCCCAGGGTGCTGGGGACCTAAGGCCCCCCTCAGCTGCACCCCAAAAGTTTTTTTGGGACATGTAAGGTACACACATGCCAAAGGGGCATGTGTGCGTTACATACCAATTTTAACAATGCATTTTTAATGCATTTTTAAAATTTGCACATGGTTACCACCAAGTTTTACTTGGTGGTAATTGCGATTCCTTAATGCCGAATTCGCATTAAGGAATTGCTTGATACATGTGGTTTAGAACTCGCAAATAAGGATTCCTTATTTGTGATTTCTTATTTAGAGAATTGCAATTTGCGATTCTCTAAACGGGCTCGCAAATTTAAGGAATCGCTATTTTAGCGATTCCTTAAATTTGCATTGCGAATGCCTTTCATAAATACTGAAAGGCATTTTTGCATTTGGGAACGGGCATTCGCACCGTTTGCGAATGAAAAAAGGCTTGATACATCTGGCCCCAAGTCTGCAAACAACAATTGCTGGATTCCTGGACTTGAAGACTTTCCAAAGAAGGGGACCAAGTCCAGAAGTCGAAAGAAGTTCCAGGAAGGTCAGGAGCCCCTGTCAACCCAGAAAAGGGTGCAAAAGAAGAGTCCCAGGTTGGACAGAGACTTCAGGAATGCACCCTAGGAAGATGCCAGAGGGTTCCTGCATGATGCAGAAGATGTCTCACGACGTGAAGATGGATGCAGACGTAATTTTGTGCTGGAAGTCGCCAACAAGCCTTGGTTACGACAAATGTGTGTTTTGCATCAAAATGGCACTGGCTGGACCCAGGAGGGACCTGGGGGCCTCAACTCTGTGTGAGAAGGAAGAGGGGGCTCTCAGCACTTTTGAGAGCCCTCAGGATGCCAGGCAGCACCCACGGAAGTCCCAGGACATAGGGACAAGGGAGTTGCAAAATGCGGTTGGTGCAGCACAACAAAGTAAGGTCCCACGCTGCCGGAGAACAACTCAGCGAGTTGAGCATCGCAGGATGAAGTGCTGGGGCCTGGGCCATGCTGTGCACAAAGTAATTTTGCAAATAGTGCACAGAGGCCTCAGGAGGTGAAGAAGACGCAGTACAGAGGGGTACCGTCTCTCTCAGGGAAGGCAAGGTCTAACCTCCAAATTGAGTCAGCGGGACCTCAGGACAATCTGTCGATGGGGTCCACAATCTGTGTCCTTAGGAGCATGCTTGTCGCTGTGAGAGGAGTCCAAGGGTACTGGTCGTCGTATTAAGGTGCCTGTGTGAGCAAGGGAGTGACTCCATCACCCCATGGGAGACTTCTTCGGTCGTTCTGGTGCAGGATGAAGACAGGGAGTCCTCAGAGCGTGCACACCGTGGAAACTGTTGCAGTTGCTGGCTGGAGCTGAAGTTGCAGAAGAAAAGTATCCCTTGTGGATACTTTGTTGCTGTTACAGCAGTTCTTGGAGCAGGCTGCAGTTGATCCAAGGTCAGAGGATCAAGTAGTGGTTGCAGAGGATTCCTGAAGGAAACTTGCAAGCAGAATCTGGAGAGAACCCACAGGAGAGACCCTAAATATCCCTGAGAGGGGGATTGGCTACCTTATCAGGTAAGGACCTATCAGGAGGGGTCTCTGACGTCACCTGCTGGCACTGGCCACTCAGAGCCCTCCAGATTCCCCCCACACCTTGCAAAGCAAGACGGCTGAAGTCTGGGAAACACTGGAGGAGTTCTGGGCACCACAGCTAGGGTGATGATGGACAGGGGAGTGGTCACTCCCCTTTCCTTTGTCCAGTTTCGCCCCAGAGCAGGGGACAAGGGGCTCCTGAACCGGTGTAGACTGGCTTATGCAAGGAGGGCGCCATCTGTGCCCTTCAAAGCATTTCCAGAGGCTGGGGGAGGCTACCCCTCCCCAGTCTGTAACAACTATTTCCAAAGGGAGAGGGTGTAACTCCCTGCTCTCAGAGGAAATGCTTTGTTCTGCCTTCCTGGGACTGAGCTGCTCAGACCCCAGTAGGGCAGAACCCTGTCTGTGAGGTGGCAGCAGCTGTAGCTGCAGTGGAAGCCTCAGAGAGCTGGTTTGGCAGTACTGGGGGGTCTATAATGGAGCCCCCACGATGCATGGAATTGGCTTCCCAATACCAGATTTGGAATGGGGGGACAATTCCATGATCTTAGACATGTTACATGGCCATATTCGGAGTTACCACTGTGAAGCTACGTGTAGGTATTGACCTATATGTAGTGCACGCATGTAATGGCGTCCCCGCACTCACAAAGTCACGGGAAATGGCCTGAACTATGTGGGGGAACCTTTGGTAGTGCAAGGGTGCCCTCACACTTAGTAACTTTGCACCTAACATTCAGCAAGTGAGGGTTAGACATATAGGTGACTTGTAAGTTACTTTCTGTGCAGTGTAAAATGGCTGTGAAATAACATGGACGTTATTTCACTCAGGCTGCAGAGGCAGCCCTGTGTAAGAATTGTCTGAGTTCCCTATGGGTGGCAAAAGAAATGCTGCAGCCCATAGGGATCTCCTGGAACCCTAACACCCTGGGAACCTAGGTACCATATACAAGGGAATTATAAGGATGTTCCAGTGTGCCAATGAGAATTGGTAAAATTAGTCACTAGCCTGCAGTGACAATTTTAAAAGCAGAGAGATCATAAACACTGAGGTTCTGGTTAGCAGAGCCTCGGTGATACAGTTAGGCACCACACAGAGAACACATACAGGGCATACTGTATGAGCACTGGGGTCCTGACTAGCAGGATCTCAGTGACACATGCAAAAACAAACATACATACAGTAAAAATAGGGGTAACATGCCAGGCAAGATGGTACTTTCCTACAATGAGTGCATTTTTTAAAATGTTGTAGTTGTCTGCATCCTCGTTCCTAACAGTGAGGAGTCTGTCCCTCCCTTTGTCAGAGAATGGACAACCAAAGTATAGCAGCTCACTGCTTCTGAGGGACCCTTTCAACCTTACAGGCCCTTTCAAGTGCAGCAAACCACTTTTGAATATCATCCCCCACCTTGTATGGGGGAACAACCTTATGTAAGTTTCTGGAGCTAATGTTGTCTTCCCTGACCTCCTAACGTGTGAAACTTTCAGTGCTGCTTCCACCACGGGGAACTAACCCCCAACCCCTCTCTTTCCCTTTCTACAGCTAATTCCTCCCTATCTAGGGCAAGCTGTTGTTGTTTCAGCCTCAGACTAGCCTCCTCCAATCTCAGCTTTCTGAGTTCCCTATCTGGGGAGTTGTCCTCAGGATTGGATGTGTTAGAACCTTCAGAGACTGAGGTGATGTGAGAATGAGCAGAGGTTGATCTTTCCCTAACTTGTGTAACCCTATTGACCTGGCCTTTAGGTGTGAAGGGTGCCCTACTTATATGTGACCCCTTCCCACAACCTTCTACACTAAGAAGTTTGTTACTGGAAAGATCTGTGAAAGGACCCTCCCTTGCATTTTCAGGACCCTCTCCTGAATCTACCTGGTCAGAATCCCCCTCTACCTCCTCTTCTACCTGGTGACCAAACTGTCTTGGTCATCCTGGAGAAGGAGGTTCAAAAGGAAATCCTTGTTAGGGTTCCTCCCAATCTCTAGACTTCTTTCTAAGAAAAGCCCCCTCAGTCCTTTGAAGTTAAAGTTCTCATAGGTTGACCTGATAACCCTGGGGGTAGCCTCAACCGAAGACATAGTGATAGAAAAGTTAGGAAAACGAGCAAGTAAGCACAACTATTTCACCTACCTTTTTAGAGAGAAAGAACATTTTTGGAAACTATTTCTTTAGAGTAAGATTGAGGCTGTTAGGTACAATTGTATATAGTTCTAAGTATTAGAGTATTCTTTTCTTGTGAAAAGCACCAGTGACAAAGTGATAAGGCAATTGCAAGTCCTAATCCAATCGCTGCACCACCAATGTGAGAAGCTGGCCTGGTTTGTAGTGGATACCAGAGGTACTTACACCTTATACCAGGTCCAGTAATCCACCTTAATGAAATTTAGGCAGTGTCTAGAGGTAGCTGTAGCAGAACAGCCAAGGCTTACCTAGGAGACATGCAAAGGTCTTGCAATACAACTGTAGTGACACAGTAGTGATACACAAGAATAACACTCAGAGTTACCAAAAATAAATATACTTTATCTTAGTGGCACAAGGCCAAAAATATCTTAGAGGCAATACTCCTACTGGAGGTAAGTATTATACACAATATATACACTAGTAACCACAATCAGGTAAGTACATAGTCAGGAAATAGTGCAAATAGTAGAAAATACAAAAGGTTGCAATGGGCCTAGGGGGCAACACAAACCATAAACTAAAATAGTGGAATGCGAATGTCGAATTCCCCCCTAGGCAAGTGTAGTGTGTAGAGGGCCGCTGGGAATGTAAGAAAACACCAAAGGTAAGTAAAATACCCCACCCCGGGGGCGTGTCCGACATGGCGACCGGGTCGGACTCATAAATTGCAGCTCCGTCCCCGGCCCAGAATAGATATCCTGAACCAGACGCCTAGGTCCTCCGTGAGGACGGAAACCACCCTCCCCAATCGTGTGGACACCGTGTCGGGAGCGGCAGCGGTCGCAACATTGAGGGGATCGGTTGGATCGGCTGGAGCGCAGCCGTATCGCGGGGCGACCGAGGCGCCCTACCTCGTGACGTCATCGCTCTGAGAGGCACCCGGGCGCTGCCCGGGTGGAGGATGTGACCCAGCCTGCACAGAGATCGCGCTCAAGGCCCAGTGCCCAAACGGCGGTGAGTTGCGGCTTGTCGAGGCGGGCGCGGTCCCGCGCGGCTGCTCTTCTTTCGAGGCCCTGCCCCGTTGGTGCTGCGCCTGCCCGGCGCTGTGACCTGTGATATGACGCAGCGCATGTATACCCAATGAGCCCCTCACGTCCCCCTGATAGGCGCGGGGGCCCGAAGAGAGGCATAACGAGAACTGGGGGGTGTCGAGCAGGCCCCCAAAGTCTGTGTGAAGGACATATGTAAGCTGCTGGACCACAACGCTATAGTTACCTAACAGCAGAAGACGTGGTGCTGCAAACGTGTTCAAGGACTCTTATACCCCGAGCAAAACAGTGTACATAAGTCTCCAAAGCACACCATACCGGGGAAGGAAACGCAACGCAGTTCTAAGTTGGCAGGTTCGTGTAAAGGAACATTATATTAACACAAGAAGTTAATAGATAAACCAAGAGTAGCAGAAAGTATACTGCAGGGGCAGCTGGCCCAAATAGTGACCGCCCTACCACTCTCGAGTGAAACCTGAGGAAACCGTGTGTCGAACTTATACACACTGAGCTCATGTAACATTAATAAATCCAGCTGCCCAATATCCTCAAGAACCGGGACAAATTAAAGCCTCTTTGCATCATCCTAAATACGATACCAGCATAAAAGCATCAAACTAGTACAGTATAACCAACTAACGCTGCGCAAGTCTCAACTACCAATAATAGCACTGTACAGAAGCCAACCAATGGGAAAACCAAAGACCGCTCGGGCGCCCCCAGGAACCATGGACCCCGGTACACCGCCTCCACCAACTGGGGCCTAAGACACATATCAAGCTCTACAGAAAATGGAAGAAACACTGCAAACGCACTCAACACAACTTGAAAGGGTGTTGCAAGCTATACTAGACACTAAAACAACCTTGGAAGCGAAAATTGGCTCAGTTACTGAGGATGTTAACCTGCTGCGAACAGACCAGCAGGTATTAGCCGAAAAGGTTGCTGGGCTGGAAAAAGACACGTCGCACCTCACACCATCCATACTCGAAATTCAATCACGACTGGGAGCAGTAACAGCAGAGGTGGAAGCACTAAAAGGCAGAGCCGAAGATGCCGAAGGCAGATCACGCCGAAACAACATCCGGTTCGTGGGTTTTCCTGAACGTGCTGAAGGCCCCAGCGTGGAACTCTTCATCCAACAATGGCTAACTGAGTCGGTCTTGAAAAACAATGTCCCAAAGTTTTTTTTCCATAGAACGCGCCCAGGAAGACCCCTGCCTACGGGCACTCAACCCCGCCCCCTAATAGCAAAATTCCTGAACTACCGCAACAGAGACCTCATATTACAGCTATTCCGTAAGTCAGGCCCAATGTGCTTTGAGAATACGCAAATAACAGCCTACCCAGACTTCACAGTAGAGGTGCAAAAAAAACGAAATTCATTTTATCGGGTCAAAGAGCGGCTAAGAGACCAAAACATCAAATACTCCCTGTTGTTCCCTGCCAAACTTCGAATACAAGACAACACCCGCACTCTTTTCTTCTCTACTCCTGAAGATGCATGGACATGCCTCCACGCAAAAGGCCTAGCTGACCCGCTATCCTCCTAAGACAAAAACCCACCTCCGAGGGGTAAACGCAGACCCCGCAGAAAACAAGATGCCAAACCCACCCCTGAACAATCTTGCGTAGAACGTTCACTACTGTTACAGACTACATCACGCTTTGCCAACGCATCCCCAACATCTATGTCTGCGCAATCGGAAGCAGACCCTGACCTAGAGATAAACTCCAACTCAGCAGAATCTGCCCGTGGCCCCAGCCTCACCCCACGGTCAGCAGACCACATCTGCTAGCTTTTCGACCCTACACATGGGTAAGTGACTCGCCCGCTACTCTTATATGGATACTGTTGAGGCATGTCGCCGCATAATTATCTCGCTCAGCTGGTCCGTTTGGTTTGCTGTCGCTCCCGGACGGCAAAGGCACTAACATGCGCAAAATGGGCCAGGGTCACGACGGTCAGGAACTCACGATCTTGGATCACCCCCTGCTCCATATGGACCGTTACACCAGGATGGCAAGTCCTGCATCTACCCTGTTCTTTCCATGTTCACAGTTATTGTTAAGAATAGTAAATGTTACAGATACAACTGAATGGGACGTTTCCCTGTTACACGTATTGACATATATCAATTGCAGGGCGTCACACCACAATGCAAACCTAAAGGACAAGTCACACAATCCAGAGGAAAAGAGGCTAGGCGTAGTGAGCGCGCACCACACCACTAACAAATATGGGCTTGAGCATGCACAGACGATACCCTCCCACGCTGACCCACTTAAACTCCATGGCTTCTCAAAATCAGCGATACACCTCACACTATAAAATACTCACATGGAACGTAAAGGGCATGGCGTCCGAAAGCAAGCGACAATGGATCTACGCATATCTCAGGAGGCACCAGATACACATTGCCATGTTGCAAGAAACACACTTAGCCGAGCCCTCGTTCGAAAATACCAAAGCAAACTGGAAGGGCCAACTATATGGCACCACCTCCTCAACATATGCCAGAGGAGTAGCAATCTGGATAGCCCCCGGTGTCCCATACACTATGTCCCGTGCACAAAGTGACCCAAACGGACGGTACGTGATCCTAGAAGGTACATTAGACGGTAGCCCCATAGCTCTGATAACATTATATGCTCCCAATGTAAATCAACGTGACTTCCTCTGGACACTAAACAATAGTATGCTTTGCGACCCTGCAACAGACGCCGTATGGGGAGGAGATTTTAACTGCGTCCTAGATATTCTGAAAGACCGCTCTACCCCCTCCACTAACCAACGCCCCAGCTAAACGAGCGTCGCTCGACTTGGCAGATTGGGCCTCCAACAATGGGCTAAAGAAATCTGGAGAACTACCCATCCCACGTTACGCGAATACTCTTTTTATTCACCAGTACACAAACTTTACACCAGGCTAGATATGTTTTTTGCTTCGGCCGGCATAATCCCAAAGATAGCTACATCCGGCTATCTAGCTCGCACTATATCAGACCACAACCCACACTACGCCACATTGCTCTGGGGCTATACACACGCTCGTATCCCAACATGGCGCCTACAACCAGATGCCCTAACCGATCCACCTTTTAATGCTGAGTTAGCCAAGTGTCTGTCGGATTTTTTCTCTCTAAATAAAAACTCAACATCAACACGTGCCACTGAATGTGATGCTCACAAAGTCGTAATCAGGGGGCATTGCCTGGCAGCATCTGTAGGTATAAAGAAAATGCTCACTACGGAGCTATTAAAATTAGAAGCCAGCATACATAGGGCGGAGATTGAGGCCTCAACAAGCAATACCCCATCAGAAACACTAATTTCACTAAAAGCGAAATACATAGAGACTGACAACAGACTCAGCAGGCACGACTACAGACACTTTAAAGCGAGACAACACGCTGAAGGAGACAGATCGGGCAAACTGTTAGCATGGCTGGTTCGTCAACCATCGCAATCATTGCCGATAGGTGCGATCAGGCTACAAACAGGAGAAGTGGTTAACAATCAAGTTGACATTAACAGGGCCTTCTACATGTACTATTGTTCGTTATACCAATCCTCTACCCCCCCTAAAGAACAACAACTGTTTGATCTACTAGCTCAGATTCCCCAAAATCCAAACATTACCAACAACGCTGACATATTAGATGGCCCCATCATTATTGAGGAACTCCGTTTGGCCCTCTCCCAGATGGCATGCGGCAAGACCCCTGGTTCAGATGGACTGCCAGCAGAATACTATAACCCACAAAGCACTCACCTCCTGCAGCCCTTACTAGAAGTGTTTAACGAAGCGCGCAATAGGAAACAGCTGCCAGACTCTACGCGTGAAGCACTAATAGTGGTCCTACCAAAACCAGGCCGCGACCCACTGGATGTCAAATCTTACAGGCCACTTTCCCTCTTGAACTCCGACTGCAAACTCTTAGGGAAGATCCTAGCAAATAGACTGCTCCCCCATCTATCGAACTTAATACACCCTGATCAATCGGGATTCATCCGGGTAGAAATACCTTCTTAAATATAAGACGTCTAATCCGTATCATGCATAACACCACAGAATCAGATACTGTGACCGTGTCTTTAGACATAGAAAAAGCATTTGATACGCTTGGTTGGGATTATCTCTTCCGTACCCTTAAAGCGTTTGGCTTCCAGAGTGGCTTCATCAAATGGATTGCCACGCTATACTCCAAACCAACAGCCCGCGTCAAGACTGGTCAAGTAATATCGGATGCTTTTCCTATTGGCAGAGGCACCAGGCAAGGCTGTTCGCTTTCTCCATTATTGTTTGCAATAGCTATAGAGCCACTCGCAGTTAAGCTCCATAGCTATGCGCATAAATGGGGCATACAAGAATTTAATGCATATCATATAATATCCTTGTACGCAGACGATGCCCTGATATACCTGCGCAATCACTCTGCCTCCCTAACTGAGGTAATGCATATCCTGAACACGTTTGCTCTTGTCTCCGGCTTGCATGTGAACTGGACTAAGTCCTTTATTTTCCCTCTAACTCGCATACCCACTGATCATCAAACGACTCTTCCCATGCACCAACTACCATGGGCACACCAGACCTTCAAATATTTGGGTGTTCAAGTATGTCACTCTATGTCAAACCTAAGGGAAGGGAATCTAGACAGACTGCTCCGTTCCACCCGTGGCTCCTTGACATTTTGGAGCTCAGTGCCTTTATCGCCTATGGGCCGGACAGCCATAGCCAAGATGCTAATATTACCGAGATTCTTATATTACTTCACCTCGCTTCCTGTAATCTTGCCGCACTTGTTTTTCCACAAAGTACATTCCTTACTGACTGACTTAATCTGGGGCAGGGATAGACTCAGAGTAGCACTAGCCATCACACAATACCCACAAGAAGAAGGCGGTCTTGGCATGCCGAACCTCAAACTATATTACGCAGCAGCCCTACTCCAATGGGTCACTATGTGGCTCAATGAACCGACCACTCCAGAGTCCATAGCAATGACTGCTTACATAACACCAAAAATGATATTGGCATTTTTACTAGCAGGACCTCCCCACCCACCAAACAATTCACCTCTACTGGACACGGCCAGACACTGCTGGCGGACATATGTACAGGGCAGAATACTGACCCCCCCCTTATTCTCCCCTGCTACCAATGTCACAGGTGCCGGGCATTCATGCTCTATCCTCCTATCATGATATACGGGTGGTTAACACCCTGAGCATGGGAGACCTCTATTCAGGCTCCAAAGCAATCAAGTTTGCAGATTTGGTGGCTGCAGAAGTAATGCAACCCGGGGCCTTCCTGACATTTAATGCCATAATTAATCTCCTACACAATCTCTGGGGCCGTAGTCCCAACGAACCGAATGAATCCCTTCTCCTTACTGCAATACTCTCAATGGGTGTCGTAAAAGGCGTTGTCACCAAATTATATAAAATACTCCTAGCAAGTAACTGCAAGGCCTTAACTCAGGCCAAATACCGCTGGGACACTGTCCTTGCCACACCAATTACCCAAAAATCCCGGGAAGCAGCCCTTATATCTATTAAGTCAGTATCCCGCAACTCTAGACTAAGATATACGCAATTTAATTATGTACATCAAGCATATCTTTCCCCAGCCCGTATTCATAAAAGATACCCAAGCTCTAAATCAATGTGCCCAAGATGCGCCACCCCTGCAGATGCTTTTTACCATATGGTTTGGAAATGTCACATGATTAACACCGGCTGGAACCGCGTCGTCGACACCACTGCAGACGTAGCAGACCACGTATTAATCCCTACTCCAGAATCCTGCCTGCTTGGCATACGTCACCGTACAAAAGGTGATAAACACATCAACAAGTTTGTAGATTTAGCATTTGTGATATACAAATGCCTGATTGCCACACACTGGAAGGCCCCAAATGCCCCTCCTTACTGTCTTTGGCTGCGAGACCTGCTTGGTTACACATTGGCAGAGGCTCAAACATTAAGACAGCTACAACACAAGGGACAGATACAAGGTGGAACTGAAAGCTGGGACCTTTTTGTAGTAAGAATAGAATCCAGAGACGACACGTATCCTCCGTGAGTTAGCCCTCTAGCACTGTCTTGACATGATACCACCATACTTGCCCAAAGCAGACAAACAATTGTTAAACGTAGCTTCACCCAACCGTACTGCAGTGTCAAGCCCATATGCCATCAACCCGCCAGCCCCTCCCTGTTACTGGTATCTACCCACACTAAACACATACAAAGCAACGTTGCCCTCAGTGCCTGATGTTACCATCATTATATCTGACGCCAATACATATATTTAAGCACAATAATTGCTATGTCTAGTGTCAAAAGTTACACAATGTTAAGTTGTATGCCAGTACACTAAAATGCAATTGTATTGAACAAAGAATTATAAATACGAAAGATATGCACGTGTAGAGAAGATGTGTATTCTCTCACCAAGTTATATGTAATGTACTGCTGCTCTTGTACTATGTTTTGAATCACGTTGAATAAACAGATTTAAAAAAAAAAAAATACCCCACCCCAAAACCGAGGAAAACAGGAGTAAAGTACAGCAAGTTTCCTCCGAACACACTAGAAGTCGTGGTAAAGGATTATGCAAGTACCAAGCAAGACTGCAAGAAACCAACAATGGATTCCTGGACCTGGAGATGTGTGGAGAGAGGAGACCAAGTCCAGAAGTCGATGAAGAGTCCAGGAAGGACAGGATCCCCTGCCTTCCTGGATGAAGGTGCAAAAGTGGATTCTCCCTTTGGAATAAAAGTACAGGAATGCACCAAAGAAGATAGCTGCGGGATTCTGCATGGTGCAAGAGATGTCCCACGTTGAGTTGTTGGATGCAGGCTGTTTTCGTTGCTGGATTCCGCCAACAAGCCTTGGTTCACGCAAGGATGAGTTTTGTGTCAAAGAGGTGCTGCCCGGGCCCAGGAGGGACCTGGGGGTCTTGACTCAGACTGAGGAGACAGAAAGGGCTCTCAGCACTTTTGAAATCGCTCAGAAGACCAGGCAGCACCCACAGAAGTCCCAGGACATTGCAGTCATTGCAGCATGTAGGAAAGTACCATCTTGCCTGGCATGTTACCCCCATACTTCACTGTATATATGTTGTTTTAGTGTATGTGTCACTGGGACCCTGCCAGGCAGGGCCCCAGTGCTCATAAGTATGTGCCCTGTATGTGTTCCCTGTGTGATGCCTAACTGTCTCACTGAGGCTCTGCTAACCAGAACCTCGGTGGTTATGCTCTCTCTGCTTTCCAAATTTGTCACTAACAGGCTTGTGACTAAATTTACCAATTCACATTGGCATACTGGTACACCCATATAATCCCCTAGTATATGGTACTGAGGTACCCAGGGTATTGGGGTTCCAGGAGATCCCTATTGGCTGCAGCATTTCTTTTGCCACCCATAGGGAGCTCTGACAATTCTTACCCAGGCCTGCCACTGCAGCCTGAGTGAAATAATGCCCACATTATTTCACAACCATTTTTCACTGCACATAAGTAACTTATAAGTCACCTATATGTCTAACCTTCACTTAGTGAAGGTTGGGTGCCAAGTTACTTAGTGTGTGGGCACCCTGGCATTAGCCAAGTTGTCCCCACATCATTCAGGGCAAATTCCCCGGACTTTGTGAGTGCGGGGACACCATTACACGCGTGCACTACACATAGGTCACTACCTATGTGTAGCGTCACAATGGTAACTCCGAACATGGCCATGTAACATGTCTAAGATCATGGAATTGTCACCCTAATACCATTCTGGTATTGGGGGGACAATTCCATGATCCCCCGGGTCTCTAGCACAGAACCCGGGTACTGCCAAACTACCTTTCTGGGGTTTCCACTGCAGCTGCTGCTGCTGCCAACCCCTCAGACAGGTTTCTGCCCTCCTGGGGACCAGGCAGCACTGGCCCAGGAAGGCAGAACAAAGGATTTCCTCTGAGAGAGGGTGTTACACCCTCTCCCTTTGGAAATAGGTGTGAAGGACTGGGGAGGAGTAGCCTCCCCCAGCCTCTGGAAATGCTTTGATGGGCACAGATGGTGTCCATCTCTGCATAAGCCAGTCTACACTGGTTCAGGGATCCCCCAGCTCTGCTCTGGCGCGAAACTGGACAAAGGAAAGGGGAGTGACCACTCCCCTGACCAGTACCTCCCAGGGGAGGTGCCCAGAGCTCCTCCAGTGTGTCCCAGACCTCTGCCATCTTGGAAACAGAGGTGTTGGGGGCACACTGGACTGCTCTGAGTGGCCAGTGTCAGCAGGTGACGTCAGAGGCTCCTTCTGATAGGCTCTTACCTGTCTTGGTAGCCAAACCTCCTTTTCTGGCTATTTAGGGTCTCTGCTTTGGGGAATTCTTCAGATAACGAATGCAAGAGCTCACCAGAGTTCCTCTGCATCTCCCTCTTCACCTTCCACCAAGGATTGACCTCTGACTGCTCCAGGACGCCTGCAAAACCGCAACAAAGTAGCAAGATGACTACCAGCAACATTGTAGCGCCTAATCCTGACGGCTTTCTTGACTGTTTCCTGGTGGTGCATGCTCTGGGGGTAGCCTGCCTTCACCCTGCACCAGAAGCTCCAAAGAAATCTCCCGTGGGTCGACGGAATCTTCCCCCCTGCTAACGCAGGCACCAAAAGACTGCAACACTGGTCCACTGGGTCCCCTCTCATCCTGACAAGCGTGGTCCCTGGAACACAGCAACTCTGTCCAAGTGACTCCCACAGTCCAGTGACTCTTCAGTCCAAGTTTGGTGGAGGTAAGTCCTTGCCTCCCTACGCTAGACTGCAAACTGTGTACCACGTGATTTGCAGCTGCTCCGGCTCCTGTGCACTCTTCCAGGATTTCCTTCGTGCACAGCCAAGCCTGGGTCCCCCGACACTCTATCCTGCAGTGCCCAACCTTCTGAGTTGTCCCCCGGCATCGTAGGACTCCCTTTTGTGAGGTTGCATGGACCCCGGTTCACGTTTCTCCTAAGGGCCTGTTGGGGTACTTCTGCAGATGCTGCCTGCTTCAGTGAGGGCTCCCTGAGTTGCTGGGCACCCCCTCTGTCTTCTCCTCCAAAGGCGACATCTTGGTCCCTCCTGGGCCACAGCAACACCTAAAAACCTCCACTGCAACCTTTGCAGCTAGCAAGGCTTGTTTGCGGTCTTTTTGCGTGGGAACACCTCTGCTAGCTTCATCGTTACATGTGACATCTGTATTCCAAAGGAGAAGTTCCTAGTCCTCTTCTTTCTTGCAGAACTCCAAGCTTCTTCCAACTGGTGGCAGCTTCCTTGCACCTTCAGCTGGCATTTCCTGGGCTCCTGCCCACTCTCGACACTATCGCAATAGACTTGGTCCCCTTGTCTTACAGGTACTCAGGTCCGGAAATCCACTGTTGTTGCATTGCTGGTGTTTGTTCTTCCTGCAGAATCCCCTAGCACGACTTCTGTGTTCTCTGGGGGTAGTAGGTGTATTTTACTCCTACTTTTCAGGGTCTTGGGGTGGGGTATTTTTCTAACCCTCACTGTTTTCTTACAGTCCCAGTGACCCTCTACAAGCTC
Organism: Pleurodeles waltl; assembly: GCF_031143425.1. NCBI lineage: Eukaryota > Metazoa > Chordata > Amphibia > Caudata > Salamandridae > Pleurodeles > Pleurodeles waltl. The sequence goes on from NC_090446.1 coordinate 360,501,461, forward strand.
ACAAAGGTCTGGGGTCCATTCGTGGTTCGCATTCCACTTTTAGATTATATGGTTTGTGTTGCCCCTATCCCTATGTGCTCCTATTGTAATTCTACACTGTTTGAATTACTTTTCTTGCTCTTACCTACCTAATTTTGGTTTGTGTACATATAACTTGTGTGTAGTACTTCTACCTGAGGGTACTCACTGAGATACTTTTGCCATATTGTCATACAAATAAAGTACCTTTATTTTTAGTAACTCTGTGTATTGTGTTTTCTTATGATATTGTGCATATGATATAAGTGGTATAGTAGGAGCTTTGCATGTCTCCTAGTTCAGCCTAAGCTGCTTTGCCATAGCTAACTTCTATCAGTCTAAGCAGCTAGAAACACCTCTTCTACACTAAGGGATAACTGGACCTGGCACAAGGTGTAAGTACCTCTGGTACCCACTACAAGCCAGGCCAGCCTCCTACACAGCACTACACAAAGGGATCCCACGCCACCAGAGAACTATTCAGGGAGCTGAGAGTCGCAGGAGTGAGTGATGGGGTCCTGGGCTGTGATGTGCATGATGAACTTTTGGAAGAAGTGCCCAGAATCCCAAGGAGCTGCAGAAGACGTGGTGCACAGGGGTACTGTCTCCACCAAATTTAGACAACTGGAGTTTTGAACAGTCAGATCACTTTGGTCCACCACCTGTGTTCCCGTGATCATGCTCGTCGACAGGAGAGGAGTCCCAGAGTACCGGTTATTGTTGCAGAGAGGTGTCTGCTGAAGCAGGGAAGTGACTCTGTCACTCCACAGGAGATTCCTTCAGTCCTTCTTGTGCAGAATGGAGACAGGTAGTCCTCAGAGTGTGCACAACCTGGAACCTGTTGCAGTTGCAGGCTGGAGCTGATGTTGCAGGGTCACAGAAGCCTTTCTGGATACTTTGTTGCAGTTACAGCGGTTCCTGGAGCAGTCTGCGGTTGATCCGACGGTCAGAAGATGAAGCAAAGGATACAGAGGAGTCCTGGTGGAGTCTTGCAAACCAAATCTAAGGAAACACTTAGAGGAGAGACCCTAAATAGCCCTGAGAGTGGTATTTGCTACCTAACGAGGTCTGCACCTATTAGGAGGGGTCTCTGATGTCACCTGCTGGCACTGGCTACTCATAGGTCTCCAGAGGGTCCCCACACCATGGAATCCAAGATGGCTAATGTCATGGACACTCTGGAGGAGCTCTCGGCACCACTTCTGGGGTGGTGATGGAAATGGGAGTTGTCACTCCCCTTTCCTTTGTCCAGTTTCGCGCCAGAGCTGGTACTGGGGGTCCCTGAACCGGTGTAGACTGGATTATGCAAGGAGGGCACAGTTTGTGCCCTTCAAAGCATTTCCAGAGGCTCTTGGAGGATACCCCTCCCATGCCTGTAACACCTATTTCCAATGGGAGAGAGAGTAACGCCCCTCTTCTAAAGGAAATGGATTGTTCTGCCTCTCTGGGATTGAGCTGCTCAATCCCCAGTAGGGCAGAAACCTGTCTGTGAGGTGGTAGCAGCTGGGGCTGCAGTGGAAACCTCCGAGAGCTGGTTTGGCAGTACTGAGGGCCTATGGTGGAGCCCCCAGGGTGCATGGAATTGGCCCCCCCAATACCGGATTTGGATTGGGGGTTCAATTTCACAATCTTAGACATCTCACATGGCCATATTCGGAGTTACCATTGTGAAGCTCCATATATGTATTGACATACATGTAGTGCAAGCTTATAATGGTGTCCCCGCACTCACGAAGTCTGGGAAATTGGTCTTGGCTGGACAATGTGGGGGCACCTTTGCTAGTGCAAGGGTGCCCTCACACACAGTAACTTCACACCAGCCTTCAGTAACTGAAGGTTAGACATATAGGTGACTTATAAGTTACCTGGTGCAGTGAAAATGGCTTTGAAATAGTGTGTGCACTATTTCACTCAGGCTGCAGCGGCAGTCCTGAAGGAGTGTTTGTATGAGCTCCTTATGGGTGGCACAAGAAATGCTGCAGCCCATAAGGATCTCCTGGAACCCCAATGCCCTGGGTACCAAGTTAGCATACACTAGGGAATTATAAGGGGGTTCCAGTATGCCAATCTGAATTGGAATATGGAGTCACTAAACTATAGTGACAAATTTTGGAAACAGAGAGAGCATAAGCACTGGAGTTCTGGTTAGCAGAACTACAGTGACACAGTCAAGCGTACTGACAACACAGTAAAACACACTGACATTTAGGCCACAAACTAGGAGCACTGGGGTCCTGACTAGCAGGATCCCAGTGAGACAGTAAAAACACACTGACAAACAGGTCAAAAATGGGGTAACCTTGCTAGAAGAAAGCAACCTTTCTACATGAATGCTGTTTTCTGCATCATGTTCCTCACCTGAGCAGAACACTCATCTGTGCATTCCTGCATCTACAGTGGGGAATCTGCCAACACACCCTGCAGCATGCTGACATCACCTATAGGCGGAAGAGGGGTGTAACTGACGCAGAAGCGATTCAGCATTGGCATGCTCATTGTTGAACAAAAAGGAATTCTCTGATGCAACCACCAGAAGATCCATTGTAGCCCTCCTCAGCTCAACCAATGGCCCACAGACATATTGGGGAGTAGTGCAGCTGTCTGCCATTGGCCGACAACTACACTTATGGGGTTAAACCACTTATCCTATTCTGCAACAATTGTTGCAGACAATAAATAACAGGTTTATCTGAACTGGATATCTGGGAAACGAGAATTCATGTAGAGGAAGCCCTCCTCTATTTATAACAAACTACTATAGGTTGTGAAGTGTTTCGAGAACAATAGCATGAAAATGCGTTTATGGGTCAGGCATGATGAGCTGAGTAACTGAGTGAAGGACTACAGCAACCCTTAACTGATAAATGTTTTATTGTGGATTGATCAGCTCTGTAGCAATGGGAAGATGGCAATTTGAGGGGCTGGGCCAACACATTTTAATCTTTAGCCCCAAAGAGACGCAGGCAGCAAGCACAGCATTTATCAAAAGGTATGTTTATATGAAGAAACTACATTGACATATGAATACATACAATATAATGGAAAACGTGGGATGATGGTGCTGCAGCACCCCCAAAATAACCATGATGGAGTTCACGAGGTGAATGAACTCAATAAAAATGGTTTTAAATTGTGTTTTTATGTTGTCACATTTGTTGTGCATTCAAAAACAGAGATCAAAAGTCAGGCACTGTCTTCTGACAAATTGCTGCTTATTCTTTTAACATGGAGCTGTTGTTTACTTTTCAATCTCTCACTCCAAAGTGAGAGAATTTTGTAAAATTAACTATATGAAAATTCCACTGGGGTATAGGGAGTTCAAAAAGAATGACTGCAGTGTGTTATATTTTTCTAATACACAACAAAATATAAATACCAGTAAATTACCTATACAAATATTTCAAAACAGATCAGCAGTTATGAAAGGACAAATTAAGCATATCTTGTTTTGTTAAAGCGTGATAGAAACAAATATTTTAACAGGATAAAAAAAGTTGGTAATGCACAAATTATCAGTGTATTGTATTGCAGCATTGTATAGCGCTTACTAACCCTATGGTGGACATTGAAGTGCTTACCTACATGGGCAACAAGCTAGGCCATATAGAATGTGGGGTTCGGAGGGTGTTGTCTCTGTTTTGTGATCTTATGTGGAAAGTGTTTCTATGATGTGAGTGATGACCACTGAAGATCATTTATTGTGTTATGGAACACAGAGCGCACCAGTGTAATGGATGATGAGGTATACGAGACAGTAGAGGTTGAGGGTGAGACTGGGTCAGTGTACCCTCAGTTAATGATACCGGCTAGGTGGGGGTTCGTGCTATGGGAAGTATGTATTGAGTGTCTCTATAATGGTGGCTGTTTTAACAAAGGGGAGTTCCTTTTACGTACTATGCTTCATATGATATGGGTCTCCGTACCGCCAGCCTGTTGGCGGTACGGGCGCCACTTTAGCCCTGGCGGTCTCCGACCGCCAGGGTTAAAATGACCCCCATAGTACTCTATTGAGTCTCTCCCCCATTTTTTAACCTTACCTGCATGCACCTCTATTAAATGTAATTTATTGTAATAGGTGACACGTATGGTAATTTTATTCTAACCCTATCTCGATCCATGATATTTATCCAGTAAGATTTATTTCAGCACTCCCTCTTGTTCCTTTAACAAAGAGGTTGAGTCCGCACAGGTAGTACCATCTTACCTGGGTGGGGCTAGGTGGTCAAATGATGAAGCATGACACTATTATGTGTGTGAGACCACCTAGTCCGTAAAAGGAATTCCCCTTTGTTAAAACAGCCCTCCCTTATAGAGACACTCAATACACACTTCCCATAGTACGAACCCACACCTAGCCGGTATCATTAACTGAGGGTACACTGACCCAGTCTCACCCTCAACCTTTACTACCCCACACTTTCAGTGATTTACGGATATTTAGATTTATCTTCGGAGTATGTGTGGGATGGTATTACTCCCATAACTCTCTTTTGGTGTTTTATAAGGTATAAGAGACAGTCACAGTTTTATGTTTTCTGTACACTGGCAGCTTTGAACTGTTTTGCAGGTCCCTTTATTGTATTTCGTATCATTCTAGTCTGCCTAATGGTTAATGCACAAGGTTATGCAATCAGAACTTTTGTGTATAGTTGTGGTTCTGAGGTGATGGTTGAGGGAGAGGGAAGTGGAAAGATCTCCTGAGATGGGCATTGATTGCATTATCCCATATCTGAGTGTCATTGTGAAATGTAAAGAAATGGCCATAGTGGATAGATATTTGGGACCTGCAGATATGGACTAGATTAAAGTTCTCTGATTGGCCTGCAGTGTGTGACAGATCTCTTCAGTTATTCCATGCCTGTTCATTTGGTGTTGGCTGGCTTATATGGCTGAACAGTACTGGTGATGAACATTCCTTGTTTCATATATGTGTTATGTGAATTTATGAGGTCTAAGTTAGAGGTCTCTGCTGACCACTGAGTGTTATTTTGTTAGTATTAGTGCCACAAATGCTATGTATGAAATTATATAGCAACATACCCCAACGAATTATAGGTCAGTCCTCCCCAACATAGCTGCCTATCAAAAGAGGTTTGCTGGTAGGATTCTTTCTAATCTGTGCACTGTAAACTGAAAATTGAGTTTCAGGGTGCAACAGTCTTTCTGGGTTCTGTTGTTTGTGTATTTTGGATATTGGGTGTAAAGTTGCCTTGGAAATAAGCTTGTTTTCAACTGTCTTCTGAACTGTACATGCTGCTGGATCCTTCAAATGCTGGCCTGTAGTGAGTTCCAGTCCATAGCAGCTTCCAATGGCAAAGCAGTGCCTCCTACAGATTATTTAGAGTAAAATGTTGTGATATAAGAAGAGAAAGCCTGGATCACAGTGTTCTTGAACTTAACTTGAAGGTATAGTACTCATTTTCCTTTGGAAGCTCAGAGGACAGTGCAAAGTGCCTTAAACATTATTGTTTTAGCTATATTTTGTCAGTGGAGTAATTGCAACACTAGAGTCATGCGTTCTTTTGGGTAAAGGTGAAGAAGAATTCTCACAGCAATATTTTGATTAAGTTGTATTTTGTGTATGATGAATGTAGGTGCATCAAAGTATAGGTGTTGCCATTGACATAGTCATGCTTGGAGATTATGAGCGTGAGGATGGCTTGCAATTTCTGTTGGTATCCTAAGTATGGGAAGATGTGACATAGGCCCTCATTATGACATTGGCGGTAAGTCCCACTTACTGCCCCACTGACGGCCGCCAATTTACCGCGGCGGTGGCAGATGTCCGTTCACCATATTATGACACACACACACACCAATCCGACAAAATTCAGCCACATACACAAATCCACCAGACCAAAGGTCAGTGATAAAGCGGCGGTATCAAAACTAACACCGTTATGCCAACAGAACAACACCCACCACATGCCAACAGAACAACACCCACCACATTATGACCCACGAATCACCATGGTGGACATTCAACGGCGGTAAACCATTGGCGGTACATACCGCCGCGCTCTCAATGGACACCCACAGACAAAACACCACCACATTGGACAATTCAAACACACACCTAACACCCATACTCATACCACACCCATACACCCACACCACTATAAAACACACACCCACATTACCCACAACCCTTTACGATTACAATTCATTGGCACAAGACTGACACCAAGACCACTTAGCCAACTAGAGCCACACACCACTCACACACACACACCACTCACGCACTACACATCACACACCCCAAAGCATTACCCAACACAACCTCATCAACACACCTCGGTAGGAAAATACCATCTTTCTTGGCATGTTACCCCCATTTTTCACCTGTATGTCACTATGTTTTTGCCTGTCTCACTGGGATACTGCTGGTCAGGACCCCAGTGCTCATAGTTTATGGCCTGATGTGTATGGTGTGTATAGTGTTTGACTGTGTCACCGAGGCTCTACTAATCAGAACGTCAGTGCTTATGCTCTCTCTGCTTTTAAATTTGTCACTATAGGCTAGTGACTTCATTGACCAATTTCAATTGGTACACTGGACCCCACTTATAAGTCCCTAGTATATGGTACCTTGGTACCCAGGGCATTGGGGTTCCAGGAGATCATTATGGGCTGCAGCATTTCTTTTGCCACCCATAAGGAGCTCAGACAAACCCACCCACAGGGCTGCCATTGCAGCCTGCGTGAAATAGTTTGCACACTATTTCACAGCCATTTTCAATGCACCTAAGTATAAGTCACCTATATGTAGCTTCACGATGGTATCTCCGAACATGGCCATGTAAGGTGTCTAAGATCATGGAATTGTCCTCCATTCGGAATCTGGTATTGGGGAGCCAATTCCATGCATCCTGGGGACTTCACTATGGACCCCAAGTACTGCCAATACAGCTCTCTGAGGCTTACGCTGCAGCTGCAGCTGCTGCCACCGCACAGACAGGGTTCTGCCCTCTTGGGGTCTGAGCAGCTCAGTCCCAGGAATGCAGAACAAAGCATTTCCTTTGGGAGCAGGGTGTTACACCCTCTCCCTTTGGAAATAGGTGTTAGAGGCTGGGGAGGGGTAGCCTCCTCCAGCCTCTGGAAATGCTTTGAAGGGCACAGATGGTGCCCTCCTTGCAGAAGCAAGTCTACACCGGTTCAGGGACCCCTTACCCCTGCTGTGGCGTGAAACTGGACAAAGGAAAGGGGAGTGACTGCTCCCCTGTCCATCACCACCCTAGAGGTAGTGCCCAGAGCTACTCCAGTGTGTCCCAGATGTCATACATCTTGCTTTGCAAGGTGTGCGGGCACTCTGGAGGCCTCTGAGTGGCCAGTGCCAGTAGGTGACGTCAGAGACACCTCCTGATCGGTCCTTCCGTGATAAGGTATCCAATCCCCCTCTCAGGGCTATTTAGGGTCTCTCCTGTGGGTTCTCAACAGATTCTACTTGCAAGTTTCCATGAGGAATCCTCTGCAACTACTACTTCATCCTCTGACCTCGGATCAACCGTAGCTTGCTCCAGGAACCGCTGTAACAGCAACAAGATATCCAGAAGGGATACTTTTCCTCTGCAACTTCAGCTCCAGCCAGCAACTGCTACAGTTTCCATGGTGTGCACGCTCTGGGGACTCCCTGTCTTCACCCTGCACCAGAAAAAACAAAGAAATCTCACGTAAAGTGACGGAGTCACTTCCCTGCTCAGGCAGGCACCTTCAAAGTCGACGACTAGTTCTCTTGGACTCCTCTTCTGGTGAAGAGTGTGCTCCTTGGAACACAGAGGGTGTACCCCATTGACAAAGGCTGTCCTGAGGTCCTGCTGTCCCAATTTGGAGGAGGTAAGATCTTGCCTTCCCCCAGAATGACAGTACGCCAGTGCACCGAGTCTTCTTCACCTCCTGAGGCCTCTGTGCACTATTTGCTAAATTCCTTCATGCACAGCCTGGCCCAGGTCCCCAGCACTTTATTCTGTGATGCTCTAGTCAATGTGTTGTTCTCCGGCGGCGTGGGACCTTCCTTTGTAATGCTGCACCAACTGTATTTTGCACGTCCTTTGTCCCCATGTCCTGGGACTCCCGAGGGTGCTATCTGGCATCCTGAGCTCTCTCTGAAGTGCTGAGAGCCCCCTTTTTCCAAGGGTCTGAAGGGAAAATACTGCCTACCTAGCTTGTTAGCATCCACTACTGACCAGGGCTGCATGGGACCCGGTGTGCTGCAGTTGGTGGCGTGTGCTCCTCCTCATACCTTGGTGGCTAGCAATATTACTGGTAGTGCAATGCATAGTGCGTAGGCCTGTGACCCGTGTGTGAAGGTGCTGTGTACACCAAAGGCGGTGTTGGTGCAGTCATTGACCAAGTGTATCCTTTGTCTCTCCCCCCCTTTCTTGTTTTGTCATCCCATCCTTATGTGCATTAGCATCATCTGGCGGAGAAGCAGAGGCACCGGCAACGGAGGGAGCTGCATCCCACAGGACCCTGGAGGCAGAGTCCACCGACGCTGAGGGCACCAGTGGGACGGAGGGCCAGGGGAGCACCACGGCAGAGACTGGAGGGGACAATATAGACTCTGATAGCTCCTCCGATGGGAGCTGCCTGGTGGTGGCAGACACCTCTGTGACCACCCCAGCTACAAGTACAGCTGCCTCCCCCTGTACCAGCACCACCCTCCAACAGCCCCTCAGCAAGTTGCCTGTGCCCCCTCACCCAGGAGGGTGGGCACCTCCTTCGCCCCAGGCACCTCAGGCCCTTCTCCAGTGAGCCCTGCTGCCCTGAGTGAGGAGGCTATTGACCTCCTGAGATCCATCTCTGTAGGGCAATCAACCATTGTGAATGCCATCAAGGGGCTGGCAGCCCAGATGCAACAATCTAATGCATTCCTGGAGGGCATTCACACTGGATTGGTGGCCCAACAGAGATCGATTCAGGCTATGGCCTCCTCTCTGATGGGAGCCATTGTCCCTGTTTCTACCGTCCCCCCTCCAACTACCAATTCCTAGTCCCATTCTCCTCAACCCCAACCCATCCCAAGCACACAGCCAGACAAGCATGCACACAGGACAACACCCAAGAGTGTCACAGGCAAACACAAGCACCACACTTCATCCCACAGGCACTCACACAAAAACCATCCAGTTGCAGACACAACAACATCCACTAGTTTCACTGTCTCCCCCTTCTCCTCCTCCTGCACCTCCTGCCCAGTTATGTCTGCACTCACACCTGCATGCACTACATCATCATCCAATACCTGCATCATCACCACACCAAGCAGAACACACACCTCACTGGCAGACACCTCCACAAGTTCCATGCACACATCCCCTGTGTCTTCTCCCACAGTGTCTGTCCCCACCCCCTAAGGTACACAAACGCAAACACTCAGGCACCCTACAGCCATCCACCTCACAACAGCATACAACCCATGCACCTGCTCCCAAATCCAGCAGACAAACGCCTCCAACAACCACTCCCTCATCCTCCTCTCCCATTGCTTCTCCCTCTTCCCGCACCAAGGTCCCTAAAAAGCTTTTCCTTTCCACCATTGGCCTCTTCCCTACCCTTTCCCCCGTCCTGCACGTATGGCCAGAGTTTCAAGAACCCAGCCAAGCACCTCAGCCAAATAGTCCACGGGCCCAGTTCCATCAGCACCTTCTCATGGTGGAAAGGATTTCAGGCCACAAATACTGAAGGGGAAGGAGCCAGCACTAGCCATCAATAAGGGAAAGGAGCCTGCACCAGCCAGCAGAAAGGGGAAGAAGCCTGTATCAGCCAGCCAGAAGGGTAAGGAGCCTGCACCAGCAAGCAAGAAGGGGAAGGAGCCTGTACCAGCAAGTAAGAAGGGGAAGGAGCCTGCAACAGCAGCTGTCACAGAGCCCCCACCGCCAGCGGTGATTGTGCATCCATCAGTGAGTGCAGAGGCTGAGCAGGAGCCTCCCACTACCACACCACAGTGCAACTATCGCAGGGTGCAGGGGCTGAGCAGGAGCCTCCCACAACCACCACCACCATAGTGCAGCCATCGCAGGGGGCAGGGGCTGAGCAGGAGCCTCCCACTACCTCCACCACCACAGTGCAGCCATCGGAGGGTGCAGGGGCTTAACAGGAGCCTCCCACTACCACCACGACCACAGTGCAGCCATCGCAGGGTGCAGAGGCTGAGCAGGAGCCTCCCACTACCACCACCACCACAGTGCAGCCATCACCGCCGACGGACGCCATGTGATCCAGCTTCCATGGACTGCTGTGTGGCATGTCCCCTCCAGAACCAGTGGGCTATTCGCTCACTCGAGAGACTGTGGCCTTGCACTCCCCAGGACCAAGCACAGGGCATGTTGCCCCCTCCAGAACCAGTGTGGGAGACACCCACTTGAGAGAGTGTGGTCTTGCACTCCTCAGGACCAAGCACAGGGCTCGTTGCTCCCTCCAGAACCAGTGGTCTTGTTCCGCATCCGGCTGAGGTGCCCCCCCTCCCCCTGAGGTGCCTGCCCATTTGCCAACTGATGCCCCGGCAATGTTCTCTCCATATTGGTGCAGGGAACGAGTGGGGCCTTGGACTATGCCCTGTGGCCATGTGGTCCCTGTGAACTGAGGACTGGGCAGTGTCCCTTTTTTGGACATTTGTACATGTCTGTTGCATTGGCAAATTGTATCATTAATTTTATGTTGATCTTATTACAATCTCTTTAGTCAATTCCTGTTGTCCTTGCATTATTCAGCCAATTTACGGGGATAAATTGTTTTCTTGTGCAGCTGGTTGTGTGTATGGTGTATGTGTATGGGATATGTGGGTGCATGTGTGTGTCACTCTTGTTTTCCTCCCTCCCTCCCTCCCTTGTGTGCTAGACGTCTGTACTCACAAACGCCGTCTTTGCCGGCATTGTGTTCGTGGTGGAGCATAACGTAGAAGATCATCAGAAATACTTGCAGTTCTGGTTCCATGGCGGCATGGCTCTTCCCTGTGTCTCCAATGGTGGGTCCTTCCACTTCTGTAATGTGTTTCCGCCAGGCTTTTGATGGCGTTGGTACCGCCCTGAGGGCAATAGAGTTTTTACTGTGTAAAGTGGATTCTATACAATGCTCTTAAGATGTGGTATCAAGTCTAGTTTCAAATCCATATTTAGCCCTAATTCTTTTACTTCTTTTGACATTGTTGAAGGGGCCCCATTTTCCTTAGGCTATTTGGTATTTGAGCTTTACAGGTTACTCACCATCGATGTGTTTATGGTTTGAAGGCACTCATTAAGTTTTAAACTGTAGACCTCTTCCAGGCCATCCATGTTTAAAACGATTGGATTTCATCTGCACAGGTTTAACATGTGAGGCTGATTGAGTTAATCAAGTTGGGTAAGGGGGTTATGTAGATGATGAGTAATTGATGGGATATGATGGACCCTGTGGGATGCACGTAATGTTGTAAATAAGGGGCTGAAGTGAAAGGTGTTACTAACACTAGTTTGCAGTCACAGCTGAGAGGCCAAGAATCCAATGGACATTAACTGAACTCCCTTCTATTCTTTCACATATGATATGTTAAACAAGAATTTGCTGTGCAAAACAATTGCACAAATGTGCCGGACAATGAGTCATGATGTTCACCCTTCATGACCTTTCTTATACCTTACACATAAGTAGTTGTCCCGATTTAAACCAACGCTCCATTCAGATGGAATTTTCAATTATGATATCTCCAGATTCCAATACTGCATAGTGCATTGAATAGCTTAATGCTGGGGCAGAGCCATCACAAGTCAAGTAAGGCTTACATTTGACTGACATTACTCTAGCCAACAGAATTTCAAAGGGCACTGCCCTGTTATGAAATATAGCCCAATGAGAAAAGTATCCGTTCAAGAGGTCTATATTTAGTTTGCATGAGCCAGATAGTTTGTAAGGTTAATGTGCCTGCTGTAGAGGGCTGCAAATACCCTAACTAGCAGTAGTGTGAATCTGAAATGATCCAATATAGCCTGCCATTTCATAAAGAGCTCCTATATTGGACAATCTATTGTTCACAAATGGTTTAATATCTAGATAACCTTAGCAGGGTCAACACACTGAGCAATCATCTCCTTGAACTAAATATTGTGAAAGCCATAGACAGGGCATCGGAGGTTGAAAGCATTTGTGTTACAATTGACCTCTCTAGACATCTCTACATAGCATCTACTAAGATTTCCTGATGTTTATATATTGTAATCTCACATCTGTGTAGCATACATCCGCTTTTTGAAATGCATTGTTTCCTTTGAAATTCTGCTATATCTTTAACTAATTGATAGCCATGGCAAATAAATTGCTGTTATGAAGTAGTATTTAATTATTTTACTAAATGCATAATACTTGGTGAACGTATAGGGTACTGTTTGTATTGTGAGATGTGATTTGTATTAATTTTATTGATCCTCTCAGAGTCCAGAAATTTCCTCATAGAAATATGAGGAAAATCTATGATTTAGCAAAGGTTTGGTGTTTGCAGAGTAAGAAAAGATATTGGGACCACCCTAGATTGCCCTTGTGCCTTGTTTTCAGAAATGGCTGCACCCAAGTGGACCCAACCCAGGCTCACAAATCACCTGTCAGTTACCATGCCTACCTACCTTGCAAGTCAATGTGTCACAAAGGTCTCATCTTATACCACACGGTTTGCACAACCTGCCTATTACTATGAATGCTGTATGCCAATGTCAGAGCCTTCTTGAAGTCCATGTAGTTTTGACTGGTGCTTTTGATCAAACGTGACTGAACCTACTATCTTTTGTCACAACCTTAGAGTGACATTCAGTGTCGTCCATCCCAATTTTGGCCGTAAAATGGCATTTAAATTGTATTTAGTCGTCACCATTGTTCCAGAGCTCAACTGTTTAAAACACACTGTTTGGCACTAATTTCCCAAAATGCTCTTGATGGATATGTTCCATGTTCACTTAAAAATTAGTTTAAATTAGTAGTGAGGTTAATAATACTTCATTTCCGAGGTTGGGTGGAATTAGGAAACTCCACACTTGATGAAGGAGATTAAGGTCCTCATTATGAAATTGGAGGTAAATTCTACTTACCGCCATTCTGACTGCCGCCAACATACTGTGCCGCCGCCACGGATATCAGTTCACCATACTATAAAACACACACACCAATCGGTCACTATTCAGCCACACACACAAATCCACCAGCCCAAAGGTCAGTGATAAACTGGCGGTATCAAAACCCACACCGTTATGCCAACAGAAATACACCCACAACATTTTGACCCACGAATCACCATGGCGGACATTTAATGGCGGTAAACCATTGGAGGTACATACCGCCACGCTCATAATACACACACATATACAAAACAACACCACATTGGACAATTCAAACTACACACACCTGACACAGATACACACACCACAACCACACACCCACACCACTATAAAACACACACCCACATTACCCACAACCCTTTATAACTAAAAGCAATTGCCAGCAGAGAGAACAGCAAGAGCACCCACACAACCAGAGCCACATAACACCATCACCTATACACCACCCACGCACCTTACATCACACACCCCTCAACACATCACCCTACACACCCTCACCCACATCACTCACACTACACCCATGGCACCACAACAACACCTCAGGTTCTCTGGGGAGGAGCTGTAGGAAAGTACCATCTTGCCTGGCATGATACCCCCATTTTTCACATGTATGTAAGTTTGTTTTTACCTGTCTCACTGGGATCCTGCTAGCCAGGACCCCAGTGCTCATAGTTTGTGGCCTGAATGTGTGTATCTGTGTAGTGACTAACTGTGTCACTGAGGCTCTGCTAACCAGAACCTCAGTGCTTATGCTCTCTCTGCCTTTAAAATTGTCACTATAGCCTAGTGACTATTTTCACCAATTCTAATTGGCACACTGGGACACCCTTATAATTCCCTAGTATATGGTAATTAGGTACCCAGGGTATTGGGGTTCCAGGAGATCCCTAAGGGCTGCAACATTTAATTTGCCACCCATAGGGAGCTCAGAAAAATCTTACACAGGACTGCCACTGCAGCCTGAGTGAAATAATGCACATGTTATTTCACAGCCATTTTACACTGCACTTAAGTAACTTATAAGTCACCTATATGTCTAGACTTCACTTAGTGAAGGTTAGGTGCAAAGTTACTAAGCGTGAGGGCACCCTGGCACTAGCCAAGGTGCCCCCACATGGTTCAGGGCAATTTCCCTGGACTTTGTAAGTGCGGGGACACCATTCCATGCGTGCACTACATATAGGTCAATACCTATATGTAGCTTCACAATGGTATCTCCGAATATGGCCATGTAACATGTCTAAGATCATGGAATTGTCCCCCATACCAAATTTGGTATTGGAGTGCCAATCCCATGCATCCCTGGGGCTCCATTATGGACCCCGGGTACTGCCAAACCAGCTCTCTGGGGTTTTCTCTGCAGCTACTGCTGCTGCCAACCCTCAGGCAGGGTTCTGCCCTCCTGGGGTCTGGGCAGCCCAGTCCCAGGAAGGCAGAACAAAGAATTTCTGTGAGAGAGGGCGTTACACACTCTCCCTTTGGAAATATGTGCAAAGGGGTGGGGGGAGTAGCCTCCCCCAGCCTCTGGAAATGCTTTGAAGGGCACTGATGGTGCCCTCCTTGCATAAGCCAGTCTACACCGGTTCATGGAACCCCCAGCCCCTGCTCTGGTGCGAAACTGGACAAAGGAAAGGGGAGTGACCACGCCCCTGTCCATCACCACCCCAGGGGTGGTGCCCAGAGCTCCTCCAGTGTGTCCCAGACCTCTGCCATTTTGAATCCAGAGGTGTGAGGGCACAATGGAGACCTTTGAGTGGCTAGTGCCAGCAGGTGACATCAGAGACCCTTCCTGATAGGTGCTTACCTGACTAGGTGGCCAATCCTCCTCTGAGGGCTATTTAGGGTCTCTCCTGTGGGCTTTTCCTCAGATAATGACTTGCAAGAATTCACCAGAGTTCCTCTGCACCTCTCTCTTCGGCTTCTGCCTAGGATCGACCGCTGTCTGCTCCAGGACGCCTGCAAAACTGCTACAAAGTAGCAAGAAGACTACCAGCGACATTGTAGCGCCTAATCCTGCTGGCTTTCTCGACTGTTTCCTGATGGTGCATGCTTTGGGGGCTGTCTGCCTTCATCCTGCACTGGAAGCCATGAAGAAATCTCCAGTGGGTCAATGGAATCTTTCCCCTGCTCCAGCAGGCACCAAACTTCATTGTCATCGGTACTATGGGACCCCTCTCATCCCAACGAGCGTGGCCCCTGGAACACAAGTGGTGGACCCAAGTCACCCAGACTGTCCAGTGGTCCAACTGTCCAAACTTGGAGGAGGTAAGTCCTTGCCTCCCCTCGCCAGAGAGTAATCCTGTGCACCATGTGAACTTGTGCTGCGAGGGCTTCTGTGCACTTTTTCAAGGAATCCTTTATGTACCACCTAGCCCAGGTCCCCAGCACTCCGTCCTGCATTGCTCAATTGAATGAGTTGACCACCGGCTTCGTGTGACCCTCTTTTGTAGTGTTGAGACGACTGCGGTGCTCAGTTTTCTTGAACCCATGTTCAAGTACTTCTGCGGGTGCTGCCTTCTTGTGCATGAGCTCTCTGTTGCTGATGGCCCCCTCTGTCTCTTCTCCCAAGTAGCAACATCCTGGTCCTTCCTCGGCCCGGGCAGTACCCTTTTTCTTCAACAGTGACCTTTGCAGCTAGAAAAGCTTATTTTCAGTCTTTGTCCAAAGAAACAACTCTGCATCCTCCAGAACTCCGTGGGACATCTTCTGCACAAAGGAGAAGTTCCTAGCCCCTTTTGTTGTTACAGAATCTTCAACTTCTTCCATCCAGAGGCAGCCATTTTGCACCTTCATCTGGGGTTTAGCGGGCTCATGCCCCCCCCGGACGCTTTCACGACTCTTGGACTTGGCCCCCTTCCTTTGAAGGTTCTCAGGTCCAGGAATCCGTCTTCAGTTTGCAGTCGGTTGTTGTCTTTGCAGAATCCTCTATCACAAGTTTAGTGTGTTTCTGGGCAAGTAGTTTCACT
Source organism: Pleurodeles waltl (assembly GCF_031143425.1). Classification (NCBI taxonomy): domain Eukaryota; kingdom Metazoa; phylum Chordata; class Amphibia; order Caudata; family Salamandridae; genus Pleurodeles; species Pleurodeles waltl. The sequence continues at coordinate 360,517,521 of NC_090446.1, forward strand.
CCTACTTTTCAGGGTCTTTGGGTGGGGTATCGTGGATACCCTTAGTGTTTTCTTTCACTCCCAGTGACCCTCTACACACTACACTAGCCTAGGGGTCCATTTGTGGTTCGCATTCCACTTTCAGAGAATATGGTTTCTGTTGGCCCTAGGCCTATTGCATCCTATTGCGTTCTACAGTGTTTGCACTACTTTTCTAACTGTTTACTTACCTGATTTGGTTTTTGTGTATATTTTGTGTATTTTACTTACCTCCTGAGGAAGTATAACCAGTGAGATATTTTTTGCACATTGTCACAAAAAAAAGTAACCTTATTTTTAGTCACTCTAAGGCCCATATTTATACTTTCAGATGCAAAACTGCGCCAACGCAGTTTTGCGTCAAAAAAATTAGCGCCGGCTAACGCCATTCTGAAGCACCATGCGGGCGCCGTATTTATTGAATGACGTTAGCCGGCGTTAGCCGCCGGCGCTGTCTGGTGTGCGTTAAAAAAAACGACGTACACCAGGCAGCGCCGGCGTAGGGGGAAAATGGCGTATGGGCGTCCAGAAATGGTGCAAGTCAGGTTGAGGCAAAAAAATCGCCACAACCCGATTTGCGCCATTTTTTTACGACGCCCATCCCCCATTGAAATGACTCCTGTCTTAGCAAAGACAGGAGTCATGCCCCCTTGCCCAATGGCCATGCCCAGGGGACTTCTGTCCCCTGGGCATGGTCATTGGGCATAGTGGCATGTAGGGGGGCACAAATCAGGCCCCCCTATGCCACAAAAAAGCAACAAAAAAAATACTTACCTGGACTTACCTTAATGTCCCAGGGGTGGGTCCCTCCATCCTTGGGTGTCCTCCTGGGGTGGGCAAGGGTGGCAGGGGGTGTCCCTGGGGGCAGGGGAGGGCATCTCTGGGCTCATTCTGAGCCCACAGGTCCCTTAACGCCTGCCCTGACCCAGGCGCTAAAATCCGGCGCTAATGCAGGTTTTTTAGACCCGCCCACTCCCGGGCGTCATTTTTGCCCGGGAGTATAAATCTGACGCATATGCATCGGAGTCATTTTTTAAGACGGGAATGCCTACCTTGCATATCATTAACGCAAGGAAGGTGTTCACGCAAAAAAATGACGCTAACTCCATGAACTTTGGCGCTAGACGCGTCTAACGCCAAAGTATAAATATGGAGTAAGTTTTGCGTCGAATTTGGGTAAAAAAAAACAACGCAAATTCGGCGCAAACGGAGTATAAATATGCCCCTAAGTATTGTGTTTCTTATGATATAGTACCTATATGATATAAGTGGCATAGTGGGAGCTTTGCATGTCTCCTAGTTCAGCCTAAGCTGCTCTGCTATAGCTACCTCTATCAGCCTAAGCTGCTAGAACACTATTAATCTACTAATAAGGGATAACTGGACCTGGCAGAAGGTGTAAGCACCATCGGGTACCCACTACAAGACAAGCCAGGCCTGCCTCCTACAGGAGCTAAGAATCATGGTGGAGGAAACCATCCGGGTAGAACCACAGCTATTTGGAGCACAGGTGCAGCAGATATCCATTGCTAGGAAGATGGAGCTATGGCAGAGGATCGTGGACAGGGTCAACGCCATGGGACAGCACCCCAGAACAAGGGATGACATCAGGAAGAGGTGGAACGACCTACGGGGGAAGGTGCATTCCGTTGCAGCAAGACACCAACTCGCAGTACAGAGGACTGGCGGTGGACACCCACCTCCTCCCCACAACTAACAGCATGGGAGGAGCAAGTCTTGGCAGTCATGCATCCTGAGGGCCTGGCAGGAGTAGCAGGAGGACTGGACTCTGGAAAGTCAACTCTCTATTACTGTCACGCCCACCTGCATGCCATCACATACCCCCACCCTCACTCCCATCACTCCACTACTTCCCACACACCCCACCATCACATCTCACCTCTCCCCCTACCAAGTCCTGCATGCAACAATAATGCATGGACACCCCTCCCAGACCTGCATGGACACCTATCACCACAGCATGCACACTAGAGAGAATCACCTAGCCCACCAAATAACAACTCACACAAGGCAAAGCTGCCAGTGCAATAATCACCATAGAGGGCAACACACCCATGCACATGTCACACGCAGAAACAATAACACTGCATTTATATCCCCACAGGTACCCCACCCAATGTCACCGGAGAAGAAGTGCCAACAACATCCACTCCCCCCCAACAGAAGAGGCCCACAGTGATGACAGCAGCTCTGGTCGCCTGGATCTGGATGACCAACCTGGCCCATCAGGGATCTCCAGACAGTCGGTTACCAGAGCCTCCCCCTCAGGAAACACTACCACAGCACCCACCCAGCGGGCCCATACCTCTGTCCCCAACACGTCAATCGGCGGTGTGTCCACCACCACAGGGACCCCAGGCCACCCCACAAACCCATGACAATAAGGAACCTGGGGTCACTGGCAGTGGGCACACGGTCAGGGGACAGAGGCACAGGACAACAGGGAAGGTGGGAGGGCAGCTGTGTGACAGGGTCCAGGACAGGTCCAGGGAACCGACCCTCTAGGAGGCACTCACTGCGATACTGGGAGCATACCAACATTCCCGAGATATGCTGGGCCAGATCCTGGACAAGATGCAGGAGAACATGTGGCTGCAGGAGGGACCGTACCTGGGGATCAGGGAGGACTTGAAGGCCATTAACACCACCCTGGTCTCCATTGCAGGGGTGCTGGCAGACATTGCTAACAGTATGAGGGAGGTAGTGGCACAACAGCGACCCATGACACTAGCCAGACTACTGAACAGCCCTCCACCTCCGCTGGTGCTAGTGGACAGGAGGACAAGCCACAGGACCAACTGGCGACCAGCACCCCTCCCCCTGCAGAAGGAGAACCACCCAGCAAACGTTCCCTGTGATCCAGGCAGAAGCCAGAGACTATTGCCAAGACCCCCGCCAGGAAATAAGACTCTCCTGATTGTCACCCTTGTCTCCCACTCTGTCACCCTGTCCACCTTGAACTGCCATTGCTCCCCTTGCTATGCCCCCTTGGACACTGCACCTGTGCTACAAATAGACTGGACTCTAACCTGGACTTTCCTCCATCATCACCCCAGCCCATTGCACTACCCCCTCTTCTTCAGAGCACTGCAATAATCACACTTTGAAATAATACAAGTACGGAGTATGTCCAGTGATTTCAAAATGTATTTATTTAACAAGGTTCAAGCATTGCAATTCAACTGTACAGTAATGTTGTAGTTGGCTGCAGTGAACACACCAGGAGTCATAGTGGGGCACCAACATCTGCAAAAAGAGATGCCAATGAGAACAGTGAGTCGGAATAGAAGTAGGAATTCATAGCCTGCCAGTGACAATGTCATACATCAAACTGTCAATGAAATGTGAAATAACACTGTCTTACCTGTGTATCATTGGAAGTAATGACGAATGACTGCACTTATGTTGTCCTCATCCTCTGCCTCCTCATCTTCACTGTCCACAGGGTCCACTGCTGCCACACGGCCATCTCCAGCCTCCTTCTCCTGAAAAAAAGGCACATGGCATCGCAAGGCAAGGTTCTGCAACATATAGCATGCCACAATGATCTGGCAGACCTTCTTGGGTGAGTAGCACAGGGATCCACCAGTTAGATGGAGGAAATGAAACCTAGCCTTCAGGAGGCCGAATGTCCTTTCTATTATCCTTCTAGTTCACCCTTGTGCCTCATTGTAACGTTTCTCTGCCCTTGTCCTGGGATTCCTCACAAGGGTTAGTAGCCATGAGAGGTTGGGGTAACCAGAGTCACCTGCAAATATCGAGGGACAACTGTTAGCCACATTCTAACCCTTATGGCCCACAACATACCCATGCACCAGCATCCACTGGGTAGGAACCAGGGCTCACCTATTAACCACACCTGGTGCCTCTGGAGTTGGGCCATCACATTTGGGATGCTGCTATTCTTCAGGATAAAAGCATCATGCACGGAGGCTGGATATTTAGCATTGACATGGGAGATGTACTGGTCCGCCAAACACACCATCTACACATTCATCGAGTGATAACTTTTACCGTTTCTGAACACTTGTTCATTTTGCCGGGGGGGACAAATACGATATGTGTCCCATCAGTCGCACCTATGATGTTGGGGATATGTCCCATTGCATAGAAGTCAGCCTTCACTGTGGTCAAATCCTCCACATGGGGGGAAACAATGCAGCTACACATGTGTTTAATCAGGATAGACAACACTCTTGTCAACACTATTGAGAACAGTGGCTGAGAAATTCCTGCTGTCAAGCCCACTGTCACTTGGAAAGAACCAGTTGCCAAGAAATGGAGCACAGATAGAACTTGCACAAGAGGGGGGATCCCAATGGGGTGACGGATAGCAGATAATAGGTCAGGCTCCAATTGGGTACACAGCTCTGTGACTGTGGCCCTGTCCAACATATAGGTGAGGATAATGTGCCTGTCCATTGTTGCAAAGTCCACCAGGGGTCTGTACATGGGGGGATGTCTCCACCTCCTATTCATCCGCAGTGGTTGCAATCTATGGGGCAAAAGAGTGAGCAGCTGGTCATTATCTGTACATTGTAACCACTACAGTTCAATGCATATTGTGATTGTTACAATATTTTTGTCAGATATGTACAGAATGTGAAATTGTGTACAGTCACGCAGTTAGGATCTATGGCCTTCCCCCCCTCCCCCCTGAAATGGTGTCTGTCTGTCCAGTATGGAGGGACAGGTGCGCCGTTGCGAGAGGCGGTCAAGAACCGCCGTGCAACTCCTCATTGGTTATCATTGGGCCCTATGGGGTACAGTGGCCAATGGTGATGTATGCTGGCGGTGACCGTATGCACTGCCGTGGACGTGACCGCCATTTTTTATCTGTTCACTCACTTACTACCTGACCTTCAACAGGAGAGGACCTACACTGCATGTGCTGCTGTGACCTGCGTCTGGAACCTACCATGGCGCGTGTGACTGGGGAAAGGGCCCCTGCCTTCACCTCGTTGGAGTTGGAGCGACTGGTGGAAGGGGTCCTACCCCAGTACCGACTGCTGTAAGGGCCTCCAGACCAACAGGTGAGTATACTGTGAATACGATGCATGGGGCATGAATGAATGGAGTGCTGTGTGTGAAGGCCTCATGTAGGAAGGGGTGGTGGATGGGCCCTGGGCAGCGTGCAGCATGTATGCTGGGACATGTCTGTGCTTAAGGGGATGGGAAGGGGCATGGTGGGCCATAAGTGTAATAGGCAGGACAGTCGGACTAATACCTTTCCCTGTGTATATTTCTCTGCAGGTCAGCGCCCATCAAAAGAAGGGTATATGGCGCGCCATCACCAAGGACGTGCGGACTCTGGGGGTCTACCGCAGGCGGAGTACCCACTGTCGCAAACAGTGGTAGGACCTGAGACACTGGGCACGGAAGATGGTGGAGGCCCAGCTGGGGATGGCCTCCCAACGAGGAAAGGGTGCCCATCGAACCCTGACCCCCTGATGGGCCGCATACTGGCGGTGGCCTATCTGGAGCTAGATGGGTGCTTGGGGACATCACTGCAGCAACAAGGGGGTGAGTAAAGTGCCCTTCATTACTACTTACACATGGTGGGGTGGTATCCGGGTGGGGGATGTGGCCTGTGGCTGCATCTAGGTCAGGCCTGACATTGCAGAGTAGGTCCCATGTTGGGCAGGGTTCTGATGTGAAAGTTCTCCAAACAAGCTAGTAGGGATCCACGACTGGGCAGGGGTGTGTGGGTCCCAGGTATGCTGCAGTTGGTGGTATGTGTCCCTACCCATGCCCTGGTGACTAGCATTGTAACTGGTAGTGCATTGCCTAGTGCGTAGGTATGTTCCCTGTGTGAGTGTGTTGTGTACGCCAACGATGGTGTTGGTGCCGCCATTGACCAAGTGTATCCTTTGTCTCTTCCCCCCTATTTTTGTTTTGTCACCCTGTCCTTCTGTGCATTAGCATCATCTGGCGGAGGAGCAGAGGCACTGGCAACAAAGGGAGCTGCATCCCACAGGACCCAGGAGGCTGAATCTACCGACGGTGAGGGCACCAGTGGGACGGAGGGCGAGGGAAGAACCATGGCGGAGACAGAAGGGGACAGTTCAGACATGGATACCTCCTCCATTGTAATCTCCCTGATGGTGGCGGACACCTCTGTGCCCACCCCAGCTACAGGTACAGTCGCCAACCCCCATACCAGCACTGCCCTCCCAGCAGCCCCTCAGTGAGATTCCAGTTCCCGCTCACCCAGGAGCGTGGGCATCTCATTCGCCCCAGGCACCTCAGGCCCTGCCCCAGTTAGCCCTGCTGCCCTGAGTGAGGAAGCTATTGACCTCCTGCGATCCATCTCTGTTGGGCAGTCAACCATTGTAAATGCCATCCAGGGGCTGGTAGCCCAAATGCAACAGTCAAATGCATTTCTGGAGGGCATTCACACTGGCTTGGTGGCCCAACAGAGATCAATCCAGGCTCTGGCCTCCTCTCTGATGGCATCCATTGTCCCTGTTTGTACCCTTCCCCCTCTGACTTCCTCCACCCAATTCCATTCCCCTCAACCCCAACCTATCCCAAGCACACAGGCAGAGGAGCAGGCACCCAGGACAACACACAAGCACCACACTTCATCACACAGGCACTCACATAAACACCATCCAGATGGAGACATACCAAAATCTACTGCCTCCACTGTGTCCCCCTCCTCCTCCTCGTCCACATCCCTCCCAGTTGCGTCTCCACTCACACCTGCATGCACTACATCCTCATCCACTACTACCATCAGCAGCACACCTATCATTGCACACCCCTCACTTGCAGTCACCACCCTCACATCCATGCACAAGTCCCCTGTGTCCTCTCCCACTGTGTCTGTGCCCCCTCCTCCAAAAGTACACAAACGCAAGCACTCAGACACCCAACAGCCATCCATCTCACAACAGAATCCAGCCCATGCACCTGCACCCAAACACAGCAGAGGGACACCTCCTACAACCACTCCCTTTGCCTCCACGCCCAAACCATCTCCCTCTCCCCACCCCAATGTCCCTAAGATGCTTTTTTTCTCCACCGTTGACCTCTTCCCTACCCCTCCCTCCCATCCTTCATGTCAGGCCAGGGTGGTCAAAACCAAGGCAACCACCTCAACCACCCAGTCCACGGGCACAGTAGTGTCCTCAGCAACTCTAGGTGGGAAAGAATCCTGGCCACCAGCCAGCCGGAAAGGGTGCCTTGCTCAAGTGCTAAAGGAAGGAAGGGCAAGGAGCCATCCACAAGTGCTGCAGGGAGGAAGGGCAAGGAGCCAGCCCCAAGTGCTGCAGGGAAGAAGGGCAAGGAGACAGCCCCAGGTGCTGCAGGGAAGATGTGCAAGGAGGCAGCCCCAAGTGCTGCCAGGAAGAGCAAGAGGCCTGCATCAGCAGGCAGTGAGGACAAGGGGCCTGGTGCTGGTACAAACCATGGTGGTGCAGCCGTCTGAGGCTGCAGGGGATGGGCTGGAGCCTACCCCCACCACCAGCAGCAGCAGTACCAGTGGGCAGCCATCCGAGGCTGCAGGGGATGGGCTGGAGTCTCCCCCCACCACCACCAGCAGCTCAGCCAGCAGCATCACCACCAGCACCATTACCAGAAGCAGCAGCAGTGGGCAGTCGTCAGAGGCTGCAGGGGATGGGCTGGAGCCTCCCCTCCACCACCACCAGCTCTGCCAGCAGCACCGCTACCAGCACCACCAGCAGCAGCAGCATTGGTCAGCCATCCAAGGCTGCAGGGGATGGGCTGGAGCCTCCCCCCACCACCACCACCAGCTCCGCCAGCAGCACCACTTGCAGCAGCAGCACCACCACTCACACTACTGAACAGCCGTCACCACCGGCGGACAGTGTGTAGTCCTGGTCCATGGGCTATTGTGCGGCCTGCCCCCTGCAAATCCTGTGGGTATGCCACCCAGCTAAGAGACTCTGACCTTGCACTCCCAAAGATCTGCATCACAGGGCACAACGCCCCCTCCAGAACCAGTGGAGATGCCATCCACTCACCCTATCCTCCCCAGGATCAGAAGCACAGAGCACGATGCCTCCTCCAGAACCAGTGGAGAAGCCATCCACTCACCCCATCCTCCCTAGGATCAGAAGCACAGGGCATGATGCCCCCTCCAGAACCAGTGGAGAAGCCATCCACTCACCCTATCCTTCCCAGGATGAAGCTCACTGGGCACAATGCCCCCTCCAGAACCAGTGGAGATGCCATCCACTCACTCCATCCTCCCGAGGAGCAGAAGACAGGGCACGGTGCCCCCTCCAGAACCAGTGGGCAAGTCACCCACTTGAGAGACTGTGGCCTTGCACTCCCCAGGACAAGGCAATGGGCATGTTGCCCCCTCAAAAGTCAATGGGCAAGTCACCCACTTGAGAGACTGTGGCCTTGCACTCCCCAGAACCAAGCACTGGGCATGTTGCCCCCTCCAGGACCAGTGGCATTGTTCCATCTTCCGGCTGAGGTACCCCCCCAGTTCCCCATCCCCCTGAGGTGCCTGCCTATTTTCAAGCTGATGCCCCTGTAGTGTTCTCTCCGTTTTGTTGCAGTAGTGAAGTGGGCCCTTGGACTTTGTAATGTGGTCCTGGGGCCCACGAACATTGAGAACTGGGCAGTGTCCCTTGATTTGCAAATATTTATATACTTTTTTATTTGAATGCACGTATTGCTACTAATTTATCTTATTACACTCTATTTACTCTATTGTAGTTGTCCTTGCATTATTCCTGAGGGGTACGGGGTCACTATGTTATGTTGCTGCATCTGCTTGTGTCTTTGTTGTTGGGGGTGTTGCATGTGTGAGTCACTCTTTTTTCCTTCCTCCCTCCCTCCCCTGTGTGCTAGACGGCTGTACTCTCCGTGGTCGTCTTCGCCGTCGTTAGTGTTTGTAGTGGAGCAGCACGTAAAAGAACATGGGGAAGACATGCAGCTCGTGCTCCATGGCGGCGTGGTTGTTCCCTGAGTCTCCACAGGTGAGTCCTTTGATTTCTGTGCAGTGTTTCCACCAAGCTTTTAATGTCGTTGGCACCGCCCTGGAAAAGGTAGAGGATTGGCCTCTCATAATACGGTGGGCAGAACATTGTCTTCTGCCTGGCTGTAGGCGGCTACCGCCGTGGTGCCTGTTGATTCCGCCCCGGTGGTCGGTGTGTTAAAGTGGCTGTCTGTCCGAGCTGTATCCGCAATGGTCATCCTTTGGCGATAGTTACCGCCACTTTATCACCGACAGCCAAGGTTGTGATGAGGGCCAACGTTTCCTAAATTTACTTGTGGTAAGGTTCATCCATTCAGACCTTCTGAGTGTGATGGTCTCATGATACAGAATGTCCCAGATAGGACATTCTCCAGCAATAAAACATTGAGTGTGGAGGCTAGAAATCTACTACCTCAGGTAAGAAGTGTGAGAGGAAGGGGTATAAGCTGAAGCCAGCTTATTACTTTATTTCAAAAGAACTTCATGCATTTTGCATTTCACAAAGACTGATCAGTTTTTAGGAAATACACAATGTTGTGAGTCAGACCTCTTTACACTGTTAATTTAAATTCCATGTAATTGGTAGACTTTAAAGTTGGATTGTGAAAAGTTGATTGAGCCTGCTTTAATATGAACCCTAGAGCAATTCACATATTTCTTTACATAGTATCCCACATGTGCACCCTGAGTATTGAAACCAGAATATCGATGGCAGAGAATATAGATGAAAGAATGTTGAATCCAAGTTAAGTAAAGGTTTTCTATACCTTACTCAACCTATACATACCAATAATAAAAAAGCACCAAAGAGCATCATGTGCTTTTAAACCTTGCATTCCACAGCTTATTCCCTGCAAGCGTTTGAGAAAGAATGACACAAGGCTAATGGGATCCTCTTGTTATTTAAATAATAATCATAATAATAATGATAATAATAATAAGCTTTATTTCGGCTTGAAGCCATAAAAGCAGCATTCATACAAAAGTAGCTACAAAAAATACATGTTATGTTTAAGAATATATTTACCACACATAAAATCATAAATTAATAAACTACAATCATGAAAGTCTCCAAGGGAAGGAGGAAGAAATGCCCATTAGGGATGGTTACTAACAAATCATTTCATATTTTTTAGTTCTTGGCGACAATGACAATTCAACCACAGGCAGGAGCCTTCTAATAAGAACCCTCCTTAGTAATAATACTCATACTATAAATCTAAGGACTACCTTATTTATGAAATAGATAGAACTTGGACGCTGTTCCAACCGCATTTCTGCCAGTAACCGTAGTACAGAGGTTGTAATCTGCAAGTTGGAAGGGCTCTTTTGCTTTCATAATCCAAGCACATCACAGGTACCTGGCAACTGCAAATACTACCTTTTCACTAGTGTTACTTGCTAACATGCAAAGTAACTCCCTGTAGTTCCTGATCCCGTGGAGCCGACATAGAGGGATAATCCATTTCCTCCTAGGCTTTAAATACCTTAGACAGGAGAAGAGTATATGGGCCAAAGACTCAACTTCCATTGGACAGTAGGGACAGGAACTATTCGTACAGCTACCTTTTTTCCATCTAGAGGTAACAGAGTTCAGTGGCAGGATTCATAATCTAAATGTAAGGAACAAAATATTTGCCTGAGCTGGGTATATGTTGTCCACATAATCTTCAAACTTTGGTAGGCATTTATGTAGGAGGAATCGCTCTGTTCTGCTACCCAATGACTGTGCTCGCCATGTCTGTATTAATACCACCTCTCAATAAAGCTGTTTGACACGCAATGCCATATCTCTTGTTGTACTCTGCAGGCATCTCCATAGATCCTCCATTTTAATCCAATAGCAGAGGTCCTTAATATAATTGAGCCATAGAATAGATGTCACTTTGTCTAAGGATAATAACTCTAGCATGGCTGTCCTATATGGCCCCAAGTGCTCAGAGGACCACAGACGCACCCAGTACAGTAGTTATTTAAATAGCAATTGAAAAGGAAGACTAAGATCATATTTTCGCTACCATCCAGGCTGAGGACTGGTGAGACTGGAGATACCACTGTGATTTTCTGCACATTTGCAACATAATTAAGCAGGAAAGGTGCATTATGATATGAGCAAGCTTGGTTTTCATACGAAAAGGTGAAACACCCTTACTGTGAATGATTACTCTTTGGAAGCACCTGGACTTAAACAATATATAGTCAATTTTAAGAGGTGATGATAATTAAAATGAATATGTGACAGAACAACTAGGTCCTAAACAACCATAGCCTAAACCACTACTGCTAAACAACTAAAAAGTCTCTACAACTAAGTACTGAACAACTACTGTCTAAACAACAATTGTGCCTGAATAACAATTGCCTGAACAACTAATATATATATATATTCTAAACAACTAATAAACCATAAAAAAACAAAAAGAAAACCTTACCTTAAAATTAGTTGTTCAGGCAATTGTAATTCAGGCACAATTGTTGTTTAGACAGTAGTTGTTCAGTACTTAGTTGTAGAGACTTTTTAGTTGTTTAGCAGTAGTGGTTCAGGCAAGTAGTGGTTTAGACCTAGTTGTTCAGGATGTTTCCCAAATAAAATATCATCTACGTAAGACCCAAGCAACCATATTAAGGCTTATATTTACTAAAGCCTGTCAGCAGCATAAGTTATGGTGTTCGCTATACATTGCATAACAGCTGGATTTCAGGAGTTTTTTCCAGGTGCATACTAATGCTGCACTGTTACAGCCTTGAGCTCATTCATATGACTTTAGTGTGTTTCTTGTGTTTAATAATCACTGTTTCTAAATCCCTGTGACGATGAGTTGCTTAATAATGGGGTACGGATACTTATTGTATTTATTTGACTGAGGAGCAAGTGGGCAAATGTCTTTGGTGCTGAAATACAAGTGTTGTTCTTCCTCTGAAAACCAGTTGATGGTGGGGTTAATCAATCAGCTTGTTTGCACGTTTGATTTCAAACAGTTTCTCTGATGCATGTAATTTCTGATCTAAATAAAATAATTCGGGTAAGGAAAATACCCTTTTCAGATTTCTGCCTCTGAGGGAGTTATATCTTTTGTTTCTGTATTGTGACAGGCTCCTTTCTGGATGTCATACACTTTAAGGGGCATTTTTACAGGAAGCTAGCACTGCCGTTGCGCCATTTCTTTTGGGCACAACGTTGACGCTAACTCAGCGTCATATGTACAACTTTTAGTTTCACAACTATTCCTACACGTGCATAATATTATCGGAGAGCCACTTCACCCTGCGCCAGCTACTGACAGTAGTATGCAGGGTAGGCATTCCCTCCTAAAAAATTACACTAACCCGCTTGCATCAGATTCACAAGCCTCTCGAAAAAAAGACACAGTAAGGAAAAATGACGCTAGCTCTCACTAGCGTAACAATTGTAATGCCTGGTCTGACCAGGTGTTCAAATGAGGCACAGGTACAGGAATATAAAGAGAAAACACATAAGGCACTCTGGCAACCTGCAGTACAACATCGAACTGCTTCTGCTCCAGGTAGGCACACGGAGACAATAATAACAACGACACCAAGTACCACAAGCACCACCCACCATCACCACAACAGCAACCACAAAGGCAGTGTGGGAGAAGACAGCAAATCCATCGCCAAAGGATGCTCATCCTTGGCCTCAGAGAAGAAGAGGTCAGCCATATTGCACCCACAATCATGGCAAGAGTTTACAGGACAGGACGACAAATACACCACCCTTGACAAAGTTCCTGGCTTTGCTGCACATGCTGACCTCTGGCTCCTTTCACACGACTGCAGCACGAATGGGCAGAATATCACAGCCATCCTTCTCTGCCTTCCTGTCACCTGTACTGAACGCCATCATCCACCCCACTCCTCGCCATATCCTCTTCCCCAACACCCAGCAGCTGCAGCAGGAGAAAAACAAGGATTTTATGCAGTTGCTGGGTTTCCACATGTGATGGGTGCCATGGATTGCTCACATGTGCAGCTCGTCCCTCCAGCTGCAACAGAACATATTTTTTGGAAGAGGAAGCACACACACTCCATCCACGTGCAGGCCTTTATCAATGTGCTGACAAAATATCCTGACAGCGTGCATGATGCTTCTAAATTCCGGCAGTCCATTATCAACCAAGACTTCCAGGATGGGCAATATGGCAATGTCGTACTCGTAGGTAAGCAAGCAGAAACTACATAGCACATACAACAAATAAGACATATGGGGCAACCAATACACACACCACACTCCACACACATGGATAGTGACTCTGAGATGACTGCTGATCAACACATATGCAACATGCATCACTCCACACATCCAATGCACATCACCCTCACATAGGGCCCTATGTAAAAGCCCCTAGCAGCACTGGAGCATCACTATTACTGAGGCTCCGGTGGTGCAATGCCCGTTCTGCATTTACAAGGTGGTGTGAAGGCACTTTTTGTGACTTAACGCAGCCTTGTAAATGCGGCGCATTCACATACATCACTTACTGTGGAAGGGGCGTGCAAAGGGCGTTGCTGGGGGCATGCCACCACAACGCACATTGCATTTTGGCACAGCCCCACATTTATGGGAAACTGTAAACCTGAGGCAGCATCAAAAAATAACACCACCCTAAGGGTGACATTACAATGATGCAACTAAGAGATTGTCTTGGCTTTTCCTATATGTACTGCATTCTGCAGCACACATAATAAGAGTAAATCACGATCATTGATTGGTTATGTGCAGGAAGGGACCCTTTCCTGCATATAACCAATCATTCCTGCAACACAGGCATCTGTGCGCCATGGTGCAAAGGTGCTTATGTTGGAGCTCGGCTGCTGGCTCAGTGCCAGCGTAGGGGGAGAGGGCAGAAATGCACTGTATCTAGTAGATGTGGCACATTGCTGGTATTTCTCGGTGGTGCAGGGCAGCGCACCAAGACAATTCTTGCGCTGTCCTGCGCCAGAGGTGCTTGTAAATTATCCTCATACATAGCAATATCTCTTAAGCTACTATGCCTCACTTTGTAGCCTGTCTTCACATACACATGCATGCCAGCCAGGAAATATGGATAACAGCTGTGTCTAAGGGAGGTGTACTATGTCCATGGGGGGGTGGCACATGCAACACACAGGGAACAACATACATGTCATGGCACACACTACACAAACTAGGTGAAAACTCACACAACATGGCTCATTCGCCAGTCACATATTACTGGACAAATGTACAATAACCTTCAACAGCAAACACATCCCACATGGGTGAACTCTCATGCTACACAAATCACACAATCACCATGCACTTGAGGCTGTACCCCTGACTGAAGGTGCACCACCACACACAACTGCACTCATGCATGCAAACAGGAACCCACTCAAAGCCGGATGTAAGTCTGAATCTCTACTTCATAGACAGATTCTGTGCAGGGCTAGTTGGAAAGAAACACAAGGTCAAGTCTGACACTGTCTCTCCTCTTGCATGCCGGCGGACCAAGTATATGGCATCCAACCTTGGGTCATGACACCATATGAAAACCGACAGAACGACTCAGAGAAGGCTTACAATCAGGCACATATCCAGACCCAGAATGTTGTTGGGAAGGTATTCGGCATACTGAAATCCCATTTCAGATGCCTTGATTTATCATGGGGAAGACTCCTTTATTCATCGCCCCTTGTTTGCAATATTATCTTGATGTGTGCCGTTTTGCACATTTGTGTATCGTGTGCAGACTAATGTCTGGACTAATGTGTGGACTAATGTCCACTGGGACAAGCAGATGGAGGACCCCATGGAGAAGGGTGAGAACAATGATGACCCATCTCAGGATGGCAAACACAAAATACTGCTGCTGGGGCACGCAGATATGCACATATTGTGCGGAACGTCTTTGCATGAACATTGTAACTAATATTTCACATTGCAAAAATTTCTAAATGAATCACTTAATCACACATTTGTCTTGGAGTACCTGTCACATTCAAATACAACAGCAACTCAGCCACATCTAGAAATGAAAGACTAGGCCACAACAGTAGGAAATCAAGTAGGAACATACTCAGGAAGACTAAACAACTAAACACAAAGGACTGATAAAGGAATGTGCGGATATAATGTATGCCTTGCCAGTTTAACATGTATTTTACATAGCAACATATATATCACACAAGTCTGTCTGGTTGAAATTTGACAGCAGCCAAATTAGAACTCCATGTGATAAAAGTTCTCCATATGTCAGGCCTTGGTAGGATAAGAGTAGTCAGTACCTACAACAGTAGGTCAGTGTCAGCTATGTGGTAGTGCAATGTCTTCATGTCACAATCACAGGTGACAACTCATAACGTACCCCTCAGTGGCACTCACATGTATGACAAATAGTGTGTGACAGACAGAGGACACTGCACCAGCATGTCTAGACCTGTCTTACTCAAATCAGTAGTCATCTCGCATATATGTCAAACAACATCATAGCATGTTTCATTCCCTTGGCAAACTCCATGTGTCAATCTGGACACAGACATATTTCCACATGCATGTTGTACTCATAGCTGTCAGGACTATTCATACAATCCACCCACACTCATTGTGCATCTGATAAAGGATGTCGGCTGCAGCTGTGTGTGAGTACCCGTGTAAAAAACACACAAATTGAAGTGCAGCTGAGACACTCCTGTACTGAACTGGCACAGACACTTTGTGGAGGTGACTCACAGACTACAGAAGTACTTCAGCTGAAGTCTGGAGATGTGTGGGTGTCAGTCACTAACCCTGCATACAATGGATATGCTACAGCAAATTTCCTTGCCCTTTAGAAGAATCAATGTCCATTGGCAAATATCACATGGACAAAATACTGTGACATGCATGAAGGACTGGACAGTGAGGATGAGGAAGATGAGGAGCAAGTACAAATTGTCCAAACAGTGCCAGCAACCTAGCACTTGAGGCCTGCAGTACACAATCTGGCTTCAACATGTGGGAATGACTACACAATCTTAAAAAATCACTCCCCAAAACAACATTGTAGATATGTAAGACCACACACATGAGGATGCACATTGTGTAGGCTACTTAACATCCAAGTCACACTGTCAGCAAATCCACCTGTGAGCTTGCCCAGCACAAGCAAGTTTGAGTGATGCATGTGTGAACTGACACTATGGCCCTCATTATTAACCTGACGGTGAGTGATAAAGGGGAGGTAATACCGCCAGCAGGCTGGCGGTAACTAGCACCAAATTATAACCATGACGGTGATAACTCCAATAGACAGCCATTGTACCACACCATCCGCCGGGGCAGAAACAACACTCACCACGGCGGTAGCCGCCAACAGCCAGGTGGAAGACAAAGTACCGCCCACCATATTATGACACAGTAAACTGCCACCTTTTCTGGGGCGGTACCAATGCCATCAAAAGTCTGGCGGAAACACATCACTGAAGAGAACTGACTCACCATCGGAGACACAGGGAAGAAGAACGCCGCCATGGAACCCGAATTGCAAGTTTTCCCGATGACCTTCTACATTATGCTCCACCTGGAACACCAACACTGACAAAGTCGATGACGGTGAGTACAGCCGCCTAGCACACAAGGGAGGGAGGGAGGGTGGGAGGAAAACGAGAGTGACACACACACACACACACAACACACACCCGACACACACACAATACACACGTCATGCTGCACATGAAAAATAATTTGCACCCGATACACGGCAGAATAATGCAAGAACAACAGGAATGTACGAAAGTGAATGTATTAATATCAACAGCAAATACATTATTGAATTGTCCATGAAACAGATATGTACACATGTACACAAAGGGACACTGCCCAGTCCAATGTTCAAAGGGCCCAGATGGCCACAGGGCACAGTCTAAGGCCCAACTCGAATCCTGACTTCATCCAGATAGAACTCTACATCAGTTTGGAAGTGGGCAGGCACCTCAGGGGGAGGGAGGGTACCTCGGCCAGATTCGTGAACAAGCCCACTGGTTCTGGAGGGGGCTACATGT
The DNA here is from genome assembly GCF_031143425.1 of Pleurodeles waltl. Classification (NCBI taxonomy): domain Eukaryota; kingdom Metazoa; phylum Chordata; class Amphibia; order Caudata; family Salamandridae; genus Pleurodeles; species Pleurodeles waltl. The sequence continues at coordinate 360,534,535 of NC_090446.1, forward strand.
CCATTGCTCTGTCCTGGGGAGTGCAAGACCACAGTCTCTCAGGTGGGTGACTTGCCCACTGGTTCTAGGTGGATCCACATGCCCATTGCTCTGTCCTGTGGAGTGCAAGGCCACAGTCTCTCAGGTGGGTGACTTGCCCACTGATTCTGAATGGGGCTACATGCCCATTGCTCTGTCCTGGGGAGTGCAAGGCCACAGTCTCTCAGGTGTATGACTTGCCCACTGGTTCTGGATGGGGCCCCACGTACAACAGCCCCTGGAGAATTTGCTGGTGGTGATGGCTACAGTGTGGTGGCAGATGGAGGTGCCTCCTGGGCAGCCTCTGGAGGTGGTGATGGCTGTACTTCTTCAACTAGCGGTGGGGAGCCCGTGACCGCTGGTGGTGGTGGAGTGGAGGGCTTCGTGCCTTCCATGACAGGGGGCGTGGATTCCTTACCCTTCCTGGCAGGGGTTCATGGCTTCTTCCCCTTCTTGGATGGAGGTGCAGCCTACTTTCCCTTCTTGCCTGGAGGTGCAAGCTCCTTCCCTTTTGTGGAAGGAGGTGAAGGCTCCATCCCCTTCTTAGATGGAGGTGCAGGCTCCTTCCCTTTCTTGGATGGAGGTGCAGGCTCCTTCCCTTTCTTGGATGGAGGTGCAGGCTCCTTTCCCTTCTTGCCTGGAAGTGCAGGCTCCTTCCCCTTCTTGCCTGGAGGAGCGGTATCCTTCCCACACGAGTAGGTGGTGCCACCACTGTCCCCGTGGACTGTTTGGCTGAGGTGCTGGGTTCGGTCTTTGGGACCCTGTTCTGATGGGCGGGGGAGGGGGCGGGAAGAGGTCTAGTTGGGCAAGGAAATGGATGGTGGGGCAGGAGGAGGGATGGGAGTGGAGGTTGAGGGAGTGGTTGTAGGAGGTGTATGTCTGCTGGATTGCTGGATTTGGGTGCAGGTGCATGGACAGTGTGCTGATGTGAGGTGGATGGCTGTTGGGTGTATGAGTGCTTGAGTTTGTGGCCTCTAGGAGCAAGGTGGGAGAAGACAGAGAGGAGGCATGCATGGATGTTGTGGAGGTGTCTGCTAGTGAGGTGTGTGTGCTGTTTGGTGTGGTGATGCTGGTGGTGGATGTTGATGTAGTGCATGCAGGTGTGAGTGTGGACGTGACTGGGAGGGAGGTGGAGGAGGAGGAGGAGGTGGAGACAATGGAGGCAGTGGATGTTGTCGTGTCTGCAACTGTATGGTGTTTGAATGAGTGCTTATAGAATGAAGTGTAGTGCCTGTGTTTGCCTGTGCCACTCTTGGGTGTTGTCTTGTTTGCATGCTCGTTTGTATGTGTGCCTGGGATGGGTTGGGGTTGAGGAGAATGGGACTGGGAAGTGGTAGTTGGAGGGGGGACAGTCGAAACAGGGACAATGGCTGCCATCAGAGAGGAGGCCAGAGCCTGAATCGATCTCTGTAGATCCGCCAATCCACTGTGAATGCCCTCCAGGAATGCACTGCATTGCTGTATCTGGGATGCCCGCCCCTGGATGGCATTCACAATGGTTGATTGCCCTACATACATGGATCTCAGGAGGTCAATAGCCTCCTCACTCAAGGCAGCAGGGATCACTGGGGCAGGGCCTGAGGTGCCTGGGAGGAAGGAGATGCCCACCCTTCATGGTGAGCAGGCACTGACAACTCACTGATGGGCTACTGGGAGGGCGGTACTGGTACGGGGGTGGTGGCTGTACCTGCAGCTGGGGTGGTCACATAGGTGTCCACCACCACCAGGGAGCTTCCATCGGAGGAGGTATCTGAGTCTGTGTTGTCGCCTCCTGTCTCCGCCATCGTGCTCCCCTCACCCTCCGTCCCACTGGTTCCCTCGGCGTCGGTGGACTCTGCCTCCTGGGTTCTGTGGGATGCAGCGCCCTCTGTCGCCAGTACTCCTGCTTCTCTCTCATATGATGCTAATGCACAGAAGGATAGGATGACAGAACAAAAAAGGGGGGGAGACAGACAAAGGAAACACAGGGTCAATGACTGCACCAACACCACAGTTGGCATACACAGCACCGTGACACACAGGGACATGCTTAAGCACTATGCATTGCACTGCCAGTGATATGGCTAGATGCTAAGGCAAGATGAGGGCCACCCAACGCCAACTGCACCCCTCCTGGGACATGTAGGAAAGTACCATCTTGCCTGGCATGTTACCCCCATTTTTACATGTATGAAAGTTTGTTTTTTGCCTGTCTAACTGGGATCCTGCTAGCCAGGACCCCAGTGCTCATAGTTTGTGGCCTGAATGTGAATACCTGTGTGGTGACTAGCTGTGTCACTGAGGCACTGCTAACCAGAACCTCAGTGCTTATGCTCTCTCTGCCTTTAAATATGTCACTATAGGCTAGTGACCACTTTTACTAATTTTAATTGGCACACTGGAACACCCTTATAATTCCCTAGTATATGGTACCTAGGTACCCAGGGTATTGGGGTTCCAGGAGATCCCGAAGGGCTGCAGCATTTCTTTTGCCACCCAGAGGGAGCTCAGACAAACCTTTACACAGGACTGTCACTGCGGCCTGAGTGAAATAACGCACACATTATTTCACAGCCATTTTCACTGCACTTAAGTAACTTATAAGTCACCTACATGCCTAACCTTGACTTGCAGAAAGTTAGGTGCAAAGTTACTAAGTATGAGGGCACCCTTGCACTAGCAAAGGTGCCCCCTCACCGTTCAGGGCCATTTCCCGGGACTTTGTGAGTGCGGAGACGCCATTACACGCATGGTCAACACCTATATGTAGCTTCACAATGGTAACTCCGAATATGGCCCTGTAAGATGTCTAAGATCATGGAATTGTCCCCCCATGCCAAATATGGCATTGGGGTGCCAATCCCATGCATCCCTGGGGCTCCACTATGGACCCCGGGTACTACCAAACCAGCTCTCTGGGGTTTTCTCTGAAGCTACCTCTGCTGCCAACCCACAGACAGGGTTCTGCCCTCCTGGGGTCTGATCAACCCAGTCCCAGGAAGGCAGAACAAATAATTTCCTCCGAGAGAGGGTGTTCCACCCTCTCCCTTTGGAAATAGGTGTTAAAGGCTGGGGAGGGGTAGCCTTTCCCAGCCTCTGGAAATGCTTTGAAGGGCACAGATGGTGCCCTCCATGCATAAGCCAGTCTACACCGGTTCAGAGAACCTCCAGTCCCTGCTCTGGCGCGAAACTGGAAAAAGGAAAGGGGAGTGACCACCCCCCTGTCCATCACCACCCCAGGGGTGGTGCCCAGAGCTCCTCCAGTGTGTCCCAGACCTCTGCCATCTTGAATCCAGAGGTGTAATGCCACTCTGGGGGCCTCTGAGTGGCCAGTGCCAGCAGGTGACGTCAACGACCCCTCCTGATAGGTGCTTATCTGACTAGGTGGCCAATCCTCCTCTGAGAGATAATTAGGGTCTCTCCTCCTCTGAGAGATAATTAGGGTCTCTCCAGTGGGCTTTTCCTCAGATTAGGACTTGCAAGACTTTACCAGAGTTCCTCTGCACCTCTTTCCTCGACTTCTGCCAAGGATCGACCGCTGACTGCTCCAGGACACCTTCAAAACTGCAACAAAGTAGTAAGAAGGCTACCATCAACATTGTAGCGCATAATCCTGCCTGCTTTCTCAACTGTTTCCTGGTGGTGCATGCTTTGGGGGCTGCCTGCCTTCATCCTGCACTGGAAGCCATGAAGAAATCTCCCGTGGGTTGACGGAATCTTCCCCCTGCTCCAGCAGGCACCAATCATCAGCTGCACTGGTACTCTGGGACCCCTCTCATCCTGATGAGAATGGCCCCTGGAACACAGGTGGTAGACCCAAGTGACCCTGACTGTCCATTGGTCCAACTGTCCACATTTGGAGGAGGTAAGTCCTTGCCTCCCTTCTCCAGACAGTAATCCTGTGCTGCATGTGAACTGCAGCTGCTAGGGCTTCTGTGTACATTTCCAATAAATTCTTTGTGCACAGCAAAGCCCAAGTCCCCAGCACTCTGTCCTTCAATGCTCAGCTCCCTGAGTTGATCTCTGGCACAGTGGGACCCTCTTTTGCAGTGTTGAGATGACCACCATGTTCATGCTTCTTGAACACATGTTCAAGTACTTCTGTGGGTGCTACCTTCTTGTGCATGGGCTCTCTATATTGCTGAGGGCCCCCTCTGTCTCCTCTCACAGGTGGCAACATCCTGGTCCTTACTGGGCCCAGGCAGTACCCTTTTTCTTCAATTGCAACTCTTGCAGCTAGCAAGGCTTGTTTATGGTCTTTTGCCAAAGAAACAACTCTGCATCCTCCAGCACTCCGTGGAACATCTTCTGCATGAAGGAAAAGTTCCTAGCATCTTTCGTTGTTGCAGAATCTTTGGCTTCTTCCATCCAGAGGCAGCCATTTTGCACCTTCATCCGGGGTTTAGTGGGATCCTGCCTCTCCTGGACACTTTCACGAGTTTTGGACTTGGTCCCCTTCCTTTGCAGGTCCTCATGTCCAGGAATCCATTTTCAGTGCTTTGCAGTCTGTTGTGGTCTTTGCAAAAACCTCTATCACGAGTTTAGTGTGTTTCTGGATAAATAGTAGTACTTTACTCCTACTTTCCAGGGTCTTGGGGTGACACCCTTAATGTATTTTTACACTCCCAATGGCCCTCTACACACTACACTAGCAGAGGGGTCCATTCATGGTTCGCATTCCACTTTCTTACTGTTTTACTTACCTGATTTTGGTTTGTGTGTATATTTTGTGTATTTTACTTACCTCCTAAGGGAGTATATCCTCGGAGATATTTTTTGCACATTGTCACTGTAGGAAAGTACCATCTTGCCTGGCATGTTACCCCCATTTTTCACTGTATATATGTTGTTTTAGTTGTATGTGTCACTGGGACCCTGCCAGCCAGGGCCCCAGTGCTCATAAGTGTGCCTGAATGTGTTACCTGTGTTATGACTAACTGTCTCACTGAGGCTCTGCTAACCAGAACCTCAGTGGTTATGATCTCTCATTTCTTTCAAATTGTCACTAACAGGCTAGTGACCAATTTTACCAATTTACATTGGCTTACTGGAACACCCTTATAATTCCCTAGTATATGGTACTGAGGTACCCAGGGTATTGGGGTTCCAGGAGATCCCTATGGGCTGCAGCATTTCTTTTGCCACCCATAGGGAGCTCTGACAATTCTTACACAGGCCTGCCACTGCAGCCTGAGTGAAATAACGTCCACCTTCTTTCACAGCCATTTTACACTGCACTTAAGTAACTTATAAGTCACCTATATGTCTAACCTTTACCTGGTAAAGGTTAGGTGCAAAGTTACTTAGTGTGAGGGCACCCTGGCACTAGCCAAGGTGCCCCCACATTGTTCAGGGCCAATTCCCCGGACTTTGTGAGTGCGGGGACACCATTACACGCGTGCACTACATATAAGTCACTACCTATATGTAGCTTCACAATGGTAACTCCGAATATGGCCATGTAACATGTCTATGATCATGGAATTGCCCCCTCTATGCCATCCTGGCATAGTTGGCACAATCCCATGATCCCAGTGGTCTGTAGCACAGACCCTGGTACTGCCAAACTGCCTTTCCCGGGGTTTCACTGCAGCTGCTGCCAACCCCTCAGACAGGTTTCTGCCCTCCTGGGGTCCAGCCAGGCTTGGCCCAGGATGGCAGAACAAAGGACGTCCTCTGAGAGAGGGTGTTACACCCTCTCCCTTTGGAAAATGGTGTGAAGGCAGGGGAGGAGTAGCCTCCCCCAGCCTCTGGAAATGCTTTCATGGGCACATATGGTGCCCATTTCTGCATAAGCCAGTCTACACCGGTTCAGGGACCCCTTAGCCCTGCTCTGGCGCGAAACTGGACAAAGGAAAGGGGAGTGACCACTCCCCTGACCTGCACCTCCCCTGGGAGGTGTCCAGAGCTCCTCCAGTGTGCTCCAGACCTCTGCCATCTTGGAAACAGAGGTGCTGCTGGCACACTGGACTGCTCTGAGTGGCCAGTGCCACCAGGTGACGTCAGAGACTCCTTCTGATAGGCTCCTTCAGGTGTTGCTAGCCTATCCTCTCTCCTAGGTAGCCAAACCCTCTTTTCTGGCTATTTAGGGTCTCTGTCTCTGGGGATTCCTTAGATAACGAATGCAAGAGCTCATCCGAGTTCCTCTGCATCTCTCTCTTCACCTTCTGCCAAGGAATCGACTGCTGACCGCGCTGGAAGCCTTCAAAACCGCAACAAAGTAGCAAAGACGACTACTTCAACTCTGTAACGCTGATCCTGCCGCCTTCTCGACTGTTTTCCTGTTGGTGCATGCTGTGGGGGTAGTCTTCCTCCTCTCTGCACTAGAAGCTCCGAAGAAATCTCCTGTGGGTCGACGGAATCGTCCCCCTGCAACCGCAGGCACCAAAGAACTGCATCACCGGTCCCCTGGGTCTCCTCTCAGCACGACGAGCGAGGTCCCTTGAATCCAGCAACTCTGTCCAAGTGACTCCCACAGTCCAGTGACTCTTCAGTCCAAGTTTGGTGGAGGTAAGTCCTTGCCTCCCCACGCCAAACTGCATTGCTGGGAACCGCGACTTTTGCAGCTACTCCGGCCTCCGTGCACTTCCGGCGGAAATCCTTTGTGCACAGCTCAGCCTGAGTCCACGGCACTCTAACCTGCATTGCACAACTTCCTAAGTTGTCCTCCGGCGACGTGGGACTCCTTTGTGCGACTTCGGGTGAGCACCGTTTCACTCATCCTTGTAGTGCCTGTTTTTGGCACTTCTGCGAGTGCTGCCTGCTGCTGAGAGGGCTCCTTGTCTTGCTCGACGCCCCCTCTGTCCCCAGACGTAATTGGCGACATCCTGGTCCCTCCTGGGCCACAGCAGCATCCAAAAACCCTTACCGCATGATTTGCAGCTAGCACGGCTTGTTGGCGGTCTTTCGGCGGGAAAACACTTCTGCACGACTCTCCACGGCGTGAGGGATCCGTCCTCCAAAGGGGAAGTCTCTAGCCCTTGTCGTTCCTGCAGAAACCTCAGCTTCTACTGTCCAGTAGCAGCTTCTTTGCACCCACAGCTGGCATTTCCTGGGCATCTGCCCATCTCCGACTTGCTTGTGACTTTTGGACTTGGTCCCCTTGTTCCACAGGTACCCTCGACTGGAAATCCATTGTTGTTGCATTGCTGGTTTGTGTCTTTCCTGCAGAATTCCCCTATCACGACTTCTATGTCCTTTGGGGAACTTTAGTGCACTTTGCACTCACTTTTCAGGGTCTTGGGGTGGGCTATTTTTCTAACCCTTACTATTTTCTAATAGTCCCAGCGACCCTCTACAAGGTCATATAGGTTTGGGGTCCATACGTGGTTCGCATTCCATTTTTGGAGTATATGGTTTGTGTTGCCCCTATCCCTGTGTGTCCCCATTGCATCCTATTGTAACTATACATTGTTTGCACTGTTTTCTAATACTATTACTGCATATTTTGGTATTGTGTACATATATCTTGTGTATATTTGCTATCCTCATACTGAGGGTACATTCTGAGATACTTTGGCATATTGTCATAAAAAATAAAGTACCTTTATTTTTAGTATATCTGTGTATTGTGTTTTCTTATGATATTGTGCATATGACACTAAGTGGTACTGTAGGAGCTTCACGCGTCTCCTAGTTCAGCCTAAGCTGCTCTGCTAAGCTACCATTATCTATCAGCCTATGCTGCTAGACACCCTATACACTAATAAGGGATAACTGGGCCTGGTGCAAGGTGCAAGTACCCCTTGGTACTCACTACAAGCCAGTCCAGCCTCCTACATTGGTTGTGCAGCGGTGGGATAAGTGCTTTGAGACTACTTACCACTCTTGTCATTGTACTTTTCATAAGAGAAAAATATACAAAACAAGTTCAGTGTATGTACACCTAACCAAAAAGTTTTGCATTTCTTTTCTCACTTCTTTTCTAAAGTGCTGAAAAGTACTTCTAAACTTTCAAAAAGTTCTAAAAAGTTTTAAAAGTTTTTTTTCTGTCTTTCTAAAAGTTCTGAAAAACTTTTTCTCACTTTTTCTGTCACTTAAACTCTTTCTAAAATGTCTGGCACAGGCCAAAATGTTGATCTGTCCAAACTTGCATATGACCACCTTAGCTGGAAAGGAGCAAGGAGTCTCTGTATAGAAAGAGGTTTGAGTGTAGGGAAGAATCCTTCCTTGGAATTATTGCTTAACATGCTTAGAGAACAAGATAAGGCCAAAAGGGCCCCATCTGTTGAAAAAGTAGCTAATGGTTCCCAATCTGATCCAGGGACACCCCTAGGAAAAGATTCAGGAAAGAAACTTCAGAGCCTGCCCATTACTAGACAGTCTAGCATAATTGGTACTGATGTAGAGTCACACCATACAGATAGTGTTGTCTCACATCATAGCAAGAGCATTCATTCTCACCACAGTAGAAGTGATGTTTCTGTTAACCAAGCTGTTAGGGTGCCTTCTGTAAGGAACAGGTCTCCTTCTGTCCATTCTCACCATACTTCTGTTTCAAGGCATGTCCCTCCCACCCACCCTGATGACAGATTGTTAGAAAGGGAGCTCAATAGATTGAGAGTGGAACAAACCAGACTGAAGCTCAAGAAGCAACGGCTGGATTTGGATAGACAGACCTTAGAAGTAGAGAAGGAAAGACAGAAGTTGGGTTTAGAAACCCATGGTGGCAGCAGCAGTATTCCCCATAGTCATCCTGCAAAAGAGCATGATTCCAGGAATCTGCATAAGATAGTTCCCCCTTATAAGGAGGGGGATAACATTAACAAGTGGTTTGCTGCACTTGAGAGGGCCTGTGCTGTACAGGATGTCCCTCAAAGGCAGTGGGCTGCTATCCTATGGCTATCATTTAGTGGAAAAGGTAGGGATAGGCTCCTTACTGTGAAAGAAAGTGAAGCCAATGATTACAAAGTTCTTAAGAATGCACTCCTGGATGGTTATGGCTTAACCACTGAACAATACAGGATAAAGTTCAGGGAGTCTTCACAAGACTGGGTTGATTTCATTGACCATTCAGTGAAGGCCTTGGAGGGGTGGTTACATGGCAGTAAAGTTACTGAGTATGACAGCCTGTATAACTTGATCCTGAGAGAGCATATTCTTAATAATTGTGTGTCTGATTTGTTGCACCAGTACTTGGTGGACTCTGATCTGACCTCTCCCCAAGAATTGGGAAAGAAGGCAGACAAATGGGTCAGAACAAGGGTGAACAGAAAAGTTCATACAGGGGGTGACAAAGAGAACAATAAGAAGAAAGATGGTGAAAAATCTCAAGATAAGCATGGGGATAAGGGTAAAACCAAAGATTCTACTTCTAATCTTAAACACTCTTCTGGGGGTGGGGATAAAACAAATTCTTCATCTTCTTCTCAACCTACCCAAGCTAAAAAGCCTTGGTGCTTTGTGTGTAAAAATAGAGGCCATAGGCCAGGGGATAAGTCCTGTCCAGGTAAACCCCCTGAGCCTACCACCACTAATACATCAAGCTCTAGTGCCCCTAGCAGTAGTGGTACTAGTGGGGGGACTGCTGGCAACAGTCAAGTTAAGGGTGTAGTTGGGTTCACTTATGGGTCCATCATAGAAACTGGGGTAGTCAGTCCCAAGACAGTTTCTGTCACACCTAGTGGCATTGGCCTTGCCACACTGGCTGCTTGTCCCCTTACAATGGATAAGTACAGGCAGACAGTTTCAATAACTGGTGTTGAGGCCTTGGCCTACAGGGACACAGGTGCCAGTATCACTTTGGTGACTGAAAACCTAGTGCACCCTGATCAACACATCATTGGACAACAGTATAAGATTATTGATGTCCATAACTCCACTAAGTTTCTTCCCTTAGCTATAATTCAGTTTAGTTGGGGTGGAGTTACTGGCCCTAAGCAGGTGGTGGTATCACCTAGCTTACCTGTAGACTGTCTCTTAGGTAATGACCTAGAGGACTCAGGTTGGGCTGATATAGAGTTTTATACCCATGCAGCCATGCTGGGCATCCCAGAGGAATTGTTCCCTCTCATTTCTACTGAAATGAAAAAGCAAAGGAGAGAAGGCCTGAAAACTCAGGATCCCTCTCCATCAACAGGTAAAAAGGGTATCACAGTATCCCCTAACCACCCTACCATTCAGGATACCATTCCTGTGGTGGGAGAAACCTCTCCTGGGGTGGCACCTGTTCCAAGGGAATCATCAGCTGGCAAAGCTGGACTCCCTGAGGTAGAAGTACCTCTCTGTGGGATAACTAACATTGGTGAGAAAAAGAGCACCATTTTAATTAACATGGAGCATCCCTCCAACCCTCCCAGAGAAACTTTAGTGCAGAAACCCTGCACTGCCTCACAACACTTAGGACAGCATCCCTGCCCTAGTGTGGAGCTCATAGGACAGCATCCATGCCCTGCTCCAACTCAAGAGAAACAGCATCCCTGTTCTCTCTTCCAGCCATATGGACAAAGTTTTTGCCCAGCAATGGCTTTTCTGAGACAGCATCCCTGCCTGGCATTTCCATCACTACAAATAGGTTCAGTGGACAATTCCCACTGCTCTAAACTAAAACTTACTGATAGAAACTCTGAAAATACATCTTCACATTGTTGCTTAGCTAAAAAACTTCAAACAGGGTGGTTTACATCCCCATAGGCAAGTAACCATATAGTGGATGATAAAGGGAGTAACCAGTCCATTGCAGAGCTACTCTCTACTTATCACCACTTAGACAATAAAGTCTCAACTGGCCAAGGTTAGCCTTATTGTCCTTCGTTTGGGGGGGGGTTGTGTGAGAAAGTAGCCTCTTTCTAGCCTTGTTACCCCCACTTTTGGCCTGTTTGTGAGTGTATGTCAGGTTGTTTTCACTGTCTCACTGGGATCCTGCTAGCCAGGGCCCAGTGCTCATAGTGAAAACCCTATGTTTTCAGTATGTTTGTTATGTGTCACTGGGACCCTGCTAGTCAGGACCCCAGTGCTCATAAGGTTGTGGCCTATATGTATGTGTTCCCTGTGTGGTGCCTAACTGTCTCACTGAGGCTCTGCTAACCAGAACCTCAGTGGTTATGCTCTCTCATTTCTTTCAAATTGTCACTAACAGGCTAGTGACCAATTTCACCAATTTACATTGGCTTACTGGAACACCCTTATAATTCCCTAGTATATGGTACTGAGGTACCCAGGGTATTGGGGTTCCAGGAGATCCCTACGGGCTGCAGCATTTCTTTTGCCACCCATAGGGAGCTCTGACAATTCTTACACAGGCCTGCCACTGCAGCCTGAGTGAAATAACGTCCACCTTCTTTCACAGCCATTTTACACTCCACTTAAGTAACTTATAAGTCACCTATATGTCTAACCTTTACCTGGTAAAGGTTAGGTGCAAAGTTACTTAGTGTGAGGGCACCCTGGCACTAGCCAAGGTGCCCCCACATTGTTCAGGGCCAATTCCCCGGACTTTGTGAGTGCGGGGACACCATTACACGTGTGCACTACATATAGGTCACTCCCTATATGTAGCTTCACAATGGTAACTCCGAATAAGGCCATGTAACATGTCTATGATCATGGAATTGCCCCCTCTATACCATCCTGGCATAGTTGGCACAATCCCATGATCCCAGTGGTCTGTAGCACAGACCCTGGTACTGCCAAACTGCCCTTCCTGGGGTTTCACTGCAGCTGCTGCTGCTGCCAACCCCTCAGACAGGTTTCTGCCCTCCTGGGGTCCAGCCAGGCTTGGCCCAGGATGGCAGAACAAAGGACTTCCTCTGAGAGAGGGTGTTACACCCTCTCCCTTTGGAAAATGGTGTGAAGGCAGGGGAGGAGTAGCCTCCCCCAGCCTCTGGAAATGCTTTCATGGGCACACATGGTGCCCATTTCTGCATAAGCCAGTCTACACCGGTTCAGGGACCCCTTAGCCCTGCTCTGGCGCGAAACTGGACAAAGGAAAGGGGAGTGACCACTCCCCTGACCTGCACCTCCCCTGGGAGGTGTCCAGAGCTCCTCCAGTGTGCTCCAGACCTCTGCCATCTTGGAAACAGAGGTGCTGCTGGCACACTGGACTGCTCTGAGTGGCCAGTGCCACCAGGTGACGTCAGGGACTCCTTCTGATAGGCTCCTTCAGGTGTTGCTAGCCTATCCTCCCTCCTAGGTAGCCAAACCCTCTTTTCTGGCTATTTAGGGTCTCTGTCTCTGGGGATTCCTTAGATAACGAATGCAAGAGCTCATCCGAGTTCCTCTGCATCTCTCTCTTCACCTTCTGCCAAGGAATCGACTGCTGACCGCGCTGGAAGCCTGCAAAACTGCAACAAAGTAGCAAAAACGACTACTGCAACTCTGTAACACTGATCCTGCCGCCTTCTCGACTGTTTTCCTGGTGGTGCATGCTGTGGGGGTAGTCTGCCTCCTCTCTGCACTAGAAGCTCCAAAGAAATCTCCAGTGGGTCGACGGAATCGTCCCCCTGCAACCACAGGCACCAAAGAACTGCATCACCGGTCCCCTGGGTCTCCTCTCAGCACGACGAGCGAGGTCCCTTGAATCCAGCAACTCTGTCCAAGTGAGTCCCACAGTCCAGTGACTCTTCAGTCCAAGTTTGGTGGAGGTAAGTCCTTGCCTCCCCACGCCAGACTGCATTGCTGGGAACCGCGACTTTTGCAGCTACTCCGGCCTCCGTGCACTTCCGGCGGAAATCCTTTGTGCACAGCTCAGCCTGGGTCCACGGCACTATAACCTGCATTGCACGACTTCCTAAGTTGTCCTCCGGTGACGTGGGACTCCTTTGTGCGACTTCGGGTGAGCACCGTTTCACGCATCCTCGTAGTGCCTGTTTCTGGCACTTCTGCGGGTGCTGCCTGCTGCTGAGAGGGCTCCTTGTCTTGCTCGATGCCCCCTCTGTCCCCAGACGCAATTGGCGACATCCTGGTCCCTCCTGGGCTACAGCAGCATCCAAAAACCCTTACCGCACGATTTGCAGCTAGCAAGGCTTGTTGGCGGTCTTTCGGCGGGAAAACACTTCTGCACGACTCTCCACGGCGTGAGGGATCCGTCCTCCAAAGGGGAAGTCTCTAGCCCTTGTCGTTCTTGCAGAAACCTCAGCTTCTACTGTCCAGTAGCAGCTTCTTTGCACCCACAGCTGGCATTTCCTGGGCATCTGCCCATCTCCGACTTGCTTGTGACTTTTGGACTTGGTCCCCTTGTTCCACAGGTACCCTCGACTGGAAATCCATTGTTGTTGCATTGCTGGTTTGAGTCTTTCCTGCAAAATTCCCCTATCACGACTTCTATGTCCTTTGGGGAACTTTAGTGCACTTTGCACTCACTTTTCAGGGTCTTGGGGTGGGCTATTTTTCTAACCCTTACTATTTTCTAATAGTCCCAGCGACCCTCTACAAGGTCACATAGGTTTGGGGTCCATACGTGGTTCGCATTCCACTTTTGGAGTATATGGTTTGTGTTGCCCCTATCCCTATGTGTCCCCATTGCATCCTATTGTAACTATACATTGTTTGCACTGTTTCCTAATACTATTACTGCATATTTTGGTATTGTGTACATATATCTTGTGTATATTTGCTATCCTCATACTGAGGGTACATTCTGAGATACTTTGGCATATTGTCATAAAAAATAAAGTACCTTTATTTTTAGTATATCTGTGTATTGTGTTTTCTTATGATATTGTGCATATGACACTAGTGGTACTGTAGGAGCTTCACTCGTCTCCTAGTTCAGCCTAAGCTGCTCTGCTAAGCTACCATTATCTATCAGCCTATGCTGCTAGACACCCTATTCACTAATAAGGGATAACTGGGCCTGGTGCAAGGTGTAAGTACCCCTTGGTACTCACTACAAGCCAGTCCAGCCTCCTACAGAGGCCATTACCAATTCACAGTAATGCCTTTTGGATTGAAAAATGCACCTGCCACTTTTCAGAGGTTGGTGAACACAGTCCTGCAAGGGCTGGAAGCTTTTAGTGCAGCATATCTGGACGATATAGCTGTCTTTAGCTCCAGTTGGGATGATCACCTGGTCCACCTATGGAAAGTTTTAGAGGCCCTGCAAAAGGCAGGCCTCACTATCAAGGCTTCAAAGTGCCAGATAGGGCAGGGGAAGGTGGTTTATCTGGGACACCTTGTTGGTGGGGAAAAGATTGCACCACTTCAGGGGAAAATCCAAACTATTATAGATTGGGTTCCCCCTACTATTCAGACTCAGGTGAGAGCCTTCCTAGGCCTCACTGGGTATTACAGGAGGTTCATTAAGAACTATGGCTCCATTGCAGCCCCTCTTAATGACCTCACATCCAAGAAAATGCCTAAAAAGGTATTATGGACAGCAAACTGTCAGAAAGCTTTTGAGGAGCTGAAGCAGGCCATGTGCTCTGCACCTGTCCTGAAAAGCCCTTGTTACTCTTAAAAAATTCTATGTCCAAACTGATGCATCTGAATTAGGAGTAGGGGCAGTCCTATCACAACTTAATTCTGAGGGCCAGGATCAACCTGTTGCTTTTATTAGTAGGAGGTTGACCCCTAGAGAAAAGCGTTGGTCTGCCATAGAGAGGGGGGCCTTTGCTGTGGTCTGGGCACTGAAGAAGTTGAGGCCATGCCTGTTTGGCACTCACTTCATTGTTCAGACAGACCACAAACCTCTACTTTGGCTAAAACAAATGAAAGGTGAAAATCCTAAATTATTGAGGTGATCCATATCCCTACAGGGAATGGACTATACAGTGGAACATAGACCTGGGAGTAGCCACTCCAATGCATATGGACTCTCCAGATATTTCCACTTAGACAATGAAGACTCATCAGGTCATGGCTAGTCTTATTGTCCTTCGTTTGGGGGGGGGGGGGGGGGGAGGGGGGGTTGTTTAGGAAAGTACCATCTTGCCTGGCATGTTACAACCATTTTTCACTGTATATATGTTGTTTTAGTTGTATGTGTCACTGGGACCCTGCCAGCCAGGGCCCCAGTGCTCATAAGTGTGCCTGAATGTGTTACCTGTGTTATGACTAACTGTCTCACTGAGGCTCTGCTAACCAGAACCTCAGTGGTTATGCTCTCTCATTTCTTTCAAATTGTCACTAACAGGCTAGTGACCAATTTTACCAATTTACATTGGCTTACTGGAACACCCTTATAATTCCCTAGTATATGGTACTGAGGTACCCAGGGTATTGGGGTTCCAGGAGATCCCTATGGGCTGCAGCATTTCTTTTGCCACCCATAGGGAGCTCTGACAATTCTTACACAGGCCTGCCTCTGCAGCCTGAGTGAAATAACGTCCACGTTATTTCACAGCCATTTTACACTGCACTTAAGTAACTTATAAGTCACCTATATGTCTAACCTTTACCTGGTAACGGTTAGGTGCAAAGTTACTTAGTGTGAGGGCACCCTGGCACTAGCCAAGGTGCCCCCACATTGTTCAGGGCCAATTCCCCGGACTTTGTGAGTGCGGGGACACCATTACACGCGTGCACTACATATAGGTCACTACCTATATGTAGCTTCACAATGGTAACTCCGAATATGGCCATATAACATGTCTATGATCATGGAATTGCCCCCTCTATGCCATCCTGGCATAGTTGGCACAATCCCATGATCCCAGTGGTCTGTAGCACAGACCCTGGTACTGCCAAACTGCCTTTCCGGGGGTTTCACTGCAGCTGCTGCTGCTGCCAACCCCTCAGACAGGTTTCTGCCCTCCTGGGATCCAGCCAGGCTTGGCCCAGGATGGCAGAACAAAGGACTTCCTCTGAGAGAGGGTGTTACACCCTCTCCCTTTGGAAAATGGTGTGAAGGCAGGGGAGGAGTAGCCTCCCCCAGCCTCTGGAAATGCTTTCATGGGCACACATGGTGCCCATTTCTGCATAAGCCAGTCTACACCGGTTCAGGGACCCCTTAGCCCTGCTCTGGCGCGAAACTGGAAAAAGGAAAGGGGAGTGACCACTCCCCTGACCTGCACCTCCCCTGAGAGGTGCCCAGAGCTCCTCCAGTGTGCTCCAGACCTCTGCCATCTTGGAAACAGAGGTGCTGCTGGCACACTGGACTGCTCTGAGTGGCCAGTGCCAACAGGTGACGTCAGAGACTCCTTCTGATAGGCTCCTTTAGGTGTTGCTAGCCTATCCTCTCTCCTAGGTAGCCAAACCCTCTTTTCTGGCTATTTAGGGTCTCTGTCTCTGGGGATTCTTTAGATAACGAATGCAAGAGCTCATCCGAGTTCCTCTGCATCTCTCTCTTCACCTTCTGCCAAGGAATCGACTGCTGACCGCGCTGGAAGCCTGCAAAACTGCAACAAAGTAGCAAAGACGACTTACTGCAACTCTGTAACGCTGATCCTGCCGCCTTCTCGACTGTTTTCCTGGTGGTGCATGCTGTGGGGGTAGTCTGCCTCCTCTCTGCACTAGAAGCTCCGAAGAAATCTCCCATGGGTTGACGGAATCGTCCCCCTGCAACCGCAGGCACCAAAGAACTGCATCACCGGTACCCTGGGTCTCCTCTCAGCACAACGAGCGATGTCTCTTGAATCCAGCAACTCTGTCCAAGTGACTCCCACAGTCCAGTGACTCTTCAGTCCAAGTTTGGTGGAGGTAAGTCCTTGCCTCCCCACGCCAGACTGCATTGCTGGGAACCGCGACTTTTGCAGCTACTCCGGCCTCCGTGCACTTCCGGCGGAAATCCTTTGTGCACAGTCCAGCCTGGGTCCATAGCACTCTAACCTGCATTGCACGACTTCCTAAGTTGTCCTCTGGCGGCGTGGGACTCCTTTGTGCAACTTCGGGTGAGCACCGTTTCACTCCACTTCGTAGTGCCTGTTCCGGCACTTCTGTGGGTGCTGCCTGCTTCTGACAGGGCTCCTTGTCTTGCTCAACGCCACCTCTGTCTCCAGACGCAATTGCCGACATCCTGGTCCCTCCTGGGCCATAGCAGCATCCAAAAACCCTAACCGGATGATTTGCAGCTAGCAAGGCTTGTTGGCGGTCTTTCTTCAGGAAAACACTTCTGCACGACTCTCCACGGCGTGGGAGATCCATCCTCCAAAGGGGAAGTCTCTAGCCCTTGTCGTTCCTGCAGAACCTTCTGCTTCTACTGTCCAGTAGCAGCTTCTTTGCACCCACAGCTGGCATTTCCTGGGCATCTGCCCATCTCCGACTTGCTTGTGACTTTTGGACTTGGTCCCCTTGTTCCACAGGTACCCTCGACTGGAATTCCATCGTTTTTGCATTGCTGGTTTATGTCTTTCTTGCAGAATTCCCCTATCACGACTTCTATGTCCTTTGGGGAACTTTTGTGCACTTTGCACTCACTTTTCAGGGTCTTGGGGTGGGCTATTTTTCTAACCCTTACTATTTTCTAATAGTCCCAGCGACCCTCTACAAGGTCACATAGGTTTGGGGTCCATTCGTGGTTCGCATTCCACTTTTGGAGTATATGGTTTGTGTTGCCCCTATCCCTATGTGTCCCCATTGCATCCTATTGTAACTATACATTGTTTGCACTGTTTTCTAATACTATTACTGCATATTTTGGTATTGTGTACATATATCTTGTGTATATTTGCTATCCTCATACTGAGGGTACATTCTGAGATACTTTGGCATATTGTCATAAAAATAAAGTACCTTTATTTTTAGTATATCTGTGTATTGTGTTTTCTTATGATATTGTGCATATGACACTAGTGGTACTGTAGGAGCTTCACTCGTCTCCTAGTTCAGCCTAAGCTGCTCTGCTAAGCTACCATTATCTATCAGCCTAAGCTGCTAGACACCCTATACACTAATAAGGGATACCTGGGCCTGGTGCAAGGTGTAAGTACCCCTTGGTACTCACTACAAGCCAGTCCAGCCTCCTACAGTCACTAAAATAAAGTACCTTTATTTTTAGTAACTGAGTATTGTGTTTCTTATGATTAGTACCTATATGATAAAAGTGGTATAGTAGGAGCTTTGCATTTCTCCTAGTTCAGACTAAGCTGCTATAGCTACTTCTATCAGCCTAAGCTGCTAGAACACTACTAATCTACTAATAAGGGATAACTGGACCTGGCACAAGGTGTAAGTACCATCAGGTACCCACTATAAGCCAGGCCAGCCTCCTACAGGACCCATGATGCCCTGCCTGAAATGGACTGCTAACAACCTAGGTTACCTGTATTTGCTATACACCCATTACCCTAGAGATGACCCACGCTACAATATCTGGCCTGGCCTTAGGGGCACCCACTAACTCACATCCACCACCCGGATCCCACCCCACCTGCCAAAATGTATAATGATACCCACTGTACTCATCCCCTTATGGCTGCTGTGATTCCCTCAAATGCCCTCCCAGCTCAGGCCACCACCAGTATGTAGGCCATCATGTGGGTCAGGTTCTGACAGGCACCCCTTCCTCATTGGGAGGGCATCCCCAGCTGGGCCTCTGCGGTGTTCCGTGCCCAGCGTCTCAGGAACTCCCACTGTTTCCGACAGTGGGTGCTCTGCCTGCCACAGACCCCCAGGGTCCACACGTCCTTGGCGATGGCACACCATATCCCCTTCTTTTGATGGACGCTGACCTGCAGAGGCAATATCGATGGGAGAACACCATTAAACAAACAGTCCAGCCTGTCACACCAATGGCCCACCATAGCCGTTTCCAGCACCATTGGCACACACATTGCCCAGCGCACACCATGTACACCACCACAAGACATTCTGCCCAGCCCCCTTTACACAATGCTTGCACACCCATCTCCATGCATCCCTCCCACATGCATGGTGCCCAAAGTGTACTCACCTGTTGGTCCGGAGGCCCATACAGCAGTCCGTACTGGGGTAGGACCCCATCCACCAGTCGCTCCAACTCCTCCGAAGTGAAGGGAGTTTGCCTTTCCCAGGTCACACGGGCCATGGTGTGTTCCAGGCACAGGTCACAGTAGAACACGCAGTGTAGGTGTTCTCCTGTTGAAGGTCAGGAAACAAGTGAGGAATCAGATAGAAAATGATGGTCACGTCCGCGGCGGTGTACACCATCACCTCCGGTGCAGATCCTCATTGGCCACTGTACTCCATAGAGCCCCATATTATCCAATGAGATGTTGCACAGCAGTGCAAGACCGCCTTCCGCCACGACGCCCAACGTTGGTAGAATTACCTCACTTCCCCCTGTCCCTACATACAGGACAGGCGGTCGCCATTTTGGGGGGGGAGAAACAGGCATATCGACATTAACTGAATCACAGATTAGATTGACACATACCTCGCATTAAGACTGTCTCATTACATAGGTGTACCAAGTAGACTGAAGTTGTGTTCCATTGTGACATGCCACTCACTCTTGTGTCCCTTAGATACCTACTGCTGTGGATGATTAGGAGGTGGAGACATACCCCGTGTACAGATCCCTGGTGGACTTAGCAACACTGGAAGACAGGCACATTATCCCCACCTATAGACTGGATAGGTCCACAATCACAGAGCTGTGTGCCCAATTGGAGCCAGACCTGATCTCATCTATCCATCATACATCTGGGATCCATCCTTGTGTGCAAGTGCTGTCATTGCTCCCTTTCTTGGCAACCATACAAATATTATGCTTGTACCCATCTCACCGCCAGAATGAACAGGTGTTCAGTAATCGTAAGAGTTTCCACTCACTGAATGTGCAGATGGTGTGCCTGGCGGACCAGTACATCTCCCACATCAATGCTAAGTATCCTGGGTCAGTGCATGATGCCTTTGTTCTGAGGAATAGCAGCATCCCAAATGTGATGGCCCAACTGCAGAGGCACAAGGTGTGGTTAATAGGTGAGTCTTGGTCCCCACCCAAGGTATGTTAGTGTGTACCTTCTGGTGTTAACCCCATAGGATTGTGTGAGGCTAAATGTGCTCCCTCAATACTTGCAGGTGACTCTGGCTATCCAAACCTATTGTGGCTGATAACCCCTGGGAGGAATGCCAGGGCAGCGGCTGAGGAACGTTATAATGATGCACATGGGGGAACCAAAAGGGTCATCGAGAGGACCTTTGGCCTCCTGAAAGCCAGGTTCAGGTGACTCCATCTGACAGGTGGATCCCTGTAGTACTCACCTAAGAAGGTCTGCCAGATAGTAGTGGCATGCTGCATGTTGCACAACCTGGCCCTCAGACAGCATGTACCTTTTCTGCACGAGGAAGAGACTGGAGATACCCCTGTGGCAGCAGTCGACCCTGATGACAGTGAGAATGAAGAGGCTGAGGATGAGGATGAGGACAACCGAACATCAGTTATCCATCAGTACTTCCAATGACACACAAGTGAGACAGTGCAACTTCACATCTCTATGACTATTGGTGTATTCTGTGTGGCTGTAGCATGATGGCAGTAACTTCCTTTTTATCTCAGCTTACTCACTGCAATGGAATGGGTGATGATGGAGGAAAGTCCAGGGTATTGTTCCAGTCTGTCTGTAGCACAAGTGCAGTGTCCAAGGGGCCATAGGAAGGGGTTCAAAGGCCGTTCAAAGTGGACAAGGTGACTTAGTGGAACACAAGGCAGACAATCAGGATAGTGTCATTTCCTGGAGGTGGTATTGGCAAGAGTCTCTGGCTTCTGTCTGGTTCGCAGGGAACGTTTATGGGGTGGTTCACCTTCTGCATTGGGAGGGGTGCTGGTGGCCTGTGGGTCCTGTGGCGGGGACTCCTGCCCACTAGCTGCAGCGAAAGTGGAGGGCTGGTCAATGGACTGGCTAGTGGTAGGGGCCTGCTGGTGCGCTGTTGCCTCCCTCATGATGTTGGCCATGTATGCCAGCACCCCTGCAATGGAGATCAGGGTGATGTTAATGGCCTGCAAGTCCTCCCTGATCCCCTGATACTGTCCCTCCTGCAGCCGCCTGTTCTCCTGCACGTTGTTAAAGATCTGGCCCATCGTGTTCTCGGAATGTTGGTAGGCTCCCAGGATCTCAGAGAGTGCCGCCTTGTAGGAGGCTGGCCTGGCTTATCCCTTATTAGTGTAGAAGAGGTGTTTCTAGCAGCTTAGGCTGATAGAAGGTAGCTATAGCAGAGCAGCTTAGGCTGAACTAGGAGGCATGCAAAGTTCCTACTATACCTCTGGTGTCATATGCACAATATCATAAGAAAACACAATACACAGATATACTAAAAATAAAGGTACTTTATTTTTATGACAATATGCCAAAAGTATCTCAGTGAGTACCCTCAGTATGAGGATGCCAAATATACACAGGATATATGTACACAATACCAAAAATATGCAGTAATAGCAAAAGGAAGTAATGCAAGTAGTGTAAAATTACAATGTATTGCAATAGGAGCACATAGGTGTAGGGGCAACACAAACCATATACTCCAAAAGTGGAATGCGAATAACGTATGGACCCCAAACCTATGTGAGCTTGTAGAGGGTCGCTGGAAATGTAAGAAAACAGTGAGGGTTAGAAAAATATCCCACCCAAGACCCTGAAAAGTAGGTGTAAAGTGCACCTATATTCCCAAGAGAGCACAGAAGTCGTGATAGGGGATTTCTGCAAGAAGACCAACACCAGCAATGCAACCAAAGTGGATTTCCAGATGAGAGTACCTGTGGAACAAGGGGACCAAGTCCAAGAGTCACGACAAAGTCGAGATTGGGCAGATGCCCAGGAAATGCCAGCTGAGGGTGCAAAGAAGCTGCCACCGGATGGTAGAAGCTGTGGATTCTGCAAGAACGAAGAGTGCTAGAAACTTCCCCTTTGGAGGATAGATGTCCCACGTCGTGAAGAAGCTTGCAGAGGTGTTCCCATGCAGAAAGACCGCAAACAAGCCTTGCTAGCTGCAAGGGTCGCGGTTAGGGTTTTTGGATGCTGCTGTGGCCCAGGAGGGACCAGGATGTCGCCACTTGGATGAGGAGACAGAGGGGGCGCCCAGCAAGTCAGGAAGCCCTCACAGAAGCAGGCAGCACCCGCAGAATTACCGGAACAGGCACTTGGAAGAGGAGTGAACCGGAGCTCACCCGAAGACACAAAAGGGAGTCCCACGACGCCGGAGGACAACTCAGGAGGTTGTGCACTGCAGATTAGAGTGTCGGGGACCCAGGCTTGGCTGTGCACAAAGGAAATCCTGGAAGAGTGGACAGGAGCTGGAGCAGCTGCAAATCACGCGGTACCCAAGAATGCAGTCTAGCGTGGGGAGGCAAGGACTTACCTCCACCAAACTTGGACTGAAGAGTCACTGGACTGTGGGAGTCACTTGGACAGAGTTGCTGAGTTCCGGGGACCACGCTTGTCGTGCTGAGAGGGGACCCAGAGGACCGGTGATGCAGGTCTCTGCATTGATAGAGGTTTAGTGGTAGGAAAGAACCCTTCTAGAGAGTTACTGTCTAATTTGCTTATTGAGAATGATAAGGCCCAGGGTGGCACCTCATCTGAAAAGTTGATAGATAGCTCACACTCTGACTCAGGGGGGGCCCTTGTGAGAGTGTTACAGGGTTCCCTTCTTAATCTGCCCCTTAGCAGACCACCTAGCAATGCTGGTAGTAATAGAAGCTCCCATCACAGTAGGGATATTTTTGTTCCTGTAGGCCAGGTTTTTAGGGTGCCAACTGTTAGGGACAGGCCTCCCTCTGCTCATTCAAATCTTTCTTCTGTGTCAAAACATTCCCAACCCACCCACCCGGATGACAAGATGTTAGAAAGGGAACTCAATAAGATGAGAGTGGAAGAGACCAGGCTGAAGCTTAAACAGCAACAGCTGGCTCTAGACAGGGAATCCCTAACCTTAGAAAAAGAGAGACAGAGGTTGGGGTTTGGACCCCATGGTGGCAGCAGCAGTATTCCTGATAGCAATCCTGTTAAAGAGCATGATTCTAGGAATCTGCACAAGATAGTTCCCCCTTACAAGGGGGGGGATGACATTAACAAGTGGTTTGCTGCACTTGAGAGGGCCTGTATGGTACAGGGGGTCCCTCAAAGGCAGTGGGCTGCTATCCTATGGCTATCTTTCAGTGGAAAGGGTAGGGAAAGGCTCCTTACTGTTAAGGAAAGTGATGCCAATAAATTTACAGTTTTGAAGAATGCACTCTTGGATGGATTTGGCTTAACCACTGAACAATACAGGATTAAGTTCAGAGAAACCAGAAAAGAGTCCTCACAAGACAAGAGCATATTCTGAATAACTGTGTGTCTGATTTGTTACACCAATATCTAGTGGACTCAGATCTGACCTCTCCCCAAGAATTGGGAAAGAAGGCAGACAAATGGGTCAGAACAAGAGAGAACAGAAAAGTTCATACAGGGGGTGAAAAGGATGGCAAGAAGAAGGATGGTAAGTCTTCAGACAAAGGTGGGGACAAATCTCAAAATTAGTCTTCATCAGGCCCACAAAAACACTCTGGTGGGGGTGGTGGGTCCACATCCTCTTCTAATCAAGTAAAGAAACTATGGTGCTATTTCTGTAAAGTAAAAGGCCATTGGACAACTGATGCCAGTTGTCCAAAGAAAAGCACCAAGCCTCCCACTACCACAACCCCTACTGCAACCTCTAGTGCCCCCAGTAATAGCAGTGGTGGTGGGAGCAAACCTACTAATAGCCAATCCAAGGGAGAAGCTGGGCTCACTTTTGGTAATTTAGTTGGGGTCGGTCTTGTTAGGGAGACCACAGAGGCTGTGTTAGTCTCTGAAGGTGCCATTGATTTGGCCACCTTGGTTGCTTGTCCCCTTAATATGGATAAGTACAAGCAACTTCCCCTAATAAATGGTGTTGAGGTTCAGGCCTACAGGGACACAGGTGCCAGTGTTACCATGGTAATAGAGAAACTGGTACACCCTGAACAACACCTACTTGGTCACCAGTACCAAGTGACAGACGCTCCTAACAACACTCTTAGCTACCCCATGGCTGTTGTGAATCTCAACTGGGGGGGTTACTGGTCCAAAGAAAGTTGTGGTTGCTTCAGATTTACCTGTAGACTGTCTACTAGGAAATGATTTAGAGACATCAGCTTGGGCAGAAGTGGAGTTGGAGGCTCATGCAGCAATGCTGGGCATTCCTGGGCATATTTTTGCTTTGACAAGGGCTCAGGCCAAAATGCAAAAAGGACAGGGTGACTTGGATCCTGGAACAATGGACCAAGTGCTCCCTAAAGCTAGGGTTAGTAAGGGTAAATCCCTACCCACTATCCCTCCCTCTACAGATGATTCAACTTCTGAGGAAGAAGAATTTCCCCCCTGTGGAGAACCTTCACCAGAGGAGCTGGCAGCAGACACTGTTGAGCTTTTGGGTGGAGGGGGGCCTGCCAGGGAGGAGCTGAGTGTGGCACAGCAAACCTGTCCCACATTAGAGGGTCTCAGACAGCAAGCTGTCAAGCAGCAAAATGGGGATGTCAGTGCCTCACATAGAGTTTACTGGGAGGACAACCTCTTGTACACAGAGGCAAGGGACCCAAAACCTGGAGCAGCCAAGAGATTGGTCATTCCCCTGCAGTACAGAGAGTTCCTCCTAACTCTGGCACACGACATTCCTTTGGCTGGTCATTTGGGTCAGATTAAAACATGGGAAAGGCTTGTCCCCCTGTTTCACTGGCCTAGGATGTCAGAGGACACAAAAGACTTTTGTAAGTCCTGTGTGACCTGCCAAGCCAGTGGCAAGACTGGTGGCACTCCAAAGGCTCCCCTTATTCCACTGCCTGGGGTTGGGGTTCCCTTTGAAAGGGTAGGGTTTGACATAGTTGGCCCCCTTGACCCTCCTACTGCTTCAGGCAATAGGTTTATCTTGGTGGTAGAGGACCATGCCACAAGATATCCTGAAGCTATTCCTCTAAGGACCACTACAGCTCCTGCAGTGGCAAAAGCCCTCCTGGGAATCTTTCCCAGGGTGGGCTTCCCAAAAGAGGTTGTATCAGACAGGGGTAGCAACTTTATGTCTGCATACTTGAAGGCCATGTGGAAGGAATGTGGTGTAACATACAAATTCACCACACCTTATCATCCACAAACAAATGGACTGGTAGAGAGGTTTAACCTCTTCTGTGCCTTGGACGAGATGATCTCGTCCAAGGCTACAGTTCCCCTGTGCCTTGGACGAGATCATCTCGTCCTAGGCACAGGGGAACTTGGGGGCGCGCTAGCGCGCCCCCCCGTGCACCCCCCTCCCCCCCCCAGGCGGGGATGGAAGGGGAAGACCTTCCCCTTCCACCCCCGCCCCCCCCCCCACGGCAATCCGATGACGTCAGCGCGCGCACAGCGCGCTGACGTCATCTAGTGTTGCCGGGCGCGCTGGAAGCCATTTGCTTCCAGCGCGTCTACCGAGGAGGACACGAAAGGTGAGTCCTCTTCGTTTTTGGGGGTCGGGGGTGGTGGGAAACAGACACGGGGGGAAAGGAAAGGGTTTTTCCTTTCCCCCGGTGCCTGTTTTCATTAGATTCCTGCTCCACGATCGCGGGCAGAGCCCGCGATCGTGGAGCAGGAATCTCCACTAGCCACCAGGGATTTATTTTTTTCAATATTTTGGGGGCGACCCCTTGGGCAAGGGTCGCCCCCCCCCGGGGGCAATTATTTTTAGTATTTCGCCCCCCCCTGGGGGCAGATCCGCCGTTTTTTCGGCGGATCTGCCCCCAGGGGGGGGGCGAAAACCACTAGACACCAGGGATAGTGTTATTTTGCCATAATTTTGGGGGCGACCCCTTGGGCAAGGGTCGCCCCCCCCCCGGGGGCAATTTTTTTTTGTATTTCGCCCCCCCCCTAGGGGCAGATCTGCCGATTTTTCGGCGGATCTGCCCCCAGGGGGGGGCGAAAACCACTAGACACCAGGGAAAATGTATTATATTTATTATTTTGGGGGCGACCCCTTGGGCAAGGGTCGCCCTCCCCCGGGGGCATTTTTTTATTGTATTTCGCCCCCCCCTGGGGGCAGATCTGCCGATTTTTCGGCGGATCTGCCCCCGGGGGGGGCGAAAACCACTAGACACCAGGGATATAGTATTTTATGTTTATTTTGGGGACGACCCCCTTGGGCAAGGGTCGCCCCACCCCGGGGGCAATTTTTTTTTGTATTTCGCCCCCCCCCTGGGGCAGATCCGCCGAATTTTCGGCGGATCTGCCCCCGGGGGGGGGGGGCGAAAACCACTAGACACCAGGGATTTTATATTTTGTGTATGTTTTGGGGGCGACCCCTTGGGCCAGGGTGGCCCCCCCGGGGAATTTTTATTTGTATTTAGCCCCCCCCCCCGGGGGGCAGATCCGCTGATTTTTTGGCAGATCTGCCCCTGAGGGGGGTTGAAAACCACTAGACACCAGGGATTTATTTTTATTGTAAAGTTTTTTTTGGGGGGGCAACCCTTTGGGCAAGGGGCGTCCCACTGGGGGACACATTTTTTAGTATTTGCCCCCCCCCTCCCCCCACGGGGGCAGATTGCCAATTTTTGGGCTGATGTACCGCCTGGGGGGGGGGGGGGGGGGGGGCAAAATCCACTAGACACCAGGGATTTTGTTTTTGTTGTTTATTTTGAGGGCAACCCCTTGGGCAAGGGTCTCTCCCCTGGGGAGTTTTTTTTTTCTGTTTCGGCCCCCCGATGGCAGACCAGTCATTTTTTGGACGATCTGGCCCCGGGGGGGTGGAAGCACACTAGGCGCCAGGGATTGTGTGGTGTGTGTGTAATTTTGTAGGCCCATCTGCCCCCAAGGAGGGCAGAAACCACCAATACGGCAGGGATTTTTTTGTTTTGTGCTGGGGGTGCCCCCTTTGGGAAGGGTTGCCCCCTAAAAGGGGGCACAGAGGTGTTGCCCATTTCGGCTAATTTTTTTACGCCCATCTACCCCCGAGGGGGGGCAGGATCCACTTAGGTACCAGGGACAACTTCTAAGTTCTTGGTGGTGGGGTGTTTGTCAACAGGCAAAGTATTTGTATTTGTGATTATAACAATTTATTTCTTCTTTTTCTTCTAGTTCAACGCTTTTGCTTCCTTTGCTGTGGATCTTAGCGGTTTTGGCAGTAGTTGTCCAGTGGTTTGCATAGCTGCATGTTTTAGGTAAGTGAAAGCAATTTACTCCAAAGGAGTATTGTTGACATGCATGAATGACATGTTTGTAGGTGGTGTACTAAATGCAGTATTGTGTGTTTGACATTGTCCTTAGATTTGAGCACAGTGATGTTTGTGTTGTCATATGTCTAATTTGCTTTTTTCTTTTTTCTTTTTAGTGGGATATCATTGGTGATTGCTGTGTCTGTGCAGAGTAGTTGCTTGGTGAGTAGCTATTTCAGGCAACTGAGTGGTATAGTTTTTTGTAGTACATAACTCTTTGTGATAAAGCTACACTTTGTTTATTACTTATTTTAGTGCTAGTTGTTGTTGGCAATCCATTTGTTGTTAGGATCATGGCTAGCCGCAAAGTGACCGCTCAGCAGGTTGTTCGCATGCTCTTTGAGTCGTCTTCAGACCATGATTACGACACTGACTCTGCATCTGAGGCAGAGGAGGAAGCAGGAGATTCTGGAAGTGAGTTTTCTGTCCAAGAGTATTCTTCTGATGAGGAAGCTACTCTCAGTGCAGATGAAGGGCCTGAGTTAGAGGAGGACATTGATGTGCCAAGAGTGCAGCAGCCTGGGGCTGAAGGGTTTCCCATTAGAAGACCTGACACCTGGATTGCCCCAAACATGGAGCAGCCACAGTTACCTGCATTTACTAGTCTCCCAGGGTGTAGAGTTAATACGGAAAACTTTCTGCCTGTCCATTTCTTTCACTTGTTTATGGACGATGTATTTTTGGAAGAGATTGTGGAGCAGACAAATGTGTATGCAGAGCAATATTTGCGGGACAACGCTGCCAGACTTAAGCCTCAGTCTAGAGCTACTCATTGGGTTCCCACATATCTGGAAGAGATGAAAAGGTTTTTAGGTTTGTCTTTTTTGATGGGGTTGATCAGGAAGCCGTCACTGGCTTCTTATTGGTCTACTAGTCCCTTGATGGCAACTGCTATATTTCCTGCAACTATGACACGTAATCGGTATTTGCTTCTTCTTCGTATGCTGCATTTTGTAGACAATGCTTTAGCCTTGCCACGAGATCACCCTGATTGTGACCGCCTTTTTAAGATTAGGCCTGTCCTTGATCATTTTGTGGATCGGTTTTCAGAGGTCTATGTTCCAGGCAAAGAGATAAGTGTGGACGAGTCTTTGGTCCTTTTCAAGGGGCGTTTAGTTTTTAAGCAGTACATCCCTAGTAAGAGGGCACGGTATGGGATTAAATTGTATCTGCTGTCAGAAAGCAGTACAGGATATGTTCATAATTTCCGGGTCTACACTGGTAGGGATTCCAGTATTGACCCTCCTGGTTGTCCGGCCACTTTTGGAGTTAGCGAAAAAATTGTGTGGGAACTTGCTAGACGGCTGTTTAACAAAGGTCACCATTTGTACGTAGATAATTTCTACACTGGAGTGCAGTTGTTCAAGGAGTTGTTTAGGGTGGACACTGTTGCTTGTGGCACAATCCGTTCTAACCGCAAAGGCTATCCAAGGGAGCTTGTCTGTAAAAAACTTGAGAGGGGACAGTGCAGTGCCTTGCGGAATAATGAGCTGTTAGCTATGAAATTTTCAGACAGGAGGGATGTGTACATGCTATCGACCATCCATGATGAGAGTACTTCCCCTGTGGCTGTTTGGGGTCAGGTTGCGG
Organism: Pleurodeles waltl; assembly: GCF_031143425.1. Lineage (NCBI taxonomy): Eukaryota > Metazoa > Chordata > Amphibia > Caudata > Salamandridae > Pleurodeles > Pleurodeles waltl. The sequence goes on from NC_090446.1 coordinate 360,563,144, forward strand.
AAGTGCGCAAACCTGCGTGCATTTTGGACTACAATAGGCACATGGGTGGTGTTGATAGAGTAGATCAGAGGTTGGAACCTTACACTGCTCTTCGTAAGTCCTATGTGTGGTATAAAAAGTTGGCCCTACATTTATTTCATTTGGCAACTTTTAATGCCTTTATTGTATACAAGGATTGTTCACCTGAGTCAAGGATGACTTTTGTTAAATTTCAGGAGTCGGTGATAGAAAGCCTTATTGTGGTGGAACCGGCAAGAGTTCCTAGAGTAGAAGTGGTGGAGGATGTGGCTAGATTGAAAGATCGGCACTTTCCAGATCACATTCCTCCCACTCCCAAAAAAGACATGCCCACAAAGAAATGTAGAGTATGTGCCCGGAGATCAATCCGGAGGGAGAGCCGGATGTACTGCCCCGAATGCCCTTCAAAGCCTGGGCTGTGTGTGCCTAGCTGTTTTAGAAGTTACCACACAAGGAAAAACTTTTGGGAAATACCGTGAGCGTAAGCTGTCTGTTTTATATTTTCCACGGTTGGCATCTGTCGTGTATTTAGTTTGAGGTTTTGTGTTTGTAGTTTTGTGCCTATTTTATAATTAGTAGTTTATTTGTTGTTTATAAATAAAAAAAAGTGATTGCGGTGTGCGTGGGGTGGCGCTTGGCTGGCGGTGTGCGTGGGGTGGCGCTTGGCTGGCGGTGCCAGCCAAACGGCAGTCCACACTCCCATCAGCTGGTGTGATTCTTGTATCAGGCATGTGGCGTATGTAAGTGATGGGCCCTTGAGTGGCGCGGTCTGTCGATGTGAGTGTTGTAATGTGCTGGGCCCGTGGCTGGCGGTGTGAATGGTCTTGTGCGTGTCATGTATGAAAGGTGTGTGAATGGACTGTAAAGCGGTTGGTGCCTTGTCGCGGCTTTACAGCTCACGAGCTGTGAGTCATTGGTTCACTTTTTTGCCTTTCACTTATTAGCAGTGCATTTCATTTTTGTGAAATCTCTTGTTAATAAAATTTGATCCACTGAACCATCACTCACCCTCGTGCCAAATCCAACCAGTATGTGTTGTAAAAAATGACAAAACCTGCTCCGCTGTAATCAGGCGTCGCAGCACACCTGTGACACGCTAGGTGCCTCGGGTAAGACCCCGATGATGAAGCATGCCACCAACTTGGTTGGTGGGTGAGGGGTCTTCTTCACATAACCTAAGTGTTTCTTTTCACTATTTTAGTGTTTGGCACATCACGGACGTATGTGCACACATCAAAATGATATATTGCAAAAATACCTATCCCTTCTATCTCTTCAGGTTTTGGGCCTTATTCTGTTGCAGGCACCTGGCCCACCCACACAAGTGAGGTATCATTTTTATCGGGAGACTTGGGGGAATGCTGGGTGGAAGGAAATTTGTGGCTCCTCTCAGATTCCAGAACTTTCTGCCACAGAAATGAGAGGAAAAAGTGTTTTTTTGGCCAAATTTTGAGGTTTGCAAAGGATTCTGGGTAACAGAACCTGGTCCGAGCCCCGCAAGTCACCCCTCCTTGGATTCCCCTAGGTCTCTAGTTTTCAGAAATGCACAGGTTTGGTAGGTTTCCCTAGGTGCCCGCTGAGCTACAGGCCATAATTCACAGGTAGGCACTGTTTTCTTCCAAAATTTTGGTTGTGTCCACGTTGCGCTTTGGGGCGTTTCCTGTCGCGGCCGCTAGGCCTACCCACGCAAGTGAGGTATCATTTTTATCGGGAGACATGGGGGAACGCTGGGTGGAAGGAAATTTGTGGCTCCTCTCAGATTCCAGAACTTTCTGCCACAGAAATGTGAGGAACATGTGTTTTTTTAGCCAAATTTTGAGGTTTGCAAAGGATTCTGGGTAACAGAACCTGGTCCGAGCCCCGCAAGTCACCCCTCCTTGGATTCCCCTAGGTCTCTAGTTTTCAGAAATGCACAGGTTTGGTAGGTTTCCCTAGGTGGCGGCTGAGCTAGAGGCCAAAATCTACAGGTAGTCACTTTGCTAAAAACAGCTCTGTTTTCTGTGATATGTCCACGTTGTGTTTTGGGGCATATCCTGTCGCGGGCGCTAGGCCTACCCACACAAGTGAGGTATCATTTTTATCGGGAGACGTGGGGGAACGCTGGGTGGAAGGAAATGTGTGGCTCCTCTCAGATTCCAGAACTTTCTGCCACAGAAATGTGAGGAACATGTGTTTTTTTAGCCAAATTTTGAGGTTTGCAAAGGATTCTGGGTAACAGAACCTGGTCCGAGCCACACAAGTCACCCCTCCTTGGATTCCCCTAGGTCTCTAGTTTTCAGAAATGCACAGGTTTGGTAGGTTTCCCTAGGTGGCGGCTGAGCTAGAGGCCAAAATCTACAGGTAGTCACTTTGCTAAAAACAGCTCTGTTTTCTGTGATATGTCCACGTTGTGTTTTGGGGCATATCCTGTCGCGGGCGCTAGGCCTACCCACACAAGTGAGGTATCATTTTTATCGGCAGACGTGGGGGAACGCTGGGTGGAAGGAAATTTGTGGCTCCTCTCAGATTCCAGAACTTTCTGCCACAGAAATGTGAGAAACATGTGTTTTTTTAGCCAAATTTTGAGGTTTGCAAAGAATTCTGGGTAACAGAACCTGGTCCGAGCCACACAAGTCACCCCTCCTTGGATTCCCCTAGGTCTCTAGTTTTCAGAAATGCACAGGTTTGGTAGGTTTCCCTAGGTGGCGGCTGAGCTAGAGGCCAAAATCTACAGGTAGTCACTTTGCTAAAAACAGCTCTGTTTTCTGTGATATGTCCACGTTGTGTTTTGGGGCATATCCTGTCGCGGGCGCTAGGCCTACCCACACAAGTGAGGTATCATTTTTATCGGGAGACGTGGGGGAACGCTGGGTGGAAGGAAATTTGTGGCTCCTCTCAGATTCCAGAACTTTCTGCCACAGAAATGTGAGGAACATGTGTTTTTTTAGCCAAATTTTGAGGTTTGCAAAGGATTCTGGGTAACAGAACCTGGTCCGAGCCACACAAGTCACCCCTCCTTGGATTCCCCTAGGTCTCTAGTTTTCAGAAATGCATAGGTTTGGTAGGTTTCCCTAGGTGGCGGCTGAGCTAGAGGCCAAAATCTACAGGTAGTCACTTTGCTAAAAACAGCTCTGTTTTCTGTGATATGTCCACGTTGTGTTTTGGGGCATATCCTGTCGCGGGCGCTAGGCCTACCCACACAAGTGAGGTATCATTTTTATCGGGAGACGTGGGGGAACGCTGGGTGGAAGGAAATTTGTGGCTCCTCTCAGATTCCAGAACTTTCTGCCACAGAAATGTGAGGAACATGTGTTTTTTTAGCCAAATTTTGAGGTTTGCAAAGGATTCTGGGTAACAGAACCTGGTCCGAGCCACACAAGTCACCCCTCCTTGGATTCCCCTAGGTCTCTAGTTTTCAGAAATGCACAGGTTTGGTAGGTTTCCCTAGGTGGCGGCTGAGCTAGAGGCCAAAATCTACAGGTAGTCACTTTGCTAAAAACAGCTCTGTTTTCTGTGATATGTCCACGTTGTGTTTTGGGGCATATCCTGTCGCGGGCGCTAGGCCTACCCACACAAGTGAGGTATCATTTTTATCGGGAGACGTGGGGGAACGCTGGGTGGAAGGAAATTTGTGGCTCCTCTCAGATTCCAGAACTTTCTGCCACAGAAATGTGAGGAACATGTGTTTTTTTAGCCAAATTTTGAGGTTTGCAAAGGATTCTGGGTAACAGAACCTGGTCCGAGCCACACAAGTCACCCCTCCTTGGATTCCCCTAGGTCTCTAGTTTTCAGAAATGCATAGGTTTGGTAGGTTTCCCTAGGTGGCAGCTGAGCTAGAGGCCAAAATCTACAGGTAGTCACTTTGCTAAAAACAGCTCTGTTTTCTGTGATATGTCCACGTTGTGTTTTGGGGCATATCCTGTCGCGGGCGCTAGGCCTACCCACACAAGTGAGGTATCATTTTTATCGAGAGACGTGGGGGAACGCTGGGTGGAAGGAAATTTGTGGCTCCTCTCAGATTCCAGAACTTTCTGCCACAGAAATGTGAGGAACATGTGTTTTTTTAGCCAAATTTTGAGGTTTGCAAAGGATTCTGGGTAACAGAACCTGGTCCGAGCCACACAAGTCACCCCTCCTTGGATTCCCCTAGGTCTCTAGTTTTCAGAAATGCACAGGTTTGGTAGGTTTCCCTAGGTGGCGGCTGAGCTAGAGGCCAAAATCTACAGGTAGTCACTTTGCTAAAAACAGCTCTGTTTTCTGTGATATGTCCACGTTGTGTTTTGGGGCATATCCTGTCGCGGGCGCTAGGCCTACCCACACAAGTGAGGTATCATTTTTATCTGGAGACATGGGGGAACGCTGGGTGGAAGGAAATTTGTGGCTCCTCTCAGATTCCAGAACTTTCTGCCACAGAAATGTGAGGAACATGTGTTTTTTTAGCCAAATTTTGAGGTTTGCAAAGGATTCTGGGTAACAGAACCTGGTCCGAGCCACACAAGTCACCCCTCCTTGGATTCCCCTAGGTCTCTAGTTTTCAGAAATGCACAGGTTTGGTAGGTTTCCCTAGGTGGCGGCTGAGCTAGAGGCCAAAATCTACAGGTAGTCACTTTGCTAAAAACAGCTCTGTTTTCTGTGATATGTCCACGTTGTGTTTTGGGGCATATCCTGTCGCGGGCGCTAGGCCTACCCACACAAGTGAGGTATCATTTTTATCGGCAGACGTGGGGGAACGCTGGGTGGAAGGAAATTTGTGGCTCCTCTCAGATTCCAGAACTTTCTGCCACAGAAATGTGAGAAACATGTGTTTTTTTAGCCAAATTTTGAGGTTTGCAAAGAATTCTGGGTAACAGAACCTGGTCCGAGCCACACAAGTCACCCCTCCTTGGATTCCCCTAGGTCTCTAGTTTTCAGAAATGCACAGGTTTGGTAGGTTTCCCTAGGTGGCGGCTGAGCTAGAGGCCAAAATCTACAGGTAGTCACTTTGCTAAAAACAGCTCTGTTTTCTGTGATATGTCCACGTTGTGTTTTGGGGCATATCCTGTCGCGGGCGCTAGGCCTACCCACACAAGTGAGGTATCATTTTTATCGGGAGACGTGGGGGAACGCTGGGTGGAAGGAAATTTGTGGCTCCTCTCAGATTCCAGAACTTTCTGCCACAGAAATGTGAGGAACATGTGTTTTTTTAGCCAAATTTTGAGGTTTGCAAAGGATTCTGGGTAACAGAACCTGGTCCGAGCCACACAAGTCACCCCTCCTTGGATTCCCCTAGGTCTCTAGTTTTCAGAAATGCATAGGTTTGGTAGGTTTCCCTAGGTGGCGGCTGAGCTAGAGGCCAAAATCTACAGGTAGTCACTTTGCTAAAAACAGCTCTGTTTTCTGTGATATGTCCACGTTGTGTTTTGGGGCATATCCTGTCGCGGGCGCTAGGCCTACCCACACAAGTGAGGTATCATTTTTATCGGGAGACGTGGGGGAATGCTGGGTGGAAGGAAATTTGTGGCTCCTCTCAGATTCCAGAACTTTCTGCCACAGAAATGTGAGGAACATGTGTTTTTTTAGCCAAATTTTGAGGTTTGCAAAGGATTCTGGGTAACAGAACCTGGTCCGAGCCACACAAGTCACCCCTCCTTGGATTCCCCTAGGTCTCTAGTTTTCAGAAATGCACAGGTTTGGTAGGTTTCCCTAGGTGGCGGCTGAGCTAGAGGCCAAAATCTACAGGTAGTCACTTTGCTAAAAACAGCTCTGTTTTCTGTGATATGTCCACGTTGTGTTTTGGGGCATATCCTGTCGCGGGCGCTAGGCCTACCCACACAAGTGAGGTATCATTTTTATCGGGAGACGTGGGGGAACGCTGGGTGGAAGGAAATTTGTGGCTCCTCTCAGATTCCAGAACTTTCTGCCACAGAAATGTGAGGAACATGTGTTTTTTTAGCCAAATTTTGAGGTTTGCAAAGGATTCTGGGTAACAGAACCTGGTCCGAGCCACACAAGTCACCCCTCCTTGGATTCCCCTAGGTCTCTAGTTTTCAGAAATGCATAGGTTTGGTAGGTTTCCCTAGGTGGCAGCTGAGCTAGAGGCCAAAATCTACAGGTAGTCACTTTGCTAAAAACAGCTCTGTTTTCTGTGATATGTCCACGTTGTGTTTTGGGGCATATCCTGTCGCGGGCGCTAGGCCTACCCACACAAGTGAGGTATCATTTTTATCGAGAGACGTGGGGGAACGCTGGGTGGAAGGAAATTTGTGGCTCCTCTCAGATTCCAGAACTTTCTGCCACAGAAATGTGAGGAACATGTGTTTTTTTAGCCAAATTTTGAGGTTTGCAAAGGATTCTGGGTAACAAAACCTGGTCCGAGCCACACAAGTCACCCCTCCTTGGATTCCCCTAGGTCTCTAGTTTTCAGAAATGCACAGGTTTGGTAGGTTTCCCTAGGTGGCGGCTGAGCTAGAGGCCAAAATCTACAGGTAGTCACTTTGCTAAAAACAGCTCTGTTTTCTGTGATATGTCCACGTTGTGTTTTGGGGCATATCCTGTCGCGGGCGCTAGGCCTACCCACACAAGTGAGGTATCATTTTTATCTGGAGACATGGGGGAACGCTGGGTGGAAGGAAATTTGTGGCTCCTCTCAGATTCCAGAACTTTCTGCCACAGAAATGTGAGGAACATGTGTTTTTTTAGCCAAATTTTGAGGTTTGCAAAGGATTCTGGGTAACAGAACCTGGTCCGAGCCACACAAGTCACCCCTCCTTGGATTCCCCTAGGTCTCTAGTTTTCAGAAATGCACAGGTTTGGTAGGTTTCCCTAGGTGGCGGCTGAGCTAGAGGCCAAAATCTACAGGTAGTCACTTTGCTAAAAACAGCTCTGTTTTCTGTGATATGTCCACGTTGTGTTTTGGGGCATATCCTGTCGCGGGCGCTAGGCCTACCCACACAAGTGAGGTATCATTTTTATCGGGAGACGTGGGGGAACGCTGGGTGGAAGGAAATTTGTGGCTCCTCTCAGATTCCAGAACTTTCTGCCACAGAAATGTGAGGAACATGTGTTTTTTTAGCCAAATTTTGAGGTTTGCAAAGGATTCTGGGTAACAGAACCTGGTCCGAGCCACACAAGTCACCCCTCCTTGGATTCCCCTAGGTCTCTAGTTTTCAGAAATGCATAGGTTTGGTAGGTTTCCCTAGGTGGCGGCTGAGCTAGAGGCCAAAATCTACAGGTAGTCACTTTGCTAAAAACAGCTCTGTTTTCTGTGATATGTCCACGTTGTGTTTTGGGGCATATCCTGTCGCGGGCGCTAGGCCTACCCACACAAGTGAGGTATCATTTTTATCGGGAGACGTGGGGGAACGCTGGGTGGAAGGAAATTTGTGGCTCCTCTCAGATTCCAGAACTTTCTGCCACAGAAATGTGGGGAACATGTGTTTTTTTAGCCAAATTTTGAGGTTTGCAAAGGATTCTGGGTAACAGAACCTGGTCCGAGCCCCGCAAGTCACCCCTCCTTGGATCCCCCTAGGTCTCTAGTTTTCAGAAATGCACAGGTTTGGTAGGTTTCCCTAGGTGGCGGCTGAGCTAGAGGCCAAAATCTACAGGTAGTCACTTTGCTAAAAACAGCTCTGTTTTCTGTGATATGTCCACGTTGTGTTTTGGGGCATATCCTGTCGCGGGCGCTAGGCCTACCCACACAAGTGAGGTATCATTTTTATCGGGAGACGTGGGGGAACACTAGGTGGAAGGAAATTTGTGGCTCCTCTCAGATTCCAGAACTTTCTGCCACAGAAATGTGAGGAACATGTGTTTTTTTAGCCAAATTTTGAGGTTTGCAAAGGATTCTGGGTAACCAAAACTGGTCCGAGCCACACAAGTTACCCCTCCTTGGATTCCCCTAGGTCTCTAGTTTTCAGAAATGCACAGGTTTGGTAGGTTTCCCTAGGTGGCGGCTGAGCTACAGGCCAAAATCTACAGGTAGTCACTTTGCTAAAAACAGCTCTGTTTTCTGTGATGTGTCCAGGTTGTGTTTTGGGGCATATCCTGTCGCGGGCGCTAGGCCTACCCACACAAGTGAGGTATCATTTTTATCGGGAGACGTGGGGGAATGCTGGGTGGAAGGAAATTTGTCGCTCCTCTCAGATTCCAGAACTTTCTGCCACAGAAATGTGAGGAACATGTGTTTTTTTAGCCAAATTTTGAGGTTTGCAAAGGATTCTGGGTAACAGAACCTGGTCCGAGCCACACAAGTCACCCCTCCTTGGATTCCCCTAGGTCTCTAGTTTTCAGAAATGCACAGGTTTGGTAGGTTTCCCTAGGTGGCGGCTGAGCTAGAGGCCAAAATCTACAGGTAGTCACTTTGCTAAAAACAGCTCTGTTTTCTGTGATGTGTCCACGTTGTGTTTTGGGGCATATCCTGTCGCGGGCGCTAGGCCTAGCCACACAAGTGAGGTATCATTTTTATCGGGAGACTTGGGGGAACATAGAATAGCAAAACAAGTGTTATTGCCCCTTGTCTTTCTCTACATTTATTCCTTCCAAATATAGGGGTGTGTGTAAAAAAGACATCTATTTGAGAAATTCCATGTAATTCACGTGCTACTATGGTCACCCCGGAATTCAGAGATGTGCAAATAACCACTGCTCCTCAACACCTTATCTTGTGCCCTTTTTGGAAATGCAAAGGTTTTCTTGATAGCTATTTTTTACTCCTTATATTTCAGCAAATGAATTACTGTATACCCGGTATAGAATGAAAACGCACTGCAGGGTGCAGCTCATTTATTGGCTCTGGGTTCCTCGGGTTCTTGATGAACCTACAAACCCTATATATCCCCGCAACCAGAGGAGTCCAGCAGACGTAACGCTATATTGCTTTCGATAATCTGACATTGCAGGGAAAAGTTACAGAGTAAAAAGTAGAGAAAAATTGATGTTTTTTTCACCTCAATTTCAATATTTTTCTTTTTCAGCTGTTATTTTCTGTAGGAAACCCTTGTAGGATCTACACAAATGACCCCTTGCTGAATTCAGAATTTTGTCTACTTTTCAGAAATGTTTAGGTTTCTGGGATCCAGCATTGGTTTCATGACCATTCCTGTCACTGACTGGAAGGAGGCTGAAAGCACAAAAAATTGCACAAATGGGGTATGCTCCAGTAAAATGCCAAAATTGTGTTGAAAAATTGGGTTTTCGGATTCAAGTCTGCCTGTTCCTGAAAGCTGGGAAGCTGCTGAGTTTAGCACCGTAGACCCTTTGTTGATGCCATTTTCAGGGGAAAAACCACAAGCCTTCTTCTGCAGCCCCTTTTTCCAATTTTTTTGAAAAAAACGAAATTTTCACTGTATTTTGGCCAATTTCTTGACCTCCTTCAGGGGAACCCACAAAGTCTGGGTACCTTTAGAATCCCTAGGATGTTGGAAAAAAAGGACGCAAATATGGCTTGGTTAGCTTATGTGGACAAAAAGTTATGAGGGCCTAAGCGTGAACTGCCCCAAATAGGCAAAAAAAGGCCTGGCACAGGAGGGGGAAAAGGCCTGGCAGCGAAGGGGGTTAATAAAACTCTCAAAGGAATGATAAGGGGATTCCCTGAAAAACTCAGGAGGAGATGGGATGTCCTGTTACCTTGCCTCCTTTTTGCTTACAGAGAGGTACCCCAGAAAGGAGTGGGCTTCAGCCCCTTTGAACTCCTATTTGGACACCCTGTAGGAGGTCCTCTAACACTTGTAAAGGAGGGTTGGGAACAACCTTTAAAAGCTCCTAAGCAAGAGATAGTGGACTATGTACTCGGCCGAAGATCCAGAATGGCTGAGTACATGAAAAAGGCCAGTAAAAACCTTCAGGCCAGCCAAGAGCTCCAAAAGCAATGGCATGACCAGAAGGCTGTTCTGATTCAGTACCAACCAGGACAGAAGGTGTGGGTATTGGAGACTGTGGCCCCAAGAGCACTCCAAGACAAATGGAGTGGACCCCATCTCATTGTTGAAAAGAAGGGAGAGGTCACCTATTTGGTTGACCTGGGCACTGCCAGGAGTCCCCTTAGGGTGCTCCATGTCAATCGCCTAAAACCTTACTATGACAGGGCTGATCTCACCCTGCTCATGGCAACAGATGAAGGACAGGAAGAAGTGAGTGACCCTTTCCCTGATCTCTTCTCTTCCACAGAACAAGATGCTCTAGTGGAAGGTGTAGTTTTGGCAGACTGTCTTACTGCTGAGCAGAAAGACAACTGCATAAATCTCCTAGGTCAGTTTTCTGAACTCTTTTCTACTGTGCCAGGCACCACTTCTTGGTGTGAGCACACTATAGATACTGGAGACAGCATGCCTGTCAAAAGTAAGATCTATAGGCAGCCTGACCATGTCAGAGACTGCATAAAACAAGAAGTTCAGAAAATGCTTGAACTAGGAGTGGTTGAACATTCTGAAAGCCCATGGGCCGTATCCTGTGGTGCTTGTACCAAAGCCTCACACAAAAGATGGGAAAAGAGAGATGAGGTTCTGTGTAGATTACACAGGTCTCAACCAGGTAACAAAAACTGATGCTCACCCTATACCCAGGGCAGATGAGCTCATAGATACACTGGCATCTGCCAAGTATCTAAGCACCTTTGATTTGACTGCAGGGTATTGGCAGATCAAATTATCAGAGGATGCTAAAGCAAAAACTGCATTTTCGACTATTGGAGGGCACTACCAATTCACAGTAATGCCCTTTGGTTTAAAAAATGCACCTGCCACTTTTCAGAGGTTGGTGAATACAGTCCTGCAAGGGTTGGAGGCTTTTAGTGCAGCATATCTGGACGATATAGCTGTCTTTAGCTCCACCTGGGATGATCACTTGGTCCGCCTGTGGAAAGTTTTGGATGCCCTGCAAAAGGCAGGCCTCACTATCAAGGCTTCAAAGTGCCAGATAAGGCAGGGGAAAGTGGTTTATCTGCGACACCTGGTAGGTGGAGAACAGATTGCACCACTTCAGGGAAAAATCCAAACAATCATGGATTGGGTTCCCTCTACAACTCAGACCCAGGTGAGAGCCTTCCTAGGCCTCAGTGGGTATTACAGGAGATTCATTAAAAACTATGGCTCCAATGCAGCCCCACTTAATGATCTCACTAGTAAGAAGATGCCTAAAAAGGTATTGTGGACAGCTAGCTGTCAGAAAGCTTTTGAAGAGCTCAAACAGGCCACGGGCACTGCACCTGTCCTAAAAAGCCCATGTTACTCCAAGAAATTCATTGTTCAAACTGATGCATCTGAATTAGGGGTAGGGGCAGTCTTATCACAACTTAACTCTGAGGGCCTTGATCAACCAGTAGCTTTTATCAGCAGAAGGTTGACCCCTAGAGAAAAGCGTTGGTCTGCCATAGAGAGGGAGGCCTTTGCTGTGGTCTGGGCACTGAAGAAGTTGAGGCCATACCTGTTTGGCACTCACTTCATTGTTCAGACAGACCACAAACCTCTACTTTGGCTAAAACAAATGAAAGGCGAAAATCCTAAATTGTTGAGGTGGTCCATATCTCTACAGGGAATGAACTATACAGTGGAACATAGACCTGGGAGTACCCACTCCAATGCAGATGGACTCTCCAGATATTTCCACTTAGACAATGAAGACTCATCAGGTCATGGCTAGTCTTATTGTCCTTCGTTTGGGGGGGGTTGTGTAGGAAAGTACCATCTTGCCTGGCCCGGGGAAATGGCCCTGAACTATGTGGGGGCACCTTTGCTAGTGCAAGGGTGCCCTCAAACTTAATCACTTTGCACCTAACCTTCAGCAAGTTAGAGTTAGACATATAGGTGACTTATAAGCTACTTGAGTGCAGTGAAAATGGCTGTGAAATAACATGTGCTTTATTTCGCTCAGGCTGCAGTGCCAGTCCAGTGTAAAGGTTTGTCTGAGCTCCCTATGGGTGGAAAAAGAAATGCTGCAGCCCATAGGGATCTCCTGGAACCACAATACCCTGGGTACCTAATTATAAGGGTGTTTCAGTGTGCCAATTGAAATTGATAAAAGTGGTCACTAGCCTATAGTGACAAATGTAAAGGCAGAGACAGCATAAGCACTGAGGTTCTAATTTAGCAGAGCCTCAGTGACACAGTTAGTCATTACACAGGTATACACATTCAGGCCACAAACTATGAGCAGTGGGGTCCTGGCTAGCAGGATCCCAGTGAGACAGGCAAAAACAAACTGACACATGTAAAAATGGGGGTAACCTGCTTGCAAGATGGTACTTTCCTACAGTTTTCCACCTACCAGGTGGCCCAGATAAATCACTTTCCCCTGCCCTATCTGGCACTTTGAAGACTTGATAGTTAGGCCTGCCTTTTGCAGGGCCTCCAAAACTTTCCAGAGGTGGACCAGATGATCGTCCGAGGTGGAGCTAAAGACAGCAATATCGTCTAAATAAGATGCACTAAAATCTTCCAAACCTTGGAGGACTGTATTCAACAGCCTCTGAAAAGTGGGAGGTGCATTTTTGAAAATAAAGGGCATCACTGAAGTGATAATGCCCTCATATGGTAGAAAATGCAGTTTTCGCTTTAGCATCCTCTGACATTTTGATCTGCCAATAACCTGCTGTCAAGTCAAAAGTGCTTAGATACTTGGAAGATGCCAGTGTATCTATTAGCTCATCTGCCCTGGGTATAGGGTGAGCATCTATTTTGGTTACGGTATTGAGACCTCTATAGTCCACACAAAACCGCATTTTTTCTCTTTCCTTCTTTGTTATGAGGTTTGGGGATAAGCACCACTGTACTAGCCCAGGGGCTATCAGAAGGCTCAGTAACTCCAAGATCTAACATTTTTTGAACTTCAGCTTTTATGCAATCTCTGACATGGTCAGGTTGGCTGTAAATGTTACTTTTAACAAGTAAACTGTCTCCAGTGTCAATTGTATGTTCACACGAAGTAGTTGTACCAGGTGTGAGTGAGAAGAGTTCAGAAAACTGATCAAGGAGATTTTTACAGTCTTCCTTCTGCTCAGCAATAAGGCAGTCTGCTAGCACCACTCCCTCCACTAAACCATCAGTTTCAGTGGTGGAGACGAGATCAGGTAGAGAGTCACTCTCTTCTTCCTGTCCCTCCTCTGTAGCCATGAGCAGAGTTGAGTTAGCCCTGTCATAGTAAGGCTTTTATTGATTGACATGAAGCACCCTAAGGGGACTTCTGGCAGTGCCCAGGTCTACCAAGTAGGTGACCTCACCTTTCTTTTCTGCAAGTAGATGGGGTCCACTCCATTTGTCCTGGAGTGCTCTTGGGGCCAAAGGCTCCAATACCCAAACCTTCTGTCCTAGATGGTACTCTGTCAGGACAGCCTTGTGGTCAAACCATTGCTTTTGGAGATCTTGGCTGGCCTGAAGGTTTTTGCTGGCCTTTTTCATGTTCTCTGCCATTCTACTTCTCAGGCCAAGTACATAGTCCACTACGTCTTGCTTTGGAGCTCTTAGCGGTTGTTCCCAGCCCTCCTTATTAAGATCATAATCATACCTTTGAGAGTTTTATTAAACCTCTCAATCAGTCAATTCGTCTGTGGATGAAAAGGGGTGGTGAACTTGTATGTAACACCACACTCCTTCCACATTGCTTTTAGGTATGCAGACATGAAGTTACTAATTTTGTCTGACACCACTTCCTTAAGTAAGCCCACCCTGGAAAAGATTCCCAGGAGGGCCTTTGCCACTGCAGGAGCTGTAGTGGTCTTTAAGGGGATAGCTTCTGGGTACCTTTTGGCATGGTCCACCACCACAAGGATAAATCTATTGCCAGAAGCTGTTGGAGGGTCAAGGGGTTCAACAATATCAACCCCTACGCTTTCAAAGGGCACAACAACCACTGGAAGTGGCATTTAGGGGGTCTTTGGGGTGCCACCAGTCTTTCCCCTGCTTGGCAGGTGACAGAGGAGTGACAAAACTCCTTTGTGTCTTCTGACATATGAGGCCAGTGAAAATGTGGAGCAAGTCTGTCCCATGTTTTACTCTGGCCTAAATGCCCAGCTAAAGGGATGTTATGAGCCAGAGTTAAGAGGAATTCCCTGTACTGAAGGGGGATGACCAGTCTCCTGGTGGCACCAGGTTTAGGGTCCCTTGCTTCTGTATAAAGTAGATTATTCTCCCAGTAAACTCTGTGTGTGTCACTGACATCACCATTTACCTGCTTGACAGCTTGCTGTCTGAGGCCCTCCAATGAGGGATGGGTTTGCTGTGCCACACTCAGCTCCACCCTGGCAGGGCCCCCTGCACCCAAAAGCTCAGCTGTATCAGCTTCCAGCTCCTCTAGTGTAGGTTCTGTAGAGGGAGAGGTTTCCTCTCCCTCAAAAGGGGAATCATCTGTGGAGGGAGGTATAGTGAACAAGGCTTTGCCCTTGGCACCCCTAGTTTTTGGGAGCACTTGGTCCATTGTTCCAGGATCCAAGTTTCCCTGTCCTCTTTGCTTCTTGGCTTGAGCCCTGGTAAGAGCAAAGATGTGCCCAGGAATGCCCAGCATTGCTGCATGGGCCTCCAACTGCACTTCAGCCCAAGCTGAAGTCTCCAAATCATTGCCTAGCAGACATTTTACAGGTAAATCAGTGGCTACCACAACTTTCTTTGGACCAGTAACCCCCCACCCCCCAGTTGAGATTCACAACACCCATGGGGTGGCTTACAGAGTTGCTATAGGCATCTGTCACTTCGTACTGGTGACCAAGTAGGTGTTGATCAGGGGAAACCATTCTGTCCATCACCATGGTGACACTGGTACCTGTGTCCTTGTAGACCTCAACCTGAACACCATTAATCAGGGGTAGCTGTTTGTACTTATACATATTAAGGGGACAAGCAACTAAAGTGGCTAGGTCAATGCCACCATCAGAGACTAAAACAGCCTCAGTGATCTCCCTAACTAGACCAACCCCAACTACATTACCAATGGTGAGCCCAGCTACACTCTTTGACTGGCTATTAGTAGTGATTTTCCCATCCACCATTGCTATTACTAGAGGCACTAGTGGTTGCAGTTAGGGTTGTGGTGGTGTGAGGTTTGGTGTTTCTTTTTGGACAATGAGGATCAGTTGCCCAATGGCCTTTGGCTTTACACATATAACACTAAGGTTTCTTATCTTTGTGAGAAGAGGATTTGGACCCACCACCCCAAAGGATTTTTGTGGGCCTGATGAATACTTTGATGATTTTCTTATTTTTGTCCCCACCCTTGTCACGTGACTTACCATCCTTCTTCTTGCCATCTTGTCACCCCCTGTATGAGCTTTTCTGCTCACCCTTGTTCTGACCCATGTGTCTGCCTTCTTTCCCAATTATTGGGGAGAGGTCAGATCTGAGTCCACAAGATACTGATGTAAAAAGTCAGATACACAATTATTCAAGATATACTCTCTCAGAATCAAGTTATATAGGCTTTCATATTCAGTCACCATACTACCAGCAACCAACATTCCAGGGCCTTCACAGAACTGTCCACAAAGCCTGTCCAGTCCTGTAATGACTCCTTTCTGGTCTCTCTGAACTTAAGTCTGTAGTGTTCAGTGGTAAAGCCCAGACCATCTAAGAGTAAATTTTTAAGAACCTGGTAATTATCTACACCATCCTCTCTGACAATAAGAAGTCTGTCTCTACCTTTGCTAGAAGAGGATAACCAAAGGATAGCAGCCCGCTGTACATGGGGGACCCTCTGAACTTTACAGGCCCTCACAAGTGCAGCAAACCACTTGTTGATGTCATCACCATCCTTGTAAGGAGGGACAACTTTGTGCAGATTTCTAGAATCAAATGAAGGTTCCCTAACATTTGTATTTCAAAAAAACTGCTGCTACCACCATGGGGAACTAACCCCAAACCCTGTCTCTCTTTCTCCACAGCCAGGGATTCAATGTCTAAGGCCAGCGTCTGCTGTATTAGATTCAGTCTGGCCTCCCATAACCTCAGCTTTCTGAGTTCCCTATCTAAGGACTGGTCCTCAGGGTTAGAAGTATGTGAAGCCTCTAAAACAGAGGTAACATGAGAGTGTGCAGAGGCAGACCCATCTCTAATAGTGGCCACTCTAGTGACCTGGCCTCTAGGGGTGAAGGGAGCCCTGCTTGTGTGTGAACCCTTCCCACTACCAGTTATACTAGGGGGCTTGTTGACAGATAGGCCTGTGGAAGTACCCTCCAAGGATTCTCAGTTTGCTCCTCTGAGCCTTCCTGGTTGGAGTCATCCTCTACCTCTTCCCCTGTCTGATCTGGACCAGTGCTGAGTCCCTGGTCATCCTGGAGGAGAAGATTTAAGAGGAACTCCTTATTGAGGTTCTTCCCAATCCCCAGACTTCTTTCAATACAGAGACCTCTCAAACCTTTAAAGTTAACATTTTCATATGTTGTTTTCACAACTCTAGGGGTAGCATCTATGGAAGACATATTGAAAGAGAAAAAGTAGTTTGGGAAAGTGAGTAAAAAGTTAGTGAAATAACAGACCTAACTTTTTAGAGAAAAGAAGAAAGTTTTTTAGAACTTTGTAAAAACGTTTTCAAAGTTAAACAGAACTTTTAGAAAGTTAGAAAATTACTTCTAGGTTTATATTATATATGCTCCAAGTATTGGAGCAAGCTTTACTTGTGAAAAGCACAGGTAACAAAGTGGTAAAGCAATTGCAAGTACTTATCCCCCACTGCACCACCAATGTAGGAGGCTGGCCTGGTTTGTATTGGGTACCTTGGGTACGTACACCTTATACCATGTCCAGTTATCTCTTATTAGTGAAGTAGTAGTGTTCTAGCAGCTTAGGCTGATAGAGGTAGCTATAGCAGAGCAGCTTAGGCTGAACTAGGAGACAGGCAAAGCTCATGCAATACCACCTATATTTACACAGTACTTATACACAAGTAAAGACAATACTCAGTGTTACCAAAAATAAAGGTGGTGTATTTGGGTGACACAGTACCAAAAATATCTTAGAGGCAATACTGTAGGAAAGTACCATCTTGCCTGGCATGTTACCCCCATTTTTACATGTTTGTAAATTTGTTTTTGCCTGTCTCACTGGGATCCTGCTAGCCAGGACCCCAGTGCTCATAGTTTGTGGCCTGAATATGTATACCTGTGTAGTGACTAACTGTGTCACTGACGCTCTGCTAACCAGAACCTCAGTGCTTATGCTCTCTCTGCCTTTAAAATTGTCACTATAGGCTAGTGACCACTGTTACCAATTCTAATTGGCACACTGGAACACCCTTATTATTCACTAGTATATGGTACCCAGGTACCAGGGTATTGGGGTTCCAGGAGATCCCTATGGGCTGTAGCATTTCTTTTGCCACCCATAGGGAGCTCAGACAAATCTTACACAGGACTGCCACTGCAGCCTGAGTGAAATAATGCACACATTATTTCACAGCCATTTTCACTGCACTTACGTAACTTATAAGTCACTTATACGTCTAGCCTTCACTTCCTGAAGGTTAGGTGCAAAGTTACAAAGTGTGAGGGCACCCTTGCACTAGCAAATGTGCCCCCACATAGCTCAGGGCCATTTCCCCAGACTTTGTGAGTGCGGAGATGCCAATACACACGTGCACTACATATAGGTCAATACCTATATGTAGCTTCACAATGGTAACTCAGAATAATGCCATGTAACATGTCTAAGATCATGGAATTGTCCCCCCATGCCAAATATGGTATTGGGGTGCCAGTCCCATGCATCCCCGGGTCTCCACTATGGACCCTCGGTACTGCCAAACCAGCTCTCTGGGGTTTTCTCTGCTGCTACCGCTGCTGCCACACCACAGACAGGGTTCTGCCCTCCTGGGGTCTGGGCAGCCCAGTCCCAGGAAGGCAGAACAAAGAATTTCCTCTGAGAGAGGGTGTTACACCCTCTCCCTTTAGAAATAGGTGTAAAAGGCTGGGGAGGGATAGCACAGATGGTGCCCTCCTTGCATAAGCCAGTCTACACCGGTTCAGAGAACCCCCACTCCCTGCTCTGGCACGAAAATGGACAAAGGAAAGGTGAATGACCACTCCTCTGTCCATCACCACCCCAGGGGTGGTGCCCAGAGCTCCTCCAGTGTGTCCCAGACCTCTGCCATCTTGGATCCAGAGATGTGATGGCACTCTCGAGGCCTCTGAATGGCCAGTGCCAGCAGGTGACGTCAGAGACCCCTCCTGATAGGTG
The DNA here is from genome assembly GCF_031143425.1 of Pleurodeles waltl. Lineage (NCBI taxonomy): Eukaryota > Metazoa > Chordata > Amphibia > Caudata > Salamandridae > Pleurodeles > Pleurodeles waltl. Next base: position 360,581,269 of record NC_090446.1, read on the forward strand.
TTTACCTGACTACGTGGCCAATCCTCCTCTGAGGGCTATTTAGGGTCTCTCCAGTGGGCTTTTCCTCATATAACGACTTGCAAGAATTCACCAGAGTTCCTCTGCACCTCTCTCTTCTACTTCTGCCAAGGATTGACCACTGACTGCTCCAGCACGCCTGCAAAACTGCAACAAAGAAGCAAGAAGACTACCAGCGACATTGTAGCGCCTAATGCTGCCGGCTTTCTCGACTGTTTCCTGGCCGTGCATGCTTTGGGGGCTGCCTGCCTTCATCCTGCACTGGAAGCCACGAAGAAATCTCCCATGGGTCGCCGGAATCTTCCCCCTGCTTCAGCAGCCAGCAAACTTTAGTGTCACCAGTACTCTGGGACCCTTCTCATCCTGACGAGCGTGGCCCCTGGAACACAGGTGTTGGACCCAAGTGACCCAGACTGTCCAGTGGCCCAACTATCCAAATTTGGAGGAGGTAAGTCCTTGCCTCCCCTCTCCAGACAGTAATCCTGTTCACCACGTGAACTAAAGCTACTACGGCTTCTGTGCACATTTCCAAGAAATCCTTTGTGCACAGTCAATCCCAGGTCCCCAGCACTCTGTTCTGCAATGCTCAGCTCCCTGAGTTGATCTCCGGCTTTGTGGGACCCTCTTTTGCAGTGTTGAGACAACCACTGTGTTCAGACTTCTTGGACCCGTGTTCAAGTGCTTCTGTGGGTGCCACCTACTTGTGTGTGAGCTCTCTATGTTGCTGAGGGCCCCACTCTGTCTCCTCTGCCAAGTGGTGACATCCTGGTCCTTCCTGGGCCCGGGCAGCACCCTTTTTCTTCAACCGCAACTCTTGCAACTAGCAAGGCTTGCTTGCAGTCTTTTGCCAAAGAAACAACTCTGCATCCTCCAAAACTCCATGGGACATCTTCTGCATGAAGGAGAAGTTCCTAGCATCTTTCGTTGTATTATATTGTATTGGATTGTATTGTGGTATTTATACAGCGCATTCAGGCCGTAGCATCGAAGTGGTAGGGAGGAAAGAACTGAGAGACGGGAGAACCAGTTCGCAAATCGGGGCAAGGAGTCACAAAGTATAAGAGGGTGACCTACTGCCTAGTGCGAAAACAGCCAGGTTTTAAGCTGTTTCCTAAAACGGAGATATGTCTCCTCCAGGATGTTGTGGGATGGAAGAGTGTTCCATAGTTTAGCAGCCGCTACGAAAAAGGCTTTGTCCCCCATCATGCTCGGTAGCAGCGAGGTATAGAGATCAGCTGCGAGTGCTCCGATCTAATCAGATGGCGCAGCAGATAGGGCTGTAAAACAGAGCTCAGATAGAAGCAGCCCTCCTGGTGATAAGCTTTATAAGTGAGACACAATGTTTTGAATTTGATCAGTTTTTTGACAGGAAGCCAGTGGAACCGCTTGAGGCTCCCACTGACAGAAGCCGGGGAGGAAGATCCAAGACCAGGCGAGCTGCTGCATTGTGAAAGAGTTGAAGTTTATGAAGGGCAGCCTTGCTAACGTTCAGCAGGAGAGCATTACAATAATCCATCTAGAAATGACCAGGGCTAAAATAACTGTTGGTTTAAGCTCCTCCTGGAGAAAAGGAAATATTTTCTTTAGCATTTTCATAGACCAATAGCATGATCTAACCGTCTGGTTAACTTGTTGCTCAAAAGAGAGAGTATTGTCAAAAGTGATACCTAGATTCCTAACCAACGAGCCACCAACGTGAGCCCCAAGTACTAGCGTCCATGCCTAAAAATAAAATTTCTGTCTTATCACCATTCATTTTGAGCCAGTTATGGCTCATCCAGCTCTTGATCCTGCTCATGTAGTCATGGAATCTGACAGCGACCTCATCCCAGTTTTGATTAACCGGAATGATTAACTGGGTATCGTCTGCATAGGATACCACATGAAAGCCAAATGAATAGACAAGATTAGCCAATGGGGCAACATAGAGATTAAATAGAGTATGACTGAGTGACGACCCTTGGGGGACACCACAGGGAAGTTGGAATGGTGTAGCATTAAAGTCGCCACAACTCACCGTAATGGATCTGTCCATCAAAAAAGATTTCAAAATATCAAGCGCCTTGCCTCTGACTCCCACCTGAAAGAGCCGTTGAAGCAGGAGCTGGGGAGATATGGTGTCAAACGCCGTGGAAAGACCCAATAGGACAAGCATGGCTCCTTCTCCCGTATCGACGTTTCTCTGAATGATGTCCGTCGTAGAGAGCAAGGCAGACTCAGTACTGTGAGCTTGGCGAAACCCCTGTTGAGATGGGTTGATGGCACCACTTGCCTGAAGAAAAGCGGCCAATTCAATATTGATATGTTTTTCAAGTATCTTGGCTGTAGTGGGTAACAGGGAAATGGGACGTAAATTTGTTAAGTCATTTGGTTCTCCGCTGGGTTTCTTAATGAGAGGGATCACAATGGATTCCTTCCAAGCGGGCGGGAATAGCCCTGCCCTTAAAATATCAAGATAAATCGGTTACAAGGCAGCAGAGACCAAGTTGGGTACTAATTTAAGTATCCTAGGAGGACAAGGATCATTCAGTGAGCCAGATTTTATCCCTTCCAATGGTTCAGCAATTCTGTTGGCAGATAGTGGGGAGAAGTCAGATAGTGTCAAACCAGAATCCAAAGAAAGGGCGCTGTCCACATCGCCTCCGTCGCCATCCGAAGGGGGGCTTACGAAGGACGAATGTAGCTGTAGAATTTTATTCTAAAAAATAAATTAACAACTCTCTGGCAGAAAGTGGGCGAGTTCTCCAGCCATGAGGAGGCTGGCGGGTGGGTCAAAGTATGAACCTCTTTGAAAAGTTCCTTGGCTCTGTTTTGTGATTCCCTGTTTCTGCTTGAGAAATATTCGGTTTTAGCCTTTTTGATAGCCAATTTGTAATTCTTAAGGAAAGCCCTGAGCTTAACTCTCTCCCCTGCTTTTTTATGGGCCTTCCGTCTGCGTTCCTGCCACCGATAGAGTCTCTGAAGATTCTTGAGTTTTTCAGAGTATCAGGGAGAGGAAGGGGATTGACCCACCCTGGGGTTAAGCTGAACCAGTGGGGCAAGCCTGTCAATAACCACCCTGTGCCCCGAGCCAAAGTTCTCCAAAAGGGAGGGACCTTGCCCTCTAGCGTGGTTCCATACAGACTTCAGGGCCATGGCTAGGCTTTGCTTATCCACCTTATGCCATTTCCTGCCTAACCTAGAAAGTGGGGGCAATTTGATATTTGCCGAAGGCCAGGCTGCTCTAAAGGTCAATAAATGGTTGTCTGTCCAGTCTAGAGCCACATTATCAGAGCCGGTCAGGCTACTATGTCATGTAAAAATGCCATCTAACGTGTGACCAGCATGATGGGTTGCGGATAGGTCCATGAGGGACTAGTCTAAATTCATCATCATATCCAGAAACTGCATTGTAGAAGGGTCTTAGTTGTCTTCTAAATGGAAGTTAAAGTTGCCAAATCCAACATCCTTGGGGGTCAGGGCGATGGGTTCAATTATAACGGGCCAAGAAGCCAGAAAGTCATTTTTGGGGCCAGGAGGACGATATATTAGGACACCTTCAAACAGAATGGTATAGTGGAAGCGTAGCTTGAAGTAAGCTCCTTCGCAGCCAGCTGATATATTGCTAATATCTTTGAGAATGCAGCTAAAACTGCTCCTGGTAATAACCGCAAGCCCCCCTTCCATTTTGCCCGTTCTGTCAAGACTAAAGAATGTATAGCTAGGAGGTGAAGCTGCCAAAAAACCTGGATTGGAGTCTTCTTTTGCCCACGTTTCGGTAATAAACAGGCAATCGAGCTTGGTTGATTCAATTAGCTCTCTGATTTCTAAAGTATGTCATCATATTGAGCAGCCGTTAATTAAGCCGCATAAGATGGTTTGACTGGTCTCAGCTCCTGAAGATCTATGAGCCGGAGGCGTCAAAGGGTATTGAGATGAACTAAAGCTACAAAGTGTCATGGTAGGATTCCAGGCACATGCCTCTCATCGCCATCCCTCCAAACATTGAGGGTCAGCCTGGGCACAGAAGTTCCTGCCTAGAGTATTGGAGGAACAAAGTGGAACAGACCTTGGGGGCTGAGTGACAGGCCCCTGGCCCCGGTCGGGCACGGATGGGCGCAGACGGGCTGTGCGGCCGCATCTCCCTCTGTTTAACACAGCAGGTAAGAGCCGGCCGCGTCAGAGCATCCAGCAACTAGAACGCCCCCCTCCTTCCCAGTACCCCTAAGATGTCCGCTGCTAGAAGGAAAGGCTGGGAGGGCTCTAACAGGCCCAAACTCCCAGCTTCAAAGAGCGGACAGCCACTAAATGCCTCCGAAATCAGGTAAAGAAATTCTAGTAAAATTGAAAAGTGAAAAAAACGCATAAATAACATAATAATTAAAAAGCCCCCGAGCTCCCAATGCGCAAAACTGGGAACCCAGCACTCACATTCTCTCCGCTGCGTGGCCGCATCGTCCTCTGTTTAAAACAGCAGGGAAGAGCCGGCCACGTCAGAGCGTCCAGCAACTAGACCGCCCCCCTCCTTCCCAGTACCCCTAAGATGGCCGCTGCCAGAAGGAAAGGCGGGGGAGTGCTTAGTATATGGTTTGTGTTGCCCTTAGATCTATTTTTATCCCATTGCATTCTCTACCATTTCCTATTGTTTGCACTATCCTATGTCTAATTACTTACCTTATTTTGGTGTCTAGTGTATATATTGTGTATAATACTTACTTCCAGAAGGAGTATTTGTAGGAGGCTGGGCTGGCTTATAGTAGGTACCTGGTGGTACTTACACCTTGTGCCAGGTCCAGTTATCCCTTATTAGTAGATGAGTAGTGTTCTAGCAGCTTAGGCTGATAGAGGTAGCTATAGCAGTGCAGCTTAGGCTGAACTAGGAGACGTGCAAAGCTCCTACTATACCACTTATATCATATAGGTACTATATCATAAGAAACACAATACTCAGGGTTACTAAAAAATAAAGGTAGTTTATTTTAGTAACAATGTGCCAAAAATATCTCAGAGGATATACTCCCTTAGGAGGTAAGTAAAATACACAAAATATACACACAAACCAAAATCAGGTAAATAAAACAGTCAGAAAGTAGTGCAAACACTGTTGTATACAATGGGTTGCAATAGGCCTAGGGGAACACAAACATTATATTAAGAAAGTGGAATGCGAACCACAAATGGACCCCTAGGCTAGTGTAGTGTGTAGAAGGTTGCTGGGAGTGTAAGAAAACACTAAAGGTGTACAAGATACCCCACCCCAAGACCCTGGAAAGTAGGAGTAAAGTACTAATATTTCCCCAGAAACACACTAAACTCGTGATAGAGGATTTTGCAAAGACCACAGCAGACTGCAAAGCACTGAAGACGGATTCCTGGATCTGAGGACCTGCAAAGTAAGGGGACCAAGTCCAAGATTCGGGAAAGTGTCCAGGTGGGCAGGAGCCCACTAAACCCCGGATGAAGGTTCAAAATGACTACCTCTGGATGGAAGAAGCTAAATATTCTGTATATGGTTTGTGGCTGTCCGCTCTTTTGAAGCTGGGAGTTTGGGCCTGTTAGCGCCCTCCCCCGCCTTTCCTTCTAGCGGAGGGCATCTTAGGAGTACTGGAAAGGAGGGGGGGGCGCTATAGTTGCTGGACGCTCTGGCGCGGCCGGCTCTTCCCTGCTGTTTTAAATAGAGGGCGATGCGGCCATGCAGCGGAGAGAATGTGAGTGCTGGGTTCCCAGTTTTGCTCATTGGGAGCTTGGGGGCTTTTTAATTATAATGTTATTTATGCGTTTTTAACATTTCAATTTTACTAGAATTTCTTTACCTGATTTGAGAGGCATTTAGTGGCTGTCTGCTCCTCGAAGCTGGGAATCACGAATTCCCAGCCTAGACAAGTGTATTGTCTGCAGAATAACTGGGAGAGTAAGAATACAGTAAAGATAAATAAATTACCGCACCCCAGAGTCCAGAAAAGCAGGAGTAAAGTACTGCAAGTTTCCTTAGGAAACACTACACCTCGTGATTGGGATATTGCAGTAAACAACCATGTCTGCAAACAACAACTGCTGGATTCCTGGACCTGAGGACCTGCAAAAGAAGGGGCCCAAGTCCAGAAGTCGAAAGAAGTTCCAGGAATGGCAGGAGCTCCTGCCAACCCAGAAGAGGGTGCAAAAGAAGAGTCCCCAGTTGGACAAAGACTGCAGGAATGCACCCTAGAAAGATGGCAGTGGGTTCCTGTGTGATGCAGAAGATGTCCCACGATGTGAAGATGGATGCAGATGTGATTTTGTGTTGGAAGTCGCCAACAAGCCTTGGTTAAGATAAATGTGCGTTTTGCGTCAACATGGCGCTAGCTGGACCCAGGAGGGAAATGGGGGCCTCAACTCTGTGTGATGAGGAAGAGTATGCTCTCAGCACTTCAGAGAGCCCTCAGGATGCCAGGCAGCAACCATGGGAGTACCAAGACACAGGGACAAAAGAGGAGCAAAATGCAGTTGGAGCAGCACAACAAAGCAAGGTCCCACCCCGCCAGAGAACAACTCAGCGTGCTGGGGACTTGGGCCAGGCTGTGCATGAAGGAATTTTGCAAAGTGTGCACAGCGGCCTCAGGAGGTGAAGAAGATGCTATACACAGGGGTACCATCGCTCTCAGAGAAGGCAAGGTCTTACATCCTCCAAATTGCATCAGCTGGACCTCAGGATATTCTATGTCGATGGGGCCCACCTCTGAGCCCTTAGGAGCAAGCTTGACGCTGTGAGAGGAGTCCAAGTTTACTGGTCGTCATCTTGGAAGGTGCCTGCATGAGCAGGGGAGTGACTCCGTCACCCTAAGGGAGATTTCTTTGGTCCTCCTGGTGCAGGATGAAGACAGGGAGTCCTCAGAGCGTGCACACCATGGAAACTGTTGCAGTTGCTGGCTGGAGCTGAAGTTGCAGAAGAAAAGTATCCCATGTGGATCCCTGGAGCAGGCTGAGGTTGATCCGAGGTCAGAGGATGAAGTAGTAGTTGCAGAGTATTCCTGAAGGAAGCTTGCAAGCAGAATATGAGGAGAACTCACAGGAGAGACCCTAAATAGCCCTGAGAGGGGAATTGGCTACCTTATCAGGAAAGGACCTATCAGGAAGGGTCTCTGATGTCACCTGCTGCCCCTGGCCACTCAGAGCCCTCCAGAGTGCCCCCACACCTTGCAAAGCAAGATGGCTGAAGTCTGGGACACACTGGAGGAGCTCTGGACAGCACCCCTAGGGTGGGGATGGACAGGGGAGTGGTCACTCCCCTTTCCTCTTTCCAGTTTCATGCCAGAGCAGGGGCCAAGGGGTCCCTGAATCGGTGTAGACTGGCTTATGCAAGGAGGGCATCATCTGCGCCCTTCAAAGCATTTCCAGAGACTGGGGGAGGCTACCCCTCCCCAGCCTGTAACACCCATTTCCAAAGGGAGAGGATGTAACACTCTGCTATCAGAGGAAATGCTTTGTTCTGCCTTTCTGGGACTGAGCTGCTCAGACCCCAGAGGGCAGAACCCTGTCTGTGAGGTGGCAGCAGCTGTAGCTGCAGTGCACGCCTCAGAGAGCTTGTTTGGCAGTACTGGGGGTCCATAGTAGAGCCCCCCGGATGCATGGAATTGGCTCCCCAATACCAGAATTGGAATGGGGGACAATTCCATGATCTTAGACATGTGACATGGCCATATTCGGATTTACCATTGTGAAGCTACATATAGGTATTGACCTATATGTAGTGCACACGTGTAATGGCATCTCCACACTCACAAAGTCCTGGGAAATGGCCATTAACTATGTGGAGGCACCTTTGCTAGTGCAAGGGTGCCCTCAAACTTAGTAACTTTGCACCTAACCTTCAGCAAATGAAGGTTAGACATATAGGTGACTTATAAGTTACTTAAGTGCAGTGAAAATGGATTTAAAATAACGTGTGCATTATTTCATTCAGGCTGCAATGGCAGGCCTGTGCAAGGGTTTGTATGAGCTCCCTATGGGTGGCAAAAGAAATGCTGCAGCCCATATGGATCTCCTGGAACCCCAATGCCATGGGTACCTAGGTACCATTTACTAGGGACTTATAAGCAGGGTCCAGTGTGCCAATTGAAATTGGTAAAAGAAGTCACTAGCCTACAGTGACAAATTTGAAAGCAGAGAGAGCATAAGCACTGAGGTTCTGATTAGCAGGGCCTCAGTGACACAGTCAAGCACTATACAGACACACACATTAGGCCATAAACTATGAGCAATGGGGTCCTGACCAGCAGAATCCCAGTGAGACAGCCAAAAGCATACTGACATACAGGTAAAAATGGGGGTAACATGCCAAGGAAGATGGTACTTTCCTACACTGGTGAACCAGAAGAGGTCACGAAACCTCTCTGTGACCAAAACTGGCCAAAATCATTTACTATTCCAAATACATACTGGCTATCCCTATAGATGGTATCTTTCAGCTGAGCAGAAACATGGCACACTCCAGTGAGGGCTACCAGTTCCCCTACTTGGGCAGAATATACTCGTACCAGTAATTGTGCACACGGCATATCCTGCTCTCAGTGTCCCTGCATGGTCTCTCAGACAAGAACACCATCAACAAAGATAATTTGGTAATTTTCTTCCAATCGGGTGTCTCTAATGTCAGGGCTCGGTTTTGTGCACAAGTCAGTTACTTCACGACAATCATGCTCAACATCTTCCATCTTATCAATTTCAACATTTTCATTTGGAAGTAAGGTTGCCCCGGTTCAGCACTGTACATCGTTTCAATGACACATTTGGTGACCTCAGAATACTCGGTTCCTATCTGTACCAGTCAAATATTGGGTTTTCGTCCTTGTAAGTAGAATCCCAATAGAGTGAGGGACCATTACAGTCAGGGGATGTCCCATCACAATGCCTTCGCACTGTGTAAGGCTCAGGCTAACTGCTGCAACTGCATGCAAACAACCTGGTAAGTCTGCTGCAACTGGGTCCAAAGTAGCTGAAAAATATGCTACTGGGCGGTTTACACCTCCATGGACCTGTGTCAAGACAGGCAAATAACATGTATCACGCTCATGACAAAACAATGTGAAAGGTTTTGTGTAATCAGGCATACCCAATGCTGGAGCTTTGCACAGACTCTCTCTCAATTCACTGAACGCTTTCATTCCATCCCGGTCTATCACTATGAGTTCAGTAACTTCCTTATGAGTCCGCTTCTGCAATGGTATCGAAATGACGGAAAAATTGGGAATCCATTGGCGACAATAGCCCACATCCCTAAAAACATCCTGACATCTCTCTGTGTGGTCGGGGGATTTATCTGCAATATGGTGGTAATCCTTTCTCTGGATATCTTTCTTGAAATTTTCTCACTCTGATGACCCAAATATTTCACTACTTTCTGACAGTATTGCAATTTAAGCGGAGACACTTTGTGACCATTCTTTCCCAAATGGTTCAACAGGGCAATCGTATCATACTTACATTCGTCCCTTGTTTTGGATGCAATCAGCAAGTCCTCAATGTACTGCACCAAGGTCGATTGGAAAGGCAATTCCAACAACTCCAAATTGTTTTTCAAGGTCTGATTGAATATGGAAGGTGACTCTGATAACCCTTGAGGAATGCTGCACCAGCAATAAACTTGATCCAGAAATTGACTATCATTATGAAGCGTTACAGAAAAGAAGGCTTGTGACAAATCAATGACAGTGAACCACTCGGAATCACATGGAATCTGAAACATTATCACAGCTGGATTTGGCACCACGGGGCAACATTTGACTACAATCTCATTTATTTTTCTCAAATCCTGAACAATTCGAACCTTCCCACAGGGCTCCTGCAAACCCATTATCGGTGAGTTACATGGACTGCTCAATACTTCCTTCAAAACTCCTTGCTTTACAAAGTCTGCAATTACCAGGGCAACCTTCATAAGGACATCTTGCAGCATGGTACTGTGGAGGTTAAGGTAAAACTGCATTCAGCTTCACAGTAACTTTAACTGCCTCACCATTTATAAAACCTACATCTTTTCTTGTCAAATCGCACACTTTCGCCTTAACTGTTCCCTGCTAATCAGGATGATGCTCTTTCACAGTGAACATCGGGAATAATTCAATCAGAGGGTCCTCCTCATTTGTAGTCTCACACTCAATCTGGGGCTTGGTCATCTTCATCATCACTAGTCGTCTGAATCTCAGTTCCATCATTTCAGCAAGTAATTGAACACTTTGTTGTAAACAGAAAGTCCCAGTAGGGATACCGGACTTGAATCATAGACTAGGAATTTGTGCAATCTCTGAAAGTTGCCAATCTCAACTTGAACTGGATCTGTAACCAGGTTTGTCAAATATTGGTTCGCTACTCCCACAACCTGAACTGTTCTACCTGAAAGGGACAAATTTGGAACTTCTGCACTTCTTACTGTAGAGCGTGCAGCTCTTGTGTCAACCAAGAATGAAACTCTGTGACCCAAAACCTTTCCATTCACATAGGGTCGTCTTTGATCTACTTCAAAGGAGGTTGCAAGCACACACGGTTCCTCATCTGAACTGTCACTCGTCCAATCATCATTTATTCCATTCCTACTGTGTAACGGGAACTGGTGCACTGTGTTACTATTAGACCTCTGACCTGTGACCTGTTGAGAAAGCATCATCTGTTGATGTTCCATCGGGCTTGAGATATTGGAATTTGCTGTCCATGTACCATGGGAACCCTCTTTTGCATTGGCTGCAACTGTATCATTTGTACACGTGGCATTTGCACCTGGGCTCAAAATTCTGCATCTGATTCACATTATTCTGAAAATTTGAATTAGGACCTCTCACTCTCGGGCCTCTCATGTTCTGGAATGAGTTGATGTCATTACTCTGCTGAACGACACCTTCCTGCACCATCATTGGACACTCCCGTTTCCAATGTCCAACTGCTCCGCAAACATGGAATGGCAATAACTTCTTCATTCCCTGCACATCATTCTGAACCACTTCAGTACCTACGTCCGGACCACGATTCATATTTCCTCCAGGACCTCTACCTCTCATCTGGGGCTCAAACATCATGTTTCCGTGCTGCTGCTGTGGCAACTGTTGCAGAAAATGCCATTGGACCCCTGTTTGAGCTGCTTTAATCTGCATCAGCATAGCCTTCTCTTTCAGCTTTTTCTGCTTCAACTCAATCTCATCACTACAGTATTTTGTATACTGCAACGCCTCATCAATCAGCTTTGCTTGCCAGCAAATCAAGTGAGTCTTAATCATCTGGCCAGTTTCGGGTCTCATGTTCCATTTTGTGTTCTGATTTGTGGAAGGGTTGTCTTTCACCTCAATTGTCTCTGTACCACTGTAATGCTTGAACGCTTGCAACAATCTTTCATAATACGCATGTATCGACTCTTTTGCCTCCTGAGCTGTCCTGTCCATTTTCTGCCAATCAATATTTTTGGGCGAAATTCTCAATTTCAAAAATGCAATCACCTTATAGTAATATTTAATTACCTTAGGAGATGGTGCACCTGTATTATTATCTCTCTAGCTCTCTGGTTCGCTTGTTGGCCAATCCACACTCCTCTTATACTCGATCCACAGATCAGCTGGAACTACTATCTCCAGTAATGTGTTCAAGTCCCCCCATAGGCACTTTGCAAGTTTCACAAACCTGTCTGTCTGCCGATACCACTCTACAGGCTTCTGTCTCAATTTCCGATCATCATTTGTAAATGACAGAATGTCAATTCTACCCCACAGGACATGAACAAAATTTCCCCCTGGAATCTCTCTCATTGGTAAAATTTTCACTGTATCTTTATCGTGCTGCACATTTGCAGTCTGCTCCAAAGAATCCCTTTTTCTCTTGTCTCTCTTCTTTACCCATCTGCCTTCCCATTTGTTAAATGCTCTCCAGGTCTGAGCACTTTGAAACAATTCCTTAAGATGGGCTTTAATTATGTCAGATCTCATGTGTTCAAAATCTTTAGTCTCAAAATCTAATCTATAACTCCTTTTCAAATGCTTAGTTTTCTCTATTTCTATGCTGTACTTCTCTGCCAAGTCTGCTAATTTCTGATGTATATTGCTCTCTTCTCTCATAATATTCGGGCACAAATATCTTAATTCTGCCTCTGTGTAGGATTCTAACCTGTTCACCCCCCCAGTTCCCTCAATGAGTTCACCTGCTTCCATGCTTAGTCTAGCACAATTCAAATACTCCTCTCCCTTAGGAGCACTCTGTGGGGTGTTCAGCTTGTCTAACCATTCAGTTAACTGCTGCGCTGTCAATCCTTGTAACAAAATGTTACTTGCTTGGGCCGGTGGCACCTGCTGTGCAACTACATTCGGGTCTTCGGTGTCAATAATTTCAAACTCTGACTAACATTTGACCCTGCCATAGTATCTGGAAGTGCTACAAATGGACTAAGGTCTAGCAACGATCTTGATCCATCATAAGTCTGTTCCACAGGAGAGACTACTCAAGCATTTTCATCATGTCCTCCCCTCATTGTACTCTGGGACATTGCTCCCTGTTCACCTACAGTCATTTTCTTCTCTGCAAATAAGGGTACAGCTGGACCAACAGTAATAGGTAATGATATAGCATCTGGAGCTGTTCTGGCACTTAGGCTCTATGGGAGGGTAACTCCCATATTCTGATTCATCATCGGAGTCATATCTGACTGTGTCCCTGTTACTGGAGTAAATCTTGGCATTACCTGCAGCTGTACTTGGTGCAATAAAAATGGAGTTGGTTCATTCTGAACCAACATCGGACTCGGGTAAACCTGTTCCATAGGCAGCATTACATTTGAAGTTATTTCCATAATAGGCATATCAGGATAAATTCTCTGAACCTGTGGCGGTTACACCTGATTTTGCATTACAGGAGTAGTAGGCACATTAAGACCACTCTGCATCGCATTCTGTGTCAGGCTAGCATTAACCTAAATTAGACTCATTGTCCCATTAACCTGTGTCGGAGCTGTCGGGTCTGCGCAGGTACTTGGACCACTCTTATGTGCTGTCTATGGTGGTGGGCGATCTCTTAATAACTGTGTAACAAACTCATCATCATCTGATTCCTCCTCCACTATTGAATACTTTCTAGCCTCCCTACTTTCGGATGGATTTCTGTTGGTCTTTCTAGTAGCTTTCCTCACTTCCTTCTCATTGTCCTGTGAAATTGCTGTAAACAACTCAATTCCGTGCAAAGTCTCCATCCTCCAAACTCTCTGAACACTGTCCCATCTATCCTCTGCTAAAGTCTTTTCTGCCTTTCTCATCCTCCTCTTGAATTTCAGTTGCTATTACTGTCTGGCTACTGACTCCCAAATCGCTAATGCCTCAAACTGTGCTGTTCTTGGAAGGAGCATGGGTTCATATAGCACCAACCTTAAATGCTCCAAAACATTCAAATTGAACGTACTATTTGTAGAAAAAGTTAAATTCCCATCCTCTATCAATTTGCAGCATTGCTTTAGCCAAAGACATGGCGTGACGCCTTTCTCTTCCATTACAATGTAAGCTGGTGTACCTTTTGGTGGTATAGCCTCGCCTACACTCGTTGTAATGTATGTATCTCCCCTTAGGGCACTCTTTAATGCTTTGAAAAATGTAATCTTTTCAACCTTTTTGCTATTCAAAATCAAATCAGGAAGTGACTTTTAATACCAAGATTCCTTTCACCCACTTTCTCAACCAATTGCCTCTCACGGACGGCTACCAATCCGTGCGCGACCCTTCTCACTATCCGACCAATTCCAGCGCAGCTCCAATGACGTCACCCTCACACGTACTGCGGCTGACAAAGTCTTGCAGCTTGTCCTCCCAAACTCTGATTCGTATAAACTAATGCAAAAATTGCGAGCACTAACCAAAAAACAAATCTGCTGGTTTACTACAGGAAAGGTAACTCAATCGTTTCAGAAACCTTACAGATTTTTCACTGATGGCTCTTCCCGCACTTACAGCTACTCCTTCTTTCTCGGTCTCCCAGATTCGCAAGCAAAATTTGACCCGCAAATTTTACTCTCAACTGATCAATGGGTCTGTCCTGGTGCACATAGGACTCGCCAATATGAAAATGTTTAGTAAGTATCATGCAACGAAATGTATATTACTTCTGGGTTGTTCAGCTCTATAGATACTGCAAACACCTCAATGTCGAGTGCCCAGGTGATACTGCAATTTCTTCTCCTTCAATAGTGGCTTGTGAAAGCGCTATAAGCAGTGTGCATACACCAAATGTCAACAATGCCATGGAAATCGATGCAAAAGTTGTTTTCAATAGCAGTGAAGCACATTTTCTCACAGCCCTCATTGCCTTAATCGCTGGGAAGGGTCTAAGTGAAACACTTTTCTTCTCAATATTGCTGTAAATGAGTCCAGGGATCCATAAATCGTCATTTGTTGCTCCAGGTATTTCATTCAATACCACTGTTAAGAGGTATTTCATCAGAGGACGAATACTTAAGGTTACACGCAATGCCATAAACCAGCAAATTGAAGTACCTATAGTGAAAGTATTAGTGCTTCCGGGGATGGGGAATAATTCCCGATTCAGGCCGTGACTTTCATTACTGACCAAACAAAGTATTAGTGAGCACAGAAAGTCATTGTAAATTATGTTCAGGTGTCATCATGCGAATATACCAAGCTGCTAAATTTATTTAGTTGCAGGGGGAAAAATTGTAGTCAAAATTATGATGTTTCACCATTTCACACTTTCAATTACATAACAACGATAAGAAATGCTTAGGAAATAATGCAAGTGTTAGAATCGGGGCTCTGTTAATTTGAGTCGTGAACCAGCTCTATTTTATGCTCTATAAAAAAAATTGTTACTATTTTATGAGGATGGTTAATTATTGTGATTATCTTCGAATTCCATTGAGGAAAGCGCTAGTTCTAATTATGAAAACTTTAATTTTAAAATACCGATTCCTAGTGTTTCGCATATTGGCCTTCCTCATGAAGATTATTGAGGAAGGTCGCAATTTGTGTCTCACTAGGAATTGTTGCCATCACAGGGATGGCGGCATGCTTGGGTCAGCAGATGTCTGTGATTGCTATTTAATAAAGCAATTATTTTCTTTAATTGTAGCCTGTTTCATTTAAAGGAAACAAGACTGTGATTAAAACGGAAAAGTTTCTATCTTTTTTATTTATTTGTTTAGGAAGCACCGTGTCCTCTTAAAAAAAATATTTTTAAGTTCACAAAAGGGAAGGGTTCCCAAGGTGATCCCTATTAATTTGCAAATGGGTTACCACTACACATTTGTCATCTGTATAGCTGATTAATGTTTTGCAAACAGAATTTGGTTGCACAACATCAATACAAATATTGCGATTTTGCATTTTGAAGGGACACCCCATTCAAATACCGAATCAGAATTTGGTAGGAAACACAAATTGTAATTCGGTAATGTTTTACCGAATCACAATTGGATGTTTGTACATACAGAAAAGCTCTGGCCCCAAGTCAGAAAAATAATTTATTCTAGCGGTGATTACATCTGTTATAATATTCCCACTTCCATCATATTTGTTCAGTTAAGAGCCAAACATGAATATATTACCTCCAACTCAATTCACAGTAACCATTTAATGCTATATCGTTTAACATTCAAAACAGTACTATAGTTACTTACCAGCTTCATATATCAGCTCAAGTATCATATGCAACAACCCTCATTGTTATATCACAAATTTCAAGGCAAGAAAAATCCAATACACTTTACAGTTAAATACTATGTACTAAAGTGCTCCTGTGTCCTACTTTTGTTTGGTGAGCTGAATCATTTTCTGTAACAGTGATCAGTTAAATATGAGTTGAGCCCTCCACTGCACACTGCATTCATTTATAATTTGTTCTCATACTGTGTAAAAATTGAAACACACTACCAATGATGTGCATGCCTGATTCCCCTACTGTTAATTTCATATCTATTACTATAGCATATAACAATCATTCGTAATCCAACATCACTCCTTTCTTAGTTCCTATCCATTTAGAATTCATAACATTGTGTAATAGCTGTATAAATGCATGTCTGCACCCAGTCCCTGATTATAAAGAAAGGATGTCAGAACTCGACTATTGAAAGTTATTACAGTCAAGTTCTGAGTCACAATGCCTACTGCCAGAGCCAGCAACCAGGTGAAAGGCAGGTCAGGTCACGGAGCAGCTAATCAAATGAAACAATAAAAGTGAAATATTGCTTTTATTTCTTCTGCTCTAGTTTAATAGCTTACAGTAACAAGCAGAGGGAACGTTTATTTGTCATACTCCTTAGATAGAGAAAAGCTAGAATCTTTCTTCATATTGCTACATATTCAATTTTTAAGCTGACTTATATTGAGCTGTTTCTAATATCTGTTTGTAACAAATATCTAACAGATTTTTGTTGTCTTTAATTTTGCACTACAGGTTTTATTTTTATTCTTCATGTTTGCAGACATGCTTACTCATTCAAATGAAACAGCTACACACCAAAGTTTTAAGTAGTGTGTGGGATCGTTGATTGTCCGACCATGCATTACATGGGCTAAAGTACACCCTGGTGTACATAATAAGGACATTGCAAGTCACTTTGGATTTCCATAACCTAATAAAGAAACTCAGTCATTGGCCTTGTTCCTCTATACGGTTATGGAACACCTCAATGACTTTCAAAATCCTTATAATGTATAGCAGGTGGTACTTTAACCTTTATAAATTGTAATTATATAGTCAAAATGGAAGCAAATTTTCCGCCCCATCTCTATGATATATCAACACCCTCATAGCTCTGTTTTTCCATGGCTCATTGTAATTGGCTGACATCTTGGAAACAAAGACTAATATCAATTGCATATAAATTAAATAACTCTAAGTAGAATAGTACTACCTTTGAAAGCAATAATAATAGAAGCATATTGGAATCAAGCCCATTCCAGCATTGTTCTCTTCCTAAATCTGATATTTGTTCCCAAATTTATACAGCCTGATGCTGACGTAGGCTGCCGCCATGATGTTCCAGCCTGAACTCTCTGCTGAACTGGCCATCATCTTAAAAAATAAAAACGCTTCTTAGTGCATATGAATTAAATAACTTTATGTAAAATGTTAATTCCTTAATCATAAAAGTAGCAGCACATAGCTGGCTTTTCTAATTCTGCACCACGCTGTTCTTAACTTCTCTCCCATTTTAAAAATGGCTGGCAACACATGAATCTGTGTACGTGTGTGTGTGTGTGTGTGTGTATATTTTCTACCAGAGGTTGCCAGGAAGTAGTTATAGTTAGGACCTATTTTCCATAGGAATAGCGGTTTTTTGTTTTGCTAATAACTTTGAAGATGTTTGATGAAAGTCAAAACTAGTGTACCAGTCACCTCAGCTTTTGTCTGAACTTTTTGGGCAATTCATCAAGCTAGGTCTGAGAAAAAAGGAGTCCTAAACGTGTTTTCTCCATGCAATTCCCCATACGGATTTTAAACACAACTACAACCCGAAGTGCTGAACTGAATTACACCAAATTTGGCAGAAAGCCAGATCTTGTTACTGAAGCAGAGTGCTTTTTGTGTTTTTGTGTAAATTGCTTAAGTAGATTCGGATTTATTAAAGGAAAAATAAATATAGATATCTAGTGACACCGATCCTTTGCAGATCCATTTTTGAGGGATCCAAATATCCCAGGGAAAAGCATTGATTGGCTGGGCGCACCCTGGCAGGAAAGTAGCAACCACATTTTCTTTTTTGTTTGGGGTGGTGGAGGCAAACAAAAGTTGAAAAACACATAAGATTCAGGATACAGGTATATGACCCCAGAGGACACATGGACCAGTCCCTGAGGGACCAATCATGGACAGAAAATTGTCCATTTTTTTCAAGCTGAATTCAGATCTGCAGATTCACTGCAGGGCTCAGCACA
This sequence comes from Pleurodeles waltl, assembly GCF_031143425.1. NCBI lineage: Eukaryota > Metazoa > Chordata > Amphibia > Caudata > Salamandridae > Pleurodeles > Pleurodeles waltl. The sequence goes on from NC_090446.1 coordinate 360,599,154, forward strand.
ACACCCAGAGTAAATCTGCGATGGATCCATGGCTCCAAAGCAGACAAAAAAAAAAATACACCCATTCACAAACAAAACACAAAGGCAATGTGCAGTGTAGGGTTGGGTGCATGAGGACGAAGGTTGTGCACAGCAGTGGTTGTATTAACGTACTGTAATTATGTAGTATTTTATGTTAAAAAAAACTATAGAAATTCACTGAGAAAACCAAAGGGTACAAGGGCATTACAGTTAGGTTGACATTGTACTCACAAAAATACAGAAATTCAGCAATTATAGTTATGCTTATAATTATTCTTACCTGAAGAAACTATAACTCATGCCCTTAAGTAACTTTAGGCCATAAATTATAGTTTCTTAACATAAGTATAACTATAAATATAAGTAAAACATCAACCTAACTGTAACATCGCTGTTACCTTTGGTTTTCTCAGTGAATATATGTTACAGTGATGTTACTAGGGAGAGGTGGCTAAGTATGGCACACTTGAAATTGTTCTCCTGCACTCAGAAGTTGAAGTACTGTGATCAGATTTGTATTTTCTGTTGTAGTTTTAGACTAGCTCTAGGGAACTTTATTTAAGCCGGCTGCTGGGTACATGAACATTCCAATTCTTCCATTCACTGCCGTGCTCGATGCATAGATTTGCCGACTTGGGCTGTACTTCCTATGTGTAGTTTTCACTCTAGCCCAGTGCACTTTATTTAATTATTTATATTAGAAACTGCATCAGGAATTGCATTGGAGTGAGAGCATATAGAAGTAAAATATTTTGTGAGAATTTGTACTTTGAGTCAAGGTATAGTTGCCCACTCTGGCTTTATTGTCTTTGTGAAGCTTTTCACACTCAGCATAGTGCACCTTAATTAACAAAGGCCCACTTGGGCTCAATTGTGAATGAGGATTGTATTTCCTTTGTGGCATTAGGCAATGTATTTCATTTTGCAATTGCAGATCTGCAATATTTGGATTTTTGTAAGTTCAACATGGAGTAATGGAGTAATCACGCAGTAGAATTCCCTGTGTATACTTTCCTCAACAGCCGACAGAATGCTATTATCAGTACTTATTTTAAAGCATGATTCATATTGTCGAGCACCCTAGAGCACATTTTGAATGAATTTCTTTAAACATTGCAAATAAGTATGTTAAGTGTATACTTAATCATGATATGAAATTGATGCACTCTATATTGAGTAGTATTTCTGACAAGTTTATGAATTTGCATGTTACGTAGCGCATAAAAAAGCAATTTGTAACATATATATTTCTTTATTTTTTCCCTTAAAAAACAGAGTTTACAAGGATGTTGTAGTTAGCCTCATATTTTGAATGTACCAAACCATAGAAATTCACCTTTCCCAGTTATCATAAGTATCTGTAACTCGTGCCCCCACCATACACAGTTTTTTCATCAAAATGTTCACTGCAAATATTACACTGGTATTATCAATGATGTTATCAAAGATGTCTTAAGAGCCATAATTTGTGGGGTAATTAGCAGTGCATGGTGAGGACACGAGTTATAGTTACCTTAGTGCACAAGTTATTGTTAGTTAAGATAACTCTAACTATAACAGGTGAATTTCTATGGTTTTGTACGTTTAAAATGTGAGCCTAACTATAACATACCTGGAACCTTTGTTTTTTTTAAGTGAATTCCAATGATTTTTCTCAATTCTATTTCCTAACTAAAACATACCTGTAACCTTTGTTTTTTTCAGTGAACCTCTATTGTTTTTTAACGCAAAGTATTAAAAAAATCTTTATTCGACTTCCAACAAGTCATAAAAGTCATAATAATCATAAAAGATCTCCAGTTATGATACATTTCAATATATAATAAAAAGTTGAGTAAATAAAATAATAAAAGAATAAAAAGCACACAATAATAAAACTGTCTAGTGTATCGATAAAAAACCATATCACAGTAAATTTTAATTAAATCACCGCCCCCATAGATTTCCTTATCTTTAATACAGAACATAAAAAGTTAGCTAAGGTTCCGCACATCTCTAAAGAAGATAGTGACTGGAGGCAGGCGTAAGCTGTGCGGCACTGGGGGAGATTGATTGACCTTAAAAGTGGAACTACTAGGCACTTCCTCTGGTGGACATAAAAATTGCAAAATAAAACCACATGGATTGTGGATTGAGGTGTCTTTGCATCACAGGGGCATGGTTTTAACAAGGTGGACCAATCGTTCATAATTGGAAATGAAACTAGGCGATGAAACGTATCTAGCCTGAATCTAGTGAGAACGTAACAATGGTGAGGGTGTACCACGTTTGCCAAATACGGCTGCATGCCATCACCTGTCAAAATTATTTGATTATGAATAACTGATTTTTTTTTTTTATTCAGCCCACCAACGTATGTCTTCTAGATACTTTAATGCCAGGATACTCAGGTCCTTCCTAGATATCTTCCCCAGCGAAACTGGGTTTGTATAGTAGTCTTTATTGCCCATTTTTTCGAAAAAGGTCATAATGTACTTTAACCATGGTACCCTTGATGTATATAATGACTTCGTACAATCGGTCAAGATGGCCTTATTAAAACCGGTATGTTCCGAGGTCCAGACTTTATGCCATAATAACAGTGGCTGGATCTTTATCAAGTCTGCAATGAAGGGAACCCCGAGTTCCGTATGAGTGACATACGATGAAGTGCCATTTGGTACCCTCAGCAGATGTCTTAAGAAATCGTTTTCCACTGTCTGCACCAAATCACAATTTGTATGTCCCCAAATTCCTGCCCCATACGTGATGGCCGGGATGCACTTGGCTTTGTAGATCTTTATCATGTTTGGCGGAGTAATCCCCCCAAGCCTTTTGGAGAAAAGTCGTAATGCCATCGTTGTTTTGATCAAGTGCACTCTCTTCGTCTTCCTACAGTTGGCCCAGGAGCCCAATTTATCAAACATTATACCCAAGTATGAAAAGGTTTGCGCGATTTCGACCTTGCTTTCCGCAATAGTGGTGTTATAAGTCTTACTGCGGTTCCCTCCACAGTTCATGATAAAAGTTTTGGAGCGATTGACAGTAAGACCCAACTGTGACATGTATGTGATGCAGGTTGTTAGAAGTTTCTGGAGAGCTATTGGGGTCCTGGCCATTAATACTGCGTCGTCTGCGTAAAGTAATGCCGGAACGGGTCGATTGTCTATTTGGGGTAGATCTTTACACTTAGTGGCCAATTCTTTTTCTAGGTTATTTATATACATTGAAAACAGGAACAGAGCGAGAACGCAGCCTTGGTGCACTCCTCTGTATAGACCAAAGGGGCGGGTACATTCCCCTTTTAGGCCATACCTCACTCTTGCTCTGCACCCTGTATACATTTCACGAATAAATTGAATTAAGGCCGGTTCTACCCCCATGCTATTTAAAATATCCCATAATTTATCATGAATTACACAGTCGAAAGCTGATGATAAGTCAGTAAAGGCCAGGTACAGATTGCCTGCTCTGATCTTAGTATACTTTGCAATAATGAGACTTAAGTTTAAACTTTGCTCCACTGTTCTGATTCCTTTCCAGAATCCATACTGGACCGGAGATAAGACGTTCTTTTCTTCTGCCCATGATTGCAGCCTATTCAGAATTATTCTCCCTGCTAATTTAGCTGTTGTGTCCAGCAGGGAGATTGGCCTGTAGCAGGCTGGATTAAGGCGGTCACCCTTTTTGTATATCGGAATAATGTTGGAATCTCTCGAAGATGGTAGAGGTCCGCATGTGCAGATAGCCCTCAATGTCTGCGTCAGTACAGGCCCCCACAGGTCAATATTGGTCTTGAATATGTCGATCGGAACACCATCAGGGCCCAGCGCTTTCCCTGATTTGCTTGCTATTATAGCTTCCTCTACCTCCTGTAGGCTAAATTGGGGGGTTATAACCAGGCGCGGACCTTCCTGTGAATCATGGTCATGTGTACGGTCTATTGTATCACTCGTCAGTGAGTATATCTTAGAGAACTGTGTAACCCAGTCTTCTTCAGAGATGGCGATTTCCATCCTAGGAATGTCTCTCTCCCCAAACACGGGGGAATTTATTGTCTGCCAAAAGAGTATATTATCTTTCTTACGACTTGCTATGTGGAGAGTTTCCCACAAGGTTGTTTTCATGGTCAGTTTCCTTTTCTTTATTGCTGTCTTATAATCCTGTCTGCGTTTACGTATATCACTTAAGCACCTTTCAGGATCATTTAGAGCCTTTTTCAGTCTCTTATGTGCTTGAGTGCAGTTATGATCAAACCATCCACACGTCCTTTTTTTTCCTGTCTTACTTCTTCTGATAGTGAGGGCTTCTTTTATGGTTTGAGTAATCGTCGTAAACGCGCTTAGACATTGCCCTGGATGTGGGTTCTCACTTAAACAGTCTGCGAAAGCATGTTTACATTGGCATATTAACTGTTTCAACAGAGACTTGGGGTCTGTCTGAGACCACTTCCTTGTGTATCCATTGCACGGCACCAATTCAATATCATCTACCAATGTAATACTATCTTCCCTAGCTGCTAAAAGGGGGGATAGTAGGAGATTCATGCTCTGGGGATAGTGATCACTAATTGCAATGTCATGCAAGGTGTAATTTGTAAGATAGTGTGCGAAGTGAGTTGACATTAGGACATAATCAATCACGGTATTCACGCCCCTTCTGTTATACGTTGGTTTAAACTGTGGTTCGTCCAAGAATAATTCATTTACAAAGGATAAGTTATAGGTTTGAGCCAATAGATTCATTTCATCTCCTTGAGTGCTATGAGTGAAATGAAGGCTTGCACCTACACCTTCCGAGACCCAACCACATATCTTATCTGAAATTGCTTTACACGGATGGAGGTTAAAATCACCACCCCAAATCAATAGGATCTCACAGTTGTTTTTTCCACATATTTTTTCTAGGTCATTTCCCATTTGCACTAAAATGTTGGAGAATTCTCCTGGAGCAACATTATTATAAAAATTAATGATGACTAAATGGGTCTTGTGGTCCAGATTACTCTCTATCATTTGGTAGTATGGAGTCATAAATTGCATCTCTAAATTCTGCAAGGATAATTTATTGGAAATATATGTACACAGTCCCCCTTTAGGTCTACCATACCTGGATTGCTCGGCAGGAGTATGAAATGTTTTGTAGCCATTTATATGGGCGGGAGTTAAAAGCCATGTCTCTTGTAGGCAAACATATGAATAGTCTTCTACAAAGTTAGCCCAGATCTCATTGCCTAACTTGTTAGCTAGACCTGCAATATTCCAAAATAGTAAGACTATTTCTGATTTCTGATTAAGATTCTGTTTAAAATTGAAGTGCTGGTCCTTAGGGGAATGAGGGGGGATATCGCTGTGAGTTGTGTTTGGTATATTTCTAGAGTCATCACACTGCCTTAGATGAGGTGATATCTCAATCCTTATAGGGGCCATTTTATGTGATGTACCTCCCTTCTGTAGGTCCATCCCTGGTGTATGTATTATCTGGGCTACTCTATCAGGGAGAGCAAACTGTTTGATAACGAGTCAATCTATATTTTCCAGCGTTGAAAGGGGATAAAATCTATTGCGCGTTATAGATAAGTCTGGGCTGGATGAGGGTGCTACAGCTCGCTGTGGATAGATGGAGTTGTTCCCCACTGGTCTTTGGTAGAAATAACCCAGGGGTAATAATGAGATTCCTTGTGAGGTAACTTGACTGGCTCCTAAGTCATGAATAATTCTATTCACTAAATTCGGTGTGCCAAAAGAGAGAACCACACAATCTCCAGTCAGCGCTTTCTTGCTGTTTCCTATCCATCTGATTCTTCTGACCATTTTTATTTCATCGAAAAGGGTTCTCACCGTTCCAGGGCCCATTCGGGCCCGATCCAATTGAGGGCCTTGTTTCTCAAAGCCGACCATGTTTCTCGTTGTTGACCATCAATCGGTGGGACGTTGGCCAAGACCACAACATATGGTGTAGCCTCCGGGGGGAGATATAACAGGTCACTAGGGAGGTAAGCGGGATTCGGGGATCTAGTCCTGCTAGTTGTATTTCTCCCTGGATTAGAATAGGGATAGGTAGTCGCTGCCCTACGCATAGTACTGCTTGCTGTCTTACACAGTGTGGGATTTAAAGCTTTTTTATCTAGAGAAAGATTATGTGGTGTAATAGGTGAAAAGGAGGGTTGGGTAGGTTGGTACAGAGAAGGAACTATTGGTTGAGATTGTGACTCAGTCTGGAAGTTAACGTTCCGATGTATGCTGGTTGGCCTATTGTACGGGATAGATTGTGTGTTATTCTCATGTTCTGAGGACTGCAATGTATTTCTGGGGTCCTTACTTTCAAAGTGCGTGTCTTCCTTTTGTAAGGACTTTATTATTTCAAGACCTGCCTCAAGGCTGCACTCCACCCCCTTTAGGCGCTCCAACATAGAGTCCAGAGTGGCTCCAATGGATGATTTCAATGAATTTACTATCTCGTGGAGATTTATAAGGAGCGATCGAATAGTATCTCCTGCTGAGCTTGAGGGTTTCTTCTGCGTAAATTTTTTAGAGTGTTTTTTAATTGGGGTAGTTATTAGGTCTATCATGGCATTTTTTTTATGGTCTTGTCCACCAGGCCCATCTCCGGTTTCCTTGGTCGCTTAGCAACAGGGGATATTTCATCCATAGAATAGATTAAATTTGAAGAGTCTTTAATACAACCATTTGTAGGCCTTACTCTTGAATATCCATCCCCAGGTTCACTAGATGGGGAGTTATGTTGCGATGGTACACACCCTAATGATTCGTGAGATCGCTCTTTAGGTAGTGACATTTTCCCTTCAACGGTGGCGATTTGCTTGTCTATCATTCCCATCGCCCCAGAGATGTATTTTAATATAGATGAACTGTCTTTTAAATTTGTTGAGTTATTTAATTTTGAATGTTTCCTTTTGCCCATGTTTTGTGTAAGGACCGGTTACTCAGGGGGCTGACTTCGTATGTATAAAACGATTCCCTTAATACAAAAAAGGGCTCTAGTCACTAGAGGACCAGCTTAGGGCACAAGATTAAAGAGGGGGGCCCAGCCCAACCTCTTCCAGTCGATGACAGGCGAAGGACGGACACTTCCTTTGTGAAATAGGCCTCACGGCCAGTCCGGTCGGGATGACAAAATTTAAAGGGCTCCTGCCCCCTCGGCAGAAGACAGGGCGAAAGATGGAAGAGAATATAAAAAAAAAGAAAAAAAAAAGAGAGCAAACAAATCTCCAACACAGTACCTCCAGGCAACCAAACGCTTGTAAGGTGCCTAGTCCAGAAGTCCAGGCGTCTTTTGGGAAAAATGTCAGGGGGGTGGCCCTGCCCTGCCTCTTCCTGGCACTGACGGTCAAGGATGGGCCCGCTCTTGGCCCGCGCGCGTCCAGCGAAGCGGGAGCGCAAGAGAAATTTAAAGGGCTCCTGCCCTCGGCAAACGTCCTTCCAACGACGCGCTTCCCGTAGCATCGGGAGCGCGAGAGAAATTTAAAGGGCTCCTGCCCTCGGCAAACGTCCTCCCAATGTGCGCTTCCCGTAGCAGCGGAAGCGCGAGAGAAATTTAAAGGGCTCCTGCCCTCGGCAAACGTCCTCCCAACGACGCGCTTCCCGTAGCAGCGGGAGCGCGAGAGAAATTTAAAGGGCTCCTGCCCTCGGCAAACGTCCTCCCAACGACGCGCTTCCCGTAGCAGCGGGAGCGCGAGAGAAATTTAAAGGGCTCCTGCCCTCGGCAAACGTCCTCCCAACGACGCGCAACGCAAAGTAATTTTCATTACTATATGTTAATCCACCCACCCCTGCGCTTTGCACGGTAGCGGTTGGCCTCAAGGCCTGGCCTGCAGCCAGACCCTGTGGCAAACCCCCTATAAGCATCCAACCCTGAGAGAGAGAGAGAGGAAGTGAGCAATTTAGATTTTGATGAATGATATACTTAGAATGAGATATTTACAGACAAAGTGAAAAGAACATTTTTTTGTTGATTAAAAAGAGTGAACTCATCTTTCAATTTAACTTAAATATCTTCAGTTGAAAATAAACTAAAGCAGTAAATGACCAGACTCACCTAGCCTAGAACCCTTAACAGTTAGTGTGCATGTACTGTGCAGTGTTCAGACATAGCTATGACATCGAAGCCACAGATTTTGACTGGAAAAAGACTTCAATGTTACATCACTAGGAATGTTTAACAGTCAAATCACAGGGGAAAAAAATGACACACTGCTATGAGATACAATGATTTGAATCTTTAGCCTACTGAGTGACAGCACACGACTTTGTCCATTAGGCCAGATGTGACTCTGTTCTGCTTTGCACTGAAATGTAACAGGAACATTCTTACCAAATATCTTGCTATCCTAATGCTTTGAAGTCATTGCATGGAGTGACCATTGCAATAACGGTCTCTCTGTCTCTCTTCCATCCCGTTATGGGATGGAAGAGAGAGAGAGTGACAGGACTGCAGGGGAGCCTCAAGGCCCCCGTGGTCCTAGCCAGCTCCCGTGTCCTGCAGGAGCCCGCATTGCTTCCACAAGCAGGGAGCTGCTTTAAATAGCAGCTCCCTGCTTACGGGAGCAGTATTTTTATCTGTTTCCCTACACACATATTTGCGTGCAGGAAAAGAGATTAAAACTTCACTTTCTGCAAGTGTGGGCTGTCTAGGGGTGGGCACCCCGGGACATAGCAGGAGCCAACCATGGGGGGTGGCGGCCCCCAGGGTCATCTATGGCTTCTCAAGGGGGGCCATGTGGCCCCCTCCAATGTTCTATTTTCCCTGAGGAGGTGGTTGTCCCCGGTGCCCTCAACAGACCCCATTCATTCTTTTATTGGAGCCCTGGGGAGGTGGTGGTCCCTGGGGCTGTGGGGGGGGGGGGTGCATGCAGCTCCTCTGCATTCTCAATCTTTTTAGCCCCGGGTAGGTGGTGGTCCGGGGCTGTGGGGGTCTGCGCAGCTCCCCACATAAAATTGTGCCTTTGCCTCAGGAAGGAGGCGGTCCCCGAGGCAATGGGGGCGGACGAGTGGCCAACCCACATTTTTCTCTGTAATCACCCTGGGGAGGTGGTGGCTCCTGGGGCTAATAGAAGGACTAGGAGGGGGGCCCCATGCGCCCCGCCGCCCCCCTTTTAAAATCCCCTAATGCCATTGGCACCTGGTCCATCTGAGGGGAAATGAAAAAAAGGCAGAACACCGCCCTTTTTTTTTTAAATGTCAGGAAATTATATTCCCAACATTTAGGAAAAAATACTTTTCAGCCTTTGGATCCTGGTGAGTTGTCAATAGCAAAAATCAGTTGCATATCGTCCACGTAGTTGTTAATTCTCACCTTCATTATTTTCAGGGAGTACACAAGAGGATATATGTACAGATTAAAAAGGTGGGAGGACAAAGAGTGCTGAAGCACTTCACAAGTGAGCTGAACCTTAGGAGAGCTGAAGAGGGGGCAGATAGACTGACTGAAAGCGGTTCTTCAAGAAAGAAACAATCCAATCAATCAAGTTTGTGGTCGACTACGTCTAAGGCTGCCAAAAGATCAAGAAGCACCAGCACCTGACTGGTGCACCTATCAGCTTCTACCCACATGCCATCTACAACTGAAAGGATGACTGCTTCGGTAAAATGGCCTACTTCATAGGGTCAAGAAAGTAGGGCCCTGATTTAGGGAAAGTGCTGCTGCACCCAGGGCAGCACCACTTTCCTTGAGCCCCTTAGTGACCTCCTAACACCATGTGTGCACTGTATCTAAAATAAGGTGCGTCATGGTGGGAGTTAGGGAAACTAGCATCAACATTTTTTAAGCTAGTTTGGAGCTTTGCAGGACTAGCACAAAAAATGTTGATGCTAATCCTGCAAAGCCCATTGAAGCCCATTGAAAATAATGGTGTGCCTCCTTTCAATGCCTGCTCTGAGCAGACGTTAACAGAAAAAAACGACACGACACGATAATCTCTTAGTGCACCATTTTTTCACCCCCCCTAACGGGGGAACTCCCCCTTTGCATACATTATTCCTGGTGCAGGAATAATGTAGCACAAAGAGTTACAAAGTGGCGCAATGCATGAATTGCACCTCTTTGTAACTCTGGCGTGGCGACACAAACACTACCACTCTCATGGGAGGCACAACACATTTCAGCGGAAGAAGATGTGGACTTTACCAATTTCCAGTGGAGAACTAGCCAGTAACATTTTTCTGTGACTCTTGGCCAGTTTCCCATTGGACCTGTGTTAATTATCATGCTATCACCCTTGTCACCTGGTACTGTCTCCTTTTTGTATGCCCACCTATTTAGCTGATCCATTTGTGGACTGACAATGAGGCCTATCTTCCCTAATGGCAATTTGGACATCCTCACTAGAATACTCCTCTCCTCCCTATGTCACATGACATGAACCACCATTGCCCGTCTAGGCATTCTTTGGCTCTCAAACAATGTTAGGGTTGTTGAAGGACTGCTGATGTGAATCACCAGATGAACACATCTGTGTATAAATGCATTAGCTTGAACCAGTGTGTTGTATGTTTGTTAAAGATAGGACTGACTAGACCATGGTTGAAGTGCAGACCCACTAAACAAATTTCTACCATCTAAAGAGAATTGTGCTACTGCCCCTCTCACACTCTCTTGTTGTACAAGGTCAGGCATCATGAACCTACCCTGCCATGGCATTATGTTGAAAATCTTGTTGAACTATTGAATGTCATAGTGTGACAATAATCATTGGTACCTTGAGTGCCACACAGTGAATTAGACTAACTAATCACACATTTACAGGACTGCACAAATTGTGGCCTGTGGCGCAGGTGAGCCGCTAACACATGATCACACATCCACGGATATGTAGCTCAGTTCTCATGACAATGTCATCATGAAAATATGTCAACCTCAGTGCTTACATCGAAGATGCACTATCATAATGCATGAACTGACAATATGCTCATTAAAATGCTAGACCCCTTCAGTATAGCATGGCCAATGAAGAATGTAGACGCATAGAGATACCCCTTGGATGTCAATAGCATGCAACTACTAAGTAATTTGATATCTGTGTCAAATGAGAAACTTTACCTGTGGGTGGCTTGGACCTGCCCCAGTCTGGCTTGTTCCTGGTCTGGGCTTATGTGGTCCTGGTCAGGGTCAGCTCGGTCCTGGTCTGTCTTGCCCAGTGGGTGATGTATGGACTGCTGGTATGCTTGCTCTGGCAGTGTTCAATTTCCCATCCCCTTTAGACCTGTAACAGTCCATGCTCTGTTTGAATGTGTGGGTCTCATCAGCTGGCTAGGGTGAAAATAATAATACATTTTTTACACAGTTAAGACATGTACATGATGTCTGATGTAAATAGCCTGACATTGTAACACATCAAAAAGTGCCTGAGCATAACAATTCCATCAATAGTGTTGTTACAACTCAGGCATCCTCTACTAGAACCAGTAAAACTGAGTAAAGTGGCATCTGTGGCATCTGTGTGGTTGGACACACAGGCCCTCATTACAACCCTGACAGTCTTGGACCGCCAGGGTTGTTTTGGCAGATTTCACCACCAGCAGGCTGGCAGTGAAATCCTTGGAATTACGACCGTGGCGGAAGCGCCACGGTCGCACCGCCGGGACCGGCGGTTTCCCACCACTTTAGTCCCGTCAGGAGTAATCCTCCAGGGCAGCGCTGCCCAGGGGATTACGAGTCCACCTCCCGCCAGCCTTTTCATGGCGGTTTGCATGGCGGGGCCCCTGGGGCAGTGCAGGGGCCCCCTGCCACGGCCCGTGCAGCTTTTCACTGTCTGCTGTGCAGACAGTGAAAAGCGCGACATGTGCAAATGCACCCGTCGCACGGCTGCAACACCGCCGGCTCCATTTGAAGCCGGCTCCCGTGTTGCGGCCGAGATCCCCGCTGGGCCGGCGGGCGGAAGCCAGGTTTCCGCCCGCCGACCCACCGGGGATCTCCTGATGGCCGCGGCAAGAGTATGGACAGACCTTGGTGGGCGGCTTCAGCCGCCCGCCAAGGTCGGAATGACTCCCACAGTACTCACAATGAGATAGCTCCCATATCTTACAGCCCAAATATTCACACTCATGAAGGTGTCCAGACCTACAGATATGACACATGGTCCTGGTTATCCAAAATTAGGAGTTTGAGTTGCACCCACCAAAAGTACATAACATTGTTCATGAACACACGTGTAAGTATAGAATAGGTTCATACATATTGAGTTATGCAATGCAGGCCTAGTAGCTGTGTTGCCTTACTCAGTCCTCAGGAGGCTTTCCATGGGTGTTGTGGGGTGTTTCCCCATGCAACGTCCATGAGGTATGACAAAGCCCTAGATTTAAAGGACCATGTAAACATGGTGATGGAGCCATTTTTACGCCCCCCAAGGTAAGGCCTTACCAGGAGCTGTATCTTAATTTCCCAACGTTATTTTCTCTTCCTATGAGTTCTGTATTCTCCAGAACACATAGGAAGAGGAAAACACCTCTTAGGATTTTTTACATGGAGGATGGTGCCCCTTCCCACAAACAGAACTACCTACAATACAGGCACCCTTGCACCATGGTGCTAGGGTACCTGTGTTGGTACTTGTCAGCCAAAATGGGGAAGTGCAGGGAGAAAGGACAGAAATGCACTGTATTACATGAATATGGTGCATTCCTGATGTTTCACTTTGGCGTAGGGTAGAGCAGCAAGGTGACTTGTGCTGCCCTAAGATAAATCACCATGAATAAGGGCCTATTTACATTTAAAGAGATCTGTACTTCCTGTAAACCTGCTTACATATACCTAAGGGATAGACAAATAATCATTGTCTGTGAGCAGTCCTAAAGACACCAGGTTCAGAAGTGATTCACAGAATGACAGCACATTAATGGTAGCTGAGAGTTAACTCCTACCAAACATCACAATTGATCATTTCTATATAGATCATACATAGACATCATAATGGTACATACATTTACTATTCACACATACTGGTAGCACTGAAGTCTTGGAAGGATTGAACCTCTCCCCATGAAATGGAAGATGGCCACCTAGAAGACATGAAAGAGGACATGGTATTGTGAATATTGTGTTTACACATGTTAACATATTTAGTCATCATACACTGAAACTGAATTGCACACCTGCATATACACACATATGGCATTACGCCCAGCTCATTGCAAGCATCTAGTCCTTTTGCAGCCCAGAGCAGGTGGCATGCTGGACTTCAGGGTGTCCAAAATGACATGCCTGAAGCATGCGCCCAGGATGAGATAGAGTGAGTAATGCGGGGCATCATAATGGTAGAGTCCAGTGTACCATGACACGTGTGTGACATGACTTATCTTAGGAGTACCTAAGGGGCAAGGTAATGAGCCCCTTGTACTCCACCTGCATCACTTTAGAGATGCTCCAGTGGGCCAGATCTATATGTCACACGTACACACACTATACACATATATATGTATATATATAAATATGGTGTCACAAAGCCACTTTTGTTGGCTTAGTTGGTCTCATAGATCTGTAGTAGTGCAATGCAGCACAAATTGTAGCGTTGCCTTACTCAGCACTAGGGATGCCTTCCATGGGCCTTGTAGGTGCTCAACCCACTCAACACCTATGTATAATGATGCCTCCCCAGACTTATTCAAAATGTGGACTTGGCGATGTGCAAAAGCCATATGGCTCCCAATGGGAGGAAAAACAAGGAGACATTAGATGATGTCTTCTTGTGTTTTCATGTTTGCATGTGTGCTTCATTCTGCAATACACATAAATAGAGGAGAAAGGGACACAGCATTCCATCTTGTGCAGGCAATTGTACATTCCTGCAGACAAACATTGCTTACTACAACACAGACACCCTTGCACCATGGTGCAAGGGTGCCTGCGTTGGTGCTAGTATGTCAAAACAGCTACTGTGCAGGGTGAATGAACATGAATGCACCATTCTGGATGAATATGGAGCATTTTTTACCCTTACACTATGGTTTTGTGCAGCACAGAAAGCCTACTTGCTGTTCTGGCCTACCCCAAATCAACATTGTTGAGTATATAAATTACCTTACTTTACATCATCTCCTTTTATATTTTTATAGTGATATACCTGTTGAACATCCCTATATTATTAGAAAAGACAAATGATGTACAAATCATGTTTAAGCTTAGCATTCCAGATAAAGTTACAACACTATGGGGGTCATTCTAAGTCTGGCGGGCGGCGGAGGCCGCCCGCCAGACTTCCCCCCTCCAAAATACCGCTCCGCGGTCGCAAGACCGCTGAGGGTATTTTGGCTTTTGCACTGGGCTGGCGGGCGACCGCCAAAAGGCCGCCCGCCAGCCCAGTGCAAAAACCCTTCCCACTAGGACGCCGGCTCAGAATTGAGCCGGCGGAGTGGGAAGGTGCGACGGGTGCAGTGGCACCCGTCGCGTATTTCAGTGTCTGCAATGCAGACACTGAAATACAAAGTGGGGCCCTCTTACGGGGGCCCCTGCAGTGCCCATGCCATTGGCATGGGCACTGCAGGGGCCCCCAGGGGCCCCACGACAACCCATACCGCCATCCTGTTCCCGGCGGGAGAACCGCCAGGAACAGGATGGCGATATGGGCTGTCAGAATCCCCCATGGCGGCGCAGCTTGGGGATTCCCAGGGCAGCAGAAAACCGGCGGGAGACCGCCGGTTTTCCTCTTCTGACCGCGGCTGAACCGCTGCGGTCAGAATGCCCTGCGGGGCACCGCCAGCCTGTTGGCGGTGCTCCCGCCGACCCTGGCCCCGGCGGTAAGGAACCGCCAGGGTCAGAATCACACCCTATGTGAAGACATGACATAAAAAATACAGGGAGGTTCACCAATCTCCAGCCCAAGTAGTCAATAACATCAGCCTCCCTGGATATGGAGTCTGCCTATCGGTGCTTTAACCGTGTAGTTCTAGTGACGTCAAACACATTCTCATGATGCCAGCGCACCCTAACACACCTGTCCTGCTTTGTTCTTAGCAGGGCCGCCCTGACTCACCCTGCCACCAGCCTCTAGCATTCGTGGGAGGTAGCGTGCAATTAGCCAGATCAGTCTTCCCTGCTGTGGCTCAGTAAAACTACTCCCCCTACCAGACATATTGCAAACCCCAAACAACCTACTAACAAAAGCTATATAAAATCTAAACCCCCCATAATCTTTACACCTATCCCAACAAATAATACCCAAAAAGACCAACACCCAACAGTACAATGACGCAAAGATATACAGTACAATGACAATACACAATATAGGACAGTGACAGGGACAAAATGAGGACAAAGCACATACAAACTCACAATAGCAATAGACAAACTCTCCTAAAGACGCTCTCAAGCAACCTCCTCCACCAAGCACTGACTAACAGAGAGTAAGTGAAAGCAAAAGTAACTTCACACTTCCTAGTTTGCAGCCTGCAACACCCAGTGCATCATTTCCTGTGTGTATCTTGCCCGTTTTTCACGAATGCGTAATATTTTCTGACACATCTGTACTGAAATACCCAATGCATGATTGAGGCATGATCCATTGTCCTCAAAGTATTGGCACAGATGCACAGCTTACATCCAAAGCAACAGTTGCAATGCATTGCGCAAATGGATCAATGCATGGGTTTTTACACATGCAACAGGTCTATTGTCTGTGATACATAGTAGTATTATGTGCAATGCAGGTGAACACAACTTGGGCTCAACTTCCTTACTCCTAGTCTTACCTGACAGGCATGATATCTTCTGTTGTATGGATTGTCAGTATAAAAAGTGCACCTGTGTGCAGCTTTTTGTCTTTGTCATGCAAACATATTTATTGACAATATGTTTATGTGCGGAACACATACATGTTGTGATGTATAGAAACATTACAAACAATTTGCTGCTTTTGTGGCTTGTAGTATGTTTGCATAAACATAGGTAGCAGCTAAGTAGGCATCTTTTTGCTCATATTTATGGCATTGCTATGCCTATGAAATACACTGTTGTATAAGATGTAATGCACCATGTCAACATTCATGCAATCTCACTACATTGTGCCCTAGGTTTGGTTACAGATGCAACCCCCCCTTACGGAGGCAGAGACTGTCTGGTTCAGCCATTCTACAGTGTATGTGGCTTCCTTCTTACCAATTTACTGAATCAATATTATAGCTATGTTGTTCGGACAATATGACACTTGTGGTTGTAGGACAGACATCAATTAGCACATTAGTATATCCCACTTCCACCATGAAGTTTCATGGTACAGAAGCATCAGCTTTTTGGACTTTGGCCCTCATTATAAACATGGTGGCAATCACCACTCCCCCGGCGGTGTCGGTAACTACCGCCAACAGGCTGGCGGTCCGGACCGCCAAATAATGAAGCACATGAGAAACAAGTAGCGGTCCATCCACACACCACCATCATTGGAGTACCGACGACGATGGAAGAGGCCGCCCACAGGCCGACAAAATGGCCCCACCCACCCAACAAATAATGCAGCACAAGACAGCAGTCAGTTCCAGGACGGGAACCACCACCACGCAAAGCGTGGCAGAAATTAACTAAATAAAAGGAAACACTCACTGTAGGCACACACAACACGCTGAAGCAGACATGGAGAGAGAGCTGCAAATAATGCCAGTCCTGCTCCTTGCAATATACCTCCACGACCCTGACAGCTGAAGAAGATGACGATGGTAATACTACAATCTAGTAAACATGGGAAGAAAGGGCACAGTTACACACCCCCCACCCTGCAATGCACTCCCAACCCCTCCCACCATCCCAAGCCATACGTACCAGAATAAGAGGTACTTACCCATCACAAGGCAACAAAGACCTGCACCAAAGTTCACACATGTGCACACCTCACCCCCACAATAAAATGATGAACCACGTCTCTAAATTGTGCCAACAGCACCACTGGGCACACAAACTTTAATACAACATTAAAATAGTAATGTCCAACTAAGGCCATTGGCCAGTCCATGCAGAATACACTGAAGGGCTCAAATGTCCTGGACTTGACTCCCACATGTGCACAGGGTACTCCACTGTAAAGGGACATCAATGGGGCAGTCAGGCACCTCAGGGAACAGGGATAGGGGTGGTGGGGGTGGGGACTTACGCTTGGAAAGTGGGGGCTTGGGCTTACGTTTGGGAGGTGGAGGGGTTTGGGCTTGTCCTTGGAAGGTGGGGGAGTGGGCTTGGACCAGGGGGTGGCAGAGGGACATGGGGCAACACAGGACGTCTTCCTTTCTGGTGAAGGGGCACGGGAATGGGAAGGGCGGACTGGGGTGGACTTGGACATGGAAGGAGTAGACAGGGCAAGGAGATGGGCACATTTAGGAACAAGACGGGGTGGGCCAGTGGGTTGAAACAGGTTAACACGGGAGAGGAAATGTTTCTTTGGGGTAGTTGGGGTGGATATGGAGGAAGGTGTGGGAGTGGCAGTAGAGGAATTGCTTGTATCAGATATAGGTGTGCTGGACGTGGATGCAGGTGCCTGTACAGTATGCTGTTGGGTGGTGGATGTGTGTTGAGTGGGTGTCTGGGAACGTTTAAGTGTCTTGGGAGGAGGGTGGTGGATACAGTGGGACAAGACAGGCTGCCAGTGTAAATGGATGTTGTCTTGATGTCTGCAGGTCTGGTGAGTGCGCTGCATGTGTCAGGCAATGCAGTTGTGGTGAGTGCAGGTGAGGTGTCTGGGGTGGATGACTGGATGTCAGATGTTGTGGTGACTGCAAGAATGGGGCCAGCAGCAGTGACTGAGGGTGCAGTGCTGGTGGGTGTGCATGTTGAGGTGACAGACAGACAGGGAGGCAGGAGAGGTGGACACAGTGGGGGAAGTGGATGTTGTTGTGTGTGCCTTTGTATGTTGGGTGTGTGTATGCCTGTGCTGGGAAGTGTGGTTCTTGTGTTTCTCTGTGTGCTTCCTGTGTGTTGAGGTGTGTATTTGGCTGTCTGAATGTGTGCTTGGGATGGGTGAAGGGAGTGGGGTGCTGGAAGGGGTAAAGGTGCTGGGAGGGGGGACGGAAAGACCAGGGACACTGGCTGCCCTCAAAGAGGAGGCCAGAGCCTGAAAAGATCTCTGTAGGCCAGACATGGCTCCGTGAATGCCTTCCAGGTATGCATTGCATTGCTGCATCTGGGATGCTATCCCTTGGATGGCATTCACGATGGTTGTCTGCCCTACAGAGATGGTCCTCAGGAGATCAACAGCCTCCTCCATGAGGGCAGCAGGGCTGACTGGGGCAGGGGATGAAGTGTCTGTGGCGAAGGAGATGCCCACCCTTCTGGGTGAGCGGGCACGAGCAACTAGGTGGGGAGCAACAGGGAGGGCGGAGATGGCATAGGGTGGTGGAAGATGACAGAGAATGGGTGGGCCCACTAGGGTCAGCCACCACCAGGGAGCTCCCAACGGAGGAGGTATCAGAATCACTACTGCCAGTGGTAGTTGCCTCCCCGTGGTACTCCCCTTGCCCTCCAACCCACTGGTCCCCTTGGGCTCTGCCGACTCTGCCTCCTTGCAACCGTGGGCCGCTGCATCCCCACTCACCGGTGCCACTGTTCCCTCGCCAGATGATGCTGATATACACAAAGAACACAGAAGCACAGGGGTGGGGAGACAAAACATGAGAGAAATCTGTAAATACCTGTATGAATGTACATACTTGGTTCCCACACACTCTCATCCAGCTTACACACCTATACGCAGCACCTACAACAATAGTCATGACTATACCCCTGACTAGTGGCCACTACCCCAGAATACAACTCATTTCCCACATGAAACACGGACTAGATGAACTGTGTGGACTACACATATGGGGGGCCATGGCCAGCCAATGCACCCACTAGTCCATGGGTCCACAAAGAATCCTACAGGACAGGAGGATCAACCCCCATGGGCCTATTTGGACCGCTGGCACCTGCCCCACACCATTTCCGTGCCTATAGGGGGGCAGGACTGCAGGAACACACCTGTCAGAATGCCTGGCACTAGACAGCATACATACCACAGCACCCAGACAAATCCATCAAAATAGCAGTAAACAGTGTTGGTACTTACCCCCTTGTGGCTGCTGTGCTGCCTTCGAGTGCTCATCCAAATCCAGATATGCCACTGCCAGAATGCGGGCCATTAGTGGGGTCAAGGTCCATCGGGCACCCCTTCCTCGTTGGGAAGCCTTCCCCAGCTGGGCCTTGCAGGTCTTCCTGGCCCAGCGCCACAGGTCCCCCACTGCTTCCTGCAGTGGGTGCTCCGCCGGTTGTAGTCCGCACCTCCCTGGGGATGGATTACCAAAGTCCCCTCTTCTGATGGGCGCTGACCTGTATGGGACACACAGAGAAGAAAAACAGACGTCAGGATATGCCCATCTGATACAGCTGGCATGTCGTACCCTATGGGACAGAAACTTCACAGGATCATTTTTCAACTCACTAACTGTACATGCCACACAATCTACGCCTGTGCAGTTACAAATCGAGCACACATGCATACAGGCATTCGCCACCATCACACACATCCATGCAAGACAACCGCCAACTCACCTGCTCCTCTGGTCGCCCATATAACTTGGCATACAGGGGTAGGACCCTGTCCACCAGCTTCTCAAGCTCCTCTGTGGTGAAGGCCGGGGCCTGTTCCCCTGTGACTCATGCCATTGGAGTAACCAGAGTCAGGACACAGCAGCACACTCAGTGGAGTACTTGCATGCACAGGAATCGGGAGTCAAGTGAAATTGGGATGACGCATGGCGTACGCTCCGCGGCGGTGTGCACCGTCACCGCCGGTGGCAATCATGATAGGCCCAGTTTCCCCATTGACAACCATGTAAACCAATGAATGGGTGCACAGCGGTGAACAACGCCTTCCGCCATGACAACAACCACCAGGGGAATGATGTCACTTCCACTCCTTTATATCTGGATGGCAGGAGGCTGCCATTTTGCAAGCCCCACATACATATTTCCTGGTCAGGGGCCCCATTCAGGGCCTACAAATCCCAGCCCTTAGTCGCCTGCCCACATGAGTGTCTGTTCCTCACATTCACCCATCTCATGTAATGTATCCACACTGGCATGCCATTAGACCAGAGGTATCAATGCATATATGTGCCTAACGTTGTACATCATACATCGCTTGTGTGTGTGTAACCTACGTATTGCACACCAGTTATTCATTCACAACATGTTTTGCATGTGTATGTGTGTCCCTCACATGTCTTCTTTCCTCCCCATAGGTACAGACCCATGTGGTGAGGGAGGGCCCTCTCTGTGTATAGACCTCTTGTTGATTTGGATACCACGGAGGAACGTAACATCATTGTCACCTACAGACTCAATTGTTCAACAATCCAGGACCTATGTACTTTACTGGATCCCGTACTGAGACCGGCTAATCGGAATCAGCATGCCATCCCTACTGAAGTGCAAGTGCTATCTGTACTCCATTTTTTGGCTACGGGCTCATTTTAGGTGACAGTGGGCATGGGTGCAGGGTTCTCACAGCCAATGTTTAGCCTCATCCTGTCCAAATTCCTAGATGCATTTGAACAACACATGCAGACATATGTCCAGTTTCCCCCAAGGGCTGAACTCCCTGCCATCAAGTCTGGATTTTATGCCTTTGCTAACATCCTCCATGTGATAGGTGCCATTGATGGAACCCACATAGCTTTCATCCCCCCAAGAGTAAATGAATAGTTGTACAGGAACAGAAAGAACTTCCACTCAATGAACATCCAATTGGTGTGTACTGCTGATCAGTACATATCACATGTCAATGCCAGGCTCCCAGGATCAGTCCATGATTCATTTGTCCTGAGAAACAGCAGTGTGCCACACATGATGGGACAGAGGTTGGCTCATAGGGGAGTGTGTATAATACTGGATAAGTTACATTGCTGACAGCCAGGCTGTATGCAAGTAAAGTCAGTTTGTTAAAGTCCTCTTTCGCCCACTTTTGCAGGTGATTCTGGCTACCCCAACTTGCAATGGCTTCTGGCACCTGTGAGGAATTCCAGGACAGACGCAGAGAGGAATTATAAGGAGGCCCATGGACGTACTAGGAGGGTGACTGAGGTCTCCTGAAGGCTAGATTTTTTTGCCTCCACCTCTCTGGGGGATCCCTGCGCTATGGCCCTTAGTAGGTGTGTAGAATAGTGGTGGCCTGCTGCATACTGCACAACTTGGCTGGGAGGAGATCTATCCCCCTTCTAGAGGAGGAGGGTGCTGTACACCCAGACCTGCAACCTCTGAGAGGGGATGAGAGTGATGGTGAGGATGAAGAGGGGGGAAGTTGTCAACTCCAGGAACCAGCTGATCTGCCTATACTTCCAGTGACTATGAGGTACTATTCACTGATGCTGTTGTCTGCACTGCATAATGTTTGTCTAACTCATTTGCTTGGGGATGTGGTGTCTGTAGTCATTGACACTGTTACCTGAAGACTGAGGTGGCATGTGCCTTGGAAACAAACATGGTGTACATTTTGACTTAGTCCATACACTGTTGTGCGTGGGGTGCCATTCCTGCAATAAAGGTATGATTATGGAATTGACTGGCTAATGCATTCACACTAACAATTGACTACTCGTAATGACAGAGGACATACAAATTGGTGTAGATGTGTTTTATTATGCGTCACAATTTCATAGATGCGCTGTACAGTAATAGGGAGTGGGCTCATGGTGCATATCCATACCAGGTAAATGGGCTCAGCGATTCGTGGCAGTGGGTATTGGTCCATATGTCCCTTGGTATGTTGGTATTGGCAGGTCACGATGGTAGCACAATGGCACACAAGGGAGACAGTTCAGGGCAGAGTCACTTCTTAACAGGGGCCTTGGTCTTGGCAGATGTTCCAGTGCCATATCTGGGTCTGAGGGCACGTTTGAGTGACTGGTGCTGGGCTGCGGGGGTTGGGGGTGGTGGTCTCCTGTGTGTCCTCTGCCAGTGCCACCAGTACAGTTGCTGTTGCAGAAGTAGATGGCAGGGCAGTGTCCTGGCTAGTGGGAGGGGCTTCCAGGTGCGTGGGGGTCTCAGGTTGGCTAGGATAGTGTTGCTGCAGCACCACTGCAATGGTGGCCATGGTGGCATTGAGCTGTTTCCATTGCTCCATGGCCTCTTGGTGTTGTGCTATCTGCAACCTTTGATTCTGCTCCAGGGTGGCCAGGATCTGGCCCATCCTGTCTTTGGTATGGTGGTATGCTCCCAGGACCTCAGAGATCACCTTCTGGGCTGCAGCATCCATCCTTTGTCCTTCCCCCAGGGCCACTGATGCCCTACCACTGGGCCTAACCCCCTGTGCTTGTGTCCCTTGCACAGGTCTGGCAGCCCCACTTGCACTGGGGCCATCATCATCCTGCCTGTTGGTTGGTGGAGACTCTGGCCTCTGCACATGTGGTCCGCCAGTCTGTGGCCTGGAGACACTGGTGTGGGGTTGTTTGGCCAGAGGTGATGTTGGTGGCTGGGTGGTAGGGGTGTCAGTGGTATCCTGGGTGGGGCTGCTGGAGGGTGACAGTCCAGGACTGTGTGACGGGCCAGGGTATTCCTCACTGTCCATACATCCCTCTCCAGTCTCCTGAGTGGGGACTCTGTCTTCATGTGGGGTGCTGGCACTCCTTGGCCTTTCCGTCCGGGTGACATGGGTGGTGGTGTCTGTGGGGGGAGTGGAACTGTATGTTACATGTACAAAATCAGATAAGGATGCACAGCCCTGCCCTATTTTCTGCTGTTTATTCCCCTGTCGGGCCATGCAGGGACCTTTTGTGGGATTATCCTGTCATTTTGCATGGGATGTGGAGGTGCATTGTGGGTGCAGTAGTGCCATTGTGAATCCTTGCAGGGGTAGGTGACTGTGCACAGTGGGAGGGATGTGGGTCTGTTAGTGGGTTTATGGGCATACAGAGTGACTGGATGTGGATGTTGTGGCCTGGGTGGGGATGTGGTCCTGGTGGTAGTTGGAGGGGTGGGGTGGTACATGCATTACAGGTGTGGTGGATATGAAGTGATTTTAGATGACTTACCCGAGTCCAGTCCTCCAGTGAGTCCAGTGAGGCCCTCCGGGTGCAGGATAGTCAGTACCTTCTCCTCCCAGTCGGTGTAGTCAGGAGGTGTAGGTGGGGGTCCTCCACCAGTCTTCTGTACTGCATTGTTGTGCCTGGATATCATAAACCTCACCTTCCTGCGCAGGTCGTTCCATCTCATGCGGATGTCGTCCCTTGTGCGTGGATGGTTTCCCACTGCATTGACCTTGTTTACAATCGTCTGCCATAACTCCATCTTCCTGGCGATGGGTGTGTGAGGCACCTGTGCCCCGAATAGTTGTGGCTCGACCTTGAGTATTTCGTCCACCATGGTCCTTAGCTCCCTATCTATGAGGTGTGCGTGCATAGGGGGTGCCACGGTGTGTGTTATGGGTGTGGTGTTCTGGGTTGTATTGGTAAGGGTGCTTTAGTGTATATGTGTGTGTGACTTTTGTTATGTTGTGTACAATGTATGTGTGTAGTGTTGTCAGTCTGATCCATGCAATTGGCGTTGCAAGGGATTGTAGGGGTGTGTATGTGAGTGTTTTATAGTGCTGTGGATGTGTCTCAGGTGTATGGGTTTCAAATTTGCCAATGTGTGCATTTCTTGCTGTTGGGGCCCATTGCTGGCCGTGGCGGTCCGTACCGCCAATGGTCGTTCGACATCCTATCCGCCACGGTGATTTGTGCATCATTATTTGGTGGGCGGAGGATTTGTCTGCTTTGCGGTGGCGGGGTGGGGTGTACAGCCTTTTCACCATCATGGGCCCTGGCGGTGGCTGGAGGTTGCAGGATTTTTTGAGGTTTTAGTTTGTGGCATCATTATATGGAGGTGTGCTGTTCACCGCTACTGGCAGTCTTCTGTTCACCATCGCCACGGCGGTCGGCGGCATTTCCCGCCATGTTCATAATGACCACCTTTGTGTCTGAAACAGTATGTGTGGCACATGCATGATACACTTTGGATAATCTCTTGGATATATATGTTTGCCAACGGATTGAGCATCACAAGTCTGGCTTCAGTAGGCCAGACAAGTGTGTGATGAATCCCTAATGCCACAATACAGATCAATTCCCTGCATTGCATTATTCTGCACCAGAAAGGGGTTCGCTAACCTTTGCATGTGGGTAGCCATGCATATCAGCTGGTAGTATGTGCATTTTCTGACAGATGACACTAGGCAAACCAGTAAAGTGTCAGTTACTACTACCTTCATTGGAGTGATATTACATTTACTTAGACCTTAACATCCTATCTTTACTTCAAATTGATTGGTGTCCTGAGTAATGCAGCCCACATAGATGGAGAACTGGGGCTAACAGCATAAATAGGTTATCTTTAAGACCCACTATTACAGTCACATCCATTACTGCATGCAACAGTTATATCCTTGTCTCATGGTGCAAGTGTGCCCTCATTGGTCCTAGGTGGCCATTCCAGCCACAGCACAGGTCAAGAGGCAATATTCTGAAGTGATATTTTGGATAGCGTGCAAATATTGCAATGTGCTTGCAAACATAGCTGTGTCATAGGGAGACTATCTGTGCGGTACTGTGTGACCATTGCCAATAAATGCCCCTGTAATTCCAATCACAGGACATCATGTACACTATACTGTGATCCACATATGTTAGACAGATACTAAAGTCATTGTCATGATCCCCTCATGCGCCCTCTGTGTATTGGGCCTAGAGTGCAGGGATAATGTTGTGTTACCACTGTGGTGCTTTTTGGGGCGCAGATATACTATGACTGAGATATACAAATCCCTCAGATTCCTTTACATTTTAGTTTGTTGTTTTATCCCTTGTTTTGCCCTATGAGTGTTAAACATTCCATGACTGTTGTTGCAGAATACCCGTGATTAATTTGCACTTCAATTACAGCAAGCATCACCCAGAACCCGTGAACATCTGAGTAGCTTGCACCCACTGCTACAGGGTCTTGGTTCTGTGTTCCTTTGTGCACAGTTGAATTTTGAAGATACATTTGTTTCCTGAATGATTGGTTCAAAATGTTGATTTGCACCTGCCCCTCTGGTAAGGTGGAAGGAAGGGTACTAACGTGTTTATCTTTCCGGAGTATTGGCGAACCTTCCAGGTAGCCACATGTTCCAGGTAAACACATGAACTGCTACATCTGTTGTGCCCTGAACTTGGTATGTCTACCGGCCCTAAACCTGAAGACCTTGCTTGGCCTACTCTCCATGTGAAACACTTCACCTGCCCCACTCACATGAAAAACCAGTCAGACCAATGCAACAATCTGGTATTCAGTAGTCTAAGTTGAACCAATGATTCCTGTGGGTCCAGTTCCCTCCAAGCAGGCTTTGTCTTCGCCTCCTGCACAGCTACTCAAATTCCACTGCAAATCCCTGAATGAAGGCCTCAAGATCTTCACAAAACTTCCGACAGGTGGAAGAAGTAGGCCTAGCACTTGATATCAGGTAAGTGTGCACTAATCCTTCTATAGTCGTGAGCAGGACTGAGTATCAGCTTCCTCAAGAATATAGATTTGTCTCCCTTACCTCTTCATGATTTCCTCCAGCTCAGCCCGTCAGTTCCTGCTCTGGACCCTTCTTGCTACATTGGCACTTGAACTGAGAATTGCACCTGCAGGCAAGACTTTGGCCCTCATTATGTACATGGTGGTTCAGATCGCCATGCCAGCGACAGTGGAAAAGACCGCCACCGCGGTCTGAACCACCATATAAACAACATAGGGAGGGCTGCCTGTGGTGGCCCTCCGCCAGGCTACCACCGCCAGGCAGCCTGACGATGGCAGATAACATTATCCGATAGGGCAGCACTGCAAGCAGCGCTGCCCTCCGGATAATGTACCCTGATTCCCCCAGCCTTGTAAAGGCTGGCTGAAGGAGTGCATCGGGGTCCCCCTGGGGGCCCCTGCACTGCCCATGCACTTGGCAGTATGCACGACGGGTGCTGCTGCACCCGTCTCACAGCGTCATTGACGGCGGCTCCGTGTGGAGCCGCTGGCAATGTCCCGGCTATGCATTCTGCTGGGCCGGCGGGCAGAAACAATGTTCATTATGCGGCCAGCGGGATCTCTGGGGAGCTGGCGGTCACTGAAATGACCGCTAGCATGAACACACCGGTAAACACTGCTGTGTTCATAATGACCCCCTTTGTCTTCATGTATCTCTGATGAACAGTAGTGCCAGGAGAAAACCCTTCAGAGCACTTGATATTTGCTTCAAACTTGTAACAAACCCTGTTTTCCAAGTTTAACCTTGGGATTGTCATCTACTCAATCCTGTGTTCCATGTTTAGCCTTGGGAGTGTCAGAGACTCCACTATGCATTACAACAGAGTACTTGGAGTGTAGCTCCATTCTGTATATCAAAATTGTCCTTTGGAGACTCTGATATTCCTGTCTTTGGTCTTGTTAATTCTGATCATATGCCGTGCTTCAGCTGAAGCCTGTGCGTATGTCACAGAAGTTATAGCATTGTCAGAGTGTCTAGTGTACTGATGGTAACTGCCTCTGCTTGTCCTTTCCAGTGTATTGCTTCTTAGCCAAACCAGAGGCTCTGGTCCCATGCACATCCACCTTGCAAACACAGAAGGCCTCAGAAGCAACAAGCCTGTTTACGCAGTGTTGCATAGCAGCAGGGAAGATCTAGTAACACAAGTCTCTTTTTTCTAAATATGTATAAGACCAACTTCCCCCAGAGGCCATACAGGATTAAAGGAGTTTTTGTTCTTGATGCTGTGCGGAGCTGAGAGTGATAGGAGGTCAAGCATGGGCTCCAGGATTATCTCAATGGTTGGGACTAGGTGAGTGTATGACAGTCATGAAGTGCAGGACACACACATTCTTTGGTAATTCACTCACTATGGACTGTGGCACGGGGTCTGCAGCTGAGTGCACTGTAGCAGCACACACAATCTCTGCATGTGCATACTGTTACACATTGCTGTCGTTCTGTTGTGTATGTATTGCACAGGCACACATATTTGGCACATGGTATTATCATGCACACATCTTTTCAGAAAACCTGATGTGGGTCTGGGGTTAGTGTGTAACACAACAAAAGACCATAAGAGTAGATAATTGAGCCACTATTATTCACTGCAGTTAAACATGATTGGATAGTCAAGGTAACTTGTGATGTTCAATTAACATAATGTCGGCATACACACATGGTCTCTGTCTTACTACTGTTGAAGTTAGCAGTGTTACATCTACTCTGAGGGCCACCCTTTGTGTGTGCCTCCTGGTCCAAGGATATTGCATTCCCTGTCACAGGCATATGTAATGGCACACTCTCAACTTACATTTGATCTTTGGGTGGATAAAAGATTTTTGACCCGCTCTACTATGCACTTGTATACTCAGGTCAGAGGTACCCAGCTCTTGCCATGCAAAGGAAATTTCATGTCAAAATCCCTCCATCTAACCATGTGGAATGAGTTTGTGTGTATGTGCATGCAGTTTTGTCTGACTTTTGTTCTAAGTTTAATGCCACTCTTGACATTTCAGTATTCTTCAAGTGTTCAGAGGTTTGCAAATTACCTATCAAATGTCATACTGCTCTGCCTGTTTACAGACTTTATAATGCAATCTGCTCATATTTTTTTTACATGCCATTGTTCCTCATTGATTGCTGTGAAAGGCATGAGAAATGTGTCCTTTATTTACTGTAGCATTATGTGGTATATGTGACAATATAGCCAGCAAAATGTTCACATGTGCTGTGTTTAGTGGAAAGCCACACATGCATTTATGCGTTTGTTTCAAGTGGCAGCTTTTACATGTTCGCATGACACTAGCCTTTGTCCATGACAAATGTCACTCATTATCTCTGCTGGTATGTGCACCGTCATTAGTTCCAACAAGATGATGTCATGCTGTACTGTATGTTCACACATTTGTGAGAGACAATACATTGTGAGGCTAGGCTCTGGTATGGAAGTTTTTGGGTTGTATTAGACACTTCACTGAGTTCCATCTGCTGTACACTTTGCATCTGTACAACACAGCAAGACTACTAGTTGTACAGCTCAAGTGCAAAGGGAAAGTGATGATCAAAATTAAATTAGTAATAATGCTTGGCTGGCCTGTCCCTTAAATGCAGTTCATTGCTTCACATAGCGCTTCTTAAAACGTGCAATTGATAGATGTGAGGTGTGGCCCCATGTTGCTCAACAGGTCTCATGACATGATTGTTACTTTTTTAGGCCCACTTCTAGTAGACAAGGTGTGAGTGAGGAGATGTTTCCTGTGACTGTGACATAAACACAAAGACAAAAAAGGATTCAAATGTAAATTTGCATGTCAAACCTTCGAATTATGTATGTACCTGCTCCATCACAGTAAATGTAATGTGTGTGCGTCCCCTATTTCCAGACACTGTATTCTGGATTCCGGCAATGTCATCCTCCTCATCCTCCATTGGGTCCTGCTCTTGTTGGTACCAATCCCACTGGACATTTGTCCTGACACAGATATTGTGAAAGATGGCACAGACAAATATTATCTTGCAGACAAAAGGGGCGAGTAGAGCAGTCTCCCCCCTGACATATCCAAACGCCTGAAGAGGGACTTGAACATGCCGAAGGTCCTCTCAATCAAATTGTGTGTCTTGATTGGTGCATTATTGTAGTTTTTCTCAGAATCATTCTGGGGATGTGGTATTGGGGTAATGACCCATGACTGGAAACCATGTCCTTGGACAGGTGGAAGTGAAGAAGAAATTACATTGGTCAATATTTTGATATCTGTTACAGCTACATTCCAGTACATGTGTGCTATGTGTACTCAAATAGACCTAACAGGTCTTACAGAATTTAATAACATGTGTTACTTATAGAGTTGGCCATAGGTTTACACATGTCTCTTCAATTTCTCTGAGTAATACCAAATGATGGGCAACTGAGGCCAATACCGTAGCAAACCAGCACCATCAAAACAGACAGTGCGCATTCCGATGGTGCTGGGCACGGGGATCCCTGCACCGCCCATGCCACCAGCATGGGCAGTGCAGGGGCCCCCCCTTGACTCCCTGCAATGGCTTTCTGACAGTCTTTCCATGGCGGGGACCCTGCGATGGAAGGGCTTGTGGAAAGTGGGGTTTTAATCAGCCAGGCGACGTTGAGTTCAGTGCCGCCCTGGCAGTTTAGATCTCTGGCTCGAGAACCACATTCCCGTGGAGATGGTGGTCCCCTGGCGAGTCCGTCCACCGGGGTTGTAATGAGGAGGTTGGACCTTCACATTTGCGACAGTCCGACCATCACTGTGAGAGTGGCAGTCTTTGGACCTCCAGCCTTGTAAAGAGGCCCTTAGTTCTTCCAGCTTATATGGGAAGCCCAAAGCAATCATTTGGGCTAGTTTAGGCCTTGCATCAACACGAAAACATGTGTAGAGTCCTTTTCCTGGAACTGAGTATCTTGCTCAGTTTGACCCAGAAATATAGAGCTTCTTAAAACAAATATAATAGGCACGTATTATCACAACCGCAGCGTTCATCTAGAAAACATGAGTTGTATGAAGAACTGCAGTACTATACATACAGAAATAATGTAGATGAGAACATTGACCAAGGAAAGTTTGCCGTTACTGGCTTTAATGAGACATGCCGAACCAAATCTCATTACCATTGTAAAATGAGCTGTCAAACAGCACAGAATGAGAATTCTTTTACCTGGCTCCTTGCATTTTTTAAGCCTTGGCATTCAGAGACTGAACTGCTAGGTGATTATGATTGCTATGAAGATGCTTTCAATGCAGTGAAATATAGCATCAAATGTGAAGTGTTTCCTACACATCAGAAAACGTTAAATGATTAAATCCAACAGGAGGAAACAAACGCTAAAGAAGTTGCAAAGGACAGCTCACAAGACAGCCAGAGCTCAGAGCCTAATAGTTAAGATGCACTTGACCAGCCTATCATTGAAAATGAGGTGTCTATGGATATGAATGAAGTAGACAATTCTATGGATCAAGTGAGGAGGGAGAACATTAATTTATAAAGTTTGGTCTCACAAGTCAATGACAAACGATTTTTCAACAAATAAAATCTGTAGCACATGAACTGCTACATAATAAATCTGAATGTAGCTGCAAAACATTCAAGCCTACATTTCTTGAGGTTAGTGGTCAGGCAGGGACAGGCAAACATTTCTAATTAAAGTGCTCACTGCATTAGTTCAGGCGAAAACTAGCTCTGATCTTTCATGTGTTGTTACTGTTCCTACTGGACTAATTGCTCACAACATTAATGGAATCACATTTCACAGACTACTTATGTTGCCTGTGGAACTTGACAACAAACTATGGAGGACATTTAAGACCCCATAGCGCCACCGTAGTGTCACTTTTCATGACGCTTTGTTGGCGCTAACCACTGCTCCATATTTACAAGGAGGTGTAAAGCCACTTTTCATGGTGTTACGCCTCCTTGCAAATATGGGCCCCTTCAATGCAGTTTTCTGTATCAGAGGGGCGTGCAAAGGGTGTTGCAGTGGGGGTTCCACCGCAACACCCGTTGCTTTTGATGCTGCCCCAGGTTTGCGAGAAAGTGTAAATCTGTGGCAGTGCCAAAACCTAACGCCACCCCAGGTGCAGCGTTACTATGGCAATACGAGGAGGAATGCTTGTATTCCTCCTCGTTGTTTGCTTTTTCTATGTGTGCTACATTCTGCAGGACACATAGAAGAAGCAAAATGCTGTGGATGATTGTTTATGTGCAGGAAGCTTTCCCTTCCTGCACATAAACAATCATTCCAAAATGATGCTTTGGTACTTCTATATCTGCTACATGTTTAGCACACATAAAAGCACCAAACTGCCATTGTAGATTTTTTATGTGCAGGAAGGAACACATTTCTGCACATAAACAATTTATCCCCTCAATGCAGACTCCCTTGCACTTGGTGTTGGGATGCCTGCGTTGGTGCAGGCAGCGTAATTCAGTGCAGGCGCAAGGGGTAACACAGGGGTGAGCCTTATTCCTGTAACTACAGATCATCCTGAGTTTCAAAAGTGGCACAGTGCTGCTATTTTGGCACAGCACTGTGCTGCATCACTTTGGCGTAAATCAGGGCCCATATTAGCTAAAATTATCTGGGGATGCTTGTCATTAGGTGTCCAGATGTCTCGAGAAATTGAAAGTTCTGATTATTGATGAAGTTAGCATGGCATCCAACTTTATGCTAGTTTTTTATCTGAGAACACAAAAGGTCCTCAGAACTCACCATGGTGTTTTGTTTAGAGGCAAACATGTCATAGTTTTTTGTGACCTTTTACAGTTGACTCCGGTCAAAAGTCAACCAGTTTTTAAAAACTTGCACATGAAGAAACCAAATATTCATTAGGCAGTATTGGAAATGTTAACAGCTGGTTAAATACCCAGTATGCTGAGTTAACCTAAAATATGAGACAGGCTGCAGATCTGTCGTATGGGAAAATATAAAAAAACATCAAAATAGATATAATTAGCAAAGAAGCTATAAAAGCTATTGATTCTCACATGGTTACATCTTTATTCCCACACAAGAAGTCTAAAAAAACAGATTGTATGCCTGATGCCAACATTGGACAAGTGTGCACAATTTAACTTGGAAATGCTTCATTTGGAGAAAGGGGACATAGTGACTCTTAATAGTAAACACAAAATGGAACATCAAGGTTTAAATTTACCACTAAGAGGTAACAAAGCTTGAATCTTTAGAAAAAGTAGTTTCTCAAACTGCTTGTCTAGAGAAGACTCTAAAGCTCTATAAAAAATTCAGAATAATTTTGCGTCAAAATCTGAATGCCAAGGAGGAATTATTGAATGGTGTCATGGGGAACGTATAATACTTCACTACTTATCCCAACAGAACAGAGTATGAATATATTCTCATCAAATTTGAAGGAATGTCTTACATAGCTTTACTATGGATGAGATCATTGTCAGGGTTTTAATTTTTTGATTTTTTATGAGAGCAGAGTAAATGCTAACTCATCACATGTGAAAGAGTACAATCGCCTGCAAGGGATCTATGCTCCTCATCTGAGCTTTTATCCCATTTCAGACAGGCATCCAAGTTACATAAAGTGAAAAACTTCTGGGACTATACACTTTCAACAGAAACTGAAGTATCTCCAAAGAGTTAAAAAAAGATAAAAACCAATGAAGACCGTAACGTACTAGGTTTTCCATTTTCTAACGATTCTGGAGTTTCATGTTACTGTAATGTAGTAGTTAATGTGTTATTCCACCTAAATCTGGTGGTTGAAAACATCATTGAACAAAAAGAGAAACCTTATGTCAAGCATAGGCAACTCTTTTTAATTTACTATACACTGAAAAACACAGATGTAATTCTACTGCATTTATATGTGATATAGTTGACCACTGTAATAGTGGCACACAGTTCATTTTGGAGGTGCAAGACACACAAGAGTTTTTAATGGTAGTGCTAAATGTGTTAAAAAATGAGAGAATTCCAAATAATGATTTATTTGCAGCAAACTATTCATGGGACTATGAATGTGTAAATTGTTGCTATTCCAGCAGAACAGACATTCAATCATAGTAATTTGTGCACCTTACAGTACCTGATTGAAAGCCAGTGGTGTTTGAAAAAATGTTTGAGAAAGCTGTACAGAACAACTTCTGTCCAGAGTGCACATCAGAACTATTGTCTACATTGTCAAAATATTTTATTCTCACGTTACAAAGATTAAGAGCTGATAGTAGCAAAAGCAATACTTATATCACAAACTTTAAAGTTTTTCAGATATCAATTTGTAGGAAAACATACACTACTTTGGCTATTGTTTTCCATCATGGATACTTAATCGACTCTGGTCACTACACAGTCTACCTTAAAAATTAATCTCATCTGGCTGGACTGAGTATGATGATGCTTCTCTTACAGTCCAAATTACTATCATGTGTTTCTACAACCAAAGTTCTACAACAAACAATATTTACAAACATGTATGTAGATATAAATAGGCAGAAAAACATAAAATGTAATTTTCATTGTTGATATGTTGCCTACCAAGGATTACAACTATATAATGATTGAACTTTTTCCAATAAAAATAAGTGGACTTAAAACAAACAAGTGAGTATCAATGTATGCTATGTTCCAATGTTGGCTTCAAGTACATAAGACATGTGGGGATTGACTGATGTTTCCCCACAATCATATTATAACATACTGTTACTATTCTGGTGTATATAAATTATAAATACTACATCAGGATATATTGAGTGTAAGTGCAAATTCTATTATAAAAAGTATAATCTTGCTAGTAGCTCGCAAGAGCAAGTCAGGAAGGACTGCTCCCTCAGACTGCATGCAAGGGATTGCCTTCCTGGCTTTCACAAGAGGTTGCAAACTCTCAAGAGAGGGTCGTGAGTGCTGCTGATTATGGTGTGGTTTTCTGGCTCTTATTAGATTCTTGAAATTAATTTTAAGAACAAAAAAGGGAAATAGTACAAAACAATATACATGATAAAACCAGAGCGTAGCTCTGAACAAATGGGGCAGACCTATCAAATATTTGCGCTGTGTTTGCATTATGAAAGTGATGCAAACCAGTACAAAATGGTTTTTTTATTATTTACTTTCCAGCTCAAAACTTGGTTTCTGCTGGAAAATGATGAAAAGTAGTGCAAAGTAGAGTAAGGTGCTGTTTTACATTACTTTGTGTCAACAGGCGTTACATGGGCATTCCCATGCAACCACCCACCCTTTTTGATGCAAAACCCATCTACCAAAAATGTGAGAGAGGGTTTTGCATCAAAATTTAACACCTTTTAAAACCAGGTGTTAAAAGGAGAAATGTTGTCATTTCTCCTTTCTTTTCCTACTTTGCATGAATACTGCACTGTGCAGCACACATACAAAGTAGGAAATGTTTTAGAAGTTGTCTAGGCCTAGTATTTTGTACTGGAAGGGTACCCTTCCACACAAAACCCATTCCAGACACTCGCACACTCCTTTGCACTAAGGTGCAAAGATGTGTGCATTGCATACGGCAATGTACAGGTTCCAAGGAACACTCTTACCTGAAGAAGAGTTGTTTGTTACATTGCAGGGACGATAGGGACCAACCTCCTAACTTCCTACCTACTGCCTGGAAAACTGATATGTCCAGGGTTTTAGGTATGATTCCAGGAGGGGGGCCTTCCGGGAAGATGTTCTTTCTGTCTTTGTTCAATCGTCGACCTTGGGAGATATCAAGAGTGTGAATTAGTAGGGCTCTACCTTAAGGAAATAGATTTTCTTCCCACTGTCCCTACCCAGATTCTATACCCCGTCCTATCCTATGGTGTCTTGATGTACCTGTGCATGGTGGAAGGGCTTTTTATGAGAAGTTGTGAAGAAAGGTCACCGGAAAATGGGGTGCCGTGGAGAATTACACTGGGGGCAGTGTAGGTGGAGCAATTCCTAGAGATTATGTAAAGAACAAGTTTATATATTCATGTAACATGTACAATGTTCTCAACTTAATACCGTATTGACAATACATTAAATAAAATGTACCCACAAGAGCAATTTCCTGGGTTTAGTGCTCAGTACGCTAGGAGGTTACTTCACATCTTAGCTATAAAATGTCTTTCAATCGTCACATGAAGAAACAACCAGAATTCAAAGATAAGTCTCTGTCTCTGAATATTCTTGTGCCTTGCACTTATCCTTGCACAAATACAGTTAAAAAAAAAAAACTAAAAAATAAACTATTGATTGATTGATTGAGTCATGGTGAATACACTTGGCAGATTAGGTGCGATGAGTCACTTTGAATACACATGGCAGCGAGGCTGTGTTTACTGTATTGTGATGTCATCCTGAAAACAGTGGCAGATTAGTCATGCCCTCCTGATTAACTCTGCACCTGTTTTAACATTGTTTTTTTCCCAGCATGAGTCATCTGCTTACCTTGACACTACAATTTAACCATTTAGTGACTCATTTGTTAACCCACTTCAACTAATGGGGTTATTTTAGCAAATGTGTGGAATAGAAGCTAAAACAAATTAGATCAGGGACAGTAGTGTTACATGAAACTGATTTTAAGTGTAAAACCAAGTTCAAGTTCTGATTATTATTCCATAATTTCACTTTTAGCCCTTTAGTAATGTTTATAAGTATGATTCATTCCTGACAGGCAGCTTAAATCAGCGTCGGCACTGGGGAAAAGGGAGGAGAGAGCAATATTTCTGCAGACATGGCGCTCACCTGCTCCCTCCTTCTTGCACAACGGAGAGCTGATTTTTTGACTGCTGCGCTGCGCTGCCCAGAAGGATGGCAAAATGGCCTCAACATGGTGTATTTAACAGGTTAGAGGGTCTTGTGTGAGTAATGGCACCTTCAAAATAGATTGCTGGTATCATGTATCCATATGAGTGTTGCAAGAACTGAGCACATATATATTTATTACAGAAAATTTTAATATTTATGTATTCAATACTCACACATATTTTACAAACACTTTGCAAAGTATAAACCATACCCTATGACTTAATCAAAGATGTCATTTGAGATGTCATCAGTGATGTCATAAATTATGTCATAGAATGTCATGAGTGATGTTATATGTGAGGTCATAAGCAGTGCATGGCAGGGCTGAAAGTTATAGTTAGTGGTGCTAGCTATAACGTTTCTATGTTTTTTTACTCCAAAACATTAACACTGTCACTAAGAAATTCACCTAATTATAAAAATACTTTAACCTTTGTTTTTTCAGTGAATATATATATATATATATATATATATAAGATTTATTATGTGGGCTAATTCGTATTTGTAGATCAGACAACTACTTTACTACTTATACAGTGTTCCAATAACATGGATCACAATAATTTACACAAACACATATGGTTAACCTCTTAAGTGCGGGCGTCGGCCACTGGCCGACGCCCACACACCCTCCCTGGTGCGGGTCACGACCAGTGGCCGACACCAGGAAGGGCATTAATAAATCCTCGGGTGCGTCGCACCCGAGGATTTTTTATTTTTTTTCCCCCGGGAGACACGGAAGCTACCGTGTCTCCCCCCGCCCCCCACCCGCCCCTTTGTGACGTCAGCGCGCCGCGAGGCACGCTGACGTTGCAAAGGTGTTTTCCCCATGAAAGCAGGAAGCAGCCTTGCGGCCGCTTCCTGCTTTCATGGGGAAAACGGCCTTTTACACGTTCGGGAAGGCCTCGTAAGAAAGGGGAGAGTCTCCCCTTTCTTACGAGGCCTTCCTGAAAGTGTTTCCTGGCCCCCGGTCGCAGCTGTGCTGCGATCGGGGGCCAGGAAACACTTTCAGGTTTCCTGGCTCCCCCGATCGCAGCACAGCTGCGATCGGGGGGGTCAGGAAACATTTTGAAAAGGCCTCGTAAGAAAGGGGAGAGTCTCCCCTTTCTTATGAGGCCTTCTGAAACTGTTTCTGGCCCCCGATCGCAGCTGTGCTGCGATCGGGGCCAGGAAACCCCACTAGACACCAGGGATTTAACTTTTGGGGGGCGGCCCCCCCCGGAAAACGGGCCGCCCCCCGCATAATTTTCTTTAAAAAAAAAAAAGGTAGGTGCCCCCTGGGGGGGGGGGGGGGGGGGCGCAATCGCGCCCCCCCCCCCCCCCCCCCAGGGGATTTTTTTTTTTTTCAAAAAAAAAAATACAAAAAAAAACATGAAATGACAGGGGGTCGCCCGTGGGCAGGGTGACCCCCTGTGGGGGCAATTTTTTTTTTAGATGTTGTAGGGTTTCCCTGGGGGCCATTTTGGCCCCCAAGGAAACCATACAACAACTAAAAAAAAATATATGTATATATCTATATATATATATCTATGTAGATAGATATATCTAGGTACATGGATATATCTATAGATATATCTATGTAGATATATATTTATATATATATATATAGGTAGATCTGTATCAAAGAGATTTATAAAGCGCGCTACTCACCTGTGAGGGTCTCAAGGCGCTGGGGGGGGGACGGAGGGGAGGGAAAGGGGCTAGGAGGTTCACTGTTCAAAAAGCCAGGTTTTGAGGCCCTTCCTGAAAAGAAGTAGGTTTTGGGTCTTGCGAATGTGGGTTGTGAGTGCGTTCCATGTTTTGGGTGCAATGTAGGAGAAGGATCTGCCCCCGGTGGTGGTGTGTTTGATGCGGGGGTCAGAGGCGAGAGAGAGGTCAGCTGAACGGATGTTTCGTGTGGGGGTGTGGAAGGTGACTCTCGTTGAGGTAGGCAGGGCCTGTGTTGTGGAGTGATTTGTGTGTGAGGATGAGGATCTTGAAGGTGATCCTTTTGTCAATGGGGAGCCAGTGGAGGGATTTGAGGTGTGGAGAGATGTGTTCGTGTCGGTGGAGGTCGAGGATGAGTCGTGCTGCTGAGTTCTGGATGCGTGTAGTTTGCACTTGAGTTTTAGAGGGCGTTTCTGTAATCAAGCCTGCTGCTGATGAGTGCGTGAGTGACAGTTTTTCTGGTCTCTGTGGGGATCCATTTGAATGTTTTTCAGTATACGGAGTTTGTTGAAGCATGAGGAGGTAAGAGCGTTGATTTGTTGGGTCATAGAGAGGGAGGAGTCTAGGATGATGCTGAGGTTGCGTGCGTAGTTGGCGGGGGTGGGTGCAGGGCCTAGCGTGGTGGGCCACCATGGGGGGTCCCAGGTTTTTTTGGTGAGGGCCAAAGAGGATTATTTCAGTTTTGCTTGAGTTGAGTTTCAGGTGGTTGGCTGTCATATATACATCACTTTTGTCAATATGTGTGTGGTTTCCCTGGGGGGAAAAGGGTCCGACTTGTCTAGTGGCAGTTTTAGTGCCATAAAGAAGCGCAGAAGGTTTATATGCCTACTGCAAAGAGCACATCTGTATTTTATGTAAATAGCTGAGTACATTAGTAAAGTCTATGGAGAGATGAAGGGCACTTTTGCTGGGTGGTAATGAGGGAATCCGAGGAGGAGGGAGTGGGAGCACCAATAATGATTGTTGGACTGGGCGCAGGAGGTGCTAAAGACTGTGACGAATGGTATGTGACAAGGTGTTTTTTGAGTGTCTTGAAAGTACGTGCTGATTGAGGGAAGAAGCGCAGGTAAGGTGGCCTCTACTGTTGCACGTATCTCACACACACCATCGATTTTGTGACTGTCTACGTAGGCTAGTGTTTTAGAGCAACAGTTTAGCCAATAGCAGAGATGGCATCTTGATGGATGACTGCTGCCTGCACTCGGGTTATAGAGGAGCGCTCTGACATAGGATCAGAGACTGAGACATCAGATACTGAGACAGCATCTGAGGGATAGGACAATGGCGCAGACTCTGGGAGTGATTTTTCAGTCAGAGGAGTCCCATTCGAAAACTCCTCTTCCAGTACATTATGAGGGAGGTGATGAGGACAGTCCTGCTGTCCCTTCGTAAGCTGTTCGTGCAACTGGGTAATAGTGGGTTAGGCCAACCCAGAGAGCAGGTGAATGCGGCGGCAAGCAGAGAGAGAGTGCTCTCTTGGGAGCTCACCAATTTAGTTCAGCCCCAAATTCCACCACCCAAATCATATTGTGGAGACATCAAAATTGTCTATGGCAAAACAAACTGGTTTTGTAAGGCAGGCACCTGTGTTTTTGGTCCTGGATTCGGCGGCCATATAGAGAAACACACTAAACCCAAACATTTCTGGAAACTAGACATTCGGGGGAGTCCACAGAGGTGTGACTTGTGTGGATTCCCCAAAGTTTTCTTACCCAGAATACCCTGCAAAGCTGAAATGTTGAAAAAAAACTCTATTTTTCTCGCATTTCTGTCACACAAACTACAGGAATATGCTGGGATCCACAACATTCCTACCACCCAGTGACTCCTCACCTGTCCTGATAAAAACACTACCCCACTTGAGTGCCTACACCTAGTGCCTGTGTCAGGAATGGATCACCCCAGGGTCAACAGCTGCCTCACGTAAGGACCAACATTGACCGTTGTGTGATCTATTCCTGTCGCAGGCACCAGGCCTAACCACACAAGTGAGGTATCATATTTATCGGGAGACTTGGGGGAACGCTGGGTGGAAGGAAATTTGTGGCTCCCCTCAGATTCCAGAACTTTCTGTCACCGAAATGTGTGGAAAACGTGGTATTTTAGCCACATTTTGAGGTTTGCAAAGGATTCTGGGTAACAGAACCTGGTCCGAGCCCAACAAGTCACCTCATCTTGGATTCCCCTGGGTTTCTAGTTTTCAAAAATGTGCTGGTTTGCTAGGTTTCCCCAGGTGCCGGCTGAGCTAGAGGCCAAAATCCACAGGTAGGCACTGTTTTCTATGAAAAAATTTGATGTGTCCACGTTCTGTTTTGGGGCATTTCCTGTTGCGGGCGCTAGGCCTACCCACACAAGTGAGGTATCATTTTTATCGGGAGACTTAGGGGAACTCCGGGTGGAAGGAAATTTGTGGCTCCTCTCAGATTCCAGAACTTTCTGTCACCGAAATGTGAGGAAAACTTGTTTTTTTGGCCACTTTTTGAGGTTTGCAAAGGATTCTGGGTAACAGAACCTGGTCCGAGCCCTGCAAGTCACCCCTCCTTGGATTCCCCTAGGTCTCTAGTTTTCAGAAATGCACAGGTTTGGTAGGTTTCCCTATGTGCCGGCTGAGCTAGAGGCCAAAATCTACAGGTAGGCACTTCTCAAAAAACACCTCTGTTTTCTTCAAAAAATTTGGATGTGTCCACGTTGCGCTTTGGGGCGTTTCCTGTCGCGGGCGCTAGGCCTACCCACACAAGTGAGGTATCATTTTTATCGGGAGACTTGGGGGAACGCTGGGTGGAAGAAAATTTGTGGCTCCTCTCAGATTCCAGAACTTTCTGTCATCGAAATGTGAGGAAAACTTGTTTTTTTAGCCACTTTTTGAGGTTTGCAAAGGATTCTGGGTAACAGAACCTGGTCCGAGCCCCGCGAGTCACCCCTCCTTGGATTGCCCTAGGTCTCTAGTTTTCAGAAATGCACAGGTTTGGTAGGTTTCCCTAGGTGCCGGCTGAGCTAGAGGCCAAAATCTACAGGTAGGCACTTCTCAAAAAACACCTCTGTTTTCTTCCAAAAATTTTGATGTGTCCACGTTGCGCTTTGGGGCGTTTCCTGTCGCGGGCGCTAGGCCTACCCACACAAGTGAGGTATCATTTTTATCGGGAGACTTGGGGAAACGCCGGGTGGAAGGAAATTTGTGGCTCCTCTCAGATTCCAGAACTTTCTGTCACCGAAATGTGAGGAAAACTTGTTTTTTTAGCCACTTTTTGAGGTTTGCAAAGGATTCTGGTTAACAGAACCTGGTCCGAGCCCCGCAAGTCACCCCTCCTTGGATTGCCCTAGGTCTCTAGTTTTCAGAAATGCACAGGTTTGTTAGGTTTCCCTAGGTGCCGGCTGAGCTAGAGGCCAAAATCTACAGGTAGGCACTTCTCAAAAAACACCTCTGTTTTCTTCCAAAAATGTTAATTGTGTCCACGTTGCGCTTTGGGGCGTTTCCTGTCGCGGGCGCTAGGCCTACCCACACAAGTGAGGTATCATTTTTATCGGGAGACTTGGGGGAACGCCGGGTGGAAGGAAATTTGTGGCTCCTCTCAGATTCCAGAACTTTCTGTCACCGAAATGTGAGGAAAACTTGTTTTTTTAGCCACTTTTTGAGGTTTGCAAAGGATTCTGGGTAACAGAACCTGGTCCGAGCCCCGCGAGTCACCCCTCCTTGGATTGCCCTAGGTCTCTAGTTTTCAGAAATGCACAGGTTTGGTAGGTTTCCCTAGGTGCCGGCTGAGCTAGAGGCCAAAATCTACAGGTAGGCACTTCTCAAAAAACACCTCTGTTTTCTTCCAAAAATTTTGATGTGTCCACGTTGCGCTTTGGGGCGTTTCCTGTCGCGGGCGCTAGGCCTACCCACACAAGTGAGGTATCATTTTTATCGGGAGACTTGGGGGAACGCCGGGTGGAAGGAAATTTGTGGCTCCTCTCAGATTCCAGAACTTTCTGTCACCGAAATGTGAGGAAAACTTGTTTTTTTAGCCACTTTTTGAGGTTTGCAAAGGATTCTGGGTAACAGAACCTGGTCCGAGCCCCGCGAGTCACCCCTCCTTGGATTGCCCTAGGTCTCTAGTTTTCAGAAATGCACAGGTTTGGTAGGTTTCCCTAGGTGCCGGCTGAGCTAGAGGCCAAAATCTACAGGTAGGCACTTCTCAAAAAACACCTCTGTTTTCTTCCAAAAATTTTGATGTGTCCACGTTGCGCTTTGGGGCGTTTCCTGTCGCGGGCGCTAGGCCTACCCACACAAGTGAGGTATCATTTTTATCGGGAGACTTGGGGGAACGCCAGGTGGAAGGAAATTTGTGGCTCCTCTCAGATTCCAGAACTTTCTGTCACCGAAATGTGAGGAAAACTTGTTTTGTTTAGCCACTTTTTGAGGTTTGCAAAGGATTCTGGGTAACAGAACCTGGTCCGAGCCCCGCAAGTCACCCCTCCTTGGATTCCCCTAGGTCTCTAGTTTTCAGAAATGCACAGGTTTGGTAGGTTTCCCTATGTGCCGGCTGAGCTAGAGGCCAAAATCTACAGGTAGGCACTTTGGAAAAAACAGCTGTGTTTTCTATAAAAAAAATAGGATGTGTCCATGTTGTGTTTTGGGGCATTTCCTGTCGCGGGCACTAGGCCTACCTACACAAGTGAGGTATCATTTTTATCGGGAGACTTGGGGGAACACAGAATAGCAAAACAAGTGTTATTGCCCCTTATCTTTCTCTACATTTTTTCCTTCCAAATATAAGAGAGTGTGTAAAAAAGACGTCTATTTGAGAAATGCCCTGCAATTCACATGCTAGTATGGGCACCTCGGAATTCAGCGATGTGCAAATAACCACTGCTCCTCAAAACCTTATCTTGATCCCATTTTGGAAATGCAAAGGTTTTCTTGATACCTCTTTTTCACTCTTCATATTTCAGCAAATGAATTGCTGTATACCCAGTACAGAATGAAAACCAACTGCAGGGTGCAGCTCATTTATTGGCTCTGGGTACCTAGGGTTCTTGATGAACCTACAAGCCCTTTATATCCCCGCAACCAGAAGAGTCCAGCAGACAAAATGGTATGTTGCTTTCAGAAATCTGACATCGCAGGAAAAAGTTACAGAGTAAAACATAAAGAAAAATGGCTGTTGTTTTCAGCTCAATTTCAATATTTTTTTATTTCAGCTGTTATTTTCTGTAGGAAAACCTTGTAGGATCTACACAAATGACCCCTTGCTGACTTCAGAATTTTGTCTAGTTTTCAGAAATGTTTAGCATTCCGGGATCCAGCATTGGTTTCACACCCATTCCTGTCACTAACTGGAAGGAGGCTGAAAGCACCAAATATAGTAGAAATGGGGTATGTCCCAGTAAAATGCCAAATTTGTGTTGAAAAATTTGGTTTTCTGATTCAAGTCTGCCCGTTCCTGAAAGGTGGGAAGATAGTGATTTCAGCACCAGAAACCCTTTGTTGATGGCATTTTCAGGGAAAAAACCACAAGCCTTCTTCGGCAGCCCTTTTTTCCAATTTGTTTGGAAAAAACTAAGTTTTCACTGTATTTTGGCTATTTTCTTGGTCTCCTCCAGGGGAAACCACCAACTCTGGGTACCATTAGAATCCCTAGGATGTTGGAAAAAAAGGACGCAAATTTGGCGTGGTTAGCTTATGTGGACAAAAAGTTATGAGGCCCTAAGCGCGAACTACCCCAAATAGCCAAAAAAGGGCTCAGCACTGGGGGGGGAAAGGCCCAGCAGCTAAGGGGTTAATGTTTGGATATAAACAATTGCGAGGTCATTATTCAGTCAGCATTTTAACAACATTTTGGGACTCCTCAGCTTTTATGGAGGCTTCTCTTGGGCAATCCTTAAAAATGCTTATTTTGTGAAAATGCTTAGTGTCAACCTATGACTGTCTAATTTAGTTTATTTTCTTAACCATATTTATTGATATGATTGAGGGGCTGATTTGGAATTGCTTCCTGGGGCTGATGTACTCAACCCTCTGACAACTAATTGTTTGGAGGTTAGCTTCTTTTCAGCCTGGGCACCAGCATAACAGAGAACTTTAACATAGTAATAGTCCATTCGATGTTTATTCAATTGCACTTTTTAATGTTTATTTATTTGTATCTGTGTTCCAAAACCATTGGAAAAATGCACACTTAAAATGCAGACCAATTATCCTACTAAATGGCAAATAAATAACAATGTAATTGTTCAAAATAGTCAATGGAGTCAATGCTATGTTGTGTTCACGTTTAATAACAATATTTGGAACAACTGAGCATTTAGTAAAAACTTGAGTGGCCCACAAAATCACAAAAATATGTTAGAAAGCTTTTAGAAGCTGTTCAACTAAGCAGTTTTTTACATTTGAGGTTGAAATCTTCATATCTCGCTGAGAACTAAGAAGCTTGATGCCTATTAGATAGGGGAACATTCTAGCACAGGACAAAATCTCCAGGGGGCCCTTTGACAAATATAAATTTGCATGCTTTGGTCTATTTGTGT
This sequence comes from Pleurodeles waltl, assembly GCF_031143425.1. Classification (NCBI taxonomy): domain Eukaryota; kingdom Metazoa; phylum Chordata; class Amphibia; order Caudata; family Salamandridae; genus Pleurodeles; species Pleurodeles waltl. The sequence continues at coordinate 360,642,632 of NC_090446.1, forward strand.
GTAGATCCACGCCTGGGTGTAAATCTTCTTCTTGATAGAATTCACCATTTTCATGCGTGATTTATACCTAGAAGTAGACTTATGAGCCTGAACCCCCTCAGCTGAGGAGATAAAGTCATGTACGATCGAATTTACACTTGAAAAGTTGCTGTTATTAACTTTTAACCTGTTTGTGGAGCTTAATGTTAAATACAAAAAGGGTATTTATTTTTAATTGTTTTCATAAAAAAAAATTAAAACACGTTTTTCTAATTCCTATTCTGGGACTACCACTGTAACAATGGCCTACACACCTGCAATAAAACTTTACATTCTAATTCCTTTTTCTTTTTATGCATTTTATTTGTAATTAATTTACATTAAATTAAATGCTTAGGGTGTTGTGGATGCAAGTTATGTTTTATTTTATTTGTGAGCCATTTACATTATATTTCATCGAACTCTTTACAATAAAAAACATCATATATACTTTTTTTTAACAATCAACTTAAAATAGTTTAAATACAGTTTAATTAAAATGCTATTGAATTTATTTCATATGTTTCCATATTTGTTAGTGGTACCGTATGCCTCTTTTGAGTTCTATGGGAGTGTTTTGCAGTATGAGTAGTTGGTGTTGTGTAGTGCTTGACCTACGCGAAGGCTAGATTGGAGTTTATTTAAGCCAGGTTTGTCAGTTAGTTCTAGTGCTTTAGATTTAAATGTGCGTTTTGTGAATTATGATTGTCTTTCTTATATGTGGGTTTGTGTTTTTTATTAGCATGTCCCTATCCAGCATCCTGCTTCAATTTCCCTTAACCTAATCCACGTTGTAGTAATTAATCCCAAATGTTCCAAACCACTCTCCCTTGTCCCTTCCACATTTACTACTAAGTCTTATACTTGTGCTGATATCTATTACTGGGGCGGAGGTCACATATGGAAAAGATAGGAGAGGTGGAAGCCAGTTCTCAAGTCTGAAGTTTGTGAATTCCATATCAGAACATGAAAACATGCACTACTTTATGGCCCCTAAGGCGATTTCCTTTAATGGTAAACTGGTAATTAGGTGCAATAGATATCATAGTCTATTAGTAGTACGTACGTTCTTCATGATGAAACAACATTACATTCATTTTCCTTTATGTGTCTTTTATTGGAACTTATTAAGATCATTGCCATGTAATGTCCCTTTGCTATTTTTCTATAGTTTGTAACAAAAATAAAATACACATTTAAAAACAGCTAGCAGCAGATACCTCACCTGTGTGCTATATGACATAACAAAAGACACCCTATTTGGATGGTGAGCTGTTGGAACACACCGAAACTCATAACAATTTTCATCGGCTCAACAAAGACATTAAAACATAGATTGCAACTCCAAAGCTATTTTACTGTAATTTGTAAAAGCAAATCCTTTTTATGAGCTTGTTCACTACTTTCAACATTGCACTCTATAAGGCCAATGGAATTAGGAGCCAATGCTGGACCAAAATATGCTGCAAGTATTGCTGAATTTTGTGACACAGGAAACACAGATTATGTGGCATATTTAGCAGTGTAAGACACATTATAGTCATAAACTGCACTGGGCACTTTGTTTACACCTTTATTTTAAAGATGCATAAAAAGTCATGGTGCCCTTTTCTTCTGCAGAACTTCAGTTTAGAATGAGGCACCCGCCACTGCTTCCTGTGTCCTGGTCTCTGGAGGCTCCATCCACTAGTTCGGGGGAGGGTTAATGGAGAAGAGTGGTGGGCAGAGGAAGAACATGTTGTGCTACCTGATTGGTTGAAAGAGGATTACAAAGGTGTTGGAAGACCTGAGAGCTGATTGTGACCATAAAATGCACTGTGCACTTGGTTTGCATACTTATTTTAACATTCCTGAATGGCACCCTTTACTTCTGGAGGTATTTCAAATATAATTCAGCTCACCACAACTCATTTCTTTCTCATGGGCCCCTCCACTAGATTTTGGGAGGACGATGAGGCTACAGGGAGGGAGGTGTAAAGGAGATACATGTTGTGCCATCTGATTGACTATCTTTATAAGCAAGCACGTGTAGCATTGAGCAATAGAACGAACCTTAGTGCGCCAGTAACCAACTGTGAAATCCAGACTTCTATGCAAAATTATGACAGTATCTCTGTGTACAACATTTCATACCATATCAGTCACATGGAGCAACAACTGAATTGGACAGTACTGGATGTCATGATCAAAAGACCTGGAGCGGCAGCATGGAACAAATGTTAATTAAAAATGAAGCAACTATGCTAATGAAGCTTAAAACCAGGAATCAGCAAACCCTCAGGACTGTACACCATGCACATACTGTAAAAAATAACGGCAAACTAGTTAAAGAGATTAAAATGTTGCAGCTGTACCTATCACAAGAAAATTATCAGTCTTTGAACAAAGCGATGCACTCTACCTCGAAAATCAGCAATCTTTGATGACTTAAGCAATACTCCTTCTAGTTGGGGTTTTGTCATTTTGTTGAGGTATATATGATCTTAAAATGCTAATAAAATATATTTAACAAAAAAAATCTTTGTTTACAACATAAGTCATTTACGCTATGAATATTATTAAGTTCTAAAATTATATGTTAGTAACACTTGTCATATTTTGGCATTCCCACATATCAATCGTACAGCACAATTGAGTGATTGAATTAATGTATCTATAATGTTTTTTCCCCCAAACATCTAAAGGCCTGAACTATTCCATGGTGTATAAAGATGAGCAGGGATAAGGTTGGAGGCATTACCTTCTTTATGGAGACCATGCTGTAAGGTCCTCGTGGCCGAGGAAAGGAAGTAATGGACTTCAGTTTGCTCTCCTCCTTGTCATAAGATATGTAACAATGGAAAAGATGCCGCTTTCTCAGGCTTTACTAATTCATTTATGAGTATTCTCAACTTTTTAAAATCACAAAGATGGGCTCTTAAATGATATTGCATTGAGGTGTAACCTATGAATGAATTGCTTTCTTGTTCTAAACGACTCTCCACTCATTATTATCATCATTTAAAAAAAAAATGTTTTCATTGGGTTTTGCGTTTAAACGTTAGGTTACAGCAATGGAAGTCCCTGCATTGGGTGAGTCAACAATGTACTGAAGCGCCAAAGAGTGCATATGAAGAACATTACCATTAGTAAATAGTTGTTGCTGTAGTATTGTATTATGAAAGTACATCCGTGTCTAGGCACCAGTGGGGTGTTCGTTCTCATTGATTGTACATGATTAGGATTGCCCTCTTAAGCACAGTTACTGCCTTTAAGAACTTGGGGAGGGGTGAAAGAGGGGCCAAGTGCACTGGGGATGGCGGTGTAGGAAGGATAAAGAGCCAGGCTATTGAGTCTAGAAGTGAGGCCATTCCTGCATATAAAAGGAAATATAGCATTCCGGAGGGTGGACAAGGCAGGCAGGTTGCAGTGCAGCTGGGTAAGCATTGGTGCATCGGGGCAAGTGTGTGGAGCCCTTGCATGATCATTGGATCGAGGCAGTGGCCTAAATGCATTGCTTGAACTGTTCCAGGAAGGTATCCTAGGCAGTTGACAAGCGGAATTTATGCAGATAGTGTGCCCCCTCATAGAGAATGGTCTCGCCCTCAGCCTTCTCCCACTTAGTCATGGCCCCTTGCTATGCCACTGTTGGTAGTGCCGTGGACACCTTTCAGTGCATGGTTCTCTTTGCCAGTAAAAGGGCCAAGCTGGTGAAGCATATTCTCGCTTTGTGGTGGTTTCTGCATTTGAAAATGCCCAGGGCACAGGCTTCCCGTGTATAGATGCCGGGCAGTTGTGTAACATCCCGTAAGGTCTTGTGAATCTGAGCCTAATATGCAAGAAGGGCCAAACATGACCAGCGCATGTGGTGCAAATCAGCTGTGACCGAGTAACAGGGAGGTCACTGCAGGTACACGTCTGGGAAACGGTGGTGTCCTGTTTGGAGTTGGTTTGCTGTTTTGTGTAGCGGGACGCCACGCAGCGGATTGCCATTTTGTTGTTGGCTCAACACGACGCTGCGGGTGAGGTGTTCTCCGCGTGATGGTTCGTGGCTCTGTTTTGTGTGCAGGGCGAGCTGCTTTTACAGAAGAACGGAAGAGGAAAGGAAGAGAGTCAGTGACACATCGTTAATTTGTTGCTAGTTGCTTAGCAACACTGCGTCAGGCAACGTCTAGGAGATCCTGATCGTCAAGCTGATGTCTGTTGCTAAGCAACAGGAGACGCGTGTGGAGAGCTGATTGTCTGTGCAAGTTACAGGGAAAACTAAGCACTTCTGTACTGTAGATTCAGGCACAGGCACGGTTTGTGGCTGCTTGTAAGCAGCAGAGAAGTTTTTTTTTGTTTTTTTTCATTTCTGGTTTCCAGAACTTATTGGAGTAATATCCACTTCAATTTCTGATATAGATCTTGATGGATTTATTTGGTGGGGAATAATTTTGTTTAAGATTATTTCTAACCATTGTTTTATTTATAGACAATGTTGATTTAACAATGCAGCACAGTTTTTTTTTTTTTTCTTGTGCTATGATGGAATGATTTACAGCACCAAGTTTTTTTTCAACACTCCTGGAGAACCAATCACGTCGTGTGAGGACTGGAAGGAAGGATTTAAAGCTTATGTTTTGGCTGTGGGTGGAGATATCTTTACGGCATCTAGGAAATTGGCTATGTTAAAACATTGTTTGGGAGCGGAAGAAAGACGCATTTTGAAGCATTTACCGTATCCCTACAGTATGTGGAGGAGGATCAGGATGGCGATGAATATGAGATTGCAATGGAACAATTGAACAACAATTTTGGGAAGAAAAAAAATGTTGTTGTGGAGCGTTTCAAATTTTTAAGAAGAAGCCAGTTACCAGGAGAATCGGTTGAGAGTTATGTGGCGGGATTGAGGTTTTGGAAGCTACGTGCAACTATAAACATTTTCAGGATGAAATGTTGAGGGAAGGATTGGTTTTGAAAGTGAACAATAAAAAAATTCAAGAGAAATTGCTGAATACAGAGGATTTGACACTACAAAAGGCCATAGACATAATTAAAAGTTGAAATAACCAATGAGGGCTTGAAGGAGCTGACCACTGCTCTTGGAGCTGTGAGTGCCGTCAACACAGAAAGATCAAAGTTTAAAAAGATGGATCAAATTGGGGGTTCCACTAAATTGGATGGGGAAAATGATTTAACTTGTTACAGGTGTGGGTTAAAGGGACACATTGCGACTGACGCGTGTTGTCCTGCTATTGGCCAAGTTTGCAGAAAATGTAAATCCAAAGGACATTTTGCTAGAGTGTGCAAGGGGAAGCAAGTGGGCGTGAGGAAAGTAAAGGAACAATTAATTCAGTGGGAAGTGATAGTGAGGATATGGGTGCTCAACTATTTATTTTGCAAGTGGTAGATGTGGGAAGTGTGAGCACTAATGGTCCGCATTGTGTTGTTAAGATTGATGGAGTAGATATGTTGGTGATGGCTGATTCAGGAGCAAGATATTCCCTGATTGGAAAAGAAAACATGTCCAAATTTCCAACGCATGTTATCAAACCACCAGATGTACGGTTGGTAGCTTATGGTAACAAACCAATTGAGCTGGTGGGATATATGGAAGCCTCACTGGAGTTCCAAGGTACAGCAGTAACGTCTAAGGTATATTTTGTGGAGGAGGGTACTAATCTTTTGGGTTGGCTGCAACTAAACGATCTTGGTATCATTCTTGATCCAAACCATCCTGATCAAGTTTTGGGGTCAAGGTCCAATGTACACAATGTTCAAAAGGCCAATTTTGTAGAAGAATTTCCACAAGTATTTAGTAAGGGGTTAGGAAAATTGAAAGGATTTATGCATAAAATTATTTTGAAGCAGGATGCGATTCCTAAGGCGCATAAACCCCATCCTGTTCCTATAGTGATTAGGGAACAGTTGTGGCAAGAGTTATCTAGGTTGTGTGAGCAGGATGTGATTGAGGAGATTGAGGCGTCTGAGTGGTTGGCTCCCGTGGTGATTGCTAAGAAAGCTAATGGGGATATACGTTTGTGTGTTGACCTTGGTGATCTGAATGCTGCGATATGGGTGGATAGACACCCTTTACCTAATATTGGAGATTTGTTGTCCATGGTGAAGGGGGAAAGTGTGTTTTCCACTTTGGATTTATCATCTGCATATGACCAGATAGAGTTGCATCCGGAGTCACGTGCGTTGACGTCTTTCATTACACCAGAGGGGGCTTACAGATTTAAACGCATGCCTTTTGGTTTGTCATCGGCGTCATCGGTATTTCAAAGAGCGATGCATCATTTGTTAAAGGATATTCCTTGCATCACTTACTTTCAGGATGATATTTTGGTGTTTGGTGCGGATCAAGCAGAGCATGATAGTAGGATGAGGAGGGTTTTGAGTGCTTTGAGGGAGGATAGTTTGACGATTAAACTGGAAAAGTGTAAGATGAGCGTGCCTGGAGTTGAGTATTTAGGTCATTGGATAAGCAAAGATGGGATTTTCCCTAAATCTAATTTGGTGGCGGCGATAGAAAATGTGTCTTCTCCTGCCAGCAAGGATCAACTGAGATCATTTTTGGGTCTGGCAGAGTATTACTCAAAATGTATTCCCAAGTTCGCTGACAAGACTAAACACATGAGGAAGTTGTTGTGTTTGAGAGAGCGGTTTGTGTGGAGTGATATTTGTGAAATGGAGTTTTGTCCATTGAAAAAACAGATTGCCTCAGCACCAGCTCTTAAGCCTTTTGACACCATGGATAGCATCATCATTAACACTGATGCCAGTTCGGTGGGACTAGGTGTGTTGTTGTTGCAAAATAGAGATGGTGAAGAAGTGACCATTGCGTATGCTTCCAGACCGTTGAGTTTGCCTGAAATGAATTATTCTACCATTGAATAGAAGCGTTGGCTTGTTGGTGGGGTGTAAACCATTTTCGCAGGTATGTATGGGGTATGCAGTTTGTGATTCGAACAGATCATCGTCCTCTGATTGAGGTGTTTTCGACTAAGGGAGCAGGAAGAGCTACGCCTAGGATATCTCGATGGGTGGCAATGATGTTGGAATACAATTACGAATTGGAGTATGTTCCAGGGAAGAGGAATGTGTTAGCAGATTGTCTGTCTAGACTTCTGGTGCAGTCTGATCAGGAAGGTGATGGTGAACTTGATGAGCTCATAGCTATAGTTGGAGTTGATGTGGGAAGTGTGACAGAGGGTAGAGTTTCTCACGAGGAGTGGGTGTGTGAGGTTCAAAATGATGTTGTGTTACAAGAAGTGATAAATTATTGTCGACAAGGGTGGCCAACTAGAGGTGGTGCTTCTTTGTGATGCAGAGTGTTTTTGTCAAGTTAGTGTGGAGCTGAGTGTGGCAAAAGGAGTGATGTTTAGGGGAGAGCTTTTGGTAGTTCCATCAGTCTTACGGGAAAGTGTGTTGAAATTGGCTCATGAGGGTCATCTAGGTATGAGTGCAACAAAAAGACGGGTCAGATCTGAGTATTGGTGGCCTGGTTTAGATAGAGATGTGGAACATCATGTGAGGGAATGAGTGTTATGTGCATGGAGCGAAAAGTCTCAAAAAGTCTGTTTTATTTTTTACTTCTTTTTGTTGAGTTTTTATCAGGATCCACCAAGATAACAGAAAGAAAAAAAGGAAGTCTCAGAAAGTCATTAACAATTCACCTATGGAGTCTGATAAATCTGATGGACCGTGGAAAAAAATAGCCATTGATACCATGGGTCCATTTTATCTGTTAGGAAAGATTCCAAAATATGCTTTGGTTGTGGTGGATTCTTTTTCCAGGTGGCGGAGAATGTCAACACTATGTGTGTGGTGGAATTTTTTATGGATTTGTTTGATTCAGAAGGAGTTCCTGAAACAATTGTTTCTGACAATGGAGTGCAGTTTGTGTCGAATTGTATGAATGAGTTTCTGTGCAGGTATGACATTGAACACATCAGGGCATTGGTTTACTATCCACAAAGCAATGGTTTGGTGGGGAGGTGGAACAGGACGTTAAAGGAGGGATTGCAATTGGCGATCAGTAATGGAATAAATTGGCAAAAGGCTGTGAAGGATTTGATTTGGTCTTACCGCACAACTCCCCATAGTGTGACTGGAAAATCACCTTTCGAGGTCATGAGAGGTAGGAGCCCAAGGGCATTGTTGTCTAAAGGAGTGGAGAGGAAGAAAGCTGTAGTGGATGAGATGCAGGGTGGCTATAAACTTGGCAACTGGGTATGTGTTGTGAAGGGTGGAATATCAGCAAATGGTGAGTCAAAAGTTTCAGAGGCTCTGGTGGTGAGAAAGGTGTACAAACATACCTTGTTGTTGAGTGATAGTAATGTGTGGAATCGTGGAAAGGTTGTAAAGGTTCCAGTGTGTGTCAGACGGGAAACATTATTTGATATGGATAACAGTAATGGTACTACAGATTTTCCATTGAATGAGAGTGATTATATTGGAGTAAGACAAGTGCGGTACAAGTCAACATTAAAATTGCCTAAGAGATTTGATGACTTTGTTATACAATAGCAAGTTTTTTTTGTTTGCATGTTCTTGTTATGCATTAAGCTAACGTTTGTTCTTATCTGCCTAAGAGATTTGATGACTTTGTTATACAATAGCAAGTTTTTTTGTTTGTCTGTTCTTGTTATGCATTAAGCTAATGTTTGTTATTATCTGCATTTTTTTTCTGTTGCAATTATTATTATGAGAAAGGGGGATGTGTTATGTCCTCGTGTGATGTTGGTATTCAGCGCACGCTGTGGAATGCGTGCATTGAAATAAGAGAGTTGTGTGCTGTCGGAGAAGATATTAGAGAGGAGACCGTGGCAGTTGCGCTGATTTTTCCTCCCGGTTCACTCTCCAAATAAACTTATAAATGAATTCACCACAGTTTCGGTTGGATCTTTCAGTTGGGCTAGTATTAAGTAGTAGGACCTATGGAGAGTGGAGAATTGGATGTTCTTGAAATGTGCATTCCAAAATATCTTCTGTGGAAATTCTAGAGCATGTTCCCACTCCTAATCGTGCAACACCTTCCTGATATTGTCTCTCCACTTGCCTTACAGCACTCTCAGTGTAAGTCCAAGGTGGCCCTGCATAGCTCTATAGATCTAGATAATCAAGTGGTGCCCCTCCCCCATATGGAGCAGTGTTTGTAGAATGGCACAGACCTGTGATAAGTGTGATGATGGTGGCAGCAATTTGGAAACTGACCAGATGGTATGTCATATTCTATGAGGAGCTGGTCAAAGGTGAGCAAGTGGCTGTTGTCAAAGAGATCACCCACCATATGTAAGGAATGCTCATGCCAGCATTTGAAGTCCACTATAGAGTAAGAGTCAGAAGTATGCTGGAGGCACTGCAGTGGAAGCGCTGGGACATGCCAAGTGAGGAGTTGAGCTCTGGCTATACATCTCCGTGCCACCTGCACTTGGAGGATGTTCTCCCAGGAAGCAGGAAGTTCCTTCTGAGGTCTGAGTGAGGGGACCTGACCTGTGTCATTTTTCCCCCAGGTTCCGTCCTGCCAGCCACCATGACAGCCATTACAGCTGAGCCACCAGGCAGTGGACTTCAAAGGATGGGGGACCTCAATCCGCCTTTGCCAACCAGCAGCTCTAGCTTCTTCAATACAAACAGGGAGCACTTTTGGCTCCAAATGAGTTCCCAAAGGAGAAAGATGAGTTCTTGAAACAATGAAAGAGGAGGGTTGACAGGTAAGTGTGTGACAAAATACTGGAGCTGGGGTAGGGTGACCATATTTGACTGAGCTATTCTCCCAGGCACAGCCAATAAAAGATGTTTCCTGAAGCACATTCTTGGTCTCAATGAAGACAGGATTTTTTTTCAAGTTGCCATAGAACACATCAGACAAAAAATGGTAGCGATGCACCCCAAGTATCGGACCAAAGTACCACACTACTCGAGTGTGGAGCCCACCAACTGAATAGCTTGTGGGGAATGTCCTGTCTCAATAGGTATACACTGGACTTGGCCCATTTAACTTGGAGGCCTTCTGCAAGTGTGAATGTGTCAAGTATGAAGGCAATGGGCCTTAGGTTGGAGTGAACATCGCAAAGATAGATGATCAGGTCATTGTCATAAAGGGATACTACATGTATCCCATCTAGGTGAACACCCTAGCTGTGGCCCTCCTTGCGGGGGTGGTGGCAAGTGACTCCATTGCTATTGCTGAGGGTAGGAGGGATAAGGCGCATCTCTGCCTTTTTCCTCTTTCCACCAGAAATGCCATGGAAATGTGTCACCCCAAACGCACCCGGGAGGTGAGTTTCATGTAGAGCAGTTTTTTATACTTGATGAGGCGATAATCCACCCGCTCAGGGGCCAACATCTGAAAAAGGTAGTCACTCTGGAGCATATGGAATGCCTTCTCAAGATCAAAGGTAAAATAAGCAGCATGAGGGTGTCGTGCAGTGCCTGAATCTGGATGTGAAGGAGGCATTGGATATCATTAGAAGTGCTGAGTCCTGGGACTAAATTCTTTTGGTCAGGGTGGATGATCGCTGGGAGAACTTGGATGTATGTATCAGCCAGTATCTTACCAATTATAATTTGCACTTAAGATGGCAATAGGTCGCTAGGAGGACAGATTGGCCAGGTCCCTATTAGGTATCAGGAAGGTTACCAGGAGGGACTCTCGAAGAGATGGGGGAGTGCCCATTGTTCGAGAGCCCAGTTCATTAAATGGGGAGAAAAGGGGGTATAATACTCGGTACTCTTGGCTGGTCATTGCCATGATATGGGGGAGAGTAAGGTCTGACAGAAATTCGGCCACTGTTTCCTTACGGCGAGGGGCTGTGCCTCCTAGATGGTAGAGTAATAGCCAAAAAACATGTTCAGGATGTTGTGTTGCCCATAGAGAGAATCGCGGGCAAGGGAGGTTATTTCCAGTACACGGCTGGAGTGAGCATCTTGCTTGTCAGCCAAACGAGAAGGCGACCTACCCCCCCCCCCTTTTGTCATCCTCACGGTGTGTCCAGGCAGTATAGACAGTGAGGTTGTAGCATCGTAGTCGCTCCAGTATTATAGCGTGTTGCAAATTAGCTTTAGTCATAGCCTGTCTCCTAGAGGTGTCACGTTCGGCCTCCCTTTCCAAAGTTGGTAATAGTGGTAAAGATTGTCACTTTCAACCTCTTCTGCAGCCTCTGCAGCTCTAATGCTGTAGTGTGCATTTCCTGGAGGAAAATCATCTGAGTTTGCAGGTGTTTGAGGTAAGAATATACATTGTATCACTTCTGCACTGTGTGCATGCCCCACACATTCGGTGTAAGAAACCTAATGAGTGTAGGTGGAGTCATTAAAAGTGTATAATGTCATGGATAAGTGAAGTGCATAGCGCAGTCTGCAGGGTAGACTTCTCTCCACTGCTGCCCCAACATCTTCCCCCAGGGGAAAAGGTGTGTAGTTGGTTGGCCTAAGGACAAGAGAAGACAAAGTATGGTTATGAGAAAAGCAACCATAAATAACAACTGGGAGAGACTAACACAAATGGCATTATGCCCAAACAACATATCACAGTTGGTCAACCAACGGGGAGGAGTCACGGCTAAGCGGGCATGAGCTAAGTCCATAAGCAGGATTCACCCCAAAATGCAACATCGATGTCTAGATGGATTCAGTGTCAGGTGAGGGGTGGAGGGGAAAGATGGGGGAACAAGGGAGGAAGGCAAACAGTACAAAGCAGCACCTCCCTTCAGGCAAAACAAGGATCCATAGTTACATTGTTGTCATGTTGGAGAGGGAGGGGCAGGCCCATAGGACAGTGACAGAGCAATCCAACTTTATGTCCGGTGTCAGTCACTACTTGCCCCAGGCCAAAGAGGGTAAAGGTTAAATCAAGTTATCTGCAGTTTGTGATGTCACCAGTGGGCGGGCTGGGACTCCTGCTTGTAGTCATCTGAAGTGTTGGAGCCACTGTCAGTGGTGAAGACGAGTAGGTCGCCCTCACCACTTGTGGTCCTGGTATCTTCTCTGAGTGGCACCACCTGGAGAGCCCAGCGCCAGTCCTAAATGATCTGTTCCAGAACTGAGGCTTTTGTGGGTAGAGAGTTCAGAGAGGAGCTCCATTGGGGCAGTTTTGCTTCTTGTGTCATAGGTGAGGCGGCTGGGGGGTCTCCCCATTGTTGCAGCCTGAGTTTCCATTTGGTACTTGTTGTTCTACTCCCAGGCACCTCCAGGATCAGTGAAGAAAGGGAGTTGCCATCCAGGAAGATTTTGAGACGGGCCGGGAACAACAGGAAGTATTGGATCCTCAGCTGCTGAAGCCGGTGCTTGACTGCCAGAAAGGAGTGCATTGTTGTTGTGCCCCCTGTGTGTAGTCTGGGAAGAGCATGATGGTCTTGTCATCTAGTTTCAGGGGTCCCTTCTCCCAAGCTATCTTTAAGGTGGTGTTCCAGTCTTTGAAATGGAGAAGCTTAGCCTGCATCAGTCATGAGGGTGAGGCCCCAGAGATGGGGGTGTTTGCACACTGGGACTCTGCATGCCGTTTCAAAGAAGTAAAATGGGTGAAATCAAACAGATCAACAAAGGAGGGAAACCAGTTCTCCAAGAAGGATAATGGATCTCGGCCCTTAGTCCCCTCAAGGAGGCCCAGTATGTGGATGTTGCGTCTCTGGAATCTACCCTTTGCATCCTCCGACTGTTCTTCCAGATTACAGACATGTTTCTGCAGGTTCAGAATATCCCATTGGTTTTCTCTGGACAGTGGCTGAACTACAGCCAGCATTCTCTCCCCATTGGACAGTTTGTCTGCTAATTTACCTTATTCATCCGTAAGAATCCCAGCTCAGCAACAAGGGAGCCTAGTTTTGTCCCCGTTGAGATTTGATAGCACTTGAAGTCCACCAGGATCATGTCCAGTTTGTCTGCCATGGAACGGGAGGGCTGGGGCAAGGTCTCTGTCAGTGTGGTGAATATATTTTACTTCTTATTGGGACTCAAGAGTTTAGCTTATCCTTTGGCTTGCAGGCCTGTGCCCCCGTCACCTAATGACCTTTTACCTACTTAGCTTGCTCTGTTTCATTTAATTTATTTTGTTATTTTTTCTAGCTGGCTGCTATTGTTTATATTTTATAAGAGATGTTTTGATTTGCATTGTCAGTGCCGCTATGAGAAGGCGTGCCTAACAGGGTCATCATCAGTGATGTAAGTAGGTATTGTCATTGTGTCCCTTTCTCACTCACATGTGATAGAAACATAATGTGCACTTGTTGGAGATTGTTTATATACTTGCCTCCACAAGTCTGCCTGATTATCAGTTGTTTAGGAACATACCTGCATCAGAGATCCTGCATGATCTGTATAAATTAATCGCACACAGACAAGGTCATTAGAGGGGTTCCTTTCAGATGCCAAATATGCTGCACATCACCTTGCTGCAGAACTCAGCCTTTGTGTCACCACGGAGTCTGACCTAGAGAACTCATTCCAAGGTAACAAGGGTTGGGGCGCACTTCTCATGGACACAGTACTGCCAGATTAGGTTTATCATACCTAGCTCTCACTAGGGTAGAGATTAGGTTTTCTTGGTTATGACGTTTATATCTCATGTTTATTGTAAGATAGAGAGGGGTTTTATTTTCACAACTCTCATCTTCAAAATTCAGTTTTTATTTCTGTTCATTATCCTAATCATTGCAGCACATGCATTTTATCGTAGATTGTGGTCTTTTCAATAAATATATTAAAAGCTCTCCTGCATCTCCTTCATTGCCTATGTGTGTGTATAAGACTTGTTGTTAATGAGAGAAAAGTGTAACTTCTGTTCTGCCACAACTTCCCTAATAGGTCCTATCAAGAGTCCATGCATAAGGCTGCCAGAAATCACATTTGCTTTCTGAGTATTGGTGAGGTACTGCTTGTGAGCCAGGAGGGTTGGGCCGACAGTTGCGACTTGTTGTAGGAGTGACTCAGTCACCTACAAACAAAAGTGCTGCCATCCTAAACCAGCAGTCTCATTAAGGAATGAGAGTCCAACTACGATATGGCGCCACAAACAATGGTGTTTGTCACTAATTTATAGATATCCTGAGAATCTCTGTCTCACACACAGCAGGTACTCTAAGTACCATTATACAGTGATATCCATGGTCTTCTGGATAATCCTCCTCAGCTGAATAGGGAGCACCGAATTAGGCGGTAGGTTATTCAGCCTTGAACCCTTTAATATGATTTTCCCCATTTGGTGTTCCTTCTCTGTACCCATTATTCAACATGGCTAACACCAAAGACATTTCAGAAAATGTCAGACACACATTAAAACAACATTTAGTAGCTCCTGGCTTAACAGATGAGGGTGAATATGTCACATTTATAGTGGAAGCTAATGACTCTTACTGAGCTGAAACACTCTATTCTTGGGTCACCTTTCCTGAAGAAGAGGACACAACACATACATTTCACACATATAAAATAGTGAATGTACCGCAGTGGTACCAAGGTTACTGATATTTACAGATACCTCTTTCCTATCAAGAACGTCAAAATTGGTTCAATGGTGCCCTATCACATGTAATACAACCTTTCAGATTAGATCCCTAAACTAATGACGGACCAACGTGGCCCATGTTTGCCACATATATACCACATTCTGGCGTACAGGCAATGCAAATAGCTGAGGTTACGCGCACTTTATAATGAGCTAGTACAACTCTACAGACGACCGGTACAATTCGCTACGTGAACCTTGAATACCGCCCCATCACGGCTGCACCAGCTGGTCACCAATTGCCATAACTGGGATTAATCCACAAACAGTACATTCTATCATGGGCTAGGCACCCACAGAACATGAGAAGATTCCATTCTGGATAGCATGAAAAACGAACGAGATGGAAGCAGTGTTTCCCCAAATGGGACCCAAAGTTAAATATAGAATTCTCAAAATGTGCTTGCCCTTCTGAATGGTTCCCTCAGTGGATGACTGCGCAACATGGGGTACAGTCTTTGCTTTAATTTACACTACCACACATGGGACCCCAACATTTGCCAATTTACCAGAAGAGTTAAAACAAATTCAAAATAAGCATGGGTCGTCTCCAGCCATGGATTTGGGGTTGAAACTGATGCAGAACTTCGACACAGTCTTCTCAATAATACTAAGTAACATTAAAGGGGAAGTGGTAGAGTTGGCTATGTGCCAACGGTTCCCGGAGATTCCACAGTTGGAACAGGAGTGTCAACTACCGAACATAATTTCCAAAACCTATACTAGTATAGGATGGGATAGTTTAGGAGTCAAGCAGAAGAAGCCTGAAATTTAGAGTACCAATCTAAGGATGATACTAAACAAGCACAAAAGGGTTCCAAAATAACACTGGGATGAAGAAAAACAAAATAAAGACAGAAGAATTTAGACAGCAGACTCCCCGCATCCAGAGAGCTCCGAAAGGAGATATAGGTGGTCATTACAACCCTGGCGGTCGGAGTTAAAGCGGCGGTAAGACCGCCAACAAGCTGGCAGGAAAAAAATTGCAATTACGACCATGGCGGAAACCGCCAACAAAGACAGCCACTTTAACACTCTGACCGCCATGGCGGTACAACCAAACAACATGGCGGTCACCTCCATCAGACAGGCGGGAGACAATGTAGGGCCCACACTATTATGACAGGCCAATCCGCCACCTTTTCCGGGGCGGATTCACCGTGGATAAAAACACGGCGGAAAAAGGAATACCGAAGAGAAAACGCTCACCTCTACACACCCCACGAGGAACGAGGACGCCATGGACCCGGAACTCCAAATTCTACCTGCAATAGTCTTCCTGCTCCTCTACCAGGAGAACGAACGCCGGCGGCGAAGACCACGGTGAGTACTGCACCTACGACACAGGAGAGGGGGGAGGGAAAAAACTGGGACATGCACACGCAACACCCCCACCCCCACCCTCACCCACTACAACACACACACTAATGCATATCAATACATCACAGTTACAGCCCCAAACCCCCCGGAAGAATGCAAAGACAATAGAAAATGAGTGTAACCATTGTAATATATTAAAAGCGAGTAGGCAGAAATATATATATATACACCATGTGCAAACTATATACCAAGCATAGTAGTCCAGGTAGTGCACTAAGAAAGTCCGTGGAACACTGGGACCACACGGTATGGGCGAGGCCCACACAAGATCCGCGACCATGATGGAGAGAACACTGCAGGGGCATCAGAGAGCAACTAAACAGGCACCTCAGGGGGAGGGAAAGGGGGGCACCTCAGCCGCTTGAGTGCACGACGCCAAATCCACGAGGTGGCCACATGCCCACTGTTCAATCCTGGGGAGTGCAAAGCCACAGTCTCTCAAGTCTCTACAGTGGGTGGGTTGCCCACTGCCATATCCTGGGGAGTGCAAAGCCACAGTCTCACAAGTCTCTACAGTGGGTGGGTTGCCCACTGTTCAATCCTGGGGAGTGCAAAGCCACAGTCTCACAAGTCTCTACAGTGGGTGGGTTGCCCACTGTTCAATCCTGGGGAGTGCAAAGCCACAGCCTCACAAGTCTCTACAGTGGATGGGTTGCCCACTGTTCAATCCTGGGGAGTGCAAAGCCACAGTCTCACAAGTCTCTACAGTAGGTGGGTTGCCCACTGTTCAATCCTGGGGAGTGCAAAGCCACAGTCTCACAAGTCTCTCAAGTGGGTGGGTTGCCCACTGTTCCATCCTGGGGAGTGCAAAACCACAGTCTCACAAGTCTCTCAAGTGGGTGGGTTGCCCACTGTTCCATCCTGGGGAGTGCAAAGCCACAGTCTCACAAGTGGATGACAGTCTCCACTGGTTCTGGAGGGGGCATGGTGCCCAGAGTGCTTCATCCTGCTAAGGACAGAGGTAGTGGATGACAGTATCCACTGGTTCTGGAGGGGGCATGGTGCCCAGAGTGCTTCATCCTGCTAAGGACAGAGGTAGTGGATGGATCTTTCCACTGGTTCTGGAGGGGGCATGGTGCCCAGAGTGCTTCATCCTGCAAAGGACAGAGGTAGTGGATGGATCTCTCCACTGGTTCTGGAGGCGGCATGGTGCCCAGAGTGCTTCAGCCTGCTAAGAACAGAGGTAGTGGATGACAGTCTCCACTGGTTCTGGAGGGGGCATGGTGCCCAGAGTGCTTCATCCTGCAGAGGACAGAGGTAGTGGATGACAGGCTCCACTGGTTCTGGAGGGGGCATGGTGCCCAGAGTGCTTCATCCTGCTAAGGACAGAGGTAGTGGATGACAGTCTCCACTGGTTCTGGAGGGGGCATGGTGCCCAGAGTGCTTCATCCTGCAAAGGAAAGAGGTAGTGGATGACAGTCTCCACTGGTTCTGGAGGGGGCATGGTGCCCAGAGTGCATCATTCACCCCACGACGGACTCAGTTGTGTCAGTGCCCCTGCCGTTCATGGGCTAGCGGTGCTTGAGACGGCGGTGCCCTGTTCAGCGGTGCTTGAGATGGCGGTGCCCTGTGCAGCGGTGCTTGAGATGGCGGTGCCCTGCTCAACGGTGCTTGAGATGGCAGTGTCCTGTGCAGCGGTGCTTGAGATGGCGGTGCCCTGTGCAGCGGTGTTTGAGACGGCGGTGCCCTGTGCAGCGGTGCTTGAGATGGCGAGATGGCGGTCTCCATTGCAGGGTCTCAGCTGCTGGCGGTCCTTCATGGCCCAGTGGGGCTTTTGCTGGTTGTCCTTCATGGCCCAGCGGGGCTAGTGCTGGCGGTCCTTCATGGCCCAGCGGGGCTGGTGCTGGCGGTGGCCTCCTGGGCAGGTGGGCTGGTGCTGGCGGTGGGCAGGTGGGCTGGTGCTGGCGGTGGCCTCCTGGGCAGCTGGGCTGATGCTGGTGGTGGCCTCCTGGGCAGCTGGGCTGATGCTGGCGGTGGCCTCCTGGGCAGCTGGGCTGGTGCTTGCGGTGGCCTCCTGGGCAGCTGGGCTGATGCTGGCCACCATGATGGTGGTCTTCTCCGCTGTGCTGCTCTTCCCAGACTTTCTGGGTTTCTTGTGGCCCTTCCCCACCCCAGCTGACTCTACACTCCCAACGGGACCCCGGGGAGCAGCTTTGGTGGCTGGAGTCTTCCCCCTCTCCCGCCGGGCACTGGCCAACTTCTGATGCTTCACAGGTGGGGGACTGTCTGTGCTGTGGCTCCGTGCCACACTGGCTGCCCTGGTGGCCGATGCACTCCAGATTCCGGTGACTACAGGCACCACTGGTCCCGGAGATGTTGTGGCTGAGGTGCTAGTTCGGGACCTATGAGATGGACGGGGTGGGGGAGGTGTGGGAAAGAGGTCAAGGTTGGACAGGAAAAGTTTTTTGGACACACTGTGACGGGTAGCTGGAGGGGGTTTGGGAGTGGAGGAAGAGGTGGTGGTTGTAGGAGGTGTACGTTTGGTGACTTTGGGTGAAGGTGCATGCGCTGGAGGCTGTCGTGAGGTGGATGACTGTTGGGTGTGTGCCTGAGTTTGTGTATTTTGGGAGGGGGCATCACAGACACACTGGGAGAGGACACAGGGGACGTGTGAATGGTAGTGGGGGTGGTGACTGCACGTGAGCCGGGTGTGGTGGTGGGTGTGCTGGAGAGGGACGTAGTGGTTGTAGAGGTAGTGCATGCAGGTGTGAGTGTAGACGAGACTGGGAGGGAGGAGGGAGACGAGGAGGAGGAGGACACAGTGGAGGCAGTGGATGTTGGTGTGTCTGCATGTGTGTGATGCTTGCGTAAGTGCCTGTGGGATGTGTGGTGCTAATGGTTGCCTGAGCTTCCCTTGGGTGTTGAGGTGTGTGCATGTTGGTCTGTAGGTGTGCTTGTGATGAGCTGAGGTACAGGGGATTGGGTCGGGTGGAGGAAGTTGGAGGGGGGAGGCTAGAGACAGGGACAATGGCTGCCATCAGTGCTGAGGCCAGAGTCTGAAAAGCTTGCTGAAGGGCCTCCTGACCAGAATGAATGCCCTGCAGGAATGCATTGGTTTGTTGCAACTGACTCTCTACACCCTGGATGGCATTATAAATGGTAGACTGCCCAACAGTGAGGGACCGGAGGAGGTCAATGGCCTCCTCACTGAGGGAAGCAGGGGTGACTGGGGCAGGGCCTGAGGTGCCTGGGGCGAAGGTGATGCCCTCCCTCCTGGGTGAGCGGGCACGGGGCAAAGGCTGAGGGGCTGCTGGGAAGGCGGTGCTGGTAGGGGGAGTGGCGGCTGGTAGGGTCGCCCTCCAGGGCCATGTGGGATGCAGCTCCCTTGTGCTCCGGTGCCACTGCTCCTCTGCCTGATAATGCTAATGCACAGGGAGACCACAAAAAGTGTGGGGAAGACAGAAGAAAGACATGTTGAGTGCATGCATTACCGCTACCGTTGGCGGACATGACAGACACAGAAGCCCCCTGCACTACGCCGCACTCTTGGGCTCCACTGTTCAATTCCTGGGAAATGTCCTACAAGGCTAAGGACGACATCTGCACACATAGATGACACAGGGGCATGACTAGGTGTACTTGGCACTCTACAGAGGTAGGCTGGGGTGCAACATGGCCTGCCTTACGGAGGGGCCTTGCCTACGGAACTCGCCCTGGCCTAGGGAAACCCACAGCCAACCTCCCCCACCCAGACCCCTCCACTGCGCGCAAAGTCAGCAGAATGAGAGTGTACTCACCCCCTTGTGGCTGCTGTGATGCCCTCAAACGCCCATCCAGCTCCGGGTAGGCCACCGCCAGGATCCTGAACATCAGGGGGGTCATGGTGCGACAGGCACCCCTCCCACGTTGGGAGGCCATCCCCAGCTGAGCCTCTGCCGTCTTCTTGCTCCAGCGGCGAATGTCCACCCATCTTTTCCGGCAGTGGGTGGTCCGTCTGTGGTAGACCCCCAGGGTCCAGACGTCCTTGGCCATAGCACGCCAAATATCTTTTTTCTGGTGGGCGCTGACCTACATGAAATGTACAGGGGAAAAGAGAAGTTATTACCAACTGCACCGTCAAAGTGATTGCCCCCCATCACTACCCTTGCCATGTGGCACATGCATTCACCGTCTTTCATGCACAAAGCCCTCTCCCCCCTTCCTTCTTACATCCAGCCCTCTCCACACAGGCATAGCCCATACAACATGCTCCCTGTGTACTTACTTGTTTGTCTGGAGGACCGTAGAGTAGCGCGTACTGGGGGAGGACCCCATCCACGAGTTTCTCCAACTCCTCCGATGTGAAGGCAGCGGCCCTTTCCCCAGACACTCGAGCCATTGTCTCTTCCAGACCGAGGGCACAGCAGCACTTGCAGTGTAGGTCCTCTCCTGTCGAAGATCAGGTGTCGAGTGATTGAAGTGATAGAAAATGGCGGTCACGTCCGCGGCGGTGCTTACCGCCACCGTCGGCGTACATCGTCATTGGCTCCTGGGACCTATAGGGTCCAATGTTAACCAATGCAGCATTGCGCTGCGGTCTTCAACCGCCTACCGCGACGGTGTACAACGCCAGCGCAGTTACCTCACATCCCATTGTCCCACTTTACAGGTCAGGCAGCCGCCATTTCAGTGGCCCACATGGCTTAATTTCCAACTGCGTCACACATACCTAGGCCTAGACTCAACACACATACAGGCCACCTTTTGTGTATGATTGGAGTTCGGGGTAAACTGTGGGTACGTACCTCTGAGTTGTTTGACTCTGTGCTCGCTGTTGTCCTTCATAGGCACCGTCCGCTGGGACATGTGAGGAGATGGCGGCATCCTCCGGTGTACTGACTGTTGGTGGACCTGTCGACAATGGAAGAGCAACATTTGATTATCACATACAGGCTTGACTGTGCCACAATCCAGGAACTGTGTACCCAGTTGGAGCCAGACCTGATGTCAGCAATCCGTCATCCCACAGGAATCCCCCCTGAAGTGCAGGTGCTGTCAGTGCTCCATTTCCTTGCAAGTGAGTCTTTTCAAACAACAGTGGCCATAGCATCAGGGATGTCCCAACTTATGTTTTCCAACGTATTGTCCAGAGTGTTGTCTGCCCTTCTGAAACACATGCGGAGGATTTCCCTCAGGTGGAGGATTTGCCTACAGTGAAAGGGCCCTGGGACACATCCTGGGACACATCCCCAACATCATAGGTGCCATAGATGGGACCCATGTGGCTTTGGTCCCCCCCACCGGAGTGAACAGGTGTACAGAAACCGGAAGAGTTATCATTCTATGAATGTACAGATGGTATGTTTGGCAGACCAGTACATCTCCCATGTGAATGCCAAGTTCCCTGGCTCAGTGCATGACGCCTACATCCTGCGGAATAGCAGCATCCCTTATGTGATGGGTCAACTCCAGAGGCACCATGTGTGGCTATTAGGTGAGCACCTGGAGGCAAGTCAGTGTGGAATGGTTGTCTGGGTCTGGGGGCATCCCTCCAGGTTCGTGCGTGTCTAACAGTTGTCCCTCACCATTTGCCGGTGACTCTGGTTACCCCAACCTGTCATGGCTACTGACCCCAGTGAGGAATACCAGGACAAGGGCAGAGGAACGCTACAATGAGGCCCATGGGCAAACTAGGAGGGTGATTGAGCGGACCTTCAGCCTCCTGAAGGCTAGGTTCAGGTGCCTTCATATGACAGGTGGATCCCTATTCTACTCACCAAAGAAGGTGTGCCAGATCATCGTGGCCTGCTGTATGCTTCATAACTTGGCTTTGCGACGACAGGTGCCTTTTCTGCAGGAGGATGGTCCAGATGGCGGTGTTGTTGCAGCTGTGGTGCCTGTGGACAGTGAAGACGAGGAAGCAGAGGAAGAAGACATGAACAACCGGGACTCAGTGATCCAGAAATATTTCCAGTGAGACACAGGTAAGAGTACAGACCTGCCTACTACATGTACTTTAACACTACTACCTCTCTACTGTGTGTCGTTTTCACCCAGTGTATGGTCACTGAGTTGTCACTTTCCCTTACGATTTCACAGATGTGGGTCCCACTGTGTGACATCTGCTTAGATTCCTCATGGACTAGAGCTGTGTGACATAGGTATGTTGACATTACAATTGAAAGATCATTTTGTCACTGTAATTGCTAATACACTATTTCGAAATCACTGACAGACTCCAGATTGTTTTGTGCTTTAAGTGTGTTTATTTAAGTGCTCAATATTGGAGGGGGTAGTGAAATGGTGAGGGGTGATGGCGGAGGAATGTCCATGGCAGAGTCCAGTCTATTAGTCTCACAGGTGCATTGCCCAAATGGGCATAGGAAGTGGAGCTAGGGCAGTTAAAGTATGGACAGGGTGACAAAGTGGGACAGTAGGATGACAATCAGGGTGGTCTCATTTCTTGGCGGGGGTCTTGGCATCGTGCTCTGTCTTTGTCCTGGATCTCAGGGACTGTTTGCGGGGTGGTTCTCCCTCTGCAGGGGGTGGGGTGCTGGTCTGGTGGTCCTGTGGCAGGGGAGTCCTGTCCACTAGCGCCGGCGGAGGTGCTGGGCAGTTCATCGTCCATGCTAGTGTCAGGGGCCCCTTGTAGTGCCACAGTGTCCCTCCTGGTGTTGAGTACTTCCTTCAGCACCCCTACGATGGTGCCCAGGCTGGAGCTGATGGTTCTGAGTTCCTCCCTGAAACCCATGTACTGTTCCTCCTGCAGCCGCTGGGCCTCCTGAAACTTGGCCAGTACCGTTGCCATCGTCTCCTGGGAGTGATGGTATGCTCCCATGATGGAGGAGAGGGCCTCGTGGAGAGTGGGTTCCCTTGGCCTGTCCGCCCCCTGTCGCACAGCAGCCCTCCCAGTTCCCCTGGGTTCCTGGGCCTCCGTCCCCTGGACCGTGTGCCCACTACCACTGACCCAGGTCCCTGTTGTTGTTGGGGTGGTGGATTATCCTGGGTTCCCTATAGTGGTGGACACACTGCTGATTGACGTGTCCTGGGGACGGGGGTAAGGGCCCGCTGGGTGGGTGCTGTGCTGGTGTTTCCAGAGGGGGAAGCTCTGTGGTGGCCTGTGACTGTGTGATGGGAACCGACTGTCCTGAGGTCCCCGATGGGCCGGGCTGGTCACCTAGATCCAGTTGGACAGAGCTTCTGTCATCACTGTGGGCCTCTTCTGTTGGTGGTGTGGACATGTGTGGACCCTCCTGTCCGGTGACGTTGGGTAGGGGTCCTGCAGGGGTATAAAAGGATGGTTATTACATCTGTGTGTGTCATGGTGTGCAACGGGGGGGTGACCGTGTACCCCAGTGTTTGCATTCCTGTGTGGGACCTTGTGTGAGGATGGTTTAGGGGGTTGTATGGGTATGTGCAGTGGCCATGCTTTAGTGATGGGTGTCCATACTTTATTGTTGCATGCAGGGCTTGGTGTTGGGATGGGTGGTTTGTGATGTTGGGACATATGTGAGGAGTTGGGGTGCTGGGGGTGAGGGTGACGGTGGGGGTATGTGATGGCATGCAGGTAGGGTGGGGGATGTAATAATTAAGATTTGTTTTACCAGAGTCCATTCCTCCAGCTACTCCTGTGAGGCCCTCAGGATGCAGAATCGCCAAGACCTGCTCCTCCCATGTTGTTAGTTGTGGGGGAGGAGGTGGGGGTCTGCCGCCAGTCCTCTGAACCACCAGGTGGTGTCTTGAGACCACGGTACGCACCTTCCCCCGTAGGTCGTTCCACCTCTTCCTGATGTCCTCCCGATTTCTTGGGTGCTGTCCCACTGCGTTGACCCTGTCCACTATTCTTCGCCATAGCTCCATCTTCCTTGCAATTGAGGTGTGCTGCACCTGTGCTCCGAATAGCTGTGGCTCTACCTGGACAATTTCCTCCACGATGACCCTGAGCTCCTCCTCCGAGAACCTGGGGTGTCTTTGCCGTGCCATGGGGTGGTGTGGGTGATGTGTGGGGTGGAGTGTGTGGTGATAAGTGTGCTGATATGTAGTGGTGTGTTGTGTGAGGTGCGTGGAAGTTCTGTGGGTGATGGTGTTGTGTGCCTGTGGATGCTGTTGTTCTTGCTGGTGCTCTCTCTCTGGCATTCTTTCGGAATTTTTTGTCGGGGGTGTTTGTGGGTGATGTGGGTGTGTGTTTTATATTGTAATGGGTGTGTGGGAGTGGTGTGTGTATGAGTTACAGGTGTGTGTATTTCGAATTGTCCAATGTGGCTGTGTTTTGTAAGAGTGCGTGTATTTTGAGCGCGGGGTGTGTACCGCCAATGGAATACCGCGGTTGAAAGACTGCCGTGTGGATTCGTGTGTCGTGATAGTGTGGCGTATTCTGTTGGCGTGACGGTGGAGGTTTTTATTTTCGCCAGTTTATCACTAACCTTTGGTGTAGCGGACTTGTGTGGGTGTCTGAATTTTGGCGGATTCCGACATGTGGGTCATAATAGCTGTGGCAGAATTCCGCGGCGGTGTGTTGGGGGTCTTCTGCACGGCGGTAAGCGGCTTTTACCGCCAATGTTGTAATGACTGCCATAATCTCAGAAACAGAGAAACTTTAATGGCTCCTGACAGATATACTGACACACGTCCCTCTCGTTCCTTTCAGAACATGCCGGATAGATGGAGTGAGAGGGTGGGCTGGTCAGAACAGCACACTGACTACGTGAAACAGAAGAAAGACTCACAGCGTTCCTCAGACAAGAAAGAAGACAAATCCTCACAACAAAAGCCACAATTTAAAAAGAAGGTGGCAACAATTTCAATAAAACATGACAGCAAACTTTAGAACATTGCTGAGGAACAAGACGTGGCCAGTGAGCCTGCTGGACAGGGCGGCAGAAGTCATGATATGTCACCAGAGTCTGAAAGATCATCTGAATGTGACAGCAACTAGCGACATTATAGCAGTCAAGACTGCAGATGGGTGCATTCTCCCACCCGACAGAGTTTATGATTTAAATATCCAAATTGAGGGAGACATAGAGCGCACTATTAGTGTAATCATTTGGGAAGAACTTAATTGTGATATCATATTGGCAGAAAGAGACTGACCACCTGAGTACATCCACAAGCTCCCACATGGGGAAGATGTAATTGTGCCTTCTTTCTCAGATTGTGTTCCAGATTGGGTAAAGGATGCCTACGCTATTGACTGGGCTTTGGCACAGGCACCCGCGCTGCACTGCAACCATGTAGGGTGGGATAAGTATTCCCCTACCATGGATTACCAATTAGGTCTACACCCTGGCCTCAACCTCAATAACCTGTTAAACATGAGGCTAAAGCTACAGTGAGAGAGATTCTCACCCAGCTCGAGTACCAGGGAGTAATAGAGACCTGTGTCTCTGCAATGGATAACCCATTATTTCCCGTTGCAAAACCAGACCATTCATTTAGAATAGTCTTAGATTACAGACACCTAAACAATTACACATGCACATACAAAATACAAAATGCACACAGCACCGCACTAATGAATAACATAGTGTGTAAGAAAAAGAAAACAACCTTTGATTTTTCCAACGTTTTTTTCTGCCAAAACTTAGCGTAGAAAATCGGGACCTGAATGCATTCCCATTTGGCTCACAAAAACATTTTTGCAGTTTGCCCCAGGGCTATAGTAACAGCCCTGGGTTGTTCTGAGTCTGTGTAACATCAATGTTACATGATATTGATCCAGAGGCTTTGTCCTATGTAGATGATATCTATCTCACAGATGACGACCTCAACATTAATCTTGTCTTGATTTATCGGATCATTTTACGAATTACCGCCTTCGGCTATAAATTCAATTAAAAAAATACTAAAATAGCTTTTCTCAGTGTATTGGTCCTGGGATACAAGCTATCAGATTAGGGCAAGAACCTGGCCCGCACTTTTTAGAAAATGTGCTCAACGTTGTAGGAAAGTACCATCTTTCTTGGCATGTTACCAACATTTTTACCTCTATGTCACTATGTTTTTGTCTGTCTCACTGGGATCCTGCTGGTCAGGACCCCAGTGCTCATAATTTATGGCCTAATGTGTATGTCTGTGTAGTGCCTAACTGTGTCACTGAGGCTCTGCTAATCAGATCCTCAGTGCTTATGCTCTCTCTGCTTTTAAATTTGTCACTGTAGGCTAGTGACTTCATTTACCAATTTCAATTGGCACACTGGACCCACCTTATAAGTCCCTAGTATATGCCACCGAGGTACCTAGGGCATTGGGGTTCCAGGAGATCCTTATGGGCTGCAACATTTCTTTTGCCACCCATAAGGAGCTCAGGCAACCCATTCCACAGACCTGCCATTGCAGCCTGCATGAAATAGTGCACACACTATTTCACAGACATTTTCACTGGACTTAAGTACCTTATAACTCACCTATATGTCTAACCTTCACTTGCTGAAGGTTAGGTGCAAAGCTACTGAGTGTGAGGGCACCTTGCACTAGCAAAGGTGCCCCCACATAGTTCAGGGCAATTTCCAGGGACTTTGTGAGTGTGGGGACACCATTAAACGTGTGCACTACATATAGGTCAATACCTATATGTAGCTTCACAATGGTAACTCTGAATATGGCCATGTAAGGTGTCTAAGATCATGGAATTGCCCACACATTCCAAATCTGGTATTGGGGAGCCAATTCCAAACATCCTGGGGTGCTCCACTATGGACCCCAGTACTGCCAAACCAGCTCTCTGAAGCTTGCTCTGCAGCTACAGCTGTTCCCACCTCACAGACAGGGTCTGCCCTCCTTGGGACTGAGCAGCTCAGTCCCAGGAAAGCAGAACAAAGCATTTCCTTTGGGAGGAGGGTGTTACGCTCTCTCCCTTTGGAAATAGGTGTAACAGGCTGGGGAGGGGCAGCATCCCCCAGCCTCTGGAAATGCTTTGAAAGGCCCAGATGGTTCCCTCCTTGCATAAGCCAGTCTACATCGGTTCAGGGACCCCTTGTCCCTGTTCTGGCACGAAACTGGACAAAGGAAAGGAGAGTGACCACTCCCCTGTCCATCATCACCCTAGGGGTGGTGCCCAGAGCTCCTCCAGTGTGTCCCAGACTTCAGTCACCTTGCTTTGCAAGGTGTGGGGGCACTCTGGAGGCCTCTGAGTGTCCAGTGCCAGCAGGTGATGTCAGAGACTCCTCCTGATAGGTCCTTACCTGATAAGGTTCCAATCCCCCTCTCAGGGCTATTTAGGGCCTCTCCTGTGGGTTATGTTCCGATTCTACTTGCAAGTTTCCAGCAGGAATCCTCTGCAACTACTACTTCATCCTCTGACCTCGGATCAACTGCAGCCTGCTCCAGGAACCGCTGTAACAGCAACAAAGTATCCAGAAGGGATACTTTTGCTCTGCAACTTCAGATCCAGCCAGCAACTGCAACGGTTTCCAAGGTGTTCACGCTCTGAGGACTCCCTGTCTTCGCCCTGCACCAGAAGGACCAAAGAAATCTCATGTGGGGTGACAGAGTCACTCCCCTGCTAACACCGGCACCTTCTAAGTCGACAATAGGTTCTCTTGGACTCCTCTCCTGGCAGCAAGCCTGCTCCTTGGTACACAGTGGGTGGACCCCATCGACAAAGACTGTCCTGAGGTCCTGCTGTCCCAATTTGGAGCCGGTAAGACCTTGCCTTCTCCCAGAACGACAGTACCCCTGTGCACAGGGTCTTCTTCATCTCCTGAGACCTCTGTGCACTACTTGCAAAATTCCTTTGTGCACAGCCTGGCCCAGGTCCACAGCACTCCATCCTGTGAAGCACAACTAGCTGAGTTGTTCTCCAGCGGTGTGGGACCTTCCTTTGTAGTGCTGCACCAACTGCATTTTGCACCTCCTTTGTCCCCATGTCCTGGGACTCCTGTGGGTGCTATCTGGTGCTCTGGGGGCTCTCTGAAGTGCTGAGAGCCCCATCTTCCTCCTCACACAGAGTTGAGGCCCCCGGGTTCCTCCTGGGTCCAGATAGCACCTACTTGACGCAAAACGTGACTTTGCCGGAACCAAGTCTTGTTGTAGGAATCCAGTGCCAAAACTCACCTGCATCCAACCTCACGACGTGGGACATCCTCTGCATCTTGCGGGAACCCGCTAGCATCTTCCTAGGGTGCATTTATGTAGTCTTCGTCCAACCGGGGACTCTTCTTTTTCACCCTTTGCAGGGTTGGCAGGGGCTCCTGTCCTTTCTGGAACTTCTTTCGACTTCTGGACTTGGTCTCCTTTTTTCGCAGGACTTCAGGTCCAGGAATCCACTGTTTGTTGTTTGCAGACTTGGTTGGTTCATGCAATAATTCCAATCATGATGTGTAGTGTGTCCTAAGGAATCTTGCAGTTCTTTACTCCTGCTTTTCTGGGCTCTGTGGTGGGGTAATTTACTTACCTTTACTGTAATCTTACACTCCCAGCAATTCTGCACACACTACACTTGTCTGGGGGGAATTTGTAATTCACATTCCACTTTCTTAGTATATGGTTTGTGTTGCCCCTAGACCTATTTTCTCCCATTGCATTCTATGGCATTTCCTATTGTTTGCACTATTCTATGTCTAATTACTTACCTTATTTTGGTGTCTAGTGTATATATTGTTTATAATACCTACCTCCAGAAGGAGTATTGCCTCTAAGGTATTTTTGGTACTGTGTCACCCAAATAAACTACCTTTATTTTTGGTAACACTGTGTATTTTGTCTTTACTTGTGTATAAGTACTTGGTAACTATAAGTGGTATTGCATGAGCTTTGCATGTCTCCTAGTTCAGCCTAAGCTGCTCTGCTATAGCTACCTCTATCAGCCTAAGCTGCTAGAACACTACTACATTTCACTAATAAGGGATAACTGGAGCTGGTATAAGGTGCAAGTACCCAAGGTACCCACTACAAACCTGGCCAGCCTCCTACATTGGTGGTGCAGCGGTGGGATAAGTACTTGCAATTGCTTTACCACTTTGTTACTGGTGCTCTTCACAAGAAAAGCTTGCTCCAACACTGAGAGCATACATAGTATATACCTAGAAGTAATTTTATAATTTTCTAAAAAGTTCTTTAAACTTTGGAAGTTTTTACAAAGTTCTGAAAAATGTTCTTCTTTTCTCTAAAACGTTAGCTCTGTTAGTCTACTAACTTTTTACTCACTTTCCTAAACTTTTTCTCTTTCAATATGTCTTCTGTATGAGCTACCCCTAGAGTTGTAAAAACTACCTATGAGAATTTGAACTTTAAAAGTTTAAGGGGTCTCGCTATTGAAAGAAGTTTAGGGATTCAGAAGAACCCTAAAAAGGAGTTCCTCTTAAATCATCTCCTCCAAGATGACCAGGAACTCAGCACTGGTCCAGATCAGACAGGGGAAGAGGTAGAGGATGAGTCCAACCAGAAAGGCTCAGAGGAGCATGATGACAATCCTGGGTAGGGTCCTTCCACAGACCTATCTGTCAATAAGCCCCCTAGTATAACTGGTAGTTGTAAGGGTTCACACTCAAGTAGGGCTCCCTTCACCGCTAGAGGCCAGGTCACTAGAGTGGCCCCTGTTAGAGATAGGTCTGCCTCTGCACACTCTCATCTTACTTCTGTTTCAGAGGCTTCACGTAATTCTAACCCTGAGGACCAGTCCCCAGATAGGTAACTCAGAAAGCTGAGGTTAGAGGGGGCCAGACTGAAGCTAATGCAGCAGCAGTTGGCCTTAGACAGAATCCCTGGCTGTGGAGAAAGAGAGGCAGGGTTTGGGATTAGTTCCCCATGGTGGCAGCAGCTGTTTTAGGAATACAAATGTTAGGGAACCTTCATTTGATTCTAAAAATCTGCACAAAGTTGTCCCTCCTTACAAGGATGGTGATGACATCAACAAGTAGTTTGCTGCACTTGAGAGGGCATGTAAAGTTCAGAGGGTCCCTCATGTACAGTGGGCTACTGTAGGAGGCTGGCCTGGCTTATAGTGGGTACCTGATGGTACTTACACCTTGTGCCAGGTCCAGTTATCCCTTATTAGTAGATTAGTAGTGTTCTAGCAGCTTAGGCTGATAGAGGTAGCTATAGCAGAGCAGCTTAGGCTGAACTATGAGACATGCATAGCTCCTACTATACCACTTATATCATATAGGTACTATATCATTAGAAACACAATACTCAGGGTTACTAAAAATAAAGGTACTTTATTTTAGTGACAATGTGCCAAAAATATCTCAGAGGATATAGGCGGTGATTCTAACCGCGGCGGGCGGCGGTCGCCGCCCGCCATGCGGTTACCGCCAAATGACCGCACTGCGGTCACAAGACCGCGGCGGCCATTCTGGCTTTCCCGCTGTGCGGGCGGGCGACCGCCAAAATGCCGCCCGCCCGCACAGCGGGAAAGACCCAGCAACGATGAAGCCGGCTCCGAATGGAGCCGGCGGAGTTGCTGGAGTGCGACGGGTGCAGTAGCACCCGTCGCGAATTTCAGTGTCTGCTAGGCAGACACTGAAATTCTTTTTGGGGCCCTCTTACGGGGGCCCCGCGGCACCCCCTACCGCCATCCTGTTCCTGGCGGGTGGCGGTAGGGGGTGTCAGAATCCCCGCGCTCCGCCGCCATGGAGGATTCTCATGGGCAGCGGGAAGTCGGCGGTACACCGCCGACTTTCCGTTTCGGGCCGCGGCTGAACCGCCGCGGTCAGAATGCCCAGCGGTGCACCGCCAGCCTGTTGGCGGTGCTACCGCGGTCATTCGCCCTGGCGGTTTTTACCGCCAGGGTTAGAATGACCACCATAATCCCTTAGGAGGTAAGTAAAATACACAAAATATACACACAAACCAAAATCAGGTAAGTAAAACAGTCAGAAAGTAGTGCAAACATTGTAGAATACAAAAGGATGCAATAAGCCTAGGGGCAACACAAACCATATACTAAGAAAGTGGAATGTGAACCACGAATGGAGCCCTAGGCTAGTGTAGTGTGTAGAGGGTCGCTGGGAGTGTAAGAACAAAATAAGGGTGTCCCGGATACCCTACCCCAAGACCCTGAAAGGTAGGAGTAAAGTGCTGCTACTTCCCCAGAAACACACTAAAGTTGTGATAGAAGATTTTGCAAAGACCACAATAGACTGCAAAGCACTGAAGGCGGATTCCTGGACCTGAGGACCTGCAAAGGAAGGGGACCAAGTCCAAGAGTCGTAAAAGTGTCCAGGGGGAGCAGGAGCCCACTAAACCCCGGATGAAGGTGCAAAATGGCTGCCTCCGGATGGAAGAAGCTGAAGATTCTGCAACACCAAACGGTGCTATGAACTTCTCCTTCATGCAGAAGATGTCCCACAGAGTGTTGGAGGATACAGAGTTGTTTTTTGGCAAAAGACCGCAAACAAGCCTTGCTAGTTGCAAAGGTCACGGTTGAAGAAAAAGGGTGCTGTCCGGGCCCAGGAAGGATCAGGATGTCGCCACTTGGGAGAGGAGACTGATGGGGCCCTCGGCAACGTAGAGAGCCCATGCACAAGAAGGTAGCACCTGCAGAAGTCCTTGAACATGGGTTCAAGAGGTCTGAGCTCGGCGGTCGTCTCAACACTACAGAAGAGGGTCCCACGACGCCAGAGGTCAACTCAGGGAGTTGAGCAATGCAGGACGGAGTGCTGGGGAACTGGGCTTGGGTGTGCATGAAGGATTCCTTGGAAAAGTGCACAGAAGCCCTAGCAGCTGCACTTCACGCAGTGCACAGGATTACTGTCTGGAGAGGGGAGGCAAGGACTTACCTCCTCCAAATTTGGACAGTTGGACCACTGGACAGTCTGGGTCACTTGGGCCCACCACCTGTGTTCCAGGGACCACACTCATCAGGATGAGAGGGGTACCAGAATACCGGTGAAGCTGAGGTTTGGTGCCTGCTGGAACAGGGGGAAGATTCCTTCAACCCACAGGAGATTTCTTCATGGCTTCCAGTGCAGGATGAAGGTGGGCAGCCCCCAAAGCATGCACCACCAGGAAACAGTTGAGAAAGCCGGCAGGCTGAGGCAGGATACAATGTCGCTGGCGGTCTTCTTGCTACTTTGTTGCAGTTTTGCAGGCGTCCTAGAGCAGTTAACGGTCGATCCTTGGCAGAAGTCAAAGAAAGAGGAACTCTGGAGAATTCTTACAAGTCGTCATCTGAGAAATAGCCCACAGGAGAGACCCTAACTAGCCCTCAGAGGAGGATTGGCCACCTTGTGAGGTAAGCACCTATCAGGAGGGGTCTCTGACATCACCTGCTGGCACTGGCCACTCAGAGGCCTCCAGAGTGCCCTCACACCTCTGGATTCAAGATGGCAGAGGTCTGGGACACACTGGAGGAGCTCTGGGCACCACCCCTAGGGTGGTGATGGACAGGGGAGTGGTCACTCCCCTTTCCTTTGTCCAGTTTCGTGCCGGAGCGGGGACTGGGGGTTCCCTAAACTGGTGTAGACTGGCTTATGCAAGGAGGGCACCATCTGTGCCCTTCAAAGCATTTCCAGAGGCTGGGAGAGGCTACCCCTCCCCACCCTTTAAAACCTATTTCCAAGGGGAGAGGGTGTAACGCCCTCTCTCAGAGGAAGTCCTTTGTTCTGCCTTCCTGGGATTGGGCTGCCCAGACCCCAGGAGGGCAGAACCATGTCAGTGTGGTGGCAGCAGCGGTAGTTGCAGAGAAAACCCCAGAGAGCTGTTTTGGCAGTACCCGGGGTCCATGGTGGAGCCCGGGGGAATCATGAGATTGGCACCCCAATACCAGATTTGGCATGGGGGGACAATTCCGTGATCTTCGACATGTTACATGGCCATATTCAGAGTTACCATTGTGAAGCTACATATAGGTATTGACCTATGTGTAGTGCACATGTGTAATTGCCCTGAACTATGTGGGTGCAACTTTGCTAGTACAAGGGTGCCCTCACACTTAGTAACTTACCTTCACTAAGTGAAGGTTAGACATATAGGTGACTTATAAGTTACTTAATTAAGTGCAGTGTAAAATGGCTGTGAAATAACGTGTGCATTATTTCACTCAGGCTGCAGTGGCAGTCCTGTGTAAGATTTGTCTGAGCTCCCTATGGGTAGCAAAAGAAATGCTGCAGCCCATAGGGGTCTCTTGGAACCCCAATACCCTGGGTACCTAGGTACCACATACTAGGGAATTACAAGGGTGTTCCAGTGTGCCAATTAGAATTGGTAAAAATGGTCACTAGCCTATAGCGACAATTTTAAAGACAGAGAGAGCCTAAACACTGAGGTTCTGGTTAGCAAAGCCTCAGTGACACAGTTAGTCACTACACAGGTACACACATTCAGGCCACAAACTATGAGCACTGGGGTCCTGGCTAGCAGGATCCGAGTGAGACAGGCAAAAACAAACTGACATACATGTAAAAAATGGGGTAACATGCCAGGCAAAATGGTACTTTCCTACACAACCCCCCCCCAAACGAGGGACACTAAGGCTAACCTTTACCAGATGAGTCTTCATTGTCTAAGTGGAAATATCTGGAGAGTCCATCTTCATTGGAGTGGGTACTCCCAGAGCTCTGTTCCACTGTATAGTCCATTCCCTGTAGGGAGATGGACCACCTCAACAATTTAGGGTTTTCACCTTTCATTTGTTTAATCCATTATAGAGGTTTGTGGTCTGTCTGAACAATAAAGTGAGTACCAAACAGGTATGGTCTCAACTTTTTCAGGACCCAGGCCACAGCAATGGCCTCCCTCTCTATGGCAGACCAACGCTTTTATCTAGGGGTCAACCTCCTGCTGATAAAAGCAACAGGTTGATCCTGGCCCTCAGTGTTAAGCTGTGATAGAACTGCCTCTACCCCTAATTCAGAAGCATCAGTCTGGACTATGAATTTCTTGGAGTAACAAGGGCTTTTTAGGACAGGTTTGAGCTCATCAAAAGCCTTTTGACAGCTGGCTGTCCACAATACCTTTTTAGGCATCGTTTTGCTAGTGAGGTCATTAACAGGGGCTGAAATGGAGCCATTGTTCTTAATGAACCTCCTATAGTACCCTGTGAGGCCTAGGAAGGCTCTCACCTGGGATTGAGTTGTAGGGGGAGCCCATTCCATAATGGTTTGGATCTTGCCCTGCAGTGGTTCAATCTGTTCCCCACCTGCCAGGTGGCCCAGATAAATCACTTTCCCCTGCCATATCTGCCACTTTGAAGCCTTGATAGTGAGGCCCGCCTTTTGCAGAGCCTCCAAAACTTTCCATAGGTGGACCAGGAGATCATCCCAGGTGGAGCTATAGACAGCCATATCATCTACTTATGCTGCACTAAAGGCTTGCAATCCTTGCAGGACTGTATTCACCAACCTCTGAAAAGTGGCAGGTGCATTTTTCAATCCAAAGAGCATAACAGTGAACTGATAATGCCCTCCAATGGTTGAAAATGCTGTTTTAGGTTTAGCATCTTCTGACAACTTAATCTGCCAATACCCTGTAGTTAAGTCAAAAGTGCTTAGATACTTGGCAGAAGCCAGTGTATCTATGAGCTCATCTGCCCTGGGTATAGAGTGAGCATCAGTTTTGGTTACTTGATTGAGACCTCTATAGTAAACACAAAACCTAATTTCCTTTTTACCATCCTTACTTTGAAGTTTGGGGACAAGCACCACTGGGCTAGCCCATGGGCTTTCAGAAGGCTCAATCACTCCCAGATCCAACATTTTCTGTACCGCTTGTTTTCTGCAATCTCTGACATGGTCAGGCTGCCTGTAAATCTTACTTTTGACCGGTAAACTGTCTCCAGTGTCGATTGTGTGCTCACACCAGGTAGTTGTACCTGGGATCCGTGAGAAGAGGCCAGATAACTGATTTAAGAGATTTATGCAGTTGTTCTTCTGCTCAGCAGTAGGGCAATCAGCAAGCACAACTCCCTCCACTAAGCCATCAGCTTCAGTGGTGGAGAAGAGGTCAGGGAGAGGGTCACTCTCTTCTTCCTGCCCCCTCATCAGATGCCATGAGCAGGGTTAAGTCAGCCCTGTCATAGTAAGGTTTCAGACGATTGACATGGAGCACCCTAAGGGGACTCCTGGCAGTGCCCAGGTCTATGAAATAGGTGACCTCACCTTTCTTCTCAACAATGAGATGGGGTCGACTCCATTTTTCCTGGAGTGCTCTTGGGGCCACAGGCTCCAATACCCATACCTTCTGTCCTGGGTGGTACTGAGTCAGGACAGCCTTCTGGTCATGCCGTTGCTTTTGGAGCTCTTGGCTGGCCTGAAGGACTTTACTGGCCTTTTTCATGTACTCAGCCATTCTAGATCTTAGGCCAAGTACATAATCCACAATGTCTTGCTAGAGAGCTTTTAAAGGTTGTTCCCAACCTTCCTTTACAAGAACAAGGGGACCTCTTACAGGGGGCCCAAAGAGGAGTTCAAAGTGGCTAAAGCCCCCTCCTTTTGGGGGTACCTCCCTATATGCAAAAAGGATGCATGGCAACAGGGCATCCCATCTCCTCCTGAGTTTTTCAGGGAGTCCCATGATCATATATTTGAGAATTGTATTAAACCTCTCAACCAGACCATTTGTCTGTGGATGATAAGGAGTAATTAACTTGTAAGTTACACCACACTCCTTCCACTTAGCTTTGAGGTATGCAGACATGACGTTACTACCTCTGTCTGACACCACTTCCTTAGGGAAACCCACTCTGGAAAAGATTCCCAGGAGGGCTTTTGCCACTGCAGGGGCTGTAGTGGTCCTTAAGGGTATAGCTTCAGGATACCTAGTGGCATAGTCCACTACCACAAGGATAAACCTATTGCCTGAAGCTGTTGGAGGGTCAAGTGGGCCAACTATGTCAACCCCTACCCTTTCAAAGGGTACCCCAAACACTGGGAGTGGAATTAAGGGGGCCTTAGGTGTGCCACCAGTCTTGCCACTGGCTTGGCTGGTCACACAGGAGCGACAAAACTCCTTGGTGTTCTCTGACATGTGAGGCCAGTGAAACAATGGAACAAGTCTGTCCCAAGTTTTACTCTGGCCCAAATGCCCAGCCAAAGGAATTTCATGTGCCAAAGTTAGAAGAAAATCCCTATACTGCAAAGGGATGACCAATCTCCTGGCAGCTCCAGGGTTAGCATCCCTTGACTCAGTGTAGAGAAGGTTATCTTCCCAATAGACTTTATGGCAATCAGTGATATCCCCACTCTGCTGTTTGACAGCTTGCTGTCTTAAACTGTCTAGTGTGGGACAGGTCTGCTGTGCCACACTCAGCTCTTCCCTAGCAGGCCTCCTGCACCCAAAAGCTCAGTAGTGTCTGCTGCCAGCTCATCTGGTGTAGGTTCTGCTCAGGGAGAGGCTTCCTCTTCCTCAAAAGGGGAATCTTCTGGAGAGGGAGGTATAGTGGACAAGGATTTACCCTTTCTACCCCAAGCTTTTGGGAGCACTTGGTCCATTTTCCAGGATCCAAGTTTCCCTGTCCTCCTTGCTTCTGGGCCTGAGCCCTTGTGAGAGCAAAGATATGCCCTGGAATGCCCAGCATTACTGCATGATCCTTCAACTCCACTTCAGCCCAAGCTGATGTCTCCAAATCATTGCCTAGTAAGAAGTCTATAGGTAAATCAGTGGCTACCACAACTTTCTTTGGACCAGTAACCTCCCCCCCCCCCCAGTTGAGATTCACAACAGCCATGGGGTCGCTAAGAGTGTTGTTCTGAGCATCAGTCACTTGGTGCTGCAGATCAAGTAGGTGTTGATCGGGGTGAACCAGTTTCTCAATCACCATAGTAACACTGGCTCCTGTATCCATGTAGGCCTCAACCTCAACACCATTTATTCGGGGAAGTTGCTTGTACTTACCCATATTAAGGGGACAAGCAACCAAGGTGGCAAAGTCAATACCACCATCAGAGACTAAAACAGCCTCTGTGGTCTCCCTAACACGACCAACACCAACTACATTACCAATGGTGAGCCCGGCTACACCCTTTGTTTGGCTATTTCTAGTATTCTTCCCACCACCACTGCTAATACTAGGAGCACTAGAGAATGCAGCTGGGGTTGTGGTGGTGGGAGCCTCAGTGTTTTTCTTTGGGCAAGTGGAATCACTTGCCCAATGGCCTTTACTTTTACATAAATAACATCATGGCTTCTTTTGATTCTTAGAAGAGGATTTGGACCCACCTCCCCCAGAGGATTTTTGTGGGCCTGGTGAAGACTCAGAATGCTTTTTTATCTCCGTCTCCACCCTTGTCAGAAGAATTACCATCCTTCTTCTTGCCATCCTTGTCACCACCTGTATGCGCTTTTCTGCTCACTCTTGTTCTGACCCATTTGTCTGCCTTCTTTCCCAATTCTTGGGTGGAGGACAGATCTGAGTCTACCAAGTACTGATGCAACAAGTCAGACACACAATTATTCAAAATATGCTGTCTCAAAATAAGATTATATAGGCTTTCATAGTCAGTCACCTCACTGCCATGTAACCATCCCCCCAAGGCCTTCACCGAACAGTCTACAAAGTCTGTCCAGTCTTGAGAGGACTCTTTTCTGGTATCTCTGAACTTTATCCTGTATTGTTCAGGGGTTAAGCCAAATCCATCCAAGAGTGCATCTTTCAAAACTTTGTAGTTGTTGGCATCACTCTCTCTGACAGTGAGGAGCATATCTCTACCCTTGCCAGTGAAAGATAGCCACAAGATAGTAGCCCACTGCCTTTGAGGGACCAACTGTACCATGCAGGCCCTCTGAAGTGCAACAAACCACTTGTTTATGTCAGCCCCCTCCTTGTAAGGGGGGACAATTTTGTGCAGGTTTCTTGTATCTGTTTCTCTAACAGGATGACTATCAAGAACACTGCCGCTGCCACCATGAGGAACTAACCCCAACTTCTGTTTCTCCCTCTCTACATCTAGAGACTCCCTGTCTAAGGCCAACTGCTGCTGTCTCGGCTTTAGTCTGACCTCTTCGAACCTCAGCTTTCTGAGTTCCCTGTCTAGGGTGTTATCCTCAGGGTGGGAGGCTTGGGAATTCTCTGACACAGAGGTGATCTGGAAATTGGTAGAAGTGGACCTGTCTCTAGCTGCCTGAACTCTAGTTACCTGGCCTTTTGGAGTGAAAGGTGTCCTACTGATGTGTGACCCCCTCCCACTACCAGCTTCACTAGATGGCCTGTTAGCTGACAGGTCTTTGGAGGAACCCTTCCCAGAGTCCTCAGGGCCCTCCCCTGATTCTACCTGGGTACCCTCCTCCTCTTCCTCCTGATCCTGGGATGGGCCAGACTGGTTCTGGTTACTTTCTAGGAGAAGGCTAAGGAGAAGACCTTTGGTAGGGTTCTTACCAATACTTAAACTTCTGTTCACAATAAGCTTTATTCGATCGACAGACCATCAAAGCAATACAATACAAAGATAAGTAGCATCATAAATAAAACAGTACAAGTCTGCCCTAAACCAATATCTAACAATAAAAACCCCAGTTGCCCAATCTTTAAAATCCGTTAAAAATCATTATTTATATAAGAGTTGCGTATACGCCATGCTGCCACTAAAAACTTACTTACTCCATAAATTAACACATTAGAATTGTGGCTTTTTAAGAACCTCAAAGCTAAAACACATTTCCTTATCTTCATTTCCCGTCAGATTTTGCGGATCCATTTAGACCTAGGGACTAAGTATGCAGGACAGAAAAACATGAAATGTTCTACTGTTTCAGGGGAGATGCCACACACGGGACAAATATCAGAAGTGGCATTAGATCCCCATCTACTCGTCAAGGTCTTCAATGGTAATGTCCCGAAACGAAATCTGGCATACAGTCCTTTGCCTAGTAGGCCAGGTATTATATCTAAATATAATTCAAACTCTGGGGACCATTTAAAATCGATAAAAAGATTAGTTAGACGGCCATGAGATTTGTGAGAAATATAATTATTCCGTACATAGGACCAGTATACACCCTTCAATACTTTTACATGGGATTTCTCAAGTTGGTGGGGATTCTCCCAGAAGTCTCCCAATCCCAATGTGCGAAACCAGCTAGATATGTGTTTAATCCATGGGATAGAGGTAGATTTTGAACATTTTAGCAATTCTAAAAGTGAGATCTTGTATATAACCAATTCAGGGACTATCCATAGCCTTACCCAATATAGCAGAGGTCGTAAAATAATTAAGTCGGCCATCCGTTTTAGTCCCAAGTCTAAAAACAAAGGGATTAGTGGGGTGCTGGGAGGGCATGCGCATATGGCCCTTGCAAAGCTGTTCTCACTTTTAGTTATCCTGCTACTATCAGAGAAATCCCATATCTCTGCACCATAGACAGCGGCTCCCTGCGCCTTAGCCACATAGATCTTGATGGCTGGGGATACAGCTTTGGCCATCGTGCTCCTATAAAAACGCAGTATGGAAGCTGCCCGATGTTGCAGGAGCGCAGCACTTTTGCTAGCCTGTTCTTCCCAGTGTAGTGTATCTGTGAGCGTCACCCCCAAGTAATCGATGGAGCTAACCTGGTCCAGGATATTACCATCTAGACTTATGATGCATTTCTTCCGGGAACCAGAGCGAAATACCATCAATTTCGTTTTCTTAAAATTCAACTCTAGACCATAGTTCCGGCAGAATAAATTAAATTCATCCACAAGAATTTGTAGGCCCATAGGGGTCTTTGAGATGAGTAAGGAGTGATCTGCAAAGAGAAGAATAGGGATTTTCTGATCATTTAAGGTGGGAGCATCATTCTGACATGTCATTAGTACCTGGACCACCTCATTTATAAAAAGGGAGAATAAGAGCAGTGCTAGCACACAACCCTGACGAACACCCCTTTTTATGGGGAATTTATTGGTCAGCTCACCTTTGTTGCCCCATCTCACTTGCGCGTATGTATCTTCGTGCATGTGTTTCAGTAAGTGAGTTATATTAGCTGGTATCCCTATTTTATGTAGCACTTCCCACAACTTTTCTCTTGGGACCAAATCGAAAGCGGATCGCAAATCAACAAAAGCAACATGTAGGGTTTGCTTTGCCAGGACTACATATTTCCAATATAGCACGGCCAACCTAAAGACCTGGTCTACTGTGCTTATTCTAGGTCGGAACCCCGCCTGGAGAGGAGAGAGAATCTGTTGTTCCATAACCCAACTCGATAGTCTACCTAAAAGCTGTTTAGCAAAGATTTTTTGCAAGTTATCAATTAGACTAATCGGTCTGTAATTTGTTGGGAGATTTGCATTGCCCTTTTTGTAGATGGGGATAATTTCAGCGCCCTTCCACGTACCGGGAATCTGTCCTCCTTCTATGATTTTGTTTGACAGTAGGTTGATATACCAGGTCTATATAGTTGGCTCAGATCTGTAAAGATCGCCTGGAATTTTATCTGGTCCTGGGGCTTTGCCAGGTTTCAAGGAATTAATACCGTCAGCGGTTTCTTTTAGGGAGAAACAAATGTGATCCTCGAGGCCATATAGACTCCCATCTAAGGAAGTAGTAACAGGGTTTGCATTTGACAAAGTGAGGGGATCTAATCCCACGTTGTTACTATCGGGGGCCCCAGGAATAGCGATTTTATCATAAAGGAGAGAGAAATGCTCCACCCAACTTTCAGGTTGGATATGATTCCTTAAGCTAGTCCTGCCCCCTTTCTCACGTTTGGTCAACAGCTCCCAAAACAGCGTATTGTTATTGGTTTTCGTAGCATCCAACAGCTCCTGCCAAATGGAATCTTCCCAGGATTTCTTTGATCGTAAAATAGTCATCTTATAAAGACATCTAGCTTGTTGGATCGCCCCCAGGGTCCCATCTATAATAGCCTTTTTTAGCCCGGACTTGGCCCTCATACAATGAATCATTGAACCATCTGTTTTTAGTCGAAACCCCACATCGCGGTCTTACCCTGGACTTTTTGTAAAAGATACTTTTTGATAGTCATGGTTTCATGTATACCAAGAATTGGAATAGCCTTGGAATCATGGTCTTCATAGACTACCAAATTGTCAATAAACATTTGGTAGATCTCGCGTAGCAAATAGGGATTCAACATCACTTTTGGCCACCCAACCTTTGTATATGCATTATTCAGAATAGGAGAAGGAACCATTGTAAATTGCGTATTCAAGGTTCTTCCAAATATATTCCCAGAGAGGGTGAGTAACAGGGGGTAGTGATCACTCTCGCACCTGGGATCCACCCTCATGTCTCTCATCAGAGGCCATAGTCGCACATCCACTAGGAAATAATCAATAACACTCGTCAATGAGCTTCGTTGGAATGTAGGTGCAAGGTTTAGATCAGAGGGAGTGCGACCGTTGCAGGCCCTAAGGCCGAACTTTAAGCATAGTGAGGCTAGCTGAACAGCAACTCGGGAGTGTGGACAAGGGATGTCGCCATTCAGTTGTGCAATCCCCCATAGTTCGTCCT
Organism: Pleurodeles waltl; assembly: GCF_031143425.1. Classification (NCBI taxonomy): domain Eukaryota; kingdom Metazoa; phylum Chordata; class Amphibia; order Caudata; family Salamandridae; genus Pleurodeles; species Pleurodeles waltl. Next base: position 360,683,756 of record NC_090446.1, read on the forward strand.
CCTCCACAGTTAGGTCACTAAGAATCACAGAGGGTTCAAAGGTACAATTTACATCCCCAGCTATATAGTGTGTGATTCTGATCCTCGAGAAACGGATCGTGCATAAACATTAATAAAAATGACATTAAAACTCTGTTGAAAGGAAATTTGTAAGCCCATCAAGTCTACACAGTCAAATTTTAAAACCTTGTAATTACATTGAAGTTTTGGATTTAAAAGAATTAAAAGTCCCCCTTTTGCACGTCCTGTCGCTTTCTCTGATGGCTGGGCAGGGATATTAAAAGAAAGAAACACGTCTATACTAGTTCGACCCTCGACCCAGGTTTCTTGGAAAAGACACACGTCTTGGGTCTTTATATAGGTGCACCAGTCTATATCGTCCAATTTCCTAGCAAGGCCAGCTAGGTTCCAAGTCATTATAGATAGGCCAATAGTGTATGTTTCAATACCATAGTTTGTGGGACAAGCATCCTTGGGGTTCAACTCGTTAATAATGATCTCATCGGGACTGTTCATTTGTGATTCCTCTGGGTTATCCCTAGAAGGAGCTTTCTGGGCAGAAGACAGTCATACAGAACCGTGATGCGTGAATTCACCTAGCTCCCGGGGTCCCTCCTATTGGTGTAGGCCATCTGACCAGACACAGGGGCCTGCTTTGCATCATCTAATTCGGACACTAAGATAATACCTCCTCTTTTTTGCCCCTTGTGCTGGTGCACGCGTGCATCAAAGTCAATGAGTTGATCTGCCAAGGTTTTGTCAAAGAACTCGATTGAGATTACGTCATAGTTTGACCCAGAAGGGCTCCATCTTTTGGTTTTTGAGATGTCCGAGCGTATGACTGAAAGACAATTCTGTCGATAACGTAACCAATGGGTAACCTTGTTAATCCGAGACTCTTGGTCCTCGACAGACCTTGGTGACAGCTTCGGAACATTAGTCAAAAAAAGGATGTTGCCCCCGTGCCTAGGGCCTGTGCTTTTTACTGGCATGTCTGGGGCACTATGGACTCCTTGAGAGGAGATAACACAAGTTGGATCACAAATCGGGGGGAGGTGGACAGCCTATTAGTATTAGAGGGGGTACAATCAATCCCTCCTACCTAAAGTATTAGTGGTAGTGTTGTGCCTCCTAGGTAAATTACTATTCAGAGAGGCAAGGGGGCGACCAATAATATCAACACAATTCACTGTGGTAGTTCCATCTATTGGGACACTATTGTGTCCTGATTGCTTGCTTCTAAGTTTAACTGCATATGGGATTTGGTTAGCCTCTGCGGCACCCGTATGTGACCCAATACTTTGGAAGTAATTGGTTGATACCCCATGTACGATTGTGGTAGATACAATCGGTTCGGCCACCAGGGTCCCTCCTTTCCCAGCCGCCTCTGTCGCTTGACATTTACATCTCAATGGATATGCCATTTCCCCCTGGAGAAGTTTGGCTAGCTGCAGTACCAAATTCCTAACTTTGTCAACTCTTTGCAGTATTAGGGGCAAGTTAACTTCGCTAGCATGTGGTTCGGAACAGGCAGTATTAATAAGGGGGAAATATCAGCCTCAATGGCTGGCTCGGCCGTAAGATGTTCGTGGACCCTAATCAAATCGCCCTCCTTAGCCAAGAGCTCGAAGCGATTTCTACATGGTAGGTTAGGAACCAACCTTATCTCGGGGCTCAGTTTGAGGGGCATGCGTTCTACTTCCTCTACGTGAAATAACCCCTGACTAGGTGAGAAATTGGTGGTACTGCCCACAATTCCCTGTTGGGAAGGGGGAATAGTATCATTGGTATTAGGCAGGTTTCCTACTCCATCAGTCAATTTAACGGAGTCAATAGTTTGGACCTTCTTTTTCTTGTTGAGGAACTCTTGTATCCTTTTGGGTTGGGGCAAGGCCTTCTTTGGGGGCAGGGTTCCATTAGTGGCTAATTCGCTATTAAGGATGGCCTCCACCTCCTCAAATAGTAAGTCTATCTCATCAAGTGCTTTGGGACCTCCTCCTATGATCTTATTGGCTTGTTTCCTAGGACGCTTTTTCTGTTTTATTATATCATTCAATGGTGCCGGTAAATCAACAGCTTTCCTTTTCCCCATGATTGGTAAACAATGGTAGCCCAAAATAAATAAGGTGCTATTCTTACTAGGGGTTGTAGTTGAAACTTCTTTAAAGGGACTAGTCCCGTCCCGACTTCGCCCGGGCGCATGCCCGGTCGCGGCCCGTGCGCTTCCCGCGTCCCGCAGGGGGCGCGTCTTTTGATAGCCGCCGAGTTGAATGCCGGAAGGGGAGATCCGTTCACCTGGCAACGCTGGAGACGCTGGGGGCTGGAGACGCTGAACACCGCATCCCGCAGGGGGCTCGTCTTTTTATGGCCGCCGAGTTGAATGCCGGAAGGGGAGATCCGTTCCCCTGGCAATGCTGGAGACGCTGGGGGCTGGAGACGCTGAACTTAAACTTCTTTCTATGCAGAGACCCCTCAAACTTTTAAAGTTTAAATTGCCATAAGTTGCCTGGACAACTTTGGTAGTGGCCTCTACTACAGACATAGTTGCAAGAAAGAGTTTAGAATAGAGAGAAAAAAGTTTAGAAACTTTTTAAAGAAAAGAGAAAAAACTTCTTCAAACTTTTCAAAACTTTTTAGAAAGTTTTTAGAAAGAGAGTTAGACTATTTAGGTTAACTGTGTATATTTTGAAGTATTTGGAATATGTTTTTCTTATGAAAAGCACCAATGACAAAGTGGTAAAGCAGTTACAGGTACTTATCCCACCGCTGCACCAACAATGTAGGAGGCTGGCCTGGCTTTTAGTGGGTATCTGATAGTACTTACACCTTGTGCCAGGTCCAGTTATCCCTTATTAGTAGATTAGTAGTGTTCTAGCAGCTTAGGGTGATAGAGGTAGCTATAACAGAGCAGCTTAGGCTGAGCTAGGAGACATGCAAAGCTCCTCCTATACCACTTATATCATATAGGTACTATGTCATAAGAAACACAATACTCAGGGTTACTAAAAATAAAGGTATTTTATTTTAGTGACAATGTGCAAAAAATATCTCAAAGGATATACTCCCTTCGGAGGTAAGTAAAATACACAAAATATACACACAAACCAAAATAAGGTAAGTAAAACAGTCAGAAAGTAGTACAAACACTGTAGAATGCTTGGCTGTGCACAAAGCATTCCTTGGAAAAGTGTACAAAAGCCCTAGCAGCTGCTGTTCACGCAGTGCACAGGATTACTGTCTGGAGAGGGGAGGCAAGGGCTTACCTCCTCCAAATTTGGACAGTTGGACCACTGGACAGTCTGGGTCACTTGGGTCCACCACCTGTGTTCCAGGGACCATGATCGTTAGGATGAGTGGGGTTCCAGTGTACCGGTGACCCTGAAGTTTGGTGCCTGCTGGAGCAGGGGGAAGATTCTGTCAACCCACGGGAGATTTCTTTGTGGCTTCCAGTGCAGGATGAAGGCAGGCAGCCCCCAAATCATGCAGCACCAGGAAACAGTTGAGAAAGCTGGCAGGATTAGGCGCTACAATGTCGCTGGTAGTCTTCTTGCTACTTTGTTGCAGTTTTGCAGGCGTCCTGGAGCAGTCAGCGGTCGATCCTTGGCAGACGTCAAAGAGAGAGGTGCAGAGGAACTCTGGTGAATTCTTGCAAGTCGTTATCTGAGGAATAGCCCACAAGAGAGACCCTAACTAGCACTCAGAGGAGGATTGGCCACCTAGTGAGGTAAGCACCCATCAGGAGGGGTCTCTGATGTCACATGCTGGCACTGGCCACTCAGATGCTCCCAGAGTTCCCTGACAATCCAGAAAACAAGATGGTAGAACCCAGAGACACTCTGGAGGAGCTCTGGGCGGGCACCACCCCTGGGGTGGTGATAGACAGGGGAGTGGTCACTCCCCTTTCCTTTGTCCAGTTATGCGCCAGAGCGGGGACTGGGGATCCCTGAACCGGTGTAGACTGGATTGTACAAGGAGGGCACCATCTGAGCCCTTCAAATCATTTCCAGAGGCTCTGGGAGGATAGCCCTCCCATGCCTGTCACACCTGTTTTGAAAGGGAGAGAGTGTACCACCCCTCTCCTAAAGGAAATGCATTATTTTGGCCATGGTGGAGCCCCCAGAGTGCATGGGATTGTGCAACCAATATTGGAATCGGTATTGGGGTATAATTCCCAGTTGTTATACACCTTACTTGGCCATATTCGGAGTTACCATTGTGAAGCTTCATATGTATTGACGTATTTGTAGTGCACACTTATAATGGCATCCCCACACTCACAATGTCTGAGTACATGGGCCTGGACGACGTGTCAGCACCTCTGCTAGTGCAGGGGTGCAGTCAGACACAGGTACTCTGCACCTAGCCTTCAGGGTCTGAAGGTTAGAAATATATGTGACTTATAAGTGACCTGGTGCAGTGAAAATGGCTGTGAAATGGTGCATGCACTATTTCACACAGGTTGCAATTGCAGTCCTAAAGAAGTCTTTGTATGTTCTCCTTATATGTGGCAAAAGAAATACTGCAGCCATAAGGATTCCCTGGAACCCCAATGCCCTGGGTATCTATGTCCGATTTACTAGGGACTTATAAGGGGGTTCCAGTGTGAAATATGAAGTCACTAAACTGTAGTGACACATTTAGAAAGAGAGAGAGCATGAGCACTGGAGTTCTGATTAGCAGGACTCCAGTGACAATTTAGAAAACAGTGAAACACAGTGACAAGCAGGCCATAAACCTTAAGCACTGGGGTCCTGGCTATCAGGATCCCAGTGACACAGTCAAAAACACACTGACATCAGGCAGAAATTGGGGGTAACATGCCAAAAAGAGGGTACTTTCCTACAGCACCCTAGAATAAACAGAAAATTGAGTGATTGACCATCTACCTCTGGAGTCAGAGGCAGTGTAAAGAACAGTATGTTGCAATTGTTTCAAGCACAGTATAGCCACGCCCGAATAGAGATTAAAGGAATAGTACTAATGTTCATATCCTACCCTAATTGCCCAAGAAGAAGCTGATCTTTATAAGCAATATAGGGCCTCATTAAGACATTGGCAGAGGGAACTACTCCGTCCCAAACGTGACGGATGTCCCGTCCGCTGTATTACAACTTCCAATTATATACTATGGAACTTATAAAACGGCAAACTGGATATCCCTCACTTTTGGGACAGAGTAATCCCCTCCGCTAAGATCGTAATGAGGCCCATAGTCTCAGTAAGATATACTATATAAGGTTTATAAGCAAAAGTCTAATCTCTAACCAGCCAATACTTCTTCGGACTATTAGAACAAGTCACATTCCAACTCATTAGTTTCAGTTGAGCCATAATGTGCTTGTATAGCCAAAAAGACTGATTTCTGCCCTACCCCCAAAGCAGTAAGATGTATCAATCAAAAGCCAAAACATACTGCAAACTCATTTTCCCATCATGCTCGCCTATGACACACATCAAAATATTATAAAAAGTGATTCAAAAAGGCCCCCTTCTCCAGGATCCCCCCTCCTGAGTGTCAGGAAAACAAACCATCCCACCCCTAGGGTCTGTGGAGCACCAGACAGCCCACAATGTGTACAACCCCCTGCTCCCCGACACCTACTGCCCTGCCCCCTCCCCCACTGTCTAGAATCAGAGATACAGGAGGAGGCCAGGCAAAGCAGCCATCAGGACCAAAGAATAGAATACTTATTATCCTATGCCCTAATCCATATTGGACATCGATTGACATGCCACTAACTACTTCATGTAGTTAGGTACAATTTGTCCCCCAAAATCTCTAATCAAAAGAGCAGCAGCATTATTGCCATCCTGACTGCTAACCACCCATCAATTATAAAGGATTTGTAGAGAATTAACAGCATACTGCTCCTTGCTACTGTCCTTGCCATTGTTTAAAACCTTGGCTGTTTCTGTCTCTATCTCTCACTATCTTCAATCTGGTAGGCTCCTTAAGGAGCTGAAGGTCTAGCCTTTAGATATATTGCCTGCCTCCATAAACCTGTAATGAAACATTTTTGAATTTTTCTAAGGTAAATTTTGCCCAAGCATGGTAATCTAGCACTCTGTAAAATGCAGGCGTTTCCAAAATTACAGCTATGAAAAAGAAAATCTGTGTGACTGTAACCCATACTCCCTCAGGGAGATGTGTTTTGTGCAATGGTTAGTCCTGTGAGGCTACAGTATTATTTATATGTGGGTTCTCTCCCCACTTAGATGAACACACGCAAGACACCCACAACGTGTATGTTAAAGGGCTTTAAAAAAATAATTTTCTAGTCATTTGCAGAATATGCTGATACATGTTTTCAGCAGAATCAGCAGAATACGTATGGCAATAACTAAAATTCAAGTGAAAATGAGAAAAAGGGCAACTTATTCGATAGTATTCAATATAATCTATGTTAAAGTTTAAGACGCTGAACTACTAGTGCTCTGCGTCCTAGCAAAATGCTGTAAGTTTCTTACAATGGCTTGCACATATCTTGTAAATATTAGATCTTTTTTAATATGTTTACTGTGTGCCAGGCAAGGTCTGCCAGTGTCTTTGTTTTCCATTCTGTGCTCATAGTGCTGGTACAAGAGACCAGCAAATATACCTGCCCACAGTCTTTGGTCTGCAGTGCAATATTACAGTCTTTCCTTCTCCTCAGAAGCTCAAAGATTCCTGGTGACACTGAGGCCCAAATTCTTACTTCACTTCTTCCAATAGACTCTTTTAAGGGGAGTTAAAACCAACAATTTAAATCAATTAACAGTGTACCCTATTTGGACACAAATTAAATCCAGGAAATGGAGAGTAAAGTTCAAAGGATATTACAAATTAAGAGCCAAATTTATGTAAATGAGTCTCAAAAATATGCTATATAAGTACAGAATCACCGAAGGTGAGATAAAGAGTCAAATGAGATTAAATATATAAGGCATACAAGAATTTCAATTGTATCAATACAAAAGATAAGGAATAAGATCTAACGGTATGTATATAAGTCATGGTCCTCTTGTCTCAACATTGGAGAAGCTAAGTTAATTTAAGTACTCTAACCTAAGCTTTAGTGAAACTCTAAATATCTCTCAAGAAATATAGGAAAGTGCCAGCATAGCAGAAACCTCTGGCAGAGAGGTGTTGCATAGTATAAATCCAACCAAAGGATGAAGGGTAGAGAGATTTGTACCCCTCCAAGTCTTCAGGGGATCTGCCCTCATCAAAGGCTAAAGTTATCTGCTCTTATCTAACTAGGTGAATACCAATTAAACAACAGAACTTTCAAGAAATCCACATCATCAACACCAATAGTTTTCCATCTTCCTTGCACAGTTGAAACTGACAACTTTCATCAAGCTCTCATCCCACAAATCGAACATCAGGACGACCTTGATTGTCTTCTGGAGCCTGGCCTTTTCTTTTCAGAAACTAACAATTTAGGCCTTTGTTTATCATAACTTTATATGGTACCTCAATGAACATCGAAATACATGATTATATGTGCATCTTCAATTATAATTGTAACATAATTATATGCAATTCCACCATAATAGTACAGTCAGAGTACACGAATATAAATGTATATACGTATTATAGTCCTGCATGTGAAGATCAATATTAGAGCACACGTATATATATAAATTACTAATCTTCTACTGTGAATGCATCTTCAAAAATACGATTTAGATGCTCCACTTTATATTAGTAATGTTAAGACACACCATATACGTATTGCTGATTACATTGTCAGGTCACTCATTTGATGCATAATGGCACAGACAAAGCTTTGCGCTGCCAATCCTCCCTCCGATGACGTCATCACCAGTTTCCATTTAGACTCCTCCAGACGCTTTATGTCATCAAACATATTTACACTGATTCTCCTCCAGCTCAACATCCGCTCCCTTTCTCTTCTTTGCATGTTCAACCTTTATCCTCTAATAGATTTTGAAGCCCACAACCATAACTATTGCACAAATGGAAATAACCGACAAAGGCTTCAGAACAAAACCTACAACTCCACTTCCCAAGTTTACAAATCAGCTTCCTACAGCAGCAAAACCATCCCCAATTGTCTCCAAAGCACCTGCTGCTTTCAACTTCTTCAAATCCTTAATCAAACCAGAAATGTTCTGACTGTACTTTTAGCATTCAGCAGACTCCGTCCTCTTTTGCAAGAAGAAGATCTAATGCAAGTCTGTTCTTCAAAATCATAGATCTTATTGCTGCCATCTCTGTATTCACAAGCAATGAAGAATTGGCTGTACTAGTTGCAAGTCGATCCACTATGGTAAACAACTTTCTAATATTCAAATCATTCAAAATCACCCCTGTAGGAGGGACCAAAACTAAGCACTAAAAACATCTCCTACCACTTCTCCGGCATTGACACCTCTTCTAGCTCTAGGTTTTGTTTTCCATACAGGATCATTAAAATGTTCCACATGGTAAATCTTCGGGAAAACTATAACAAAATGACATGCACTATGCCATCCCTTGGGTATTTTGAAATAAGTATATTGTCCTCAAATAAAGTCTACTCCAGGAATCACAGGATTCTTTCCATCTAAAAAGAGCCCATTCTTTTCTCTAACATCAAAAGTGTGTTCACATTAATTCTTCCCTATAAATAATGGAGTCAAATAACCCTGGTCAATTTGTGTGCACAGCTTTCCCTTATGCTGCCAATCTAGAGCTAATGCTGGTAGGTTTCCCTTAACTTGATGTTCAATGTCTTCTCTATTCCACCTGTGATGTTTCTTAAGATCTTTATTTTTTTCAGATTTAGACTCTAGGGGCCAGATGTAGCAAGTCGGCAATTTGCGACTTGCAAATTGCGAGTCCCTGCGACTCGCAATTTGCAAGTCGCAAATTGCTATGCAGTACGGTGTCTCAGACACCGACTGCGACTCGCAATGGGGTCGCAATGACCCACCTCATGAATATTCATGAGGTGGGTCGCAAATTGCGGCCCCATTGCGAGTATAGGCACTCGCAAACATGGAGGCCTGCTGTCGTCAGCAGACCTCCATGTTTGCGACCTGCTTTTCAATAAAGCAGTTATTTTTTTTTTTTAAGTGTAGCCCGTTTTCCTAAACCTTTAGTTTCGTTTTTTTTTCAGGGCAGGGAGTGGTCCCTTGGACCACTCCCTGCCCTGAAAAAATATTTTGGGGTCCAGTCACAAACTGGAAGGGGTCCCATGGGGACCCATTCCAATTTGCGATTGGGTTACCATCCACTTGAAGTGGATGGTAACTGCGATGCCATTTGCGACCGCATATGCGGTCGCAAATGGTATTGCATCCCAATGCGACTTGCAAATAGGAAGGGAACACCCCTTCCTATTTGCAAGTCTGAAATGCATTTTGCGAGTCGGTAACGACTCGCAAAATGCATTTCTGCATTGGGATACGCGTTTAGCGAGTCGCAAATGGCAAATTTTGCCGTTTGCGACTCGCTAAACGTTTGCTACATCTGGCCCTAGGTCTCTCCTTCTGTCTTCCATTAGATTCAAAAATGTATTTTCTACATCTGTCATTTAACAAGTCAAATTACCTCTGTGTGCGTATGCAGCGTCTAGTGGCTTGAGAGAAACAAAATATTTACTCACTATTTCTGTACCTTTAAAATAAAGATTTCTATTAAAATATTTGAATAAAGGAACTTCTAAAAAAACTAAACCATATTTAAAAAATAATATTTAAAACTACCTTGTCTAAAAAATATATTTAACAAAAGACTATAGGAGACTCCATTTGAAAAAAGGATGTGGCGGTAAATGATGTTTTCTGATATGGAAGCATGTAATTGCGTACAAACATAACAGTTCCTTGCGTCCATAGTGTCAATGTACTTATAAAGCAATCTAAAATATACATTCACAGATAATCTCCTCTAAAATCATCTATGTGTGAAGTCTTATCATCTAATCTACACAAGCTACTATCACTAGGACTCAGGGTTTGCGGGAGAACAATAGATAGTAAATAATTTATTACAGAAGCTATAGGGGAAAATGCTCCTATCAATAAAATGAATAATCCTACAAGGAAAACAAGCAACACTGTACCTAATGTATATCTGCATCTACAGGTTTAGTTAGCTACCATGTCTTTTCTAAAATCAGATCTTTAGGGTGGAATGCAGCAGCAGCAGAGTATTCTCCATCATATTCAACCTGTGCAAAGTGGCAAAACACAGTCCAAATGATGAATAGTGACACATTTATTTACAAGGACCATGTTCTTCTAAAGGACAACCCTCTCTTCTACACACTCGGGCCTCGGTACACTCCTTAATTCCTTTTATTAAACAAAGTCAGTGCTTGATCTCTAAATAAGGCACAGTTCAAGATCACTAATAATCGCATCCAGAATACCATTTTTCAGTTTATCCAACAGCACAGGAAACTCAAAATAAAATTCAAAAACATAATCCCAAAACTTTCCTCTCCATCATCTGCAGCAAAGTATGTCCATTCAGGTAAAGAGTACTTCCAACATGGCATTCTAGTTCTTTTGGATCTCCTCAGTGAAAATCCTTTGTTCTCAATTTCACTTGGATCAGAGGTCTTAATGTCCTCTGGAATTGTTTGACACACATACTCTTTAGGCAGATTCAATTTTTCTTTTTCTTGTCTTCTGGGCCAACGGTCTCCAGCTACCACTTGCTTTCTCACAGCACTAGGTCCTTCATCAGGGTCTGAAACTGAATTCAATTCATTCACCACTACAGGACGAGACTCTTTCATCTCAGCTTCAGCTGTGGATTCCTCCAGATCCCTCTCAGACCGAACATGCGCTGTGTCAGGCTTGACCCACGACAGCTTGACTAAGCCGCTCCTGTTGTCTCTCTGTTATCACCGGTACTTCTGTAACAGGTCCTGTCACATCAAGGGGACACTCAACTCTGCAAGTATGGGAAGCATTTATCCAGTCAGGGAGACCTCTACATTAAAATGCTGTCATTGTCACCAAGATGATTTGAAATGGCCCACACCAACAAGGCTTCAAACATGTCTTTCTTACGTGTTCTTTCACAAAGACCCAGTCAGCAAGACTGAGGTCATGGCACTGTTCCTGAAGTGGAGAAGCAGTGGCTGCTCTGACCTGATGAGATAGTGAATGCACCTTGCCAGCTAACCCTTTGCAGTGATCAAGGATCAAATCATCTGTAATGTACACAAGTGCATTTGCAGGTATTGCTGGCAACCTCATAGCTCTGCCCATGATGAACTCATGGGGTGACAGTCCCGTCTTCCAATCAGGTCCACTGCGAAGACTCACCAACACAAGAGGCAAAGCATCAGACCATTTCAAAGATGTCAAAGCACACACTTTCGCCAATCTGGATTTCAGTGTCCCATTCACCTGTTCCACAAGACTCAAAGACTCAGGTCTTAGCTGCAATGTTGCTCTATGCGAGCCACTCACCTGAACTTCAGGCGTTCCAGTGGGGCGATGACAATTCCCCAATCCCAATGAGGAATAACGTGACGGCGATGAAGAGTATGTTGCCCTCTCACAAGTCCTCAAGGGGAAGGGGGTTTTGGGAATAGAAAAAGACAAATACCTGCTTCATGAACTGCAGAATCGGACTGCTGGATCATGGACTGAGTGTCGTGTTGGGTGTCAGGACTTCTGATTTCTCAAAATACTGAGTTCTTGTTTTTTTAGGATTCTGGGCTACAAAAGAATTACTTCATTAATACATTGAACTTTCATAAACTATTGTACATTGCATAATGTCAGTTATTGTTGACACATTGTATATACATTTCTAAAAGGCTGAACAAGTCCCTTCCTCTTTTTACAATACTTTCAGAGTCTCTGAAGCAATGTCCAAACTCAAAAACAATCAGCTTGACTAAAGGACTTCTTGGTGTTCTGGTGTGATTTTTGCCAATAATAGTTCTGACGAACTTGCTCTATTTCCAATCTCCTTGTAACAGGAAATACATCTTTCCCTAATGTCTGTTTAGCGGTATCTTGGATTCCCACCCAAATGACAAATCACGCTAGTTCTTATTGTCATAAATTATCAAAAGACAGAGCTCTGTTTTGTTTAATTTAAGCGAAGAATCTTTCTTTACTTTGAAATGAAGTTACTTGCTTGAAAATTTCAGAAGAACCCAAACTGGGTTTTTATATCTTTCTTATTTTCTCTCTTTAACAGGAAATACGGGATCGTCAGCAGAAGATGAAAGAGGAGAGCTGGGACTCCACAGGAAGCTAACCGGAGGATCACCAGAACTCAACTGGAGGCTGGCCGGAGGATGAGGAACACTGGAACTCGAATGGAGGCAGGCTGGAGAACAAAGAACTTCACTTGCACTGGAACTCGACTGGAGGTAGGCTAGAGGACAAAGAACTGTACCTTTTGGTAGTTGATTGCTTATTAAGTAAATAAGCAATTATTCTCCTGACTGTGGCATATGTTCAATACAGATCACATTGTGAAGAGCACATGTTTTGCCAGTAACAGTTGGAGCAGGTGGAAAGGCAGTTAGTTGCTTGTTAAGGAAATGAGCAATCATCCTCTTCATTGTGGCACATGTTCAAGACAGACCACATTGTGAAGAGCACATGTTTTGGCAGTTACAATTGAAGCATGTGGAATACAATGTGTCTAATCAACAAGCATTGGTTATAATAAATGAGACATTTAAGAAGCATTGATTATTGCAAACTTGATATTCAAGGATGTAATGAATATATCCAAATAATTCTGAACGTTGCAAGCAACAGCATCTTACTGTAATCGAGCTCGTAGATGTGCCAGTATACCCACAACAGTTCTCTCCCCCAAAGGCCGATGTGCTGGGCGAGGATTTAACAGATGAAATTCTCACACAAAACGAGGGGCATGAATGAAAGATGCGGCTTCCCAAGAATGCTCAGAAGGGTCATATCCTTTACAGTCTATCAGATAATGCATTTTCCCATGGATTTGCTTTGTATCTAAAATGCAACGTACCTCATATTCTTGTGCCCATTGACAATGGCTGGAGGGGATGGTAAGTCAGGTCTGGTGTTTGGGTGGTAGGGTTTTAACAGAGATACATGAAATACTGGGTGTATTGGATATTTCGGGAGATAGTTGCAGCTTCATCATAACTGGTCCTAAGACTTGTGTGATCTTGAATGGTCCTAGATAACATGGTTGCAGTTTTCTTGGACCTGCTAGGGTAATGTTACGAGTACAGAGCCATAATAAAACCTCCAATTTGTAATATGGGTTCAGGGCTTCTGTGTTTGTCAGCTTGTGATTTCATTTGGGTGTTGTATTTAGCTAGCTTGATTTTCACTTCCCATTAGATGTCCTGTGAAATCTTTAATTGTTCAGTGATGGAGGGGACTGAAGGGGTTAAGTCTGGAAGGGTTACTGGGAGAATACCGGGATGCATGCCAGTGAGAAAATAAAATGTTGAGAACCCTAACCCTGAGTGGATTGAGTTGTTATCTGTGAATTCTGCCAATGGTAGGTATTGGCCCCAAGTCCCTGTTGGTGAAGACAGGAGGCACCTGAGTGTTCTTTCTAAAGTCTAGTTAACTTTGTCCGTTTGACCATCCATTTGAGGACAGTAAGCCGTGGACAGGGCTATTTCTATGCCAAGTGAAGAGCAAAAGACCTTCCGGAATATTGATGTGAATTGACTTTCACGATCGGAGATACTATTTGTGGGCAAGCCATGGAGTTTTACTATATGGTGTAGGAACAGAGTGCTAGGCTCAGCAGCTGTTGGTCATTTCTTAAGTGGCACGAAATGTGCCATTATTGACAAGAGGTCTACTACAACTAACATGGTAGAATGTTTGTTAGATTCTGGTGAGTCTGTAATAAAATCAATGTTGACTTTGTGCCATGGTTTAGGGGGAATTGGCAAGGGTTGGAGAAGACCTGCAGGATTGAGGTGTGAGGATTTATTCTGAGCACAGGTTGGGCATGAATTTACATGGTCATAAACATCTTGGCACATGGTTTTCCACCAACATTTTTGTGAACAGTTTTCTAAAGCCTTTTGTGTACCTGTGGGTCCAGCCAGAGTGGAATCATAACTCCAGACTAGTACTTGATGTTGCAGTTACTGCGTTGGAATGTACAATTTCCTTGTATGTAAGTAATAGTCCTGTTCGATTGTATTATATGGTTTTCTGAGCCACTGTTTAGGGGGGAGGTCATGAGATGCAGTCTTGACATTATCCATGAAGGAATCTATTGTGGTTAGAGGTAGCATTTTGTCTGCAGGCATTCTACTAGGAGGATTACAAGAACTAGCAGCCTCTGGGTGTCCTATACATGACAAGATATCTGACTGAAGTATTTTGGTCCCTGGTCTGTATGTGATAATAAAATCAAAATCACTGAAGAAATTAAGCCAGCTCAAAACCTTAACTGAACTAAAGAATTGCAAATTCTTATGGTTGGTGTAGATGATGACAGTGTACTTTGCTCCCAACAAAAGATGTCACCACTCAGTAAATATTGATTTATTAGCTAATAGTTCTCTTTCAGCAATAGTATCATTTTGTTTAGTTGGAAGGAGATTTTTAGAAAAAAGGCTACAGAATAGATATGGCCTCCTATTTGTGGATCTTTTTGCAACAGCACACCTCCTAGAGTTAATTGAGAAGTATCAGCTTCAACATAAAATGGCTGCTCATGACCTGGGTGGTGTAAAATGGGAGCAGAGGTGAAACCTCTTTTGAGAGTTGTGAAGGCCTGTTCCATTGCTCGAGACCAGATAAATGGTTGTCCCTTCTTTAACAAGGTGGTTATAGGGACCACTATTTGTGAGAAGTGTGGGTTGAAGCGCCTATAAAAATTAGCGAAACCTAGAATCTTTAGGACATCCTTAACAGATGTAGAGGTTGGCCATGAAAGAATAGTGTCTACCTTTTTGGGGTCCATGGTAATGTCGGTGGGTGATAAGTGATATCAAAGGAACCCTACTGAGTGAACGTTAAAGGTAAATTTTTCTAATTTGGCCTACAGGGAGTGTTCACGTAGACGTTGCAGAATGGCCCTAACGTGCTGAGTGTGTTCCTGCTTAATTTTAGAGAATATCAAGATGTCATCTATATAGATGAAAGCACATACATCTAGAAACTCATGTAATGCATCATTGATAAAGTATTGGAATGCCGCCGGGCTGTTGCAAACCCAAAGGGCATCTCGGTGTATTTGAACAAACCAAACATTGTCCAAAAGGCGGTCTTCCATTTGTCTGTTTCCTTGACACAGATCAGGTGATATGCACCACGCAAGTCTAGCTTGGTATAATTGGTGAACCCTCTGACTTGGTCCAACAGGACCGGTATCAGTGGCAAGGGGAAACAATATTTGATGGTTACTTTATTAACGATTCTGTAGTCATTTCAAGCCTGCAAATCTCTGGATTTTTTCGCCAGGAAGAAAAAAGGTGACGAAATGGGAGAAGTAGAATGTCTTATAAACCCCAAATCCACAACTTATCCAAATACTTGCGCAGATATTGATTCTCTGGTTCTGTTAATGCATATATTCTACTGCAAGGAAGTACTGCTCCAGGAACTAGGTCTATCCAACAATCATTAACCCTATGGGGTGGCAACTGAATTGCTTTGACTGGGTCAAAGATGTTTTGGAAATCCTGATTTTTTTCGGGTAGAATAGTGGGAGAAGGGTAATTGGTTGCGTAGGGTGTCACAGGACAGTGGGCTTCTTGATAGCATATAGTCATGCAGAATGGGGAGTCCAAGGTGACTGCTCGAGAAACCCAATCAATTTTAGGATTATGGCATTCCAGCCAGGGAATACAAAAAATAACGCCAGAGGTAGCAGTATCAAGTAAGTCAAAGGTTGGATCTTCTGTATGACCATTGTCACATACTATGTTTAACGGATTAGTGTAAAACTGAATAAGGCCAGAGGAAAAGGCTTTACCATCAAATGCCCTAACTGGTTCAGGTACTGCCTTGGCAACAAGTGACACCCCCAGCTTGGTGGCTAGGGCCAGATCAAGGAAGTTACCTGTAGCACTTTTATCCCTGAGCCCTGACAGACATTGTCTACTCTGAGGGGATAGGATGAGGGTTACTCTAAGGGTCGGGGGTCTAGGTACAGGGTTTAGGACATTAGTCAAGTATTGGGAGACCTGGTAAAGGGACCCTCTTGGAGAGAAGATCTAAGTTCTCTCCAAGAGAATTAGTTTTCTTGCTTCCACTCAAACTAGCAACAGATTTTTTTCTTTCAGGTTTAACTGTGCAGTCTTGTGCAAAGTGACAGGATTTACCACAATATAGACACAAAGTGGCATTACGGTGCTGTTCCTTCTCTTCAATAGAGAAAGGACCTTCAACTCTTCCAATTTGCAAGGGTTCTGTTTCCTGTGCTTTTTCTTTGATTTCTTTTTTATCTGTTTTTAAAACGACAATTCTGGGTTCACTCCAAGAACGTTTAGATTTCCTTTCTCCTACCCGATGATCTGGTCTCACTGTCAACTTAATAAATTCAGCGCAACCTTTTGGTAATTCAAGGATATGGGATAAACTATCTTTTAAATCATCCCACAGGCCTCTGTAAAAAAGTGAGGTTTGTTTTTCTTCAGGTCATCTAGTTTCAGTAATTAACAGGTTGAAAGTAGTAATGTAAGTGAGGAGGTCCTTGGACCTTTGTTGTAAATTTAATAATTTGTTATCAAAAGACTGGATAAAAACATGTTTTGCAAATATTCTGGTTAGGGCTGCCTTAAAGGTGGCAAAATTATATATGATGAGATCATTCTTTTCAATAGGTGGAATAGACCAATTGGTGGCAACACCACCAAGATAGGAAACTACAAAAGCTACCTTAGCAGCATCAAAAGTAAATATTGCAATTGGCATTGGCTCATGAAAGCAACAAAGTGAAAACTATGCCAAGTGAATTTTTCAGGGTTGGTCAACAGCACAGATGTTGGAGTGGTCACTGTTACGTGTAGATTGTGGTCAGAGGGATTAGCAGGAGTCGAAGTGGAAGGTTGAATACCAAATTTGGGGGGATTAATAATGGGTCTTGGACCTGAGCTATCCCTCCATTACATGAAGGATATCGAATGTGTTAGGGTCTCCCTGAGCTCTTGATTCTCGGTGGCAATATCAGGATTTGTTCCTGTAAATTATTTACTAGAACTGCCAACTACTCAGTAGAGCTTAAATGATCTGAATCAGTTGAAAACTTTAATGTTGTGGCTTGGCTTTCTGTTCTGTGTGAGCCACTCACCTGAATTCTAGGTGTTTCGATGGGGCAATGACAATTCTCCAACACTGGTGAGGACTAACATGACCGTGATGGAGGTTACATTGCCCTATCCCAAATCCTCAAGGGAAAGGGTGCTTTGGGAAGAGAAAAAGAGAAAATACCAGCTTCTGCTTCGTGGACTTCAGAATCGGACTGCTGGACGCTGGACTTCTTGTCATGTTGGGCATCAGGACTTATGATTTCTAAAAATAACGGGTTCTTGGTTTTTTAGGATTCTGGGCTGCAAAAGAATTACTTCATTAATACTTTGAACGTGCATAAACTATCGTACATTGCATAATGTCAGTTATTATTGACACATTGTGCATATATTTCTGTAAGGCTGAACAAGTCTCTCCCTCTTTTTACAATAGTTTCAAAGTTTTTGAAGCAATGTCCAAACTCAAAAAGCAATCAACTTGCCTAAAGGGCTTCTTTGTGTTCTGGAGTAATCTCTTGCTAATAATAGTTCTGATGAACTTGCTTTATTTCCAATCTCCCAATTCTCACAGGAGTGCGTGTTACAGGAAATACCTCTTTACATAATGTCTGCTTAGTGGTATCTGAGATTCCCACCCAAACAATAAATCATGCTAGTTCTTATTGTCATAAATTATTTAAAAGACAGAGCTCTGTTTTGGTTCAATCAAGAGATTAATCTTTCTTTACCTTGAAATGAAGTTACGTGCTTGAAAATTTCAGGAGAACCCAAACTGGGTTTTTTCACCTTTCTGTTTTCTCTCTTTTACAGGAATTGTGGGATCGTCAGCAGGAGACAGAAAAGGAGAGCTTGGTTTCCACAGGAAGCCGACCGGAGGGTGAGGATCACCGGAACTTTACTGGAGGCTGTCTGGAAGACAAGAAATCCTGGAACTCTATTGGAAGCTGGTCAGAGAACGATGGAACACTGGAACTCGACTGGAGGCAGGCTGGAGAACAAGGAACTTGACTTGCACTGGAACTCCCCTGCACTGGAACTCCACTGGAGGTAGGCTGGAGGACAAGGAACTCATCTTGACTGGAAAGAGGTGAGCTGTACAATAGGTACAATGCCAAGCAAGGCCTCACAGGCATCCTTAAATAATAAAATGTGCACATGTGCCTTTTGGCATTTGATTGCAAAAGGCACATGTTTTGTCAGTTACAGTTGGAGAAGGTGGGAAGACAGTTGGTTGCTTGTTAAGGAGATGCACAATTATCCTCCTGATTGTGGCACATGTACAATACAGATCACATTGTGAAGAGGAAATTTTATGGCAGTTACAGTAGGAACAGGTGGAATACAATGTGCAGAATCAAGAAGCATTGGTTATAATAAATGAGACATTTAACAGGCATTGGTTATTGCAAACCTGATTTTCAAGAATGTAATGAATATGTCTAAATAAGTCAGAATGTTGCAAGCCACCCAATCTTACTGTAATCAAGCTATTGGATGTGCTAGTGTACCCACAACAATTGTGGTTTCTGTCCCACCTGCAATGCTGCATACAACAATCTCAGGACCTCATTATTAAAATGAGTTCTGCGATCTGATTCCAGAGAAGTCGGAAAGCCAAACAAAGATGAGTTCTCTTAACAACTGTTTTGATACAGTGGGCATGCCATTTTTTTCTGGTCTGGTAAGCTTAAACCCAACGCAAGAAAATGCTTACAACCACCAGGACGTATCTCAGCCCATTACACATTGGCATCTTGATAACCTCCACCTACATCCTATGAATGAGTCCTCCTAATTTTTCTATGTGACTTAGGGACATATTTACAAACCCTGTGGTGCATGACAGTGCAGCAAGTGATCTTGCTGCACTACCCTGTGCCAGAGGGCAGGAATGTGTTGCATCCCCAAATACAGCACATTTCTGTCCTCTCACCCTGCACTGACACACAATGGGCTGCCTAGCGCTGAAGCAGGCACCGTTGCACCATGATGCATGGATGCCTGCTTCACAGACAGGATTGTTTCTGTGCAGCAAGGGGCACCTTCCTGCACAGTAAGAATCCATGGAGGCCTGTTGCTCTTTCTAATTGTGCTGCAGAATGCAGCACAGGTAGAAAGAGAAAATGACGAGGGAAAGTAAAGATTTTTCTCCTCGTTGCACCTCCCCTGGGGAGACGTAAGATTTTGATGCATTCCCAGGTTTACAGATTCTTGTAAATCTGGGAATGCGTCAAAACCCGTGGGTGTTGCATGGAGAAATTCACTACAATGCCCATGGAACACCTTCCAATTGCAGAGTAAGGCAATTCAGCGACTTGCGCTGTGTTGCCTACACTATATCTACAAGGCCATGAAAAGCCACACAAAGTGGCTTCACATGGCCGTGTAGATATGAGCCTGCACAATGTGATTCCGGTGCACACAAAAGGTAAAACAACGGCAGTGCACGGGGCTTGTAAATAAGCCCCTTAGTGACACAGAGGGGGTCATTACAACCCTGGCGGACAAAGACCGTCTGGGCTGTTTTGGTGATTGCACCGCCAACAGGCTGGCGGTGCAATCTTGTGTATTTTGACCGCGGCGGAAGTGCCACGGTCGCCCTGCCGGGGCTGGCGGTTTCCCGCCCCATTTGCCCCGGCGGTGATAATCCACCAGGGCGTCGCTGCTTGCATTGCTGCCCAGGGGATTACTGGCATGGGCAGTGCAGGGGCCCCCTGACAGGGCCTCATTCAGCTTTTCACTGTCTGCATAGCAGACAGTGAAAAGCGCGACGGGTGCAACTGCACCCGTCGCACGGCCGCAACACCGCCGGCTCCATTTGGAGCCGGCTCCTGTGTTGCGGCCGATATCCCCGCCGGCCCAGCGGGGATCTCAAAATGACCGCGGCGGGAGTGCGGCCACATTGGCGGCCGCCCGGGGGTCAGATCTTGGCGGGCGACTGAAGCTACCCGCCAAGGTCATAATGAGGGCCAGAGACTGTCTCTCAGCTCTAGGAAGGCAATCAACCAATCATTATCCCAGAGTACTGGATTAGACACATCCTTGTGTATCAGCCACTGCAAAGGCTTGGCCAATAGGGAAAAGTGAGTATCCATTGACAACAGTAGCCCACCATTCCCAAGAAAATCCTCACTTTTCTCTGGGTAGTTGGCGGATTCATTTTCACAACTACCATAATTCTCTCTAGTAACACTTTCCTTACCTCCTTTCTCAATGTGATGTCCGAGATACTGAACTGCTTCAGGACATTATTGCAACTTGCCTCGGGACAATCTATGTCCATTCACAGCCAGGTGGTTTCACAATGTAATGATATTTTTCTTTCAGGCTTCTTGACTCTTCAAAGCCACCAGTAGATTGCTGATGTATTGGACTAAGACTGAGTTACAGGGCATGACCAGGGACTCCAGATTCGTCTTAAGAATCTGGTTAAAGATAGATGGGTTCCCAGTATACCCTTATGGGACTCAACACCATACCAAAACACGATTGCCAAACTGAAATGCGAAGAACAACTGACTGTACTCATGCAATGGTATTCAAAAGAAAGCCTGATACAAATCAGTAACCATGAACCACTCAGCCTCACGTGGAATCTGAAACAAAATCACATCTGGATTCGGTACCACGGGACAACAGGGAACAACAATGTAGTTCACTTTACGTAAGTCCTGCATAATGCAATATTTCCCACTTGGCCTCTTAGCCCATAACGGGTAAATTGCAAGGAGTCCCAATAATCTCCTTCAAGATCCCTTGTTGGATCAAGACTCAATTGCTGGAGTGATCACAGCAATCATTTTAGGTGTCAAATTATATTGGGGTGTTCTCAGGTATTCAGCATTTGGATTCACTGTGATTCAAATGGGTTCAATACTTTTGATCAACCTGATGTCTTTTCCTGAAAAATCCCAAACCTCAGACCAAACAGGATCTCTAAGCCTTTTGGCATACAATAGATGACACAGTTTAATTTGTAAAGGAGGTCGCTTCCCAAAAGACTCATTGGACTAGAATCACACACCACAAACCAGTGAACATCTTCAAAGGATCCTATTTTCACAGGCACTTCTGTCAGTTTTTGGGTTGTCATTTGTTTATTTGCAACTCCAATAACTTGGATAATTTTTCCCAAGAGGGGTAGGTTTGGGACTTCTCCTATTCTCATATTAGAACGGGTAGCACCAGTGCCAACGAAGAATGAAACAGAGTGGTCATTCACTTAACCATCTATGAATGGACCACTCTGGTCTACCTACAAGATTGCACCATGCGGCATTTTTAAGAAAAGTGTTGCTGTACACAGTGCATCACCACCTTTCTTGCGCCCTTTAGAGCCCCTCTACCACCAGCACATGTACGCTGTATTTAAAATATGGTGCATCATGGTGCAGGGTGTGGGGAAAAAGCATCATTTTTTTTTAACGTTATTGATGTACTCTGCAGGAGCAGCGCCAATGCACACTTTCTAAAACTGATATTTCTAAAATAGTAATAATAAATCTGACTTCATCAATAAAGAGGATGTATCATTACCATTCCAGTGATATGAATCATGATGCAGCTACTCCTTTCCAATCAGGAATTGCAACTTAAAAACATATTAAAGAATCCCCAAGGCTGGACTTTGAGAGGAGTAGGTCTCACAGTAATGAAAAACGACTTTGTGAGTTTTTCAATACCAGGAATGTAAAACTTAAAAGTACATGTCCTGCCTTTCACTTACATAGCACCCTGTCCTATGGGCTATCCAGGGCCTACCTTAGGGGTGACATATATAATAAAAGGGAAGTTTAAGGCTTGACAAGAGGTTTTAAATACCAAGTCGATGTGTTAGTGAAACTGCACACACAGGTTCTTCAATTGGAGGCCTGAGACATGTTTGCGGGGCTACCTGAGTGGGTGGCACAATCAATGCTACTGGCTCACTAGTAGCATTTAAGGTACAGGCCCTGAGTAAATCTGCATACCACTTTACAAGGGACTTACAAGTAAATTAAATATGGCAATTGTGGATACATCGATGTTACCGTGTTTAGGGGAGAAGCACATTCACTTTAGCACTGGCTAGCAGTGGTAAAGTGCTCAGAGTCCAAAGGCCAACAGAAAAATATAGCAAAAAATAGGAGGTGAAAGGCAAAAAGTATGGGGTAAGACCAGCCTAAGGATGCCAGGTCAAACAGGCCCTTAATCCTTGATAGATAAGAACAAGGAATTGCCTGGTTACTTACCAGTAACCTTCATTGTTGGAAGTCCTTACAGGTTAAGCAACTGCTCCATGCTGACAGATGTTTTCCAAAGCTAAAAGTAACAGTTCCCTACTCAAAATGGGTCCTGCTTCTTGCCACGAAAGTGGAAGTGTACCATCCTCAATTCCAGTATTCCGAAGATACCAATCTCCCTTGAAGGTGAAATTCACAAAATGCATGGGAGGGTTGGGAAACATGGGTTGTGGCGAGGAAGACCAGAACTTTAGTGATAAAGATTAGTGGTAAGTGTCCAAGCCATTACCTTCTCATCCGTTTTACCCAACACAACTTTTTGTAGGTTGGACTGATACTAAAGCCCATATTTAGGTTTCTAGAATTGCAGAAAACAATTTCAAACACAATCCAGTAAAGCAGTGAAGCTATTCATTTCTATAACTGTGACACTGTGACTAATACATGTGAACAAAATGTAGAAGACACAATGACCAAGAACAGGCGGTAGTGGGTCTGTTTGGGGCACAGTTCAAGTCAGTACTTTGCATATGGCTATCAGTGATAGCACTTTAAAATCCCCCCAAGAAGTTGACGTACCACTTGTCAACCTACCCTGCGTTTGTGTTGA
The DNA here is from genome assembly GCF_031143425.1 of Pleurodeles waltl. Classification (NCBI taxonomy): domain Eukaryota; kingdom Metazoa; phylum Chordata; class Amphibia; order Caudata; family Salamandridae; genus Pleurodeles; species Pleurodeles waltl. The sequence goes on from NC_090446.1 coordinate 360,706,774, forward strand.
AAATAGGACTCTTTGATTTGTGCAGCCTGCTTAAACTGCATATCAACTAGTGCCGTTGCTGGCCTCAAACCCCTATTGTGGCACCAAATTCTATGACCAGAAAATCAATTTTACGAAAGGGATATGTCCCAGAAAAGTAAATTCACAATGCTCTAGCATGTGGAGTAACTCTTCCTCAGTAGAAGAAGAGTTCAGATAGTACGCTGGTGAAACTAAATCTCAGGAACACCTTTGGAACAAACTTCAAACTTGGTATAACACTACCTTGCTCAAATAAAATTTTAGAAAGTGCCTAGAACTCAGTATAACACCCAACTCCCTATCCTGCAACCGACGAAATATCTACCAAGAAGAGTACCTTGTAGATCACGACACTAAGGTCCACATTTCCAGTGGATCAGTAGGTTCACCTTGCAGAGCCTGTAAAACTGTGTGCAACTCCCATGAAGAGACTAGGTACTAGGGAGTGAATCATAAGTCCTTTTAAAAAGAAACTCTTTTGTAGTATTACAAATAAAGGCACCAACAATTTCAACTGCAGGTCTCCAAATGCTTTAATATTGACCTACTGAGACCTTAAAGATGATACAGTGAATCCCAAAACAAAGTCTTTTCAGTCAAAAGTCCCCTAACAAAGGGTTTAAGACTTCAGTGTTGATCAGCGGTGTGATTGCTGAATATGGCTAGCTGCCTCCACTGAGAACCCTATTGCTTGGAGGCTGACCCTCTCAAATGCCAAGCCCTCATTTGAAGACACAATATGGAAACCCTAGGAAAAATATTGCCTCTCAGGGGGAATGAAGCAGAGAATCACCCAACACACCCTTACTGCCATTTGGGTGAGGAGAGGGAACCAAGAATGGTGACACCATCCCAGGCCCAAGGGGATCACCTCCACACTGTCCCTTCATGAAGGAACTCTCAAAATGAGAGGACTAAGAGGAAGGACATACATCAAGATTTTTGGCCAACGGAATGACAAGACAAGGAGCCTGGGTATGTACATTGAGAAACAGTGGATTCTCATTGAATGCCAAGATATCTATTTCGGGCTCCGCAAAGAGCTGTATTTTTCTGTTTAAATATTCTCTGGGACAGCACCAATCATGCTGGAAAAGTGAAACACCGTACTGAGATGGCCCGCAGGCCCATTCTCTCTCCCTTGAAAAAACACTGCTGACAGAGAGATGAAATTGATCTTTGCCCACAAACATATCTCTAAAGCTAGTGCCACCAAACTCAGCACTCAATGATTTATAGGGTAGGATCACTTTGCTATTTGGACACTGCAACCCTTCAGAACTGATTGAAACATTCTAGTGTTTCCTGAACCACTCTCAATTCCCTCCAGTCTGAAAACACAACTTTCAAATCACAGGACCATTCCACCTGGGCAGTCAGTTTTCCTAAGGCTTTACTAAGGTCTCCGTCATCCCACCCCACTTGCATTTGTCATTAATTTCTGCAGTGATGGAGCTTTAAGAGGAAGACCTATGCTCAAAGTCCCTGTGTCCAACCACCACCTGAGGGACTGCACCACTCCTGACAACACCGGTACTACTTTGTTGTTATCTTGATTCTCTGGATCCTAGAACTTCAACAGGCGATTGACTATCGGATGAAGATGCAACCTGGTCCATGCAAGAACTATTATTTTCAAGGCCATTAACTAGGCCTGGGTGGAGTTCTGCTACATGGAACTTCACGAAGTGATGAAAAACTCTGCTGTGCTATGCGGAGTTCCACGAGCGGCTAGGGTAAGTTGTGCTGTTCGTGCTGATTTTCAGCACCAGGAATTTCTCCTGTGCTGTAAAATCAGCACGAATGGCATCACACAAAGTGCCAGAGGGCACTAACGTCTTTCTACCGCTTGAGTAGATTGTCCCCTCAAAGGGCAGCTTCCTCAACACAAGCGGCAGTTTTCTCAACGCAGGTGCAAGCGACCTGCCATGACCCCAGCATTCAGAAATCTTGCTCAGGTTCGCCAACATAGCGATTTCTCTCACTCAAGCTCACCAACTTAACATTGGAGAGCCATGTGAGAGAAAAAACTCCGCTCCTCGTCACTTTGTGGAGTTTTTCAGAACTCCGCTGCATAAGAGAAATTCTTCACCCACCCCTACCATCAGCTCCTGTACCCTCTATCACTGACTAATTGTAAGAGGTGACATTGCTGGAAGACAGTAAGGCCAGATGTAGCAAAATAACATTTTGCGACTTGCAAATTGCGAGTACTAGCGACTCGCAATTTGCAACTCGCAAAATGTTATGCAGAAAGGTGTCTCAGACACCTTCTGCGAGTCGGTATGGGGTCGCAAAGACCCACCTCATTAATATTAATGAGGTTGGTCGCAAATTGCGGCCCCATACCGAGTCTAGGCACTCGCAAACATGGAGGCCTGCTGTCGTCAGCAGACCTCCATGTTCGTGACTGCTTTCAATAAAGCAGTTTTTTTTTTTTTAAGTGTAGCCCGTTTTCCTTAAAGGAAAACGAGCTGCACTTAAAAAAAAACCGAAACCCTTAGTTTCGTTTTTTTTTCAGGGCAGGTAGTGGTCCCTTGGACCACTACCTACCCTGAAAAAATATTTGTGGGTCCATTCACAAAGTGGAAGGGGTCCCATGGGGACCCCTTCCAATTTGCGAGTGGGTTACCATCCACTTGAAGTGGATGGTAACTGCGACACCATTTGCGACCGCATATGCGGTTGCAAATGGTATTGCATACCATTCAGAATCGCAAATAGGAAGGGAACACGCCTTCCTATTTGCGATTCTGAAATGCATATTGCGAGTCGGTCCCGACTCGCAATATGCATTTCTGCATAGCAAAGAGGCATTTGCGCCTCGCAAACGGCGATTTTCCCTGTTTGCGAGGCGCAAATCCTTTGCTACTTCTGGCCCTAAATGCCTGCCATCAATATGCTCTTCCTCAACTCCCAAAGCTATACTCCCCCCAAGTACATTCTCAGGCAACTGCATATAAACTGGAGATTCTGTGTAGGCACCAGCCTGGTTTTCTTTAGGGTCTTGAGAAACCCATTATCTTTCAATACCCCGCCTACATCCTCCACATGTTTTCTTGACCTAAAAGGAAGAAGATATCAGCCAAACATCTAACTATAGGAAGACCAAAATCCCTCTTAGCTGGCTTACCTCTGCCAAAGGATTACCTTGGTGAACACCCTTGGATAAGTCGTAGGTTCCAATTGAGGCACCCAAAACTGGAAGGCCCATATTTATACTTTTTTAGCACCGCATTTGCATCATTTTTTGACGCAAATGCAGCGCAAACTTACAAAATACAATTGTATTTTGTAAGTTTTCGCCGATTTTGCGTCAAAAAACGACTCAAATGTGGTGCTAAAAAAGTATAAATACGGGCCGAAGTGTCTTCCCCGGATGCAAAACCTTAGCATTTGCTCAGACTCCTCATGAATCATCACATGCAGATATGCCAAAAAAATCCCATTAGATGGAAGCTTCACTAAGGCATCAATTTTCTATTGTCTATGGACTTCTTCTCCAAGCTCTCTAACTGCGATGGTAACATCTTTGAGTTGAGACATGAAAGATGCATTAACAAAGTCCTTTGCGAGGCATCATCCAAATTGAAATTTTTGCAACCACCACGATCCTGCTATCACTGCAGCTGCTTCAGGAGAATTATACATGATATTTAACAATTGTCTCTTTTGCTGCATTATAGACAATTCAGCTGAAAAGTCTAGGACCTGATTGACCTCTTTAGACAAATTTTAGAAATCTTTCAGACAGCATTGTACTGTATAATTCATATATGTTGAAGCATATATGAGGCTGTAGCAATGCCTCTTTTGACTGCTAAATCCAACCCCTTTTCCACCAGGTCTGAACTCCGAAAGTGAAGCCCCCTCTGATATGATTGCTTCTTGAGAGGATAGCCAAGCCATCAAGACGTTTAATTTGACCCCAGGAGGAATCTCTATGCAAAGCCTTGAATGCAAGCAGGCAAAATGTTTGGGAGAAGACCACCCAAGGCTGACAGGTTTAACAGTTGGGGTTCAGGTGAGAAGCTGTGACCTGTCTAGAAACTGGGTTGGCAGTTCCTGATGGTGTAGATGGACTCAGTGGCCTCGTCCTGTAAGTTCTACTATCCTGATACTCAGTCCTACCTTTTTGTTGGCAACTGTATAACAAGAGCCCTCACTCGTTTTAAAGGTAGCAGAAACTGTTCTCTGAATGAGTCACTGGATGCCCTACACAGTAGGTACCACTGAGACCATTGCTTCCACAACTTCTCCACACGTATTTGCTTCCCCATTCGTCATTTTATTTATCTTTTTACCCATAATCAAAGAAAAGGAGGCCAAAACTCCAAGCTGCTCTAAATTAGGCCTGAACTAATACTCTTCCACCATTTTGGAGTAAAGATGCAGCCGTAGTGACATTGAAGCATTCTCTTCTTGAAACAGCATGTGTGCTTCACATAAATCTGCCAAAGTATGGAGATGCCTGGAGTTGAACCTGGGGTCTCATTTAGAAAACAAAACAAGTGTTCTGGCACTGAGCTACCTCACTATGAATAAGTGGGACTATCTTCCGCCAACTTATAATGCTGAACATGAAGCACTAGGACCCACAAAATGAATAACATGTACCAAACGGGTCCAGTATAGGGTGACCTCCACAAGCGCTATAAACAAGGGCATGAAGTCACTTATGCAGACTCTCTGCCTTTATTTTGTTTTAAGATGATCAATGCACAAGAAAACAACACACAATTTACTTTCCTCCATTCCTGGTAGAAGGAGCGTAGCTTGGTCGGAAAGATTGGGGGGGGCGGGAATGAGCTTTAGATTTCCCAACTATCACGCTGACATATAAGCCCTCATTACGACTTTGCCGGTCTATACCGAAGACCACCATGGTGACAGCCTTCAAAAGACCACCACGGAGGTGGTAATCCACCTGCCGTATCATGAGTTACAAAAACAAAAGCGCCAGAAAGCAGCCACAAAAACAACACCTCCATATCGAAGGACGGCGTGAGACAGGCGGTCCCACCACCCATACCGCCACACTAACAACAAACTGCCCTCCAAATATTGACCCACGAATCACCACAGCGGTCCATCAACAGCAGTAACCCATTAGTTGTGTGGACCGCCACGGTCGATTTTGCCACTCCACAACACCAGAAGCAAACATTGGCCAGATTGAAAAACCCACACCTGATACATATACACATACCATAGACACCCACCAACAGCACTATAAAACACACCCCCACACAACCCACAATTCCTTTCAAAACACAAATCATCAACATGTTGTCAGTCCACAGATACCCAAAACTGCACACACAAACCACAGCCACCTATACACCCTTCACACATCACACGCCACACATCATACTTCTACACCAAACACACACAACACCACTGCACTCAAACACCACTTCACAGCATCCAACATATTCACACACCCTGCACCCCACTAAACATCCCACCCTCTACACAAGACACACACTACACCCACTACACAATCGGCATGACCCCACAAAAGCACCCCCATTACACTAATGAGGAGTTGCAGGCCATGCAAGGGTAGAGCCACAGCTGTTTGGTGCACAGATCCAGCAGATATCCATAGCCAGGAAGATGGAGTTATGGTGGAGAATCGTAGACAAGGTGAACTCGGTGGGACCTTATCCACATACAAGGGACAACATAACGACCTATGGGGAAGGTGCGTGCAATAGCATCCAGGCACCACATTGCCATCATGAAGACTGGCGGTGGACCCCCACCTCTTCCCCCACAGTTGATAACATGGGAGGAGAAGGCCTTGGCTATCCTGCATCCCGAGGACCTCACTGGAATCACTGGAGGGCTGGACACTGGTAAGTCATCCATACTTCTCCACCACCATGTACACATGAATGGCATGTCTCCCTGTAACCCTATCACCCTTCAACCCACTCCATCCCGAACCCATACCCACCACCATAACCATCCTCATCAATTTTCCCTTGCATGCCCAAACCACTAAAATTACACCTCTCCGTAATCATTCACACACATAAGTAATGCATGGTGAAGGGGCGCGGCCAAGATGGCGACCGGAGCAGACGTGTAGTGCAAGAGCTCCGTCTCTCGGCCGGCCATACAGTTATTTATCCTGATTCTGCACGGCTCTGAGGACCAAATAAGGTGGTGCTGACCCCCCCACAGACTTAGGGGGGACGCCTAGAAATCTCTGCGGGCTCGGCGGCTAGTAATGCGAAGCGAGGGGGAACTGCGCTCCGGCGGGCGTGGCCTGCCAAGAAGAAGATCTTCACGGCTGCGGCGGCGAGAGCGTGCTGGCCGGGGGCTCGCGGCCCTGAGACCCTGAGGGGTGAGCGGGCCCCTTTACAGAGACAACCAGTGATGTTGCCTGGGGCTGGGTCCGTGGGCGCATTGGAGACGAGGAGAGGCACCGACGGACCGAGTGCTACGCCCGGGCCCCGTACGAAGCCGCTGCAGACGAAAATAGACGGCCTGACGGATCCTTGAGGACCCTATTGGTGAGTGGAGCGGCGCTGCTGGGGCTGATGAAATCGGGGGGGGGAGAATATTGACTCTGCCACTAGATCTCCCCCCACTACCCCCCTGGCTGGACCGGATGCACAATGCCATAAATAGCGCTTCAGCTTACTGACATTGACGCCTTAATTCAGAGAGCTACACCCGCAGCAGTAGCCCGTCTCGCTGCAGGGCTCATAAAGTTGTTGAAAGAAGAAGCGACGCAAGAGCAACCAGGAAAATAAATAGACACGCTGATTCCTCGCAGGAGCGATTAAGAGACTACCTGCAGTGTCGTGCCGAGACTGCCTCCTCAGGACATTCGCTTAATGGTAGCATCCTGGCACTTGCGGATCAGATTTGTTAGTCCAGGGGATGACATCGGGGCTATTCATATACCAACGCGCTCCCATTATAAAGATAACTGCATCTTGCCATCAGATCTCACAAAGTTTCATCACCAGTTTTGGGTTAAATTGTAATCGCGCATTACGGTGCTACACACGACGAGCAACGCCAATGCATATTATACTATACAAGAGTCCACTAAAATATTATTAGGGAGCGCAATTAGATACTAGATCACAGAAAAATCTCAATCGCATAGCTCAGGGGCTAGGGGGATCCGAGAACATAGCCTCCAGGAGTAAACATGGTTAAACCCAAATCAACTAAAGAGGCCAGCTCTGCAGAAGACAGTACTTCTTCCGCCACAAACCCACCAGAGGCGCAGAGTACAACTTTGCTACAGGTTGGGGAAACACTGTGTACTCACTCCCAACAGTTTGATAAACTACTGCAAGCGGTATTGGACACCAAAACATCACTTGAAGGGAAAATAGACTCAGTGGCGCTGGAGGTCACGTTGCTGCGCGCGGATCACCGTAAATTGACGGACAGGGTGGATGACACAGAATCGGCGCTCAAAACAGTTCAGCCAGACATTGCTAAGATGAAAAGTAAAATACAGCAGATGGAAGAAGAAATAACGCAGCTGCAGCGTAGGGCGGAGGATGCTGAAGGCCAATCACGGCGTAATAATGTTAGATTTATAGGAATTAAAGAAAGAACAGACACATCTAAAGCTGAGATTTTTTTGGAACAATGGCTGAAAGACATAATGAAGGAACAAGATATCTTCACAACACTGGTGGTGAAGAGAGCACATAGAATCCCAAGCAGACCGCCGAGGCCTGGGCCTCTCCCGCCCTTTGATTGCGCGTTTTCTTAATTATTGAGACAGAGACCGGGTCCTTCAATATTTTAGATCATCAGGCCCAGTGAAAATGGAAAACTGTAATATCACGGCTTACCCGGACTACACGGAAGAAGTACAACGCAAGCGTGCATCTTTCATTAAAGTTAAACAGCTGCTCAGAGAAAATAACATCATTTAATCACTCCTCTTCCCTGCCTGCCTTCGTGTAGAGAATGGTGATAAATCTCTTTATTTTCCCGACTCCAGAAGATGCCTGGACATGGTTACACGCCAAGGGCCTGGTCGAATCATCTAAGGAAGATGCAGCACAAGAGGAATGGACTACACCTCACTCCAGCAGGAAAAAAAGGGGAGGGGTGGTATTGCGCCCATCTAAATTACAAGCTGCAACAGCACAAGCACAGGCTGTAAAGGAAATCAGTTTATTGGCCAGCCCGAAATCAACATCCCGTTGTGGATCTGACCAGGCAGAATCTGGTTCATTACACTGTAGGTCGAGCTCGCCCCCCTCGCCTATGCAGTTTGGTCCGGACCTCACTCAACGAGCAGCTGACGACATATGAACTCATTTCCAGGGGGAACCTGACTCGCATGATCGGCTGTGGAAATATATGCGTGGAGAAGTAGAAATAATTGCGCTCACTTATTATAGAGAAGTAACGTGAGGATTGGCTCAGCAGTAAATATGACTGGACTCTTTGTGGATGATAGAGACTTTAATCAACGCGGCAACTACACATTTATAAACTAAGTTGACACAGATTCCATCGGGTTGTGCAGGCCTACATATTGACTGCTGTGGGCCATAGCCAATGGTCCACATAACACACTATCCTCGCCCCTCAAAAAACCCAAATGGGTCTCCGAACGGAACCGGTTCGAACTGAACCTCATTTAGGCACCGGTTGGGTGACTATGTTCCAAGTTGGGCTTTGCGCAGTAAGACTCTTTCTTAGTTATTTATCTTTATTTGTATTCTATTTACGAGAAATGTTTTGTATAATTTGTTCTTTTTTTACTATTTCCTTTTATGCTCAGTGGAGGAGATGGGAGGGAATCAGAGATCAAGAGATGGTAGACCCCTTGCCCACTTGTGCTGAGGGAGATAGGGTCACAATGGTTTATGCAATATTACATTTTCAAATATACAAAATGATGACCACATACAGTGTTCTAACTTGAAATGTTAAGGGCATGGCGAATGCAGCTAAACGAAATACGATACACACATATTTGAAACGCCTCCACATCAAAATTGCAATATAGCAAGAAACGCATCTTCTCTTGGCAGACCTTAAAATAATTAAGTCAAAATTGTCTGGGTCAGTATATGGCACAGGGACGTCGACATTCGGCAGGGGAGTTATGATCTGGATTGGCCCGGGGTCCCCTATACGATGACACGTAATGTAATAGATGATGCAGGCAGATATGTTCAACTAGAGGGTTTGCTAGACGGGAACCCGCTGGCGATAGTAGGACTGTATGCCCCAAATGTAAAACATGGCGAATTCTTGCTTTCTACTACTGTACGTCTGACAGGGGATCCTACCATTCCAAGCGTATGGGGAGGGGATTTCAATTGTGTTCCACAAGTGGATAGGGATAGATCCCACCCTCCATTAGCAGATGCTCCTGTTCGCAAGACCTCCCAGGTATTACAGTTGTGGATGACAGATAGTAGACTGGAGGATGTTTGGAGACACTTACACCCACATGATAGAGAATATTCATTCTACTCCCCTGTACACTGTTTATGTACCTGCATAGACTTAACACTTAGCTCGCCAGGACTATTACACAAATTCAAGAGCGCTACATATAAAGCAAGGATCATATCAGACCACTGCCCTCTGATAGCAAATATTCAATGGGGTAGCCTACACATGCCTATTCCCACCTGGCACCTTCAACCAAGCGCACTATCAGATCCCCAGTTTCGAAAGGAATTAGCTGGCCATATAACATCCTATTTTACACTTAACGGAAACATCTCAACTACTCCTGCTACCGAATGGGACGCACACAAGGTGGTGATAAGGGGTATGTGCATATCATCGGCTAGAGGGGTACGACTCACAATAACGCTCGAACTCCAGCAATATGAACATAAGCTGCGCGAGGGGGAATGTGAAATTACAGAGGGCAGGGTGTTGAAAGAGGCTCTTGCGCGCCCAATGGAATGAGGCAGACTTCAGATTACGACACTATGACTATCGGCATTATATAGCTTGCGTACATGCAGAAGGGGACTGCTCAGGGAGACTGTTAGCATGGTTACTGCAGGGGTGTGGAATTTATTAAAATATCTACTTGTCCAGGGGACAGGTTGCTTCTCAAATCTACTTGTCCTGTAAAAAGGTCTACTTGTCCCTTTGGTGCCATGTAGTGTGGCGACAAATTATGGCAGCAATCTCATTATGAAGAGCTCTGATAACAGCCTCTCTGATTATGCCAGGGCTACTACCATAGTAGGGCTTGAATACTTGCAGTTTCAATCCCTACTGTAGCAATTTCCTTATTTTGCCACCTTTCTGCAGATCTGCATACTGGGGCTGGAGGAAGCAGTAAGCAATAGTCCCAGGGCTGGAATGCCTTTGAGTCTGCAAACCTACTAACCTGCATGTTTTAAAGATTTTCACCAGCTTCTCTCTAATATTTTCCCATAATAAGAAAGGTTGGACATTTACTCCTGACAATGGCAGAATTAGAACTTCTTCCAGGGTTGGGAAGAAAGTGGCTGGAGGGAAAATGAACTTGCAAATGCTCAATAGATTTTCACATGAGCAAATCTACACATGCGTATTTACCCATGCTAAAATACAGTTCCCAAATATTTTATAGGGTACGACATATACCATGGGTGCACTTTTGTGACTTTCTTTAAGAATTTGGGGCCACATGTAGGTAGGTTCAGATTTACGACTCGCAATTTGCAAGACGCAAATCTGAATGTAGGATGTTGTTCCTGACATCATCTGTGATTCGCAAGGGCTTCGCAAATGCCCACCTAATGAATAATCATGAGGTGGGTCGCAATTTGCAACCCCCTTGCGAATAGCGGCCCTCACAGGGATGGTGGCCTGCTGGAGACAGCAGACCACCATGTCTGTGACTGCTTTTCAATAAAGCAGTTTCTTTTTTTTTTTAAATGCAGCCCGTTTTCCTTAAAGGAAAACGAGATGCATTACAAAAACGAAAAATGAAACGTTTTCGTTTCATTTTTTCAGAGCAGGCAGTGGTCCCAAGGACCACTGCCTGCTCTGAAAAAATGTTTACAGTGACATTCACAATGGGGAAGGGGTCCCATGGGGACCCTTTCCCTTTTGCGAAAGAGTTAGCACCCATTTGAAATGGGTGCAAACTGCGAATGGTTTGCACCCGCGTTTGCGGTCACAAAACAATCCTACATTGCACTGCTAGTCACAATTAGGAAGGGAACACCCCTTCCTAATTGCGACAACCCGTTTTGCGATTCGGTAACCAGGTTACCGAATCACAAAACTGGGTTTTTGCATCGCAATGTGCTTTTTGCACGTCGCAAACAGCGAAAGTCGCTGTTTGCGACATGCAAAAAGCTACCTACATGTGGGTCTTGGCCCCTAATTAGGTCTGGTGTTAACAAAGACATTTTGTTTGTATTAAACTTCTATTTCTTTCTCTTTCGGCTGGCTTTACTGTGAGTGATCGCATTCTGCTCTTCCACAAGGAGCATATTGGCACACAAAGTAGTTTCGTTCAGTGTCAGGAACTACAGTGGCAATCAGTGACGTAACGAAACTGGAGGGTGCCCCTTTGCAAAGAACATGGAGGAGCCCCCCCTCCAGACTCACTCAGGGCATGTGCTGTGCTGAAGGGGCCCCCTGGAGGGCGGCTGCGGGCCTTTGTTATGCCACTGGTGGCAACGTGTGCTTTTAGAATTCAAAAACATTTTGGGGGGTTTTTGCCAGTGTTTGTTACAATGTTGAGGGCCTGGTAGCTCCCACAACAATGTACAATGCAAAATGTTACAAAAGCCATGTCAAAATAAGACACGCATTGATGAAACTAAAAGACTTATAAAAATATGTCTGATCAGTTGGCTTTGTCAGTGTTTGTTTATTTTCATGCTTCCATATTCATGTTGAAAATGGTTACACTGATTTTTCCATTAGAAATATTTTTGGGAAATACTAGCATGCATCAACACATTTTACTAAATGACACTTCATTTGCATCTAATCAGAGAGCATTCTGGGAGCATTATACTTAGCCTCATAGCCTAAACCTTTCAGAATGTGTATACCCATTTTTTTTTTTTTGTGCTGGAACCAACGTCAGTAGTGAAGTGTGACCTTAAAACAGTTATTTACAGCACTCACCCTAATAATGAAGGCTTTCAAATAATGAACCATAAATACAAGTTCGAACAGCATTATCTTTTGGAAACACATTACCTCAACTGCAGAGAGTTCCACTCTCTGTAAACAAGCAGCCAAAGGGTTTTTGCTGCAGAGGGTTGGGCCTACTTGTCCCAAGGACAAAGTAAACATAAAAACTGGTTGCCCTTGACCCCAAACAAGATGTCCTGGGCGACAAATGCCCTAACCACCCCCACATCAGACCAATTCGAAGAGTTCTTTACAGGGCTTCAGTTGACAAGACTTACTGAAACACAGGTACAAACTTTGGAAGACCAGGGCTCTGTGACAGTTAGCTCATGGCAAGGCACCTGGTAGTGATAGACTGCCAGCAGAGCACTACTGCACCTTTTCGGAACAGACGTTGATACCGTACTTGGAAGTATTGAGGGAGGCCCTCGACTTATGTTGTTTACCAGAATCCCAGCGAGAGGCGATAATAACAGTTTTACCCAAGCCGGGACGTGATCCGCTGGACATTAGATCATATCGCCCACTATCATTACTGAACGTAGATTGTAAGATACTAGGGAAGGTGCTGGCTAACCGATTGCTCCCTTTGATGACGGCTCTGGTGCATCCAGATCAATCGGGCTTCTTACCTGGTCGCAACACTTTTATTAACATAAGGGGCCTCTTAAGATTGACGGCAGAAACCCCAGAAAGAGAATACACGAGGGTCGCAGTGTCATTAGACATTGAAAAAGCATTTGACACCCTGGGATGGCCTTTTTTGATGGAAACACTGAACCAAATGGGGTTTGGAAGGACATTCATAAGATGGATAGAGGTCCTGTATTGCCAACCACAGGCCAGAGTCAAAACAGGCAAAATAATATCTGATAGATTTGAAATAGGAAGAGGCACAAGGCAGGGTTGCCCCTTATCGCCGATATTGTTCGCTCTGGCGATAGAACCACTGGCGGCTCTGATGCGAACCAGGGCCATTGACTGGGGCATAGCGGATGGCCTAACGCATTGTATAGTATCACTTTACGCAGACGACGCACTAATATTTCTACATAATTATAATGAGTCATTGTCAGATTTGCTAAGCCTGCTGAATTGGTTTGGCGACCTATCTGGATTAAAGGTGAATTGGACGAAGTCCTGCATATTCCCGATGTGCGTGGTGCCAGAGCTTTTCCGCTCTGAACCTCTAGTCTGCGATCTTACATGGTGTTACACCACATTTAAATACTTGGGCGTGAACATATTCCACGACCTGGCTGACCTCAGAGAGGGCAACTTAGGACTCATGATTAGATGTGTTGGTGGCTCCTTGCCCTTCTGGTGCTTGCTCCCGCTCTCACCCCTGGGCAGAGTAGCCATAGCAAACATGATAATTATGCTGAGATTATTGTATTTTTTTCAGCACTCCCATTGATTCTCCCCAGAGCTTTCTTTAAGACTTTGTCCAGTTTACTATCTGACCTGGTGTGGGGAAATGGCCGCAGAAGGGTTCCGTTACTAAATTTATACCAGCCATTAGAGTTAGGTGGGATGGGTGTACCTCAACTTGAATTATACTACGCTGCTGCACAACTGAAATGGGTAATACAACGGCTGCGTAACCCCCCCGAGTGCAGAGACTCGGATGGTATACATCAGCCTGGGACACACTAACATATTGCATTGGCTAATGGCTAACGATAATTTGCAAAATATGCACAATGTATGATTAAAAGTTGCCCACTGGGTATGGCACTGTTTTGTCCTTGGTGGTAATAAAGCTCCTCTATATTCACCTCGGATACCCTTGTTGGCTATTCCCACTGTAGAGAAGATCGCAGGGAGATTAGGTTTAGCAGTATGGCACACAAAATGTATACAATTTATAGGAGACGTTTATGTAGAGGGACGCTTGGTGTCCTATGAGGCACTGACTGGTTCATATGATTTGGGACAAGGCCAATTTATAACATATGGTGCACTGCGACAGATAATACGATCCACATGGAAATGTGGAGACATTGAACCCTGACAGCCCACGTTCTTCATGATCGTATAGATGATCTAGAAACAGTCACCAGTATATCCAAGATATATAAAGTCCTGATGCTCTGCCCAGAACAAGGCCAAGAAGAGATGGGACGTAGTCCTTGCAACACCATTATCACAACAAGCATGGGGCGAAGCATTATCATTGATTCGGGAGGTATCCCGCAATTCCAGATTGAGATATACACAATTCCATTATATTCCCCAAACATATTTATCACCACACAGGCTTCGTAACATGTTCCCTCAGGCATTACAGGAATGTCCTAGATGTAGTGCTTCAGATGCCACTTTTTTCCATATGACCTGGGAATGCTCGCCAATGCTGCGAATGTGGAATGATATAACGTTGCAAATGAACGAATGGTTAGGAGTACCCTTGTCTCCTACACCTGAATCCTGCTTATTAGGGATCCGTCATAGATCCAAAGGTAGTAAACAGGCCAATAGATGTATAGATTTAGCGTATGTCTTGTTCAAGTGCCTCATAGCAATGTTTTGGAAGGCACCAAGCGTTCCTACCATGCACCATTGGCAGAAGGACTTGGTACACTGGACGCGAGCTGAGACACAGGTACTACGCTCACTCCAGGAAAAAGGAATTATGGTCAAGGGAATAGTTGGAGCGTTTATACCTTATTGGAATTAGTAACTCACTGAGTAATGTTCGTGGTTTGTGGTTTTTGTTTACTTTCTTTTAATTATTTATAATGTCCAACAGAATGTTTTTCAGATCGCAAGTTTATTACACAAGTATAATGATATGCAAGAGTATACGGGTAAGGAAACGAACTGTGTAACCAGGCGATGCTATTTAAGTATGTATCTGGCATTATTTGTTGTTTAAAATAAAAAGCAATAAACAGGAAAAAAAAAAAAAAAAAGTAATGCATGCTTAGCATGAAGCACTACCAATCCCACAATGCATCACCATACACAAACCAGATGTTGAAAAACAACACCCATCGCATAGTGAAACCCATCAATGGTGAACATGTATCTGAGGATGATATTAACAACTATCATACATGGCCACAGGTACCCCAGCTAATGTTAGCAGGCAGCATGTGTGAGTCTAGCCAGTCCTGCACCAGAAGAAGGCCTCAGTGATGAAAGCTACTCTGAATGTCAGGATCTGGAAGATCTCCCTGGCCCATCTGGTACCACTGGTCAGTCAGACACCACAACCATCACCCAGCCAACCCCAGAGCCCCCACATTGGACTCCACTACCACAGCAGCCACCCAACGTCCCCAAACCTCTGTCCCCAGGACACGTCAATCAACAGTGTGCCCACCTGTACAGTGACAGGAGTCAACTTCTCCCAGGCAAGATGAAGAAGGTCCTGGTGTTAGTGGGATTGGGCTCACAGTTCAGGGGACACATGCACAGCGGGCCAGGGCCGGTGGGATGATATCTGTGCGCCAAGGGGTGGGCCAACCCAGGGAACCGACTGCCCAGGAGGCACTGGCACACGTCTTGGGAGCATACCAGAAATCCCAGGACAGGATGGTGCAGGTACTCACCACCTGGCAGGAGAACCAGAGACTGCAGAGGGAACATCACCAGGAGGTCATGCAGCAGTTGTAGGCCCACAATGCCAACATGGCCTCCATTGCAGGGGTGCTCAGTGAAATTGCCACCATCATGCATGAGTCCTCACACACCAGCGGGCCCCTTCCACTAGTCAGAGTACTGACCAGCCCTCTACAACTGCTGCAGCTAGTAGACTGGAGGCCCTGCCACAGGACTCACAGCCCACCAGCACCCCTCCATCTGCAGCAGAGGAACCACCCTGCAAACGTTCCTTGCGAGCCAGACATTCTACAGAGGCTGTAGCCAAGATCAAAACCACTGACAGGAAGAGAGCCTCTCCTGCATGTGTCCCTTGTGTGCCATTGAGACACCTTGTTTACTTAGGACTGCCATTGCTCCTTTTTCCTATGGCTCCATGGATACTGGACCTGTGCTACAAACTAACTGGGCACTACATTGAATATTTCGTCCACCATCACCCTACTCAATTGCACTAACCCTTCCTTTTTGTAATTTCAATAAACACACTAAAACACAACTGAAGGATTTGTGCTTTTATTTTATCAATATGCAATGTCTTGACCTTTATTATCCTGTGCAAATGTAATGTAAAGTGTGAATCCATCCAATGTACAGTCAGCTTAGGGTACACATTAACAGTGTAAGTGCTTGCCACAATTCACCATCCACCAAACTGTGTGAAAGCAGTATGTAGGCATTCCATGAGAAGAGAGTAGTGACCACACCAAGATCTGTAAAGGGAAACCTTTAGTGACATTCAAATGAGAAGTAAAGGGAAGTAAAGCAACATGAACTCCTGTCACATAACAGCCTACATTCATCTGGTCACATCAACTTTAAATTTTGCATTGCATTTAACTCCAAACATTAGTAGTGACAAGACACAACTTTTGTAAGGGCCTCAGACAAAATACCACGGTTTCAGCTATGCCATGTTGTCAGTATGCCAATCCCTCCTCTAGAACACACTAGTCCAGGACAAACTGTCAGGGACAATGAAGTCACAGA
The DNA here is from genome assembly GCF_031143425.1 of Pleurodeles waltl. Lineage (NCBI taxonomy): Eukaryota > Metazoa > Chordata > Amphibia > Caudata > Salamandridae > Pleurodeles > Pleurodeles waltl. Next base: position 360,723,502 of record NC_090446.1, read on the forward strand.
GTGGTTGTGTACACACATTGAAACTCACACTACATTCCCAGCAACAAATGCTAAGTACTGTATGGAATGAGGACACAGTTTGACGTGGGCATGTATTTGAAACTGCAAAACAGTTGACACATTGCATAGGCAGAATAAGCTTTTTCCCACTCATCATATCACTGGCAACACTTACCACAGATGGAACAGTGTTAGGTTTCATAATGCACACAGTTGAGCTTGTTACATCATAGCTCCCACACAGCTCTTCATTCAAATGGTGGGTTGAACAGAACTACAGCCTGACTGTCATTGGAAGTACTGGTGTATCAGATTTGTCCTGTTGTCCACATCATCCTCCTCCCCATCTTCATCACTGTCTTCAGTTTCCTCTGCTTTCACAGGTGCATTGTCTCCCCCCTCCTCCTGCACTAATGTCACATGCCTTCTGAGGGCCAAACGGTGAAGGATGCAGCAGGCCACAACTATCTGGCAGACCTTTACAGGGGAGTAGAGTAGGGATCCTCCAGAAATATGTAGGCACCTGCACCTGGCTTCCAGTAGCCCAAATGTTCTTTCCATGACTCTTCTGGTCGCCCACGTTTATCATTGTATCGATTTTCAGCCTCTGTCCTTGGATTCCTCACTGGTGCCAACAGCCAGGATAGGTTAGGGTAGCCAGAGTCACCTGCTAATAGTGAAAATCTCACATTACATGTGTACAACACTACAGAGGGCAACTCCAGGTACCATACTGTGACATACATTGAATGAAAACATCATGCTCACCAATAAGCCAGACTCTCTCTGTAGTTGTGCGAACATCCGTGGGACACTGCTGTTCCTCATTACGAAGGCATCATGTACAGATCCTGGAAACTTGGCAGTAACCTGAGAAATATACTGATCAGCAAGGCACACCATCTGCATATTAATAGAATGGTAACTCTTCCTATTTCTGAAACCTGCTAATTTTTCCTGGGAGGAACCAAAGCAATATGGGTCCCATCAATGGCCCCAATCACATGTGGAATACGTCCCATTGTATAGAAAGCAGTCTTAACAGTGGGCAAATCATCACTTTGGGGGAATGTGATATAGATGCTCATGTTATTCAGCAAGGCATTCAGAACTCTCTTCCTCACTATAGCAAACATTGGCTGGGAAATACCTGTAGCCAAGCCCACTGTCACCTGAAATATCCACTACTCTTATTCAAGCAGTGCACTAGTATGAGCACTAATTTATAAGTCAGATACTGCCACCAAATGTACAATGTAGACATGTAGGAATTGCCTTGGTGCACACTAAAAGTACCTATGACGCATATATCATTGACTACAATTATAACAATCTTCAGAAAATGGCATCTGCCTGTTCTGCATGCAGAGGACAGGTGGAAATGACCTCGCCCTGCCCCCATTTGTCGTCATGGCGGAGGGCGGTCTGAACCGCCGTGCAACGCCTCATTGTTTAACATTGATGTCTATGGAGAAGAGGGGTCAATGATGATCATAACTGGCGGTGACGGTGATTACCGGCGAGGACATGACCGCCATTTTCAGAAGCCCATGTCACTTCACTCCTGACTCTCACCCATTCAAGACCTCCACTGCGTGAGCTGCTGTATCCTGTGTCTGGAAGCCACAATGGCCTGTGCTACAGGGGATAGGGCCCCAGCCTTCACATCCGAAGAACTTGAGAAGCTTGTGGATGGGGACCTACCCTTCTATGGACAGTTGTATGGGCCTCCAGATCAACAAATGAGCACCTTTTTGGTATTTTGTTTGCAACATGGCTGTATATTGATAAATGTGTGTGCATGATGTGTGTTATTAAGGGAGAATTGTCTGCTGCATGCAATTTGTACACAGAGGTATGAGTGATGTGTATGATGATTGTGTGATCTATGCAGTACGTAGTCCATTATTATAACTGACTGACGTGTGTAGTAAATGGTGTCCTTCTGTCTGTGTTTCCTAAGCAGGTCAGCGCCCATCAGAAGAAAGGGTTATGAAGTGCCATCGCTAAGGACGTGCAGACTCTGAGGGTCCATAGCCGGCGGACCACCCACTGCAGAAAGCGGTGGGAGGACCTGAGATGCTGGGCCCGGAAGAACACAGAGGCCCAGCTGGGGACGTCCTCTCAACGAGGGAGGGGTGCCCGTCAGACCCTGACCCCCCTAATGGCTTGCATACTGACGGTAGCCAACCCAGAGTTGGATGGGCACTTGAGGGCAGCACAGCAGCCACAAGGGGGTGAGTACTCACAGTGTTCTCTTGTTCCCTTATGACTGGCATGGTCTTTGGAAGCCAAGGTAGTAGTCAGTGTATGCCTCAGTATGCCATTGTTGGTAATGTTGTATAGTTCTGCATTGCTATGGTGAGTGGTATGTACAATAGGTATTAGTTCTTTGCTGGGATTTCAGTTTAAGTAAAGGCCTATATCCTGACTCACCAGTGTAGGAGTGATGCTCTGATGTCAACTGTCTAGGTGGTATTACCTGGCAATTGCAAGTTGTACAGACACTGAAATGTAGTAACTGAAGCTGTACCATTGTCAACAGGCAGACAATATTAGTGAGTCTCAGTAGGTGTGCAGATGGTTGTTTCTTCAGATGTCATTTGCAGCTGTTTTTCCCAGGCAATAAAGCGGTATGGTGGTTGTCACTGCATATAGTAAATTACCAGTGAGTCATTGTGATGTGTATGCCATATGTGCTGTGATTGCTATAATTGATCCTGTGCTCCCTTTATTTCTCCCCCACCATCCCCCCTTTTCTTCTTCTCTCCTTGTGTGAATTAGCATCATCTGGTGAAGGAGCTGGGTCACCGGCTAGTGGGGAGCTGCAGCCCAAGGGACCCAGGAGGCAGTGTCGGCCGATGCCAAGGGGACTAGTGGGTAGGAGGGCGAGGGGAGCACCACGGGGGAGACAGGAGATACTACAAATGGTTCTGATTCCTCCTCTGATGGGAGCTCCCTGGGGGTGGCAGACCCCTATGGGAGCACGCCAGCAACAACATCTTCGGCCACCCCCGCTCCAGCACTGCCCTCCCAGTTTCCCCCCACCCAGTTGCCCGTGTCCACTCAACCAGGAGGGTGGGCGTCTCCTTCACCATAGGCACCTCAGCCCCTGCACCACAGTCAGCCCTGCTACCTGCACTGAGGAGGCTATTGATCTCCTGAAGTCCATCTCTTTCGGGCAGTCAACCATAGTGAATGCCATCAAAAGGCTGTGTTAGAAAGTATCCTCTTTCTAGCATGGTTATCCCAACGTTTGGCCTCTTTGTGAGTATGTGTCAGTGTGTTTTTACTGTGTCACTGGGATCCTGCTAGACAGGACCCCAGTGCTCATAGATAAAAACCTATATGTCAGTGTGTTTTCCCTGTCTCACTGGGATCCTGCTGGTCAGGACCCCAGTGCTCATAATTTATGGCCTAATGTGTATGCCTATGTAGTGCCTAACTGTGTCACTGAGGCTCTGCTTATCAGAACCTCAGTGCTAATGCTCTGTCTGCTTTTAAAGTTGTCACTGTAGGCCAGTGACCTCACTTACCAATTTCAATTGGCACACTGGACCCCCCTTCTAAGTCCCTAGTATATGGTACCTAGGTACCCAGGGATTGGCGTTCCAGGAGATCCATATGGGCTGCATCATTTCTTTTGCCATCCATAGAGAGCTCAGACAAACCCTTACACAGAACTACTTTTGCAGCCTGTGTGAAATAGTGCACACACTATTTCACAGCCATCCTCACTGCACTTAAGTAACTTATAAGTCACCTATATGTCTAACCTTCATTTGCTGAAGGTTAGGTGCAAAGTTAGAAAGTGTGAGGGCACCCTTGCACTTGCAAAGGTGCCCCCATATAGTTCAGGGCCATTTCCCCGGACTTTGTGAGTGCGGGGACACCATTACACGTGTGAACTACATATAAGTCAATACCTATATGTAGCTTCACAATGGTAACTTCGAATATTGCCCTGTAACATGTCTAAGATCCTGGAATTGTCCCCCCATTCCAAATCTGGTATTGGGGAGCCAATTCAATGCATTCTGGGGGCTCCACAATGGACCCCCAGAACTGCCAAACCAACTCTCTGAGGCTTGCACTGCAGATACAGCTGCTGCCACCTCACAGACAGGGTTCTGCCCTCCTGGGGGCTGGGCAGCCCAGTACCAGGAAGCCAGAACAAAGAATTTCCTCTGAGAGCAGGGTGTTACACCCTGTCCCTTTGGAAATAGGTGTTACAGGCTCGGGAGGGGTATACTCCCCCAGCCTCTGAGAATGCTTTGAAGGGCACAGATGGTGCACTCCTTGCATAAACCAGTCTACACCGGTTCAGGGACCCCTTCTCCCCTGCTCTGGCAGGAAACTGGACAAAGGAAAGGGGAGTGACCACTCCCCTGTCCATCACCACCCAGGGGTGGTGCCTCCAGTGTGTCCCAGACTTCAGCCAACTAGCTTTGCAAAGTGTGGGGCACTCTGGAGGGCTCTGAGTGGCCAGTGCCAGCAGGTGACGTCAGAGACCTCTCCTGATAGGTCCTTAGCTGATAAGGTATCCAGTCCCCCTCTCAGGGCTATTTAAGGCCTCTCTGGTGGGTTCTCTTCAGATTCTGCTTGCAAGTTTCCATCAGGAATCCTCTGCAACAACTTCAGACTCTTCTGACTGTGGATCAACCGCAGCCTGCTCCAAGAAATGCTGTAACTGCAACAAAGTGTCTACAAGAGACACTTTTCTTCAGCAACCTAGCTCACAGTCAGGAACTGCAACAGTGTCCACGGTTTGCATAATCTGGGGCGTCCCTGTCTTCATCCTGTACCAGAAGGACCGAAGAAATCTCCCGTGGAGTGACGGAGTCACTCCCCTGCTGCAAGCAGCCACCTTCCAAGGCGATGACTGGTACACTGAGACTCTTCTCACAGTGACGAGCGTGCTCCTAAGGACACAGAGGGTGGACCCCATTGATATAGACTATCCTGAGGTCCTGCTGACGCAATTTGGATGAGGTAAGAGCTTTTCTTCCCTGAGAACAACGGTAACCCTGTGTATTGTGTCTTCTTTGCCTCCTGAGTCCTCTGTGCACTCTTTGCAAAATTCCTTCATGAACACCCTGGCCCAGGTCCCCAGCACTCCACCCTGTGATGCTCAACTTGCTGAGTTGTTCTCCGGCAGTGAGGGACGTTTGTTGTGCTGTATCAACTGCGTTTTGCACCTCCTTTGAACCCGGATCCTGTGGCTTCTGGGGGTGCTGTCTGGCATCCTGGGGGCTTTCTAAAGTCCTGAGAGCCCCCTCCTCCTCCTCACACAGAGTTGAGGCCCCCAGGTCCCTCCTGGATCCACCCAGGACCATTTTGATGGAAAATGCACTTTTGCCGAGGCCAAGGTTTGTTGGCGCCTCCCAACACGAAATCTTGTCTGAAACAATCTTCAAGCCGAGGGACATCTGTTGCATCATGCACGAACCTGCTGGCATCTTCGTAGGGTGCATTTCTGCAGTCTTCAACTAACTACAGACTCTTCTTTTGCACCCTCTTCTGGGTTGGCAGGGGCTCCAGTCCTTCCTGTAGCTTCACAATGGTGACTTCGAATATTGCCCTGTAACATGTCTAAGATCCTGGAATTGTCCCCCCATTCCAAATCTGGTATTGGGGAGCCAATTCAATGCATTCTGGGGGCTCCACAATGGACCCCCAGAACTGCCAAACCAGCTCTATGAGGCTTGCACTGCAGATACAGCTGCTGCCACCTCACAGACAGGGTTCTGCCCTCCTGGGGGCTGGGCAGCCCAGTACCAGGAAGCCAGAACAAAGAATTTCCTCTGAGAGCAGGGTGTTACACCCTGTCCCTTTGGAAATAGGTGTTACAGGCTCGGGAGGGGTATACTCCCCCAGCCTCTGAGAATGCTTTGAAGGGCACAGATGGTGCACTCCTTGCATAAACCAGTCTACACCGGTTCAGGGACCCCTTCTCCCCTGCTCTGGCAGGAAACTGGACAAAGGAAAGGGGAGTGACCACTCCCCTGTCCATCACCACCCAGGGGTGGTGCCTCCAGTGTGTCCCAGACTTCAGCCAGCTAGCTTTGCAAAGTGTGGGGCACTCTGGAGGGCTCTGAGTGGCCAGTGCCAGCAGGTGACGTCAGAGACCTCTCCTGATAGGTCCTTAGCTGATAAGGTATCCAGTCCCCCTCTCAGGGCTATTTAAGGCCTCTCTGGTGGGTTCTCTTCAGATTCTGCTTGCAAGTTTCCATCAGGAATCCTCTGCAACAACTTCAGACTCTTCTGACTGTGGATCAACCGCAGCCTGCTCCAAGAAATGCTGTAACTGCAACAAAGTGTCTACAAGAGACACTTTTCTTCAGCAACCTCAGCTCACAGTCAGGAACTGCAACAGTGTCCACGGTTTGCATAATCTGGGGACTACCTGTCTTCATCCTGTACCAGAAGGACCGAAGAAATCTCCCGTGGAGTGACGGAGTCACTCCGCTGCTGCAAGCAGCCACCTTCCAAGGCGATGACTGGTACACTGAGACTCTTCTCACAGTGACGAGCGTGCTCCTAAGGACACAGAGGGTGGACCCCATTGATATAGACTATCCTGAGGTCCTGCTGACGCAATTTGGATGAGATAAGAGCTTTTCTTCCCTGAGAACAACGGTAACCCTGTGTATTGTGTCTTCTTTGCCTCCTGAGTCCTCTGTGCACTCTTTGCAAAATTCCTTCATGAACACCCTGGCCCAGGTCCCCAGCACTCCACCCTGTGATGCTCAACTTGCTGAGTTGTTCTCCGGCAGTGAGGGACGTTTGTTGTGCTGTATCAACTGCATTTTGCACCTCCTTTGAACCCGGATCCTGTGGCTTCTGGGGGTGCTGTCTGGCATCCTGGGGGCTTTCTAAAGTCCTGAGAGCCCCCTCCTCCTCCTCACACAGAGTTGAGGCCCCCAGGTCCCTCCTGGATCCATCCAGGACCATTTTGATGGAAAATGCACTTTTGCCGAGGCCAAGGTTTGTTGGCGCCTTCCAACACGAAATCTTGTCTGAAACAATCTTCAAGCCGAGGGACATCTGTTGCATCATGCACAAACCTGCTGGCATCTTCTTAGGGTGCATTTCTGCAGTCTTCAACTAACCACAGACTCTTCTTTTGCACCCTCTTCTGGGTTGGCAGGGGCTCCAGTCCTTCCTGGAACTTCTTTCGACTTCTGGACTTGGTCCCCTTCCTTTGCAGGTCTTCAGGTCCAATAATCCAGCAGGTGTTCTTTGCAGACGTGGTTGGCTGCTGCAAAATCCCAGAAATAAGGTGTAGGGTGTCCTAAGGAAGCTTACAGTACTTTACTCCTGCTTTTCTGGACTCTGGGGTGGGGTAATTTACTTACCTTTACTGTATTCTTACTCTCCCAGCGATTCTGCACACACTACACTTGTCTAGGGGGGAATTCGTGATTCACATTCCATTTTTTAGTACATGGTTTGTGTTGCCCCTAGACCTATTTTCTCCCATTGCATTCTATGGGATTTCCTACTGTTTGCATTGTTCTATGACTATTTACTTGTCTTATTTTGGTGTCTAGTGTATATATTGTGTATATTACTTACCTTGAGAAGGAGTATTGTCTCTAAGATATTTTTGGTACTGTGTCACCCAAATAAATACCTTTATTTTTTATAACTCTGAGTATTGTCTTTACTTGTGTATAAGTAAAAGCAACAGGTTGATCCTGGCCCTCAGTGTTAAGCTGTGATAGAACTGCCCCTACCCCTAATTCAGAAGCATCAGTCTGGACTATGAATTTCTTGGAGTAACAAAGGCTTTTTAGGACAGGTGCAGAGCACATGGCCTGTTTTAGCTCATCAAAAACCTGTTTCACATACCTTTTTAGGCATCTTCTTGCTTGTGAGGTCATTAAGAGGGGCTGCAAAAGAGCCATAGTTCTTAATGAACCTCCTATAGCACCCTGTGAGGCCTAAGAAGGCTCTCATCTGGGTTTGAGTTGTAGGGGAGCCCATTCCATAATGGTCTGGATCTTCCCCTGCAGTGGTGCAATCTGTTCCCCACCTACCAGGTGGCCCAGACAAACCACTTTCCCCTGCCCTATCTGGCACTTTGAAGCCTTGATAGTGAGACCTGCCTTTTGCAGGGCCTCCAAAACTTTCCCTAGGTGGACCAGGTGATCATTCCAAGTGGAGCTAAAGACAGCTATATCATCTAGACAAGGTGCACTAAAAGCTTCCAACCCTTTCAGGACTGTGTTCACCAACCTCTGAAAAGTGGCAGGTGCATTTTTCAAACCAAAGGGCATAACAGTGAACTGATAGAGCCCTCCAATGGTGGGAAATGCTGGTTTAGGTTTAGCATCTTCTGAAAACGTAATCTGCCAATACCCTGCAGTTAAGTCAAAAGTGATTAGATACATTGCAGAAGCCAGTGTATCTATGAGCTCATCTGCCCTGGGTAGAGGGTGAGCATCAATTTTGGTAACTTGATTGAGACCTCTATAGTCAACACAAAACCTAATTTCCTTTTTACCATCTTTACTGTGACGTTTTGGGACAAGCACCACTGGGCTAGCCCCTGGGCTCTCAGAAGGCTCAATCACTCCCAGATCCAACATTTTCTGTACCTCTTGTTTTATGCAATCTCTGACATGGTCAGGCTGCCTATAAATCTTACTTTTGACAAATAAACTGTCTCCAGTGTTGATTGTGTGCTCACACCAGGTAGTTGTACCTGGGATCAGTGAGAGGAGGTCAGAGAATTGGCCTAGGAGATTTATACAGTTGTCCTTCCGCTCAGCAGTAAGGCAATCTGCAAGCACCACTCCCTCCACTAAGCCATCAGCTTCGGTGGTGGAGAAGAGGTCAGGGAGAGGGTCACTCTCTTCCTCCTGCCCCTGATCAGTTGCCATGAGCAGGGTTAAGTCAGCCCTGTCATAGTAAGGTTTCAGACGATTGACATGGAGCACCCTAAGGGGACTCCTGGCAGTGCCTAGGTCTACTAAGTAGGTGACCTCAGCTTTCTTTTCAACAATGAGATGGGGTCCACTCCATTTGTCCTGGAGTGCTCTTGGGGCCACACGCTGAAATACCCACATCTTCTGTCCTGGGTGGTACTGGGTGAGGACAGCCTTCTGGTCATGCCATTGCTTTTGAATCTCTTGTCTGGCCTGAAGGTTTTTACTGCCCTTTTTATGTATTCAGCCATTCTAGATCTTAGGCCAAGTACATAGTCCACAATGTCTTGCTTTGCAGCTTTTAAAGGTTGTTCCCAACCCTCCTTCACAAGAGCAACGGGACCTCTTACAGGGTGCTCAAAGAGGAGTTCAAAGGGGCTAAAGCCCACTCCGTTTTGGGGTACCTCCCTGTAAGCAAAAAGGAGGCATGGCTACAGGACACCCCATCTCCTCCTGAATTTTTCAGGGAGTCCCATAATCATACCTTGGAGAGTTTCTTAAACCTCTCAACCAGACCATTTGTCTGTGGATGATAAGGAGTAGTGAACTTATAAGTTACACCACACTCCTTCCACATAGCTTTGAGGTCTGCAGACATGAAGTTACTACCTCTGTCTGACACCACTTCCTTAGGGAAACCCACTCTGGAAAAGATTCCAGGAAGGTTTTTGCCACTGCAGGTGCTATAGTGGTCCTTAAGGGAATAACTTCACTAACCTTCAATAACCTTTACTCTTACATAAATGAAACCATGGCTTCTTTTGATTGTTAGACGAGGATTTGGACCCACCTCCCCCAGAGGATTTTTGTGGTTCTGATGAAGACTCAGAATGCTTTTTATCTTTGTCCCCATCCTTGTCAGAAGACTTACCATCCTTCTTCTTGCCATCCTTGTCACCACCTGTATGACACTTTCTGCTCACTCTTGTTCTGACCCTTTTGTCTGCCTTCTTTCCCAATTCTTGGGGTGAGGTCAGATCTGAGTCTACCAAGTACTGATGTAACAAATCAGACATACAATTATTCAAAATATGCTCTCTCAAAATAAGATTACATAGGCTTTCATAGTCAGTCACCTTACTGCCATGTAACCATACCTCCAAGGCCTTCACTGAATAGTCTACAAAGTCTGTCCAGTCTTGAGAGGACTCTTTTCTGGTATCTCTGAACTTTATCCTATATTGTTCAGTGGTTAAGCCAAATCCATTTAAGAGTGCATCTTTCAAAACTTTGTAGTTGTTGGCATCACTTTCTCTGACAGTAAGGAGCCTATCCCTACCCTTACCAGTGAAAGACAACCACAAGATAGCAGCCCACTACCTTTGAGGGACCAACTGTACCATACAGGCCCTCTAAAGTGCAGCAAACCACTTGTTGATGTCATCCCCTTCCTTGTAAGGGGGGACAATTTTGTGCAGATTTCCTGAATCTTGTTCTCTTACAGGATTACTATCAAGAATAGTGCTGCTGCCACCATGGGGAACTAACCCCAACTTCTGTCTTTCCCTCTCTACATCTAGAGATTCCCTGTCTAAGGCCAACTGCCGCTGTCTCAGCTTCCGTCTGGCCTTTTCCAACCTCAGCTGAGTTTCCTGTCTAGGGTGTTATCCTCAGGGTGGGAGGCTTGGGAATTCTGAGACACAGAGTTAATGTGGTAATGTGCAGAAGTGGATCTGTCTCTAACTACCTGAACCCTAGTTATCTGGCCTTTTGTAGTGAAAGGTGCCCTACTAGTGTGTGACCCCCTCCACTACCAGTATCACTAGGTGGGTTGTCAGCTGACAGGTCTTTGGAGGAACCCTCCCCAGATTCCTCAGGACCCTCCTCTGATTCTTCCTGCGTACCCTCCTCCCCTACCTCCTGTTCCTGGGATGGGCCAGACTGGTTCTGATCACTTTATAGGAGAAGGGTGAGGAGAAGATCTTTGGTAGGGTTCTTACCAATGCTTAAACCTCTTTCTATGCAGAGACCCCTCAAACCTTTAAAGTTTAAACTACCATAGGTTGCCTGGACAACTGTGGGGGTGGTCTCTAAAACAGACATAGTTATAAAAGAGTTTAAGATAGAGAGAAAAACGTTTTAGAAACTTTTAAAGAAAAGAGAAAAACTTTTCAAACTTTTTCAAAACTTTTGAATCTTCTTGGAAACTTTTCAGAAATGTTTTTAGGAAGGGAGTTAAACTGTTTAGGTTAACTGTGTATATTTTTAAGTATTTGGAATATGATTTTCTTATGAAAAGCACCAATGACAAAGTGGTAAAGCAGTTACAAGTACTTCTCCCACCGCTGCACTACCAATGGAAGAGGCTGGCCTGGCTTATAGTGGGTACCAATGGTACTTACACCTCGTGCCAGGTCCAGTTATCCCTTATTAGTAGATTAGTAGTGTTCTAGCAGCTTAGTATGATAGAGGTATCTATAGCAGAGCAGCTTAGGCTGAACTAGGAGACATGCAAAGCTCCTACTATACAACTTATATCATAGAGGTACTATATCATAAGAAACACAATACTCAGCGTTACCAAAATTAAGGTACTTTATTTTAGTTACAATGTGCCAAAATTTCTCAGAGAATATACTCCCTTAGAAGGTAAGTAAAATACACAAAATATACACACAAACCAAAATCAGGTAAGTAAACAGAAAAGTAGTGCAAACACTGTAGAATACAATAGGATGCAAAAGGCCTAGGGGCAACAAAACCATATACTAAGAAAGTGGAATGCAAACCACGTAGGGACCCTTGGCCTTGTGTAGTGTGTAGAGGGTCGCTGGGAGTGTAAGAAAACACTAAGGGTGTCCAAGATACCTGTGAGAAAGTAGCCTCTTTCTAGCCTTGTTACCCCCACTTTTGGCCTGTTTGTGAGTGTATGTCAGGGTGTTTTCACTGTCTCACTGGGATCCTGCCAGCCAGGGCCCAGTGCTCATAGTGAAAACCCTATGTTTTCAGTATGTTTGTTATGTGTCACTGGGACCCTGCTAGTCAGGACCCCAGTGCTCATAAGTTTGTGGCCTATATGTGTGTGTTCCCTGTGTAGTGCCTAACTGTCTCACTGAGGCTCTGCTAACCAGAACCTCAGTGGTTATGCTCTCTCATTTCTTTCCAAATTGTCACTAACAGGCTAGTGACCATTTTTACCAATTTACATTGGCTTACTGGAACACCCTTATAATTCCCTAGTATATGGTACTGAGGTACCCAGGGTATTGGGGTTCCAGGAGATCCCTATGGGCTGCAGCATTTCTTTTGCCACCCATAGGGAGCTCTGACAATTCTTACACAGGCCTGCCACTGCAGCCTGAGTGAAATAACGTCCACGTTATTTCACAGCCATTTTACACTGCACTTAAGTAACTTATAAGTCACCTATATGTCTAACCTTTACCTGGTAAAGGTTAGGTGCAAAGTTACTTAGTGTGTGGGCACCCTGGCACTAGCCAAGGTGCCCCCACATTGTTCAGAGCCAATTCCCTGAACTTTGTGACTGCGGGGACACCATTACACGCGTGCACTACATATAGGTCACTACCTATATGTAGCTTCACAATGGTAACTCCGAATATGGCCATGTAACATGTCTATGATCATGGAATTGCCCCCTCTATGCCATCCTGGCATAGTTGGCACAATCCCATGATCCCAGTGGTCTGTAGCACAGACCCTGGTACTGCCAAACTGCCCTTCCTGGGGTTTCACTGCAGCTGCTGCTGCTGCCAACCCCTCAGACAGGCATCTGCCCTCCTGGGGTCCAGCCAGTCCTGGCCCAGGATGGCAGAACAAAGAACTTCCTCTGAGAGAGGGTGTGACACCCTCTCCCTTTGGAAAATGGTGTGAAGGCAGGGGAGGAGTAGCCTCCCCCAGCCTCTGGAAATGCTTTGTTGGGCACAGATGTGCCCAATTCTGCATAAGCCAGTCTACACCGGTTCAGGGACCCCTTAGCCCCTGCTCTGGCACGAAACTGGACAAAGGAAAGGGGAGTGACCACTCCCCTGACCTGCACCTCCCCTGGGAGGTGTCCAGAGCTCCTCCAGTGTGCTCCAGACCTCTGCCATCTTGGAAACAGAGGTGCTGCTGGCACACTGGACTGCTCTGAGTGGCCAGTGCCACCAGGTGACGTCAGAGACTCCTTGTGATAGGCTCCTTCAGGTGTTACTAGCCTATCCTCTCTCCTAGGTAGCCAACCCCTCTTTTCTGGCTATTTAGGGTCTCTGTCTCTGGGGAAACTTTAGATAACGAATGCAAGAGCTCAGCCGAGTTCCTCTGCATCTCTCTCTTCACCTTCTGCCAAGGAATCGACTGCTGACCGCCCTGGAAGCCTGCAAACCTGCAACATAGTAGCAAAGACGACTACTGCAACTCTGTAACGCTGATCCTGCCGCCTTCTCGACTGTTTTCCTGCTTGTGCATGCTGTGGGGGTAGTCTGCCTCCTCTCTGTACCAGAAGCTCCGAAGAAATCTCCCGTGGGTCGACGGAATCTTCCCCCTGCAACCGCAGGCACCAAAAAGCTGCATTACCGGTCCCTTGGGTCTCCTCTCAGCACGACGAGCGAGGTCCCTCGAATCCAGCAACTCTGTCCAAGTGACCCCCACAGTCCAGTGACTCTTCAGTCCAAGTTTGGTGGAGGTAAGTCCTTGCCTCACCTCGCTGGGCTGCATTGCTGGGAACCGCGACTTTGCAGCTACTCCGGCCCCCGTGCACTTCCGGCGGAAATCCTTTGTGCACAGCCAAGCCTGGGTCCACGGCACTCTAACCTGCATTGCACGACTTTCTAAGTTGGTCTCCGGCGACGTGGGACTCCTTTGTGCAACTTCGGCGAGCACCGTTTCACGCATCCTCGTAGTGCCTGTTTCTGGCACTTCTCCGGGTGCTACCTGCTTCAGAGAGGGCTCCTTGTCTTGCTCGACGTCCCCTCTCTCTGCTGGTCCAATTTGCGACCTCCTGGTCCCTCCTGGGCTTCAGCAGCGTCCAAAAACGGTAACCGCACGATTTGCAGCTAGCAAGGCTTGTAGCCGTTCTTTCGGCGGGAAAACACTTCTGCACGACTCTCCACGGCGAGAGGGATCCGTCCACCAAAGGGGAAGTCTCTAGCCCTTTTCGTTCCTGCAGAAACCTCAGCTTCTTCTGTCCAGTCGAAGCTTCTTTGCACCCGCAGCTGGCATTTCCTGGGCATCTGCCCATCTCCGACTTGCTTGTGACTTTTGGACTTGGTCCCCTTGTTCCACAGGTACCCTAGATTGGAAATCCACAGTTGTTGCATTGCTGGTTTGTGTCTTTCCTGCATTATTCCTCTAACACAACTTCTTTGTCCTTAGGGGAACTTTAGTGCACTTTGCACTCACTTTTCAGGGTCTTGGGGAGGGTTATTTTTCTAACTCTCACTATTTTCTAATAGTCCCAGCGACCCTCTACAAGGTCACATAGGTTTGGGGTCCATTCGTGGTTCGCATTCCACTTTTGGAGTATATGGTTTGTGTTGCCCCTATCCCTATGTTTCCCCATTGCATCCTATTGTAACTATACATTGTTTGCACTGTTTTCTAAGACTATACTGCATATTTTTGCTATTGTGTATATATATCTTGTGTATATTTCCTATCCTCTCACTGAGGGTACACTCTAAGATACTTTGGCATATTGTCATAAAAATAAAGTACCTTTATTTTTAGTATAACTGTGTATTGTGTTTTCTTATGATATTGTGCATATGACACTAAGTGGTACTGTAGTAGCTTCACACGTCTCCTAGTTCAGCCTAAGCTGCTCTGCTAAGCTACCATTATCTATCAGCCTAAGCTGCTAGACACCCTATACACTAATAAGGGATAACTGGGCCTGGTACAAGGTGCAAGTACCCCTTGGTACTCACTACAAGCCAGTCCAGCCTCCTACATTGGTTGTGCAGTGGTGGGATAAGTGCTTTGAGACTACTTACCACTCTTGTCATTGTACTTTTCATAAGAGAAAAATATACAAAACAAGGTCAGTGTATATACACATAGCCAAAAAGTTTTGCATTTCCTCTTTTCACTCTTTTCTAGGTGCTGAAAAGTACTTCTAACTTTCTAAAAAGTTCTGAAAAGTTTTTAAAGTTTTTTTTCTCTGTCTTTCTAAAATCTCTGACAAACTTTTTATCTTTTGCTATCACTTTAACTCTCTCTAAAAAATGTCTGGCACAGGCCAAAATGTTGATCTGTCCAAACTTGCATATGATCACCTTAGCTGGAAAGGAGCAAGGAATCTCTGCATAGAGAGAGGTTTGAGTGTAGGGAAGAATCCTTCCTTAGAACTGTTAATTAACATGCTTAGAGTACAGGATAAGGCCATAAGTGCCCAATCTGTTGAAAGAGTAGCTAATGGTTCTCAATCTGATCCAGGGACTCCCCCAGGAAAAGATTCAGGAAAGAAACTTCCTAGCCTGCCCATTACTAGACAGTCTAGCATAGTTGGTAATGATGATGAGCCACACCATATAAATAGTGTTGTCTCACATCATAGCAAAAGCATTTATTCTCACCATACTGGTAGTGATGTTTCTGTTAGCCAAGCTGTTAGGGTGGCTTCTGTAAGGGACATGTCTCCTTCTGTCCATTCTCACCATACTTCTGTTTCAAGGCATGTCCCTCCCACCCACCCTGATGACAGATTGTTAGAAAGGGAGCTCAATAGATTGAGAGTGGAACAAACCAGACTGAAGCTTAAAAAGCAACAGCTGGATTTGGATAGACAGTCTTAAGAAGTAGAGAAGGAGAGACAGAAACTGGGTTTAGAAACCCATGGTGGCAGCAGCAGTATTCCCCATAGTCATCCTGCAAAAGAGCATGATTCCAGGAATCTGCACAAGATAGTTCCCCCTTATAAGGAGGGGGATGACATTAACAAGTGGTTTGCTGCACTTGAGAGGGCCTGTGTTGTACAGGATGTCCCTCAAAGGCAGTGGGCTGCTATCCTATGGCTATCATTTAGTGGAAAAGGTAGGGATAGGCTCCTTACTGTGAAAGAAAGTGATGCCAATAATTTTACAGTTCTTAAGAATGCACTCCTGGATGGTTATGGCTTAACCACTGAACAATATAGGATAAAGTTCAGAGAGACCAAAAAGGAGTCTTCACAAGACTGGGTTGATTTCATTGACCATTCAGTGAAGGCCTTGGAGGGGTGGTTACATGGCAGTAAAGTTACTGATTATGAAAGCCTGTATAACACAATCCTGAGAGAGCATATACTTAATAATTGTGTGTCTGATTTGTTGCACCAGTACCTGGTAGACTCTGATCTGACCTCTCCCCAAGAATTGGGAAAGAAGGCAGACAAATGGGTCAGAACAAGGGTGAACAGAAAAGTTCATACAGGGGGTGACAAAGATGGCAATAAGAAGAAAGATGGTGAAAAATCTCAAGATAAGCATGGGGATAAGGGTAAAACCAAAGATCCCACTTCAAATCTTAAACACTCTTCAGAGGGTGGGGATAAAACAAATTCTTCCTCTTCTTCTCAACCTGCACACATTAAAAAGCCTTGGTGCTTTGTGTGTAAAAACAGAGGCCATAGGCCAGGGGATAAGTCCTGTCCAGGTAAACCCCCTGAGCCTACCACCACTAATACATCAAGCTCTAGTGCCCCTAGCAGTAGTGGTACTAGTGGTGGGACTGCTGGCAACAGTCAAGTTAAGGGTGTAGTTGGGTTCACTTTTGGGTCCATAGTAGAAACTGGGGTAGTCAGTCCCAAGACAGTTTCTGTCACACCTAGTGGCATTGGCCTTGCCACACTGGCTGCTTGTCCCCTTACAATGGATAAGTACAGGCAGACAGTTTCAATAAATGGTGTTGAGGCCTTGGCCTACAGGGACACAGGTGCCAGTATCACTTTGGTGACTGAAAACCTAGTGCCTCCTGAACAACACATCATTGGACAACAGTATAAGATTATTTTTTTTAAAAAGAAAGTGGTTAATGCTCTTGTCGCACATCTAAATCCAATCAAGTTCGAAGTCGTACAGCGTATGTTTAGGGCATGGTGCCAACCTGGTCAAGAAAACCCAACCACCACGGGTTTCACAGATAGACAGAATAACACACGGAACCCAATAGGGACCACCTATTTCCTGTGCTGTTAGGTACAAAATGAAAAAAGAAGAGGACCAGGGCACTCAAAGTCTGTATAATAAATATGTAATCCAAGTAGAGTTTCAAAAGGTACTTTTAATCCAAGATCAGAAAACAGCCAACACGTGTTTCGTCCTTGCGGACTTTTTCAAGGCTGAAACATAAACAAATAGCAATGCTTGTCTATATAGTTATTTACATAAAAATAAAAGAAAAGGATAAAAACAAGAAAATAAGTGATACACGTGTGAAGATTCCACAAATGGATGCAAATTTTAGCATGAGGGATAAAGCTCTTCAGTGTATATAGATATTTAGATATATGAGATACCCCATAGTTGGACCAAGCAGGAAAATGGCACATGCTATTTAATATAGAATAAGGTGATCGTAAGTAGAAAGAGAAAAAAAAGGAATTTATTTATTTAATATATGTTCTTTCAAGTGTAGGTGAGAGTGGTTTTCTCTATCCAGTAAAGAAGTATGTAAAGGAAACCTTTTTCCTCTAGTTGTTAATAAACCCTAAAAGAGTACATGCATGGAAAACATCGTGTGTGACAGACCATATTAGTGAGGCAAGCATGAAGAAAGTTAATAGTTAGAGAGATCACTATTACCTCATAGGTTCAAGTATGGAAAAAGACTAGTTTCAGTAGGGCTTCTTGTGCCCCAACAGTACATTTTCGAATCTGGGGGAGAGAGGCAATGTAAAGCGTTTGTGATATTGTAAGGTTAAGGACTGAAATAGGTCAGATAAAATAGCGAGGTAGGAGGGAAAGGAAAAAAGGTCTACCTACCCACTATATAGGATCAGTTCTTGCCATATAGTATGGCTTGCATTATTTTTATTATACTTTATGGCTTGTCATATATATGAAGACAGGTCATATGGTGTGTCCGTACACCAGATGGTGATATCATGGGGTCCCTAAGGGCCCAGTCTGCAAAAAATAGAAAATATATATGTATAAGCGAACCAGTAAAAGAACAAACAGCTGTAAGGTAAAAAGACCGAGCACAGGTGAGGATATCTATTAAATGCGGTACAGCACACACTATTATAAATACTGGAATACCTGAATAGTTATAAGCCTTTGTAGAAATAAGTGTGTGTCTCTAGCTAGCATTAAGCAGCTATGCTTGTATTGTCAGTGAAAGCTGAATCCAAGTCCCCGTTTAAGGAGGATAAAGAGAGACAAAAACATAGCGAGTTTACCCCCTTGGGGGTTAACGTAAGTTTAACTCAAAAAGTTCAAAAAGTGCAAGTGCCCTAGGGCAGCTAGTAAAGTAACATACCTTATTTCTGTAAAGCACCGTACGTTTGGTAGCGTCGGTGTGAAGAGTAGAGAGGGGAAGCGCGTGATAACGCTTCCGTGCCGTCCATAAGGTGTTCGTCTCTCTTACATAGTTACAGTTTCGTGCCAGAGCAGGGCTAAGGGGTCCCCTGAACCGGTGTAGACTGGCTTATGCAGAATTGGGCACATCTGTGCCCAAGAAAGCATTTCCAGAGGCTGGGGGAGGCTACTCCTCCCCTGCCTTCACACCATTTTCCAAAGGGAGAGGGTGTAACACCCTCTCTCAGAGGAAGTCCTTTGTTCTGCCATCCTGGGCCAGGCATGGCTTGACCCCAGGAGGGCAGATGCCTGTCTGAGGGGTTGGCAGCAGCAGCAGCTGCAGTGAAACCCCGGGAAAGGCAGTTTGGCAGTACCAGGGTCTGTGCTACAGACCACTGGGATCATGGGATTGTGCCAACTATGCCAGGATGGCATAGAGGGGGCAATTCCATGATCATAGACATATTACATGGCCATATTCGGAGTTACCATTGTGAAGCTACATATAGGTAGTGACCTATATGTAGTGCACGCGTGTAATGGTGTCCCCGCACTCACAAAGTTCAGGGAATTGGCTCTGAACAATGTGGGGGCACCTTGGCTAGTGCCAGGGTGCCCACACACTAAGTAACTTTGCACCTAACCTTTACCAGGTAAAGGTTAGACATATAGGTGACTTATAAGTTACTTAAGTGCAGTGTAAAATGGCTGTGAAATAACGTGGACGTTATTTCACTCAGGCTGCAGTGGCAGGCCTGTGTAAGATTTGTCAGAGCTCCCTATGGGTGGCAAAAGAAATGCTGCAGCCCATAGGGATCTCCTGGAACCCCAATACCCTGGGTACCTCAGTACCATATACTAGGGAATTATAAGGGTGTTCCAGTAAGCCAATGTAAATTGGTAAAATTGGTCATTAGCCTGTCAGTGACAATTTGAAAGAAATGAGAGAGCATAACCACTGAGGTTCTGGTTAGCAGAGCCTCAGTGAGACAGTTAGTCACTACACAGGTAACACATTCAGGCAAACTTATGAGCACTGGGGCCCTGGTGAACAGGGTCCCAGTGACACATACAACTAAAACAACATATATACAGTGAAAAATGGGGGTAACATGCCAGGCAAGATGGTACTTTCCTACACAACCCCCCCCAAACGAAGGACAATAAGACTAGCCATGACCTGATGAGTCGTCATTGTCTACGTGGAAATATCTGGAGAGTCCATCTGCATTGGAGTGGCTACTCCCAGGTCTATGTTCCACTGTATAGTCCATTCCCTGTAGGGATATGGACCACCTCAACAATTTAGGATTTTCAACTTTCATTTGTTTTAGCCAAAGTAGAGGTTTGTGGTCTGTCTGAACAATGAAGTGAGTGCCAAACAGGTATGGCCTCAACTTCTTCAGAGCCCAGACAACAGCAAAGGCCTCCCTCTCAATGGCAGACCAACGCTTTTCTCTAGGGGTCAACCTCCTACTAATAAAAGCAACAGGTTGATCCTGGCCCTCAGAATTAAGTTGTGATAGGACTGCCCCTACTCCTAATTCAGATGCATCAGTCTGGACATAGAATTTTTTAGAGTAACAAGGGCTTTTCAGGACAGGTGCAGAGCACATGGCCTGCTTCAGCTCCTCAAAAGCTTTCTGACAGTTTGCTGTCCATAATACCTTTTTAGGCATTTTCTTGGATGTGAGGTCATTAAGAGGGGCTGCAATGGAGCCATAGTTCTTAATGAACCTCCTGTACTACCCAGTGAGGCCTAGGAAGGCTCTCACCTGAGTCTGAGTGGTAGGGGGAACCCAATCAATAATTGTTTGGATTTTCCCCTGAAGTGGTGCAATCTGTTCCCCACCAACAAGGTGTCCCAGATAAACCACCTTACCCTGCCCTATCTGGCACTTTGAAGCCTTGATAGTGAGGCCTGCCTTTTGCAGGGCCTCCAAAACTTTCCATAGGTGGACCAGGTGATCATCCCAGCTGGAGCTAAAGACAGCTATATCGTCCAAATATGCTGCACTGAAAGCTTCCAGCCCTTGCAGGACTGTGTTCACCAACCTCTGAAAAGTGGCAGGTGCATTTTTCAATCCAAAAGGCATTACAGTAAACTGGTAATGGCCTCCAATGGTTGAAAATGCAGTTTTAGGTTTAGCATCTTCTGATAATTTGATCTGCCAATACCCTGCAGTCAAATCAAAAGTGCTTAGATACTTGGCAGATGCCAGTGTATCTATGAGCGCATCTGCCCTGGGTATAGGGTGAGCATCAGTTTTGGTTACCAGGTTGAGACCTCTATAGTCTACACAAAACCGCATTTCCTTCTTTCCAACTTTGGAATGGGGTTTTGGTACAAGTACCACAGGAGAAGCCCATGGACTTTCAGAGTGCTCAACCACTCCTAGTTCTAACATTTTCTGCACCTCTTGCTTTATGCAGTCCCTGACATGGTCAGGCTGCCTATAGATCTTACTTTTGACAGGTAAACTGTCTCCAGTATCTATAGTGTGCTCACACCAAGAAGTGGTACCTGGCACAGTAGAGAAGAGTTCAGAGAATTGATCTAGGAGATTTATGCAATGGTCTTTCTGCTCAGCAGTAAGACAATCAGCCAAAACTACACCTTCCACAAGAGCATCTTGTTCTGTGGAAGAGAAGAGATCAGGTAGAGGATCACTGTCTTCTTCCTGTCCCACATCAGTTGCCATGAGCAGGGTGAGATCAGCCCTGTCATAGTAGGGTTTCAGGCGGTTTACATGGAGTACCCTAAGGGGACTCCTTGCAGTGCCTAAGTCAACTAAATAGGTGACTTCACCCTTTTTCTCAACAATTGTGTGGGGACCACTCCATTTATCTTGGAGTGCTCTTGGGGCCACAGGCTCCAAGACCCACACTTTCTGCCCTGGTTGGTACTGAACCAAAACAGCCTTCTGATCATGCCATTGCTTCTGGAGCTCTTGGCTGGCCTGAAGGTTTTTGCTGGCCTTTTTCATTTACTCAGCCATCCTTGATCTGAGGCCAAGTACATAATCCACAATATCCTGATTAGGAGCTTTTAAAGGTTGTTCCCAACCCTCCTTTGCAAGTGTGAGTGGACCCCTAACAGGGTGACCAAAGAGGAGTTCAAAGGGGCTGAAGCCCACTCCTCTCTGGGGTACCTCCCTGTAGGCAAAAATGAGGCATGGTAACAGGATATCCCATCTCCTGCGGAGTTTTTCAGGGAGACCCATAATCATGCCTTTGAGAGTTTTATTAAATCTCTCCACCAGTCCATTTGTTTGTGGATGATAGGGTGTAGTGAACTTGTAAGTTACACCACACTCCTTCCACATGGCCTTTAAGTATGCAGACATGAAATTACTTCCCCTGTCTGATACTACTTCCTTTGGGAAGCCCACCCTCGAAAATATTCCCAGGAGGGCCTTTGCCACTGCATGTGCTGTAGTGGTCCTTAAAGGAATTGCTTCAGGGTATCTTGTGGCATGGTCCACTACCACCAAGATAAACCTATTGCCTGAAGCAGTAGGAGGGTCAAGGGGGCCAACTATGTCAACCCCTACCCTTTCAAAGGGTACCCCAACCACAGGCAGTGGAATAAGGGGTGCCTTTGGAGTGCCACCTGTTTTGCCACTTGCTTGATAGGTTTCACAGGACTTACCAAAATCTTTTGTGTCCTCAGACATCCTAGGCCAATGAAACAAGGGAACCAGTCTGTCCCAAGTTTTCATTTGTCCCAGATGCCCAGCTAGGGGAATGTTGTGTGCAAGAGTTAGTAGGAACTTTCTGTACTCCTGAGGGATCACTAATCTCCTGGCAGTTCCAGGTTTAGGATCCCTTGCCTCAGTGTACAAGAGGTTGTCCTCCCAGTAAACTCTGTGAGAGTCACTGACATCCCCATTAGCCTGTTTGACAGCTTGCTGTCTTAGACCCTCTAATGTGGGACAGGTTTGCTGTGCCACACTCAGCTCCTCCCTGGCAGGCCCCCCTTCACCCAAAAGCTCAGCAGTGTCTGCTTGAAGCTCCTCTGGTGTAGGTTCTGCACAGGGAGGGAATTCTTCTTCCTCAGAAGTAGAATCCACTGTAGAGGGAGGGATAGTAGGAAGTGGTTTGCTTCTACTAGCCCTAGCTTTAGGGAACACTTGGTCCATTGTTCCAGGATCCAAGCTTCCCTGTCCTTTTTGCTTTTTGGCCTGAGCCCTTGTCAAAGCAAAAATATGCCCTGGGATGCCCAGCATTGCTGCATGGGCCTCCAACTCCACATCTGACCAAGCTGATGTCTCCAAATCATTCCCTAATAGACAGTCTACAGGTAAATCTGAAGCTACCACAACTTTCTTTGGACCAGTAACCCCCCCCCCAGTTGAGAATTACAACAGCCATGGGGTGGCTAAGTGTGTTGTTGTGAGCATCGGTTACTTGGTACTGGTGACCACGTAGGTGTTGTTCAGGGTGGACCAGTTTCTCTATGACCATAGTTACACGGCTCCAGTGTCCCTGTAGGCCTGAACCTCAACACCATTTATTAGGGGTAGCTGCTTGTACTTATCCATATTAAGGGGACAAGCAACTAAGGTGGCTAAATCAATAGCCCCCTCAGAGACTAACACAGCCTCTGTGGTCTCCCTAACAAGACCAACCCCAACTAAGTTACCAATAGTGAGCCCAGCTACTCCCTTGGATTGGCTATTAGTAGGTTTGCTCCCACCACCACTGCTATTATTAGGGACACTAGGTGTAGCAGTAGGGGTTGTAGTGGTAGGAGGCTTGGTGCTTTTCTTTGGACAACTGGGATCTGTTGTCCAATGGCCTTTTATTTTACATAAATAGCACCACGGTTTCTTTTCCTTGTTTTGATTAGAAGAGGATTTGGGCCCACCACCCCCACCAGAGTGTTTTTGTGGGCCTGATGAAGACTCATTTTTAGATTTGTCCCCACCCTTGTCAGAAGACTTACCATCCTTCTTCTTGTTTCCATCTTTGTCCCCCCCTGTATGAACTTTTCTGTTCACCCTTGTTCTGACCCATTTGTCTGCCTTCTTTCCCAATTCTTGGGGAGAGGTCAGATCAGAGTCCACCAAGTACTGGTGCAACAAATCAGACACACAATTATTAAGAATATGCTCTCTCAGGATCAAGTTATACAGGCTGTCATAATCAGTAACTTTACTGCCATGTAACCACCCCTCCAAGGCCTTCACTGAATGGTCAATGAAATCAACCCAGTCTTGTGAAGACTCCTTTTTGGTCTCTCTGAACTTTATCCTGTATTGTTCAGTGGTTAAGCCATAACCATCCAGGAGTGCATTCTTAAGAACTTTGTAATCATTAGCTTCATTTTCTTTTACAGTAAGGAGCCTATCCCTACCTTTTCCACTAAATGATAGCCATAGGATAGCAGCCCACTGTCTTTGAGGGACATCCTGTACAGCACAGGCCCTCTCAAGTGCAGCAAACCACTTGTTAATGTCATCCCCCTCCTTATAAGGGGGAACTATCTTATGCAGATTCCTGGAATCATGCTCTTTTGCAGGATGACTATGGGGAATACTGCTGCTGCCACCATGGGTTTCTAAACCCAGTTTCTGTCTCTCCTTCTCTACTTCTAAAGTCTGTCTATCCAAATCCAGCTGTTGCTTCTTGAGCTTCAGTCTGGTTTGTTCCACTCTCAATCTATTGAGCTCCCTTTCTAACAATCTGTCATCAGGGTGGGTGGGAGGGACATGCCTTGAAACAGAAGTATGGTGAGAATGGACAGAAGGAGACCTGTCCCTTACAGAGTGCACCCTAACAGCTTGGCTAACAGAAACATCAGTACCACTGTGGTGAGAATAAATGCTTTTGCTATGATGTGAGACAACACTATTTGTATGGTGTGACTCAACATCATTACCAACTATGCTAGACTGTCTAGTAATGGGCAGGCTAGGAAGTGTCTTTCCTGAATCTTTTCCTGGGTGAGTCCCTGGATCAGATTGGGAACCATTAGCTACTTTTTCAACAGATGGGGCACTTCTTGCCTTATCTTGTTCTCTAAGCATGTTAAGTAACAATTCCAAGGAAGGATTCTTCACTACACTCAAACCTCTCTCTACACAGAGACTCCTTGCTCCTTTCCAGCTAAGGTGGTCATATGCAAGTTTGGACAGATCAACATTTTGGCCTGTGCCAGACATTTTTAGAGAGAGTTAAAGTGATAGAAAAAGAGAAAAAAGTTTGTCAGAGCTTTTAGAAAGACAGAGAAAAAAACTTTTTAAACTTTTTAGAACTTTTTAGAAAGTTTGAAGTACTTTTCAGCACTTAGAAAAGAGTGAAAAGAGGAAATGCAAAACTTTTTGGCAATGTGTATATACACTGAACTTGTTTTGTATATTTTTCTCTTATGAAAAGTACAATGACAAGAGTGGTAAGTAGTCTCAAAGCACTTATCCCACCGCTGCACAACCAATGTAGGAGGCTGGACTGGCTTGTAGTGAGTACCTAGGGGTACTTGCACCTTGCACCAGGCCCAGTTATCCCTTATTAGTGTATAGGGTGTCTAGCAGCTTAGGCTGATAGATAATGGTAGCTTAGCAGAGCAGCTTAGGCTGAACTAGGAGACGTGTGAAGCTACTACAGTACCACTTAGTGTCATATGCACAATATCATAAGAAAACACAATACACAGTTATACTAAAAATAAAGGTACTTTATTTTTATGACAATATGCCAAAGTATCTCAGAGTGTACCCTCAGTGAGAGGATAGGAAATATACACAAGATATATATACACAATACCAAAAATATGCAGTATAGTCTTAGAAAACAGTGCAAACAATGTATAGTTACAATAGGATGCAATGGGGACACATAGGGATAGGGGCAACACAAACCATATACTCCAGAAGTGGAATGCGATCCACAAATGGACCCCAAACCTATGTGACCTTGTAGAGGGTCGCTGGGACTATTAGAAAATAGTGAGGGTTAGAAAAATAGCCCACCCCAAGAACCTGAAAAGTGAGTGCAAAGTGCACTAAAGTTCCCCAAAGGACAAAGAAGTCGTGATAGGGGAATAAGGCAGGAACGACACAAACCAACAATGCAACAACGCTGGATTTCCAATCTGGGGTACCTGTGGAACAAGGGGACCAAGTCCAAAAGTCACAAGCAAGTCGGAGATGGGCAGATGCCCAGAAAATGCCAGCTGCGGGTGCAAAGAAGCTTCTACTTGACAGAAGAAGCTGCGGTTTCCGCAGGAACGCATAGGGCTAGAGACTTCTCCTTTGGAGGACGGATCCCTCTCGCCTTGTAGAGTCGTGCAGAAGTGTTTTCCCGCCGAAAGAACGCCAACAAGCCTTGCTAGCTGCAAATCGTGCGGTTAGCGTTTTTGGACGCTGCTGTAGCCCAGGAGGGACCAGGAGGTCGCAAATTGGACCAGGAGGTAGAGGGGACGTCGAGCAAGACAAGGAGCCCTCTTAGCAGCAGGTAGCACCCGGAGAAGTGCCAGAAACAGGCACTACGAGGATGCGTGAAATGGTGCTCACCCGAAATTACACAAAGGAGTCCCACGTCGCCGGAGACCAACTTAGAAAGTCGTGCAATGCAGGTTAGAGTGCCGTGGACCCAGGCTTGACTGTGCACAAAGGATTTCCACCGGAAGTGCACAGGGGCCGGAGTAGCTGCAAAAGTCGCGGTTCCCAGCAATGCAGTCTAGCCAGGTGAGGCAAGGACTTCCCTCCACCAAACTTGGACTGAAGAGTCACTGGACTGTGGGAGTCACTTGGACAGAGTTGCTGGATTCGAGGGACCTCGCTCGTCGTGCTGAGAGGAGACCCAAGGGACCGGTAATGCAGCTTTTTGGTGCCTGCGGTTGCAGGGGGACGATTCCGTCGACCCACGGGAGATTTCTTTGGAGCTTCTAGTGCAGAGAGGAGGCAGACTACCCCCACAGCACGCACCACCAGGAAAACAGTCGAGAAGGCGGCAGGATCAGCGTTACAGAGTTGCAATAGTCGTCTTTGCTACTATGTTGCAGTTTTGCAGGCTTCCAGCGCGGTCAGCAGTCGATTCCTTGGCAGAAGGTGAAGAGAGAGATGCAGAGGAACTCGGATGAGCTCTTGCATTCGTTATCTAAGGAATCCCAAGAGACAGAGACCCTAAATAGCCAGAAAAGAGGGTTTGGCTACCTAGGAGAGAGGATAGGCTAGCAACACCTGAAGGAGCCTATCACAAGGAGTCTCTGACGTCACCTGGTGGCACTGGCCACTCAGGGCAGTCCAGTGTGCCAGCAGCACCTCTGTTTCCAAGATGGCAGAGGTCTGGAGCACACTGGAGGAGCTCTGGGCACCTCCCAGGGGAGGTACAGGTCAGGGGAGTGGTCACTCCCCTTTCCTTTGTCCAGTTTCGCGCCAGAGCAGGGCTAAGGGGTCCCCTGAACCGGTGTAGACTGGCTTATGCAGAATTGGGCACATCTGTGCCCAAGAAAGCATTTCCAGAGGCTGGGGGAGGCTACTCCTCCCCTGCCTTCACACCATTTTCCAAAGGGAGAGGGTGTAACACCCTCTCTCAGAGGAAGTCCTTTGTTCTGCCATCCTGGGCCAGGCCTGGCTGGACCCCAGGAGGGCAGATGCCTGTCTGAGGGGTTGGCAGCAGCAGCAGCTGCAGTGAAACCCCGGGAAAGGCAGTTTGGCAGTACCAGGGTCTGTGCTACAGACCACTGGGATCATGGGATTGTGCCAACTATGCCAGGATGGTATAGAGAGGGCAATTCCATGATCATAGACATATTACATGGACATATTCGGAGTTACCATTGTGAAGCTACATATAGGTAGTGACCTATATGTAGTGCACGCGTGTAATGGTGTCCCCGCACTCACAAAGTTCGGGGAATTGGCCCTGAACAATGTGGGGGCACCTTGGCTAGTGCCAGGGTGCCCTCACACTAAGTAACTTAGCACCCAACCTTTACTAGGTAAAGGGTAGACATATAGGTGACTTATAAGTTACTTAAGTGCAGTGTAAAATGGCTGTGAAATAACGTGGACGTTATTTCACTCAGGCTGCAGTGGCAGGCCTGTGTAAGATTTGTCAGAGCTCCCTATGGGTGGCAAAAGAAATGCTGCAGCCCATAGGGATCTCCTGGAACCCCAATACCCTGGGTACCTCAGTACCATATACTAGGGAATTATAAGGGTGTTCCAGTAAGCCAATGTAAATTGGTAAAATTGGTCACTAGCCTGTCAGTGACAATTTGAAAGAAATGAGAGAGCATAACCACTGAGGTTCTGGTTAGCAGAGCCTCAGTGAGACAGTTAGTCACTACACAGGTAACACATTCAGGCACACTTATGAGCACTGGGGCCCTGGTGAACAGGGTCCCAGTGACACATACAACTAAAACAACATATATACAGTAAAAAATGGGGGTAACATGCCAGGCAAGATGGTACTTACCTACAATAGGGGTCCCAGAGTACCGGTGACGCTGACGTTTGGTGCCTGCTTGAGCAGGGGGAAGATTCTGTCGACCCACAGGAGATTTCTTCGTGGCTTCCAGTGCAGGGTGAAGGCAGACAGCCCCCAGAGCAGACACCACCAGGAAATAGTAGAGAAAGCCGGCAGGATTAAGCGCTACAATGTCGCTGGTAGTCTTCTTGCTACTTTTTTGCAGTTTTGCAGGCGTCCTGGAGCAGTCAGCAGTCGATCCTTGGCAGACGTCGAAGAGGGAGATGCAGAGGAACTCTGGTGAATTCTTGCAAGTCGTTATCTGAGGAAGAGCCCACTAGTGAGGACCCTAAACAGCCCTCAGAGGAGGATTGGCCACCTAGTCAGGTATGCACCTATCAGGAGGGGTCTCTGACGTCACCTGCTGGCACTGGCCACTCAGATGCCTCCATTGTGCCCTCACACCTCTGGATTCAAGATGGAATGGGTCTGGGACACGCTAGAGGAGCTCTGGGCACCACACCTGGGGTGGTGATGGACAGGGGAGTGGTCACTCCCATTTCCTTTGTCCAGTTTTGCGCCAGAGCGGGGACTGGGGGTTCCCTGAAACGGTGTAGACTGGCTTATGCAAGGAGGGCACCATCTGTGCCCTTCAAAGCATTTCCGGAGGCTGGGGGAGGCTACTCCTCCCAGCCTTTAACATCTATTTCCAAAGGGAGAGGGTGTAACACCCTCTCTCAGAGGAAATTCTTTGTTCTGCCTTCCTGGGACTGGGCTGCCCAGACTCCAGGAGGGCAGAAGCCTGTCTCTGGGTTGGCAGCAGCGGTAGCTGCAGGGAAATCCCCAGAGAGCTGGTTTGGCAGTACCCGGGGTCCATGGTGGAGCCCCGGGGATGCATGGGATTGGGATCCCAATACCAGATTTGGCATGGGGGGACAACTCCATGATCTTAGACATGTTACATGGCCATATTTGGGGATACCATTGTGAGGCAATATACTGTATAGGTATTGACCTATATGTAGTGCACGCGTGTAATGGTGTCCCCGCACTTACAAAGTCCGGGGAAATTGCCTTGAACTATGTGGGGGTACCTTTGCTAGTGCCAGGGTGCCCTCACACTTAGTAACTTTGCGCCTAACTTTCACTAAGTGAAGGCTAGACATATAGGTGACTTATAAGTTACTTAAGTGCAGTGTAAAATGGCTGTGAAATAATGTGTGCGTTATTTCACTCAGGCTGCAGTGGCAGTCCTGTGTAAGAAGATTTGTCTGGGCTCCCTATGGGTGGCAAAAGAAATGCTGTAGCCCATAGGGATCTCTTGGAACCCTAATACCCTGGGTACCTAGATACCATATACTAGGGAATTATAAGGGTGTTCTAGTGTGCCAATTAAAATTGGTAAAAATGGTTACTAGCCTATAGTGCCAATTCTAAAGGCAGAGAGAGCATAAGCACTGAGGTTCTGGTTAATAGAGCCTCAGTGACACAGTTAGTCACTACACAGATACACACATTCAGGCCACAAACTATGAGCACCGGGGTCCGGGCTAGCAGGATCCCAGAGAGACAGGCAAAAACAAACTTACATACATGTGAAAAATGGGGGTAACATGCCAGGAAAGATGGTACTTTCCTACATAGAGGATGTAACACCCTGCTCTCAGAGGAAATCCTTTGTTCTGCCTTCCTGGGACTGGGCTGCCCAGACCCCAGGAGGACAGAACCCTGTCTGTGAGGTGGCAACAGCTGTAGCTGCTGTGCATGCCTCAGAAAGCTGGTTTGGCAGTACTGGGGGTCCATGGTGGAGCCCCTAGGATGCATGGAATTGGCTCCCCAATACCAGATTTGGAATGAGGGGACAATTCCATGATCTTAAACATGTTACATGGCCATGTTCGGAGTTACCATTGTGAAGCTACATATAGGTATTGACCTATATGTAGTGCACACGTGTAATGGTGTCCCCGCACTCGGCCATGAGGGGGCACCTTGGCTAGTGCTAGGGTGCCCTCATACTTAGTAACTTTGCACCTAACCTTCATTAAGTGAAGGTTAGACATATGGGTGACTTATAAGCTATTTAAGTCCAGTGTAAAATGGCTGTGAATTAACGTGGACGTCATTTCACTCAGGCTGCAGTGACAGTTCTGTGTAAGAATTGTCTGACCTCCGAATAGGTGGCAAAAGAAATGGTGTAGCCCATAGGGTTCTCCTGGAACTCCAATACCCTGGGTACCTGGTACCACATACTAGGGAATTATAAGGGTGTTCCAGTGTGCCAATCAGAATTGGTGAAAATGGTCACTAGCCTGCAGTGTCAATTTTAAAAGCCGAGAGAGCATAAATACTGAGGTTCTGGTTAGCAGAGCCTCAGTGATACAGTTAGGCACCACACAGGGAACACATATAGGCCAAAAACCTATTAGCACTGGGGTCCTGGCTAGCAGGATCCCATTGACAAATATCAAACACACTGACAACATAGGATTTCCACTATGAGTGCTGGGGCCCTGGCTAGCAGGATCCCAGTGAGACAGTAAAAACACCCTGACATATTCTCACAAACAGGCTGAATGTGGGGGTAACAAGGCTAGAAAGAGGCTACCTTCCTACAGCCAACAAGCCTTGGCACATGCAAAACTCACCCTTAGTGGAAAGTGATGCTGCAGAGGACCAGGAAGTACCAGGGAGACACTACCCAGGTGGGGGAATCAGAGGGGGCCCTCAGCAACTCAGAGAGCCCACAGAAGACCAGGCAGTGCTCACAGGAGTCACACAGGACGGGACACAAAAGTTGCAGAAGAGGCCCATGCAGCACTACGAAAAAGGCTCCCACTCCACTGGAGAACCACTCAGTGAGCTGTGTGTCACAGAATAGAGTGCTGGAGGTTGGAACTTCAAGATGCAGGAAGATTTTGAGGAAGGTTGCCAACAAGCCTTGGCAGCTGCAAAGGATATGGTGCAAGGGGGTACTGTCTTGCGTGGAGAAGCAAGGTCTTACCTCCACCAAAGTTGGACAGTTGGAAGAGAAGATCATCGGGATAACTTCAGTCTACCACCCATGATGCAGGATCCAAGCAGCTCAGCAGGAGAGGGGATCCACGCAGCTGGTAATCATCACAGTTGGTGCCTGCAGAAGCAGGGAAGTGACTCCTTCACCCCAAGGGAGATTCCTTCACTCATCTGATGCAGGCTGAAGACGGGCTGCCCTCAGAGGATGCATGTAGGAGGCTGGACTGGCTTGTAGTGAGTACCAAGGGGTACTTGCACCTTGCACCAGGCCCAGTTATCCCTTATTAGTGTATAGGGTGTCTAGCAGCTTAGGCTGATAGATAATGGTAGCTTAGCAGAGCAGCTTAGGCTGAACTAGGAGACGTGTGAAGCTACTACAGTACCACTTAGTGTCATATGCACAATATCATAAGAAAACACAATACACAGTTATACTAAAAATAAAGGTACTTTATTTTTATGACAATATGCCAAAGTATCTCAGAGTGTACCCTCAGTGAGAGGATAGGAAATATACACAAGATATATATACACAATACCAGAAATATGCAGTATAGTCTTAGAAAACAGTGCAAACAATGTATAGTTACAATAGGATGCAATGGGGACACATAGGGATAGGGGCAACACAAACCATATACTCCAAAAGTGGAATGTGAACCACGAATGGACCCCAAACCTATGTGACCTTGTAGAGGGTCGCTGGGACTATTAGAAAATAGTGAGGGTTAGAAAAATAGCCCACCCCAAGACCCTGAAAAGTGAGTGCAAAGTGCACTAAAGTTCCCCAAAGGACAAAGAAGTCGTGATAGGGGAATAATGCAGGAAAGACACAAACCAACAATGCAACAACGCTGGATTTCCAATCTGGGGTACCTGTGGAACAAGGGGACCAAGTCCAAAAGTCACAAGCAAGTCGGAGATGGGCATATGCCCAGGAAATGCCAGCTGTGGGTGCAAAGAAGCTTCTACTGGACAGAAGAAGCTGAGGTTTCTGCAGGAACAAAAAGGGCTAGAGACTTCCCCTTTGGTGGACGGATCCCTCTCGCCGTGGAGAGTCGTGCAGAAGTGTTTTCCCGCCGAAAGAATGCCAACAAGTCTTGCTAGCTGCAAATCGTGCGGTTAGAGTTTTTGGACGCTGCTGTGGCCCTGGAGGGACCAGGAGGTCGCAAATTGGACCAGGAGAGAGAGGGGACGTCGAGCAAGACAAGGAGCCCTCTCAGCAGCAGGTAGCACCCGGAGAAGTGCCAGAAACAGGCACTACGAGGATGCATGAAACGGTGCTCACCCGAAGTTACACAAAGGAGTCCCACGTCGCCGGAGACCAACTTAGAAAGTCGTGCAATGCAGGTTAGAGTGCCGTGGACCCAGGCTTGGCTGTGCACAAAGAATTTCCGCCGGAAGTGCACAGGTGCCGGAGTAGCTGCAAAAGTCGCGGTTCCCAGCAATGCAGCCCAGTGAGGTGAGGCAAGGACTTACCTCCACCAAACTTGGACTGAAGAGTCACTGGACTGTGGGGGTCACTTGGACAGAGTTGCTGGATTCGAGGGACCTCGCTCGTCGTGCTGAGAGGAGACCCAAGGGACCGGTAATGCAGCTTTTTGGTGCCTGCGGTTGCAGGGGGAAGATTCCGTCGACCCACGGGAGTTTTCTTCGGAGCTTCTAGTGCAGATAGGAGGCAGACTACCCCCACAGCATGCACAAGCAGGAAAACAATCGAGAAGGCGGCAGGATCAGCGTTACAGAGTTGCAGTAGTCGTCTTTGCTACTATGTTGCAGGTTTGCAGGCTTCCAGCGCGGTCAGCAGTCGATTCCTTGGCAGAAGGTGAAGAGAGAGATGCAGAGGAACTCGGATGAGCTCTTGCATCCGTTATCTAAAGTTTCCCCAGAGACAGAGACCCTAAATAGCCAGAAAAGAGGGTTTGGCTACCTAGGAGAGAGGATAGGCTAGCAACACCTGAAGGAGCCTATCAGAAGGAGTCTCTGACGTCACCTGGTGGCACTGGCCACTCAGAGCAGTCCAGTGTGCCAGCAGCACCTCTGTTTCCAAGATGGCAGAGGTCTGGAGCACACTGGAGGAGCTCTGGACAGCTCCCAGGGGAGGTGCAGGTCAGGGGAGTGGTCACTCCCCTTTCCTTTGTCCAGTTTCGCGCCAGAGCAGGGCTAAGGGGTCCCCTGAACCGGTGTAGACTGGCTTATGCAGAATTGGGCACATCTGTGCCCAACAAAGCATTTCCAGAGGCTGGGGGAGGCTACTCCTCCCCTGCCTTCACACCATTTTCCAAAGGGAGAGGGTGTAACACCCTCTCTCAGAGGAAGTCCTTTGTTCTGCCATCCTGGGCCAGGCCTGGCTGGACCCCAGGAGGGCAGATGCCTGTCTGAGGGGTTGGCAGCAGCAGCAGCTGCAGTGAAACCCCAGGAAGGGCAGTTTGGCAGTACCAGGGTCTGTGCTACAGACCACTGGGATCATGGGATTGTGCCAACTATGCCAGGATGGCATAGAGGGGGCAATTCCATGATCATAGACATGTTACATGGCCATATTCGGAGTTACCATTGTGAAGCTACATATAGGTAGTGACCTATATGTAGTGCACGCGTGTAATGGTATCCCCGCACTCACAAAGTTCAGGGAATTGGCTCTGAACAATGTGGGGGCACCTTGGCTAGTGCCAGGGTGCCCTCACACTAAGTAACTTTGCACCTAACCTTTACCAGGTAAAGGTTAGACATATAGGTGACTTATAAGTTACTTAAGTGCAGTGTAAAATGGCTGTGAAATAACGTGGACGTTATTTCACTCAGGCTGCAGTGGCAGGCCTGTGTAAGAATTGTCAGAGCTCCCTATGGGTGGCAAAAGAAATGCTGCAGCCCATAGGGATCTCCTGGAACCCCAATACCCTGGGTACCTCAGTACCATATACTAGGGAATTATAAGGGTGTTCCAGTAAGCCAATGTAAATTGGTAAAAATGGTCACTAGCCTGTTAGTGACAATTTGGAAAGAAATGAGAGAGCATAACCACTGAGGTTCTGATTAGCAGAGCCTCAGTGAGACAGTTAGTCACTACACAGGTAACACATTCAGGCACACTTATGAGCACTGGGGCCCTGGGTTACCAGGGTCCCAGTGACACATACAACTAAAACAACATATATACAGTGAAAAAATGGGGGTAACATGCCAGGCAAGATGGTACTTTCCTACACAACCCCCCCCCCCCCCAAATGAAGGACAATAAGACTAGCCATGACCTGATGAGTCTTCATTGTCTAAGTGGAAATATCTGGAGAGTCCATCTGCATTGGAGTGGCTTCTCCCAGGTCTATGTTCCACTGTATAGTCCATTCCCTGTAGGGATATGGACCACCTCAACAATTTAGGATTTTCACCTTTCATTTGTTTTAGCCAAAGTAGAGGTTTGTGGTCTGTCTGAACAATGAAGTGAGTGCCAAACAGGCATGGCCTCAACTTCTTCAGTGCCCAGACCACAGCAAAGGCCTCCCTCTCAATGGCAGACCAACGCTTTTCTCTAGGGGTCAACCTCCTACTAATAAAAGCAACAGGTTGATCCTGGCCCTCAGAATTAAGTTGTGATAGGACTGCCCCTACTCCTAATTCAGATGCATCAGTTTGGACATAGAATTTTTTAGAGTAACAAGGGCTTTTTAGGACAGGTGCAGAGCACATGGCCTGCTTCAGCTCCTCAAAAGCTTTCTGACAGCTTGCTGTCCATAATACCTTTTTAGGCATTTTCTTGGATGTGAGGTCATTAAGAGGGGCTGCAATGGAGCCATAGTTCTTAATGAACCTCCTGTAATACCCAGTGAGGCCTAGGAAGGCTCTCACCTGAGTCTGAGTGGTAGGGGGAACCCAATCAATAATTGTTTGGATTTTCCCCTGAAGTGGTGCAATCTGTTCCCCACCAACAAGGTGTCCCAGATAAACCACCTTACCCTGCCCTATCTGGCACTTTGAAGCCTTGATAGTGAGGCCTGCCTTTTGCAGGGCCTCCAAAACTTTCCATAGGTGGACCAGGTGATCATCCCAGCTGGAGCTAAAGACAGCTGTATCGTCCAAATATGCTGCACTGAAAGCTTCCAGCCCTTGCAGGACTGTGTTCACCAACCTCTGAAAAGTGGCAGGTGCATTTTTCAAACCAAAAGGCATTACAGTAAACTGGTAATGTCCTCCAATGGTTGAAAATGCAGTCTTAGGTTTAGCATCTTCTGACAATTTGATCTGCCAATACCCTGCAGTCAAGTCAAAAGTGCTTAGATACTTGGCAGATGCCAGTGTATCTATGAGCTCATCTGCCCTGGGTATAGGGTGAGCATCAGTTTTGGTTACCAAGTTGAGACCTCTATAGTCTAAACAAAACCGCATTTCCTTCTTTCCATCTTTGGAATGGGGTTTTGGTACCAGTACCACAGGAGAAGCCCATGGACTGTCAGAGTGCTCAACCACTCCTAGTTCTAACATTTTCTGGACCTCTTGCTTTATGCAGTCCCTGACATGGTCAGGCTGCCTATAGATCTTACTTTTGACAGGCAAGCTGTCTCCAGTATCTATAGTGTGCTCACACCAAGAAGTGGTACCTGGCACAGTAGAGAAGAGTTCAGAGAATTGATCTAGGAGATTTATGCAATTGTCTTTTTGCTCAGCAGTAAGACAATCAGCCAAAACTACACCTTCCACCAGAGCATCTTGTTCTGTGGAAGAGAAGAGATCAAGTAGAGGATCACTGTCTTCTTCCTGTCCCTCATCAGTTGCCATGAGCAGGGTGAGATCAGCCCTGTCATAGTAGGGTTTCAGGCGGTTGACATGGAGCACCCTAAGGGGACTCCTGGCAGTGCCTAAGTCAACTAAATAGGTGACTTCTCCCTTCTTTTCAACAATTGTGTGGGGTCCACTCCATTTATCTTGGAGTGCTCTTGGGGCCACAGGCTCCAAGACCCACACTTTCTGCCCTGGTTGGTACTGAACCAAAACAGCCTTCTGATCATGCCATTGCTTCTGGAGCTCTTGGCTGGCCTGAAGGTTTTTACTGGCCTTTTTCATGTAATCAGCCATTCTTGATCTGAGGCCAAGTACATAATCCACAATATCCTGCTTAGGAGCTTTTAAAGGTTGTTCCCAACCCTCCCTTACAAGTGTGAGTGGACCCCTAACAGGGTGTCCAAAAATAAGTTCAAAGGGGCTGAAGCCCACTCCTTTCTTGGGTACCTCCCTGTAGGCAAAAAGGAGGCATGGTAGAAGGATATCCCATCTCCTGCGGAGTTTTTCAGGGAGACCCATAATCATGCCTTTGAGAGTTTTGTTAAATCTCTCCACCAGTCCATTTGTTTGTGGATGATAGGGTGTTGTGAACTTGTACGTTACACCACACTCCTTCCACATGGCCTTTAAGTATGCAGACATGAAATTGCTTCCCCTGTCTGATACTACTTCCTTTGGGAAGCCCACCCTGGAAAATATTCCCAGGAGGGCCTTTGCCACTGCAGGTGCTGTAGTGGTCCTTAAAGGAATAGCTTCAGGATATCTTGTGGCATGGTCCACTACCACCAAGATAAACCTATTGCCTGAAGCAGTAGGAGGGTCAAGGGGGCCAACTATGTCAACCCCTACCCTTTCAAAGGGAACCCCAACCACAGGCAGTGGAATAAGGGGTGCCTTTGGGGTGCCACCTGTCTTGCCACTGGCTTGACAGGTTTCACTGGACTTACAAAATTCCTTTGTGTCCTCAGACATTCTAGGCCAATGAAACAGGGGAACAAGCCTGTCCCAAGTTTTCATTTGTCCTAGATGCCCAGCTAGGGGAATGTCATGTGCCAGGGTTAGGAGGAACTTTCTGTACTCCTGAGGAATCACTAATCTCCTGGCAGCTCCAGGTTTAGGATCCCTATGCTCAGTGTACAAGAGGTTGTCCTCCCAGTAAACTCTGTGAGAGTCACTGACATCCCCATTAGCCTGTTTGACAGCTTGCTGTCTGAGACCCTCTAATGTGGGACAGGTTTGCTGTGCCACACTCAGCTCCTCTCTGGCAGGCCCCCCTCCACCCAAAAGCTCAGCAGTGTCTGCTTCCAGCTCCTCTGGTGTAGGTTCTGCACAGGGAGGGAATTCTTCTTCCTCAGAAGTTGAATCCACTGTAGAGGGAGGGATAGTAGGAAGTGGTTTGCTTCTACTAGCCCTAGCTTTAGGGAGCACTTGGTTCATTGTTCCAGGATCCAAGCTTCCCTGTCCTTTTTGCTTTTTGGCCTGAGCCCTTGTCAAAGCAAAAATATGCCCTGGGATGCCCAGCATTGCTGCATGGGCCTCCAACTCCACATCTGACCAAGCTGATGTCTCCAAATCATTCCCTAATAGACAGTCTACAGGTAAATCTGAAGCTACCACAACTTTCTTTGGACCAGTAACCCCCCCCCAGTTGAGATTAACAACAGCCATGGGGTGGCTAAGTGTGTTGTTGTGAGCATCGGTTACTTGGTACTGGTGACCAAGTAGGTGTTGTTCAGGGTGGACCAGTTTCTCTATGACCATAGTCACACTGGCACCAGTGTCCCTGTAGGCCTGAACCTCAACACCATTTATTAGGGGTAGCTGCTTGTACTTATCCATATTAAGGGGACAAGCAACTAAGGTGGCTAAATCAATAGCCCCCTCAGAGACTAACACAGCCTCTGTGGCCTCCCTAACAAGGCCAACCCCAACTAAGTTACCAATAGTGAGCCCAGCTACTCCCTTGGATTGGCTATTAGTAGGTTTGCTCCCACCACCACTGCTATTAGTAGGGACACTAGGTGTAGCAGTAGGGGTTGTAGTGGTAGGAGGCTTGGTACCTTTCTTTGGACAACTGGGATCTGTTGTCCAATGGCCTTTTATTTTAAATAAATAGCACCATGGTTTCTTTTCCTTGTTTTGATTAGAAGAGGATTTGGGCCCACCACCCCCACCAGAGTGTTTTTGTGGGCCTGATGAAGACTAATTTTTAGATTTGTCCCCACCCTTGTCAGAAGACTTACCATCCTTCTTCTTGTTGCCATCTTTGTCACCCCCTGTATGAACTTTTCTGTTCACCCTTGTTCTGACCCATTTGTCTGCCTTCTTTCCCAATTCTTGGGGAGAGGTCAGATCAGAGTCCACCAAGTACTGGTGCAACAAATCAGACACACAATTATTAAGAATATGCTCTCTCAGGATCAAGTTATACAGGCTGTCATAATCAGTAACTTTACTGCCATGTAACCACCCCTCCAAGGCCTTCACTGAATGGTCAATGAAATCAACCCAGTCTTGTGAAGACTCCTTTTTGGTCTCTCTGAACTTTATCCTGTATTGTTCAGTGGTTAAGCCATAACCGTCCAGGAGTGCATTCTTAAGAACTTTGTAATCATTAGCTTCATTTTCTTTTACAGTAAGGAGCCTATCCCTACCTTTTCCACTAAATGATAGCCATAGGATAGCAGCCCACTGCCTTTGAGGGACATCCTGTACAGCACAGGCCCTCTCAAGTGCAGCAAACCACTTGTTAATGACATCCCCCTCCTTATAAGGGGGAACTATCTTGTGCAGATTCCTGGAATCATGCTCTTTTGCAGGATGACTATGGGGAATACTGCTGCTGCCACCATGGGTTTCTAAACCCAGTTTCTGTCTCTCCTTCTCTACTTCTAAAGTCTGTCTATCCAAATCCAGCTGTTGCTTCTTGAGCTTCAGTCTGGTTTGTTCCACTCTCAATCTATTGAGCTCCCTTTCTAACAATCTGTCATCAGGGTGGGTGGGAGGGACATGCCTTGAAACAGAAGTATGGTGAGAATGGACAGAAGGAGACCTGTCCCTTACAGAGGGCACCCTAACAGCTTGGCTAAAAGAAACATCAGTACCACTGTGGTGAGAATAAATGCTTTTGCTATGATGTGAGACAACACTATTTGTATGGTGTGACTCCACATCATTACCAACTATGCTAGACTGTCTAGTAATGGGCAGGCTAGGAAGTTTCTTTCCTGAATCTTTTCCTGGGGGAGTCCCTGGATCAGATTGGGAACCATTAGCTACTTTTTCAACAGATGGGGCACTTCTTGCCTTATCTTGTTCTCTAAGCATGTTAAGTAACAATTCCAAGGAAGGATTCTTCCCTACACTCAAACCTCTCTCTATGCAGAGACTCCTTGCTCCTTTCCAGCTAAGGTGATCATATGCAAGTTTGGACAGATCAACATTTTGGCCTGTGCCAGACATTTTTAGAGAGAGTTAAAGTGATAGAAAAAGATAAAAAAGTTTGTCAGAGCTTTTAGAAAGACAGAGAAAAAAAACCTTTAAAACTTTTTAGAAAGTTAGAAGTACTTTTCAGCACTTAGAAAAGAGTGAAAAGAGGAAATGCAAAACTTTTTGGCTATGTGTATATACACTGACCTTGTTTTGTATATTTTTCTCTTATGAAAAGTACAATGACAAGAGTGGTAAGTGGTCTCAAAGCACTTATCCCACCGCTGCACAACCAATGTAGGAGGCTGGACTGGCTTGTAGTGAGTACCAAGGGGTACTTGCACCTTGCACCAGGCCCAGTTATCCCTTATTAGTGTATAGGGTGTCTAGCAGCTTAGGCTGATAGATAATGGTAGCTTAGCAGAGCAGCTTAGGCTGAACTAGGAGACGTGTGAAGCTACTACAGTACCACTTAGTGTCATATGCACAATATCATAAGAAAACACAATACACAGTTATACTAAAAATAAAGGCACTTTATTTTTATGACAATATGCCAAAGTATCTCAGAGTGTACCCTCAGTGAGAGGATAGGAAATATACACAAGATATATATACACAATACCAGAAATATGCAGTATAGTCTTAGAAAAAAGTGCAAACAATGTATAGTTACAATAGGATGCAATGGGGACACATAGGGATAGGGGCAACACAAACCATATACTCCAAAAGTGGAATGTGAACCACGAATGGACCCCAAACCTATGTGACCTTGTAGAGGGTCGCTGGGACTATTAGAAAATAGTGAGGGTTAGAAAAATAGCCCACCCCAAGACCCTGAAAAGTGAGTGCAAAGTGCACTAAAGTTCCCCAAAGGACAAAGAAGTCGTGATAGGGGAATAATGCAGGAAAGACACAAACCAACAATGCAACAATGCTGGATTTCCAATCTGGGGTACCTGTGGAACAAGGGGACCAAGTCCAAAAGTCACAAGCAAGTCGGAGATGGGCATATGCCCAGGAAATGCCAGCTGTGGGTGCAAAGAAGCTTCTACTGGACAGAAGAAGCTGAGGTTTCTGCAGGAAAAAAAAGGGCTAGAGACTTCCCCTTTGGTGGACGGATCCCTCTCGCCGTGGACAGTCGTGCAAAAGTGTTTTCCCGCCGAAAGAACGCCAACAAGCCTTGCTAGCTGCAAATCGTGCAGTTAGCGTTTTTGGACGCTGCTGTAGCCCTGGAGGGACCAGGAGGTCGCAAATTGGACCAGGAGAGAGAGGGGACATCGAGCAAGACAAGGAGCCCTCTCAGCAGCAGGTAGCACCTGGAGAAGTGCCAGAAACAGGCACTATGACGATGCGTGAAACGGTGCTCACCATAAGTTACACAAAGGAGTCCCACGTCGCCGGAGACCAACTTAGAAAGTCGTGCAATGCAGGTTAGAGTGCCGTGGACCCAGGCTTGGCTGTGCACAAAGGATTTCCGCCGGAAGTGCACAGGGGCCGGAGTAGCTGCAAAAGTCGCGGTTCCCAGCAATGCAGCCCAGTGAGGTGAGGCAAGGACTTACCTCCACCAAACTTGGACTGAAGAGTCACTGGACTGTGGGGGTCACTTGGACAGAGTTGCTGGATTCGAGGGACCTCGCTCGTCGTGCTGAGAGGAGACCCAAGGGACCGGTAATGCAGCTTTTTGGTGCCTACGGTTGCAGGGGGAAGATTCCGTCGACCCACGGG
This sequence comes from Pleurodeles waltl, assembly GCF_031143425.1. Taxonomy (NCBI): domain Eukaryota; kingdom Metazoa; phylum Chordata; class Amphibia; order Caudata; family Salamandridae; genus Pleurodeles; species Pleurodeles waltl. The sequence continues at coordinate 360,764,246 of NC_090446.1, forward strand.
AGATTTCTTTGGAGCTTCTAGTGCAGAGAGGAGGCAGACTACCCCCACAGTATGCACAAGCAGGAAAACAGTCGAGAAGGCGGCAGGATCAGCGTTACAGAGTTGCAGTAGTCGTCTTTGCTACTATGTTGCAGGTTTGCAGGCTTCCAGCGCGGTCAGCAGTCGATTCCTTGGCAGAAGGTGAAGAGAGAGATGCAGAGGAACTCGGATGAGCTCTTGCATTCGTTATCTAAAGTTTCCCCAGAGACAGAGACCCTAAATAGCCAGAAAAGAGGGTTTGGCTACGTAGGAGAGAGGATAGGCTAGCAACACCTGAAGGAGCCTATCAGAAGGAGTCTCTGACGTCACCTGGTGGCACTGGCCACTCAGAGCAGTCCAGTGTGCCAGCAGCACCTCTGTTTCCAAGATGGCAGAGGTCTGGAGCACACTGGAGGAGCTCTGGACACCTCCCAGGGGAGGTGCAGGTCAGGGGAGTGGTCACTCCCCTTTCCTTTGTCCAGTTTCGCGCCAGAGCAGGGCTAAGGGGTCCCCTGAACCGGTGTAGACTGGCTTATGCAGAATTGGGCACATCTGTGCCCAACAAAGCATTTCCAGAGGCTGGGGGAGGCTACTCCTCCTCTGCCTTCACACCATTTTCCAAAGGGAGAGGGTGTAACACCCTCTCTCAGAGGAAGTCCTTTGTTCTGCCATCCTGGGCCAGGCCTGGCTGGACCCCAGGAGGGCAGATGCCTGTCTGAGGGGTTGGCAGCAGCAGCAGCTGCAGTGAAACCCCAGGAAGGGCAGTTTGGCAGTACCAGGGTCTGTGCTACAGACCACTGGGATCATGGGATTGTGCCAACTATGCCAGGATGGCATAGAGGGGGAAATTCCATGATCATAGACTTGTTACATGGCCATATTCGGAGTTACCATGGTGAAGCTACATATAGGTAGTGACCTATATGTAGTGCACGCGTGTAATGGTGTCCCCGCACTCACAAAGTTCAGGGAATTGGCTCTGAACAATGTGGGGGCACCTTGGCTAGTGCCAGGGTGCCCTCACACTAAGTAACTTTGCACCTAACCTTTACCAGGTAAAGGTTAGACATATAAGTGACTTATAAGTTACTTAAGTGCAGTGTAAAATGGCTGTGAAATAACGTGGACACATAATAACGTTATTTCACTCAGGCTGCAGTGGCAGGCCTGTGTAAGAATTGTCAGAGCTCCCTATGGGTGGCAAAAGAAATGCTGCAGCCCATAGGGATCTCCTGGAACCCCAATACCCTGGGTACCTCAGTACCATATACTAGGGAATTATAAGGGTGTTCCAGTAAGCCAATGTAAATTGGTAAAAATGGTCACTAGCCTGTTAGTGACAATTTGGAAAGAAATGAGAGAGCATAACCACTGAGGTTCTGATTAGCAGAGCCTCAGTGAGACAGTTAGTCACTACACAGGTAACACATTCAGGCACACTTATGAGCACTGGGGCCCTGGGTTACCAGGGTCCCAGTGACACATACAACTAAAACAACATATATACAGTGAAAAAATGGGGGTAACATGCCAGGCAAGATGGTACTTTCCTACAATGCACAACTGGGGAAATATTGCAGTTGCTAAAGAAGACGGAGTTACAATATGGTATTGGGGTGCCAATCCCAGGCATCCCCGGGGCTCCAGCATGGACCCCGGGTACTGCCAAACTAGCTATCTGGGGTTTTCTCTGAAGCTACCGCTGCTGCACACCCTCAGACAGGTTTCTGCGCTCCTGGGGTCTGGACAGCCCAGTCCCAGGAAGGCAGAACAAAGGATTTCCTCTGAGAGAGGGTGTTACACCCTCTCCCCTTGGAAATAGGTGTTAAGGGCTGGGGAGGAGTAGCCTCCCCCAGCCTCTGGAAATGCTTTGAAGGGCACAGATGGTGCCCTCCTTGCATAAGCCAGTCTACACCGGTTCAGGGAGCCCCCAGCCCCTGCTCTGGAGCGAAACTGGACAAAGGAAAGGGGAATGACCATTCCCCTGTCCATCACCACCCCAGGGGTGGTGCCCAGAGCTCCTCCAATGTGTCCCAGACCTCTGCCATCTTGAATGCAGAGGTGTGAGGGCATAATGGAGACCTAATGGAGACCTCTGAGTGGCCAGTGCCAGCAGGTGACCTCAGAGACCCCACCTGATAGGCTCTTACCTGGTTAGGTAGCCAGTCCTCCTCTGAGGCCTATTTAGGGTCTCTCCTGTGGGTTTCTCTTCAGATAACGAATGCAAGAGCTCACCAGAGTTCCTCTGCACTTCTCTCTTTGACTTCTGACAAGGATCGACCGCTTACTGCTCCAGGACGCCTGCAAAACCGCAACAAATTAGCAAGAAGACTACCAGAAACATTGTAACGCCTAATCCTGCTGGCTTTCTCAACTGTTTCCTGGTGGTGCATGCTCTGAGGGCTGTCTGCCTTCACCCCGCACTGGAAGCCAAGAAGAAATCTCCCATGGGTCGACAGAATCTTCCCCCTGCTACCGCAGGCACCACACTTGTGCATCACCGGTCCTCTGGGTCCCCTCTGATCTTGATGAGCATGGTCCCTGGAACACAGGAGCTGGATGCAAGAATTCACCAGAGTTCCTCTGCATCTCCCTCTTCGACGTCTGCCAAGGATCGACTGCTGACTGCTCCAGGACGCCTGCAAAACTGCAAAAAAGTAGCAAGAAGACTACCAGCGACATTGTAGCGCTTAATCCTGCCGGCTTTCTCGACTGTTTCCTGGTGGTGTCTGCTCTGGGGGCTGTCTGCCTTCACCCTGCACTGGAAGCCACGAAGAAATCTCCCGTGGGTCGACAGAATCTTCCCCCTGCTCAAGCAGGCACCAAACGTCAGCATCACCGGTACTCTGGGACCCCTATCATCCTGACGAGCGTGGCCCCTGGAACACAGGTGGTGGACCCAAGTAGCCCAGACAGTCCAGTGGTCCTTTGGTGGAGGTAAGTCCTTGCCTTCCCACACCAGACAGTAATCCTGTGTACTGCGTGATCTGCAGCTGCTAGGGCTTCTGTGCACTTTTGCAAGACTTCCTTCATGCACAGCACAGCCCAGGTCCCCAGCACTCCGTCCTGCATTGCCCAACTCGTTGAGTTGACCTCCGGCTTTGTGGGACCCTCTTTTGTTGTGTTCAGATGACCGCTGTACTCAGATTCCTTGAACGCCAGTTCAAGTGCTTCTGCGGGTGCTGTCTGCTTTTGCATGGGCTCTCTCTGTTGCTGAGCGCCCCCTCTGTCTCCTCCTCCAACAGACGACCTCCTGGTCCTTCCTGGGCCCTGGCAGCACGCATAATCTTCAAGCGCGACTCTTGAAGCTAGCAAGGCTTGTTTACAGTCTTTCTGCGTGGAAACAACTCTGCATCCTCCAGCATGCCGTGGGACATGTTCTGACCAAAGGAGAAGTTCCTGGCTCCTTCTTCAGCTTCTTCCACCCGGAGGCATCCCTTTTGCACCTTCCTTCGGGGTTTAGTGGGCTCCTGTCCCCCCGGACACTTGCGTGACTCTTGGACTTGGTCCCCTTCCTTTGAAGGTCCTCAGGTCCAGGAATCTGTCTTCAGTGCTTTGCAGTCAGTTGTTGTCTTTGAAGAATCCCCTATCTCGACTTTACTGTCTTTCTGCGGTAGTAGGGTAACTTTACTCCTACTTTTCAGGGTCTTGGGGTGGGGTATCTTGGACACCCTTAGTGTTTTCTTACACTCCCAGCGACCCTCTACACACTACACTAGGCCTGGGGTCCATTCGTGGTTCGCATTCCACTTTTGGAGTATATGGTTTGTGTTGCCCCTAGGCCTATTGTCTCCTATTGCATTCTATTGTGTTCTACAGTATTTGCACTACTTTTCTAAGTGTTTTACTTACCTGATTTTGGTTTGTGTGTATATTTTATGTATTTTACTTACCTCCTAAGGGAATATATCCTCTGAGGTACTTTTGTCATATTGTCACTAAAATAAAGTACTTTTATTTTTAGTAACTATGAGTATTGTGTTTCTTGTGATTTAGGGCCAGATGTAGGAAACAAAAATTTAGCGACTCGCAATTTGCGAGTAGGTGTGACTCACAAATTGCGAGTCGCTAATGGAAATGCAGGTACAATGTCAGTGTTCAAATAGCGACTCGCACCCGGAGTCGCAACGCAGAAAGCGAGTCCGCTGTTTGCGAGGTCGCTTTTTGCGACCGTGCAAAAAACGAACTCGCAATTTGGGGGTGGGTGTTGCAAATTGCGAGTTGCTTGTAAATTGGTTGCAGGTGCTGCAGAACACTCCAGAAACCACTCCAGAACACTCTGGAAACACTTCCTGGCACATGATGATGACATCACAGCCAGGAAGTTTACAAATACACCTGGGAGGAGGGTGGACCACACCCTTTTTAACTGCTGAACTGCACACAGGAGAAACAGCAGCTGCAATGGAAGGAACTCCTAGAAAAAGAAAACTTAAATTCTCAGAGAAGGAGCTGGAGGTGCTGACAGATGAATGCTGTCAGCACTATGATGAATTATTTGGAAAGGCAGCCCTCAATGTGCCTGAAGCCACCAAAAGACAACTGTGGCAGGAGATCCAGGAAAAAATCAACTCCCTGGGGGTGAGCCACAGGAGTGTTGAAGAAATAAAAAAAAGGTGGTATGACCTCCGCTCCCGGACCAAGGAGAGGGTGGCTGAAAGGCTCCGGGAGATGAGAGGCACAGGAGGGGGACCATCTTCAGTACCACCACCCACACCCCTGAAGAAAGGGTGGAGGAGACCCTGGAGCAGGAGGCAGTGTCTGGATTTGGAGACCTGGACACCTCAGAGCCCACCACTTCAACCGGTGAGTACCATGTGACATGCCTGTACCCCTATCAATGCCATACCCCCACCCACCATGTACACAGGGGCATGCTCAACCAAGATAGCTCCATTTCAGGGTAGCAAACACCAGAATGATGCATTATGGGAAATGTAGTCAAGTAGGCAGTAAATAGGCAAATGCTTATTAGGAAGTGTGCAACAGATAGTAGACACTGACAGTCTGTTCCCCATGTCCCACAGGTCTCCCACAAGACACCACCACAACCCACAGCAGCCAGCCCCATGAGGACAGCGCAGGAGCCGCCAGCACTCCCACCTGCAGGGCCAACACCATCCCTGTTATGTCCACACCTGCTGCAACTGTGTTCCAGGAGGCTGCGCCAGCAACAGGCAGGAGTGATCCAGTTGGGCACACAGGGCAGCCACCGCTGCGCAGGCGACGCAGGTACAGGAGATCAGGGCTGCAGGCTGCGTCCGGCCGTCAACCTACCAGCAACAGTGAGGCACAGCTGCTGCGTGGTCAGCGCCTGCAAAATAACATATTAGGGCAGATTAGTGGTGTGCTGCACCGCTTTGTTAGAAATAACGAGGCCAGCATGCAGCATCTGAATTCCAGGATTGACATTATTGCCACAAACACTGGGGACCTAGCCCTGTCCATGAGGGATCTGGCGGCAGGACTACTGGCACAGGCCGAGGGCGGGCGGCGCAGGGACCGTCAGCTCCTACAGAAACTAGATAGGATGGCCACATCAATCGGCAGACTGGCTGTGAACACCACTGTAGGAAAGTACCATCTTGCCTGGCATGTTACCCCCATTTTTCACTGTATATATGTTGTTTTAGTTGTATGTGTCACTGGGACCCTGGTAACCCAGGGCCCCAGTGCTCATAAGTGTGCCTGAATGTGTTACCTGTGTAGTGACTAACTGTCTCACTGAGGCTCTGCTAATCAGAACCTCAGTGGTTATGCTCTCTCATTTCTTTCCAAATTGTCACTGACAGGCTAGTGACCATTTTTTACCAATTTACATTGGCTTACTGGAACACCCTTATAATCCCCTAGTATATGGTACTGAGGTACCCAGGGTATTGGGGTTCCAGGAGATCCCTATGGGCTGCAGCATGTCTTTTGCCACCCATAGGGTGCTCTGACAATTCTTACACAGGCCTGCCACTGCAGCCTGAGTGAAATAACGTCCACGTTATTTCACAGCCATTTTACACTGCACTTAAGTAACTTATAAGTCACCTATATGTCTAACCTTTACCTGATAAAGGTTAGGTGAAAAGTTACTTAGTGTGAGGGCACCCTGGCACTAGCCAAGGTGCCCCCACATTGTTCAGAGCCAATTCACTGAACTTTGTGAGTGCGGGGACACCATTACACGCGTGCACTACATATAGGTCACTACCTATATGTAGCTTCACCATGGTAACTCCGAATATGGCCATGTAACATGTCTATGATCATGGAATTGCCCCCTCTATGCCATCCTGGCATTGTTGGTACAATTCCATGATCCCAGTGGTCTGTAGCACAGACCCTGGTACTGCCAGACTGCCCTTCCTGGGGTTTCTCTGCAGCTGCTGCTGCTGCCAACCCCTCAGACAGGCAGCTGCCCTCCTGGGGTCCAGCCAGGCCTGGCCCAGGATGGCAGAACAAAGAACTTCCTCTGAGAGAGGGTGTGACACCCTCTCCCTTTGGAAAATGGTGTGAAGGCAGGGGAGGAGTAGCCTCCCCCAGCCTCTGGAAATGCTTTGTTGGGCACAGATGTGCCCAATTCTGCATAAGCCAGTCTACACCGGTTCAGGGACCCCTTAGCCCCTGCTCTGGCGCGAAACTGGACAAAGGAAAGGGGAGTGACCACTCCCCTGACCTGCACCTCCCCTGGGAGGTGTCCAGAGCTCCTCCAGTGTGCTCCAGACCTCTGCCATCTTGGAAACAGAGGTGCTGCTGGCACACTGGACTGCTCTGAGTGGCCAGTGCCACCAGGTGACGTCAGAGACTCCTTGTGATGGGCTCCTTCAGGTGTTAGTGGCCTTTCCTCTCTCCTAGGTAGCCAAACCCTCTTTTCTGGCTATTTAGGGTCTCTGTCTCTGGGGAAACTTTAGATAACGAATGCATGAGCTCAGCCGAGTTCCTCTGCATCTCCCTCTTCACCTTCTGATAAGGAATCGACCGCTGACCGCGCTGGAAGCCTGCAAACCTGCAACATAGTAGCAAAGACGACTACTGCAACTCTGTAACGCTGATCCTGCCGCCTTCTCGACTGTTTTCCTGCTTGTGCATGCTGTGGGGGTAGTCTGCCTCCTCTCTGCACCAGAAGCTCCGAAGAAATCTCCCGTGGGTCGACGGAATCTTCCCCCTGCAACCGCAGGCACCAAAAAGCTGCATTACCGGTCCCTTGGGTCTCCTCTCAGCACGACGAGCGAGGTCCCTCGAATCCAGCGACACCGTCCAAGTGACCCCCACAGTCCAGTGACTCTTCAGCCCGAGTTTGGTGGAGGTAAGTCCTTGCCTCACCTCGCTGGGCTGCATTGCTGGGAACCGCGACTTTGCAAGCTTCTCCGGCCCCTGTGCACTTCCGGCGGAAATCCTGTGTGCACAGCCAAGCCTGGGTCCACGGCACTCTAACCTGCATTGCACGACTTTCTAAGTTGGTCTCCGGCGACGTGGGACTCCTTTGTGCAACTTCGGCGAGCACCGTTTCACGCATCCTCGTAGTGCCTGTTTCTGGCACTTCTCCGGGTGCTGCCTGCTTCAGTGAGGGCTCTTTGTCTTGCTCGACGTCCCCTCTCTCTGCAGGTCCAATTTGCGACCTCCTGGTCCCTCCTGGGCCCCAGCAGCGTCCAAAAACGCCAAACGCACGATTTGCGTGTAGCAAGGCTTGTTGGCGTCCATCCGGCGGGAAAACACTTCTGCACGACTCTCCAAGGCGTGGGGGATCCATCCTCCAAAGGGGAAGTCTCTAGCCCTTGTCGTTCCTGCAGTATTCACAGTTCTTCAGCCTAGTAAGAGCTTCTTTGCACCAACCGCTGGCATTTCTTGGGCATCTACCCATCTCCGAGCTGCTTGTGACTTTTGGACTTGGTCCCCTTGTTCCACAGGTACCCTCAGACAGGAATCCATCGTTGTTGCATTGCTGATTTGTGTTTTCCTTGCATTCTCCCTCTAACACGACTATTTTGTCCTTAGGGGAACTTTAGTGCACTTTGCACTCACTTTTCAGGGTCTTGGGGAGGGTTATTTTGCTAACTCTCACTATTTTCCAATAGTCCCAGCGACCCTCTACAAGGTCACATAGGTTTGGGGTCCATTCGTGGTTCGCATTCCACTTCTGGAGTATATGGTTTGTGTTGCCCCTATCCCTATGTTTCCCCATTGCATCCTATTGTAACTATACATTGTTTGCACTGTTTTCTAAGACTATACTGCATATTTTTGCTATTGTGTATATATATCTTGTGTATATTTCCTATCCTCTCACTGAGGGTACACTCTAAGATACTTTGGCATATTGTCATAAAAATAAAGTACCTTTATTTTTAGTATAACTGTGTATTGTGTTTTCTTATGATATTGTGCATATGACACTAAGTGGTACTGTAGTAGCTTCACACGTCTCCTAGTTCAGCCTGAGCTGCTTTGCTAAGCTACCATTATCTATCAGCCTAAGCTGCTAGACACCCTATACACTAATAAGGGATAACTGGGCCTGGTGCAAGGTGCAAGTACCCCTTGGTACTCACTACAAGCCAGTCCAGCCTCCTACATTGGTTGTGCAGCGGTGGGATAAGTGCTTTGAGACTACTTACCACTCTTGTCATTGTACTTTTCATAAGAGAAAAATATACAAAACAAGGTCAGTGTATATACACATAGCCAAGAAGTTTTGCATTTCCTCTTTTCACTCTTTTCTAAGTGCTGAAAAGTACTTCCAAACTTTCAAAAAGTTCTTAAAAGTTTAAAAAGTTTTTTCTGTCTTTCCAAAAAGTTCTGAAAACTTTTTTCTCTTTGTCTATCACTTTAACTCTCTCTAAAAAATGTCTGGCACAGGCCAAAAAGTAGAACTGTCCAAACTTGCATATGATCACCTTAGCTGGAAAGGAGCAAGGAGTCTCTGCATAGAGAGAGGTTTGAGTGTAGGGAAGAATCCTTCCTTAGAACTGTTAATTAATATGCTTAGAGTACAGGATAAGGCCATAAGTGCCCAATCTGTAGAAAAAGTAGCTAATGGTTCTCAATCTGATCCAGGGACTCCCCCAGGAAAAGGTTCAGGAAAGAAACTTCTCAGCCTGCCCATTACTAGACAGTCTAGCATAGTTGGTACAGAGGTTGAATCACATCATACTGATGATGTGCTCTCACATTATACTGGTAGCCAAGCTGTTAGGGTGCCCTCTGTAAGGGACAGGTCTCCTTCTGTTCATTCCCATCATACCTCTGTATCTAGAAATGTCCCTCCCACCCACCCTGATGACAGATTGTTAGAAAGGGAGCTCAATAGATTGAGAGTGGAGCAAACCAGACTGAAGCTCAAGAAGCAACAGCTGGATTTGGATAGACAGTCTTTAGAAATAGAGAGGGAAAGACAGAAGATGGGTTTAGATACCCATGGTGGCAGCAGCAGTATTCCCCATAGTCATCCTGCAAAAGAGCATGATTCCAGGAATCTGCATAAGATAGTTCCCCCTTACAAGGAGGGGGAGGACATTAACAAGTGGTTTGCTGCACTTGAGAGGGCCTGTGTTGTACAGGATGTCCCTCAAAAGCAGTGGGCTGCTATCCTATGGCTATCATTTACTGGAAAAGGTAGGGATAGGCTCCTTACTGTAAAAGAAAATGATGCTAACAATTTCCAAGTTCTTAAGAATGCACTCCTGGATGGTTATGGCTTAACCACTGAACAGTACAGGATAAAGTTCAGAGATACCAAAAAGGAGTCTTCACAAGACTGGGTTGATTTCATTGACCAGGCAGTGAAGGCCTTGGAGGGGTGGTTACATGGCAGTAAAGTTACTGATTATGACAGCCTGTATAACTTGATCCTGAGAGAGCATATTCTTAATAATTGTGTGTCTGATTTGTTGCACCAGTACTTGGTGGACTCTGATCTGACCTCTCCCCAAGAATTGGGAAAGAAGGCAGACAAATGGGTCAGAACAAGAGTGAACAGAAAAGTTCATACAGGGGGTGACAAAGATGGCAACAAAAAGAAGGATGGTAAGTCTTCTGACAAGGGTGGGGACAAATCTAAAAATGAGTCTTCATCAGGCCCACAAAAACACTCTGGTGGGGGTGGTGGGCCCAAATCCTCCTTTAATCAGAACAAGGAAAAGAAACCATGGTGCTATTTATGTAAGATAAAAGGCCATTGGACAACAGATCCCAGTTGTCCAAAGAAAGGCACCACAGCTCCTACCACTACAACCCCTACTGCTACACCTAGTGTCCCTACTAATAGCAGTGGTGGTGGGAGCAAACCTACTAATAGCCAATCCAAGGGAGTAGCTGGGCTCACTTTTGGTAATTTAGTTGGGGTTGGTCTGATTAGGGAGACCACAGAGGCTACTTTAGTCTCTGAAGGGGCTATTGACTTAGCCACTTTGGTTGCTTGCCCCCATAACTTGGAGAAGTACAAGCAACTAACCCTAATAAATGGTGTTGAGGTCCAGGCCTACAGGGACACAGGTGCCAGTGTCACAATGGTGATTGAGAAACTGGTGCACCCTGAACAACACATACTTGGACACCAGTACCAAGTAACCGATGCTCACAACATAACACAAAGCCACCCCATGGCTGTTGTAAATCTCAACTGGGGGGGGGTATCTGGTCCAAAGAAAGTTGTGGTAGCTTCAGATTTACCTGTAGACTGTCTATTAGGGAATGATTTGGAGACATCAGCTTGGTCAGATGTGGAGTTGGAGGCCCATGCAGCAATGCTGGGCATCCCAGGGCATATTTTTGCTTTGACAAGGGCTCAGGCCAAAAAGCAAAAAGGACAGGGAAGCTTGGATCCTGGAACAATGGACCAAGTGCTCCCTAAAGCTAGGGCTAGTAGAAGCAAACCACTTCCTACTATCCCTCCCTCTACAGTGGATTCTACTTCTGAGGAAGAAGAATTCCCTCCCTGTGCAGAACCTACACCAGAGGAGCTGGAAGCAGACACTGCTGAGCTTTTGGGTGAAGGGGGGCCTGCCAGAGAGGAGCTGAGTGTGGCACAGCAAACCTGTCCCACATTAGAGGGTCTCAGACAGCAAGCTGTCAAACAGGCTAATGGGGATGTCAGTGACTCACACAGAGTTTACTGGGAGGACAACCTCTTGTACACTGAGCATAGGGATCCTAAACCTGGAGCTGCCAGGAGATTAGTGATTCCTCAGGAGTACAGAAAGTTCCTCCTAACACTGGCACATGACATTCCCTTAGCTGGGCACCTGGGTCAAATGAAAACTTGGGACAGATTGGTACCACTGTTTCATTGGCCTAGGATGTCTGAGGACACAAAAGAATTTTGTAAGTCCTGTGAAACCTGTCAAGCCAGTGGCAAGACAGGTGGCACTCCAAAGGCACCCCTTATCCCACTGCCTGTGGTTGGGGTTCCCTTTGAAAGGGTAGGGGTTGACATAGTTGGCCCCCTTGACCCTCCTACTGCTTCAGGCAATAGGTTTATCTTAGTGGTAGTGGACCATGCCACAAGATATCCTGAAGCTATTCCTTTAAGGACCACTACAGCTCCTGCAGTGGCAAAGGCCCTCCTGGGAATATTTTCCAGGGTGGGCTTCCCAAAGGAAGTAGTATCAGACAGAGGAAGCAATTTCATGTCTGCATACTTAAAGGCCATGTGGAAGGAGTGTGGCGTAACTTACAAGTTCACAACACCCTATCATCCACAAACAAATGGACTGGTGGAGAGATTTAATAAAACTCTCAAAGGCATGATTATGGGACTCCCTGAAAAACTCCGCAGGAGATGGGATATCCTTCTACCATGCCTCCTTTTTGCCTACAGGGAGGTACCCCAGAAAGGAGTGGGCTTCAGCCCCTTTGAACTTCTTTTTGGACACCCTGTTAGGGGTCCACTCACACTTGTAAAGGAGGGTTGGGAACAACCTTTAAAAGCTCCTAAGCAGGATATTGTGGATTATGTACTTGGCCTCAGATCAAGGATGGCTGAGTACATGAAAAAGGCCAGTAAAAACCTTCAGGCCAGCCAAGAGCTCCAGAAGCAATGGCATGATCAGAAGGCTGTTTTGGTTCAGTACCAACCAGGGCAGAAAGTGTGGGTCTTGGAGCCTGTGGCCCCAAGAGCACTCCAAGATAAATGGAGTGGACCCCACACAATTGTTGAAAAGAAGGGTGAAGTCACCTACTTGGTTGACTTAGGCACCGCCAGGAGTCCCCTTAGGGTGCTCCATGTCAACCGCCTGAAACCCTACTATGACAGGGCTGATCTCACCCTGCTCATGGCAACAGATGAGGGACAGGAAGAAGACAGTGATCCTCTACCTGATCTCTTCTCTTCCACAGAACAAGATGCTCTTGTGGAAGGTGTAGTTTTGGCTGATTGTCTTACTGCTGAGCAGAAAGATAATTGCATAAATCTCCTAGGACAATTTTCAGAACTCTTCTCCATTGTGCCAGGCACCACTTCTTGGTGTGAGCACACTATAGATACTGGAGACAGTTTACCTGTCAAAAGTAAGATCTATAGGCAGCCTGACCATGTCAGGGACTGCATAAAGCAAGAAGTTCAGAAGATGTTGGAACTAGGAGTGGTTGAGCACTCTGACAGTCCATGGGCTTCTCCTGTGGTACTGGTACCAAAACCCAATTCTAAAGATGGAAAGAAGGAAATGAGGTTTTGTGTCGACTATAGAGGTCTCAACTTGGTAACCAAAACTGATGCTCACCCTATACCCAGGGCAGATGAGCTCATAGATACACTGGTATCTGCCAAGTATCTAAGCACTTTTGATTTGACTGCAGGGTATTGGCAGATCAAATTGTCAGAAGATGCTAAATCTAAGACTGCATTTTCTACCATTGGAGGACATTACCAGTTTACTGTAATGCCTTTTGGTCTGAAAAATGCACCTGCCACTTTTCAGAGGTTGGTGAACACAGTCCTGCAAGGGCTGGAAGCTTTCAGTGCAGCATATTTGGATGATATAGCTGTCTTTAGCTCCAGCTGGGATGATCACCTGGTCCACCTTTGGAAAGTTTTGGAGGCCCTGCAAAAGGCAGGCCTCACTATCAAGGCTTCAAAGTGCCAGATAGGGCAGGGTAAGGTGGTTTATCTGGGACACCTTGTTGGTGGGGAACAGATTGCACCACTTCAGGGGAAAATCCAAACTATTATTGATTGGGTTCACCCTACCACTCAGACTCAGGTGAGAGCCTTCCTAGGCCTCACTGGGTATTACAGGAGGTTCATTAAGAACTATGGCTCCATTGCAGCCCCTCTTAATGACCTCACATCCAAGAAAATGCCTAAAAAGGTATTATGGACAGCAAGCTGTCAGAAAGCTTTTGAGGAGCTGAAGCAGGCCATGTGCTCTGCACCTGTCCTGAAAAGCCCTTGTTACTCTAAAAAATTCTATGTCCAAACTGATGCATCTGAATTAGGAGTAGGGGCAGTCCTATCACAACTTAATTCTGAGGGCCAGGATCAACCTGTTGCTTTTATTAGTAGAAGGTTGACCCCTAGAGAAAAGCGTTGGTCTGCCATTGAGAGGGAGGCCTTTGCTGTGGTCTGGGCTCTGAAGAAGTTGAGGCCATACCTGTTTGGCACTCACTTCATTGTTCAGACAGACCACAAACCTCTACTTTGGCTAAAACAAATGAAAGGTGAAAATCCTAAATTGTTGAGGTGGTCCATATCCCTACAGGGAATGGACTATACAGTGGAACATAGACCTGGGAGTAGCCACTCCAATGCAGATGGACTCTCCAGATATTTCCACTTAGACAATGAAGACTCATCAGGTAATGGCTAGTCTTATTGTCCTTCGTTTGGGGGGGGGTTGTGTAGGAAAGTACCATCTTGCCTGGCATGTTACCCCCATTTTTCACTGTATATATGTTGTTTTAGTTGTATGTGTCACTGGGACCCTGGTAACCCAGGGCCCCAGTGCTCATAAGCGTGCCTGAATGTGTTACCTGTGTAGTGACTAACTGTCTCACTGAGGCTCTGCTAATCAGAACCTCAGTGGTTATGCTCTCTCATTTCTTTCCAAATTGTCACTGACAGGCTAGTGACCATTTTTTACCAATTTACATTGGCTTACTGGAACACCCTTATAATCCCCTAGTATATGGTACTGAGGTACCCAGGGTATTGGGGTTCCAGGAGATCCCTATGGGCTGCAGCATGTCTTTTGCCACCCATAGGGAGCTCTGACAATTCTTACACAGGCCTGCCACTGCAGCCTGAGTGAAATAACGTCCACGTTATTTCACAGCCATTTTACACTGCACTTAAGTAACTTATAAGTCACCTATATGTCTAACCTTTACCTGATAAAGGTTAGGTGCAAAGTTACTTAGTGTGAGGGCACCCTGGCACTAGCCAAGGTGCCCCCACATTGTTCAGAGCCAATTCACTGAACTTTGTGAGTGCGGGTACACCATTACACGCGTGCACTACATATAGGTCACTACCTATATGTAGCTTCACCATGGTAACTCCGAATATGGCCATGTAACATGTCTATGATCATGGAATTGCCCCCTCTATGCCATCCTGGCATTGTTGGTACAATTCCATGATCCCAGTGGTCTGTAGCACAGACCCTGGTACTGCCAGACTGCCCTTCCTGGGGTTTCTCTGCAGCTGCTGCTGCTGCCAACCCCTCAGACAGGCAGCTGCCCTCCTGGGGTCCAGCCAGGCCTGGCCCAGGATGGCAGAACAAAGAACTTCCTCTGAGAGAGGGTGTGACACCCTCTCCCTTTGGAAAATGGTGTGAAGGCAGGGGAGGAGTAGCCTCCCCCAGCCTCTGGAAATGCTTTGTTGGGCACAGATGTGCCCAATTCTGCATAAGCCAGTCTACACCGGTTCAGGGACCCCTTAGCCCCTGCTCTGGCGCGAAACTGGACAAAGGAAAGGGGAGTGACCACTCCCCTGACCTGCACCTCCCCTGGGAGGTGTCCAGAGCTCCTCCAGTGTGCTCCAGACCTCTGCCATCTTGGAAACAGAGGTGCTGCTGGCACACTGGACTGCTCTGAGTGGCCAGTGCCACCAGGTGACGTCAGAGACTCCTTGTGATAGGCTCCTTCAGGTGTTAGTGGCCTTTCCTCTCTCCTAGGTAGCCAAACCCTCTTTTCTGGCTATTTAGGGTCTCTGTCTCTGGGGAAACTTTAGATAACGAATGCATGAGCTCAGCCGAGTTCCTCTGCATCTCCCTCTTCACCTTCTGATAAGGAATCGACCACTGACCGCGCTGGAAGCCTGCAAACCTGCAACATAGTAGCAAAGACGACTACTGCAACTCTGTAACGCTGATCCTGCCGCCTTCTCGACTGTTTTCCTGCTTGTGCATGCTGTGGGGGTAGTCTGCCTCCTCTCTGCACCAGAAGCTCCGAAGAAATCTCCCGTGGGTCGACGGAATCTTCCCCCTGCAACCGCAGGCACCAAAAAGCTGCATTACCGGTCCCTTGGGTCTCCTCTCAGCACGACGAGCGAGGTCCCTCGAATCCAGCGACACCGTCCAAGTGACCCCCACAGTCCAGTGACTCTTCAGCCCGAGTTTGGTGGAGGTAAGTCCTTGCCTCACCTCGCTGGGCTGCATTGCTGGGAACCGCGACTTTGCAAGCTTCTCCGGCCCCTGTGCACTTCCGGCGGAAATCCTGTGTGCACAGCCAAGCCTGGGTCCACGGCACTCTAACCTGCATTGCACGACTTTCTAAGTTGGTCTCCGGCGACGTGGGACTCCTTTGTGCAACTTCGGCGAGCACCGTTTCACGCATCCTCGTAGTGCCTGTTTCTGGCACTTCTCCGGGTGCTGCCTGCTTCAGTGAGGGCTCTTTGTCTTGCTCGACGTCCCCTCTCTCTGCAGGTCCAATTTGCGACCTCCTGGTCCCTCCTGGGCCCCAGCAGCGTCCAAAAACGCCAAACGCACGATTTGCGTGTAGCAAGGCTTGTTGGCGTCCATCCGGCGGGAAAACACTTCTGCACGACTCTCCAAGGCGTGGGGGATCCATCCTCCAAAGGGGAAGTCTCTAGCCCTTGTCGTTCCTGCAGTATTCACAGTTCTTCAGCCTAGTAAGAGCTTCTTTGCACCAACCGCTGGCATTTCTTGGGCATCTGCCCATCTCCGAGCTGCTTGTGACTTTTGGACTTGGTCCCCTTGTTCCACAGGTACCCTCAGACAGGAATCCATCGTTGTTGCATTGCTGATTTGTGTTTTCCTTGCATTCTCCCTCTAACACGACTATTTTGTCCTTAGGGGAACTTTAGTGCACTTTGCACTCACTTTTCAGGGTCTTGGGGAGGGTTATTTTGCTAACTCTCACTATTTTACAATAGTCCCAGCGACCCTCTACAAGGTCACATAGGTTTGGGGTCCATTCGTGGTTCGCATTCCACTTCTGGAGTATATGGTTTGTGTTGCCCCTATCCCTATGTTTCCCCATTGCATCCTATTGTAACTATACATTGTTTGCACTGTTTTCTAAGACTATACTGCATATTTTTGCTATTGTGTATATATATCTTGTGTATATTTCCTATCCTCTCACTGAGGGTACACTCTAAGATACTTTGGCATATTGTCATAAAAATAAAGTACCTTTATTTTTAGTATAACTATGTATTGTGTTTTCTTATGATATTGTGCATATGACACTAAGTGGTACTGTAGTAGCTTCACACGTCTCCTAGTTCAGCCTGAGCTGCTTTGCTAAGCTACCATTATCTATCAGCCTAAGCTTCTAGACACCCTATACACTAATAAGGGATAACTGGGCCTGGTGCAAGGTGCAAGTACCCCTTGGTACTCACTACAAGCCAGTCCAGCCTCCTACAACCACTGGCCTGTCGAGGAGGACAG
The DNA here is from genome assembly GCF_031143425.1 of Pleurodeles waltl. NCBI lineage: Eukaryota > Metazoa > Chordata > Amphibia > Caudata > Salamandridae > Pleurodeles > Pleurodeles waltl. The sequence continues at coordinate 360,781,108 of NC_090446.1, forward strand.
TTGGCCTCCAGGTCGAAATGGGCCATTTTGCTGGAGATGTGGCTAGGGGCCTGGGCCGTATCACACACGTGATAGACTTAATGGAGGCACGGCATCTGTCCAGGGGCACAGGGGAAACACCCCAGGACAGAGAGGAGGGCTCTACAGTGAGCAGTGTCTCTGCCACTGACACCAGGGTGCTCCGGAGTACCAGTACCAGGCAGAGCACTGCAGAAGCACCAGGGACCAGCCAGGCTGGCAGGGTCCGCCGAAGGACATAGACATTACCCTGTCCCTGTTGATGTGGCACATGACATCAATGTGCCCCATGCATGGTTTGCATTTAGATGACCATGAACAGTTAATATTTGTAAATAGTTGTATTTCTGAACGAATTAAATAGTTTTTTTGATTCTACTTAACAAATGGAGTTTTTGGTCAATAGGTGAGTATGGTTGGAGTTGACACGTACCTTCCAAAGTATTGGCTTGCGATGTGTTCCCGTCTCAGTCTGCCTTGATTAGCTATACTCCGATCCCCATGATGGCGATGTGGTTGCTCTTGCTCTTCATCCTCAGGATCTGGGTCTGCAGGGGTGAGAGGTAGCCCACGTCGGGTGGCTATATTGTGAAGGATGGCGCATGCGACCACAATTTTGAATGCTGTAATGGGGGTATACTGGAGGGCACCTCCACTGCGGTGGAGGCATCTGAATCTTGCTTTCAGTAATCCAAAAGTGCGTTCAATAAGGTTCCTGATCCTCTTATGTGCATTGTTGTATCGCCTCTCACATTCATTGCTGGGCGTTAAAAACGGAGTCATAATCCATGGCCGTAGAGCATATGCACTGTCACCTGTTGGACACAAACATTACACTGTTAGAAACTCCTGGTTGGTGTGCACAGTGACCTGTCTGTGGTGGTCATTCCAACCCTGGCGGTCCATGACCGCCGGGTTGGAGGACCGCGGGAGCACCGCCGACAGGCCGGCGGTGCTCCAATGGGCATTCCGACCGCGGCGGTAAAGCCGCGGTCGGACCGGCAACACTGGCGGGCTCCCGCCAGTGTACCGCCGCCCATTGGAATCCTCCAAGGCGGCGCAGCTAGCTGCGCTGCCGAGGGGATTCCGACCCCCCCTACCGCCATCCAGTTCCCGGCGGTTCTCCTGCCGGGAACCGGATGGCGGTAGGGGGGGGTCGCGGGGCCCCTGGGGGCCCCTGCAGTGCCCATGCCACTGGCATGGGCACTGCAGGGGCCCCCCTAAGAGGTCCCCTAAATGTATTTCACTGTCTGCTGCGCAGACAGTGAAATACGCGACGGGTGCAACTGCACCCGTCGCACAGCTTCCACTCCGCCGGCTCGATTCCGAGCCGGCTTCATCGTGGAAGCCTCTTTCCCGCTGGGCTGGCGGGCGGCCTGAAGGCGGCCGCCCGCCAGCCGAGCGGGAAAGTCATAATTACCGCCGCGGTCTTTCGACCGCGGAACGGTAACCTGACGGCGGGACTTTGGCGGGCGGCCTCCGCCGCCCGCCAAGGTCCGAATGAGGGCCTGTATGTCTACAAGGTGTATGCAGCTCTACCTAGGAGGTATCCGTCTCCAAATTCCCCACGTTCCAGGCGTTGGTGTATCCCACTGTGCCTAAAAATGTAGGAGTCATGGGTACTGCCTGGATACTTTGCTATAATGTCAGTGATGACATAATGGGCGTCACAAACAACCTGGATATTCAGTGAGTGGGTACACTTTCTGTTGCGGAAAAGATGTTCCAGGTTTGCAGGGGGGCATATTTGAATATGTGTCCCATCTACACATCCTATGACATGGGGAAAGTTGGCAATCCGGTAAAAGTCCAGCTTGGTGCTGTTAATTTCTGCCTCATTCCTTGGTAGGTATATGAAGTGAGACATGTGTGTGACTAAGGCATCTAGGAAGGCCCTGAGGAACCTTGACACTGCACTTTGAGATACCCCACCTGCCACAGCAATGACCCTCTGATAGCTCCCTGAGGCCAAGAGGTGCAGTGAGCATAGCACTTGCACATGCGTAGGGATGGCGCTGCCGCGCAGAGTCTGGTGTTCTAGCTGTGGTTTTTGTAAATCAATTAATTCTAGTATGGCTGCGCTGCTAAGGCGGCATTTGTCATAGATCTCTTCCTCAGTTTGCTGAAAAAGAGTCTGCCTTGTTCTATATATCTTCTCCTGTCTGTGGCCCCTCCTCCTCCTCTGCTGGGTCGCGTGGACTCTCCTCCTCACTGCTATCAGGTATATCTCTGCCATGTTGAGTAACCCAGATGCCTTCTGGGTCTCCTTTTATACTTTGGTTATGGTTACCACCTGCTCTGAGTTAGAGGTAAATTGCAAGTGCAAGCTGGGCTTTTTGCGAGTAGTCGCAATTTGTGATTTGTAATTGCATAAGGATTGCGACTCGCAAATAGCGACTTGCTATTTGCGGGTCGCAAAATGGGGCTGCACATTTTGCGAGTCGCTAACGGCTCGCATCGCTTTTTGCAAGTCGTAAATGGGGTTTTTGCATCCCATTTCCGATTTTGCACAGTCGCAAATTGAGATTCGGGCCATTTGCGACTCGCAAAACTTTGCTACATCTGGCCCTTAGTGCTATATGATATAAGTGGTATAGTAGGAGCTTTGCCTGTCTCCTAGTTCAGCCTAAGCTGCTCTGCTATAGATACCTCTATCAGCCTAAGCTGCTAGAACACTACTAATCTACTAATAAGGGATAACTGGACCTGGCACAAGGTGTAAGTACCATCTGGTACCCACCATAAGCCAGGCCAGCCTCCTACATTGGCAGACTCCGATGACGCAAACCCGACTACAATCCTCCATCTGGTGTGCGACATCACCTTCAGCCTCCAGGAACCTTACTTCGTCTTCTTGGGTGCAGTGCTGACTCTTCTTACTCACCAGTGGTTCACTTCTTGCACCTTCATCCTAGTGGATAGTGGCTCCTGCCCTTCCTGGAGTCTTCTGTGTTTCTTGAACTTGGGCCCATATTTATACTTTTTTTTAACCGCATTTATGTCATTTTTGACGCAAAATCTGAGTAGACTTACAAAATACATTTATATTTTGTAGGTTTGCACCGCTTATGGGTCAAGAAATGACGCAAATGCGGAGCAAAAAAATTATAAATATGTGCCTTGGTCTCCTTCTTCCACAGGTCTTCTTGTCCAGGAATCCTCTGTAGGTATTTTGCAGTCTCTTCCGGGCTTTGAACTATTCTTCTTTACTTCTCTGTCTGTGTTCCTGGAAACTTACTGTGATTTACTCCTGTTTTCCTGGTCGCTGGGGTGGGTTGTGGTACTTGCCTTTAGGCTTTCCTAGTACTCCCAGCCCCCCTACACACCACACTTGCATAGGTGGGAGACCGCCTTTCTCATTCCATTTTCTTAGTATATGGTTTGTGCTCCCCCTAGGCCGGTTTCTAATTATTGTGATTTTCACTAATTGCACTGTTTTCTAACTATTTTTATGCCTCTTTCCACATACTATTGTATATAATTTGTGTATCACTTACCTCTTGAGAGAGTATAGTATCTACGGTATTTTTGATATTTGTGTCACCCCATTAAAGTACCTTTATTTTTGTAACACTGAGGCCCTCATTACATCCCTGGCCGTCGGTGATAAAGTGGCGGTAATACCACCAACAGGCTGGAAGTAACTAACGCCAAATTATGACCATGGCGGTGAGAACTCAGATAGACAGCCACTTTATCACACCGACCGCCAGGGTGGATACAACAGGCACTACGTGGTAGCCGTCTACAGCCACACGGAAGTCAATGTTACGTCCACCATATTAAGACCCTGGAAGCCGCCACCTTTTCTGGGGCAGTACCAACGACATCAAAAGCCTGGCGGAAACACAGCGCAAAAGGGAAAGGATTCACCTTTGGAGACACAGGGAAGAACCACAACGCCATGTAGCCCGAACTTCAAATATTCACAATGATATTCTACGTCCTGCTCCACCACGAACACCAACAACGGCAACGATGACCACGGTGAGTACAGCCGCCTAGCACACAGGGGAGGGAGGGAGGAAAAAGAGAGTGACACACACACACACACACAACACACACACCCACCCCAACAACATACACACATACAGCTGCAGTGATAAAACACATTTACCCCGTACCCCTGATTAATAATGCAAGAACAGGACTGTGCAAAAGTGAGTGTAATAATAACAACACTGTAGAAAAATGAAAATGCAATGTAATTTTATACACATATGTACAGTTCAAGGGACACTGCTCAGTCCATATTGTGTGTGGGCCACAGGCCAAAGTCCGAGGGCCCTCTTGTCACCTGCAGCAATACAGAGAGAACACTGCAGGGGAATCAGTTGGAAAATAGGCAGGCACCTCAGGGGGACAGGGAATGGGGGGAACTCAGCCGGCAGATGGAACAACACCAGTGGTTCTGGAGGGGGCAACATGCCCTGTGATTGGTCCTGGGGAGTGCAAGGCCACAGTCTCTCAAGTGGGGGACTTGCCCACATGCTCTGGATGGGGCAACATACCCTGTGCTTGGTCCTGGCGAGTGCAAGGCCACAGTCTCTCAATGTGGGTGACTTGCCCACATGCTCTGGAGGGGGCAACATGCCCTGGGCTTGGTCCTGGGGAGTGCAAGGCCACAGTCTATCAAGTGGGTGACATGCCCACATGCTCTGGAGGGGGCATAAGGAGCTCAGACAAACCCTTTCACAGGACTGCCACTGCAGCCTGCGTGAAATAACGCACACGTTATTTCACAGCGATTTTCACTGCACTTAAGTAACTTATAAGTCACCTATACGTCTAACCTTCACTTGTTGAAGGTTAGGTGCAAAATTACTAAGTGTGAGGGCACCCTTGCACTAGGAAAGGTGCCCCCACATAGTTCAGGGCCATTTTCTGGGACTTTGTGAGTGCGGGGACAGCATTACACACTTGCACTACATATAGGTCAATACCTATATATAGCTTCACAGTAGTAACTCGGAATATGGCCATGTAAGGTGTCTCAGATCATGGGATTGTGCCCCCATTCCAAATCTGGTATTGGGGAGCCAATTCTATGCATCCTGTGGGCTCCACTATGGACCCCAGTACTGCCAAACCAGCTCTCTGAGGCTTGCACTGCAGCTACAGCTGCTGCCACCTCACAGACAGGGTTCTGCCCTCCTGGGGCCTGAGCAGCTCAGTCCCAGGAAGGCAGAACAAAGCATTTCCTTTGGGAACATGGTGTTACACCCTCTCCCTTAGGAAATAGGTGTCACGGGCTGGGGAGGGGTGGGATCTCCCTGCCTCTGGAAATGCTTTGAAGGGCACAGATGATGCCCTCCTTGCACAAGCCAGTCTACACCGATTCGGGGACCCCTTGTCCCCTGCTCTGGCATGAAACTGGACAAAGAAAGGGGAGTGACCACTTCCCTGTCCATCACCACCCTACGGGTGGTGCCCAGAGCTCCTCTAGTGTGTCCCAGACTTGAGCCATCTTGCTTTGCACTGGAGGGCTCTGAGTGGCCAGTGTCAGCAGGTGACGTCAGAGACCCCTCCTGATAGGTCCTTACCTGATAAGGTAGCCAATCCCCCTCTCAGGGCTATTTAGGGTCTCTCCTGTGGGTTATCTTCAGAATCTACTTGCAAGTCTCCAGCAGGAATCCTCTGCAACTACTACTTCATCCTGTGACCTCGGATCAACCGCAGCCTGCTCCAGGAACCGCTGTAACAGCAAAAAGTATCCACAAGGGATACTTTTCTTCTGCAACTTCAGGTCCATCCAGCAACTGCCACAGTTTCCACGGTGTTTACACTCTGAGGACTCCCTGTTTTTACCCTGTACCAGAAGGACCGAAGAAATCTCCCATGGGGTGACGGAGTCACTCCTCTGCTTATGTAGGCACCTTCTAAGTCGAAGACCGGTTCTCTTGGACTCCTCTCACAGTGACGAGCATGCTCCTTGGAACACAGAGGGTGGACTCCATCGACACAGACTGTCTTGAGGTCCTGTTGTGGCAATTTGGAGGAGGATAGACCTTGCCTTCCCCCAGAACTACAGTACCCCTGTGCACTGCGTCTTCTTCACCTCCTGAGGCCTCTGTGCAGTATTTGCAAAATTCCTTCATGCACAACCTCGCCCAGGTACCCAGTACTCTATCCTGCAACACTCAGCTCACTGAGTTGATCTCTGGCGGTGTGGGACCTTCCTGTGTAACGCTGCACACACTGCATTTTGCAACTCTTTTGTCCCCTTGTCCTGGGACTCCCGTGGGTGCTATCTGGTGCTCAGAGGGCTCTCTGAAGTGCTGAGAGCCCCCTCTTCCACCTCACATCATAGAGTTGAGGCCTCCAGGTCTCCCCAGAGTCCAGATAGCACCTAGTTGACGCAAAACACAACTTTGCCAGAACCAAGGCTTGTTGGAGGAATCCAGCGCCAAAACTCTCCTGCATCTAACTTCACGACGTGGGACATCCTTTGCATCATGCAGGAACCCGCCTACATCTTCCTAGGGTGCATTTCTGCAGTCTTTGTCCATCCTGGGACTCTTCTTTTGCACCCTCTTCTGGGTTGGCAGGGAACTGGAACTTCTTTCGACTTCAGGATTGGGTCTCCTTCCTTTGCAGGTCTTCAGGTCCAGGAATCCACTGTTTGTTGTTTGCAGACATGGTTGGTTCTTGCAATAATTCCAATCACGAGGTGTAGTGTGTCCTAAGGAAACTTATAGTACTTTACTCCTGCTTTTCTGGGCTCTGTGGTGGGGTAATTTACTTACCTTTACTTTATTCTTACTCTCCCAGCGATTCTGCACACATTACACTTGTCTAGGGGGGGATTCGTGATTCGCATTCCACTTTCTTAGTATATGGTTTGTGTTGCCCCTAGACCTATTTTCTCCCATTGCATTCTATAGCATTTCCTACTGTTTGCACTATTCTATGCCAATTTACTTACCTTATTTTGGTGCCTAGTGTATATATTGTGTATAATACTCCCATCCAGAAGGAGTATTGCCTCTAAGATATTTTTGGTACTGTGTCACCCAAATAAACTACCTTTATTTTTGGTAACACTGAGTATTGTCTTTACTTGTATAGAAGTACTGTGTAGCTATAAGTGGTATTGCAGGAGCTTTGCATGTCTCCTAGTTCAGCCTAAGCTGCTCTGCTATTGCTACCTCTATCAGCCTAAGCTGCTAGAACACTACTACATTTCACTAATAATGGATAACTGGACCTAGTATAAGGTGTAAATACCCAAGGTACCCACTTCAAACCAGGCCAGCCTCCTACAAGGGTGTTTTACCCACTGGTTCTGCAGGGGCATTGTGCCCTGTACTCTTGAACCTGGGGAGGCTGGGGTTGGTGGGTGTCTTACCCACTGGTTCTGAAGGGGGCATCGTGCCCTGTGCTCTTGATCCTGGGCAGGCTGTGGTTGGTGGGTGTCTTACCCACGGGTTCTGGAGGGGGCATCGTGCCCTGTGCTCTTGTTCCTGGGGAGTGCAAGGTCACAGTCTCTTAGCTGGGTGTCATACGCACTGGATTTGCAGGGGGCAGGCCGCACAGCAGCCCATGGAGGTAGGACTACATACCGTCTGCCGGCAGTGATGGCTGCTCAGTGGTGGTGTTGGTGCTGCTGCAGCTGGTGGTGGGGGGAAACTCCAGCCCATCCCCTGAAGCCTTGGACGGCTGCCCACTGGTGGTGGTGGTGTTGCTGCTGGTGGTGAGCGGTAGCTCCAGCCCATCCCCTGAAGCCTCGGATGACTGCCCACTGGTGGTGGTGGTGCTGCTGCTGCTGGTGGTGGGGGGAAGCTCCAGCCCATCTCCTGCAGCCTCGGACGGCTGGACAACCATCGTTGGTGGTGGGGTCTCCGTTTGAGTCCCTGCACCAGGCCCCTTGTCCTTCCTGCCTGCTGGCTCCTTGCCCTTCCTGGCAGCAGCTGGGGCAGGCACCTTGCCCTTCCTGGCAGCAGCTGGGGATGGCTCCTTGCCCTTCCTGGCAGCATCTGGGGATTGCTCCTTGCCCTTCCTGGCAGCAGCTGGGGATGGCTCCCCGGTCTTCCGGCCCACAGCTGTGGATGGCTCCTTGCCCTTCCTGGCAGCAGGTGGGGATTGCTCCTTGCCCTTCCTGGAAGCCGCTGAGGATGGCTCCTAGCCCTTCCGGGAAGCAGCTGGGGCAGGCACCCTTGCCTTGAGGTTGCCTGGTGCCCTGGATCCTTTCCCACCACAAGTGGGTGCTGAGATTACTGGCCCATGGACTGGGTGGCTGAGGTGCTTGCCTGGGTTTTTGCCACCCTGGCCAGACGTGAAGGACAGGGGGAGGAGTTGGGAAGAGGTCAATGGTGGAGAGGAAAAACTTCTAAGGGACACTTGGGCGGGAAGAGGGAGAAGGTTTGGGAGTGGAGGAAGAGGGAATGGTTGTAGGATGTTTCTGTCTGCTGTGTTTGGGTGCAGGTGCAAGGGCTGGATGCTGTTGTGAGGTGGGTGGCTGTTGGGTGTCTGAGTGCTTGCGTTTCTGTACCTTGGAGGGGGTGTGACAGACAAAGCGGGAGAGTACACAGGGGACGTGTGCATGGATGTTGTGGAGGTGTCTGCCAGTGAGGTGTGTGTTCTGCTTGATGTGGTGGTGATGTGGCAGTGGATGAGGATGAAGTGCATTCAGGTGTGAGTGTAGACGCTACTGGGAGGGAGGTGGAGGAGGAGAAGGAGGGGGAGACAGTGGAAATTGTGGATGTTGCTATGTCTGCGTCTGGATGGTGTTTGTCTGAGTGCCTGTGGGATGAGGTGTGGTGCTTGTGTTTGCCTGAGCTACTCTTGTGTGTTGTCTTGTGTGCATGCTCGTCCGCCTGTGTGCTTGGGATAGGTTGGGGTTGAGGGGAATGGGATTGGGAAGAGGAAGTTGGAGGGGGAAGGGTGGAAACAGGGACAATGGCTGCCATCAGAGAGGAGGACAGAGCCTGGATTGATCTCCGTTGGGCCGCCAAGCCAGTGTGAATGCCCTCCAGGAATGCATTAGTCTGTTGCATTTGGGCTGCCAGCCCCTGGATGGCATTCACAATGGTTGACTGCCCTACAGAGATGGATCTCAGGAGGTCAATAGACTCCTCACCCAGGGCAGCAGAGCTCACTAGGGCAGGGCCTGAGGTGCCTGGGGCGAAGGAGATGCCCACCCTTCTGGGTGAGCAGGCACGGGCAACTTGCTGAAGCGCTGCTGGGATTGCAATACTGGTACGGGGGGTGATGGCTGTACCTGTAGCTGGGTTACACTGTTCCTGTGTAATGCTGCACCAACTGCATTTTGCAACTCTTTTGTCCCCTTGTCCTGGGACTCCCGTGGGTGCTATCTGGTGCTCAGAGGGCTCTCTGAAGTGCTAAGAGACCCCTCTTCCACCTCACACAGAGTTGAGGCCCCCAGGTCTCCCCAGAGTCCAGATAGCACCTAGTTGACGCAAAACACAACTTTGCCAGAACCAAGGCTTGTTGGAGGAATCCAGCACCAAAACTCGCCTGCATCCAACTTCACGACGTGGGACATCCTTTGCATCATGCAGGAACCCGCCTACATCTTCCTAGGGTGCATTTCTGCAGTTTTTGTCCAACCTGGGACTCTTCTTTTGCACCCTCTTCTGGGTTGGCAGGGGCTCCTGTCTCTTCTGGAACTTCTTTCGACTTCAGGATTTGGTCTCCTTCCTTTGCAGGTCTTCAGGTCCAGGAATCCACTGTTTGTTGTTTGCAGACGTGGTTGGTTCTTGCAATAATTCCAATCACGAGGTGTAGTGTGTCCTAAGGAAACTTGCAGTACTTTACTCCTGCTTTTCTGGGCTCTGTGATGGGGTAATTTACTTACCTTTACTGTATTCTTACTCTCCCAGCGATTCTGCACACATTACACTTGTCTAGGGGGGAATTTGTGATTCGCATTCCACTTTCTTAGTATATGGTTTGTGTTGCCCCTAGACCTATTTTCTCCCATTGCATTCTATAGCATTTCTTACTATTTGCACTATTCTATGTCTATTTACTTACCTTATTTTGGTGCCTGGTGTATATGTTGTGTATAATACTCACATCCAGAAGGAGTATTGCCTCTAAGATATTTTTGGTACTGTGTCACCCAAATAAACTACCTTTATTTTTGGTAACACTGAGTATTGTCTTTACTTGTATATAAGTATTGTGTAGCTATAAGTGGTATTGCAGGAGCTTTGCATGTCTCCTAGTTCAGCCTAAGCTGCTCTGCTATTGCTACCTCTATCATCCTAAGCTGCTAGAACACTACTACATTTCACTAATAACGGATAACTGGACCTAGTTTAAGGTGTAAATACCCAAGGTACCCACTTCAAACCAGGCCAGCCTCCTACAAGGGTGTTTTACCCACTGGTTCTGGAGGGGCATTGTGCCCTGTGCTCTTGATCCTGGGGAGGCTGGGGTTGGTGGGTGTCTTACCCACTGGTTCTGAAGGGGGCATCGTGCCCTGTGCTCTTGATCCTGGGCAGGCTGTGGTTGGTGGGTGTCTTACCCACTGGTTCTGGAGGGGGCATCGTGCCCTGTGCTATTGTTCCTGGGGAGTGCAAGGTCACAGTCTCTTAGCTGGGTGTCATATGCACTGGATTTGCAGGGGGCAGGCCGCACAGCATCCCATGGAGGCAGGACTACATACCGTGTGAGGGCGGTGATGGCTGCTCAGTGGTGGTGTTGGTGCTGCTGCAGCTGCTGATGGGGGGAGGCTCCAGCCCAGCCCCTGCAGCCTCGGACAGCTGCCAACTGGTGGTGGTGGTGCTTCTACTGCTGGTGGTGGTGGGAAGCTCCAGTCCATCCCCTGAAGCCTTGGACGGCTGCCCACTGGTGGTGGTGGTGCTGCTGCTGGTGGTGAGCGGTAGCTCCAGCCCATCCCCTGCAGCCTCGGACAACTTCCCACTGGTGGTGGTGGTGCTGGTGCTGCTGCTGCTGGTGGTGGGGGGAAGCTCCAGCCCATCCCCTGCAGCCTCGGACGGCTGCACAACCATGGTTGGTGGTGGGGGTTCCGTTTGAGTCCCTGCACCAGGCCCCTTGTCCTTCCTGCCTGCTGGCTCCTTGCCCTTCCTGGCAGAAGCTGGGGCAGGCACCTTGCCCTTCCTGGCAGCAGCTGGGGATGGCTCCTTGCTCTTCCTGGCAGCATCTGGGGATTGCTCCTTGCCCTTCCTGGCAGCAGCTGGGGATGGCTCCCCGGTCTTCCGGCCCACAGCTGTGGATGGTTCCTTGCCCTTCCTGGCAGCAGGTGGGGCTGGCTCCTTGCCCTTCCTGGAAGCCGCTGAGGATGGCTCCTAGCCCTTCCGGGCAGCAGCTGGGGCAGGCACCCTTGCCTTGAGGTTGCCTGGTGCCCTGGATCCTTTCCCACCACAAGTGGGTGCTGAGATTACTGGGCCCATGGACTGGGTGGCTGAGGTGCTTGCCTGGGTTTTTGCCACCCTGGCCAGACGTGAAGGACGGGGGGAGGGGTTGGGAAGAGGTCAATGGTGGAGAGGAAAAACTTCTAAGGGACACTGGGGCGGGATGAGGGAGAAGGTTTGGGAGTGGAGGAAGAGGGAATAGTTGTAGGATGTTTCTGTCTGCTGTGTTTGGGTGCAGGTGCAAGGGCTGGATGCTGTTGTGAGGTAGGTGGCTGTTGGGTGTCTGAGTGCTTGCGTTTCTGTACCTTGGAGGGGGTGTGACAGACAAAGCGGGAGAGTATACAGGGGACGTGTGCATGGCTGTTGTGGAGGTGTCTGCCAGTGAGGTGTGTGTTCTGCTTGATGTGGTAGTGGATGAGGATGAAGTGCATTCAGGTGTGAGTGTAGACGCTACTGGGAGGGAGGTGGAGGAGGAGAAGGAGGGGCAGACAGTGGAAATTGTGGATGTTGGTATGTCTGCATCTGGATGGTGTTTGTCTGAGTGCCTGTGGGATGAGTTGTGGTGCTTGTGTTTGCCTGAGCTACTCTTGTATGTTGTCTTGTGTGCATGCTCGTCCGCCTGTGTGCTTGGGATAGGTTGGGGTTGAGGGGAATGGGATTGGGAAGAGGAAGTTGGAGGGGGAAGGGTGGAAACAGGGACAATGGCTGCCATCAGAGAGGAGGACAGAGCCTGGATTAATCTCTGTTGGGCCGCCAAGCCAGTGTGAATGCCCTCCAGGAATGCATTAGTCTGTTGCATCTGGGCTGCCAGCCCCTGGATGGCATTCACAATGGTTGACTGCCCTACAGAGATGGATCTCAGGAGGTCAATAGACTCTTCACCCAGGGCAGCAGGGCTCACTGGGGCAGGGCCTGAGGTGCCTGGGGCGAAGGAGATTCCCACCCTTCTGGGTGAGCAGGCACGGGCAACTTGCTGAAGGGCTGCTGGGATTGCAGTGCTGGTACGGGGGTGACGGCTGTACCTGTAGCTGGGGTGGTCACAGAGGTGTCCACCACCACCAGGGAGCTTTCTTCGGAGGAGGTATCTGTGTTGGAACTGTCCTCTCCTGTCTCCGCTGTTGTGCTCCCCTCACCCTCCATCTCACTGGTGTCCTCAGCGTCAGTGGATTCTGCCTCCTGGGTCCGGTGGGATGCTGCTTCCTCCGTCGCCAGTGTCTCTGCTCCTCCGCCAGATGATGCTAATGCGCATATGGACAGGGTGGCAAAACAAAAAGGGGTCGAAGAGACAAAGGATACCTTGGGTCAATAGCTGCACCAACGCCACTCTTGGCATACACACCATCGTCACACACAGGGAACAGCCCTACGCACTATGCATTGCACTACCAGTTATAATGCTAGCCACCAATGAATGGGGAAGGGCCAAATGCAGCATACCTGGGAACCATACAGCCCTGATCAGTTGTGGATGCCTACGAACTAGGTAGCAGGATTATCACTTCAGAACCCTGGCCAACATGGGACCTACTCTGCAATGTCAGGCCTGGCCTAGGGGCAACCACTGACACACATCCCCCACCCAGGTACCCCCTACCATGCGTAAGTTGTAATGATGGGCACTCTACTCACCCCCTTGTGTCTGCTGTGATGCGCTCAAGCGCCCATCCAGCTCCGGATAGGCAACCGCCAGTATGTGGGCCATCAGGGGGGTCAGGGTTCGACAGGCACCCCTTCCTCGTTGGGAGGCCATCCCGAGCTGGGCCACCGCCATCTTCCGTGCCGAGCGTCTCAGGTCCTCCCACCGATTCCGACAGTGTGTGCTCCACCTGCCGTAGACCCTAAGGGTCCGCACGTCCTTGGTGATGGCACGCCATATACCCTTCTTTTGATGGGCACTGACCTGCAGAGAAATACACACAGGAAATGGTATCAGTCAAACCGTCCTGCATGTTACACTTATGGCCCACAATACCCCTTCACACCACCATTTACACACACATGGACCAGCACAAAAGCTGTACGCCACCCAAGGGACATTCACCCACCCCCCAACACGAGGACTTCACACACACCACTTCATGTATTCATGCCACTTACTCACCTGTTGGTCTGGAGGCCCATACAGCAGTCTGTACTGGGGTAGGACCCCATCCACCAGTCGCTCCAACTCCGCTGAGGTGAAGGCAGGGGCTCTTTCCCCAGTCACACAAGTCCTGGTAGGTTCCAGACACAGGTCACAGCAGCACATGCATTGTAGGTCCTCTCATATGGAAGATCAGGTAGCAAGTGAGTGATCAGATAGAAAATGGCGGTCACATCCACAGCGGTGCATACCATCACCGCTGGCATACATCACCATTGGCCACTGTAACCCATAGGGCCCAATGTTAACCAAAGAGGAGTTGCATAGCGTTTCCCGACCATCTACCGTTTTGGCGCACAATGTCAGCGGAATTACCTCACTTCCACCTGTCCCTCCACACAGGACAGGTGGATGCCATTTCAAGGGGGGGGTCGGCCCTGGATAATAACTGAGTCAAAGTTAAGAATGTGACATACAGGACATATATCACTTATCCATTAGAAATTAAGATCATGCTTTGTACTGTTGTGCCTCCGATGTTCAGTTTGAGACCGTCTCCTCACTCTTTTGTCCCTTAGACTGCAACCACTGAGGATGAATAGGAGATGGAGACATACCCCCGTGTACAGACCCCTGGTGGACTTGGCAACAATGGATGACAGGCACATCATCTTCACTTATAGACTTGACAGGGCCACAATCACGGAGCTGTGTGCCTGTAGAAAAGTAACATCTTTCCTGGCATGTTACCCCAATTTTACATGTATGTCAGTATGTTTTTGCCTGTCTTACTGGGATCCTGCTAGCCAGGAGCCAAGTGCTCATAGTTTGTGGCCTAAATGTGTATGCCTGTGTAGTGCCTAACTGTGTCATTGAGGCTCTGCTAATCAGAAACTCAGTGCTCATGCTCTCTCTGCCTTTACATTTGTCACTATAGGCTAGTGACTACATCTATCAATTTAAATTGGCATACTGGAACACCCTTATAATTCCCTAGTATATGGTACCTAGGTACCCAGGGTATTGGGGTTCCATGAGATCTATGTGGGCTGCAGCATTTCTTTTGCCACCCATAGGGAGCTCAGACAAACCTTTACACAGGACTGCCATTGCAGCCTGAGTGAAATAACGCACACGCTATTTTGAAGCCATTTTCACTGCACTTAAGTAACTTATGAGTCACCAAATGTCTAACCTTCACTTGCTGAAGGTTAGGTGCAAAGTTACTAAGTGTGAGGGCACCCTTGCACTAGCAAAGATGCCCCCACATAGTTCAGGGCCATTTCCCCAGACTTTGTAAGTGCGGGGACACCATTAATCGCGTGCACTACATATAGGTCAATACCTATATGTAACTTCACAATGGTAACTCCGAATATGGCCATGTAACATTTCTAAGATCAAGGAATTGTCCCCCCATTCCCAAGCTGGTTTTAGGGAGCCAATTCCATCCATCCCGGAGGCTCCACAGAAAATGTTGGACCTTGGAGTGATCGAACCTCTGAAAGCCCCTGGGCCAGTCCAGTCGTGCATGTCCCCACCCTCATAGAAAAGAAGGAAAGAAGGAAATGTGGTTTTGTGTGGACTATAGGGGTCTCAATCAAGTGACAAAAACTGATGCTCACCCTATACCCAGGGCAGATGAGCTGCTAGATACACTGGCTTCTGCCAAGTATCTAAGCACTTTTGATTTACCTGCAGGATATTGGCAGAAGTTATCAGAAGATGCCAAACCAAAGACAGCATTTTCAACCATTGGAGGGCATTATCGGTTCACAGTTATGCACTTTGGATTGAAAAATGCACCTGCCACTTTTCAGAGGTTGGTGAATACAGTCCTCCAAGGATCAGAAACCTTTAGTGCAGCATATCTAGACGATATTGCTGTCTTTAGCTCCACCTGGGGTGATCACCTGGTCCACCTGTGGAACCTTTTGGAGGCCCTGCAAAAGGCAGGCCTCACTATCAAGGCCTCAAAGTGCCAGATAGGTCAGGGGAAAGTGGTTTATCTGGGCCATCTGGTAGGTGGGGAACAGATTGCACCACTGCAGGGGAAGATCCAAACCATTATGGAATGGACTCCCCCTGCAACTCAGACCGAAGTGAGAGTCTTCCTAGGCCTCACTGGGTACCACAGGAGGGTCATCAAGAATTATGGCTCCATAGCTGCCCCTCTTAATGACCTCACATCAAAGAAGATGCCTAAGAAGGTATTATGGACAGCTAGCTGTCAAAAGGCTTTTGATGAGCTCAAACAGGCCATGTACTCTGCACCTTTCCTCAAAAGCCCTTGTTACTACAGAAAATTAATTGTACAAACTGATGCTTTTGAATTAGGGGTAGGGTCAGTTCTATCACAGCTAAACACAGAGGGCCAGGATCAACCTGTTGCTTTTATCAGCAGGAGGTTGACCCCTAGTGAAAAGCGTTGGTCTGCCATAGAGAGGGATGCCTTTGCTGTGGTCTAGGCCTTGAAGAAGCTGAGACCCTACTTGTTTGGGACTCACTTCATTGTTCAGACAGACCACAAACCTCTCTTATGGCTTAAACAAATGAAGGTGAAAACCCTAAATTAATCAGGTGGTCCATCTCCCTACAGGGAATGGACTATACAGTGGAACATAGACCTGGGAGTACCCACTCTAATGCAGATGGACTCTCCAGATATTTCCACTTTGACAATGAAGACTCATCTGGGCAAGGTTAGCCTATTGTCCCTTGTTTGTGGGGGGGGGAGGGGGCTGTGTAGGAAAGTACCATCTTTCTTGGCATGTTACTCCCAATTTTACATGTATGTCAGTATGTTTTTGCCTGTCTCACTGGGATCCTGCTAGCCAGGACCCCAGTGCTCATAGTTTGTGGCCTAAATGTGTATGCCTGTGTAGTGCCTAACTGTGTCACTGAGGCTCTGCTAATCAGAACCTCAGTGCTCATGCTCTCTCTGCCTTTAAATTTGTCACTATAGGCTAGTGACTACATCTACCAATTTCAAATGGCGTACTGAAACACCCTTATAATTCTCTTGTATGTGGTACCTCGGTACCCAGGGTATTGGGGTTCCAGGAGATCCATATGGGTTGCAGCATTTCTTTTGCCACCCATAGGGAGCTCAGACAAACCTTTACACAGGCCTGCCATTGCAGCCTGAGTGAAATAACGCACACGTTATTTCACAGCCATTTTCACTGCACTTAAGTAACTTAGAAGTCACTTATATGTCCAACCTTCACTTGCTGAAGGTTAGGTGCAAAGTTACTAAGTGTGAAGGCACCCTTGCACTAGCAAAGATGCCCCCACATAGTTCAGGGCCATTTCCCCGGACTTTGTGAGTGCGGGGACACCATTACACGTGTGCACTATATATAGGTCACTACCTATATGTAGCTTCACAATGGTAACTTCAAATATGGCCATGGAACATGTCTAAGATCATGGAATTGTCCCCCCATTACAAATCTGGTATTGGGGAGCCAATTCCATGCATCCTTGGGGCTCCACTATGGACCCCCTGTACTGCCAAACCAGCTCTCTGGGGTTTTCTCTGCAGCTACAGTTGCAGCCACTCCACAGACAGGGTTCTGCCCTCCTGGGGTCTTGGTAGCTCAGTCCCAGAAAGGCAGAACAAAGCATTTCCTCTGAGAGCAGGGTGTTACACCCTCTCTCTTTGGAAGTAGGTGTTAAAGGCTGGGGACGGGTAGCCTTTCCCAGCCTCTGGAAATGCTTTGAAGGGCACAGATGGTGCCTTCCTTGCATAAGCCAGTCTACACCGGTTTAAGGAACCCCCAGTCCCTGCTCTGGCGCGAAACTGGACAATGGAAAGGGGAGTGACCACTCCCCTGTCCATAACCATCCCATGGGTGGTGCCCAGAGCTCCTCCAGTGTGTCTCAGACCTCTGCCATCTTTTTTCCAGAGGTGTAGGGGCACTCTGGAGGCCTCTGAGTGGCCAGTGCCAGCAGGTGACGTCACAAACCCCTCCTGATAGGTGCATACCTGAATAGGTAGCCAATCCTCCTCTGTGGGCTACTTAGGATCTCTCCAGTGGGCTTTTCCTCAGGTTATGACTTGCAAGAATTCATCAGGGTCCCTCTGCACTTCTCTCTTCGAGTTCTGCCAAGGATTGACTGCTGACTGCTCCAGGACACCTGCAAAACTGCAACAAAGTAGCCAGAAGACTACCAGCGACATTGTAGCACCTAATCCTGCCGGCTTTCTCGACTGTTACCTGGTGGTGCATGCTCTGGGGGCTGCCTGCCTTCACACTGCACTGGAAGCCACAAAGAAATCTCCAGTGGGTCGACGGAATCTTACCCCTGCTCCAGCAGGCACCAAACTTCAGCTTCACCGGTACTCTGAGTCCCCTCTCATTCTGACGAGCGTGGCCTCTAGAACACAGGTGGTGGACCCCAGTGACCCAGACTGTCCAGTGCTCCAACTGTCCGAATTTGGAGGAGGTATGTCCTTGCCTCCCCTCCCCTCCCCAGACAGTAATCCCGTGCACTGCGTGATCTGCAGCTGAAAGGGCTTACATGCACATTTCCAAGAAATCCTGCATGCACAGCTGAGCCTAGGTCCCCAGCACTCCGTCCTGCGATGCTCTGCTCCCTGAGTTGATCTCCGGTGTCGAGGGACCTCCCTCTGCAGGGGGAGGGGTGCTGGTGGCCTGTTTGTCCTGTCGCAGGGCCTCCTGTCCACTGGAGGCAGTGAAGGTGGAAGGCAATTCAGATGTCTGGCTAGTGGCAGGGGCCCACTGTTGTGAGGCTGCCTCCCTCATACTGTTGGCCATGTCTGCCAGCATCCCAGCTATGGAGACTAGGGTGGTGTTGATGGCCTGCAAGTCCTCCCTGATCCCCTGGTACTGTCCTTCCTGCAGCCGCCTGTTCTCCTGCACATTGTCCAGGGTCTGAGAATGTTGGTAGGCTCCCAGGATCTCTGCAAGTGCCTCCTGGAGAATTGGTTCCCTCGGCCTGTCCTCCCTCTGGCGCACAGCAGTCCTCCCAGTTTCCCTGTTGTCCTGTGCCTCTGTCCCCTGAACCGTGTGTCAACTGCCACTGACCTCAGGTCCCTGATTGTCTTGGGTTTGGGGGGTGCCCTGGGGTTCCTGTAGTGGTGGACACAGTGCTGATTGACATGTCCTGGGTACAGAGGTGTGGGTACGCTGGGTGGGTACTGTGGTGGTATTTCCAAATGGGGGAGGCTCTGTGGTTGTCTGTGACTAAGCCTGGGTAACAGACTGTCCAGAGGTCTCTGATGGGCCAGGTTGGTCATCCAGATCCAGGCGACCAGAGTAGCAGCCATCACTGTGGGCTTCTTCAGTTGGGGGACTGGATATTGCTGGCACCTCTCTGCCGCTGACATTGGCTGGGATACCTGTGGGGATGAAAGTGCAGAGTTATTGTTTCTGTGTTTGACATCTTGTGAATCCGTGGGTTGCCCTCTTTGTTTGTATTTGCCCTGGCAGCTTTTACTTGTGTATGTTGGTGTATGATGGGATGATTAGTTCTCTCTAGTGTGCATGCTTTAGTGATAGGTGTCCATGCAGGGATGTGAGTGGTGTCCATGCATTGGTATGGCATGCAGGGCCTGCCATTGGGATGAGTGAGATATGATGGTGGGGTGTGTGGGAGGTGGTGGAGTGATGGGAGTGAGGGTGAGGGTGGGGTTATGTGTTGGCATGCAGGAAGGTGGGTGATGAGAGTTGTGTAGGTGAAAATGTTTAGGGTGATGTGTTGGGGTGTGTGATGTGAGGTGCGTGAGTGGTGTACAGGTGTAGGTGGTGTGTGGCTCTGGTTTTAGCTGTAGTCGTGGTGTCTGTCTCGTGCCAATGGTTTGTATTCGTAAAGGGTTGTGAGTAATGTGGATGTGTGTTTTATAGTGGTGTGGGTGTGGTATGTGTATGGGTGTCAGATGTGTGTTATTTAAATTGTCCAATGTGGTGTTGTTTTTTATGTGTGTGTGTATTTTGAGCTTCGCTGTATGTACCGCCAATGGTTTACCGCCACTGAATGTCCGCCG
Organism: Pleurodeles waltl; assembly: GCF_031143425.1. Classification (NCBI taxonomy): domain Eukaryota; kingdom Metazoa; phylum Chordata; class Amphibia; order Caudata; family Salamandridae; genus Pleurodeles; species Pleurodeles waltl. The sequence continues at coordinate 360,800,564 of NC_090446.1, forward strand.
TAGTAATTCGTGGATCATATTGTGATGGGCGTAGTTACGTTGGAGTAACGGTGTGGGTTTTGATACCGCCAGTTTATCACTGACCTTTGGTGTGTCGGACTTGTGTCTGTGGCTGAATAGTGACGGATTGGTGTGTGTGTGTCATAATATGGCGAACGCATATCCGCAACAGTATGTTGGTGGCAGTCAGCATGGCGGTAAGTGGGATTTACCGCCAATGTCATAATTAGGGCCTGAGTGTTTTCTTTCATGTGTGGAAGTACTAAGGGGGTCATTCCGACCCTGGCGGGTGGCCGGCGCCGCCCGCCGGGCGGAAGCCGCCGAAACACCGCCCCGTGGTCAAATGACCACAGGGAGCATTCTAACTTTCCCGCTGGGCCGGCGGGCGATCCTCAAAAGATCGCCCGCCGGCCCAGTGGGAAAGCCCCAGCAAAGATGAAGCCGGCTCCGAATGGAGCCGGTGGATTTGCTGGGGTGCGACGGGTGCAGTTGCTATCATTTAATTAGGGCCCATATTTCATCATCATCATTTAAACCAGTTTTGGCCGTTTGGAATTTCTCAATGAGTCTTGCTTCCATTTTTAATAGTCTTTTTGTAGTTGATGGACCGTCTGGTTTCAATTGTACTGCAATTAATACTGTCCACCGGATGTCTTCTGCTGTGTGCATGTATTCTTGAAAATGCTCAACTAGTGGTGCTCCTTTGACTCCACATTTAATTCTGGAACGATGTTGTAAGATCCTTGCTTTGATTGGTTGTCCGGTCTGTCCAATGTACACTTTATCACAAGGACATTTAATGCAATAAATCACATTTTTCGTATTGCAATTGGTAAACGCATTTTGTACATGTAACTTGCCATTTATTTTAACTTCTTTAGTATCTTGTGTGAATTGGCATGCCACACAATTTCCACATCTATAATGCCCATGGATTGTTGGCAATTGTAATAAAGACCTCAAATCCTTCTTTTTTTCAGTTTGTGCCTGGACTGCCTTGACCCATTGATCTTTTAGACTACGTGCCTTCTTAAATGAAAACAACGGTTTATCTATGTTCAACTCACTGATGATTTTCCAATTGCGTTCGATAATAGACCGAATTTTATTCGCCTTAGGGCTAAATGTAATGACGCATGTGAGAGGTGCTTCTTTCACTTTCTCTTTTGGAATCATAAGAGTTTCTCTAGGTGTAAACCAAGCTCTTTTGGCTGCATTTTTAATCAATTTTCTAGGGTAACCCCTATCAATGAGTTTCTTGGTCAGTTCCTCTGCATTATCAAAGTAATCAGTTTTTTCTGTGCAATTCCTCCTAATTCTTAAGAATTGACCATATGGTAAATTTTGTTTAAGAGTACGTGGATGTCCACTTGTAAAATGTAACAACGTGTTACGATCTGTAGGTTTTTTGTACAGACTGACAGCTAGCTGGCCACCTTTGTTCCGTATCCATAAATCTAAAAAATTGATTTTGGCTTTGTCTTTACTCATAGTGAATGTAAAGTCTATTGTGCGGTGATTCAACCAATCATGAAATGCTTCTAGCGTCTCGTCTGTCCCTTGCCAGATCATCAGGATATCATCGATGTACCGAAACCAATGGGTGATATGTTTCTTAAAAGGATTGGTTTGTGAGTAAACCCATTTATGTTCAAAATAATCCATTACCAAGTTCGCAATCTCTGGGGCAAAACTGCAACCCATTGCCACGCCTTTAACTTGGCAATAAAGCTGATCATTAAATTTAAAAAAGTTATTTTTCAAGCACAAAGTCGCTAATTCCACTAGGAATTCTGTCGGTGGAGTAAGATGTTGAGTATTATTGTTTAAAGTTCTTCTAATGATTTCAATTGCCTCGTCTTGTGGGATATTGGTATAAAGTGACTCAATATCGAAAGTGACCAAAATTTGGTCATCTTCTTCGTATGTGAGATTTTCCACCTTGTTGATGATATCCATAGAGTCTCTGACATATGCTGGTGTCATAGCTACAGCCGGTTTTATAAATACATCAACGAATTGTGAAAGAGGTTCTAAAATAGATCCGCATGCTGATACTATTGGTCTACCTGGTGGATGTTCTGGGTTTTTGTGAATCTTAGGTAGAATATAAAAGCAAGGAATTCTTTCATCAGATTGGTTAAGAAAGTCATACTCTTTTTTACTAATCCAACCCTGTTCTTTTGCTTTTGTTGTAAGAATTTCGATTTTATTCTTAACTTGTTTGGGTATATCTCCACTGATTTCTCGGTAATGGAGTAAATTACTCAATTGTCTCATGGCTTCTAGGTTATATTGTTCTTTACTCCAAATCACGATCCCTCCTCCTTTATCTGCCGATTTAATAATGATTTCTTGATTTACAGCCAAACCGTGGATCGCTTCTTTCTGTATTTGGGAGCAATTATCTTTGAAGTGGATTGCCACAGTGTATTTGATATTAAATATTGGTATTAGGAAACTAAATTAAGACAATGTCAGACCACCAAACAGTTTGTTATACAGACGAACAAATAGCAAAGCTTTTGGAATTACCCTCACTTCTAAGCGGGGAATCTCCAGTGTGTGAGACTCCGAAATTAGATAAAATAGAGAGATTAAAACAATTGAAAAAGAAGAATATAAGAACTCAATTACATGCACAGGTACTCCTGGAACATCTAAAAAATAATACAATTCCACTGGGCTTAAAAGTTAAGAATATCCCTGTAATTTTTACTAGTGATCCAAAATACTTGACACAATTCAGTGGGGTTGGCACCAAGTGCTCACGGGATTGGTTAGCACTATCAGTTGAAACAGCCCTAAGGATTAGCGAGTGTGAATTAAAAGAAATAGCTACTCTTGAACAAGAAATAGCAGCAGATAATTCTATACATAATGCTCAACAATTGCTAGATTCAGTCAATAAAATTATAGCAGAATTTAAAACTAATACAATCAGCCTAAAAACAACTAAATTAGCTCGGGATATCAAGAACTTCGATATTCTACATACCTATCCTTACTTAAGAGAAGACTTCTATAAAAACAATAATCCGAATAATCTTAACCTACAATTCCAAACAAGATCAAGGAAAAAATTCATCACTTTCTCTGACACTTCTTCAGAATCCGAACCAGAGACACAAAGCACATACTCTGGGACTCAACCTTTTTTAGGCAGAGGCAGCCGCAGAGGAATAAGAGGAGGGGGGGGCAACTCCAGAGGGCAATTCCAAGATCACAATTTCTTTCGAACCAGAAGGAGGGCCTACAGACGACAATAATGCAATCTGAAAATTTAATTCCGATCTATAATTTGTCATCACATCCCCTAACAGAAATAGAGAAGCAGGTGCTTAGCAAAGGATTATCATTTGTGCCGTTGAGAAACCCAGACCCTGTGGAAAGCAAAATAGAAATACTGAAATTTCTCCGAAAAGTTAGATTGCGAGCTTTCTTTAATGGACTTCCAACACAAGAATCTGTTGAGGATAGTGGGATAAGACCTAGATCAAGTTTTCTACCTGATAGAAACACTTTACCAGAAGAAATTAAAATATTTGAAAATCTAGTGTTAAAAGAACTAGATATACTAAATTCTAAAAAAATCCACTTCAAAGATAATTGCTCCCAAATACAGAAAGAAGCGATCCACGGTTTGGCTGTAAATCAAGAAATCATTATTAAATCGGCAGATAAAGGAGGAGGGATCGTGATTTGGAGTAAAGAACAATATAACCTAGAAGCCATGAGACAATTGAGTAATTTACTCCATTACCGAGAAATCAGTGGAGATATACCCAAACAAGTTAAGAATAAAATCGAAATTCTTACAACAAAAGCAAAAGAACAGGGTTGGATTAGTAAAAAAGAGTATGACTTTCTTAACCAATCTGATGAAAGAATTCCTTGCTTTTATATTCTACCTAAGATTCACAAAAACCCAGAACATCCACCAGGTAGACCAATAGTATCAGCATGCGGATCTATTTTAGAACCTCTTGCACAATTCGTTGATGTATTTATAAAACCGGCTGTAGCTATGACACCAGCATATGTCAGAGACTCTATGGATATCATCAACAAGGTGGAAAATCTCACATACAAAGAAGATGACCAAATTTTGGTCACTTTCGATATTGAGTCACTTTATACCAATATCCCACAAGACGAGGCAATTGAAATCATTAGAAGAACTTTAAACAATAATACTCAACATCTTACTCCACCGACAGAATTCCTAGTGGAATTAGCGACTTTGTGCTTGAAAAATAACTTTTTTAAATTTAATGATCAGCTTTATTGCCAAGTTAAAGGCGTGGCAATGGGTTGCAGTTTTGCCCCAGAGATTGCGAACTTGGTAATGGATTATTTTGAACATAAATGGGTTTACTCACAAACCAATCCTTTTAAGAAACATATCACCCATTGGTTTCGGTACATCGATGATATCCTGATGATCTGGCAAGGGACAGACGAGACGCTAGAAGCATTTCATGATTGGTTGAATCACCGCACAATAGACTTTACATTCACTATGAGTAAAGACAAAGCCAAAATCTATTTTTTAGATTTATGGATATGGAACAAAGGTGGCCAGCTAGCTGTCAGTCTGTACAAAAAACCTACAGATCGTAACACGTTGTTACATTTTACAAGTGGACATCCACGTACTCTTAAACAAAATTTACCATATGGTCAATTCTTAAGAATTAGGAGGAATTGCACAGAAAAAACTGATTACTTTGATAATGCAGAGGAACTGACCAAGAAACTCATTGATAGGGGTTACCCTAGAAAATTGATTAAAAATGCAGCCAAAAGAGCTTGGTTTACACCTAGAGAAACTCTTATGATTCCAAAAGAGAAAGTGAAAGAAGCACCTCTCACATGCGTCATTACATTTAGCCCTAAGGCGAATAAAATTCGGTCTATTATCGAACGCAATTGGAAAATCATCAGTGAGTTGAACATAGATAAACCGTTGTTTTCATTTAAGAAGGCACGTAGTCTAAAAGATCAATGGGTCAAGGCAGTCCAGGTACAAACTGAAAAAAAGAAGGATTTGAGGTCTTTATTACAATTGCCAACAATCCATGGGCATTATAGATGTGGAAATTGTGTGGCATGCCAATTCACACAAGATACTAAAGAAGTTAAAATAAATGGCAATTTACATGTACAAAATGCGTTTACCAATTGCAATACGAAAAATGTGATTTATTGCATTAAATGTCCTTGTGATAAACTGTACATTGGACAGACCGGACAACCAATCAAAGCAAGGATCTTACAACATCGTTCCAGAATTAAATGTGGAGTCAAAGGAGCACCACTAGTTGAGCATTTTCAAGAATACATGCACACAGCAGAAGACATCCGGTGGACAGTATTAATTGCAGTACAATTGAAACCAGACGGTCCATCAACTACAAAAAGACTATTAAAAATGGAAGCAAGACTCATTGAGAAATTCCAAACGGCCAAAACTGGTTTAAATGATGATGATGAAATATGGGCCCTAATTAAATGATAGTTTACATTTCCCTTGAGAAATGCGTTAATTTTGGCAGTACGTACTCAATATTAAGATACAGTGGTGAATTCGTTTTTCTTCATCAGTTATAGCAGGCTCTTTTTTGAGTGGTTTATAGATTGAGAACCTAAGTACAATGAAAAAGCAGGGCATTCAATCATGTAGTTGTGGTCAGACTTTTAGAAGACGATTTAATGACATCAGGACAATTCCCCTTAACTCACTTACGCGAAAAAGTGGACAGTTTTTTTACTGTGTGGGTTTTTTTACTGTGTGGGTTATTTTAGTTGCAGGGAGGTGTTTTTGTAAAGAATTTATAGCTGAGACATGAGTTGCGTTTAAATTGGTTGTGGTAATCGAGTATAACAGTTGGCGTTAACAGTAAGGGAGGCGTAGTACTCTATTCCAAGATGGCGGCATGTTCGTCTAACGAAGTTAGATCATTCTCCCATAATCCTATGGGAGCGGTTACTAGTAGAGACGTTGGCCCGGTTAGAGCGCGGTTTGTCACTAGGCAACGGGCGTAATATGGCGGCTCGATTTTCCTAAACGAGCGTGTAAGGAAGCCAGCTCCAGCGGCGCACACGGATAAAACGGTAATACGATCACGAAGTATTACAGGTCAATGACCTTGAGGAATGTTAATATGAAATCCACGAATGGTTACAGCAGCGTTGCGTTTCGCTTTTTTATGACAGGGAGCCGAGTGGTAGAGACGTTGGCCCGGTTAGAGCGCGGTGTGTCACTAGGCAACGGGCGTAATATGGCGGCTCGGTTTTCTTAAACGAGCGTGTAAGGAAGCCAGCTCCAGCGGCGCACACAGATAAAACGGTAATACGATCACGAAGTATCACAGGTCAATGACCTTGAGGAATGTTAATAAGAAATCCACGAATGGTTACAGCAGCGGTGTGTTTCGCTTTTTTATGACAGGGAGCCGAGTGGTACAGCACTCAGCGGACTTGAAATGAGTGACAATAAACAGCTGTGAACAGCGTGGCAGTGGTCTGATGAAAGAATAGACTCTGGTTGTCTGATTTAAACCCTTGGCATTAAGGTAAAGAGATGAGATTGGTTTAAACCTATAGTCTTAATGAAATAGAGGAGATACAAAAAGAATTGAGGGTATCTCTAGAGATAGTGCAATAGTTATTGTTGAGATAGCAGACATTAAATGAGTCTGGAAAGATTGTGCAAAGTGAGTGATACCATCTAATAAAGTGAATATTGTTTCCTAATAAATATAGAGCTTATTAAATATCATATAGTCTGGAGGCATGTACATATATATATTTTTTAACTGTTATATTTATTATTTATTGAAATGGGGATTTGCATGTTTTTGTTTTTAGAACCATTATTGCCCTTTTTCCAGTCCTGAGGAGGCCTTAAATCAGCAGGCCGAAACGCGTCGACCTTTTTGTTTTTGCAAGTGTATTGGGCTTGTTAAATAATGTATTTTACTGTAAATATTTGAGATGAACTTTATCATGTTTGTGGGAAAGAAATGCACAAATTGTTGATAAATGTTTGCATGGAAAAAAGCCTAGTCACTGAGCATATAAAAGTGGATCACATGTGAAGTTAAAACAGTGACTACTATTCAAATTTAGAGGGCATCAGTTCAAGATGTGTCTTAATGTGATAAATCCTAGGGTGGGTTTATTATGTGTATGTTGTTAAGTATCATTTGTTGTAATGTTATTTTTGTTAGATACGTATTTGTTTTGTGTCACCATTATTCCTTTTTCGCTCTTTGAAGTATTTGATTGAAATGAATTTGGAGAAAATAATAAACTCAATAATAACAGAATACAGGTCTGTTCTTATATAATTCATTTTTGAATTGGTCCCTACCTGCCACGTCTGTTTTTTCTACATTTTGATACTTACCCAAGGCAGGGTAGAGTGATTGGGTTCCCCCTTTTCTTCTGGTAGCTTCTGTGTACACCTTGTCAGGTGTGAGGGAATAATATATAAAGAAATAGATGAGAGATACTGACCCCCATTATTGGGAGGTATGATTTGATTTAATAACGAGCGAAAAAGGATGGATTGGGACGCAGGTGGTTGCCACAGTGTATTTGATATTAAATATTGGTATTAGGAAACTAAATTAAGACAATGTCAGACCACCAAACAGTTTGTTATACAGACGAACAAATAGCAAAGCTTTTGGAATTACCCTCACTTCTAAGCGGGGAATCTCCAGTGTGTGAGACTCCGAAATTAGATAAAATAGAGAGATTAAAACAATTGAAAAAGAAGAATATAAGAACTCAATTACATGCACAGGTACTCCTGGAACATCTAAAAAATAATACAATTCCACTGGGCTTACAAGTTAAGAATATCCCTGTAATTTTTACTAGTGATCCAAAATACTTGACACAATTCAGTGGGGTTGGCACCAAGTGCTCACGGGATTGGTTAGCACTATCAGTTGAAACAGCCCTAAGGATTAGCGAGTGTGAATTAAAAGAAATAGCTACTCTTGAACAAGAAATAGCAGCAGATAATTCTATACATAATGCTCAACAATTGCTAGATTCAGTCAATAAAATTATAGCAGAATTTAAAACTAATACAACCAGCCTAAAAACAACTAAATTAGCTCGGGATATCAAGAACTTCGATATTCTACATACCTGTCCTTACTTAAGAGAAGACTTCTATAAAAACAATAATCCGAATAATCTTAACCTACAATTCCAAACAAGATCAAGGAAAAAATTCATCACTTTCTCTGACACTTCTTCAGAATCCGAACCAGAGACACAAAGCACATACTCTGGGACTCAACCTTTTTTAGGCAGAGGCAGCCGCAGAGGAATAAGAGGAGGGGGGGGCAACTCCAGAGGGCAATTCCAAGATCACAATTTCTTTCGAACCAGAAGGAGGGCCTACAGACGACAATAATGCAATCTGAAAATTTAATTCCGATCTATAATTTGTCATCACATCCCCTAACAGAAATAGAGAAGCAGGTGCTTAGCAAAGGATTATCATTTGTGCCGTTGAGAAACCCAGACCCTGTGGAAAGCAAAATAGAAATACTGAAATTTCTCCGAAAAGTTAGATTGCGAGCTTTCTTTAATGGACTTCCAACACAAGAATCTGTTGAGGATAGTGGGATAAGACCTAGATCAAGTTTTCTACCTGATAGAAACACTTTACCAGAAGAAATTAAAATATTTGAAAATCTAGTGTTAAAAGAACTAGATATACTAAATTCTAAAAAAATCCACTTCAAAGATAATTGCTCCCAAATACAGAAAGAAGCGATCCACGGTTTGGCTGTAAATCAAGAAATCATTATTAAATCGGCAGATAAAGGAGGAGGGATCGTGATTTGGAGTAAAGAACAATATAACCTAGAAGCCATGAGACAATTGAGTAATTTACTCCATTACCGAGAAATCAGTGGAGATATACCCAAACAAGTTAAGAATAAAATCGAAATTCTTACAACAAAAGCAAAAGAACAGGTTTGGATTAGTAAAAGAGTATGACTTTCTTAACCAATCTGATGAAAGAATTCCTTGCTTTTATATTCTACCTAAGATTCACAAAAACCCCGAACATCCACCAGGTAGACCAATAGTATCAGCATGCGGATCTATTTTAGAACCTCTTGCACAATTCGTTGATGTATTTATAAAACCGGCTGTAGCTATGACACCAGCATATGTCAGAGACTCTATGGATATCATCAACAAGGTGGAAAATCTCACATACGAAGAAGATGACCAAATTTTGGTCACTTTCGATATTGAGTCACTTTATACCAATATCCCACAAGACGAGGCAATTGAAATCATTAGAAGAACTTTAAACAATAATACTCAACATCTTACTCCACCGACAGAATTCCTAGTGGAATTAGCGACTTTGTGCTTGAAAAATAACTTTTTTAAATTTAATGATCAGCTTTATTGCCAAGTTAAAGGCGTGGCAATGGGTTGCAGTTTTGCCCCAGAGATTGCGAACTTGGTAATGGATTATTTTGAACATAAATGGGTTTACTCACAAACCAATCCTTTTAAGAAACATATCACCCATTGGTTTCGGTACATCGATGATATCCTGATGATCTGGCAAGGGACAGACGAGACGCTAGAAGCATTTCATGATTGGTTGAATCACCGCACAATAGACTTTACATTCACTATGAGTAAAGACAAAGCCAAAATCAATTTTTTAGATTTATGGATATGGAACAAAGGTGGCCAGCTAGCTGTCAGTCTGTTCAAAAAACCTACAGATCGTAACACGTTGTTACATTTTACAAGTGGACATCCACGTACTCTTAAACAAAATTTACCATATGGTCAATTCTTAAGAATTAGGAGGAATTGCACAGAAAAAACTGATTACTTTGATAATGCAGAGGAACTGACCAAGAAACTCATTGATAGGGGTTACCCTAGAAAATTGATTAAAAATGCAGCCAAAAGAGATTGGTTTACACCTAGAGAAACTCTTATGATTCCAAAAGAGAAAGTGAAAGAAGCACCTCTCACATGCGTCATTACATTTAGCCCTAAGGCGAATAAAATTCGGTCTATTATCGAACGCAATTGGAAAATCATCAGTGAGTTGAACATAGATAAACCGTTGTTTTCATTTAAGAAGGCACGTAGTCTAAAAGATCAATGGGTCAAGGCAGTCCAGGCACAAACTGAAAAAAAGAAGGATTTGAGGTCTTTATTACAATTGCCAACAATCCATGGGCATTATAGATGTGGAAATTGTGTGGCATGCCAATTCACACAAGATACTAAAGAAGTTAAAATAAATGGCAAGTTACATGTACAAAATGCGTTTACCAATTGCAATACGAAAAATGTGATTTATTGCATTAAATGTCCTTGTGATAAAGTGTACATTGGACAGACCGGACAACCAATCAAAGCAAGGATCTTACAACATCGTTCCAGAATTAAATGTGGAGTCAAAGGAGCACCACTAGTTGAGCATTTTCAAGAATACATGCACACAGCAGAAGACATCCGGTGGACAGTATTAATTGCAGTACAATTGAAACCAGACGGTCCATCAACTACAAAAAGACTATTAAAAATGGAAGCAAGACTCATTGAGAAATTCCAAACGGCCAAAACTGGTTTAAATGATGATGATGAAATATGGGCCCTAATTAAATGATAGTTTACATTTCCCTTGAGAAATGCGTTAATTTTGGCAGTACGTACTCAATATTAAGATACAGTGGTGAATTCGTTTTTCTTCATCAGTTATAGCAGGCTCTTTTTTGAGTGGTTTATAGATTGAGAACCTAAGTACAATGAAAAAGCAGGGCATTCAATCATGTAGTTGTGGTCAGACTTTTAGAAGACGATTTAATGACATCAGGACAATTCCCCTTAACTCACTTACGCGAAAAAGTGGACAGTTTTTTTACTGTGTGGGTTTTTTTACTGTGTGGGTTATTTTAGTTGCAGGGAGGTGTTTTTGTAAAGAATTTATAGCTGAGACATGAGTTGCGTTTAAATTGGTTGTGGTAATCGAGTATAACAGTTGGCGTTAACAGTAAGGGAGGCGTAGTACTCTATTCCAAGATGGCGGCATGTTCGTCTAACGAAGTTAGATCATTCTCCCATAATCCTATGGGAGCGGTTACTAGTAGAGACGTTGGCCCGGTTAGAGCGCGGTTTGTCACTAGGCAACGGGCGTAATATGGCGGCTCGATTTTCCTAAACGAGCGTGTAAGGAAGCCAGCTCCAGCGGCGCACACGGATAAAACGGTAATACGATCACGAAGTATTACAGGTCAATGACCTTGAGGAATGTTAATATGAAATCCACGAATGGTTACAGCAGCGTTGCGTTTCGCTTTTTTATGACAGGGAGCCGAGTGGTAGAGACGTTGGCCCGGTTAGAGCGCGGTGTGTCACTAGGCAACGGGCGTAATATGGCGGCTCGGTTTTCTTAAACGAGCGTGTAAGGAAGCCAGCTCCAGCGGCGCACACGGATAAAACGGTAATACGATCACGAAGTATCACAGGTCAATGACCTTGAGGAATGTTAATAAGAAATCCACGAATGGTTACAGCAGCGGTGTGTTTCGCTTTTTTATGACAGGGAGCCGAGTGGTACAGCACTCAGCGGACTTGAAATGAGTGACAATAAACAGCTGTGAACAGCGTGGCAGTGGTCTGATGAAAGAATAGACTCTGGTTGTCTGATTTAAACCCTTGGCATTAAGGTAAAGAGATGAGATTGGTTTAAACCTATAGTCTTAATGAAATAGAGGAGATACAAAAAGAATTGAGGGTATCTCTAGAGATAGTGCAATAGTTATTGTTGAGATAGCAGACATTAAATGAGTCTGGAAAGATTGTGCAAAGTGAGTGATACCATCTAATAAAGTGAATATTGTTTCCTAATAAATATAGAGCTTATTAAATATCATATAGTCTGGAGGCATGTACATATATATATTTTTTAACTGTTATATTTATTATTTATTGAAATGGGGATTTGCATGTTTTTGTTTTTAGAACCATTATTGCCCTTTTTCCAGTCCTGAGGAGGCCTTAAATCAGCAGGCCGAAACGCGTCGACCTTTTTGTTTTTGCAAGTGTATTGGGCTTGTTAAATAATGTATTTTACTGTAAATATTTGAGATTAACTTTATCATGTTTGTGGGAAAGAAATGCACAAATTGTTGATAAATGTTTGCATGGAAAAAAGCCTAGTCACTGAGCATATAAAAGTGGATCACATGTGAAGTTAAAACAGTGACTACTATTCAAATTTAGAGGGCATCAGTTCAAGATGTGTCTTAATGTGATAAATCCTAGGGTGGGTTTATTATGTGTATGTTGTTAAGTATCATTTGTTGTAATGTTATTTTTGTTAGATACGTATTTGTTTTGTGTCACCATTATTCCTTTTTCGCTCTTTGAAGTATTTGATTGAAATGAATTTGGAGAAAATAATAAACTCAATAATAACAGAATACAGGTCTGTTCTTATATAATTCATTTTTGAATTGGTCCCTACCTGCCACGTCTGTTTTTTCTACATGGAGGATTCATTTGGCCTGGGGAAAACCTGCAGGAAACCGCCGGTTTCCCTTTTCTGACCGTGGCTTTACCGCCGCGGTCAGAATTGGCCAGGAAGCACCGCCAGCCTGTTGGCGTTGCTTCCGCGGTCGTTGGCCCTGGCGGTCAATGACCGCCAGGGTCAGAATGACCCCCTAAGTGTGATTACAGTGGTATTGCATGAGCTTTGCATGTCTCCTAGATAAGCATTGGCTGCTCATCCGCAGCTACCTAGACACTGACTACACTACACTAATAAGGAATGTCTGGGACTGGTATAAGGTGTAAGTACCATAGGTACCCACCACACACCAGGCCAGTGTCCTAAATTGGTGGTACAGCGGTGGGATAAGTACTTGCAATTGCCTTATCACTCTGTCACCTATTGCTTTCCACAGGAAAGACCACTCATTACCTAGAGACATACATAGGAACTAGTACAGAATTCTAGTCTCTAAAGTTTAGGCAAGCTAGGGTATAGGTATAGCCCTTGATCTAAACTTCTTTCTGAGAGACTAGGGGTTAGGAGGTTAGATACAGCCTACACTATCCTAAGAAACACCATGTATGCAGCTGGACCAAGCTCTGAGGTCATGGATGTAGGAGGCTGGCCTGGTTTGTAATGGGTACCTTGGGTACTTACACCTTATACCAGGTCCAGTTATCCCTTGTTAGTGAATGTAGTAGTGTTCTAGCAGCTTAGGCTGATAGAGGTAGCTATAGCAGAGCATCTTAGGCTGAACTAGGAGACATGCAAAGCTCATGCAATACCACTTATAGTTACACAGTACTTATACACAAGTAAAGACAATACTCAGTGTTACCAAAAATAAAGGTATTTATTTGGGTGACACAGTACCAAAAATATCTTAGAGACAATACTCCTTCTGGAGGTAAGTATTTTACACAATATATACATTAGACACCAAAATTAGACAAGTAAAAAGTCATAGAACAATGCAAACAGTAGTAAATCCTGTAGAATGCAATGGGAGAAAATAGGTTTAGGGGCAACACAAACCATATACTAAAAAAGTGGAATGTGAATCACGAATTCCCCCCTAGACAAGTGTAGTGTGTGCAGAATCACTGGGAGAGTAAGAATACAGTAAAGGTAAGTAAATTACCCCACCCCAGAGCCCAGAAAAGAAGGTGTAAAGTACTGTAAGTTTCCTTAAGACACACTACACCTCGTTTTGGGGATTTTGCAGCAGCCAACCAAGTCGGCAAAGAACAACTGCTGGATAATTGGACCTGAAGACCTGCAAAAGAAGAGGACCAAGTCCAGAAGTCGAAAGAAGTTCCAGGAAGGAAAGGATCCCCTGCCAACCCAGAAGAGGGTGCAAAAGAAGAGTCCTCGGTTAGTCAAAGACTGCAGAAATGCAGCCTGGGAAGAAGCCAGCGGGTTCCTGCATAATGCAAAAGATGTCCCATGGTGTGAAGATCGTTGCAGATGAGATTTTGTGTTGGAAGGCACCAACAAGACTTGGCTACGGCAAAAGTGCTTTTTTCATCAAAATGGCGCTGGATGGACCCAGGAGGAAACTGGGGCCTCATCTCTGTGTGAGGAGGAAGAGGGGGTGCTTGAAGCACTTCAGAGAGCCCTCAGGATGCCGGCCAGCACCCCCAGAAGCCGCAGGATCCGGGTTCAAAGGAGGTGCAAAATGCAGTTGATGCAGCACAACAAAAGAAGATCCCACGCCGCCTGAGAACAACTCAGCAAGTTGAGCATTGCAGGGTGGAGTGCTGGGGGCCTGTGCCACGATGTGCATGAAGGAATTTTGCAAAGAGTGCACAGAGGCCTCAGGAGGCGAAGAAGACACAATACACAGGGGTACCATCGTTCTTGGGGAAGGTAAGGGCTTAGCCCCTCCAAATGGTGTCAACAGGACCTCAGGACAGTCTATGTCAATGATGTCCACCCTCTGTGTACTTAGGAGCACGCTCGTTGACATGACAGGAGTCCCAGGGTACAGGTCATTGCCTTGGAAGGTGCCTGCTTGGAGCAGGGGAGTGGCTCCGTCACTCCACAGGAGATTTCTTCAGTCCTTCTGGTGCAGGATGAAGACAGGGAGTCCCCAGAGCATGCACACCATAAAAACTGTTGCAGTTGCTGACTTGGAGCTGAGATTGCTGAAGAAAAGTGTCTCTTGTAGACACTTGGTTTTAGTTACAGCATTTCTTGGAGCAGGCTGCGGTTGATCCGAGGTCAGAAGAGTCTGAAGTTGTTGCAGAGGATTCCTGAAGGAAACTTGCACGCAGAATCTGAAGAGAGCCCACAGGAGAGACCCTAAATAGCCCTGAGAGCAGGATTAGCTACCTTATCAGGTATGGACCTATCAGGAGGGGTCTCTGACGTCACCTGCTGGCATTGGCCACTCAGATCCCCCCAGAGTCCCCCCACACCTTGCAAAGCTAGATGGCTGAAGTCTGGTACACACTGGAGGAGCTCTGGGCACCACCCATGGGGTGGTGATGGACAGGGGACTGGTCACTCCCCTTTCCTTTGTCCAGTTTCCTGCCAAAGCAGGGGAGAAAAGGGCCCTGAACCGGTGTAGACTGGTTTATGCAAGGAGGGCACCATCTGTGCCCTTCAAAGCATTTCCAGAGGCTGGGGGAGGCTACCCCTCCCCAGCCTGTAACACATATTTCCACAGGGAGAGGGTGTAACACACTGCTCTCAGGGGAAATGCTTTGTCTAGCGTTCCTGGGACTGGGCTGCTCAGACCCCACAAGGGTAGAACCCTGTTTGTGAGGTGGCAGCAGCTGTAGCTGCAGTGCAAGCCTCAGAGAGCTGGTTTGGCAGTACTGGGGGTCCACGGTGGAGCCCCCAGGATGCATGGAATTGGCTCCCCAATACCAGATTTGGAATGGGGGACAATTTCATGATCTTGGACACCTTACATGGCCATTTTCGGGGTTACCATTGTGAAGCTACATATAGGTATTGACCTATATGTAGTGAACGCGTGTAATGGTGTCCCCGCACTCACAAAGTCTGGGGAAATGGCCCTGAACTATGTGGGGGCACCTTTGCTAGAGCAAGGGTGCCCTCACACTTAGTAACTTTGCACTTAACTGTCAGCAAGTGAAGGTTAGACATATAGGTGAATTATAAGTTACTTAAGTGCAGTGAAAATGGCTGTGAAATAACATGTGCGTTATTTCACACAGTCTGCAATGTCAGTCCTGTGTAAGGGTTTGTCGGAGCTCCCTATGGGTGGCAAAAGAAATGCTGCAGCCCATATGGATCTCCTGGAACCCCAATGCCCTGGGTAGCTAGGTACCACATACTTGGGACTTATAAGTGGGGTCCAGTGTGTAGGAAAGTAGCCTCTTTCTAGTATGGTTTCCACTGATTTGCCTGTAGAATTTCTGCTAGGCAATGATTTGGAGACTTCATCTTTGCTCTTACCAGGGCTCAGGCCAAGAAGCAAAGAGGACAGGGAAACTTGGAAAATGGGAAAGTGGACCAAGTGCTCCTAAAAACTAGGGGTAGGAAGGGCAAACCCTTGTCCACTATCCCTCCCTCCACAGATGATTCCCCTTTTGAGGAAGAGGAATTCTCTCCCTCTGCAGAACCTACACCAGAGGAACTGGAAGCTGATACAGCTGAGCTTTTGGGTGCATGGGGGCCTGCCAGGGAAGAGCTGAGTGTGGCACAGCAAACCTGTCCCACATTGGAGGGTCTCAGACAGCAAGCTGTCAAGCAGCAAAATGGGGATGTCAATGACAGCCTCAGAGTTTACTGGGAGAATAATCTCCTCTATACTGAAGCAAGGGACCCTAACCCTGGTGCCACCAAGAGACTGGTCATCCCCCTTCAGTACAGGGAATTCCTCCTAACTCTTTCTAATGACATTCCCTTGGCTGGGCATTTAGGTCAGAGTAAAACATGGGACAGACTTCTTCCACATTTTCACTGGCCCCATATGTCAGAAGACACTAAGGTGTTTTGTCGCTCCTGTGTTACCTGCAAAGCCAGTGGCAATGCTGGTGGCACCCCAACAGCCCCCTTAATCCCACTGCCAGTGGTTGGGGTGCCCTTTGAAACGGTAGGGGTTGATATTGTTGGCCCCCTTGACCCTCCAACAGCTTCTGGCAATAGTTTCATTCTTGTGGTGGTGGACCATGCCACAAGGTACCCAGAAGCTCTCCCCTTAAGGACCACTACAGCACCTGCAGTGGCAAAGGTCCTCCTGGAAATCTTTTCCAGGGTGGGTTTCCCTACGGAAGTGGTGTCAGACAGAGGTAGTGACATTATACCTGCATATCTCAAAGCAATGTGGAAGGAGTGTGGTTTTACCCTCACGTTCGCCTCCCTCTCAAAGGCATGATCATTGGACTATCTGAAAAACTCAGAAGGAGATGAGATGTCCTCTTGCCATGCCTCCTTTTCGCCAACAGGAAGGTACCCCAAAAAAGAGTTTTCTACAGCCCCTTTGAACTCCTATTTGGTCACCCTGTTAGGGGTCCCCTTGCTCTTGTTAAGGAGGGTTGGGAACAACCTTTAAAACCTCCAAAGTAAGACATTGTGGACTATGTGCTTGGCCTAAGAAGTAGAATGGCTGAGTACATGAAAAAGGCCACTAAAACCTTCAGGCCAGCCAAGAGCTCCAAAAGCAATGGCATGACCAGAGGGCTGCCCTGACAGAGGACCACCCAGGACAGAAGGTGTGGGTATTGGAGCCTGTAGCCTCAAGAGCACTCCAGGACAAATGGAGTGGACCCCATCTCATTTTGAAAAGAAAGGTGAGGTCACCTATCTGGAGGACCTGGGGACTGCCAGAAACCCTCTTAGGGTGCTCATGTCAACCGCCTGAAACCATACTATGACACTATGACAGGGCTGACTTAACCCTGCTCATGGCTACAGATGAGGGGCAGGAGGAAGAGAGTGACCCTCTCCCTGACCTCTTCTCCAACACTGAAGCTGATGGCTTAGTCAAAGGAGTGGTTCTTGCAGACTGCCTTACTGCTGAGCAGAAGGAAGACTGTAAAAATCTCCTTGGACAGTTTTCTAAACTCTTCTCACTCACACCTGGTACAACTACTTGGTGTGAACATACAATTGACACTGGAGACAGTCTACCTGTCAAAAGTAAAATGTACAGGCAACCTGACCATGTCAGAGATTGCATTAAAACAGAAGTTCATAAAATGTTGGATCTATGACGTATTGAGGCTTCTGATAGCCCCTGGGCCAGCCCAGTGCTGGCTTGTCCCCAAACCGCACGGCAAAGATGGAAAGAGAGAAATGCAGTTTTGTGTGGACTATAGGGGTCTTAATACAGTAACTAAAACTGATGCTCCCCCTATACCCAGGGCAGATGAGCTAATAGATACACTGGCATCTGCCAAATATCTCATCACCTTTGATTTGACTGCAGGGTATTGGCAGATCAAATTCTCAGAGGATGGTAAAGTAAAACCTGCATTTTCTACCATAGGAGGGCATTATCAATTCACTGTTATGCCCTTCAGTTTGAAAAATGCACCTGCCACTTTTCAAAGGCTGGTGAATACAGTCTTTCAAGGTTTGGAAGCTTTTAGTGCAGCATACTTAGATGATATTGCTCTATTTAGCTCCACCTGGGATGACCACCTCGTCCACCTCTGGAAAGTTTTGGAGGCCCTGCAAAAGGCAGGGGTAACTATCAAGGCTTCAAAGTGCCATATAGCGCAGGGGAAAGTGGTTTATAAGGGCCACCTGGCAGGTGGAACAGATTGAACTACTACAGGGGAAGATTCAGACCATTATGGACGGGGCTCCCCCACTACACAGACCCAGGTCAGAGCCTTCTTAGGTCTCACTGGGTATTACAGGAGATTCATTAAGAACTATGACTCCATTGCTGCCCCTCTTAATGACCTCACCAGTAACAAAATGCCTAAAAAGTTATTGTTGACAGCTAGCTGTCAAAAAGCTTTTGAGGAGCTTAAGCAGGCAATGTGCTCTGCACCTGTCTTGAAGAGCCCAAACTATTCCAAAACATTAATTGTCCAAACAGATGCTTCTGAATTAGGGGCAGGGGCTGTACTATCACAACTTACCTCAGAGGGCCAGGATCAACCTGTTGCTTTCATTAGCAGGAGGTTGACCCCTAGAGAAAAGCGTTGGTCTGCCATTCAGAGGGAGGCCTTTGTTGTGTTTTGTGCCTTGAAGAAGCTGAGACCATACTTGTTTGGGACTCACTTCATTGTTCAAACAGACCACAAACCTCTATTATGGCTTAAACAAATGAAAGGTGAAATCCGTAAATTGTTGAGGTGGTCTATTTCCCTATAGGGTATGGACTTTACAGTGGAACATAGACCTCGGAGTACCCACTCCAATACAGATGGACTCTCCAGATATTTCCACTTAGACAATGAGGACTCATCTGGGCAAGGTTAGCCTTATTGTCCCTCGATTGGGGGGGGGGGGGTTATGTAGGGAAGTAACATCTTTCTTGGCATGTTAACCCCAATTTTACCTGTATGTCAGTATGTTTTTGCCTATCTCGCTGGGATCCTGCTGGTCAGGACCCCAGGGCTCATAGTTTATGGCCTGATGTGTATGTCTGTATAGTGCTTGACTGTGTCACTGAGGCTCTGCTAACCAGAACCTCAGTGCTTATGCTCTCTCTGCTTTTAAATTGGTCACTGTAGGCCAGTGACTTAATTTACCAATTTCAATTGCCACACTGGATCCACAAGGGATGCTTTTCCTCTGCAACTTCAGCTCCAGCCAGCAACTGCAACAGTTTCCACAGTGTGCACGCTCTGGGGACCCCCTGTCTTCATTCTGCACCAGAAGGACCGAAGAAATCTCCCGTGGGGTGACGGAGTCACTCCCCTGCTCCAACTGGCACATTCCAAGACGACGACTGGTACCTTTGGACTCCTCTCACAGCGATGACCGTGCTCCTAAGGACACAGAGGTTGGACCCCATCGACATAGACTGTCCTGAGGTTCTGCTGATGCAATTTGGAGGAGGTAAGAGCTTGCCTTCCCTGAGAGTGATGGTAATCCTGTGTACTGCATCTTCTTCAACTCCTGAGGCCTCTGTGCACTACTTGCTAAATTTCTTCATGCACAGCCTGTCCCCGGTCCCCAGCACTCCATCCTGCAACGCTCAACTCGTTAAGTTGTTCTCCGGCGTCGTGGGACTTTCCTTTGTTGTGCTGCACCAACTGCATTTTGTACCTTCTTTGTGTAAGTTGTAAGTAGCCTAGGTACCCACCACAAAACAGGCCAGCCTCCTACAGTAAAGTACTGCAAGTTTCCTTAGGACACATTACAAGTCGTGATTAGAGTTATTGCAAGAACCAAGCTAGACTGCAAACAAAAAATGGCAGATTCCTGGATCTGAAGACCTGCAGAGGAAGGAGACCAAGTCCAGAAGTCGGAAGAAGTTCCAGGAAGGACAGGAGCCCCTGCCAACCCAAAAGAAGAGTCCCCGGTTGGACTCAGATTGCAGAAATGCACCCAAGAAAGATGTCAGTGGGTTCCTGCGTGATGCAGTGGATGTCCTACGTAGAGAAGTTGGATGCAGTTGAGGTTTGGCACTGGATTCCTCCAACAAGCCTTGGTTCCTGCAAAGTCACGTTTTGCGTCAAAGTGGCACTGTCTGAACAAAGGAGGGACCTTGGGGCCTCAACTCTGTGTGAGGAGGAAGAGGGGGCTCTCAGCTCTTCAGAGAGCCCTCAGAAGATCAGAGAGCACCCATGGGAGTCCCAGGACATGGGGACAAAGGAGGTGAAAAATGCGGTTGGTACAGCACTACAAATGAGGGTCCCATGCGCCGGAGGTCAACTCAGCGAGTTGAGCATCTCAGGCTAGAGTGCTGAGGACCTGGGCCAGGCTGTGTATGAAGAATTTTGCAAATAGTACACAGAGGCCTCAGGAGGTGAAGAAGACACACTGACATACAGGTAAAAATGGGGGTAACATGCCAAGGAAGATGGTACTTTCCTACAGGGACCATGAATCTAAGTGCACCTAGCACTGCCATTGCAGGCAGAGTGTCCTGGTGCAATCCTAAAATAAAAACTGACATGGCACACAGCCTGTGTGCCCTGTCCACTACACACTGCATGCAGTATAGGTAAGTCACCCCTATAGCAGGCCTTTCAACCCTAAGGTAGGGTGCAGTATACTGCATGTGTGGGCATAGACGTCCTTGCCAAACCTTGGACATAGTAAGTGAATGGAGCAGCCATTTTACATGCATGTGCTGGAGACTGGTTGTGATGAGTTTCACAGCCTACAAGATGGCCACTCTGCACCGTTGGTTTTTTGGTATAAAAAAACGCAGAATGATAAATCCAAACTGGTAGCAGTTTTGGATTTATTGCAAAATTTACCCAGGGGCCACCTTAGAGGCGCCCTCTGCAAGAGCTAACTATCCTGGCATGGTAACTGGTCAGTCACAACCAGCCTGCTACCACCAGATAAGTTTGTGGAACCCTGTGCTCTATGGTTCCAGAGAACAAAGCCCTTCCTTAGCAGAGGTGTTACACCTCCTCCCCAGGAATGAGCACAGCCTTTCCTATAAGGTTCAATGGGCTTAGCACCCTTGAAACTCGACCCCCAGCTCTGCTGCTAGCAGCAGATGGCTGCCTCCGTTGCAAACTCCCACTTTTGGTGCGAGCAATGGTGGGAAAATGCCCAAAGGACAGGAGTGGCCACCCTCAGCCTGCACCAACCCTAATGTGTTGCGTGCGAGGTGCTCTCTCAATTTCATTTTCCTTCATCTTGTATGTGGGAAAATAGCCTATCAGGAAGTGGTCACATAGTGAGTGTAGCCACTCTAAGGTAGATGACCCATTGGTCACGACGAGTTTCTCCCCTAAGCACCCACTAAATGCAGTATTTAGTGGGAATCCCTAGACCTGCAGATCAGATTCCAAGGAAGACCGGCAACAAAGAAGACCCACAGCTTGAGAACTGCATTCTTGTTGCACAAAGAAAAAGGCACCAAATACTGCCTGCTGCACCCAGGACTCAACAATCGCCACTGAGGGGTTGCTCGGACATTGGACAGACTCTAAAAATCCTCTGTGGACCTCCACTCTTCTGAAAATTGCCAAAGATCTCCTTCCAGAGTGAAGGCATCACTTCTGTGCAACAAAGACCAGTGAAGTCCAGTTCCCTGACCCACTGCTGACCAAGGAACCGAATGCCGCAGCCAGACCAAATTTTGCCTGACAGACTTGAAGGGAAAACTCTGTAAGTGTGCCAAGTTTGGTGGCACTGCACACTTCAGTGGTTGAACTTTGCAATAGCCCAGGGTACTGGTCTCTCAATGTTGAACACCAAGAAGAAAAGTCCACACCGGACTCCAAAAGGCCCAGGAGGAAGCCTCAGTTAAGAGACTTTGGAAACCACCAGAACCACCCACCAGAGTAGCCTTGCTGACCTGCAAGTGACCCTTAGAGTGACCTCCCTCCTGCTTCCAAGGGCACCTTAGCGCAGCTCTTGGTTAATCTATTTACTGTGCACCCGGCCTCCTTGGGCCCTGCACCAAAAAAACAGCTGTGCTCTAAGGGTCCCCCACCCCTCGCTACCTCTACACTCCAAGGGGACCCACCAGACTCACCTTGAAGCCCACCTGTGCATTGCTTTTCCAAGTGGCCCCCCTCAGTGGCCCTGCACCAGCTCCTAGGACTTTTCAGCAGCTCTTCCTGCCAAAACCGGGAACCGCCTGAACTCCACCAGATGGCCCACAGGGCTTTTTTCTTGACCTTGACCTAAAAACACATTGGTGAATGTTTTCTCCCACTGATTCATATTGTGCGTAATTACACACAAAAAGACTATTTTTGCTAAACTTTGAAAAATCATTACTTAAAAAGTACTTACCCAATTTTGATGATCTTGGTCTTAAAAAGTTTATAAAAATCTGAAGTATTTTTGTAAATTGATCTCAAGTTATTCCTTTAAGTGTGTGTCTTCATTTGTTGATACTGTGAGTACAACAAATGCTTTACATTTCTCTAAGATTGGCCTAACTGTTCGAACAAGCTACCTTAAAAATTAGAGCGTTAGGTGGTCTAGTTTTTACCTCTGTAAATCAACATGTGGTTGCCCGGACTCTCTGCACAGTGTGTCTGGTTTTGCACACTACAGAGAGAGCCAGCCTCCTACACCTTGCTTGCAAAGTTACGGACATATATATAATTTAGCTGCAGGTCCATCAGTCCACCTGTGCAGTGCAGGGATTTACAATGCTGATCTTGCAGAAGACCATCCACCTTATTTAGAGCTCTTCAACAGCCAGTACAGGAGTTTCGGGAAGGGCACTGAAAGTTTTGTTAGGGATTGCAATGTTTAATATGGCAGTTCAGCAAAGTTTGTGGGTTTTGAAAAAAGAAACTCTCAAAGTGTAAGAGATTTTGTTTTTGAATAATAAAAAATTAATGCCCCTGACCTGCTGGTAGTAGTCTCCCAGTGTGTGGGTGCTGTTTTATTTTATTTTCCTGTTTTAAACCTTCAGCCTTTCTCTAGTGTTCCTGAATAGGAAAAAAGTACATCAGAATGTCTGTCATAAATAGAGAAGAATGCACTGAGAATAGATAATAATGTCCCCTTTCCACACATACCACTACATAATGGATCCCTCTTTAGAAGTAGCCCTTTATGAGCCATCCTGAAGCAAGAAATAATCACTAGACACCAGGGATTTGCATTTGGGGGAATGTTTGATGTGCAATTCTCAAGTGCCCCCTAACGAAAAAGCAGCCTTACTGTCTCTTTTGGAGGGTGATTGGGGGTTTTACCACCAATACCACCAACCCACCTGCCAGGGTGGCAGAAAGCCCTCTGCACACCAGTGATATTATGTTAAAAGAAATGGGAGTGGTTGCAGCCCTTCCAGGCATCTGGCCATGCCCAACTCCAAAACAGACCAAATAGTCTTTGTGTTCCCCCCCACCCCTCAGGACTGAATGTGTGTTTATCCCCAATCTTCCACCGGGGGGGCAGAAAGCACCAATGCCTTAGGGCTTGTCTTTACCCCATGATGGGCCTATCAGCCTTTCTGTCTCACTTGTGGACTTATTTTGGAGATTTATTCATAATCTGCACCCTGGAGCAGAATAAAACCTACTAGTCCCCAGTACATTATGCCTTTAAAAAAAGATGGGGTGTTATTTCCCACACAGGCACTGAACTGAGCTCCCACCTACTAGCAGCCCCAGTAGAAGCAGATTGGGTGTCACTTCATTCTACAGCTTCAGTTGTGGCAGATGGGCCACCAGACAAATTAATATTTTTTATGACACAAATTGGCACATGTCCCCACCCTTAGGCAGAAAGCCTGGGCAACATCAAGTACATGATTTAAAAAAAAGGCCAGCTGGCTCTCTGCCCATTTGCGTAAATTAGGAGGCTTTACCTCAATCTATTCCAGGAGGGTCAGAAATCCCACAGGATGCCAGGGATATATTTTTAAGTAATGGAGCTGCATCCAGCCCATTTTGACATTAGGGTGCACTTCACTCCTAAAACCCCAACAATCTTGCTGCCTCCCAAGAGGCAAGACCATCTCCAATACAAGCGAGGGAATGTTGTGTCTTTTAGGTTATTTCGACATACAGGTCATCAAACAGAAGGTAAATCAAAATCTTCTCTCAGTTGCCATTGTGAAAGGAATCAGAAGACAACCAGGGAATCCTACAAACCTGGACATTTCTGAAACCCAGAGATCCTGGGCAAATATATGGTGGCATAGCTAATTGGTATGACATTTTTATCTGGAGAAGTGTGTAGGAAAGTACAATCTTGCCTAGCATGTTACCCCCATATTTCACTGTATATATGTTGTTTTAGTGTATGTGTCACTGGGACCCTGCCAGCCAGGGCCCCAGTGCTCATAAGTGTGCCCTGTATGAGTTCCCTGTGTGATGACTAACTGTCTCACTGAAGCTCTGCTAACCAGAACCTCAGTGGTTATGCTCTCTCTGATTTCTAAATTGTCACTAACAGGCTAGTGACCAATTTCACCAATTCACATTGGCATACTGGAACACCCTTATAATTCCCTAGTATATGGTACTGAGGTACCCAGGGTATTGGGGTTCCAGGAGATCCCTATGGGCTGCAGCATTTCTTTTGCCACCCATAAGGAGCTCTGACAATTCTTACACAGGCCTGCCACTGCAGCCTGGGTGAAATAACGTCCATGTTATTTCACAGCCATTTACCACTGCACTTAGGTAACTTATAAGTCACCTATATGTCTAACCTTCACCTGGTGAAGGTTGGGTGCTAAGTTACTTAGTGTGTGGGCACCCTGGCACTAGCCAAGGTGCCCCCTCATCGTTCAGGGTAAATTCCACGGACTTTGTGAGTGCGGGGACACAATTACACGCATGCACTATAAATAGGTCATTACCTATTGTGAGAAGGTAGCCTCTTTCTAGCCTTGTTACCCCCACTTTTGGCCTGTTTGTGAGTGTATGTCAGGGTGTTTGTCACTGTTTTCACTGTCTCACTGGGATCCTGATAGCCAGGCCTCAGTGCTCATAGTGAAAACACTATGTTTTCAGTATGTTTGTTATATGTCACTGGGATCCTGCTGGTCAGGACCCCAGTGCTCATAGGTTTGTGGCCTATATGTATGTGTCACTGGGACCCTGTCACACAGGGCCCCAGTGCTCATAGGTGTGCATGTATATGTTCCCTGTGTGGTGCCTAACTGTCTCACTGAGGCTCTGCTAACCAGAACCTCAGTGGTTATGCTCTCTCATTACTTTCAAATTGTCACTGACAGGCTAGTGACCATTTTTACCAATTCACATTGGCTTACTGGAACACCCTTATAATTCCCTAGTATATGGTACTGAGGTACCCAGGGTATTGGGGTTCCAGGAGATCCCTATGGGCTGCAGCATTTCTTTTGCCACCCATAGGGAGCTCTGACAATTCTTACACAGGCCTGCCACTGCAGCCTGAGTGAAATAACATCCACGTTATTTCACAGCCATTTTACACTGCACTTAAGTAACTTATAAGTCACCTATATGTCTAACCTTTACCTGGTAAAGGTTGGGTGCAAAGTTACTTAGTGTGAGGGCACCCTGGCACTAGCCAAGGTGCCCCCACATTGTTCAGAGCCAATTCCCTGAACTTTGTGAGTGCGGGGACACCATTACACGCGTGCACTACATATAGGTCACTACCTATATGTAGCTTCACAATGGTAACTCCGAATATGGCCATGTAACATGTCTATGATCATGGAATTGCCCCCTCTATGCCATCCTGGCATTGTTGGTACAATTCCATGATCCCAGTGGTCTGTAGCACAGACCCTGGTACTGCCAAACAGCCCTTCCTGGGGTTTCACTGCAGCTGCTGCTGCTGCCAACCCCTCAGACAGGCATCTGCCCTCCTGGGGTCCAGCCAGGCCTGGCCCAGGATGGCAGAACAAAGAACTTCCTCTGAGAGAGGGTGTGACACCCTCTCCCTTTGGAAAATGGTGTGAAGGCAGGGGAGGAGTAGCCTCCCCCAGCCTCTGGAAATGCTTTCTTGGGCACAGATGTGCCCAATTCTGCATAAGCCAGTCTACACCGGTTCAGGGACCCCTTAGCCCCTGCTCTGGCGCGAAACTGGACAAAGGAAAGGGGAGTGACCACTCCCCTGACCTGCACCTCCCCTGGGAGGTGTCCAGAGCTCCTCCAGTGTGCTCCAGACCTCTGCCATCTTGGAAACAGAGGTGCTGCTGGCACACTGGACTGCTCTGAGTGGCCAGTGCCACCAGGTGACGTCAGAGACTCCTGCTGATAGGCTCCTTCAGGTGTTAGTAGCCTATCCTCTCTCCTAGGTAGCCAAACCCTCTTTTCTGGCTATTTAGGGTCTCTGTCTCTGGGGAAACTTTAGATAACGAATGCAAGAGCTCATCCGAGTTCCTCTGCATCTCTCTCTTCACCTTCTGATAAGGAACCGACCGCTGACCGCGCTGGAAGCCTGCAAACCTGCAACATAGTAGCAAAGACGACTACTGCAACTCTGTAACGCTGATCCTGCCGCCTTCTCGACTGTTTTCCTGCTTGTGCATGCTGTGGGGGTAGCCTGCCTCCTCTCTGCACCAGAAGCTCCGAAGAAATCTCCCGTGGGTCGACGGAATCTTCCCCCTGCAACCACAGGCACCAAAAAGCTGCATTACCGGTCTCTTGGGTCTCCTCTCAGCACGACGAGCGAGGTCCCTCGAATCCAGCGACTCTGTCCAAGTGACACTCACAGTCCAGTGACTCTTCAGCCCAAGTTTGGTGGAGGTAAGTCCTTGCCTCACCTCGCTGGGCTGCATTGCTGGGAACCGCGACTTTGCAGCTACTCCGGCCCCTGTGCACTTCTGGTGGAAATCCTTTGTGCACAGCCAAGCCTGGGTCCACGGCACTCTAACCTGCATTGCACGACTTTCTAAGTTGGTCTCCGGCGACGTGGGACTTGTTTGTGCAACTTCGGCGAGCACCGTTTCACGCATCCTCGTAGTGCCTGTTTCTGGCACTTCTCCGGGTGCTACCTGCTTCAGTGAGGGCTCTTTGTCTTGCTCGACGTCCCCTCTCTCTTCAGGTCCAATTTGCGACCTCCTGGTCCCTCCTGGGCCCCAGCAGCGTCCAAAAACGCCAAATGCACGATTTGCGTCTAGCAAGGCTTGTTGGCGTCCTTCCGGCGGGAAAACACTTCTGCACGACTCTCCAAGGCGAGAGGGATCCGTCCACCAAAGGGGAAGTCTTTAGCCCTTTTCGTTCCTGCAGAAACCTCAGCTTCTTCTGTCCAGTCGAAGCTTCTTTGCACCCGCAGCTGGCATTTCCTGGGCATCTGCCCATCTCCGACTTGCTTGTGACTTTTGGACTTGGTCCCCTTGTTCCACAGGTACCCTAGATTGGAAATCCACAGTTGTTGCATTGCTGGTTTGTGTCTTTCCTGCATTATTCCTCTAACACGACTATTTTGTCCTTAGGGGAACTTTAGTGCACTTTGCACTCACTTTTCAGGGTCTTGGGGAGGGTTATTTTTCTAACTCTCACTATTTTCTAATAGTCCCAGCGACCCTCTACAAGGTCACATAGGTTTGGGGTCCATTCGTGGTTCGCATTCCACTTTTGGAGTATATGGTTTGTGTTGCCCCTATCCCTATGTTTCCCCATTGCATCCTATTGAAACTATACATTGTTTGCACTGTTTTCTAAGACTATACTGCATATTTTTGCTATTGTGTATATATATCTTGTGTATATTTCCTATCCTCTCACTGAGGGTACACTCTAAGATACTTTGGCATATTGTCATAAAAATAAAGTACCTTTATTTTTAGTATAACTGTGTATTGTGTTTTCTTATGATACTGTGCATATGACACTAGGTGGTACTGTAGTAGCTTCACACGTCTCCTAGTTCAGCCTAAACTGCTCTGCTAAGCTACCATTATCTATCAGCCTAAGCTGCTAGACACCCTATACACTAATAAGGGATAACTGGGCCTGGTGCAAGGTGCAAGTACCCCTTGGTACTCACTACAAGCCAGTCCAGCCTCCTACATTGGTTGTGCAGTGGTGGGATAAGTGCTTGAGACTACTTACCACTCTTGTCATTGTACTTTTCATAAGAGAAAAATATACAAAACAAGGTCAGTGTATATACACATAGCCAAAAAGTTTTGCATTTCCTCTTTTCACTCTTTTCTAAGTGCTGAAAAGTACTTCTAAACTTTCAAAAAGTTCTTAAAAGTTTAAAAAGTTTTTTCTGTCTTTCCAAAAGGTTCTGAAAACTTTTTTCTCTTTTTCTATCACTTTAACTCTCTCTAAAAATGTCTGGCACAGGCCAAAGTGTTGATCTGTCCAAACTTGCATATGACAACCTTAGCTGGAAAAGAGCAAGGAGTCTCTGTATAGAGAGAGGTTTGAGTGTAGGGAAGAATCCTTCCTTGGAACTGTTACTTAACATGCTTAGAGAACAGGATAAGGCCATAGGTGCCCCATCTGTTGAAAAAGTACCTAATAGTTCCCAATCTGATTCAGGGACTCCCCCAGGAAAAGATTCAGGAAAGAAACTTCCTAGCCTGCCCATTACTAGACAGTCTAGCATAGATGGTAATGATGATGAGCCACACCATATAAATAGTGTTGTCTCACATCATGGCAAAAGCATTTATTCTCACCATACCGGTAGTAATGTTTCTGTAAACCAAGCTGTTAGGGTGGCCTCTGTAAGGGACAGGTCTCCTTCTGTTCATTCCCATCATAGCTCTGTTTCTAGAAATGTCCCTCCCACCAACCCTGATGACAGAATGTTAGAGAGGGAACTCAATAAGTTGAGGGTGGAACAAACCAGACTGAAGCTTAAAAAGCAACAGCTGGATTTGGATAGACAGTCTTTTGAATTAGAGAAGGAAAGACAGAAGTTGGGTTTAGATACCCATGGTGGCAGCAGCAGTATTCCCCATAGTCATCCTGCAAAAGAGCATGATTCCAGGAATCTGCACAAGATAGTTCCCCCTTATAAGGAGGGGGATGACATTAACAAGTGGTTTGCTGCACTTGAGAGGGCCTTTGTTGTACAGGATGTCCCTCAAAGGCAGTGGGCTGCTATCCTATGGCTATCATTTAGTGGAAAAGGTAGGGATAGGCTCCTTACTGTGAAAGAAAATGATGCCAATAATTTTACAGTTCTTAAGAATGCACTCCTGGATGGTTATGGCTTAACCACTGAACAGTACAGGATAAAGTTCAGAGAGACCAAAAAGGAGTCTTCACAAGACTGGGTTGATTTCATTGACCATTCAGTGAAGGCCTTGGAGGGGTGGTTACATGGCAGTAAAGTTACTGATTATGAAAGCCTGTATAACACAATCCTGAGAGAGCATATACTTAATAATTGTGTGTCTGATTTGTTGCACCAGTACCTGGTAGACTCTGATCTGACCTCTCCCCAAGAATTGGGAAAGAAGGCAGACAAATGGGTCAGAACAAGGGTGAACAGAAAAGTTCATACAGAGGGTGACAAAGATGGCAATAAGAAGAAAGATGGTGAAAAATCTCAAGATAAGCATGGGGATAAGGGTAAAACCAAAGATCCCACTTCAAATCTTAAACACTCTTCAGAGGGTGGGGATAAAACAAATTCTTCCTCTTCTTCCCAACCTGCACACATTAAAAAGCCTTGGTGCTTTGTGTGTAAAAATAGAGGCCATAGGCCAGGGGATAAGTCCTGTCCAGGTAAACCCCCTGAGCCTACCACCACTAATACATCAAACTCTAGTGCCCCTAGCAGTAGTGGTACTAGTGGTGGGACTGCTGGCAACAGTCAAGCAAAGGGTGTAGTTGGGTTCACTTATGGGTCCATAGTAGAAACTGGGGTAGTCAGTCCCAAGACAGTTTCTGTCACACCTAGTGGCACTGGCCTTGCCACACTGGCTGCTTGTCCCCTTACAATGGATAAGTACATGCAAACAGTTTCAATAAATGGTGTTGAGGCCTTGGCCTACAGGGACACAGGTGCCAGTTTCACTTTGGTGACTGAAAACCTACTGCACCCTGATCAACACATCATTGGACAACAGTATAAGATTATTGATGTCCATAACTCCACTAAGTTTCTTCCCTTAGCTATAATTCAGTTTAGTTGGGGTGGAGTTACTGGCCCTAAGCAGGTGGTGGTATCACCTAGCTTACCTGTAGACTGTCTCTTAGGTAATGACCTAGAGGCCTCAGGTTGGGCTGATGTAGAGTTTTATGCCCATGCAGCCATGCTGGGCATCCCTGAGGAATTGTTCCCTCTCATTTCAAGTGAAATGAAAAAGCAAAGGAGAGAAGGCCTGAAAACTCAGGATCCCTCTCCATCAACAGGTAAAAAGGGTATCACAGTATCCCCTAACCACCCTACCATTCAGGATACTATTCCTGTGGTGGGAGAAACCTCTCCTGGGGTGGCACCTGTTCCAAGGGAATCATCAGCTGGCAAAGCTGGACTCCCTGAGGTGGAAGTACCTCTCTGTGGGATAACTAACATTGGGGAGAAAAACAGCACCATTTTAGTTAACATGGAGCATCCCTCCAACCCTCCCAGAGAAACTTTTGTGCAGAAACCCTGCACTACCTCACAACACTTAGGACAGCATCCCTGCCCTAGTGTGGAGCTCATAGGACAGCATCCCTGCCCTGCTCCAACTCAAGAGAAACAGCATCCCTGTTCTCTCGTCCAGCCAGATGGACAAAGTTTTTGCCCAGCTATGGCTTTTCTGAGACAGCATCCCTGTCTGGCATTTCCATCACTACAAATAGGTTCAGTGGACAATTCCCACTGCTCTAAACTAAAACTTACTGATAGAAACTCTGAAAATACATCTTCACATTGTTGCTTAGCTAAAAAACTTCAAACAGGGTGGTTTACATCCCCACAGGGAAGTAACCATATAGTGGATGATAAAGGGAGTAACCAGTCTATTGCAGAGCTACTCTCTACTTATCACCACTTAGACAATAAAGTCTCAACTGGCCAAGGTTAGCCTTATTGTCCTTCGTTTGGGGGGGGGGGTTGTGTGAGAAGGTAGCCTCTTTCTAGCCTTGTTACCCCCACTTTTGGCCTGTTTGTGAGTGTATGTCAGGGTGTTTGTCACTGTTTTCACTGTCTCACTGGGATCCTGATAGCCAGGCCTCAGTGCTCATAGTGAAAACACTATGTTTTCAGTATGTTTGTTATGTGTCACTGGGATCCTGCTGGTGAGGACCCCAGTGCTCCTAGGTTTGTGGCCTATATGTATGTGTCACTGGGACCCTGTCACACAGGGCCCCAGTGCTCATAGGTGTGCATGTATATGTTCCCTGTGTGGTGCCTAACTGTCTCACTGAGGCTCTGCTAACCAGAACCTCAGTGGTTATGCTCTCTCATTACTTTCAAATTGTCACTGACAGGCTAGTGACCATTTTTACCAATTCACATTGGCTTACTGGAACACCCTTATAATTCCCTAGTATATGGTACTGAGGTACCCAGGGTATTGGGGTTCCAGGAGATCCCTATGGGCTGCAGCATTTCTTTTGCCACCCATAGGGAGCTCTGACAATTCTTACACAGGCCTGCCACTGCAGCCTGAGTGAAATAACGTCCACATTATTTCACAGCCATTTTACACTGCATTTAAGTAACTTATAAGTCACCTATATGTCTAACCTTTACCTGGTAAAGGTTGGGTGCAAAGTTACTTAGTGTGAGGGCACCCTGGCACTAGCCAAGGTGCCCCCACATTGTTCAGAGCCAATTCCCTGAACTTTGTGAGTGCGGGGACACCATTACACGCGTGCACTACATATAGGTCACTACCTATATGTAGCTTCACAATGGTAACTCCGAATATGGCCATGTAACATGTCTATGATCATGGAATTGCCCCCTCTATGCCATCCTGGCATTGTTGGTACAATTCCATGATCCCAGTGGTCTGTAGCACAGACCCTGGTACTGCCAAACTGCCCTTCCTGGGGTTTCACTGCAGCTGCTGCTGCTGCCAACCCCTCAGACAGGCATCTGCCCTCCTGGGGTCCAGCCAGGCCTGGCCCAGGATGGCAGAACAAAGAACTTCCTCTGAGAGAGGGTGTGACACCCTCTCCCTTTGGAAAATGGTGTGAAGGCAGGGGAGGAGTAGCCTCCCCCAGCCTCTGGAAATGCTTTCTTGGGCACAGATGTGCCCAATTCTGCATAAGCCAGTCTACACCGGTTCAGGGACCCCTTAGCCCCTGCTCTGGCGCGAAACTGGACAAAGGAAAGGGGAGTGACCACTCCCCTGACCTGCACCTCCCCTGGGAGGTGTCCAGAGCTCCTCCAGTGTGCTCCAGACCTCTGCCATCTTGGAAACAGAGGTTCTGCTGGCACACTGGACTGCTCTGAGTGGCCAGTGCCACCAGGTGACGTCAGAGACTCCTGCTGATAGGCTCCTTCAGGTGTTAGTAGCCTATCCTCTCTCCTAGGTAGCCAAACCCTCTTTTCTGGCTATTTAGGGTCTCTGTCTCTGGGGAAACTTTAGATAACGAATGCAAGAGCTCATCCGAGTTCCTCTGCATCTCTCTCTTCACCTTCTGATAAGGAACCGACCGCTGACCGCGCTGGAAGCCTGCAAACCTGCAACATAGTAGCAAAGACGACTACTGCAACTCTGTAACGCTGATCCTGCCGCCTTCTCGACTGTTTTCCTGCTTGTGCATGCTGTGGGGGTAGCCTGCCTCCT
This sequence comes from Pleurodeles waltl, assembly GCF_031143425.1. Taxonomy (NCBI): domain Eukaryota; kingdom Metazoa; phylum Chordata; class Amphibia; order Caudata; family Salamandridae; genus Pleurodeles; species Pleurodeles waltl. The sequence continues at coordinate 360,833,362 of NC_090446.1, forward strand.
CTCTGCACCAGAAGCTCCGAAGAAATCTCCCGTGGGTCGACGGAATCTTCCCCCTGCAACCGCAGGCACCAAAAAGCTGCATTACCGGTCCCTTGGGTCTCCTCTCAGCACGACGAGCGAGGTCCCTCGAATCCAGCGACTCTGTCCAAGTGACACTCACAGTCCAGTGACTCTTCAGCCCAAGTTTGGTGGAGGTAAGTTCTTGCCTCACCTCGCTGGGCTGCATTGCTGGGAACAGCGACTTTGCAGCTACTCCGGCCCCTGTGCACTTCCGGCGGAAATCCTTTGTGCACAGCCAAGCCTGGGTCCACAGCACTCTAACCTGCATTGCACGACTTTCTAAGTTGGTCTCCGGCGACGTGGGACTCCTTTGTGCAACTTCGGCGAGCACCGTTTCACGCATCCTCGTAGTGCCTGTTTCTGGCACTTCTCCGGGTGCTACCTGCTTCAGTGAGGGCTCTTTGTCTTGCTCGACGTCCCCTCTCTCTTCAGGTCCAATTTGCGACCTCCTGGTCCCTCCTAGGCCCCAGCAGCGTCCAAAAACGCCAAACGCACGATTTGCGTCTAGCAAGGCTTGTTGGCGTCCTTCCGGCGGGAAAACACTTCTGCACGACTCTCCAAGGCGAGAGGGATCCGTCCACCAAAGGGGAAGTCTCTAGCCCTTTTCGTTCCTGCAGAAACCTCAGCTTCTTCTGTCCAGTCGAAGCTTCTTTGCACCCGCAGCTGGCATTTCCTGGGCATCTGCCCATCTCCGACTTGCTTGTGACTTTTGGACTTGGTCCCCTTGTTCCACAGGTACCCTAGATTGGAAATCCACAGTTGTTGCATTGCTGGTTTGTGTCTTTCCTGCATTATTCCTCTAACACGACTATTTTGTCCTTAGGGGAACTTTAGTGCACTTTGCACTCACTTTTCAGGGTCTTGGGGAGGGTTATTTTTCTAACTCTCACTATTTTCTAATAGTCCCAGCGACCCTCTACAAGGTCACATAGGTTTGGGGTCCATTCGTGGTTCGCATTCCACTTTTGGAGTATATGGTTTGTGTTGCCCCTATCCCTATGTTTCCCCATTGCATCCTATTGTAACTATACATTGTTTGCACTGTTTTCTAAGACTATACTGCATATTTTTGCTATTGTGTATATATATCTTGTGTATATTTCCTATCCTCTCACTGAGGGTACACTCTAAGATACTTTGGCATATTGTCATAAAAATAAAGTACCTTTATTTTTAGTATAACTGTGTATTGTGTTTTCTTATGATACTGTGCATATGACACTAGGTGGTACTGTAGTAGCTTCACACGTCTCCTAGTTCAGCCTAAGCTGCTCTGCTAAGCTACCATTATCTATCAGCCTAAGCTGCTAGACACCCTATACACTAATAAGGGATAACTGGGCCTGGTGCAAGGTGCAAGTACCCCTTGGTACTCACTACAAGCCAGTCCAGCCTCCTACACCTATGTATAGCGTCACAATGGTAACTCCGAACATGGCCATGTAACATGTCTAAGATCATGGAATTGTCACCCCAATGCCATTCTGGCATTGGGGAGACATTTCCATGATCCCCGAGTCTCTAGCACAGACCTGGATACTGCCAAACTACCTTTCCCGGGGTTTTACTGCAGCTGCTGCTGCTGCCAACCCCTCAGACAGGTTTCTGCCCTCCTGGGGTCCAGCCAGGCCTGGCCCAGGAAGGCAGAACAAAGGACTTCCTCAGAGAGAGGGTGTTACACCCTCTCCCTTTGGAAAAAGGTGTCAGGGCTGGGGAGGAGAAGCCTCCCCCAGCCTCTGGAAATGCTTTGATGGGCACAGATGGTGCACATCTCTGCATAAGCCAGTCTACACCGGTTCAGGGATCCCCCAGCCCTGCTCTGGCGCGAAACTGGACAAAGGAAAGGGGAGTGACCACTCCCCTGACCAGCATCTCCCAGGGGAGGTGCCCAGAGCTCCTCCAGTGTGCTCCAGAGCTCTGCCATCTTGGAAACAGAGGTGCTGCTGGCACACTGGACTGCTCTGAGTGGCCAGTGCCAGCAGGTGACGTCAGAGACTCCTTCTGATAGGCTCTTACCTGTGTTGCTAGCCTATCCTCCTTCCTAGGTAGCCAAACCTCCTTTTCTGGCTATTTAGGGTCTCTGCTTTGGGGAATTCTTTAGATAACGAATGCAAGAGCTCATCAGAGTTCCTCTGCATCTCTCTCTTCACCTTCTGACAAAGGATCGAACGCTGACTGCTCAGGACGCCTGCAAAACCGCAACAAAGTAGCAAAGACGACTACTGCAACCTTGTCTCGCTGATCCTGCCGCTTTCTCGCCTGTTTCCTGGTGGTGCATGCTCTGGGGGTAGCCTGCCTCCTTCTTGCACCAGGAGCTCTGAAGAAATCTCCCGTGGGACGACGGAATCCTCCCCCTGCAACCGCAGGCAACAAAAGACTGCATCACCGGTCCTCTGGGTCCCCTCTCAGCACGACGAGCGTGGTCCCTGGAACTCAGCAACTCTGACCAAGCGACTCCCACAGTCCAGTGACTCTTCAGTCCAAGTTTGGTGGAGGTAAGTCCTTGCCTCCCCACGCTAGACTGCATTGCTGGGCACCGCATGATTTGCAGCTGCTCCAGCTCCTGTGCACTCTTCCAGGATTTCCTTCGTGCACAGCCAAGCCTGGGTCCACGACACTCTAACCTGCAGTGCACAATCTTCTGAGTTGTCCTCCGGTGTCGTGGGACTCCCTTTTGTGTCTTCGGGTGAGCTCCGGTTCACCCCTCTTCCAAGTGCCTGTTCCGGTACTTCTGCGGGTGCTGCCTGCTTCTGTGAGGGCTCCCTGACTTGCTGGGCACCCCCTCTGTCTCCTCATCCAAGTGGCGACATCCTGGTCCCTCCTGGGCCACAGCAGCATCCAAAAACCCTAACCGCGACCCTTGCAGCTAGCAAGGCTTGTTTGCGGTCTTTCTGCGTGGGAACACCTCTGCAAGCTCCTATCCATCCTCCAAAGGGGAAGTTTCTAGCCCTCTTCGTTCTTGCAGAATCCACAGCTTCTACCATCCGGTGGCAGCTTCTTTGCACCCTTAGCTGGCATTTCCTGGGCATCTGCCCAATCTCGACTTTGTCGCGACTCTTGGACTTGGTCCCCTTGTTCCACAGGTACTCTCGTCCAGAAATCCACTTTGGTTGCATTGCTGGTGTTGGTCTTCCTTGCAGAAATCCCCTATCACGACTTCTGTGTTCTCTGGGGAATATAGGTGCACTTTACACCTACTTTTCTGGGTCTTGGGGTGGGCTATTTTTCTAACCCTCACTATTTTCTTACAGTCCCAGCGACCCTCTACAAGCTCACATAGGTTTGGGGTCCATTCGTGGTTCGCATTCCACTTTTGGAGTATATGGTTTGTGTTGCCGCTATACCTATGTGCTCCTATTGCAATCTATTGTAACTTTACACTGCTTGCATTACTTCCTTTTGCTATTACTGCATATTTTTGGTATTGTGTACATCTTGTGTATATTTGGCATCCTAATACTGAGGGTACTCACTGAGATACTTTTGGCGGGAAACATCCTAAACAACTAGGTCTAAACCACTACTTGCCTGAACCACTACTGCTAAACAACTAAAAAGTCTCTACAACTAAGTACTGAACAACTACTGTCTAAACAACAATTGTGCCTGAATAACAATTGCCTGAACAACTAATTTTAAGGTAAGGTTTTCCTTTTGGTTTTTATGGTTTATTAGTTGTTTAGAATATATATATATATTAGTTGTTCAGGCAATTGTTATTCAGACACAATAGTTGTTCAGGCAGTAGTTGTTCAGTACTTAGTTGTAGAGACTTTTTAGTTGTTTAGCAGTAGTGGTTTAGGCTATAGTTGTTTAGGACCTAGTTGTTCTGTCACATATTCACTTTTGGCATATTGTCATAAAAATAAAGTACCTTTATTTTTAGTATATCTGTGTATTGTGTTTTCTTATGATATTGTTCATATGACACCAGTGGTACAGTAGGATCTTTGCATGTCTCCTAGTTCAGCCTAAGCTGCTCTGCTATAGCTACCTTCTATCAGCCTAAGCTGCTAGAAACACCTCTTCTACACTAATAAGGGATAACTGGACCTGGTACAGAGTGTAAGTACCCCTTGGTACCCACTACAAGCCAGGCCAGCCTCCTACAAAGTGAATGAACGCTGGATAGTAGGGAATTTTTGAACGCTGGAGATCCCTAATCTTGACCTCACAGAAATATGAGGAAAATGCATGATTTTAGCTGACGTTTGAGGTTTGCAGGGCATTCTGTGTAAGAAAATATAGTGGGCTCCACACAAATCACACCTGCTGGACTCTCCCTGAGTGTCTAGTTTTCAGAAAAGTCTAGGTTTAGTAGGTGTCTGGGGCGGTGGCTGATCCCAGGCCCAAATACCACAGCTACTCCTGTCATCAAAATGGTTCAATTTCTATGATGAAAACTTAGGGCCTGATTACGAGTTTGGTGGTTATTAGATTGGCAGGCTTGCTGTGGCAGTCAGGACCACAGCTGCTGTGGTGACCCGACCACCACACTATGACCCTGGCGGTCCTGACGGGTAGACGGCAGTTGCAGGTCGCAATCAGCCAGGGCACACTTAGTATGGGCAGTGCTATGATCCCCCTGCCCAGCACCCTCGCAATGCTCACTGTCTGCGGTGCAGAAAGTGAGCATTGCAAGGGTGCTGGTGCCACTTTCCCAAGTGGCTTACAGGTGTAAACCTTGGTCTCCGCCTGTCAGCCCAGCGGGAAAGTCATTATAGGTCCAGTGGGGAGGTGGCGGCCACCCTGTCGGGGGTTTGGCAGATGGAAGTTTCCGTCAGCCAAACCTGTAATTATTCCCTTAACTTATACACGTTGCATTTTGGACCTTTCCTGTCATGGGCGAGAGACCCTCCGACCCGTATGTAGTACTGTTTTTATGCTAAGAAAAGGGGAAACTCAGATTGCTAGGAGTTTTGTGGATCCACACAGATTCCGTAACTTTCCCTCACATAAATGTGAGGAAAATGCATGATTTCAGACAAAGTTTCAAGTATGTAGGCTATTATTCGTAAGGAAACATTGTGGATCAATGCAAGCCACACTACCCTGGAATCCCATGGGTACGTATTTTTCAGAAATGCATGGGTTTTGTAGGTTCCCATGAGTGGCAGTCAAACCCTGGCTCAAAACCACAGTTACCCACATCATGAAAATAGGCCACTTTTCCAGGTGAAAATGTGATCTCTCCATGTTGTGCTCCGGATACTTTCCTGAGGCACACTCACACAAAAAGAATACCATTGTTATCTTGAGAAGTGTGGGAATGCTGGATAGTACATTTTTTGTAGATCACCACAGATTGTGGCACTTTTTCTCTTAGAAATATGAGAAAAAGTTGTAAGAAAATGTAGTTGCATCCACTTAGGTCAGATTACCCTACATTCTGCTGGCAACCTAGTTTTATATGGTTTCCTAGGTGGCAGCAGAGCCTGGGCAAAATACAACAGCTGCTCACATCACTGGAGTGGATCTGTCTGCAAGGCAAACAAATTGTTATTTCCATGTTGCATGGGACATTTACTGGTGCAGACAACAGGCCTAGCCAAACTAATGGTGTACCAGGAGAAGTGTTGGAATACAGAATAGTACGTTTGCGATTATCTATTACATTTCTCTCTATTTTTGGCTTCCTTGTGTAAGCTGTGTCTAAGAAAGAACACATTTTAGAAAAACTCTTATGAACCCCAAATGTAATTGTACAAATAACCACTATTACTAAACTCTGTGTTTTGGGCACATTTTAAAATTGCTTCTTGCCTATTTTTCATTTATTGAGCGTGTCTATATAAATTGTTGCATGATCATGTGATTATAAACTATAGCTCAGCTATTGTGTTTTCTGACAAAATACAAACCCTATGGGGCAGATTTATGAAAAGTGGCACTGCATCAAGTGCAGCCCCTCCTTTCTTGCGCCCCTTAGCGCCCCCCACCGCCACCATCTCTGTGCCATATTTAAAATACGGCACACCATGGCGGTAGTCAGGGGCACTAGCATCATAATTCTTGATGCTAGTCCGGTGCTTTGCAGGATTAGCGTAAAAAATGTTGACGCTAATCCTGCCAAGCACCTAGAGGCCTATTGAAAACAATGGGAGCATTTCTTTTACACCTTCTTTTAGCAGCGTTCAAAGTGCTGAAACAAATGGTGCAAGGAAACCTCTTAGATTTCCTTGTACCATTTCTTTGCCCCCCTTAACGAGTGAACGCCCCCTTTGCATAGATTATGTCTGATGCAGGCATAATGTGGCGCAAAGGAATACAAAGTGGCGCAATGCATGCGTTGTGCCACTTTGTAAATATGGTGCAGCGTTTTTGGCCTTTTAACGCCACATTAGTGTAAAACAATTTACGCTAATGTAGCGTTAGAATGGCGTTTGGCCCTCTTAAATTTGTGCCTATATATATACATATATCCTTGTGACCCAAGAGTCTGACAGACATAATGGTATATTGATTTTTGAAAAATTCTATAGGAGCAAAAAATACACATGAAAATGTTGCCACTTAATGCTATTTATCCCTACTTATTTTGATAATTTTTTTACTTTAAGATACATAAATGACCCCTTTCTGAATTCAAAATTGTATTTACTTTTCACCTCTTTCCACCACAAACTGCAAGTATGTAAAAGCAATAGTAAAAATTCACCACCACTTAGAAAAATGCTAAATTTATGGTAAAAATTATTTTTACAACTATCTTTGTTCCTAAAAGCTTGCAAGATGGTGCTCCTAGCAGGAAAACCCTAATTTTTATGATTTTTAAAAACATATGCTTTCTTGCACAGCACTTTGTCCCATTTTGGATGAAAAAATGTAATATTGATATATTTTGGCTATTTCTCTGTTATCTCCAGGGAACTCCGCAAACCATGGGATCTTTACAGTACCAAGTGACTGACGTCCGTAACAATCATGTGAGCCACCCCATGGCAGTTTTTCATCTCAGTTGGTTGGGTCACTGGTCCTAAAAAAGTTATAGTGTCCACAGACCTACCTGTTGAGTGTCTACTAGAAAACGACTTGGAGACTTCAGCTAAAGTAGAGTTGGAGCCCCAGGCAGCCAAGCTGGGCATTCCTGGGCATATCTTTGCTTTGACAAGGGCTCAGGCCAAAACACAGAGAGAACAGGGAAACTTGGATCCTGAAAATATGGACCAAGAGCTTCCCAAAACCAGGGCTAGTAAGGGTAAGAAAGTATCCCCTATCCCGCCCTCGACTGATGATTCCCCCTTTGAGGAGGAGGAATCTACTTCTTGGACACAACCTACACCTTCAAGCTGACACAGCTGAACTCTTAGGTGCAGGGGGGCTGCCAGGGAGGAGTTAAGTGTGGCTCAGCAAACATGCCCCACACTCGAGGGTTTGAGACAGCTAGCTGTCAAACAAGAAGCAGGGGATGTCAGTGGCACCTACAGGGTGTAATGGGAGAACAGCCTCCTGTATTCAGAATCTAGGGTACCCAAGCCTGGTGACACCAGAAGATTGGTAACCCCTCTGCAATACAGAGAGTTTTTGTTGACCTTAGCCCATGACATTCCCCTTGCTGGTCACCTAGGGTAAAATAAAACTTGGGGCAGACTGGTCCCTCACTTTCACTGGCCTCATATGTCAGAAGACACAAAGGAGTTTTGACGCTCCTGTGTCTCCTGTCAAGCCAGTGGCAAGACATATGGCGCTCAAAAAGCCCCCCTTAACTCTACTTCCAGTGGTTGGGTACCCTTTTAAAGGGTAGGGGTGACATTGTTGGCCCTCTTGACCCTCTCACAGCTTCTGGAAACAGGTTTATACTGGTGGTGGTAGACCATGCCACAAGGTATCCAGAAGCCTTATCTCTTAGGACCACTACAGCTCCTGCAGTGGCCAAAGCCTTCCTTGGAATCTTTTCCAGGATGTGTTTCCCAAAAGAGGTTGTATCAGACAGAGGTAGCAACTTCATGTCTGCATACTTGAAAACAATGTGAAAAGAGTGTGGTGTAACCTACAAATTCAATACCATACCATCACCAAACAAATGGGTTGGTTAAGCTTTTAAAAAAAAGAAAAAAAAAAAACACTCAAAGATATGATAATGGTACTCTGAAAAACTCAGGAGGAAATGGGATGTCCTGTTATCATGCCTCCTCTTTGCCTACAGGGAGGTACCCCAAAAGGGAGTGGGCTACAGCCCCTTTGAACTCCTCTTTGGTCACCTTGTTAGGGGGCCACTGGCTCCTATAAAGGAGTGTTGGGAACAACCCCTGAAGCCCCCTAAACAAGATATAGTGGATTATTTACTTGGCCTCAGATCAAAGATGGCTGAGTATATGTAGAAGGGCAGTAAAAACCTTCAGGCAAGACAAGAATTGCAAAAGCAGTAGCATAAACAATGGACTGACCTGAATGTGTACCAAATAGGGCAGAAGGTTTGGGCCCTGGAGCCTATAACACCCAGGGCACTCCAAGACATGTGAAGTGGCCCACAAATCATAGTGGAAAAGAAGGGTGAGGTCACTCACTTAGTAGACCTTGGCACTCCAAGAAGTCCTCTTAGAGTACTTCATGTGAACTACCTAAAGCCCTACTATGACAGTGCTGACTTAGCCCTGCTCATGGGCACTGATGAGGGACAGGAAGATGAGAGTGACCCTCTCCCTGACCTCTTTTCAAACTCTGCAGCTGTTGGTTCAGTTGAGGGAGCAGTCTTAGCAGATTGCCTTTCTCAATATGAGAGTGAAGACTGCAGAAATCACCTGGTCAAGCCACATGACATGAACATACTATTGATACAGGGAACAGTCTGCCTGTGAATAGTAAAACCTACAGGCAACCTGATAATGTAAGGGACTGCATCAAAGCAGAGGTGCAAAAGATGCTTGACTTGGGAGTTATTGAGCACACAGATAGCCCCTGGGCTAGCCCAGGGTGCTGGTCCCAAAACCACACTCTCAAAATGGGAAAAGAGAGATAAGGTTTTGTGTTGACTATAGAAGGTTCAATACAGTAACCAAAAACAGATGCTCATCCTATTCCTAGGGCAGATGAGCTCATTGATACACTGGCATCTGCCAAGTATCTTAACTTTTGACCTTACTGCTGCCTATTGGCAGATTAAGTTGTTAGAAGAGGCTAAACCTAAAACAGCAAGTAATGCCCTTTGGTCTGAAGAATGCACCTGCCACTTTTCCGAGGGTGGTGAACAAAGTCCTCCAAGGTTTGGAAGCATTCAGTGCAGCATATCTAGATGATATAGCTGCCTTTAGCTCGACCTGGGACGATCACCTGGTCTACCTTTGGAAGGTTTTGGACAATCTCCAGAAAGCAAGCCTTCAAAATGCCAGATAGGGCAGGGGATGGTGGTTTATCTGGGACACTTAGTAGGTGGGGAACAGATTCAGCCACTACAGGGTAAGAACCAAACCATTTTGGATTGTACTCCCCCTACCACACAAACCCAGGTCAGAGCCTTCCTAGGTCTCACTGGGTATTACAGGAGGTTCATTAAGAACTATGGCTCCATTGTTGCCCCTCTTAATGACCTCACCTCCAAGAAAATACCTAGAATGGTATTATGGACAGCCAGCTTTCAACAAGCTTTTGAGGAAATCAAACAGACCATGTGCTCTGCACCTGTTTTAAAAAGCCCAAATTACTCCAAGAAGTTCATAGTTCAGACTGATGTGTCAGAGGTAGGGGTTGGGGCAGTTCTCTCACAACTTAATACAGAGGGCTACGATCAACCAGTAGCTTTTATTAACAGAAGGTTGACCCCAGAGAAAAGCAATGGTCAACTATAAAGAGGGAGGCCTTTGCTGTGGTCTGGTCCTTGAAGTTGAGACCATACCTCTTTGGTACTCGCTTCATTGTTCAGACAGACCACAAACCTCTCTTATGGCTCAAACAGATGAAAGGAGAAAACCCAAAATTGTTGAGGTGGTGCATTTCCCTACAGGACTTTACAATGGAACATAGACATGGGAGTAACCACTACAATGCAGATGGACTCTCCAGATATTTCCACTTACACAAGGAAGACTCATCTGGGCAAGGTTAGCCTTCTTGTCCCTCATTTGGCGGATAGTTGTGTAGGAAAGTACCCTCGTTCTTGGCATGGTTATACCCTTTTTCTGCCTGATATCAGTGTGTTTGACTGTGTTCACTGGGATCCTGCTAAGCAGAACCCCAGTGATTATGCTCTCGTTCCCAAAAGTCTGTATTTCACCCACAATTGGCACAGTGGTGCCCCATTATAAGTCCCTAGTATATGGCTCCTATGTACGCAGGACATTGGGGTTCCAGGGGATTACTATGGGCTGCAGCCTTCTGAAGGTTTCCAGGTAGCCCAAGCTGCTGCCACCTCCCAGACAGGTTTCTGCCCTCCTGTTGCGTGAAAAGCTTGAGCCCAGGAAGGAAGAACAAAGGATTTCCTTTGGGAGAGGGGTGTTACACCCTCTTCCTTTGGGAATTGGTATTGCAGGCTTGGGAGGGGTAGCCTCCCCAAGCCACTGGAAATGCTTTGAAGGGCACATTTGGTGTCCTCCTTGCATAATCCAGTATACACCTGTTCAGGAACCCCCAGTCCCTGCTCTGGTGCAAAAATGAACAAAGGAAAGGGGAGTGACCACTCCCTTGTCCATCACCACCCCGGGGTGGTGCTCAGAGCTCCTCCAGAGGGTCCCTGGGTTTTGCCATCTTGTATTCAAGGTTGGCACAGAACCCTTGGAGCATCTGAGCGGCCAGTGCCAGCAGGAGACGTCAGAACCCCCTCCTGATAGGTGGCGCCCAGCTAGTTGACCAATCCACCTTTCAGGGCTATTTAAGTCTCTCCTTGGGGTGGTTCCTCAGATTCGGATTGCAAGACTCCAGCAGGAATCCTCTGCATCCTCCACTTCGACTTCTCACCGAAGAAACTGCATCCGGACTCTTGAGGACCCCACAAACTGCAACAAAGAAGCAAGACGCCTTCTGCAACATTGTAACTCTGGCTCCTTCCAGCAATTGCAACATTTCCTCAGTCGAGCATCCTCTGAGGACAGCCCATCTTCAGCCTGCATCAGAAGAGCGAAGGAATCTCCCTTGGGGTGAAGGAGTCACTCCCCTGGTTCTGCAGGCACCAACTATGATGTTGACTGGCTGCGTGGATCCCCTCTTCTGCTGAGCTGCATGGATCCTGTGTCACGGGTGGTAGACTGAAGTGGTCCCAACGGTCCTCTCTTCCAACTGTCCAGCTTTGGTGGAGGTAAGACCTTGCCATCCCCTCGCAAGACAGTACCCCCATGCACCACGTCCTTTGCAACTGCCAAGGCTTGATGGCATCCTTTCTTCAAGATCTTCATGCACCTTGAAGCTCCAGCCCCCAGCACTCTATCCTGCAATGCACAGCTCCCTGAGTGGTTCTCTAGTGGCGTGGGAGCCTTTTTTGTAGTGCTGCAATGGCCTCTTCTACAACTTTGTTGTCCCGTCCTGTGGGACTCCTGTGAGTGCTGCCTGTTCTTCTGTGGGTTCTCTGTGTTGCTGGAGGCCCCTCTGACTCACCCTCCTGGGTAGAGTCCACCTGGTCCTTCCTGGTTCCCGGCAGCGCCACTTTGTGCTAACCATAAGTTTTGCATGTGCCACGGCTTGGTGGTGAATTTCCGATGATGCAAATCCAACTATTGTGATTTACTCCTGTTTTCCTGGTTGCTGGGATGGGTTGTGGTACTTACCTTTGGGCTTTCCTAGTACTCCCAGCTCCCCTCTACACACCACACTTGCCTAGGTGGGGGACCCACTTTCGCATTCCACTTTCTTAGTATATGGTTTATGCTCCCCCAGGCCCATTTCTGACTATTGTGATTTTCACTAATTGCCCTGGTTTCTAACTATTTTTATGCCTATTTCTGCATACCAGTGTATATAAATTATATATTGCTTACCTCCTAAGGGAGTATAGTCTCTATGGTATTTGTGGTATTTGTATCACCAATATAAAGTACCTTTATTTTTGTAACACTGAGGGGGTCATTCTAATCTTGGTGGGCGGCGGGAGCCGCCCGCCAAGCGGGAACCGCCAGAAGACCGTACCGCGGTCAAAAGACCGCGGCGGTCATTCTGAGTTTCCCGCTGGGCTGGCAGGCGACCGCCAGAAGGCCGCCCGCCAGCCCAGCGGGAAACCCCCTTCCACGAGGATGCCGGCTCCGAATGGAGCCGGCGGAGTGGAAAGGATGCGACGGGTGCAGTTGCACCCATCGCGATTTTCAGTGTCTGCTATGCAGACACTGAAAATCTTTGTGGGGCCCTGTTAGGGGGCCCCTGCAGTGCCCATGCCATTGGCATGGGCACTGCATGGGCCCCCAGGGGCCCCACGACACCCGTTCCCGCCAGCCAGGTTCTGGCGGTCAAAACCGCCAGAACCAGGCTGGCGGGAAGGGGGTCGGAATCCCCATGGTGGCGCTGCCTGCAGCGCCGCCATGGAGGATTCCTCAGGCCAGGGGAAAACCGGCAGGAAACCGCCGGTTTCCCTTTTCTGACCGCGGCTTTACCGCCGCGGTCAGAATTGGCCTGGATGCACCGCCAGCCTGTTGGCGGTGCATCCGCGGTCCCCGGCCCTGGCGGTCTATGACCGCCAGGGTCAGAATGACCACCTGAGTGTTTTCTTTCACGTGTGTAAGTACTAAGGGGCTCATTCGAATCTTGGCCAAGTGGGAACCGCCAAAAAACCGTACCGCGGTCAAAAGACCACGGCGGTCATTGTGAGTTTCCCGCTGGGCTGACGGGCGACTGCCAGAAGGCCGCCCGCCAGCCCAGCGGGAAACCCCCTTCCACGAGGATGCCGGCTCCGAATGGAGCCGGCGGAGTGGAAAGGGTGCGACGGGTGCAGTTGCACCCATCGCGATTTTCAGTGTCTGCTATGCAGACACTGAAAATCTTTGTGGGGCCCTGTTAGGGGGCCCCACGACACCTGTTCCCGCCAGCCAGGTTCTGGCGGTCAAAACCGCCAGAACCAGGCTGGCGGGAAGGGGGTCGGAATCCCCATGGCGGCGCTGCCTGCAGCGCCGCCATGGAGGATTCCTCAGGCCAGGGGAAAACCGGCGGGAAACCGCCGGTTTCCCTTTTCTGACCGCGGCTTTACCGCCGCTGTCAGAATTGGCCTGGATGCACCGCCAGCCTGTTGGCGGTGCATCCGCGGTCCCCGGCCCTGGCGGTCTATGACCGCCAGGGTCAGAATGACCGCCTTAGTGTGACTACTGCGGTATTGCATGAGCTTTGTATGTCTCCTAGAAAAGCCTTGGCTGCTCATCCACAGCTACCTCTAGAGAGCCTGGCTTCTAGACACTGACTACACTACACTACACCTGGACCTGGCATTAGGTGTAAGTACCATAGGTACCCACCACACACCAGGCCAGCCTCCTACAGGCAGAAATAGCAAAGTTATTCCAAAGTGTAAGAGTAAATTTACATATGAATAAATCTACATGTCTAAATGTACCTTTGTTAGTAGAGCCCACTATCTTCATATCATATGTTTCCCTCAACATTTCAATTGATTCGTAATTGATATATATATTTTTCTTAATGCCCATTTTCTCACTCTCTCACAACCAACACCCATATACAAGTGTTGCGCAAATGATGTATTATACAAAACGTCTCTCCTGGATAAGAGCATCTCAATACAGCTTCTAATGGGCATCAATCCAGACTCATTGTAAACTTCTGCTTTACTTGCCTTCTTCTGAACACCATAACTTACATCTTCCCATTATTGTTCTTAAAATAATGTAAGCGTATTAAATAAACTTATCCAAATCATGCTGTAAGCCTATCAGGGTGAGATCAAACAAAATGTTATCATCAATGTGAAACTGGTAGGACAAGATTAACAGGACAGTAAGAGACTGGAAAGAATAGAAAATAAGAGAGAAGAAGGAAAGCTGCAGTCTCCAGAGATTGCATTTGTATTTTCTGCTGATGAATGATTGGAAAACTTTATGGGCAACAATGAATCAACATGTCTCTAGCATGTAAGAGGTTTGGAGAGTTCCTGCAAAATTTGAGTTTGAAAATTACCTGATGTTTGGTCTAATTAATCTAGTCAAGTCAAATAATAATGCTTGTTTTGTGAATAGAAGTTGAGTCAGGGACTTTTTGAAGGTTGTAAAATTGGTAAGTAACTTGAGTTCCTTGGAAAGATAGTTCCAATATTTTCCAACTGTTGCTTTCAATGTTTACACTAATCTCTGGCATGTCTCTTTTTTTGGAATGATCAGCTTGCAGTCACAGTTAGGGCATGGCATGTTGGACAGTTGATGGAACTTAAAGGGATCTAAGAATGATCTTGGTGCTCTCGCATTGCTGGGTTTCCAAATGAGACATGGGACTCTGCATTCCACTTGGTATTCTATTGTTAGCCAGTACAGTTGTGATCTGAAAGTGGAAATGCTGTGATTTTTCTTTAGTCATGCGATGATCCTTATGGTTCTGATTTTTGTTCGTTGGAGGGTTTTTCTATCTAAGTGCCAGATTAGGAGTTGCGTGGTTGAACCGCCACAACTCCCATACTGCTATGGTGAGGTGGCTGTCAAGTTGGCAGCCTCACCACGGTTGTATTACGAAGTTTCCACCTGGATGACCAGCTGAAACATTGTATTACAACATTTCCGCCGGTCAGCCCGGTGGAAACAATGCAGCAGCATTGGCCTCGCCTCACTTACGGAGCCGAGGCCAATGTCGTTTCACACAGCACCCTCAGAATGCACACTGTCTGCATAGCAGACAGTGCATATTCTGAGGATCCTGACAGGGAGGGGCCCCGCACTGCCTACTACATTGTCGTCGGCAATGCAGGTATCCCCCTATGGCACCCAGCCCTGCCTTTCCACCAGCATTTTCATGGCAGGGACCTCTCCACGAAAAGGCAGGTGGAAAGACAAGTCATGATCAGCACGCCAGTGCCGAACATCGCACTGCCGTGGCTGACCACGACTTTGACTGCTGCCAACCAGTCGGGATCCCGGATCCTGGCAGAGATGGCGTTCTCCTGGGGGTACAACCACCAGGATCATATCTGGCAGTTGGACCACCAGGAGTGCAGCTGTCCGACTGCCACATCGAGTTTGGTGGTCTGATGACCACCAAACTCACAATTAGTCCTTTTGTTGGGAATACATTGCTGTGTAATACAGCAAGCTTGGTAAGAATACTGCAAACTTGGTTAGACAACCATCTGTATCAAACGTTTTCAGTGTTATGTACTTAGAAAAGGGCTGATTCTGAAAAAGGTGTATGAGTGATTGTACAGTGTTTTGATGGTGACTTGGGCTTGTACGTTGAAAGATAAAGTAGATACAGTGCTGAAAAGGACACCTAGGTTTTTTACTGGTGTGGGAGTGTGTTACACTGTGGGGGGCAGCAAATGATTAGAGTTGGGATTCTGTACATAGTGAACTCTGCCTTATCACTATTTAGGCAGAGACCATTTAAGTGCATCCAGTGTTTGAAATATAATGTGGCCTTGGTGGTGTTGTTACTCAAGTCAGCAAGGAGTTGGATGTCTTCTGTGTGCAACTGTCAATTTAGGCGTTCTCATTGTTAAAGCAGCATAGCAGGCATGTGTATAGGTTAAGTGGGTGGGAGAGAGCATTGAGCCTTAGGAAACTCCCCATAATAAGGTAGCGGGATTTGTGACAAATTGGTCCTGTTTCATTTGCTATTGTTGATCTTTAAGGATGGATTTGATCGAGTCCCATGCTACTCCTGTGATATTAAATAATGGTTTCAGGCTGTTTAGAATTTTGAATTCCATGGTTTTGAATGCCATCAAGAGGTCTAACATGGTGAGTGCCACAAAGTGATGTTCATTCCTCAAAGTTAGACCTTTTTGTATGTTATTCTTTCAGTTCCTCTTAGGGCGCAGAATTCAGATGGTGCCAGTGAGTAAATTGTTTGATTCTACATAAAATTGGATTTGCTTGGTTACCTCTCCTTCAATGACAATAGTTTCCTGGAGTTGAAGGGTCCCGATTAGGTTTTTGATTAGGGAGAGAATTATAACATGTTATAGAGAATTATTAGGGGCATGAAGTATTTGCCCTCTTTGTGTGAAAACATTAACATTGTATGTGATATCCTTATCTAATGCTTCAATGTTCCCTTTCATACATTTGGTGGACTGAGCATTTCCACTAATCCTGATGATCTCATTTTAGATGGCATGTCATTTAGATGACATCTTTGGCAGAAATGATGTGATAGGATTTAAGTCTCCTCTTGGAGTGAACTGGTGTAACAGGGTTGATGACTGATGGAATTGAAGAGCAGCATTCAGTGATTTTATTGTAAATGAATTGTATTTTCTGGCCAAAAAATAAGACATTTTGTCTCACCTTGTGTGAGAAAGGGCCTCTTTTGACATAGTTACCCCCCTATCTTTGTCTGGTATTTGATGGTATTTGACGGGGTTTCAAAGTTGTTAGTGTCCAGGGCCCCTGGTAACCAGATTCCCTGGGCCAGATCTCTTTCCCATAACTGATGTGATACATTGGCACAATTGCAAACACCTTAAGTGCCACTATAAGTCTCTAGTAAATGGTACTAAGGTACCCAGGACATGTGATACTAAGGATAAGCTCCCAGGGGCAGCAGTACAGAATGTGCCACCCTCAGGGACTGTAGGAGGCTGGCCTGGTTCGTAGTGTACACCTTATACCAGGTCCATTTATCCCTTATTAGTGAAGTAATAGTGTTCCAGCAGCTTAGGCTGATAGAGGTAGCTATAGCAGAGCAGCTTAGGCTGAACTAGGAGACATGCAAAGCTCATGCAATACTACTTATAGTTACACAGTACTTATACACAATTAAAGACAATACTCAGTGTTACCAAAAATAAAGGTAGTTTATTTGGGTGACACAGTACCAAAAATATCTTAGAGGCAATACTCCTTCTGGAGGTAAGTATTATATACAATCTATACACTAGACATAAAAATAAGGTAAGTAATTAGACATAGGATAGTGCAAACAATAGGAAATGCTATAGAATACAATGGGAGAAAATAGGTCTCGGGGCAACACAAACCATATACTAAGAAAGCGGAATGCAAATCACGAATTCCCCCCTAGACAAGTGTAGTGTGTACAGAATCACTGGGAGAGTAAAAATATAGTAAAGGTAAGTAAATTACCCCACCCTGAGCCCAGAAAAGCAGGAGTAAAGTACTGCAAGTTTCCTTAGGGCACACTACACCTCGTGATTGGGATTTTGCAGGAACCAACCAAGTCTGCAAACATTAACTGCTGAATTCCTGGACCTGAAGACCTGCAAAAGAAGTGGACCAAGTCCAAAAGTCAAAAGAAGTTTCAAGAAGGGCAGGAGCCCATGCCAACCCAGAAGAGGGTGCAAAAGAAAAGCCCCAGGTTCGACGAAGACTGCAGGAATGCACCCTAGGAAGATGCCAGCGGATTCCTGCATGATGCAAAGGATGTCCCACAACGTGAAGATGGATGCAGATATGATTTCGTGTTGGAAGTCACCAACAAGCCTTAGTTATGACAAAAGTGCATTTTGTGTCAAAATTACGCTGGCTGAACCCAGGAGGGACCTGGGGGCCTCAACTCTGTGTGAGGAGGAAGAGGAGGCTCTCAGTACTTTTCAGAGCCCTCAGAATGCCAGACAGCACCCACGGGAGTCCCAGGACATGGGGACAAAGGAGGTGCAAAATACAGTTGGTGCAGCACAACAAAGGAAGGTCCCACGCCGCCGGAGAACAACTCAGCGAGTTGAGCATCGCAGGATAGAGTGCTGGGGAAGTGGACCAGGTTGTGCATGAAGGAATTTTGCAAGTAGTGCACAGAGGCCTCAGGTGGTGAAGAACACGCAGTACACAGGGGTACCATCGCTCTCAAGGAAGGCAAGGTCTTACCTCCCCCAAAATGCGTCAGCTGGACCTCAGGACAGTCTATGTCGACGGGTCTACCCTCTGTGTCATTAGTAGCACGCTCGTTGCTGTGAGAGGAGTCCAAGGGTACCGGTTGTCGTCTTAGAAGGTGCCTGCATGAGCAGGGGAGTGACTTTGTCACCCCACGGGAGATTTCTTCGGTTCTTCTGGTGCAGGATGAAGACAGGGAGTCCTCAGAGTGTGCACACCATGAAAACTGTTATAGTTGCTGGCTGGGGCTGAAGTTGCAGAAGAAAAGTATCCCTTGTGGATACTTTGTTGCTGTTACAGCGGTTCCTGGAGCTGGCTGCAGTTGATCCGAGGTCAGCGGATGAAGTAGTAGTTGCAGAGGATTCCTGAAGGAAACTTGCAAGCAGAATCTGAAGAGAACCCACAGGAGAGACCCTAAATAGCCCTGAGAGGAGGATTGCCTACCTTATCAGGTAAGGACCAATCAGGATGGGTCTCTGACGTCACCTGCTGGCACTGGCCACTCAGAGCCCTCCAGAGAACCCCCACACCTTGCAAAGCAAGATAGCTGAAGTCTATGACACACTGGAGGAGCTCTGGGCACCAACCCTAGGGTGGTGATGAACAGGGGAGTGGCCAGTCCCCTTTCCTTTGACAGTGTCGTGCCAGAGTAGGGAACGAGGGGTCCCTGAACCACTGTAGACTGGCTTATGCAAGGAGGGCACCATCTGTGCCCTTCAAAGCATTTCCAGAGGCTGGGGGAGGCTACCCCGCCCCAGCCTGTAACACCTATTTCCAAAGGGAGAGGGTGTAACACCCAGCTCTCAGAGGAAATGCTTTTTTCTGACTTCCTGGGACTGGGCTGCCCAGACCCCAGGAGGGCATAACCCTGTCTCTGAGGTGGTGGCAGCTGTAGCTGCAGTGCAAGCCTCAGACAGATGGCTTGACAGTACTGGGGGTCCATAGTGGAGCCCCCAGGATGCATGGAAGTGGCTCCCCAATACAAGATTTGGAATGGGGGGACATTTCCATGATCTTAGACATGTTACATTGCCATACTCAGAGTTATCATTGTAAAGCTACATATAGATATTGACCTATATGTATTGCACGCATGTAATGGCATCCCCGCACTCACAAAGTCCCAGGAAATGGCCCTGAACTATGTGGGGGCACCTTTGCTAGTGCAAGGGTGCCCTCACACTTAGTAACTTTGCACCTAACCTTTAGCAAGTGAAGGTTAGACATATAGATGACTTATAAGTTACTTAAGTGCAGTGAAAATGGCTGTGAAATAACATGTGCGTTATTACACGCAGGTTGCAATGGCAGGCCTGTTCAAGGGTTTGTCTGAGCTTCCTATGGGTGGCAAAAGAAATGCTGCAGCCCACATGGATCTCCTGGAACCCCAATACCCTAGGTACCTAGGTACCATATACTAGGGACTTATAAGGGGGGTCCAGTGTGTAGGAGGCTGGCCTGGCTTGTAGTGGGTACCTTGTGGTACTTACACCCTGTGCCAGGTCCAGTTATCCCTTATTAGTAGAATAGAGGTGTTTCTAGCAGTCTAGGCTGATAGAAGGTAGCTATGGCAAAGCAGTTTAGGCTGAACTAGGAGACATGCAAAGCTCCTATTATACCACTTATATCATATGCACAATATCATAAGAAAACACAATACTCAGAGTTACAGAAAATAAGTACTAAGGTACTTTTTTTCTATGACAATATGCCAAAAGTATCTCAGTGAGTACCCTCAGTAAGAAGGTAAGTAATATACACAAGTTATATGTACACAAACCCAAAACAGGTAAGCAAGAGTAAGAAAAGTAATTCAAACAGTGTAGAATTACAATAGGTTGCAATAGGTGAACATAGGTCTAGGGGCAACACAAACCATATACTCCAAAAGTGGAATGCGAATCACAAATGGACCCCAGGCCTATGGGAGCTTGTAGAGGGTCACTGGGACTGTAAGAAAACAGTCAGGGTGTCCAAGATACCCCACCCCAAGACCCTGAGAAGTAGGAGTAAAGTACACCTACTACCCCAAAAGGACACAATAGTCATGATAGGGGGATTCTGCAAGAACAACAAACACCAGCAAGGCACTGAAGACAGATTCCTGGACCTGAGGACCAGCAAGGCAAGGGGATCAAGTCCAAGAGTTGCGATAGTGTCCGGGAGGGCAGGAGCCCAGAAAACCCTGGATGAAGGTGCAAGGAAGCTGCCTCTGGATGGAAGAAGCTTGGAATTCTGCAACAATGAAGAGGACTATGATCTTTTCCTTTGGTTGGAAGATGTCCCACGTCGGGCTGAAGGTTGCAGAAGTGTTCCCACGCAGAAATACTGCAAACAAGTCTTACTAGCTGCGAGGGTCACGGTAGAGGTTTTTGGGTGCGGCTGGAAACAGAAAGGACCAGGATGTCGCCCCTTGGAGGAGGAGACAGAGGGGGCGCTAAGTAACTCAGAGAGCCCCCACAGAAGCAGGTAGCACCCGCAGAAGTACCGGAGCAGGCACTTAGAAGATTTGTGAACCGGAGCTGGCACAGAGTCACAAAGGAGGATCCCATGACGTAGGAGGCCAACTCAGCGGGTTGAGCACTGCAGGACAGAGTGCTGGGGACGCAGGCTAGGCTGTGCATGAAGAAAATCCTGGAAGAGTGCACAGGAGGCAGAGCAGCTGCAAATCACGCAGTACACAGGTTTGCAGTCTAGCGTGGGGAGCCAAGAACTTACCTCCACCAAACTTGGACTGAAGGATCACTGGACCGTGGGAGTCACTTGGATAGAGATCCTGTGTTCCAGGGACCAAGCGCGTCAGGATGAGAGGGGATGCAGAGGACCGGTGATGCAGTCTTTTGGTGCCTGCGTTAGCAGGGGGAAGATTCCGTCGACCCACGGGAGATTTCTTCTTGGCTTCCAGTGCAGGGTGAAGGCAGACGACCCCCAGAGCATACACCACTAGGAAACAGTCAAGAAAGCCAGCAGGATTAGGCGCCACAATGTTGCTGGTAGTCATCTTGCTACTTTGTTGTGGTTTTGCAGGTGTCCTGGAGCAGTCAGCGGTCGATCCTTGGCAGAAGTCGAAGAGGGAGATGCAGAGGAACTCTGGTGAGCTCTTGCATTCCTTATCTGAAGAATTCCCCAGAGGAGAGACCCTAAATAGCCAGCAAAAGAGGTTTGGCTACCAAGAAAGAAGGATTGCTACCAAAAAAGGTAAGAGCCTATCAGAGGGGGTCTCTGACGTCACATGCTGGCACTGGCCACTCAGAGCAGTCCAGTGTGCCCCCAACACCTCTGTTTCCAAGGTGGCAGAGGTCTGGGACACAATGGAGGAGCTCTGGGCACCTCTCCTGGGAGGTACTGGTCAGGGGAGTGGTCACTCCCCTTTCCTTTGTCCAGTTTCACGCCAGAGCAGGGCTGGGAGATCCCTGAACCGGTGTAGACTGGCTTATGCAGAGATGGGCACCATCTGTGTCCATCAAAGCATTTCCAGAGGCTGGGGGAGGATACTCCTCCCCAGCCCTTCACACCTATTTCCAAAGGGAGAGGGTGTAAGGGAGAGGGTGTAACACCCTCTATCAAAGGAAATCCTTTGTTCCTGGGCCAGGGCTGCCTGGAACCCAGGAGGGCTAAATCCTGGCTGAGGGGTTGGCAGCAGCTGCAGTGGAAACCCCGGAAAGGCAGTTTGGCAGTACCTGGGTTCTGTGCTAGAGACCCGGGGGATCATGGAATTGTCCCCCCAATACCAGAATAGTATTGGGGAGACAATTCCATGATCTTAGACATGTTACATGGCCATGTTCGGAGTTACCATTGTGACGCTATATATAGGTAGTGACGTATGTATAGTGCACACGTGTAATGGTGACCCCGCACTCACAAAGTCCAGGGAATTTACCCTGAACGATGTGGGGGCACCTTGGCTAGTGACAGGGTGCCCACACACTAAGTAACTTGGCACCCAACCTTCACTAAGTGAATGTTAGACATATAGGTGACTTATAAGTTACTTATGTGCAGTGAAAAATGGCTGTGAAATAATGTGGACGTTATTTCACTCAGGTTGCAGTGGCAGGCCTGTGTAAGAATTGTCTGAGCTCCCTATGGGTGGCAAAAGAAATGCTGCAGCCCATAGGGATCTCCTGGAACCCCAATACCCTGGGTACCTCAGTACCATATAAAAGGGGATTATATGTGTGTACCAGTGTGCCAATGAGAATTGGTAAATTTAGTCACTAGCCTGCAGTGACAAATTTAGAAAGCAGAGGGAGCATAAACACTGAGGTTCTGGTTAGTAGAGCCTCAGTGATACAGTTAGGCACCACACAGGGAACACATACAGGGCACATACTATGAGCACTGGGGTCCTGCCTGGCAGGATCCCAGTGACACAAGGGCTAAAACAAGATACATACAGTGAAAAATGGGGGTTACATGCCAGGCAAGATGGTACTTTCCTACACAACCCCCCCCCCCCAAACGAAGGACAATAAGACTAGCCATGTCCTGATGAGTCTTAATTGTCTAAGTGGAAATATCTGGAGAGTCCATCTGCATTGGAGTGGGTATTCCCAGGTCTATGTTCCACTGTATAGTCCATTCCGTGTAGAGATATGGACCACCTCAACAATTTAGGATTTTCCCCTTTCATTTGTTTGAGCCAAAGTAGAGGTTTGTGGTCTGTCTGAACAATAAAGTGAGTGCCAAACAGGTATGGGCTCAACTTTTTCAGTGCCCAGACCACAGAAAAGGCCTCCCTCTCTATGCCAGATCAACGCTTTTCTCTAGGGGTCAACCTCCTGCTGATAAAAGCAACTGGTTGATCCTGGCCCTCAGAATTCAGTTGCGATAAGACTTCCCCTACCCCTAATTCAGATGCATCAGTTTGAACAATGAATATCTTGGAGTAACATGGGCTTTTTAGGACAGGTGCAGAGCGCATGGCCTGTTTGAGCTCCTCAAAAGCTTTTTGACAGCAAGCTGTCCATAGCACCTTCTTAGACATTTTCTTGCTTGTGAGATCATTAAGAGGGGCTGCTATGGAGCCATAATTCTTGATGAATCTCCTGTAGTACCCTGTGAGGACTAAAAAGGCTCTCACTTGGGTCTGAGTTGTAGGGGGAACCCAATCCACGATTGTCTGGATTATCCCATGTAGTGGTGCAATCTGTTCTCCACCTACCAGGTGGCCCAGATAAACCACTTTCCCCTGCCCTATCTGGCACTTTGAGGCGTTGATAGTGAGGCCTGCCTTTTGCAGGGCCTCCAAAACTTTCCAAAGTTGGACCAGGTGATCATCCCAGGTTGAGCTAAAGGCAGCAATATCATCTAGATATGCTGCACTAAAAGTCTCCAACCCTTGCAGGACTGTGTTCACCAACCTCTGAAAAGTAGCAGGTGCATTTTTCAAACCAAAGTGCATTATTGTGAATTGGTAGTGCCCTCCTATAGTAGAAAGTGCAGTCCTGGGTTTAGCATCTTCTGCCAGTCTGATCTGCCAATACCCTGCAGTCAGATAAAAAGTGCTAAGATACTTGGCAGAAGCCAGTGTATCAATGAGCTCATCTGCCCTGGGTATAGGGTGAGCATCAGTTTTTGTTACCTGATTGAGCCTTCTGTAATCTACACAAAACCTCATCTCTCTCTTTCCATCTTTGATGTGAGGTTTTGGTATGTCACCACTGGGCTAGCCCATGGGCTTTCAGAAGGTTCAATCACCCCTAAATCCAACATTTTCTGCACCTCTTGTTTAATGCAGTCTCTGACATGGTCAGGCTGCCTATACATTTTACTTTTGACAGGCAGGCTGTCTCCAGTGTCAATTGTGTGTTCACACCAGGATGTTGTACCTGGTACAAGTGAAAAGAGGTCTGAAAATTGGCTTAGGAGATTGATGCAGTTGTCTTTCTGTTCTGCAGTCAGACAATCTGCTAAAACTACTCCCTCCACTAAGGCATCTGCTTCAGTGGTGGAGAAGAGATCAGGGAGAGGGTCACTCTTTTCTTCCTGTCCCTCATCTGTTGCCATGAGCATGGTGAGATCAGCCCTGTCACAGTAGGGTTTCAGGCGGTTGACATGAATCACCCTAAGGGGACTCCTGGCAGTGCCCAGGTCTACCAAATAGGTAACCTCACCCTTTTTCTCAACAATTAGATGGGGTCCACTCCATTTGTCTTGGAGTGCTCTTGGGGCCACAGGCTCCAATACCCACACCTTCTGTCCTGGTTGGTACTGGATCAGAACAGCCTTCTGGTCATGCCATTGCTTTTGCAGCTCCGGGCTGGCCTGAAGGTTTTTACTGGCCTTTTTCATGTACTCAGCCATTCTGGATCTTAGGCCAAGTACATAATCCACTATGTCCTCTTTAGGAGCCTTTAAAGGTTGTTCTCAACCCTCCTTTACAAAAGTAAGTAGACCTCTTACAGGGTGCCCAAAGAGGAGTTCAAAGGGTCTGAAGCCCACTCCTTTCTGGGGTACCTCCCTGTAAGCAAAAAGGAGGCAACGTAACAGGACATCCCATCTCCTCCTGAGTTTTTCAGGGAGTCCCAGTATCATACCTTTGAGAGTTTTATTAAACCTCTCAACCAGACCATTTGTTTGTGGATGGTAAGGGGTGATGAACTTGTAGGTACCACCACACTCCTTCCACATTGCTTTTAGGTATGCAGACATGAAGTTGCTACCTCTCTCTGACACCACCTCTTTAGGAAAACCCACCCTGGAAAAGATTCCCAGGAGGGCCTTTGCCACTGCAGGAGCTGTAGTGGTCCTTAAAGGTATGGCTTCAGGATATCTTGTGGCATGGTCCACTACCACCAAGATAAATCTATTGCCTGAAGCAGTAGGAGGGTCAAGGGGGCCAACTATGTCAACCCCTACCCCTTCAAATGGCACCCCAACCACTGGAAGTGGAGTTAGAGGGGCCTTTGGAGTGCCACGAGTCTTGCCACTGGCTTGGCAGGTCACACAAGACTTGCAAAAATCTTTGGTGTCCTCTGACATATGAGGCCAGTGAAACAAGGGGACAAGTCTTTCCCAAGTTTTCGTCTGGCCCAAATGCCCAGCCAAAGGAATGTCATGTGCTAGAGTGAGAAGAAACACTCTGTACTGCAGGGGAATGACCAATCTCCTGGCTGCTCCAGGTTTTGGGTCCCTTGACTCTGTGTACAAGAGGTAATCTTCCCAGTATACTCTATGACTGTCACTGACATCCCCATTTTGCTGCTTGACAGCTTGCTGTCTGAGACCCTCTAATGTGGGACAAGTTTGCTGTGCCACACTCAGCTCTTCCCTGGCAGGCCCCCTCCACCCAAAAGCTCAGCAGTGTCTGCTGCCAGCTCCTCTGGTGTAGGCTCTGCACAAGGAGGAAATTCTTCTTCCTCAGAAGGGGAATCATCTGTAGAGGGAGGGATAGTGGGTAGAGATTTACCCTTGCTACCCCTAGCTTTAGGGAGCACTTGGTCCATTGTTCCAGGATCCAAGTTACCCTGTCCTTTTTGCTTTTTGGCCTGAGCCCTGGTCAAAGCAAAATATGCCCAGGAATGCCCAGCATTGCTGCATGGGCCTCCAACTCCACGTCTGCCAAGATGATGTCTCTAAATCATTTCCTAGTACAGTCTACAGGTAAATCTGAGGCAACCACAACTTTCTTTGGACCAGTAACCCCCTCCCAGTTGAGATTCACAACAGCCATGGGGTGGATAAGAGTGTTGTTATGAGCGTCTGTCACTTGGTACTGCTGACCAAGTAGGTGTTGCTCAGGGTGGACCAGTTTTTCTATCACCATAGTTACACTGGCTCCTGTGTCCCTGTAGGCCTGAGCCTCAACACCATTTAATAGGGGAAGTTGCTTGTACTTATCCATATTAAGTGGACAAGCAACTAGGGTGGCAAAATCAATGCCACCATCAGAGGCTAAAACAGCCTCTGTGGTCTCCCTAACAAGACGAACCCCAACTACATTGCCAATAGTGAGCCCAGCTACACCCTTGGATTGGCTATTAGTAGTAGATTTCCCACCACCACTGCTATTACTAGGGGCACTGAAATTTGCAGCTGGGGTTGTGGTGGAGGGAGGTTTGGTGTTTTTCTTTGGGCAGCTGGAATCAGTTGCCCAATGGCCTTTGACTTTACACAAATAACATCAAGGCTTTTTAGGTTGATTATTAGAAGAGGATACTCCCCCAGAGGATTTTTGTGGGACTGATGAAGACTCAGAAATGCTACTTTTGTCCCCACCCTTCTCAGAAGACTTACCATCCTTCTTCTAGACATCCTTGTCACCCCCTGTATGAACATTTCTGTTCACCCTTGTTATGACCCATTTGTCTGCCTTCTTTCCCAATTCTTGGGGAGAAGTCAGATCAGAGTCCACTAGGTATTGGTGAAACAAGTCAAACACACAGTTGTTCAGAATATGCTCTCTCAGAATTAGATTGTACAGGCTTTCATAGTCAGATACCTTCCTGCCATGCAACCACCCTTCCAATGCCTTCACTGAACAGTCCACAAAATCTGTCCAGTCTTGAGAAGACTCTTTTCTGGTGTCTCTGAACTTAATCCTGTATTGTTCAGTGGTTAAGCCAAATTCATCCAAGAGTGCATCTTTCAACACTTTGTAGTTGTTGGCTTCACTTTCTCTAACAGTAAGGAGCCTATCCCTACCCTTTCCAGTGAAAGATAGCCACAAAATAGCAGCCCACTGCCCTTGAGGGATCAACTGTACCATACATGCCCTCTCAAGTGCAGCAAACCACTTATTAATGTCACCCCCTCCTTGTATGGGGGGACTATCTTATGCAGATTCCTGGAATCTTGCTCTCGAACAGGATTGCTATCAGGAGTACTGCTGCTGCCACCATGGGGAACTAACCCCAACCTCTGTCTTTCCCTCTCAATGTCTAGGGATTCCCTATCTAAAGCTAGCTGTTGCTGTTTAAGCTTCAGTCTGTTCTTTTCAACCCTCAACTTTTTGAGTTCCCTTTCTAACAAGTTATCCTCAGGGTGGGTGGGTTGGGAATGCTTTGACACAGAGGAAATGTGGGAAGTTTCAGAGGGGGGACCTGTCCCTAACTGTCTGGACTCTGGTAACCTGGCCTCTAGGGATAAAGGATGCCCTACTGTTATGGGAACCTCTATCACTACCAGCATCACTAGGTGTCCTGCTAGGGGGCAGACCCTTGTCAGAACCCTCCCCAGCTTCTCCAGGGGACTCCTCTGAATCAGACTGGGAAGCTTCTCCCTTTTCTAACCTCTCATTTGATGGCCCAACAAGCATGTTAAAGAGAAACTCTTTTGTAGGGTTCTTTCCTATACTCAAACCTCTATCCAGGCAGAGACCCCTCAAACTTTTATAGTTCAAACCTTCATATGTTGCATTAACAGTTTTGAGAGTGGAATCTACAACAGACATGATAGTAAAGGTTTAAGGATAGTAAGAAAGAAAAAGTTTTAGAACTTTAGAAAGCACAGAGAAAAAACATTTTCTAACTTTTAGAAAACTTTTAGAAGTTTTAAAAAACTTTTCAGAACTTTGTAAAAAGTTTTAGGATAGAAAAGTAAACTTTTTGGGTTAAGTGTACATACGCTGAACTGTTTGGTATATGATTCTCTTATGAAAAGTACAAAATGACAAAGTGGTAAAGCAGTTGCAAGCACTTATCCCACTGCTGCACCACCAATGTAGGAGGCTGGCCTCGTTTGTAGTGGGTACCTTGTGGTACTTACACCCTGTGCCATGTCCAGTTATCCCTTATTAGTAGAATAGAGATGTTTCTAGCAGCTTAGGCTGATAGAAGGCAGCTATGGCAAAGCAGCTTAGGCTGAACTAGGAGACATGCAAAGCTCATACTATCCCACTTTTATCATCTGCACAATATCATAAGAAAACACAATACTCAGAGTTACTAAAAAATAAAGGTACTTTATTTTTATGACAATATGCCAAAAGTATCTCAGTGGGTACCCTCAGTAAGAAGGTAAGTAATATAAACAAGTTATATGTACACAAACACAAAACAGGTAAGTAAGAGTAAGAAAAGTAATCAAACAGTGTAGAATCACAATAGGATGCAATAGGTGAACATAGGTCTAGGGGTAACACAAACCATATACTCCAAAAGTAGAATGCGAATCACAAATGGACCCCAGACCTATGGGAGCTTGTAGAGGGTCGCAGGGACTGTCAGAAAACAGTCAGGGTTTCCAAGATACCCCACCCCAAGACCCTGAGAAGTAGGAGTAAAGTACACCTACTACCCCAAAAGGACACAATAGTCGTGATAGGGGGATTCTGCAAGAACAACAAACACCAGCAAGGCACTGAAGACGGATTGCTGGACCTGAGGACCGGCAAGGCAAGGGGACCAAGTCCAAGAGTCGCAATAGTGTCCAGGGAGGGCAGGAGCCCAGAAAACCCTGGATGAAGGTGCAAGGAAGCTGCCTCAGGATGGAAGAAGCTTGGAATTCTGCAACAACGAAGAGGACTAGGATCTTCTCCTTTGGATGGAAGATGTCCCACGTCGGGCTGAAGGTTGCAGAAGTGTTCCCACGCAGAAATACTGCAAACAAGCCTTACTAGCTGCAAGGGTCGCAGTAGAGGTTTTTGGGTGCGGCTGGGAACCAGAAAGGACCAGGATGTCGCCCCTTGGAGGAAGAGACAGAGGGGGCACTCAGCAACTTAGAGAGTCCCCACATAAGCAGGCAGCACCCGCAGAAGTACCCGAACAGGCACTTAGAAGATTTGGGAACCGGAGCTGGCTCAGAGTCACAAAGGAGGGTCCCACAATGTCGGAGGCCAACTCAGAGGGTTGAGCACTGCAGGATGGAGTGCTGGGGACCTAGGTTAGGCTGTGCACTAAGGAAATCCTGGAAGAGTGCACAGGAGCCAGAGCAGCTGCAAATCACGCAGTACACAGGTTTGCAGTCTAGTGTGGGGAGGCAAGGACTTACCTCCACCAAACTTGGACTGAAGGATCACTGTACTGTGGGAGTCACTTGAATATGGTTCCTGTGTTCCAGGGACCAGGCTCGTCAGGATGAGAGGGGACCCAGAAGACCGGTGATGCAGTCTTTTGGTGCCTGCTTTAGCAGGGGAAGATTCTGTCGACCCACAGGAGATTTCTTCTTGGCTTCCAGTGCAGGGTGAAGGCAGATGACCCCCAGAGCATGCACCACCAGGAAACAGTCGAGAAAGTAGGCAGGATTAGGCGCTACAATGTTGCTGGTAGTCGTCTTGCTACTTTGTTGCGGTTTTTCAGGCATCCTGCAGCAGTCAGCGGACGATCCTTGGCAGAAGTCGAAGAGGGAGATGCAGAGGAACTCTGGTGAGCTCTTGCATTCGTTATCTGAAGAATTCCCCAGAGGAGAGACTCTAAATAGCCAGAAAAGGAGGTTTGGCTACCAAGAAAGGAGGATTGGATACCAAAAAAGGTAAGAGCCTATCAGAGTGGGTCTCTGATATTACCTGCTGGCACTGGCCACTCAGAGCAGTCCAGTGTGCCCCCAACACCTCTGTTTCCAAGATGGCAGAGGTCTGGGACACACTGAGGAGCTCTGGGCACCTCCCCTGGGAGGTACTGGTCAGGGGAGTGGTCACTTCCCTTTCCTTTGTCCAGTTTCACGCCAGAGCAGGGCTGGGGGATCCCTGAACCGGTGTAGACTGGCTTATGCAGAGATGGGCACCATCTGTGCCCATCAAAGCATTTCCAGAGGCTGGGGGAGGCTACTCCTCCCCAGCCCTTCACACCTATTTCCAAAGGGAGAGGGTGTAACACCCTCTCTCCGAGGAAATCCTTTGTTCTGCCTTCCTGGGCCGGGGCTGCCTGGACCCCAGGAGGGCAGAATCCTGGATGAGGGGTTGGCAGCAGCAGCAGCTGCAGTGGAAACCCCGGAAAGGCAGTTTGGCAGTACCCGGGTTCTGTGCTAGAGACCCGGGGGATCATGGAATTGTCCCCCCAATACCAGAATGATATTGGGGTGACAATTCCATGATCTTAGACATGTTACATGTCCATGTTCGGAGTTACCATTGTGACGCTATACATAGGTAGTGACCTATTTATAGTGCATGCGTGTAATTGTGTCCACGCACTCACAAAGTTTGTGGAATTTGCCCTGAACGATGTGGGGGCACCTTGGCTAGTTCCAGGGTGCCCACGCACTAAGTAACTCTGCACCCAACATTCACCAGGTGAAGGTTAGACATATAGGTGACTTATAAGTTACTTAAGTGCAGTGGTAAATGGCTGTGAAATAACGTGGATGCTATTTCACTCAGGCTGCACTGGCAGGCCTGTGTAAGAATTGTCAGAGCTCCCTATGGGTGGCAAAAGAAATGCTGCAGCCCATAGGGATCTCCTGGAACCCCAATACCCTGGGTACCTCAGTACCATATACAAGGGGATTATATGGGTGTACCAGTGTGCCAATGAGAATTGGTCAATTTAGTCACTAGCCTGCAGTGACAAATTTAGAAAGCAGAGAGAGCATAAACACTGAGGTTCTGGTTAGCAGAGCCTCAGTGATACAGTTAGGCACCACACAGGGAACACATACAGGGCATATACTATGAGCACTGGGGTCCTGCCTGGCAGGATCCTAGTGACACATGGGCTAAAACAACATACATACAGTGAAAAATGGGAGTAACATGCCAGGCAAGATGGTACTTTCCTACACAGTGTGCCAATTGAAATTGGTAAATGAAGGCAGGATGCTACAGTGACAAATTTAAAAGCAGAGAGAACATAAGCACTGTTGTTCTGATTAGCAGAGCCTCAGTGACACAGTCAAGCACTATACAGACACACACATTAGGCCATAAACTATGAGCACTGGGGTCCTGATCAGCAGGATCCCAGTGAGACAAGCAAAAACATACTGACATACAGGTAAAAATGGGGGTAACATGCCAAGGAAGATGGTACTGTCCTACAGGGACCATAAATCCAAGTGCACTTAGCACTGCCATTGCAGGCTGAGTCTCCTGGTGCAATCCTAAAATAAAAACTGACATGGCACACAGCCTGTGTGCCCTGTCCACTACACACTGCATGCAATATAGGTAAGTCACCCCTCTAGCAGGCCTTCAGCCCTAAGGCAGGGTGCAGTATACTGCATGTGTGGGCATAGACGTCCTTGCCAAACCTTGGACATAGTAAGTGAATGGAGCAGCCATTTTACATGCATGTGCTGGAGACTGGTCGTGATGAGTTTCACAGCTACATGATGGCCACTCTGCACCGTTGGTTAAACTGGTAGCAGTATTGGATTTATTGCAAAATGAACCCAGTGGCCACCTTAGAGGCACCCTCTGCAAGAGCTAACTATCCTGGTAATGGTGACTGGCCAGTCACAACCAGCCTGCTACCACCAGATAAGTTTGTGGAACCCTGTGCTCTATGGTTCCAGAGAACAAAGCCCTTCCGAAGCAGAGGTGTTACACCTCCTCCCCCAGGAATGTGCACAGCCCTTCCTATAAGGTATAATGGGCTTAGCACCCTTGAAACTCGACCTCCAGCTCTGCTGCTAGCAGCAGATGGCTGCCCCCATTGCAAACTCCCACTTTTGGTGCGAGCAATGGTGGCAAAATGCCCAAAGGACAGGAGTGGCCACCCTTAGCCTATACCAACCCTAAGGTGTTGCGTGCGAGGTGATCTCTCAATTTCATTTTCCTGTATCTTGTATGTGGGAAAATAGCCTATCAGGAAGTGGTCACATAGTGGGTGTAGCCACCCTAAGGTAGATGACCCATTGGTCACGACGAGGTACTCCCCTAAGCACCCACTAAATGCAGTATTTAGTGGGAACCCCTAGATCTGCAGATCAGATTTCAAGGACACAGGAAGACCGGCAACAAAGAAGACCCACTGCTTGAGAACTGCATTCTTGTTGCACAAAGAAAAAGGCACCAAATCCTGCCTGCTGCACCCAGGACTCAACAATCGCCGCTGAGGGGTTGCTCAAACATTGGACAGACTCTAAAAATCCCCTGTGGACCTCCACTCTTCTGAAAATTGCCGAAGATCTCCCTCCAGAGTGAAGGCATCACTTCTTTGCAAACAAAGACCAGTGAAGTCCAGTTCCCTGACCCACTGCTGACCAAGCAACCGAATGCCACATCCAGACCACATTTTGCTTGAAAGACTTGAAGGGAAAATTCTATAAGTGTGCCAAGTTTGGTGGCACGGCACACTTCAGTGGTTGAACTTTGCAATAGCCCAGGGTACTGGTATCTCAATGTTGAACACCAAGAAGAAAAGTCCACACCGGACTCCAAAAGGCCCAGGAGGAAGCCCCAGTTAGGAGACTTCGGAAACCACCAGAACCACCCACCAGAGTAGCCTTGCTGACCTGCAAGTGACCCTTAGAGTGCACCTCCCTCCTGCTTCCAAGGGCACCTTAGCGCACAGCTCTTGGTTCATCCATTTACTCTGCACCCGGCCTCCTTCGGCCCTGCACCAAAGAACCAGCTGTGCTCTAAGGGTCCCCCACCCCTCGCTACCTCTACACTCCAAGGGGACCCACCAGACTCACCTTGAAGCCCACCTGTGCATTGCTTTTCCAAGTGGACCCCCTCAGTGGTCCTGCACCAGCTCCTAGGACTTTTCAGCAGCTCTTCCTGCCAAAACCGGGAACCGCCTGAACTCCACCAGGTGGTCCACAGGGCTTCTTGGTGACCTTGACCTAAAAACACATTGGTGAATGTGTTGTTTGATTTTATATGCCTCCCACTGATTCATATTGTGCGTAATTACACACAAAAAGACACTTTTTGCTAAACTTTGAAAAATCATTATTTAAAAAGTACTTACCCAATTTTGATGATCTTGGTCTTAAAAAGTTTATAAAAATCTGAAGTATTTTTGTAAATTGATCTCAAGTTATTCCTTTAAGTGTGTGTCTTCATTTATTGATACTGTGAGTACAACAAATGCTTTACATTTCTCTAAGATTGGCCTAACTGTTCGAACAAACTACCTTAAAAATTAGAGCATTAGGTGGTCTAGCTTTTACCTCTGTAAGCCAACATGTGGTTGCCCAGACTCTCTGCACAGTGTGTCTGGTTTTGCACATTACAGAGAGAGCCAGCCTCCTTGCACAGTTATGGACATATATATAATTTAGCGGCAGGTCCATCAGTCCAACTGTGCAGTGCAGGGATTTACAATGCTGATCTTGCAGAAAACCATCCACCTTATTTAGAGCTCTTCAACAGCCAGTACAGGAGTTTCTGGAAGGACACTGAAAGTTTTGTTAGGGATTGCAATGTTTAATATGGCAGTTCAGCAAAGTTTGTGGGATTTTTAAAAAGAAAATCTCAAAGTGTAAGAGATTTTGTTTTTGAATAATAAAAAATGAATGCCCCTGACCTGCTGGTAGCTTTCTCCCGGTGTGTGGGTGCTGTTTTATTTTATTTTCCTGTTTTAAACCTTCAGCCTTTCTATAGTGTTCCTGAATAGTAAAGAAGTACATCAGAATGTCTGCCATAAATAGAGAAGAATGCACTGAGAATAGATAATAATGTCCCCTTTCCACACATACCACTACATAATGGATCCCTGTTTAGAGGTAGCCCTTTATGAGCCATCCTGAAGCAAGAAATACTCACTAGACACCAGGGATTTGCATTTGGGGGAATGTTTGACGTGCAATTCTCAAGAGCCCCCTAACGAAAAAGCAGCCTTACTGTCTCTTTTGGAGGGTGATTGGGGTTTTTACCACCAATAACACCAACCCACCCGCCAGGGTGGCAGAAAGCCCTCTGCACACCAGTGATATTATGTTAAAAGAAATGGGAGTGGTTGCAGCCCTTCCAGGCATCTGGTCATGCCCAACTCCAAAACAGACCAAATAGTCTTTGTGCCCCCACCCCTCAGGACTGAATGGGGGTTTATCCCAAATCTGCCCCCAAGGGGGCCACGAAGCCCTGTAAACACCAGTGATATTATTTATTAAACATGGGTGGGGGCACAGCACCCATGCCTTAGGCTTGTCTTTACCCCATGATGGGCCTAGCAGCCTTTCTGTCTCACTTGTGGACTTATTTTGGAGATTTATTCACAATCTGCACCCTGGAGCAAAAGAAAACCTACTAGTCCCCAGTACATTATGCTTTAAAAAAAAAGATGGGGTGGTGTTTCCCACACAGGCACTGAACTGAGCTCCCACCTACCAGCAGCCCCGGTAGAAGCAGATTGGGTGTCACTTAATTCTACAACTTCAGTTGTGGCAGATGGCCCGCCAGACAAATTAATATTTTTTATGACACAAATTGGCACTTGTCCCCACCCCTAGGCAGAAAGCCTGGGCAACATCAAGTACATGATTTTTTTTAAAAAAGGCCAGCAGGCTCTCTGCCCATTTGCGTAAATAAGGAGGTTTTACCTCAATCGATTGCCAGAGGGTCAGAAAGCTCACAGGATGCCAGGGATCTATTTTTAAATAATGGAGCTGTGTCCAGCCATTTTGACATTAGGCTGCACTTCACTCCTAAAGCCCCAACACTCTTGCTGTCTCCCAAGAGGCAAGATCATCTCCATCACAAGTGAGGGAATGTTCTGTCTTTTAGGTTATTTTAACATACAGGTCACCAAACAGGAGGTAAATCAAAATCTTCTCTCAGTTGCCATTGTGAAAGGAATCAGAAGACAACCAGGGAATCCTACAAACCTGGACATTTCTGAAACCCAGAGATCCTGGGCAAACATATGGCGGCATAGCTTATTGGTATGACATTTTTATCTGGAGAAGTGAATGAACGATGGATAGTAGGGAATTTTTGAATGCTGGAGATCCCTAATCTTGCCCTCACAGAAATATGAGGAAAATGCATGATTTTAGCTGACGTTTGAGGTTTGCAGGGCATTTTGTGTAAGAAAATATAGTGGGCTCCACAGAAATCACACCTGCTGGACTCTCCATGAGTGTCTAGTTTTCAGAAAAGTCTAGGTTTAGTAGGTTTCTGGGACGGTGGCTGATCCCAGGCCCAAATACCACAGCTTCTCATGTCATCAAAATGGTTCAATTTCCATGATGAAAACGTAGGGCCTGATTACGAGTTTGGTGGTCATTAGATCGGCTGACTTGCTGTGGCAGTCAGGACCGCAGCTGCTGTGGTAATCCAACCACCACACTATGACCCTGGTGGTCCCGACGGGTTGACGGTGGTTGCAGGTCGCAATCAGCCAGGGCACACTTAGCATGGGCAGTGCTATGATCCCTCTGCCCAGCACCCTCGCAATGCTCACTGTCTGCGGTGCAGAAAGTGAGCATTGCAAGGGTGCTGGTGCACCCAGCAGGTGGCAGCTTTGTCGACTGGTTTGATTACGAGCCGGCGACAATGCTGCTGCCACTTTCCCACGTGGCTGACAGGTGGAAACCTTGGTCTCCGCCTGTCAACCCAGCGGGAAAGTCATAATAGGTCCAGTGGGGAGGTTGCCACTACTGTGGCGGCCACCCTGTCGGGGGTTTGGCGGATGGAAGTTTCCATCCGCCAAACCCATAATTATTCCCTTAACTTATACAAGTTGCATTTGGAGACTATCCTGTCATGGGCGACCCATATGTGGTACTGTTTTTATGCTAAGAAAAGGCGAGACTCAGAGTGCTAGGAGTTTTGTGGATCCCCACAGATTCTGTAACTTTTCCTCACATAAATGTGAGGAAAATGCATGATTTCAGACAAAGTTTCAAGTATGTTGGGTACCCTGGAGTCCCCTGGGTACTTATTTTTCAGAAATGCTGGGTTTTGTAGGTTCCCATGAGTGGCAGTCAAACCCTGGTTCACAACCAGAGTTACGCACATCATGAAAATAGGCCACTTTTCCAGGTGAAAATGTGATGTCTCCATGTTGTGTTCCGGATAATTTCCTGAGGCCCACTCACACAAAAGAAATGCCATTGTTATCTTGAGAAGTGTGGGAATGCTGGGTAGTACAATCTTTGTAGATCACCACAGATTGTGGCACCTTTTCTCTTAGAAATATGAGGAAAAGTTGTAAGAAAATGTAGTTGCATCCACTTAGGTCTGATTACCCTAAATTCTGCTGGCAACCTAGTTTTATATGGTTTCCTAGTTGGCAGCAGAGCCTGGGCAAAATACAACAGCTGCTCACATCACTGGAGTGGATCTGTCTGCAAGGCAAACAAATTGATGTTTCCATGTTGCATGGGACATTTACTGGTGCAGACAAAGAGGCCTAGCCACACTAATGGTGTACCAGGAGAAATGTAGAAATACAGAATAGTACAACATTTGCCATTATCTATTACATTTCTCTTCATTTTTGGCTTCCTTGTGTAAGCTGTGTCTAAGAAAGAACACATTTTAGAAAAACTCGTATGAACCCCAAATGTAATTGTACAAATAACCACTATTACTAAACTATGTATTTTGGGCACATTTTAAAATTGCTTCTTGCGTATTTTTCATTTATTTAGCGTGTCTATATGAATTGCTGCATGATCATGTGATTATAAGCTATAGTTCAGCTATTGTGTTTTCTGACAACATATAAACCCTATGGGGCAGATTTATGAAAAGTGGCACTGCATCAAGTGCAGCCCCACCTTTCTTGCGCCCCTTTGCGCCCCCCAACGCCACCATCTGTGTGCCATATTTAAAATACGGCACACCATGGCGGTAGTCAGGTACACTAGCATCATAATTCTTGATGCTAGTCCGATGCTTTGCAGGATTAGCGTCAAAAATGTTAACGCTAATCCTGCAAAGCACCTAGAGGCCCATTGAAAACAATGGGAGCCTTTCTTTAACACCTGCTTTTAGCAGGCGTTAAAAGTGCAGAAACAAATGGCGCAAGGAAATCTCTCAGATTTCCTTGTAACATTTCTTTGGCCCCCCCTTAACGGGTGAACGCCCCCTTTGCATACATTATGTCTGTTGCAGGCATAATGTGGCACAAAGTGTTACAAAGTGGCGCAATGCATGCGTTGTGCCACTTTGTATATATGGTGCAGCGTTTTTGGCCTTCTAACGCCACATTAGTGTAAAACAATTTACGCTAATGTGGCGTTAGAATGGCGCTTGCCCTCTTAAATATGTGCCTATATATGTATATCCTTGTGACCCAAGAGTCTGACAGACATAATGGTATATTGATTTTTGAAAATTTCTATAGGAGCAAAAAATACACATGAAAATGTTGTCACTTAATGCTATTTTTCCCTACTTATTTTGATTATTTTTTACTTTAAGATACATAAATGACCCCTTTCTGAATTCAGAATTGTATTTACTTTTCACCTATTTTTACCACAAACTGCAAGTATGTAAAAGCAATAGCAAAAATTCACCACCACTTAGAAAAATGCTAAATTTATGGTATAAATTATTTTTACAACTCTCTTTGTTCCTAAAAGCTAGCAAGATGGTGATCCTAGCAGGAAAAACCTTATGTTAATGATTTTTAAAAACATATGCTTTCTTGCACAGCACTTTGTCCCATTTTGCATGAATAAATACAATATTGATATATTTTGGCTATTTCTCTGTTATCTCCAGGGAACTGTGCAAACCATGGGATCTTGACAGTTCCTAACATGTGAGACAAAATGATACAAATTTGACCTAGATACCTTTTTTAAAAAATGGTTAGAAGGCTTGATTGTGAAGTGCCCCAAAGATCCAAAATGTGTCTTGGCACTGGGGATTCAAACGCCTCTAAGCTAAGGGATTAAAAGAATCACAATTTGGTTAAAAACATTTCGGGACTTCTATTTTTGATATTCCATTCTTTTTTATCTCCATTGTTTTTACAACAATGCTTTTGGTTTAAAAAGTTTGGCTTACGATAAAGCCACTACAATGCTCAAAATGTTTACTTTGATCTGAATTTCTTCAGCTCTCAAATCATGACTGCTAGCTTTCTTGTACAAAGATTTTGTGGTTTTGGAGACCAGCACATTGTTTTTTATTCCTGATATTTAACAAATATTCTCCTTCATTTGTGAACCAAACCTCCCCTAATATTGTTTGGAAAATGTACCCACTCAAGAAAAATAGCTGTCAATGAACAGTGCAGTTATGTAGGTCAGTGATTATGGATTGATTGTCACTGACTCGATCTATGGACATTCCCATGCTCATTTATGCTTTCCAGTCTTGGGGTAGGGGATTACTTCCAGGCCCCCTACTCTTTACTATGGGGGAGGGGGCAAAGAGAGGATTAAGGACCTATTTTGGCATTCTATTTATGACTTGAATTTAACCAGTAACGTACTCGGGGACCTAGAGAGTCCGCTGCCACAGCCACTACATCCCAAGCTAAATCTTAACCCCTTTGCTGCCAGGCCTTTTCCCCCTCAGGTGCCAAGCCTTTTTTTGCCTATTTAGGGCAGTTCGCACTTAGGCCCTCATAACTTTTTGTCCACAAAAGCTACCCACGTCAAATTTGTGTCCTTTTTTCCCAACATCCTAGGGATTCTAGAAGCACCCAGAGTTTGTGCGTTCCCCTGGAGGAGACCAAGAAATTAGCCATAATACAGCAAAAAAAATCTTTTTTTTTTTTAATGGGAAAAAGGGATGCAGAAGAAGGCTTGAGTTTCTTTCCCTGAAGATGGCATCAACAAAGGGTTTACAGTGCTAAAATCACCACCTTCCCAGCTTTCGGGAACAGGCAGACTTGAATCGGAAAACCATATTTTTCAACACAATTTTGGCATTTTACTGCGACATACCCGATTTTCACTATATTTTGTGCTTTTAGCCTGTTCCGTTGGTGACAGAAAAGGGTGTGAAACCAATCCTGGATCCTGGAGCTAAAATAAAAAAACAATATTGAAATTGAGGTGAAAAAAGCAGCCATTTCTCTCCATGTTTGACTCTGTAACTTTTTCCTGCAATTTTAGATTTGTGAAAGCAATATACTGCTACGTCTGCTGGACTCTTCTGGTTGTGGGGATATATAGGGCTTGTAGCTTCATCAAGAACCCTAGGTACCCAGAGCCAATAAATGAGCTGCACCTTGCAATGGGTTTTCATTCTATACCTGGTATACAGCAATTCATTTGCTGAAATATAAAGAATGAAAAATAGGTATAAGGAAACCTTTGTATTTTCAAAATGGGCACAAGATAAGGTGTTGAGAAACAGTGGTTATTTGCACATCTCCGAATTCCGGGATCCCCATACTAGAATGTGAATTACAGGGCATTTCTCAAATAGTTGTCTTTTTGACACACTGTCTTACATTTGGAAGGAAAAAATGTAGAGAAAGACAAGGGGCAATAACACTTGTTCCGGTATTCTGTGTTCCCCCAAGTCTCCCGATAAAAATTGTACCTCACTTGTGTGGGGAGGCCTAATGTTCGTGACAGGAAACGTAACATGGACACATCCAATTTTTACATTGAAATCGGACGTGTTTTTTGGAAAGTGCCTAGCTGTGGATTTTGGCCTCTAGCTCAGCCGGCACCTAGGGAAACCTACCAAACCTGTGCATTTTTTAAAACTAGACACCTACGGGTATCCAAGATGGGGTGACTTGTGGGGCTCTCACCAGGTTCTGTTACCCAGAATCCTTTGAAAACCTCACAATTTGGCCAAAAAACACTTTTTCCTCATATTTTGGTGACAGAAAGTTCTGGAATCTAAGAGGAGCCACAAATTTCCTTCCAGCCAGCGTTCCCCTAAGACTCCCGATAAAAATGGTACCTCACTTGTGTGGGTAGGCCTAGTGCCCGCGAAAGGAAATGCCCCAAAACGCTATCAGGACACATCAAAATGATCAAATACAAAATGACCTGTTTTTGCGGGGGGACCTAAGTTTTGATCCTGGGCTCAGCAGCCATACAGGGAAACCTACCAAACCCAGACATTTTTGAAAACTAGACACCTGAGGGAGTCCAGGGAGGTGTGACTTGCGAGGATCCCCCAGTGTTTTCTTACCCAATCCCCAGTAAAACTCAAAATCAGCTAAAAAAAAACAAAATTTTCCCACATTTCTGTGTAGGATCACTGCACCGGGACAAATTTCCTACCATCCAACGTTCCCCACAGTCTCCCGGTACAAATAAAACCTCACTTGTGTAGGTGGGCCAAGTGCCTGTGACAGGGAAGAGCCAAAAACATGTCGAAATTGAGAGGGAACCAAAGCGGGTCCAAAAGGGCAGTTTGAAAAACAACATTTTTAGGCTGACAAGTGGGGCAGAATTTTCATGGGTAGACAATGCTGGGTGGTACGAATTTTGTGGATTCCTGCAGATTCCAGAAGGTTCCATTACAAAAATGTGGAAAAAATGTGTGATTTTGGAGGTTTGCAGGGCATTGTGGGTAAGAAAATGGTGCGGGGTAC
Source organism: Pleurodeles waltl (assembly GCF_031143425.1). NCBI lineage: Eukaryota > Metazoa > Chordata > Amphibia > Caudata > Salamandridae > Pleurodeles > Pleurodeles waltl. The sequence continues at coordinate 360,873,617 of NC_090446.1, forward strand.
ATGTGAAGCACACCACCCTGTACTCACCCAGATGTTTAGTTTTCAGATGTGTCTAGGTCTTGTGGATTTTTCTACACGGCGGTGTTCCAAAGTCCAAAACGTGCAGCCCTCACCATTCCAAGTGGGACGATTTTGAGAGTTAGCCAAGCTCTCATGGCCCAAATGTAAAACCAAAACCCAAAATAATCAAATGCCCTTTTGCTTGCCGTGGGATAAGATGGTTTAGTGTGTGGGGGGAGAGCTGAAAGACTGTTACCCCATTCAGTTGGGGTGGGGGCATAACCATTCCCATTCTGGTTGGTAGCCACCGCCACACTATTTTTTATTTTTTTAATTCCCTGGCATCTAGTAGACTTTCTGCCCCCCCCCGGGGTGTGGATCGAGGGTAATTGCCCCATCTGCCCAGTGGTGGGCAGAACTACTTTGGCCCCATTTATTTGGGGTGGGGGTATGGCCATACCCCCACCCTCTTATTTAAAAAAAAGAAAATCTTCTCTGGTCTCTGGTGGGCTTTCTGCCCCCTTTGGGGCAGATGGGGCTTCCAAAAATATGGACAGTATGGTGCCCCGATGGGGAGTGACCCTTGCCCAAGGGGCTGCCCCCTCAAATAAAACACATACATACACACACACCAATCCATGGTGCCTAAGTGGTTTCTGACCCCAAGGGGGTCAGAAATGGCCTGAAATCAATTTGCCCCCCATCCCCCAGGGAGTGACCCTTGCCGGAGGGGTCGCTCCCCTTATCAATATAAATAAAATAAAAAAACATACTTGGTGCCTAATGGCTTCTGACCCCCCTCCCTGGGGGCAGATCAGCCTAATTAATATAGGTTGATCTGCCCCCGGGGGGGGCAGAAAAGGCCTAATAAAACAATTGCCACCCGGGGAGCGACCCTTGCCTAAGGGGTCACCCCCCCTTATCAATATAAATACATTTTAAAAAATCCCAGGTGACTAGTGGCTATCGGCCTAATTAATATAGGCTGATCTGCCCCCAGGGGGAGCAGAAAGGGCCTAATAAAAAAATGTCCCTCGTGATAGCGACCCCTGCCTCAGAGGTCGCTCCCCTTATCAATATACATTTTTAAAAAATCCCTGGTGTCTAGGGGCTTCTGCCCCCGGGGGTCAGAAATGGCCTTAAATAAAATGCCCCCCTTGGGAAGTGGCCCTTGCCCAAGGGGCGGCTCCCCTTATGAGAATTTCCACACACAAAAAAATTCCCTGGTGTCTATACATTCGTGCTGCAGGAATGCACAGAGACACATGAAAAGGGAAGGAAAAGCCTTTCCTTCCCTTTTCATCCCTCTCTGCCTCCCCTGCCCCCCGTACCGAGGAGAAACTAATCAGTTTCTCCTCTGCTGCGCTGGAATCATTGCTTCCAGCGTGACGGGATGACGTCATCAGACGTCACCTGGGGGGTCAGGTGTGGAAGGGGAAGCAATTCCCCTTCCAGCCCTGCCCTGGGGGTGTGGGGGGAGGCCCTCAGGGGTACCAGCGCTTCCCCCCGAGGGCATCTACCAGGACGTAATGGTTACATCAGTAGTGCCTCAGCGCCGCGCCACCAGACATAACCATTACGACCTTGGCGGGGAAGGGGTTAGCATTATCACTTCTGAGCAGCATAGGTTCTTACTTACTAGACTTCATTTGAAGTCCATATATTAATTATTAGCATTTCCCACTCAAGGCACTTGGAGGCAGATTTATGGAAAGTGGCGCTGCACTGAGTGCATCTGTTTGGGATGCTCAGAGAATATTTGTTCACTGCCAACATTCCATCGAGACTCATAGGGCCACTAGAGCTGCTACCAAGATCCAGTCACAGCATCAGAAGTATAAGGAGTCTGTTGCTGCATATTCTTTCTACCCCGAATGAAGTGATGTTGAAATCAAAATCCCTGTGAATAGGAGACATGTATTTCCTTTTACTCTGTAGTTCATCAGTGCAATATAATTATTACGTTCCATTATTATTGGTAACTAAGGCCCTCATTATGACATTGGCGGTAAATCCCACTTACCGCCACGCTGACTGAAGCCAACTTACTGCGGCAGCAGTTGATATCCATTCACAATATTATGACACACACCAATCCGACAGAATTCATCCACACACACAAATCCGCCAGACCAACGATTAGTGATAAAGTGGCAGTCCCAAAACCCACACCGTTAGACCAACAGAACAACGCTTACCACATTATGACCCATGAATCACCACAGCAGATATTCAACAGCGGTAAACCATTGGCGGTACATACCGCCACGCTCACAATGGACACCCACATACAAAACAACACCACATTGGACAATTCAAACAACAAACACCTGCCACCCATACACACACCACACCCACACACCCACATCACTATAAAACACACACCCACATTATCCACAACCCTTTACGACTACAAAGCAGTGCCACCAGACATACACCAAGACCACTGACACAACTAGAGCCACACACTACTCACACCTATACACCACTCACGCACTCCACATCACACACCCCAACACATTACCCAATGCACTCTCACCAACAAACATCACATAACAGCCATGGCACCACAAAGACACCCCAGTTTCACAGAGGAGTAGCTAAGGGTCATGGTGGAGGAAATTGTCAGGGTAGAGCCACAGCTCTTTGGAGCACAGATGCAGCAGATATCAATAGCCAGGAAGATGGAGCTTTGGCAGAGAATCGTGGACAGGGTAAACGCCGTGGGACAGCACCCAGAACTAGGAATGACATCAGGAAGAGGTGGAATGACTGATGGGGGAAGGTATGTTCCATAGCAGCAAGACACCAGCTCGCTATCCAGAGGACTGGTGGTGGACCTCCACCTCCTCCCCCACAACTCATATCATGGGAGGAGCAAGTCTTGGCTATACTTCATGCTGAGGGCCTGGCCGGAGTCACCCCCCTACCTGCATGCCATCACATACCCTCACCCTCACTCCCATCACTCCATTACATCCCACACGCCCCACCATCACATCTCACTCATCCCAATGCCAAGCCCTGCATGCTGCACCAATGCACGGACAGCCCTCACAGCTCTACATGGACACTCATCACTAAATCATGCACACCATAGAGAACTAACAATCCCACCATACACTAACATACACAAGTGAAATGCAGGGCAAATCCAACCATAGAGGGGAAGCCACGGATGTACAACATATCATACACATAAACCATAACACATCATTTCCATCCCCACAGGTATCCCAGCCAATGTCAGCGGAGAGAAGCTGCCAGCACTATCCAGTCCCCAAACAGAAGAGGCCCACAATGATGACAGTAACTGTGATCTTCAGGATCTGGGTGACCTACCTGGCCCTTCAGTGACCACTGGACAGCTGGTTACCCAAGCCCAGTCACACACCACCGCAGAGCCTCCCATCTGGAAACACCACCACAGCACCCACCGAGCATACCCACACCTCTATACCCAGGACACGTCAATCAGCAGTGAGTCTACCTCTACAGGGACCCCAGGCCACACCTCATACCCGAGGCAATCAGGGACCTGGGGCAGTGGGCACACGGTTCAGGGGACAGAGGCACAGGCCAACAGGGAAACTGGGAGGACTGCTGTGCGCCAGGGGGAGGACAGGCCCAGGGAACCAACTCTCCAGGAGGCGCTCTCCAAGATCCTGGGAGCATATCAACATTCCCAGGACACAATGAGCCAGATCCTGGACAATGTGCAGGAGAACAGGTGGCAGCAGGAGGGATAGTGCCAGGGGGTCAGGAAGAATTTGCAGGCCATCAACAACACCCTGATCTCCATAGCAGGGGTGCTGGCAGACATGGCCAACATTATGAGAGAGGCAGTCTCACAACAGCGGGCCCCTGCCACTAGCCAGACATCTGAACAGCCTTATAGTTCCACTGCCGCTAGTGGCCAGGAGGCCCCGCCACAGGACTCACAGGCCACCAGCACCCCTCCCCTATAAAAGGCGACCACCCTACAAACATTCCTTGCGAACCAGACAGAAGCCAGAGACACTTGCCAAGACCCCCGCCAGGAAATGAGACTCTCCTGATTGTCCCCCTCCTGTCCCACTCAGTCACCCTGTCCACCTTGAACTGCCATTGCTCCCCTTCCTATGTCCCCTTGGGCAATGCACCTGTGCTGCAAATAGATTGGAACAATACCCTGGACTTTCCTCCATCATCACCCCATTCATTGCACTTACCCCCTTTATGTTAGCCGTTCAATAAACACCCTTTGAAAAAAATCCATTTGGAGTATGTCGTGTATATCAAATATGTATTCTTTGAAACAGGTAAAAACATTGCAAATTAACTGTAAATAGAATGAGCATAGGTTAATTACATGTAGCTGGCTGTAGTGATCACACTAGGAGTATATGTCAAGCCACCAACATCTGCAAAATGAATTGCCCGAGGGAACAGTAAGTGGGCATAGAAGTGGGAAATATCAGCATGCCATTGCCACACAGATTACAACCAAAGTCATTGAAATGTAAAGTTACACTGTCCTACCTCTGTGTAATAGGAAGTATTGTTGTATAACAGATGTTCTGTTGTCCTTATCCTCATCCTCTGCTTCCATCCTCACTGTCCACAGGGTCTACTGCTGCCACACGGGCATCTCCAGTCTCCTCTTCCTGCAGAAAAGGGACATTGCGTCTGAGGGCCAGGTTGTGAAACATGCAGCATGCCACCACTATCTGGCCGACCTTCTTGGGTGAGTAGCACAGGGATCCACCTGTTAGATGTAGGCACCGGAACCTGGCCGCCAGGAGGCCAGTGGTTCTCTCAATTATCTTTCTGGTTCGCCCATGTGCCTCAATATAACGTTCTTCTGCCCTTGTCCTGGCATTCCTCACAGGGGTCAGCAGCCATGATAGGTTTGGGTACCCTGAGTCACCTGCAAATATTGAGGAACAACATTTAGCCACACACTATCCCATATGGGCCACACCATACCCATACACCAACATATACTGGGTGGGAACCAGGGCTCACATATTAGCCACACCCTGTCCTCTGTTGTTGGGCCATCACATTTGGGATGCTGCTATTCCTCAGGACAAAGTCATCATGCACGACCTAGGATACTTGGCATTGACGTAGGAGATGTACTGGTCCGCCAAGCACACCATCTGCATATTCATGGAGTGGAAACTCTTACGATTCCTGAACACCTGCTCATTCTGGCGGGGGGGGACAAATGCAATATGTGTACCATCAATCGCCCCAATTATGTTGGGGATATGTCCCATAGCATAAAACTCAGCCTTCACAGTGGCCAAATCCTCAACCTGGGGGAAAACGATGTAGCTGCACATGTTTTTTATCAGGACAGACAACACTCTTTTCAGCACTATTGAGAACATTGACTGTGACATTCCTGCTGCCAAGCCCACTGTCACTTGGAAAGAACCAGTTGCTAGGAAATGGAGTACAGATAGCAGTTGAACAAGAGGGGGGATCCCAGTGGGATGACGGATAGCAGAAATCAGGTCAGGCTCCAATTGGGGACACACCTCTGTGATTGTGGCCCTTCAAGTCTATAGGTGAGGATAATGTGCCTGTCCTCGAGTGTAGCTAAGTCCACTAGGGGTCTGTACACAGGGGTATGTCTCCATCTCCTGTTCATCCACAGTGGTAGGTATCCAAGGGGCACCGCCGCAGATGTGACTGCCATTTTCTATCTGATTCCTCACTTGCTACCTGACCCTCCATAGGAGGGGACCTACACTGCATGTGCTGCTGTGATCTGTGACTGGAACCTACCATGGCCCGTGTGACCGGGGAAAGAGCCCCAACCTTCACTTCGGAGGAGTTGGAGAGTCTGGTGGATGGGGTCCTACCCCAGTATGGACTGCTGTATGGGCCTCCAGACCAACAGGTGAGTACACTGTGGGCACCATGCATGTGGTATGAATGCATGGAGTTGTGTGTGTGAAGGCCTCGTGTAAGGGGGTGGGAGGATGTCCTCTTTGCGGTGTACAGCTTGTGTGCTGGACTATGTTTGTGCCAATGGTGATGAAAACAGGTATGGTGGGCCATATGTGTAACAGGCTGGACTGTTTGTCTAATGGCGTTTTCCTGTGTGTATTGCCTCTGCAGGTCAGCACCCAAAAGAAGGGTATTTGGCGTAGCATTGCCAAGGAGGTGCGGACCCTGGGAGTCTATGACAGGCGGATCGCCCACTGGCGCAAACAGTGGGAGGACCTGAGACACTGGGCATGGAAGATGGCAGAGGCCCAGCTGGGGATGGCTTCCCAACGAGGAAGGTGTTCCCGTCGAACCCTGACCCCCCTGATGGCCTACATACTGGCGGTGGCCTACCCACAGCTGGATGGGTGCTTGAGGGCATCACAGCAGCCACAAGGGGTTAAGTACAGTGGCTATCATTACAACTTATGGCTGGTGGGGTGGCATCCGGGTGTTGGATGTGTGTTAGTGAGTGCCCTTAGGCTAGGCCTGACATAGCAGCGTAGGTCCTCTGGTGGCTAGGGTTCTGAAGGGATAATCCTGCCTACATAGTTTGGAAGCATCCACTACTGGTCAGGGCTGCATGGGTCCCAGTTGTGCTGCAGTTGGTGGAGTGTGCTCCTCCTCATGCCTTGGTGGCTAGCGATATCAGTGGTGGTGCAATGCACAGTGGGTAGGCCTGTTCCCTGTGTGTGAGGGTGCTGTGTACGCCAACGCTGGTGTTGGTGCAGCCATTGACCCAGTGTATCATTTGTCTCTCTCTCCCCCCTTTCTTGTTTTGTCATCCTGTCCTTATGTGCATTAGCATCATCTGGCAGAGGAGCAGAGCCACCATCGACGGAGGGAGCTGCATCCCACAGGTCCCAGGAGGCAGAGTCCGCTGACGGCACCAGTGGGGCGGAGGGCGAGGGGAGCACCACGGCGGAGACTGGAGGGAACACTTCAGACACAGATACCTCCTTGGATGGAAGCTCCCTGGTGGTGGCAGACACTTCTGTGACCACCCCAGCTACAGGTACAGACGCCACCCCCGTACCAGCACCGCCCTCCCAGCAACCCCTCATCGAGTTGCCCGTGCCCGCTTACCCAGGATGGTGGGCATCTCCTTCGTCCCAGGCACCTCAGGCCATGCCCCAGTGAGCCCTGCTGCCCTAAGTGAGGAGGCTATTGACCTTCTGAGATCCTTCTCTGTAGGGCAGTCAACCACTGTGAATGCCATCCAGGGACTGGCAGCCCAGATGCAACAATCTAATGCATTCCTGGAGGGCATTCACACTGGATTGTCGGCCCATCAGAGATCGATCCAGGCTCTGGCCTCCTCTCTGATGGCAGTCATTGTCCCTGTTTCTACTGTCCCCCCTCCAACTTCCACTTCCCAGTCCTATTCTCCTCAACCCCAACCCATCCCAAGCAAACATACAGATGAGCATGCACACAAAACAACACACAAGAGTGTCACAGGCAAACACAAGCACCACACTTCATCCCACAGGCACTCACACAAACACCATCCAGTTGCAGACACATCAACATCCACTATTGCCACTGTGTCCCCCTCCTCCTCCACCTCCCACCCAGTTACGTCCACACTCACACCTGCATGCATGACATCATCATCCACTACGTGCATCATCACAACACCAAGCAGAACACAAACCTCACAGGCAGACACCTCCACAACATCCATGCAAACGTTCCCTGTGTCCTCTCCCACTGTGTCTGTCCTCCCCTCCTAAAGTACACAAACGCAAGCACTCAGACACCCAACAGCCATCCACCTCACAACAGCATACAGCCCATGCACCTGAACCTAAATCCAGCAGACACCTCCAACAATGACTCCCTCATCCTCCACTCCCATTCCTTCTCCCTCTTCCCACCCCAATGTCCCTAAGAAACGTTTCCTATCCACCATTGACCTCTTCCCTACCCCTACCCCCCGTCCTGCACGTATGGCCAGGGTATCACAAACCCAGCCAAGCACCTCAGCCACACAGTCCACGGGCCCAGTTCCATCCAACCCTACTTGTGGTGGAAAGGAATCCAGGCCATATATACTGAAGGGGAAGGAGCCTGCACCAGCCAGCCAAAAGGGGAAGGAGCCTGCACCAGCAGGCAAAAAGGGCAAGGAGCCTGCACCATCCACCCGAAAGGGCAAGGAACCTGCACCTCCCACCCGAAAGGGCAAGGAGTCTGCACCTGCCACCCAAAAGGCCAAGGAGCCTACACCAGCAGCTAAGAAGGGCAAGGAGCCTGCATCTGCCACCCGAAAGGGCAAGGAGCTTGCACCAGCAGGCAAGAAGGGCCAGGAGCCTACACCAGCAGCTGTCACTGAGCCCCCACCACCAGACATGGTTGCGCATCCATCCAAGGGGGCAGGGGATGTGCAGGAGCCTCCTACCACCACCACCACTGGCACCACTGCACCACTGCAGTGCATCCATCCGAGGGTGCAGGGGATGTGCAGGAGCCTCCCACCACCAGCACCACCACAGTGCATCCATCCGAGGGTGCAGGGGATGGGCAAGACCCTCCCACTACCACCATCAGCACTACCACAGTGCATCCATCCGAGGGTGCAGGGGAAGTGCAGGAGCCTCCCACCACCACCACCAACACAGTGCAGCCGTCACCGCCTGCGGAAGCAATGTAATCCTGCCACCATGGGCTGCTGTGCGGCCTATCCACTCCAGAACCAGTGGGGAAGACACCCACTTGAGAGACTGTGGCCTTGCACTCCCCAGGACCAAGCATAGGCATGTTGCCCCCTCCAGAACCAGTGGGCAAGTCACCCACTCAAGAGACTGTGGCCTATCACTCCCCAGGACAAAGATCAATGGGGTTGTTGCCCCCTCCAGAACCAGTGGGCAAGTCACACACTCGAGAGACTGTGGCCTTGCACTCCCCAAGACAAAGAGCAATGGGCATGTTGCCCCCTCCAGAACCAGTGGGCAAGTCACCCACCTGAGAGACTGTGGCCTTGCACTCCCCAGGACCAAGCACAGGGCATGTTGCCCCCTCCATAACCAGTGGGCAAGTAATCCACTCAAGAGGCTGTGGCCTTGCACTAACCATGACCAAGCACAGGGAATGTTGCCCCCTCCAGAACCAGTGGGCAAGTCACCCACTCGAGATACTGTGACCTATCACTCCCCAGGACAAAGAGCAATGGGCATGTTGCCCCCTCCAGGACCAGTGGGCAAGACATCCACCTGAGAGACTGTGGCCTTGCACTCCCCAGGACCAAGCACAGGGCATGTTGCCCGCTCCAGAACCAGTGGGCAAGTCACCCACTCGAGAGACTGTGGCCTATCACTCCCCAGGACAAAGAGCAATGGGCATGTTGCCCCCTCCAGAACCAGTGGGCAAGTCGCCCACCTGAGAAACTGTGGCCTTGCACTCTCCAGGACCAAGCACAGGGCATGTTGCCCTCTCCAGAACCAGTGGTCTTGTTTCCGCTCCCAGCTGAGGTGCCTCCCCCTGAGGTGCCTGCCTATTTGCCAACTGATGCCCTTGCAGTGTTTTCTCCGTGTTGATGCAGGTGACAAGTGGGGCCTTGGACTTTGGCCTGTGGCCATGTGGCCCACGCGAACTGAGGACTGGGCAGTGTCCCTTTTTCTGTACATTTGTAGATATCTGTAACATTGGCTAAGTTATTATTTATACTGTGTTGATATTATTACACTCACTTTAGTAAATTTGTTTTGTCCTTGCATTATTCAGCCGATTTAGGGGGATTAACTTGTTTTCTTATGGATCTGGTTGTGTGTATGGGGTGTGTGTGTGGTGCGTGAGTGTGTCACTCTGTTTTTCCTCCCCCCTCCCTTGTGTGCTAGGCAGCTGTACTCACTGTCGTCGTCTTCGCCGGCGTTGGTGTTCGTGGTGGAGCAGAACGTAGAATATCATCGGAAATACATGCAGTTCGGGTTCCATGGCGGCGTGGTTCTTCCCTGTGTCTCCAATGGTGAGTCCTTTCCCTTCTGGGCTCTGTTTCCGCCAGGCTTTTGATGTCGTTGGTACCTCCCCGGAAAAGGAGGCGGAATGTCTGGTCTTAATTTGTGGGCGGAACTTTGACTTCCATCTGGCTGTAGGCGGCCACCGCCGTGATGCCTGTTGTTTTCGCCCTTGGCGGTTGCTGTACATTGGCTGTCTTTCAAAGATATGACCGCCATGGTCATAATCTGGCGGTATTACCGCCACTTTATCACCGACCGCCAGGGTCGTAATGAGGGCCTAAGTCCTTTGTACGCCTATAATATTGAGTCTGGCCCTAACTAAATCTTGCTGTAATTTTCCCCTTACTGACCAATCCCTACAATATTCCATGTGATCATATTCAAGCGCTATTTATTGTAGCCCATTAAACATCTGAGCAGGGATCTCAGGTCTTAATGTTGCTGACATTCAGTTACAATCTAGAACATCATTCCTTTCATTAATCTTTTTACTGCATTGAGATCGCATTATCCTCTGCCTGCTTGTGTTATTTTGTGGCTCACGTTGTTTACCAGATCACTTAATACTTAATGCTGCCATTGATGAGAATTCTGTATCTTCGTTAGCAACCGTTCCTTTTCTTGACACAGCTATTCTTCCCTTCATTTGAAATAAACCAGTGACAAATCTCCTAATTTCATCAACTGAAATTAAATGTATGCCCACCATGAACAGTGAGTAAAGCTCACTATTACTTTATTTCATCATTCCTTAACACATGAATATTTCAGGCAAGATACTGGGGTTCTATCTTATTCCTGTTAGATTAAAGTCAGCATGTAACAAACTCAGTGCTCAAGATTCTCAATAGATTTATGCAAGATTTTGGTATAAAAATGTTAGTGCCATATGGCCGGTGTTTGTTTTTGCCACTGTGACTGCAGCTTCCATTCTTACTTTCACACTGTTCACCTGCTTCTCTTCTTTGTGCACTTTTTATTACTTCAAGTCACCACAACTTGTATATAAGAGTCCTTAACCGAAGTTTGGATGAGAGTTGTTTGTGTATTCTTGTTCATTGTCTTGTCAGTTAATAATCTTTCCTCTTTCTGTTGTTGAGAAAATACCTTCCCTGTCTCCTTCAACGATGATTAATGAAGACTCATTTAACTATTATCAATTCAGCTTAATCCCTGTTTTTCTTAGTGGAGAATATATATATATATATTTTGCAGTTTTATATTGCTCAAACTCGACTTGAAAGTATTCAAGCACTTTACATGAGCACCAGTTAAATTACACATAGACACATTTAATTTTTAAGGAAATGGGAGACTTAGGGCCTGATTACGAGTTTGGCGGTAGGACAAGCTGAACGTCAAACTCGCAGGGAGAACGCCACCGTCATACCGGTGGCGTCCCCTCAAAGCATATTACAATGTTCCTGCCAGGCTGACCGGAAGAAATATTGTACTACACGTTCCCGTCTGGCTGACCGGTGAGAACATTGCTACGATATTGGTCTTGGCTCCTTTAAGGGAGCTGAGGCCAATATTGTAGCACACCAGCACCATCGGAATGCACACTATCTGCAAAGCAGGCAGTGCACATTCTGATAGTGCTTGGCAGGGGGGGCCCTGCACTGCTCATGCTATGGGCATGGGCAGTACAGCCCCCCCCTTGCCCCAGGCAGTTGCTTTCTGGGTCCTCGCTATGGTAAACTGGTGGAAAGCTGAGTTGTACTCAGCCTCAGCCTTGCCATAGCTGAGTACAACTCAGACAGCCATCACCCCGTTGGGAACAATGCTCCATGCTCCTGGCTGGGACAGTTGTCCCTTGGCCGGTCCGCCCTCCAGGGTTGTAATGTGGTGGCCGGGCCGTCTGGAGTGCGGTGGTCCACCATCACCACGAGTGTGCCAGTTTTTGGACCAACACGCTTGTAATCAGGCCCTAAGTGATTTTCTGAGAATCACAAGATATTGAACCAATGCTGAGACTCAAACCTGGCTCTCCAGTTCCAAAGTTGGTAGCTTTGGCTGTTGTGCAACCTCCTCTCTCCTCCTTTGTAGCTCAGTCTAGGAGACCTACTTAAGTTTCTACAGCTTCTTCAAATTTTATTGTTAAAGCACATTTTTGGGATATTATTTGGATAGCATGATTACCCATATTGAGAAGATAGGATAAATCTTATTCTTCTCTTTTTATAATTTATCATTTTATTTTCAATCTCCTTCTCACTTTCTACCCAACTGCAATATATGTGTGATTTGACTCTAAACAAATTCTTATTATCCCTGTTTTTAATTTTGCTATGAATCCCTTGATTTTTCTCCTTTCGGTCTTGCCATTTTCCAGACGGATAAAAACAGAACTAAAGGGGCCAGTCCTTATAACACTACCATATATGGACTGGATATCGAAGCCTCATCATATCACATACATAGTAGGGATGGATACACATCAATTATTTACACAGTGACATTCTAATTGTTCACCGGAAACCAACCAAATTTCTTTACTCAGTATTTATTACAATATTTTTCTCTTTCAGTTCAATTTCCCGTTCTCCAACCTGTTATTCCAACATCACTGTATTATACATATACCAATTCTTATACACACCTAGTTCCTCATCTCTATTCAACGCAACATAAAATCACATAACAAAACACAAAATACATCATTCTACATAACTTGTCGCTAACAACAGAATATAAAAGTTTCAGGGTATTATGCTTCTCAATTGTTACACCCGGGCTGCCATTTTATATTCGAAAAAGCAGTCCTCTACTTTGAGGTAGTTAAAATAAAATGTCTACAACAGTTGGCAATTACACCATTGCGACACAATTACGTGGTCTAGTCACTTCTTCTGTAGAATTCATGATTTTCCAATACACCTCAAATCTTTCTGTCGACACATTTCGGCCTTTGTTGCTTCAAAGCCTCGTCAGGACTTAGGAAGACATAGGATACCTTGCAGATTCGTAGTATTATGTAAAAAAAATGATAACCTTATAGGAGATCGGGGTATACACTTATCTGCGCTGCCATTTTCAATTCTATCACTTATTTACTGTACAACAAATCCTCGAAAAGTTGATAGACCCAAGTGTAGCGGCACGACATGGAGTAGCGTAACGAAGGCGGCTTGTGTCCCGGTTTCAAGCCTACGAATTGTCGCACCACATTCGAGGATTTGTAGTAAAGACGAATAAATGATAGAATTCAAAATGGCGGTGCAGATAAACGTATACCCCGATCTCCTCTTAAATTGTGTACTGATGATTTCCTCAAATCAATCTAGCTTTACTGACAACATAGAACATAGGGACTTGCCCTTTCCCATATTCAGCCATATGCCATTGAAGAAGGCATCCTCCGGTATAGTTTTATCACTAATTGATTTAGTAGAGAGTTAATTATTCAATTCATAGAATACCTTCCTCAATTGTACTGATGGTAGGTAAGCAATTGAGTTGTGCTTTGATATGTTCTGGGTTCTTCCCTATATTTTGTATAGGAGCATTCCTGTGATACGTATGTCTGTTGATCTTCTTTGAGTCTCCCTTCAATGTCAGGCTTCTGGGAAGGAAAGATGGTGGGTGCCACCTTCATCCCTCCAGAAATTCACCTAATATAATCACTACTTTCCCAAAAAGCCCAGTTGTCCCTGCTGTTTCCTCATATACAGAATTAAGTGAAGGCTGAAGAAATTAAAGGTAATAAACTGGAATCTACAATGGTGAACAACTATAGGTACTTATATAAAGAGGAAGTTAGTCCAAGGGATATATACCTTCTCTCCAGAATGTCCAACTCTAAGCATCACAACATGTTGATAGTACAAGGCATTCAAAGCATCAATACCAGACACGATTCAAGGGGTAACTATACTGAGTAATTTATTGTGTTGTGACAAACTATATGTGGGAAATAATTAGATAAAGCACCCTTTGGACAGTACTTAATTTATTAAAGAATCAGTGCTGTGCCCAAGGTTTTAATCAGAAGCTCGTAGGCAGGGCTACTAAATGGTGGTGTGCTGAATACCATATCTGCACTTCATTCCTCTTTAATACACCACCAGGCACTCCTTTATCTCACTTTTGAAGGTTCCTTCTTTCTCCCTATGTCACAGTTTTGATTCTTTCTCTTTCTCCTTTTCCCCCTTGTGTGTTTTCACTCTCTTGCTGTGAGTCAAAGTTTGATGAAGAAAAGTAAGTGTCATGCCCCAAAAGTGAGTTCTGGAGAGCCCCATCAGCAACCATTGGCTCAAACTAAGTTCTGCTCTTTGGAGTAACGCATATGAGACAGCAGGCCGTTGTGAAACATCGGGAGAACTGTTTGGTTGTCTCTCTTATACAGCTAGCAGAGCAGCATATTGCTGCTGTGCAAGGGCCTTTAAAGCATATCTAAATTGGTTTTAATGAGGCGTCAGCTAATAGGAAAGCACAAGTATATTATTGCCAGTACGTAACTGCTAAGGCTTTGCTTGTAAATGTGACAAGTTTCCACGTGTCTGCCCCAATGTGTTGCACTAAGACCGTCTAGCAGCTTGTGTCAACGATGGGGTGAAGTATTTCACTTCCATTTGTAGGAATTGGCAAGTGCACCCATTATGGGTGAGGCCCCATGGTTTTAATTTGTTGAAGAGTAGCTACTCACCTTTTTTGATGGTCCATGACTGACGGTGGGTAGAATAAAATATCATCACTGACATTTATGACACCTATAATCCCCATTAGAACTTCTTTAATAACGTTTTGAAAGAACTCAGCTGCTAACGAAATCCCACAACTGAGGTTGGGGTATAGCCAGAGGCCTACATGGGTAGAGAATACCACTGTGTAATGGCAAGGCTCTTCCTGCTCCAAATGAGGGTATCCAGGATGTAAGTCAAGTTTGGAGAACCAGGGGGCTCCGTTAAGATTGCTGATGAGACCAAAAATTGCAGGGGTGGGGCCAGACATCTTTTTGATGACTCCAGTATCCTCCAATTTCTGCAGTTCAGCTTCCACATCTGGGTGAGCTGAAAAGTGATTCTGCAAGGCCTGAGAGAGCTGGTCTTTTGTGGAATCGATAGGAAGTGACATAGGATGTGCTAATAACTTTCCTAGACCCTTGAAAAGTTGTTGGAACCTGGTGAGCATTTTCTCCACATTTCAAGAATAGATGGCAATGGCAAAGTGGACAGGGTTGATGTGAGAAAGTAGCCTCTTTCTAGACTTGTTACCCCCACTTTTGGCCTGTTTGTGAGTGTATGTCAGGGTGTTTTCACTGTCTCACTGGGATCCTGCCAGCCAGGGCCCAGTGCTCATAGTGAAAACCCTATGTTTTCAGTATGTTTGTTATGTGTCACTGGGACCCTGCTAGCCAGGACCCCAGTGCTCATAAGTTTGTGACCTATATGTATGTGTTCCCTGTGTGGTGCCTAACTGTCTCACTGAGGCTCTGCTATCCAGAACCTCAGTGGTTATGCTCTCTCATTTCTTTCCAAATTGTCACTAACAGGCTAGTGACCAATTTCACCAATTTACATTGGCATACTGGAACACCCTTATAATTCCCTAGTATATGGTACTGAGGTACCCAGGGTATTGGGGTTCCAGGAGATCCCTATGGGCTGCAGCATTTCTTTTGCCACCCATAGGGAGCTCTGACAATTCTTACACAGGCCTGCCACTGCAGCCTGAGTGAAATAACGTCCACGTTATTTCACAGCCATTTACCACTGCACTTAAGTAACTTATAAGTCACCTATATGTCTAACCTTTACCTGGTAAAGGTTAGGTGCAAAGTTACTTAGTGTGTGGGCACCCTGGCACTAGCCAAGTTGCCCCCACATTGTTCAGGGCAAATTCCCCAGACTTTGTGAGTGCGGGGACACCATTACACATGTGCACTACACATAGGTCACTACCTATGTGTAGCTTCACAATGGTAACTCCGAATATGGCCATGTAACATGTCTATGATCATGGAATTGCCCCCTCTATGCCATCCTGGCATAGTTGGCACAATCCCATGATCGCACGGGTCTGTAGCTCAGACCCTGGTACTGCCAAACTGCCTTTTCAGGGGTTTCACTGCAGCTGCTGCTGCTGCCAACCCCTCAGACAGATTTCTGCCCTCCTGGGGTCCAGCCAGGCTTGGCCCAGGATGGCAGAACAAAGGACTTCCTCATAGAGAGGTTGTTACACCCTCTCCCTTTGGAAAAAGGTGCTAAGGCAGGGGAGGAGTAGCCTCCCCCAGCCTCTGGAAATGCTTTCATAGGCACAGATGGTGCCCATTTCTGCATAAGCCAGTCTACACCGGTTCAGGGACCCCTCAGCCCTGCTCTGGCACCAAACTGGACAAAGGAAAGGGGAGTGACCACTCCCCTGACCTGCACCTCCCCTGGGAGGTGCCCAGAGCTCCTCCAGTGGCTCCAGACCTCTGCCATCTTGGAAACAGAGGTGCTGCTGGCACACTGGACTGCTCTGAGTCAGAGACTCCTTCTGCTAGGCTCCTTCAGGTGTTGCTAGCCTATCTTCTCTCCTAAGTAGCCAAACCCTCTTTTCTGGCTATTTAGGGTCTCTGCTTTGGGGATTTCCTTAGATAACGAATGCAAGAGCTCATCAGAGTTCCTCTGCATCTCTCTCTTCACCTTCTGCCAAGGAATCGACTGCTGACCGCGCTGGAAGCCTGCAAAACTGCAACAAAGTAGCGAAGACGACTACTGCAACTTTGTAACGCTGATCCTGCCGCCTTCTCGACTGTTTTCCTGGTGGTGCATGCTGTGGGGGTAGTCTGCCTCCTCTCTGCACTAGATGCTCCGAAGAAATCTCCCGTGGGTCGACGGAATCTTCCCCCTGCTACCGCAGGCAGCAAAGAACTGCATCACCGGTACCCTGGGTCTCCTCTCAGCACGACGAGCGAGGTCCCTTGAATCCAGCAACTCTGTCCAAGTGACTCCCACCGTCCAGTGACTCTTCAGTCCAAGTTTGGTGGAGGTAAGTCCTTGCCTCCCCACGCCAGACTGCATTGCTGGGAACCGCGACTTTTGCAGCTACTCCGGCCTCTGTGCACTTCCGGCGGAAATCCTTTGTGCACAGCCAAGCCTGGGCCCACAGCACTCTAACCTGCATTGCACGACTTTCTAAGTTGTCCTCCGGGGACGTGGGACTCCTTTGTGCGACTTCGGGTGAGCACTGTTTCACTCCTCTTCGTAGTGCCTGTTCCGGCACTTCTGCGGGTGCTGCCTGCTTCTGAGAGGGCTCCTTGTCTTGCTGGGCGCCCCCCTCTGTCCCCTGATGCAATTGGTGACATCTTGGTCCCTCCTGGGCCACAGCAGCATCCAAAAACGCTAACCGCATGACTTGCAGCTAGCAAGGCTTGTTGGCAGTCTTTCTTCAGGAAAATACTCTGCACAACTCTCCACGGCGTGGGGGATCCATCCTCCAAAGGGGAAGTCTCTAGCCCTTGTCGTTCCTGCAGAATCCTCAGCTTCTACTGTCCAGTAGCAGCTTCTTTGCACCCACAGCTGGCATTTCCTGGGCATCTGCCCATCTCCGACTTGCTTGTGACTTTTGGACTTGGTCCCCTTGTTCCACAGGTACCCTCGACTGGAAATCCATTGTTGTTGCATTGTTGGTTTGTGTCTTTCCTGCAGAATTCCCCTATCACGACTTCTATGTCCTTTGGGGAACTTTAGTGCACTTTGCACTCACTTTTCAGGGTCTTGGGGTGGGCTATTTTTCTAACCCTAACTGTTTTCTTACAGTCCCTGCGACCCTCTACAAGGTCACATAGGTTTGGGGTCCATTTGTGGTTCGCATTCCACTTTTGGAGTATATGGTTTGTGTTGCCCCTATCCCTATGTGTCCCCATTGCATCCTATTGTAACTATACACTGTTTGCACTGTTTTCTAATACTATACTGCATATTTTTGGTATTGTGTACATATATCTTGTGTATATTTGCTATCCTCATACTGAGGGTACTCACTGAGATACTTTTGGCATATTGTCATAAAAATAAAGTACCTTTATTTTTAGTATATCTCTGTATTGTGTTTTCTTATGATATTGTGCATATGACACTAGTGGTACTGTAGGATTTTCACTCGTCTCCTAGTTCAGCCTAAGCTGCTCTGCTAAGCTACCATTATCTATCAGCCTAAGCTGCTAGACACCCTATACACTAATAAGGGATACCTGGGCCTGGTGCAAGGTGTAAGTACCCCTTGGTACTCACTACAAGCCAGTCCAGCCTCCTACATTGGTTGTGCAGTGGTGGGATAAGTGCTCTGTAACTACTTACCACTTTTGTCATTGTACTTTTCATAAGAGAAAAATATACAAAACAAGTTCAGTGTATGTACACCTAACCAAAAAGTTTTGCATTTCTTTTCTCAAGTGCTGAAAAGTACCTCTAACTTTCTAAAAAGTTCTTAAAAGTTTAAAAGGTTTTTTTTTTCTGTCTTTCCAAAAGTTCTGAAAAAGTTCTTTCTCACTTTTTCTGTCACTTAAACACTTTCTAAAATGTCTGGCACAGGCCAAACTGTTGATCTGTCAAAACTTGCTTATGATCACCTTAGCTGGAAAGGAGCAAGGAGTCTCTGCATAGAAAGAGGTTTAAGTGTAGGGAAGAATACCCCTAGAGAACTATTAGTGAATATGCTTGTTGAACAAGATAAGGCCAGAGCTGGCACTACTGTTGAAAAGTTAGCTGATGGTTCCCACTCTGATTCTGGGGCACCCCTAGCAAAAGAGGTGGGGGCTAAACATCCAAGCCTGCCCCCTAGCAAGCCACCTAGCATAGCTGGTACTGATGTAGAGTCACACCATACTGATAGTGTTGTCTCACATCACAGTAAGAGTATCCCTTCTCATCATAGTAGAAGTGCTGTTTCTGTTAGTCAAGCTATTAGGGTGCCATCTGTTAGGGCCAGGTCTCCTTCTTGTCAATCTCAGCATACTTCTGTCTCTAAACATGCCTCACCCACACACCCTGATGACAGAGTGTTAGAAAGGGAGCTCAATAGATTGAGAGTGGAACAAACCAGACTGAAGCTCAAGAAGCAACAGCTGGATTTGGATAGGCAGTCCTTAGAAGTGGAAAGAGAAAGACAGAAATTGGGTTTAGAAACCCATGGTGGCAGCAGCAGTATTCCCAATAGTCATCCTGCAAAATAGCATGATTCTAGGAATCTGCACAAGATAGTTCCCCCTTATAAGGAGGGGGATGACATTAACAAGTGGTTTGCTGCACTTGAGAGGGCCTGTGTTGTACAGGATGTCCCTCAAAGGCAGTGGGCTGCTATCCTATGGCTATCATTTAGTGGAAAGGGTAGGGATAGGCTCCTTACTGTGAAGGAAAGTGATGCCAATAATTTTGCAGTTCTTAAGAATGCACTCCTAGATGCTTATGGCTTAACCACTGAACAGTACAGGATGAAGTTCAGAGAAACCAAAAAGGAGTCTTCACAAGACTGGGTAGTCTTTGTTGACCATTCAGTGAAGGCCTTGGAGGGGTGGTTACATGGCAGTAAAGTTACTGATTATGAAAGCCTGTATAACTTGATCTTGAGAGAGCATATTCTTAATAATTGTGTGTCTGATTTGTTGCACCAGTACTTGGTGGACTCTGATCTGACCTCTCCCCAAGAATTGGGAAAGAAGGCAGACAAATGGGTCAGAACAAGGGTGAACAGAAAAGTTCATACAGGGGGTGACAAAGATGGCAATAAGAAGAAAGATGGTGAGAAATCTCAAGATAAACATGGGGATAAGGGTAAAACCAAAGATCCCACTTCAAATCTTAAACACTCTTCAGAGGGTGGGGATAAAACAAATTCTGCCTCTTCTTCTCAACCCACACACATTAACAAGCCTTGGTGCTTTGTGTGTAAAAACAGAGGCCATAGGCCAGGGGATAAGTACTGTCCAGGTAAACCCCCTGAGCCTACCACCACTAATACATCAAGCTCTAGTGACCCTAGCAGTAGTGGTACTAGTGGTGGGACTGCTGGCAACAGTCAAGTTAAGGGTGTAGTTGGGTTCACTTATGGGTCCATCATAGAAACTGGGGTAGTCAGTCCCAAGACAGTTTCTGTCACACCTAGTGGCATTGGCCTTGCCACACTGGCTGCTTGTCCCCTTACAATGGATAAGTACAGGCAGACAGTTTCAATAAATGGTGTTGAGGCCTTGGCCTACAGGGACACAGGTGCCAGTATCACTTTGGTGACTGAAAACCTAGTGCATCCTGAACAACACATCATTGGACAACAGTATAAGATTATTGATGTCCATAACTCCACTAAGTTTCTTCCCTTAGCTATAATTCAGTTTAGTTGGGGTGGAGTTACTGGCCCTAAGCAGGTGGTAGTATCACCTAGCTTACCTGTAGACTGTCTCTTAGGTAATGACCTAGAGGACTCAGGTTGGGCTGATGTAGAGTTTTATGCCCATGCAGCCATGCTGGGCATCCCTGAGGATTTGTTCCCTCTCATTTCTACTGAAATGAAAAAGCAAAGGAGAGAAGGCCTGAAAACTCAGAATCCCTCTCCATCAACAGGTAAAAAGTGTATCACAGTATCCCCTAACCACCCTACCATTCAGGATACCATTCCTGTGGTGGGAGAAACCTCTCCTGGGGTGGCACCTGTTCCAAGGGAATCATCAGCTGGCAAAGCTGGACTCCCTGAGGTGGAAGTACCTCTCTGTGGGATAACTCATACTGGTGAGAAAAAGAGCACCATTTTAGTTAACATGGAGCATCCCTCCAACCCTCCCAGAGAAACTTTAGTGCAGAAACCCTGCACTGCCTCACAACACTTAGGACAGCATCCCTGCCCTAGTGTGGAGCTAATAGGACAGCATCCCTGCCCTGCTCCAAATCAAGAGAAACAGCATCCCTGTTCTCTCTTCCAGCCATATGGACAAAGTGTTTGCCCAGCTATGGCTTTATTGAGACAGCATCCCTGTCTGGCCTTTCCATCACTACAAATAGGTTCAGTGGACAATTCCCACTGCTCTAAACTAAAACTTACTGATAGAAACTCTGAAAATGCATCTTCACATTGTTGCTTAGCTAAAAAACTTTAAACGGGGTGGGTTACATCCCCACAGGGAAGTAACCATATAGTGGATGATAAAGGGAGTAACCAGTGTATTGCAGGGCTACTCTCTACTTATCACCACTTAGACAATAAAGGCGGTCATTCTGACCGCGGCGGGCGGCGGTTGCCGCCCGCCATGCGGTCACCGCCGAATGGCCGCTCCGCGGTCAGGAGACCGCGGATGCCATTCTGGCTTTCCCACTGGGCCGGCGGGCGACCGCCAAAAGGCCGCCCGCCGGCCCAGCGGGAAAGCCGCTGCAACGAGGAAGCCGGCTCCGAATGGAGCCGGCGGAGTTGCAGGGGTGCGACGGGTGCAGTGGCACCCGTCGCGATTTTCACTGTCTGCTAAGCAGACAGTGAAAATCTTTGTGGGGCCCTGTTAGGGGGCCCCTGCACTGCCCATGCCAGTGGCATGGGCAGTGCAGGGGCCCCCAGGGGCCCCACAACACCCGTTCCCGCCAGCCTGGTTCTGGCGGTGAAAACCGCCAGAAACAGGCTGGCGGGAAGGGGGTCGGAATCCCCATGACGGCGCTGCTGGAGGATTCCCTGGGCCAGGGGAAAACCGGCGGGAAACCGCCGGTTCCCCTTTTCTGACCGCGGCTTTACCGCCGCGGTCAGAATAGCCTGGGAAGCACCGCCAGCCTGTTGGCGGTGCTTCCGCTGCCCTCCGCCCTGGCGGTCAGAGACCGCGAGGGTTGGAATGAGGGCCAAAGTCTCAACTGGCCAAGGTTAGCCTTATTGTCCTTCGTTTGGGAGGGGTTGTGTGAGAAAGTAGCCTCTTTCTAGCCTTGTTACCCCCACTTTTGGCCTGTTTGTGAGTGTATGTCAGGGTGTTTTCACTGTCTCACTGGGATCCTGCCAGCCAGGGCCCAGTGCTCATAGTGAAAACCCTATGTTTTCAGTATGTTTGTTATGTGTCACTGGGACCCTGCTAGCCAGGACCCCAGTGCTCATAAGTTTGTGACCTATATGTATGTGTTCCCTGTGTGGTGCCTAACTGTCTCACTGAGGCTCTGCTATCCAGAACCTCAGTGGTTATGCTCTCTCATTTCTTTCCAAATTGTCACTAACAGGCTAGTGACCAATTTCACCAATTTACATTGGCATACTGGAACACCCTTATAATTCCCTAGTATATGGTACTGAGGTTCCCAGGGTATTGGGGTTCCAGGAGATCCCTATGGGCTGCAGCATTTCTTTTGCCACCCATAGGGAGCTCTGACAATTCTTACACAGGCCTGCCACTGCAGCCTGAGTGAAATAACGTCCACGTTATTTCACAGCCATTTACCACTGCACTTAAGTAACTTATAAGTCACCTATATATCTAACCTTTACCTGGTAAAGGTTAGGTGCAAAGTTACTTAATTTGTGGGCACCCTGGCACTAGCCAAGGTGCCCCCACATTGTTCAGGGCAAATTCGCCGGACTTTGTGAGTGCGGGGACACCATTACACGTGTGCACTACACATAGGTCACTACCTATGTGTAGCTTCACAATGGTAGCTCCGAATATGGCCATGTAACATGTCTATGATCATGGAATTGCCCCCTCTATGCCATCTTGGCATAGTTGGCACAATCCCATGATCCCACGGGTCTGTAGCTCAGACCCTGGTACTGCCAAACTGCCTTTTCAGGGATTTCACTGCAGCTGCTGCTGCTGCCAACCCCTCAGACAGGTTTCTGCCCTCCTGGGGTCCAGCCAGGCTTGGCCCAGGATGGCAGAACAAAGGACTTCCTCAGAGAGAGGGTGTTACACCCTCTCCCTTTGGAAAAAGGTGTTAAGGCAGGGGAGGAGTAGCCTCCCCCAGCCTCTGGAAATGCTTTCATGGGCACAGATGGTGCCCATTTCTGCATAAGCCAGTCTACACCGGTTCAGGGACCCCTCAGCCCTGCTCTGGCGCGAAACTGGACAAAGGAAAGGGGAGTGACCACTCCCCTGACCTGCACCTCCCCTGGGAGGTGCCCAGAGCTCCTCCAGTGTGCTCCAGACCTCTGCCATCTTGGAAACAGAGGTGCTGCTGGCACACTGGACTGCTCTGAGTGGCCAGGGCCAGCAGGTGACGTCAGAGACTCCTTCGGATAGGCTCCTTCAGGTGTTGCTAGCCTATCTTCTCTCCTAAGTAGCCAAACCCTCTTTTCTGGCTATTTAGGGTCTCTGCTTTGGGGATTTCCTTAGATAACGAATGCAAGAGCTCATCAGAGTTCCTCTGCATCTCTCTCTTCACCTTCTGCCAAGGAATCGACTGCTGACCGCGCTGGAAGCCTGCAAAACTGCAACAAAGTAGCGAAGACGACTACTGCAACTCTGTAACGCTGATCCTGCTGCCTTCTCGACTGTTTTCCTGGTGGTGCATGCCGTGGGGGTAGTCTGCCTCCTCTCTGCACTAGAAGCTCTGAAGAAATCTCCTGTGGGTCGACGGAATCTTCCCCCTGCTACCACAGGCACCAAAGAACTGCATCACCGGTACCCTGGGTCTCCTCTCAGCATGATGAGCGAGGTCCCTTGAATCCAGCAACTCTGTCCAAGTGACTCCCACAGTCCAGTGACTCTTCAGTCCAAGTTTGGTGGAGGTAAGTCCTTGCCTCCCCACGCCAGACAACATTGCTGGGATCCGCGACTTTTGCAGCTACTCCAGCCTCTGTGCACTTCCGGCGGAAATCCTTTGTGCACAGCCAAGCCTGGGTCCACGGCACTCTAACCTGCATTGCACGACTTTCTAAGTTGTCTTCCGGAGACGAGGGACTCCTTTGTGCGACTTCGGGTGAGCACCGTTTCACTCCTCTTCGTAGTGCCTGTTCCGGCACTTCTACGGGTGCTGCCTGCTTCTGAGAGGGTTCCTTGTCTTGCTGGGCACCCCCCTCTGTCTCCTGATGCAATTGGCGACATCTTGGTCCCTCCTGGGCCACAGCAGCATCCAAAAACGCTAAACACACGACTTGCAGCTAGCAAGGCTTGTTGGCGGTCTTTCTTCAGGAAAACACTTCTGCACAACTCTCTACGGCGTGGAGGATCCATCCTCCAAAGGGGAAGTCTCTAGCCCTTGTCGTTCCTGCAGAATCCTCAGCTTCTACTGTCCAGTAGCAGCTTCTTTGCACCCACAGCTGGCATTTCCTGGGCATCTGCCCATCTCCGACTTGCTTGTGACTTTTGGACTTGGTCTCCTTGTTCCACAGGTACCCTTGACTGGAAATCCATCGTTGTTGCATTGCTGGTTTGTGTCTTTCCTGCAGAATTCCCCTATCACGACTTCTATGTCCTTTGGGGAACTTTAGTGCACTTTGCACTCACTTTTCAGGGTCTTGGGGTGGGCTATTTTTCTAACCCTAACTGTTTTCTTACAGTCCCAGCGACCCTCTACAAGGTCACATAGGTTTGGGGTCCATTTGTGGTTCGCATTCCACTTTTGGAGTATATGGTTTGTGTTGCCCCTATCCCTATGTGTCCCCATTGCATCCTATTGTAACTATACACTGTTTGCACTGTTTTCTAATACTATACTGCATATTTTTGGTATTGTGTACATATATCTTGTGTATATTTGCTATCCTCATACTGAGGGTACTCACTGAGATACTTTTGGCATATTGTCATAAAAATAAAGTACCTTTATTTTTAGTATATCTCTGTATTGTGTTTTCTTATGATATTGTGCATATGACACTAGTGGTAGTGTAGGATTTTCACTCGTCTCCTAGTTCAGCCTAAGCTGCTCTGCTAAGCTACCATTATCTATCAGCCTAAGCTGCTAGACACCCTATAGACTAATAAGGGATACCTGGGCCTGGTGCAAGGTGTAAGTACCCCTTGGTACTCACTACAAGCCAGTCCAGCCTCCTACATTGGTTGTGCAGTGGTGGGATAAGTGCTCTGTAACTACTTACCACTTTTGTCATTGTACTTTTCATAAGAGAAAAATATACAAAACAAGTTCAGTGTATGTACACCTAACCAAAAAGTTTTACATTTCTTTTCTCAAGTGCTGAAAAGTACCTCTAACTTTCTAAAATGTTCTTAAAAGTTTAAAAGGTTTTTTTTTTCTGTCTTTCCAAAAGTTCTGAAAAAGTTTTTTCTCACTTTTTCTGTCACTTAAACACTTTCTAAAATGTCTGGCACAGGCCAAACTGTTGATCTGTCAAAACTTGCTTATGATCACCTTAGCTGGAAAGGAGCAAGGAGTCTCTGCATAGAAAGAGGTTTAAGTGTAGGGAAGAATACCCCTAGAGAACTATTAGTGAATATGCTTGTTGAACAAGATAAGGCCAGAGCTGGCACTACTGTTGAAAAGTTAGCTGATGGTTCCCACTCTGATTCTGGGGCACCCCTAGCAAAAGAGGTGGGGGCTAAACATCCAAGCCTGCCCCCTAGCAAGCCACCTAGCATAGCTGGTACTGATGTAGAGTCACACCATACTGATAGTGTTGTCTCACATCACAGTAAGAGTATCCCTTCTCATCATAGTAGAAGTGCTGTTTCTGTTAGTCAAGCTATTAGGGTGCCATCTGTTAGGGCCAGGTCTCCTTCTTGTCAATCTCAGCATACTTCTGTCTCTAAACATGCCTCACCCACACACCCTGATGACAGAGTGTTAGAAAGGGAGCTCAATAGATTGAGAGTGGAACAAACCAGACTGAAGCTCAAGAAGCAACAGCTGGATTTGGATAGGCAGTCCTTAGAAGTGGAAAGAGAAAGACAGAAATTGGGTTTAGAAACCCATGGTGGCAGCAGCAGTATTCCCAATAGTCATCCTGCAAAAGAGCATGATTCTAGGAATCTGAACAAGATAGTTCCCCCTTATAAGGAGGGGGATGACATTAACAAGTGGTTTGCTGCACTTGAGAGGGCCTGTGTTGTACAGGATGTCCCTCAAAGGCAGTGGGCTGCTATCCTATGGCTATCATTTAGTGGAAAGGGTAGGGATAGGCTCCTTACTGTGAAAGAAAGTGATGCCAATAATTTTGCAGTTCTTAAGAATGCACTCCTAGATGCTTATGGCTTAACCACTGAACAGTACAGGATGAAGTTCAGAGAAACCAAAAAGGAGTCTTCACAAGACTGGGTAGTCTTTGTTGACCATTCAGTGAAGGCCTTGGAGGGGTGGTTACATGGCAGTAAAGTTACTGATTATGAAAGCCTGTATAACTTGATCTTGAGAGAGCATATTCTTAATAATTGTGTGTCTGATTTGTTGCACCAGTACTTGGTGGACTCTGATCTGACCTCTCCCCAAGAATTGGGAAAGAAGGCAGACAAATGGGTCAGAACAAGGGTGAACAGAAAAGTTCATACAGGGGGTGACAAAGATGGCAATAAGAAGAAAGATGGTGAGAAATCTCAAGATAAACATGGGGATAAGGGTAAAACCAAAGATCCCACTTCAAATCTTAAACACTCTTCAGAGGGTGGGGATAAAACATATTCTGCCTCTTCTTCTCAACCCACACACATTAAAAAGCCTTGGTGCTTTGTGTGTAAAAACAGAGGCCATAAGCCAGGGGATAAGTACTGTCCAGGTAAACCCCCTGAGCCTACCACCACTAATACATCAAGCTCTAGTGACCCTAGCAGTAGTGGTACTAGTGGTGGGACTGCTGGCAACAGTCAAGTTAAGGGTGTAGTTGGGTTCACTTATGGGTCCATCATAGAAACTGGGGTAGTCAGTCCCAAGACAGTTTCTGTCACACCTAGTGGCATTGGCCTTGCCACACTGGCTGCTTGTCCCCTTACAATGGATAAGTACAGGCAGACAGTTTCAATAAATGGTGTTGAGGCCTTGGCCTACAGGGACACAGGTGCCAGTATCACTTTGGTGACTGAAAACCTAGTGCATCCTGAACAACACATCATTGGACAACAGTATAAGATTATTGATGTCCATAACTCCACTAAGTTTCTTCCCTTAGCTATAATTCAGTTTAGTTGGGGTGGAGTTACTGGCCCTAAGCAGGTGGTAGTATCACCTAGCTTACCTGTAGGCTGTCTCTTAGGTAATGACCTAGAGGACTCAGGTTGGGCTGATGTAGAGTTTTATGCCCATGCAGCCATGCTGGGCATCCCTGAGGAATTGTTCCCTCTCATTTCTACTGAAATGAAAAAGCAAAGGAGAGAAGGCCTGAAAACTCAGAATCCCTCTCCATCAACAGGTAAAAAGGGTATCACAGTATCCCCTAACCACCCTCCCATTCAGGATACCATTCCTGTGGTGGGAGAAACCTCTCCTGGGGTGGCACCTGTTCCAAGGGAATCATCAGCTGGCAAAGCTGGACTCCCTGAGGTGGAAGTACCTCTCTGTGGGATAACTCATACTGGTGAGAAAAAGAGCACCATTTTAGTTAACATGGAGCATCCCTCCAACCCTCTCAGAGAAACTTTAGTGCAGAAACCCTGCACTGCCTCACAACACTTAGGACAGCATCCCTGCCCTAGTGTGGAGCTAATAGGACAGCATCCCTGCCCTGCTCCAAATCAAGAGAAACAGCATCCCTGTTCTCTCTTCCAGCCATATGGACAATGTTTTTGCCCAGCTATGGCTTTATTGAGACAGCATCCCTGTCTGGCCTTTCCATCACTACAAATAGGTTCAGTGGACAATTCCCACTGCTCTAAACTAAAACTTACTGATAGAAACTCTGAAAATGCATCTTCACATTGTTGCTTAGCTAAAAAACTTCAAACGGGGTGGGTTACATCCCCACAGGGAAGTAACCATATAGTGGATGATAAAGGGAGTAACCAGTGTATTGCAGGGCTACTCTCTACTTATCACCACTTAGACAATAAAGGCGGTCATTCTGACCGCGGCGGGCGGCGGTTGCCGTCCGCCATGCGGTCACCGCCGAATGGCCGCTCCGCGGTCAGGAGACCGCGGATGCCATTCTGGCTTTCCCACTGGGCCGGCGGGCGACCGCCAAAAGGCCGCCCGCCGGCCCAGCGGGAAAGCCGCTGCAACGAGGAAGCCGGCTCCGAATGGAGCCGGCGGAGTTGCAGGGGTGCGATGGGTGCAGTGGCACCCGTTGCGATTTTCACTGTCTGCTAAGCAGACAGTGAAAATCTTTGTGGGGCCCTGTTAGGGGGCCCCACAACACCCGTTCCCGCCAGCCTGGTTCTGGCGGTGAAAACCGCCAGAAACAGGCTGGCGGGAAGGGGGTCGGAATCCCCATGGCGGCGCTGCTGGAGGATTCCCTGGGCCAGGGGAAAACCGGCGGGAAACCGCCGGTTCCCCTTTTCTGACCGCGGCTTTACCGCCGCGGTCAGAATAGCCTGGGAAGCACCGCCAGCCTGTTGGCGGTGCTTCCGCTGCCCTCCGCCCTGGCGGTCAGAGACCGCCAGGGTTGGAATGATGGCCAAAGTCTCAACTGGCCAAGGTTAGCCTTATTGTCCTTCGTTTGGGGGGGGTTGTGTGAGAAAGTAGCCTCTTTCTAGCCTTGTTTCCCCCCACTTTTGGCCTGTTTGTGAGTGTATGTCAGGGTGTTTTCACTGTCTCACTGGGATCCTGCCAGCCAGGGCCCAGTGCTCATAGTGAAAACCCTATGTTTTCAGTATGTTTGTTATGTGTCACTGGGACCCTGCTAGCCAGGACCCCAGTGCTCATAAGTTTGTGACCTATATGTATGTGTTCCCTGTGTGGTGCCTAACTGTCTCACTGAGGCTCTGCTATCCAGAACCTCAGTGGTTATGCTCTCTCATTTCTTTCCAAATTGTCACTAACAGGCTAGTGACCAATTTCACCAATTTACATTGGCATACTGGAACACCCTTCTAATTCCCTAGTATATGGTACTGAGGTACCCAGGATATTGGGGTTCCAGGAGATCCCTATGGGCTGCAGCATTTCTTTTGCCACCCATAGGGAGCTCTGACAATTCTTACACAGGCCTGCCACTGCAGCCTGAGTGAAATAACGTCCACGTTATTTCACAGCCATTTACCACTGCACTTAAGTAACTTATAAGTCACCTATATGTCTAACCTTTACCTGGTAAAGGTTAGGTGCAAAGTTACTTAATGTGTGGGCACCCTGGCACTAGCCAAGGTGCCCCCACATTGTTCAGGGCAAATTCGCCGGACTTTGTGAGTGCGGGGACACCATTACACGCGTGCACTACACATAGGTCACTACCTATGTGTAGCTTCACAATGGTAGCTCCGAATATGGCCATGTAACATGTCTATGATCATGGAATTGCCCCCTCTATGCCATCTTGGCATAGATGGCACAATCCCATGATCCCACGGGTCTGTAGCTCAGACCCTGGTTCTGCCAAACTGCCTTTTCAGGGATTTCACTGCAGCTGCTGCTGCTGCCAACCCCTCAGACAGGTTTCTGCCCTCCTGGGGTCCAGCCAGGCTTGGCCCAGGATGGCAGAACAAAGGACTTCCTCAGAGAGAGGGTGTTACACCCTCTCCCTTTGGAAAAAGGTGTTAAGGCAGGGGAGGAGTAGCCTCCCCCAGCCTCTGGAAATGCTTTTATGGGCACAGATGGTGCCCATTTCTGCATAAGCCAGTCTACACCGGTTCAGGGACCCCTCAGCCCTGCTCTGGCGCGAAACTGGACAAAGGAAAGGGGAGTGACCACTCCCCTGACCTGCACCTCCCCTGGGAGGTGCCCAGAGCTCCTCCAGTGTGCTCCAGACCTCTGCCATCTTGGAAACAGAGGTGCTGCTGGCACACTGGACTGCTCTGAGTGGCCAGGGCCAGCAGGTGACGTCAGAGACTCCTTCTGATAGGCTCCTTCAGGTGTTGCTAGCCTATCTTCTCTCCTAAGTAGCCAAACCCTCTTTTCTGGCTATTTAGGGTCTCTGCTTTGGGGATTTCCTTAGATAACGAATGCAAGAGCTCATCAGAGTTCCTCTGCATCTCTCTCTTCACCTTCTGCCAAGGAATCGACTGCTGACCGCGCTGGAAGCCTGCAAAACTGCAACAAAGTAGCGAAGATGACTACTGCAACTCTGTAACGCTGATCCTGCTGCCTTCTCGACTGTTTTCCTGGTGGTGCATGCCGTGGGGGTATTAGAACAAAGGCACATAGGAAGAAAATCATAGGATTTGGGCGCTCACAGTGAGTCCATATGGTAAAATTCGAATTCTAAATGTGGCACGGTGCTCCTGGCAAGAGGATCTTCCTTACTCCTCCAATGTTTCAAGGGAAACTACCAAAGAAAAGGCCAGCTGTCAGGGCACTCATGATTAAAAGTTAATACGGTATAGAGACTTTAGCTTTGGAATGGCAATAACACCATAGAGAGTTCATACACCATTTATTTTTGCAGTACAAAGTTCGCCATCAATATAAAACAAATCATCCTTAAAGTCGGATATTCATGCAGTAGCCAAAGCTTTAATGTTCATGTAGCAACCATAGCCAACACGTGTTTCATCCTATGAGAGAGTATTCTCACGGACTTCATCAGGGCTTGATTCAAAATAAGTTTTATATAGGAAATCAGTCCTAGTAAGACTCTGTAGAAAATCTATCTTCAAAGTATATATCTATATCCAAGAGAGACACTCCGTGGTGCGATAATCCCACTAGGCTCTCAGTAACGGTGAAACGAAATCGTAGGTGACCTATGGTGTATGAACTCTCTATGGTGTTATTGCCATTCCAAAGCTAAAGTCTCTATACCGTATTAACTTTTAATCATGAGTGCCCTGACAGCTGGCCTTTTCCATGCCGTGGGGGTAGTCTGCCTCCTCTCTGCACTAGAAGCTCCGAAGAAATGTCCTGTGGGTTGTGAGAAGGTAGCCTCTTTCTAGCCTTGTTACCCCCACTTTTGGCCTGTTTGTGAGTGTATGTCAGGATGTTTGTCACTGTTTTCACTGTCTCACTGGGATCCTGATAGCCAGGCCTCAGTGCTCATAGTGAAAACACTATGGTTTCAGTATGTTTGTTATGTGTCACTGGGATCCTGCTGGTCAGGACCCCAGTGCTCATAGGTTTGTGGCCTATATGTATGTGTCACTGGGACCCTGTCACACAGGGCCCCAGTGCTCATAGGTGTGCATGTATATGTTCCCTGTGTGGTGCCTAACTGTCTCACTGAGGCTCTGCTAACCAGAACCTCAGTGGTTATGCTCTCTCATTACTTTCAAATTGTCACTAACAGGCTAGTGACCATTTTTACCAATTTACATTGGCTTACTGGAACACCCTTATAATTCCCTAGTATATGGTACTGAGGTACCCAGGGTATTGGGGTTCCAGGAGATCCCTATGGGCTGCAGCATTTCTTTTGCCACCCATAGGGAGCTCTGACAATTCTTACACAGGCCTGCCACTGCAGCCTGAGTGAAATAACGTCCACGTTATTTCACAGCCATTTTACACTGCACTTAAGTAACTTATAAGTCACCTATATGTCTAACCTTTACCTGGTAAAGGTTAGGTGCAAAGTTACTTAGTGTGAGGGCACCCTGGCACTAGCCAAGGTGCCCCCACATTGTTCAGAGCCAATTCACTGAACTTTGTGAGTGCGGGGACACCATTACACGCGTGCACTACATATAGGTCACTACCTATATGTAGCTTCACCATGGTAACTCCGAATATGGCCATGTAACATGTCTATGATCATGGAATTGCCCCCTCTATGCCATCCTGGCATTGTTGGTACAATTCCATGATCCCAGTGGTCTGTAGCACAGACCCTGGTACTGCCAGACTGCCCTTCCTGGGGTTTCTCTGCAGCTGCTGCTGCTGCCAACCCCTCAGACAGGCAGCTGCCCTCCTGGGGTCCAGCCAGGCCTGGCCCAGGATGACAGAACAAAGAACTTCCTCTGAGAGAGGGTGTGACACCCTCTCCCTTTGGAAAATGGTGTGAAGGCAGGGGAGGAGTAGCCTCCCCCAGCCTCTGGAAATGCTTTGTTGGGCACAGATGTGCCCAATTCTGCATAAGCCAGTCTACACCGGTTCAGGGACCCCTTAGCCCCTGCTCTGGCGCGAAACTGGACAAAGGAAAGGGGAGTGACCACTCCCCTGACCTGCACCTCCCCTGGGAGGTGTCCAGAGCTCCTCCAGTGTGCTCCAGACCTCTGCCATCTTGGAAACAGAGGTGCTCCTGGCACACTGGACTGCTCTGAGTGGCCAGTGCCACCAGGTGACGTCAGAGACTCCTTGTGATAGGCTCCTTCAGGTGTTAGTAGCCTTTCCTCTCTCCTAGGTAGCCAAACCCTCTTTTCTGGCTATTTAGGGTCTCTGTCTCTGGGGAAACTTTAGATAACGAATGCATGAGCTCAGCCGAGTTCCTCTGCATCTCCCTCTTCACCTTCTGATAAGGAATCGACCGCTGACCGCGCTGGAAGCCTGCAAACCTGCAACATAGTAGCAAAGACGACTACTGCAACTCTGTAACGCTGATCCTGCCGCCTTCTCAACTGTTTTCCTGCTTGTGCATGCTGTGGGGGTAGTCTGCCTCCTCTCTGCACCAGAAGCTCCGAAGAAATCTCCCGTGGGTCGACGGAATCTTCCCCCTGCAACCGCAGGCACCAAAAAGCTGCATTACCGGTCCCTTGGGTCTCCTCTCAGCACGACGAGCGAGGTCCCTCGAATCCAGCAACACCGTCCAAGTGACCCTCACAGTCCAGTGACTCTTCAGCCCAAGTTTGGTGGAGGTAAGTCCTTGCCTCACCTCGCTGGGCTGCATTGCTGGGAACCGCGACTTTGCAAGCTACTCCGGCCCCTGTGCACTTCCGGCGGAAATCCTTCGTGCACAGCCAAGCCTGGGTCCACGGCACTCTAACCTGCATTGCACGACTTTCTAAGTTGGTCTCCGGCGACGTGGGACTCCTTTGTGCAACTTCGGCGAGCACCGTTTCACGCATCCTCGTAGTGCCTGTTTCTGGCACTTCTCCGGGTGATACCTGCTTCAGTGAGGGCTCTTTGTCTTGCTCGACGTCCCCTCTCTCTGCAGGTCCGATTTGCGACCTTCTGGTCCCTCCTGGGCCCCAGCAGGTCCAAAAACGCCAAACGCACGATTTGCGTGTAGCAAGGCTTGTTGGCGTCCATCCGGCGGGAAAACACTTCTGCACGACTCTCCAAGGCGTGGGGGATCCATCCTCCAAAGGGGAAGTCTCTAGCCCTTGTCGTTCCTGCAGTATTCACAGTTCTTCAGCCTAGTAAGAGCTTCTTTGCACCAACCGCTGGCATTTCTTGGGCATCTGCCCATCTCCGAGCTGCTTGTGACTTTTGGACTTGGTCCCCTTGTTCCACAGGTACCCTCAGTCAGGAATCCATCGTTGTTGCACTGCTGATTTGTGTTTTCCTTGCATTTTCCCTCTAACACGACTATTTTGTCCTTAGGGGAACTTTGGTGCACTTTGCACTCACTTTTCAGGGTCTTGGGGAGGGTTATTTTTCTAACTCTCACTATTTTCTAATAGTCCCAGCGACCCTCTACAAGGTCACATAGGTTTGGGGTCCATTCGTGGTTCACATTCCACTTTTAGAGTATATGGTTTGTGTTGCCCCTATCCCTATGTTTCCCCATTGCATCCTATTGTAACTATACATTGTTTGCACTGTTTTCTAAGACTATACTGCATATTTTTGCTATTGTGTATATATATCTTGTGTATATTTCCTATCCTCTCACTGAGGGTACACTCTAAGATACTTTGGCATATTGTCATAAAAATTAAGTACCTTTATTTTTAGTATAACTGTGTATTGTGTTTTCTTATGATATTGTGCATATGACACTAAGTGGTACTGTAGTAGCTTCACACGCCTCCTAGTTCAGCCTAAGCTGCTCTGCTAAGCTACCATTATCTATCAGCCTAAGCTGCTAGACACCCTATACACTAATAAGGGATAACTGGGCCTGGTGCAAGGTGCAAGTACCCCTTGGTACTCACTACAAGCCAGTCCAGCCTCCTACATGGGTCGACGGAATCTTCCCCCTGCTACCGCAGGCACCAAAGAACTGCATTACCAGTACCCTGGGTCTCCTCTCACCACAACGAGCGAGGTCCCTTGAATCCAGCAACTCTGTCCAAGTGACTCCCACAGTCCAGTGACTCTTCAGTCCAAGTTTGGTGGAGGTAAGTCCTTGCCTCCCCACGCCAGACTGCATTGCTGGGAACCGCGACTTTTGCAGCTACTCTGGCCTCTGTGCACTGCCGGCGGAAATCCTTTGTGCACAGCCAAGCCTGGGTCCACGGCACTCTATCCTGCTTTGCACGACTTTCTAAGTTGTCTTCCGGAGACGAGGGACTCCTTTGTGCGACTTCAGGTGAGCACCGTTTCACTCCTCTTCGTAGTGCCTGTTCCGGCACTTCTGCAGGTGCTGCCTGCTTCTGAGCGGGCTCCTTGTCTTGCTGGGCACCCCCCTCTGTCTCCTGATGCAATTGGCGACATCTTGGTCCCTCCTGGGCCACAGCAGCATCCAAAAACGCTAACCGCACGACTTGCAGCTAGCAAGGTTTGTTGGCGGTCTTTCTTCAGGAAAACACTTCTGCACAACTCTCTACGGTGTGGAGGATCCATCTTCCAAAGAGGAAGTCTCTAGCCTTTGTCGTTGCTGCAGAATCCTCAGCTTCTACTGTCCAGTAGCAGCTTCTTTGCACCCACAGCTGGCATTTCCTGGGCATCTGCCCATCTCCGACTTGCTTGTGACTTTTGGACTTGGGCCCCTTGTTCCACAGGTACCCTCGACTGGAAATCCATTGTTGTTGCATTGCTGGTTTGTGTCTTTCCTGCAGAATTCCCCTATCACGACTTCTATGTCCTTTGGGGAACTTTAGTGCACTTTGCACTCACTTTTCAGAGTCTTGGGGTGGGCTATTTTTCTAACCCTAACTGTTTTCTTACAGTCCCAGCGACCCTCTACAAGGTCACATAGGTTTGGGGTCCATTCGTGGTTCGCATTCCACTTTTGGAGTATATGGTTTGTGTTGCCCCTATCCCTATGTGTCCCCATTGCATCCTATTGTAACTATACACTGTTTGCACTGTTTTCTAATACTATACTGCATATTTTTGGTATTGTGTACAT
Organism: Pleurodeles waltl; assembly: GCF_031143425.1. Lineage (NCBI taxonomy): Eukaryota > Metazoa > Chordata > Amphibia > Caudata > Salamandridae > Pleurodeles > Pleurodeles waltl. The sequence goes on from NC_090446.1 coordinate 360,908,638, forward strand.
ATATCTTGTGTATATTTGCTATCCTCATACTGAGGGTACTCACTGAGATACTTTTGGCATATTGTCATAAAAATAAAGTACCTTTATTTTTAGTATATCTGTGTATTGTGTTTTCTTATGATATTGTGCATATGACACTAGTGGTACTGTAGGAGCTTCACTCGTCTCCTAGTTCAGCCTAAGCTGCTCTGCTAAGCTTCCATTATCTATCAGCCTAAGCTGCTAGACACCCTATACACTAATAAGGGATACCTGGGCCTGGTGCAAGGTGTAAGTACCCCTTGGTACTCACTACAAGCCAGTCCGGCCTCCTACAGTTGAGCTCTGAAGCTGTAGAGTAGCTAAAGGGATTCTCTGTCCCTCGTGAGGTGACATAAAACTTGATTTTTCCTGTCGTCCCACTGTTGGTAAAGAGGCAGTTGAACACGCCTTCAAAGGTAGTGGGGAGATGGATCCATGCATGAAAATCTTAAACCTGGTAGGCAGGAATGCAGGTTTCACACACAGCGCTTCTCACTGGTGCTTGTTGATTACATTCACATATGTGCCAGTGTCTATTAGCAGGGCCACGGTAGTCCCACCCATTTGGATACAGCATGTCAAACATGACTACGTTACACGTCTAGGGTCTCCCACAGTGGAATTGATGATGAATATCTCTTTGTCTTCTTCCTCAATGTCAGCATCTGTGGGTGGAATGTCTCACTTTTTGTGTGGGGAGGACAGCGGCCACTGCGATGACATAGGCACCTTGGTGCAGAGGAATGCCTCCAACATGTGGTGCTTTCATGTGGCAACCTCCTCTGCAGACTGGCAACTGGAGTCTGTCTTTTCATTTACGGTGCAATCCTGGGGTGGGTGAAGTGGGCAGCATCCACATGATTGTCTGGTTGCTGCACTGGTGGTCCAAGTGGTGCATGTGGCACCCAGTCTTTTGAGATAGCTGCAGCAGCTTCGGTCTTGAAGGGTGATAGAGCGGTCCGTACTAATAATTTACCTGTGTTTGGACGCTCTTTAGGCCGATGAATCTTTTGACTAAGTGGGACTCTCCGTACTCTATATCGATCACTTGCATCAAATCAATAATCAATAACGAACATAAGCAATTCCCTGATCAACATAACACTTAACAGTTAATCCAGAATACATTTCAGCGAACCCTGACCTTTCAGTCAGGAATAACCACACCAGTTTATTCAAAGTTAATGAATTTATTTCCCTATATTAACAAAGCTAGCACAATATAGATGTGTCTCAACACCAAATGATAAACGTAAATGAACATTAATAGCTGTCCATAACGGCGAAACAGGTGCAATCTATGTAGCATTTGAATCACAAGGCATTCGATAATAGCAATGCAAATCACTAATACGATAATCTGTAACGAGCTAATTGCATACATTTAGTCAGCATAACAAGATCTCAAATTGCATCGTGCGACATATGGAATCCTCGTCTAACCTCAAATTAGCATCAGCATGTGGGACTTCATGCAAAAACAATTTAGCAATATTAATTTGGAAAACTCCTAACTAGGGATCTCATCAAAAATCAGCAGTTGGTTACCTAAAAGAAACACAATGCAATTGTACAATTTCCTTTCATATTTACCAATCACGATCAGCATTCAAGGAAGTCTTCGTCTCACAGGTACCGTTCTTCGATCAGCATAGGACGGGGCAAAGGGGCAGGGGTGGACGGGGCAATTGCCTCACGGCGGCAAGGTAAAACTACTACTTCATGCAAAGGGATCAAAGTTAAAGTCTCTAGGGCAAGAATCATTAAAGTCTCTTTCTCTCGATTAGAGAAAGCATCAAAGTTTCTCTCAAAATGGCGTCGCAGCAAAGTGGGCCATAATAGCTACGAAGTCTGCAAAATGGCGGGATGTCCAATAATGGATACTTTCCTCTCGTGCACCTGGGTTTTATAGACAACAGTTCAAGTCCAGTAGGGTCTTCCATTGGAGGGTTCATAGGTTAGCTTCAAATTGTCCAATCAAAAAACAACAGTTCTCAAGCTTTTACTTAAGCATACATTATCCTTGGAGATGGGTACGCAAGTTGCAACATTGTATACCAATTAGCTCACTTTCAGAGCCTCCATTGTCCGCACCTGCAAATCGACCTTGGAGTAAAGAGAAAATATGCCAGGCTGGCACGAAACCTTAAGATAAGCATGTGAACGGTTTCTGTGGAAAAGTACAGCTTCAAGCAAAAATACACGTTTATTAGCACAGTGGAAAAATACGGGCATCTAAACCGTGAGACCAGGCAACTAGGCCAAAGCCTCCGCTAAAGTCATGCTAAGCTAAAACATTTCAAACAAGCAAATCGTAGCACACGTTTATGATTATGTCGGATTAGTGCAATTCTAATACACCACGTTATATAAAGCACGCTTATAAATGTTGGCAAACTACTCTCAGGGCACATTTTGTCCCCGTACAATCTTTATTAGTTCGGTTAAAGTCACACATGATTATTTCACACTACGTTTACGCGTTAATAAATCAAAACTTTCATTTTCTGCTTCATCAATCCCTCCTCTGATGACTACTTGTCATCACACCAAACCATGCCCACAAATTTTATTCCATTAAAATTCTGTCAGTTCTCTTTTCCTTTTAATTCCCCTAGTTTGCGCCTTGTATTCTTCTGCCATTCTTTTCATAATTTTCTCTTCTTTTCGTCTCTTAATTCTTTCCATAATCATTATTATTCCCCTTTTTATTCCCCAAATTCCAAATATGCAAATTATAACTATTAAAATTCCTTCTATTATTTTCAACAATATTCCATTCCAAATTCCCCCAATCCAATGTCCCACTGAAGCAAGTCCTTTTCCAACCTTCTCCCACACTCCTGGTTCTTTCAATTCCTTCAAATCTGCACTTTCTTTTGTTAGATTAGCAAGCATAGTTTTAATTTTCACACTATTGTCAGGAATATAGGTACAACAGTGTCGTGCACCAAGCATTTTGCAAACGCCACCATCCTTTGCTAAAAGAATGTCTAAAGCAAGCCTATTTTGAAGAGTCATAGCCCTTTCCGCTGCAAGTTCAGCATCTATCAGTATTATAGCACCTGAAAACTTCGTCAACATGTTATCCACTATAGTAGACAACTTTCTTATTTTGATGGAATTCAGCACAACTCCCAATGAAGGAATCATGGCTCCAAATATATCTCCTACCACAGCAGCTGCGGTCTCTCTTTTCTGGATACGATGGGATCCAGATGTCTTTTGAATCATCGATAGGTCATCCAGTTGATAAACCTTTGGGAACACTATACCCAAATAACATCTCCCCCACCATCCCTTTGGAAGACAATAATAGGCATTATACCCACAAATGTAATATACACCTGGAATGACAGGGTCAAGTCCGTCCATCATGAATGTCCATTTGGCCTTAAAGATAAACGTATGTTTACACTCACTCGCTCCTACAAAAATGTTGTCATAATAAGATTCACCTCGATATATACAAAATTTCCCTACATGCCAAGCATCTAAAGCTATTCTCCCTTGTGTCTTTATTGCGGCAAAATCATAATTATCTACTGAAGTCCTCTTATGTAGCTCTTTTTCTAATTTCGCCTTCATTTGTGCCCTTCTATCATCTGTGCGATCTAAAAAGCTTATTTCTACTGCAGAGAGCGAGCAGGTAAGGTTTTCCCTATGAGCGTGAGCCGTTTCAAAAGGTTGCATTGGCTCGAAAAATTCCCTCATTATTTTAGCATCCCAATCTTTAGCAATCTGGCTTAGCTGCGCTATTATAGGAACATATGCAAAGGTAACATCATAATTCGAGTAAAAATACTGTATGTTAGTTTGACCATAAAACCTAGACATTACTATACTACATGTAATCCCGTATGTAAGAGGCATGTGGTGATATGTCACCCCTTCCTTCACTGATGTCGGTATCTGTGTACACACATAACAATCTTTCGCATCCATAGTCTCAACATATTCTGTTAGCAAGCGATAGAAAACATTATACGAAAGCTCCTTCTTATCATGCAAGAGTCTCTCATCCAATGCTAGTCTTTTCAATGCGGTTAGTTCGGTGACAGTAACCGGAGCAAGAGTAGAAGCATCAATTCTCTCATTCTCAGTCTTACCATGTATTCCAAGCACAATTGCCATTATTATTAGTACACATGCAATTATCAAGCCTATACACACATATTTACAATATTTCTTTCTATTGTTTTGCGTCATGATCTGTATAGAATCAGAGAGCTAGAAGCACCTGTAAAAGAAACTATTTAGCAATTCAGTTACAAAGCTGAGCGAGCGCAATGTTCACACCGTCTTCTTCAAGAGGCCAGTCACTTATCGGTTAGCAGCATTTGTCTCAATTCGGCAATAACTCAGTCTTTATCAGTTCAGCAAGTCTCATCCGGTTTAGCACTGTCTCAGCTGGTTGTTTGTTTCACGTTATATTGTAGCAAGCAATATCATTTATTGCCCTTTCAATCGACAGAGTCCATAAAACTTTTCTTTTCTATTGGTATCTCTTCCTCTTCTTCGTTCTCGATGCTTAGAGATACAAACTCGTCAGTCCAATCGTCATTGACTACATATGCCCATTCAGGACCGGAATATCTCCTGTTTGGTATCCTTTTCCTTTTCAATTTTGCCTCTCTTTTCGATTCTGCTTCGCTGGTACTTTCCTCTTTTGTCAAGTCTTTTTCTTCACTTGAGGATTGTTCCACAACAGTCACTTCCTTTCTTTTCTCTTTCACTTTTGGCCTTTCTCCGTCGTTCAAACTTTCTTTAGTCCTTCTTTTATTGGTGATATATTTAGTCTCCTCTTTGCTCCGTGTCCATTTGATGGACCTGCGATCTTTTCTGAGGAAGCTTGAACCTTTTCGTTCTGTTCTGCCTTGTCCCCTCCTTCTGGGGAATCAATCACGTTCTCCTTTTCTTTTTCTCTATCGTCTGCTTCTGGGAAAGCCCTCCTCTGATCAGGCTCTCCTGCTTTTTCACCTCTTTCGAGCCCTTCGTCACCATTACTTTTGTCAGGCTCTTTATCACTTTCAGCTGCTTCAGGTTCTTTGTCACCTTCAGCTGCTTCAGGCTCTTTGCTACCCTCAGCTGCTTCAGGTTCTTTGTCACCTTCAGTTCCTTCGTCGCTGTCTGAACTTTCTCCTTGGTCTCCCCCAAGTGAGTTGGTCTCTTCGTCCTCAGAGAATATCTCTCTCTCTCCCGTTTCTGCCTGTTCGCTTTCAGTTCGGTTTTGCTCTGTCTCAGCACTCAGCAGTGCTTTGTCAGGCACTGGTAGTTTCAGCGCTTCAACTTCCTCATCTGTGGGACACAACACCTTCTTTGTGTGACTGGCGTGAATCCAGTTGGGAACCCCCGCACACTTCACAGCAGTGGTTGTCGTCAGGATCACTTGGAAAGGGCCTTTCCAACGGGGTTCCAGACACGACTTTCTCACGTGCTTCTTTACCACGACCCAGTCACCTGCTTTCAGTGCGTGTCCTGGACCTTGGATCGGTGGCAAGGTGGTCGCTTCCACCTGGTGAGAGAAAGAGCGAACCACGTCAGCCAGACCCTTGCAGTAGTCTAACACCATATCATCTGTAATATTCAAAAGCACGTTTGCAGGAACTGCAGGAAGTCTCATAGCCCTGCCCATGAGAATTTCGTGCGGAGACAATCCAGTCTTCCTATCAGGGGTGTTTCTCATTGACATTAGCACTAAGGGCAATGCGTCAGGCCATTTCAAATTTGTCGATGCACATATTTTCGCCATTCTTGATTTCAGTGTACCATTCATTTGCTCCACCAGTCCTGATGCTTCAGGGCGATAGCTACAGTGCAGCTTTTGCTCAATGTTCAGCGCTTCGCAAAGTAACTTTATCACCTCGTTATTGAAGTGACTTCCCCTATCTGATTCTAAAGAGATCGGGAATCCGAAACGTGGTATTAACTCTCTTAACAATAGCTTTGCAACTGTAAGGCTGTCGTTTCTACGTGTAGGGTATGCCTCAATCCAGTGACTAAAAATGCACACAATCACCAACACATACTTTAGACCTCCATGCACAGGCATCTCAATGAAGTCCATCTGCATACGACTAAAAGGCCCGCTTGCCCTACCAATGTGGCTCGCGTTCACAACTGTTCCCTTTCCTGGGTTCATCTGCTGGCAAGTGACACATCGATGGCAAACTGCTTCTGCAGCTTGACGAAATCGGGGGTTAAACCAATCAGTTTTGAACAATCTTATCATGGCATCTCTCCCTAGGTGAGCCTGCCCATGATAGAACCGCGCAAGCTGTGATAAGAGACTGTTTGGCAAAACAAATTTTCCCTCATTTGAAACCCATAACTCGTCTGGTCTCTTTATACATTGTGATTTAATCCAGGAATCTCTTTCATCCTCCCTGACATTACTTTGTAATGCTTTTAATTCATCTATTGTATCTACGACCTTCAAGGCAAATGCTTCAGCTGGTTCGAGTTCTGGTTCACTTATCGAATTCCATTCATCTCTGAGTAATATACAGTTCAAGGCACAAAATCTTGCGACTTGATCCGCATATGCATTTCCCAGAGAAACATAGTCCTGTCCTTTCGTATGAGCACTACACTTTACCACTGCAACTTCGGCTGGCACTTGAATGGCGTGTAACAATTCCCTTATTCTTTCCCCGTTTTTCACTGGGGATCCTGAAGAAGTCAGGAAACCTCTCTGTGACCATAGTTGTCCAAAATCATGCACAATCCCAAACCCGTACTGACTATCAGTGTAAATGGTGACTTTCATCAATGCAGACAGTTGACATGCTCTGGTAAGGGCTACAAGTTCTGCTACTTGTGCAGAATAGACTCCTTGAAGCCATCCCGCTTCCAAGACCCCTGTTACAGTACATACAGCATATCCTGCTTTCAAAATCCCCATCCCGTCTCTTAGACATGACCCATCGACAAAAAGAATTTGGTCATTTTCATCAAGCTTAGTATCCTTAATGTCCGGTCGAGGTTTTGTGCAAAATTCAGTCACCTGAAGGCAGTCATGCTCGACGTCTTCAGCGTTCTCAATTTCGACATTTTCTCCAGGAAGCAAGGTTGCTGGATTCAACGTAGTGCACCTCTTCAGCTGCACATTCGGTGAGCCCAGAATTATCGTTTCATACCTTGTGAGTCTTGCTCCAGTCATGTGCTGCGTTCGGGAGCGGGTCAAAAGTATCTCAACTGAGTGAGGGACCATGACTGTTACTGGGTGTCCCATCACTATTCCTTCACTCTGAGTGAGGCTGATACCAACTGCTGCTACGGCGCGCAGACACCCTGGGAGTGCTGCTGCGACCGGATCCAAAGTAGCTGAAAAATACGCTACTGGTCTGTTTACGCCACCATGGGCTTGGGTCAAGACAGACAAAGAACATGCATCACGTTCATGACAAAACAATGTGAAAGGCTTTGTGTAATCAGGCATACCTAAAGCTGGAGCCCTGCACATGCACTCTTTCAGTTCAACAAAAGCATCCATCTCATCTTCTTTCAACTCAATTTGATCCAAAGCATCCTTCTGGGTCAGTTTTAGTAGAGGCTTTGCTAGAGTCGAGAAGTTGGGAATCCACTGGCGACAGTAGCCCACCATTCCCAAAAACTTCCTCACCTCCTTCCTTGTCTTTGGTGGACTCATTTGGAGTATACTCGTTATTCTTTCCTTCATTATTCTCCGTGACCCTTTCTCTATCTGGTGACCCAAGTATTTAACTTTCTTCTGACAGAACTGCAATTTGGAAGGAGACACTTTATGTCCATTTCTTCCCAAATGATTCAACAGAGCAATGGTATCGGCTGTGCAGCCACTTTCTGTCTTCGATGCAACCAGTAAGTCATCAATGTACTGTACTAGGGTTGACTCGAATGGCAATTCTAATGCTTCCAAATCTTTCTTTAGAATCTGATTGAAGATTGACGGTGACTCAGAAAACCCTTGAGGAATTCGACACCAACTGTACACCCTGTCTAGGAATTTGAAACAAAAGAGAAATTGGCTGTCCTCATGAAGAGGCACCGAGAAGAATGCTTGTGACAAATCGATGACTGAGAACCACTCGGCATCGCAAGGGACCTGGAACATTATCACAGCTGGATTCGGTACTACTGGGCAACATTTGACTATGATGTCATTTATTTTTCTCAAGTCCTGCACAAGTCGGACCTTTCCACTCGGCTTTATTAGTCCCATTATTGGTGAATTACATGGACTGCTTAACACTTCCTTCAGTACCCCTTGTTTTACAAATTCGTCAATAAGTTGGGCAACTTTCATGAGGGTGTCTTGTGCCATGTGGTATTGTGGGGTCTGGGGAAAGATTGCATTGGGCTTTACAGTCACTTTCACTGGTTCCACTCCTTTCATCAATCCCACCTCTTTCCCTGTCATGTCCCACACTTCCTTTCCGACTGTCTCCCGTAATTCGGCTGGAATATCTTCTTCGGTTATCATCGGGAAAAGACAAATCAGAGGATACTCTTCATCTACAGTTTCCATCTCATCCCCCTCTACACTGTCCTCTTCTTCCCCATCACTGCTCGTCTGTATTGTTATTCCTTCGTTCGAACACATGATCGAACAACCCAATTTGCACAATAGGTCTCTCCCTAACAGCGCTATCGGGCTTGAGTCACATACCACAAACTGATGTACCCCTTGATAGTTACCGATGCTGACTGGTACCGGATCTGTTATTGGGTTCGTCAGGTGTCTGTTTGCTACTCCCACCACTTGAACTGTCCTCCCTGAGAGTGGCAAATTTGGTACTTCACTGCTCTTAACAGTTGAACGTGTGGCTCCCGTGTCAACCAAGAACGAGACACGATGACCCATTACTCTTCCCTCTACGTACGGACCCTTTTGATCAACTTCCAAGGATGCTGCAAGCACACAATCTCCTTCTTCTTCTGAGCTTTCACTCTCCCATACATTGTTTATTCCACTCTCACTGTGTAGTGGGAACTGTTGCACGGTGCCATTTGTACTCATTACCTGACCCGAGACCTGTGGAGGAACCATCACTTGCTGCTGACTCATTGGTGCCAAGGGTATTTGCATTTGCTGATTAGGTACCATGGGTAACTGCTGTTGCATTGGCTGCATTTGCGTCATCTGCATACGGGGCATCTGCATCTGCTGCGGCTGCATAGGTTGTAATCCCTGCAATTGATTTATGGTCTGAAAATTTGTGTTTGGACCTCTCGTTTTCGGCCCCCTCCTTGTCTGAAATGCATTGACATCATTGTTTTGCTGACCAACACCTGCACCTGCACCTTCCTGCACCACCATCGGGCACTCGCGTTTCCAATGACCTACAATTCCGCACACGTGACACGGCATCACCTTTTTCATTGCCTGCACACCCGTCACAACAGTGTTCAAATCCGGACCATTATTCACAAAACCTCCTCTGCCTCTGCCTCTAGGCTGTGACTGAAACGCCATGTTTCCCTGCAACTGCGGCTGCGGTTGCAGTACCTGCTGTTGGAACCCTTGCATCCCTTGCAAACCTTGCAGACCTGTCTGAGCTGCTTTAAGCTGCATCATCATCACCTTCTCTTTCAACCTTTTCTGTTTCACTTCAATTTCGTCGCTACAGTATTTCGCATAATTCAATACTTCGTCAATCGGTTTCGACTGCCAGCAAATCAAATGCGACTTTATCATTTGACTTATCTCCGGTCTCAGCCCTTCCACGAATCGAAACACAAAATGAAGCATGTCCTTCGCCTCTATTGTTTCCGTGCCACTGTAGTTCTTGAACGCCTTCAACAACCTCTCATAGTAACTATGAATCGACTCTTTAGCCTCTTGGGCCGTCCGATCAATCTTCTGCCAATCCACATTTTTCGCGGCAACCTTCGTCTTCAAATGCTCAATCACCTTATAGTACAAGCTCATCACCATAGGTGATGGTGCACCCGTCTCCCTGTCTCTCTCTGGTTCACTTGTCGGCCAACCTACAGCTCTTTTGCAATCCTCGCACAAATCTGCCGGAACCACAATCTCAAATAGAGTGTTCAGGTCTTCCCAGAGACATTTTGCAAGCTTCACAAACCTATCAGTCTGTTGATACCATTCAATCGGCTTCTCTCTCAGTTTGGGAAAATCGTCCGTAAAAGACTGAATGTCACTTCTGTGCCATGGTACATGTATTAATTTTCCCCCTGCTGTCTCCCTCATTGGTAACATGGTTACTGTCTCGCTGCTTTGTGGTCTTTTCTCATTATGCTCTGTAGCACTGTCCCTCCTCTTTTCCTTTCTCTTAACCCACCTGCTTTCCCACTTGTCTAAGCACCTCCACACTTGTGCACTCTGCAGCAATTCTCTAAGGTGCGCCTTCATGCCTGCTGACCTCATGTGTTCAAAATCTGTGGCCCCAAAATCCAACCTGTAGCTTCTGCTCAAGTGTTTTGTCTTGTCTATGTCAACCCCGTTTTTGTCAGCTATTTCCTGCAAGCTTTTATGTACCTTGTTCACTTCCTTCGTAATCTTTGGACATAGATACCTCAGCTCTTCTTCCGTGTAGGACTCTAACCTATTCACACCCATAGTCCCTTCCACCAATTCTTGTGCTTCCATGTTCAATCTCATCCTATTCATATAATCTTCTCCCTTCCCACTGTCCGAGCTTTGTATGGAATTCAAACTGTTGAACCACTGTGTCAGCTGTTGCGCATTCAACCCCATAAGTGTAGCGTTCACATCGACTGCCATCGATGGTTGCGGCAACTTTTCAGTATTCGATGTTAGGGGTATTATCAGTGGGGGACTCGACCTCACCAGTGTCGACTGAGCACATATGGGACTAAACTCCATCAAGGTCCCAGATCCATTTGGCTGAGCCGCTATCGAAGTTATCCCTGGAGTGTTTTCTATGCACCTTCTTTCTGTCCCATTCTGCAGCATTGTTCCCTGACCGCTCATACCCAAGTTAGGCTGACTGTACAAGGGTACCGGTGGACCTACAGTAATGGGTAGTGATATCGCATCTGGGTTTTGTCCATTTCCCATGTTCTGAGGCACGTTCATTCCCATACTATGGGTCATCATTGCCGGCATGCCCATCTGACTCCCCGTCATTTGAGCATGTGCGTTTCCCCCTTGTATCTGCTTTTGAGGCATCAAAAACTGAGTTGATTCAGCTTGTGCCAGTGTTGGGTTGTGACCATTCTGTCCTCCCCTTACGGTTTGTTCTAGAATCATTCCTGCACTGTTGTCACTGCTGTAGTACCCTGGCATCTGCGGCTGATAATTTTCTGCTGGTTTCAACATGGACACATCTGGATATATTCTCCTAACCTGCGGTATCTGCGGGGTGAACAATAAACTCGGGTCCTTAGACCCCGATGACGCTCCTGAACTCTGGTTCTCACTGTTCTGTACCGGTGCCGGAGGGGCAGAACTGGTACTTGGACCTTGTCCATTCTCCGCATAAGGTGGTGGACGGTCGTTCAGCAATTGCATTATTAACTCCTCATCCTCTAACTCCTCTTCTCTTCTCAACTTTTCCTCGTCCTCTCTATCCTTGGAACACTTCCTGTCTGTCTTACAGGTAGCTTTCTTACCTGTCTCCTCTTCTTCCTTAGTAATTGCGGGAAACAATTTTATCCCCTGCAATACATCTGACCTCCACACCTTCTGTGCATTATCCCACCTAGCATCCGCTAGTGTCTTTTCTACCTTTCTCATCCTGGTCTCAAACTTCTTCTGCTGTTGCTGTCTGGCCATTAGTTCCCAAATCGCTAGAGCCTCAAACTGGGCTGGCCTTGGAGGCACCTTCATGTCGTACATCGTGAATCTCAAATTCTCTAGGATCCTTATATTGAATGTCCCATGTATCGGGAACGCTACGCTCCCATGTTTCTCTGTCAGTTTGTGCCATTGCTTTAGCCAAAGGCATGGAGCTACCCCCTTCTCTTCCATTACAATGTAAGCTGGTGTACCCTCGGGTGGCGTCTCCTCTCCTACGCTCGCTTTAATGTAAGACTCCCCCTTCATCGCACTCCTGAATGCTTTAAAGAATTTCATTTTCTCGTCTTTTATTTCACAAAGTTTGTAATCAATAGGTGACTTTAATTCCCGGAATACTCTTCGCTTGCCTTTCCCCTTCCAATCGAGCCCCACGGACTGCGTCCAATCCGTGCGCGACCCTTCTCTGCAACCAACCTATCCCAGCGCGGCTCCTAGTGACGTCACACTCACACACACTGCGGCTGACAAAGCCTCGCGGCTAGTCTTCCTTCACTCAGCTCCTCTCGTAACAACTTCTTGCATGTATCGCGAGCTACCAAAAAATAAAACAGATCTGTCGGTTTACTACAGGAAGGGTAACACAATCGCTTCAGGACCTTAGGGACTTTTCACTAGCCTCGGCCGCTATTCCATCTTTCTCGGTCCCCACGTTCGCAAGCAAATCTGACCCGCAGACCTACTCTCAACTTGTCAATGATCTGTTCTAGTGCACTTAGAATCTTGTCAAAGCCCGAAGTCGAAGTTTCTTTCACTCTCTAACACACGTACCGACTCGTTGACCACGCCCGATCAACCTACTAAACCGCCCAGACCACAACATAGATCAACATACTCCGGAGTCTCTTGACCTCGCAGGGCCCGTCTCAACAACAACAACCACGTGGACCTTTTTATGCACAAAGCGCCACACGCACATGAAGTTCGACGACTTCCCTACTCTCACACTCGGAGTCGCACCTCCGCTATCTCTATGAAGTTCGACGACTTCACTACTTCTACACTCGGAGTTGCACCTCCGCTATCTTCTAAAAGAAAAATCCTCGCAACCTTTTCACACACACCCTGCGGCAATAAGCTGTGCAAGCGCAAAACCCTAACTTCACTCATACCATCACTAGTACCGCCAACGCCGATTCCACACCTCCATTCTCTCCATTCGCAAGCTCCGAGATCCCGGGAAAGTCGCGGTGGACCTAGCCCATCATCATTCTGTCAATCTATTTTACCCAAGAAAAATCTAATTCAACTTCTCAAGTGGGGTCTCAAAATGCGTAACCGTTAATTCAACACCATGTACTTTAAGAGTACAGGGTCCCAAAAGACGTAACCGTCCTCTGCTACCATCTACTGATAGAGCGGTCCGTACTAATAATTTACCTGTGTTTGGACGCTCTTTAGGCCGATGAATCTTTTGACTAAGTGGGACTCTCCGTACTCTATATCGATCACTTGCATCAAATCAATAATCAATAACGAACATAAGCAATTCCCTGATCAACATAACACTTAACAATTAATCCAGAATACATTTCGGCGAACCCTGACCTTTCAGTCAGGAATAACCACACCAGTTTATTCAAAGTTAATGAATTTATTTCCCTATATTAACAAAGCTAGCACAATATAGATGTGTCTCAACACCAAATGATAAACGTAAATGAACATTAATAGCTATCCATAACGGCGAAACAGGTGCAATCTATGTAGCATTTGAATCACAAGGCATTCGATAATAGCAATGCAAATCACTAATACGATAATCTGTAACGAGCTAATTGCATACATTTAGTCAGCATAACAAGATCTCAAATTGCATCGTGCGACATATGGAATCCTCGTCTAACCTCAAATTAGCATCGGCATGTGGGACTTCATGCAAAAACAATTTAGCAATATTAATTTGGAAAACTCCTAACTAGGGATCTCATCAAAAATCAGCAGTTGGTTACCTAAAAGAAACACAATGCAATTGTACAATTTCCTTTCATATTTACCAATAACGATCAGCATTCAAGGAAGTCTTCGTCTCACAGGTACCGTTCTTCGATCAGCATAGGACGGGGCAAAGGGGCAGGGGTGGACGGGGCAATTGCCTCACGGCGGCAAGGTAAAACTACTACTTCATGCAAAGGGATCAAAGTTAAAGTCTCTAGGGCAAGAATCATTAAAGTCTCTTTCTCTCGATTATAGAAAGCATCAAAGTTTCTCTCAAAATGGCGTCGCAGCAAAGTGGGCCATAATAGCTACGAAGTCTGCAAAATGGCGGGATGTCCAATAATGGATACTTTCCTCTCGTGCACCTGGGTTTTATAGACAACAGTTCAAGTCCAGTAGGGTCTTCCATTGGAGGGTTCATAGGTTAGCTTCAAATTGTCCAATCAAAAAACGACAGTTCTCAAGCTTTTACTTAAGCATACATTATCCTTGGAGATGGGTACGCAAGTTGCAACATTGTATACCAATTAGCTCACTTTCAGAGCCTCCATTGTCCGCACCTGCAAATCGACCTTGGAGTAAAGAGAAAATATGCCAGGCTGGCACGAAACCTTAAGATAAGCATGTGAACGGTTTCTGTGGAAAAGTACAGCTTCAAGCAAAAATACACGTTTATTAGCACAGTGGAAAAATACGGGCATCTAAACCGTGAGACCAGGCAACTAGGCCAAAGCCTCCGCTAAAGTCATGCTAAGCTAAAACATTTCAAACAAGCAAATCGTAGCACACGTTTATGATTATGTCGGATTAGTGCAATTCTAATACACCACGTTATATAAAGCACGCTTATAAATGTTGGCAAACTACTCTGAGGGCACATTTTGTCCCCGTACAATCTTTATTAGTTCGGTTAAAGTCACACATGATTATTTCACACTACGTTTACGCGTTAATAAATCAAAACTTTCATTTTCTGCTTCATCAAGGGTCGTATCTCAATGATTTCTTGCTTGGATGAGACTTTGGTCAGTGCGAGGTCCATTTGTTCAGCTCAGTCATTTGACTGTTTGTGTGACCTGGCAAGCGTAAGAATGTTGTCTAGAGATATGCCTGCCTTCCGGAGAATGTGTTCATTGAAGCCAGTGGACCTCCAGCCTCGTATCAGCTGTGCACACACTTCTTTGTGGGGTCAGCATTGTGCAGATGTTCTCAAGTTCCTGTAGTCTGACTCAGATGCCAATGTATGTCCCCTCTTGTTGGTCGACTTGGCACAATTTGAATGATTCAAAATCTAGTTTCATTTCCTGATCAAAGTATGTTTTTAGGACAGCAAGTACACCATCACAGTCATTATCAACCCAGTGTTTGGAAGGTTCTTAAAGAATGTGACTATCTCCTCCTCTGTGCAGTGTAAAAGAAGGGATTTCTTCGCTGCTCTGTTTCATTAGTGACTTTGAAGGAGTTGTTGAGATGTGGGACCGCACACGCCTTAGTGGTGCAAATGTAGAGGGGTCGCTTAGTTCGCTGAATGGAAAGAGGGTGTTGGCAGCCCCACTGCTTTGGGGATGTGGGAGATCCTACAGTTGGGTCCTTGGGAGAAACGTGTTATGTGCTTGTGCCTGGGGGCAGGTGGAGCACCATTCACTCTGTCTGGCCGGTACATGGTATTATTATTTCTTGTGTATCTTGTGGATGTGAGGGTGACTGCAGCGTAGACAGGTCGCTTGCACACTCATGTTTTCAGTGGTGTACAGGAAACAGTCTTGCAGTGCGTGCAGTTAACGGCATTCGACGGGTACACAATCCCTCATTCTTATGTAGTTGTAGGACTTCTTCACACTCATAGCATGAAACATGGAACCACAGTGGCGTTTTTGGTGTTCTTAATTGTGCACTGTCCCCTTGTGGTGGATCATGCGGACCGTGTCTTGCAAGGCAGTGAGGTGGGCGGGTGAGGTATCGGTTGCTGGCCCCGTTTACTGGCACATGGTTATGGGCAAAGATGGTGTCTGCAGCTTTTACGTCACAGCTGGAGTGTTGTGACGGTGCAGCTGCATGTCCTTCTGTGCACCCAGCCATCGCACATTGGTTAGTGTCGCTCTCGTGCACCGGTGCTGGCTGTGTCGGCGCAGCAGTAGTTTTCCTAGGTTGCTATAACTTGGGCCCACACATACTTGAGGGCTCATTTGGGAGCAGTGCTTAATGTTTGCTTGTTGTTACCGGTGCGGGCATCTGCACTTTTTTAGGGCTGGCACTTATTTTTCTGCCTCAAGCGTTTACTGCGAGCAAAGGACACATGTGGGAAAGACGGAGGAAGAGAAAAACGAAAAAGAGTCACAATAGGAGAAAGCAGAAATCTGCAAGTGTGCGCTGAAGGGGCAGAGAATGCCTGTAAATAGATGAAAGAGGCCCAAGACGCTTTAGGATTATGCCGCCTCAGTATTCCGTGGCAGCACATTTAATTGCAGCAGCCTCGTGTTTAAAGAGTTGAGCTTTGGCACCGGCACGTTTTTATTTACAAATTGAGCACTGTTTGGAAGGCGTCTGTACACGACTGTCCCATTCTCTCTCTCATTATTATCTCCGGCATCAGGTTGCACGCATGCGTGCACTTGTACATCTCACAGGTGTGTCACGCTACACGCTAACTGTGAAATCCATTTTCAGTCCACGGTTAATATTTAAAAAGATGAAAAGAGTCTCAATTCGCATTATTTTGACTGACACATCTGAAAATAATTATTTGCAAAAGAAAACCACAGGGCTGGAAAAGTCAGGTCCTTGTGTTTGCGATTTATCTGCTAGCGCTTGTATATAATGCCTTATGTTTATATTCCATTAAGTAAGACCTCCAGGCCCGTCTTCACAGAGTGTTGCGATGAGTGATGAAAGGATTCAAAAGAGTTGGCGACCGTCTAATTCTTTGGACATTCTTAAAGTTGTGTGGCTACTACTTATTTTCTCTAATTTTTGCGAGATTTAATTGCAATGACGCACATGCTGAGTTATGAATTATGTATGTGCATTACATTGTTGTCTCTAGAGCATTTTTAATTGGAATTTAGAGAAGGGCAAGAAATAGGAGTGATAATTTGTGGCAGAACTCTGAAATGCGTCTGCTTATCCCCCTCTGAACTCTAGTTGCGTATTCCTTCTTCATCGAGCCCGAGTTAACATCTGCACTCCACGGCATCGACTTCGACTGACCACAAACAGCGCTAAAGAAGCAGTTCAGCATTATTTTTCGTTTATCAGAAAAAAACAAGCATTGGCAAAGAAAATAAACTTGGCTATATACTTCACTAATGCATGCAAACACAGATATGCATAATTGTGCAGAGGTTGGCTGTGCAATCTGTTTTATCCTGTGCCTTCTATGTCTCTACCGTTTTTTTTATTCTCCATGGTGCAGTGCGGCTGTATTTTATCCATTAAACTCTCAAACTTCAGGAAGATAAAATGGGGCACAGACAGTGAGACAATAGGAATCTGTCATTTATAGAGGTAGGAGCAATTTGCGTGTTCTACGTAGCATAGTCAGACAGAATTACACGAAAACTCCATATGATTTTGCGGATTTTCGCAAGAAGAGTGATCCTACATTAGAATTATTTTCTACGTGCAAATATGCCCACTCACGTCCAAAAGGATGAGGATGTATTTTGCACTAACAAAGTAGTTTTAAATGCAACAGAACATAAACATTAGTTCTAGCAGCCACTCATGCTCGCTAAATGTGCTCTTGTGGTAGGATTTTGTTCCCTGAATTACTCTTAATTGCGCGAGTGGGCTCGATTTTTTGGGCACAAAAAATGCCCCTTGCATCCAAAATTGATGCAAGGATGCATTATGCGCTCAGAAATACCACTAAATGCAACAGAACGTAAATAGCGAGCTTAAGAAGATATTCACACCCGCTAAATGTGCACTTGGGGAAGGCTTGTCCCCCAGCTTAATTTTAGTTTCATAGCATAAAATGCAACCTGCCTTCAAAACTGATTTGAGGATGAATTTTCTGTAAAAAAATAGGCCTAAATGCAAAAGAACATAAACAGCAGCGTGAGCAAATGCTCTCGCTTACTAAATGTGCTCTTGCGGCACCATATTTTTCTATCACAAATTACTTTTAACTACACGAGCAGGCATAATTGATATAGAGTGTATTAGCATAGAGGCCAGTGGCGTACAGTGCAGTGTTGCAGAGTGGCATAGAGTGGAGTTATGCGGACTAGATTAGAGTTGCCTAGACTGGAGTGGTATGGCGTGCAGAGGCTCAGAGCCCAATGGTGTAGAGAGGCATAAAATGCATTGACTGAGTAGAGTGGTACAGAGTAGATTAGAGAGCTGTAGTGTGAAGTAGCATAGAGAGCAGTGGCCTAGAGTGGAGTGGAGAAGAGTGGAGAAGAGTGCAATGTCCCACAGTGCAGTGACATGGAGTGGTGTAAAGTGGAGTGTAGGGTGCAGTGGTGTGGATTGGTGCAGAGAAAAGTAGAGAATGCATGGTGTGGTAACAACACGTTTTTGATTGAAATTACCATTACATTCCAGAGGCATACAGTTTTTCAAATGAAACTATACAGTGCACAGAAGATGACGTGTGGAAATTGCAACACCTAATGCAATGATTTGTTTTAATCATATAAAGGTATGTGTTTCCAGCCCAGTTCAGAATAAACAAAAATGTGCTTCATTTGTACTCCTAATTCTTTAATATTCTGCAGTTCATTTAAGTGTTGTCATGTGATAGACAAAAATCTTTCCTAACCCCAGTATCCAGCAAGATTGTCGCATAAATCCCCTCACTTTGAAGTCAGACAAAGAGAAGTAAACACTAAGGGCCAGATGTAGCAAACTGTTTGCGACTCGCAAACGGCGATTGCGTGTTTGCTATGCAGAAATGCATTTTGCGAGTCGGAACCGACTCGCAAAATGCATTTCCGAGTCGCAAATAGGAAGGGGTGTTCCCTTCCTATTTGCGAGTCGCAGTGGTATGCAATTCCATTTTGCGACCGCGTATGGATTCGCAGTTACTATCTACTTGAAGTGGATGGTAACCCACTCGCAAACGGGAAGGGGTCCCGATGGGACCCCTTCCCCTTTGTGACTGGACCCAAAATTATTTTTCCAGAGCAGGCAGTGGTCCAAGGGACCACTACCTGCCCTGAAAAAATCAGAAACTAAAGGTTTAGTTTTTTTTTTCTAAGTGCAGCTCGTTTTCCTTTAAGGAAAACAGGCTACACTTGGAAAAAAAAACTGCTTTATTTAAAAGCAGTCACGGACATGGAGGTCTGCTGTTACCAGCAGGCCTCCATCCCCGTGAGTGCCCAGAGTCGCTATGGGGGCGCAAATTGCGACCCACCTCATTAATATTAATGAGGTGGGTCTTTGCGACCCCATAGCGACTCGCAGAAGGTGTCTGAGACACCTTTCTGCATAGCAAATTGCGACTTGCAATTTGCGAGTTGCACGGACTCGCAAATTGCAAGTCGCAATTTGCTAGTTTCCTACATCTGGCCCTCAGTTCCCACCAAAGACAGAGCCTTACATTTGATATTGTTCTCTGAATGCACAACAAATCTGATGAAATAAGAACAAGATTCACAGGCCTATTTATAGAAAGGGAACACTCAGAAGGATGCTGTTAATAAGGTTTGGGCAAGGGAAGGGATGAACTCAAGCTGCATAGCCTAAAACAAATAAAGCCAGCAAATTGAAAGCAACAAAATGTGAGTTACAAACCACAAAGCCAATGGCAAGCCACAGGTGGAATGCATTCCCAAAGAAGCTCTATGAATGTACTTAAAGTGACAGCCCTGGGATACTTTGTGGGGAAAGTCCAGTATTTTAGTCCAGTCCATATCTTGCAGAGGTTTGGCTACATCAATCACCCAGGTAATATAACAAGAAGACCTGGAGTGCTCTCAAAGTTGCAGGAAAGGTCTGTACACCCATTCTATCAGTTTTCCACCAGTCCCTATGGTGAAGAGCTTCTGGCACGCCTCATGTTGGGATAGTGCTAGGTGGCGGACATGAAATTGGGCATTTAATGATTGTTTAAGGTGGTTATAAGTAAGGCATTGACCAGGGTGAAGATGGTAGTCTGCCACAAGGGTTTTGAAATGTAATAGCTTGCCAGAAAAGAATCCCCCAATTTTAAGACATCTGCAGCATGCCACTGATGGAGTTGCTCTGAGCACAGCCGTGCTGTGTGAGTGGGAAGGCTTAGCAAAGGTACTGCAGGAGCACAGGGTTTCTTCGTGTCAGTGAGTTTACAAGTTCTAGCAAGGCAAGAGAAAGCTGTGCATGGTAACCCCGGAGGATGATTCACAGAATGGTCAGTAGGAAACTATGAGCAGTGTAGTAAGCCCTCCTTAAAAGTATGTACACATAAACCCAATCTCATGCAGGGGGGGGCCACTAGAAAGCCAGTCGCGGCTCACTGGGATTACTGGGGGCGGGGCGACGCGCAAGTGGGATTAATAACATTAAAAAAACTTACCTCCGCGTCGCATGCAGCCGATCCTGCGTCATCTCCGGGCCAGGCAGGCACAGGCTCCCAGCCTGCCCTGCGGCCAATCCTGATGTTGCTCAGAACAGCATCAGGATTGTCTGGGAACGCCTAGCCAGGGCACTCCCAAGCAGGCTGGGAGCCTGTGCAGTCTCTCTCCAGCCCTGCAACTGTGTTGCTGAGCTGGAGAAAGCTTACTATGCATGTGTGATTGGCCAGCCCAAGGTGGCCGGTCAAACTTGCATGTGCTCTGAGGGGAATGCACAGTGCACTCCTTTCTGCTCGTCACCCCCAATGCCCCGCCCCTTTCACAAGGAAAGGATAATAAACACAGTTTATTATCCTTTCCTTTTGTAAGGATTTACAGCAGTTGGTGCTGGCTGGGGGTGAAGCAGGTCCCCTATAGCAGAGGAGCTGCCACTGCAGAAAGCCTGTGAGCTACCCATTGGACCTGTACAGCTGAATAATAGAGTTCTAAGTCCAGAAGGCCTAATCTACCCACAGTCACAGGTAGCTTTAGGGGGGAAAGAGCTACCAGTCTGAAGAAGGAATGAAGGACTAGCAGGGGAATGTTTGCAAAATAATACTATCATTGGGGTAGCACACCATCTTTACTAGTGCCACGTGGCCCACTACAGAAAGCAGAAGAGAAGACCAAAAAGCAAACTGGGCTCAGAGGGGCCGTGACGCTTTGCCGAGATTTCCATCCTTCAAATCAGTGGGAGAATGGTCAATATTAATCATTAGGTATCGAAAGGTGACTGGTTTCCAGTCTGAGGTCTAATTGTATATAAAGGGACAAACAGTGCCATGTGTTAAAGAAACGGTAATTATGTTTTAACATTTTTACATTTTGTTTGTGCAATTTACATCCCAAATACTTTGAAGATTCTATGTGTACTTGACACTTAGGGATAACCCAGATCACTAGCTTGGCTTTTGCTCAATTTCAAAACCAATTTAAGGCATGGACAAAGTGGGCAATTGCCTTGCACAACCGTGCAAGGGGTCTGGCCCCTGCTCACCCTTCACAAGCATGAACAGCAAACTATTGCACCAGAAGAGTTTGCCAATGTGGGTGGGTGCTGCTTGTTCAACCACTTGACAGTGCCTCTTCTGTTCCTCTCCTGTCTGCAGAGACAACTACCCAGGTACCCAATACCTCCAGATAGTCTTGGTGGACAAATCTGTCTGATTTTAGGAATTCTTAGCAAAAACCTCCCATTTGATCTCAATTTCATCCTCCTCTTTTATTATCTTTTATTGGTAGTCCGGGCTCCTAGTTCTGAGACAAATGTATAGTCCCAGATATACACTCTAGTGCTGTGAGACTACAGACAAGTTGTGGGTACCTCACATCCTGACATTAAGTGTGAGACTGTCGCCCACACCATCTGCCCTGCCTCATCAAATTATTTTTAGGTTGAAGGTCTATTGGCAATTGGGGTGGGCAAGATGTTTTTGTTCAATTTCTTTAAACTAGCATAAGGTTAATGACCGGTATGTTTCCCAAACTGTGACAGCCTTGACACATTGCTGAAGGGCATTAATTTACTATTGAACAAGGACGTAATGTGACACCTGAATGTAACCTACCAGGAGGCAATCACAAAAGGACCATAGTGAATAAGGAGTGTATGTTAAAAAAGAGTAAATCAACACACTGATAACTTAGTGAGGCATGGCCTCTTTTGGGTGTGTCTGTAAAACTGACGTTTGTTCTTGAATGTTTGTCCTGAATTGTGACCCTTCGTCCTGATTTTTTGTCCTGAGTTTCGACCTTTTATTCTGAATTTTTTACAGTCCTGTCCAGAATAAGCCTCAATGCCTTAGTTTAACCTCAGTTCAGAATAAAAGTAAATTGTTGTAGGAAAGTACCATCTTGCCTGGCATGTTACCCTTATTTTCACTGTATGTATGTTTGTTTTTGCCCATGTGTCACTGGGATCCTGCCAGACAGGACCCCAGTGCTCATAATGTATGCCCTGTGTGTGTTCCCTGTGTGGTGCCTAACTGTATCACTGAGGCTCTGCTAACCAGAACCTCAGTGTTTATGCTCTCTCTGCTTTCTAAAATTGTCACTGCAGGCTAGTGACTAATTTTACCAATTCTCATTGGCACACTGGAACACCCATATAATTCCCTTGTGTATGGTACCTAGGTACCCAGGGTATTGGGGTTCCAGGAGATCCCTATGGGCTGCAGCATTTCTTTTGCCACCCATAGGGAGCTCAGACAATTCTTACACAGGACTGGCACTGCAGCCTGAGTGACATAACGTCCACGTTATTTCACAGCCATTTTTCACTGCACATAAGTAACTTATAAGTCACCTATATGTCTAACCACTTGGTGAAGGATAGGTGTCAAGTTACATAGGGCCAGATGTAGCAAAAATTTGCGAGTCACAAATGGCCCGAATCACAATTTGCGACCCTGCAAAATCGGAAATGGGACGCAAGAACCCCATTTCCGAATCGCAAATTGCGACGCGAGCCATTACCGACTCGCAAATTCTGTGACCCCATTGTGCGACTCGCAAATAGGGAGACGCAATTGGCGAGTCGCAAACCATATGAAAAAGCCACTCGCAAATTGCGACTAGTCGCAAAAAGCCCATATTGCACACCCAAATTACCACTAACTCAGAGCAGGTGGTAACCATAACCAAATAAAAGGAGACCCAGAAGGCATCTGGATTACTCAAGATGGCTGAGATATATGTGATAGCAAGGAGGAGGAGAGTCCACGCCGCACAGCAGAGGAGGAGGAGGAGGAGCCAGAGACAGGAGAGGATATACAGAACCAGGCAGACACTTTTCCAACAAACAGAGGAGGAGATATATGATAAATACAGACTCAGCAGTGCAGCAATATCAGAATTAATAGATCTACTCAATCCGCAGCTTCAACGCCAGACTGTGCGCGGCAGCGCCATCCCCACACATGTGCAAGTGCTATGCTCACTGCACCTCTTGGCCTCGGGTAGCTATCCGGGGGTCATTGCTGTGTCAGGTGGGGTATCCCAAAGTGCACTCTCACGGTTCTTCAGATGTTTCTTAGATGCCATACTCACACACATGTCCAGATACATATACCTACCCAGGAATGAGGCAGAAATCAACAGCACCAAGTTAGAATTCTACAGAATTGCCAACTTCCCTCATGTGATAGGGTGTGTAGACGGGACACATATACAAATATGACCTCCTGCACATCTGGAATATCTGTTCTGCAACCGGAAGTGTACCCACTCACTGAACATCCAGGTGGTATGTGACGCCCATTATGTCATCACTGACATGGTAGCCACATTTCCAGGGAGTACACATGACTCATACATTTTCAGGCACAGTGGGTTACACCAACGCCTAGAACGTGGGGAGTTTGGAGATGGATATCTATTAGGTATTGATGCAGACACTCTGAAGACATACACACAGGTCACTGTAGAAACCATACATGCCCTGCTAACATTGTTCATTTTTGCCAAACAGGTGACAGTGCATATGCGCTACGACCATGGATACTTACCCTGTACCTAACACCCAGCAATGAGAATGAGAGGCGATATAACAGTGCACATAGGAGGACCAGAAATGTCATAGAGAGGACCTTTGGACTGCTAAAGGCAAGATTCCGATGCCTCCACAGAAGTGGAGGTGCACTCCAGTATGCCCCAATAACAGCATTCAAGATAGTTGGCGCATGCGCTATACTGCACAACATTGCCACCAGACGTGGGCTACATCTCACCCCTGAAGACCCAGATTTGGAGGATGATGAGCAAGAGCTACCACATCGCCAAACCAATACTTTGGAAGGTACGTGGTAACTGTCACCACACACACTAATGTCACACACAAAGAACCCAGTTGTGAAGTGGAACAAACAAGAAGTTTTATTACGTGAACCTAATAAGTGAAGAACTGAACTTTTGTGAAGGGGCTGTAAATGTCCACCTGCAATGAGGACACATTCACTTCATGTGCCTCATGTGTCCTGCAGTGCATGGGCCTAACACCTCCGCCTGGGACGCCCAGCATGGCTAGTGCTCGGTGTGTCAGTAGACCCCTCCTCACTATCCTGAGGTGTCTCTGCCGTGCCCCTAGCCACCTGTCTAGCCTCCAGCATGTCCACAACGTGGCTAATGCGACCCAGTCCCCGAGCCACATCCCCTGCAAAGTGGCCCAAGTCTACCTGCAAACTCACAGTACGGCGTGACAGCCCTGTGGTGTTGACTGCGAGGCGGACGATGGATGCAGTCATGCGGTCCAATCTGTGTACCAGCTGCTGCTCGCGGCGCCTTGCACTCTGTCTCTCTGACACTAGTTATGTTACCAGTTGACGTATGGAGAGAGCAAGGTCACCGACATTATCGTTCAAATGTGTGAACTGTGTGTTCACTTGTGCCAGCCC
Organism: Pleurodeles waltl; assembly: GCF_031143425.1. Taxonomy (NCBI): domain Eukaryota; kingdom Metazoa; phylum Chordata; class Amphibia; order Caudata; family Salamandridae; genus Pleurodeles; species Pleurodeles waltl. The sequence goes on from NC_090446.1 coordinate 360,933,288, forward strand.
AGTGGTGAAATGATGCTCCATCCTTTGTATTGCCCCAGATATGATTCTCATCTGCCTTGTTTGCAGGCGCTGACCAGATATGAGGGCTGCCTCCGCTGCGGACATGGATGAGTCGCCTCCATCCTCCTGGGACACTGCTTGGACATGGAGTCTGCGTCTGCGACGCAGTGGTGCTTCAGGGTCCTGCTGTCTGACACTGTGGCTGGGACCAGGTGCTGTGTCTATTTCCACCATGTCCATTGGTTCAGCTGGAGGGAACTGTGGTGGTGTGGTGCTGGGCCCTGTAGTGGCTGCTTCAGACTCCTGTGCTGCCTTTTGGCTGCTTTCTGCACCCTGGACGGACTGGCTGGTGGGGGTGTCTTGTGGGAGACCTGTGGGACATAGGGAACACACTGTCAGTATCTAACATCTGTTGTATGCCTCCTAATAAACTGTTGCCTATAAGCTGACTACTGTACTACAGTGCCCATAATGCACCATTCTGGTGGTTGCAAGTCTGGAATGGAGCTAGTTTGGTTGTGCATGCTGCTGTGTACTGGGTGGGTGGGGGTATGGCAGTTATGGGTGTACATGCATGTTTCATGGTACTCACTTTTTGATGTCCCTGGTGCTGACGTGTCCAGTACTCCCATTCCTGCCACTGCCTCAGGCTCAAGGGTCTGTTCCACCAGTTCCTCCATGGGTGTGGGTGGTGGGACGGTAGATGGGCCTCCTCCTGTGCCCCTCATTTCCCTGAGGCGCTGTGCCACCCTCTCCTTTGTCCTGTAGCGCAGGTCATACCACTTTTTTTTTTTCTTCAATACTCCTGTGGCTCACCCCTCTGGCGTTGACCCTCTCCTGGATGTCTTGCCAGATCCTCCTCTTTTCCGTGTCTGGAACACTCAGGGCAGCCCTTCCAAACATCTGGTCATGGTGCTGGCAGCATTCCTCTGTCAGCACCTCAAGTTCCTTTTCAGAGAACTTCAGTTTTCTCTTCCTGCCTGCACTGCCTGAGTCTTCCATTCTTGCTGCTGTTCCTCCAGGTGGTTGCTCAGCAGTTAGAAAAGGGTGTGGTCCTCCCTCCTCCCAGGTACCCTTATTTTTGGTATATCTGTGTATTGTGTTTTCTTATGATATTGTGCATATGACACCAGTGGTATAGTAGGAGCTTTGCATGTCTCCTAGTTCAGCCTAAGCTGCTCTGCTATAGCTACCTTCGATCAGCCTAAGCTGCTAGAAACACCTCTTCTACACTAATAAGGGATAACTGGACCTGGTACAGAGGGTAAGTACCCCTTGGTACCCACTACAAGCCAGACCAGCCTCCTACATTGTTTGTGCAGCGGTGGGATAAGTACTTGTAACTACTTACCACTTTGTCATATTGTACTTTTCATAAGAGAAAAATATACAAAACAAGTTTAGTGTATGTACACCTGACCAAAAAGTTTTGCTTTTCTTCTCTTACACTTTCTGCTAAGTGCTGAAAAGTACTCCTAAACTTAAAAAAAAAATTAAAAAGTTTGAAAAAGTTTTTTTTCTGTTCTTTAAAAAGTCCTGAAACTTTTTCTCTCTACTAACTGTCCCTAAACCTTCTTCTATCATGTCTGATGTAGGAACTTCTCTTAAAATGGTCAATACAACAAATGACAATCTTAACTTTAAGATCCTAAGGAGTCTCTGCATCGATAGAGGTTTAGTGGTAGGAAAGAACCCTTCTAGAGAATTTCTGTCTAACATGCTCATTGAAAATGATAAGGCCCAGGGTGGCACTTCAATTGAGAAGTTAGGAGATAGCTCACACTCTGACTCAGGGGAGCCCCTTGAGGGAGGTGTACAGGGTTCTCTTCCAAATCTGCCCCCTAGCAGACCTCATAGCAATGCTGGTAGTAATAGAAGCTCTCATCATAGTAGGGATGTTTTTGTCCCTGAAGGCCAGGTTGTTAGAGTGCAAGCTGTAAGGGGCAGGTCTCCCTCTGTTGAATCCAATATATCTTCTGTGTCCAAGCATTCCCAACCCACCCACCCTGAATACAAATTGTTAGAAAGGGAACTCAACAAGTTGAGAGTGGAAGAGACCAGACGGAAGCTTAAACAGCAACAGCTAGCTCTAGACAGGGAATCCCTAGATCTGGAGAAGGAGAGACAGAGGTGGGGGTTTGGACCCCATGGTGGCAGCAGCAGTATTCCTGATAGCAATCCTGTGACAGAGTATGATTCCAGGAATCTGCACAAGATAGTTCCCCCTTACAAGGAGGGGGGTGACTTTACCAAGTGGTTTGCTGCACTTGAGAGGGCCTGAATGGTACAGGGGGTCCCTCAAAGGCAGTGGGCTGCTATTCTATGGCTATCTTTCAATGGAAAGGGTAGGGATAGGCTCCTTACTGTTAGAGAAAGTGATGCCAATAATTTTGCAGTTTTGAAGGATGCACTCTTGGATGGATTTGGCTTAACCACTGAACAATACAGGATTAAGTTCAGAGAAACCAGAAAAGAGTCCTCACAAGACTTGGTAGACTTTGTTGACTATTCAGTGAAGGCCTTGGAGGGGTGGTTACATGGCAGTAAAGTTTCTGACTATGAAAGCCTGTACAATCTAACCCTGAGAGAGCATATTCTGAATAACTGTGTGTCTGACTTGTTACACCAATATCTAGTGGACTCAGATCTGACCTCTCCCCAAGAATTGGGAAAGAAGGCAGACAAATGGGTCAGAACAAGAGTGAACAGAAAAGTTCATACAGGAGGTGACAAGGATGGCAAGAAGAAGGATGGTAAGTCTTCAGACAAGGGTGGCGACAAATCTAAAAATGAGTCTTCATCAGGCCCACAAAAACACTCTGGTGGGGGTGGTGGGTCCAAATCCTCCTTTAATCAGAACAAGGAAAAGAAACCATGGTGCTATTTATGTAAAATAAAAGGCCATTGGACAACAGATCCCAGTTGTCCAAAGAAAGGCACCACAGCTCCTACCACTACAACCCCTACTGCTACACCTAGTGTCCCTACTAATAGCAGTGGTGGTGGGAGCAAACCTACTAATAGCCAATCCAAGGGAGTAGCTGGGCTCACTTTTGGTAATTTAGTTGGGGTTGGTGTGATTAGGGAGACCACAGAGGCTACTTTAGTCTCTGAAGGGGCTATTGATTTAGCCACTTTGGTTGCTTGCCCCCATAACTTGGAGAAGTACAAGCAACTAACCCTAATAAATGGTGTTGAGGTCCAGGCCTACAGGGACACAGGTGCCAGTGTCACAATGGTGATTGAGAAACTGGTGCACCCTGAACAACACATACTTGGACACCAGTACCAAGTAACCGATGCTCACAACATAACACAAAGCCACCCCATGGCTGTTGTAAATCTCAACTGGGGGGGGTAACTGGTCCAAAGAAAGTTGTGGTAGCTTCAGATTTACCTGTAGACTGTCTATTAGGGAATGATTTGGAGACATCAGCTTGGTCAGATGTGGAGTTGGAGGCCCATGCAGCAATGCTGGGCATCCCAGGGCATATTTTTGCTTTGACAAGGGCTCAGGCCAAAAAGCAAAAAGGACAGGGAAGCTTGGATCCTGGAACAATGGACCAAGTGCTCCCTAAAGCTAGGGCTAGTAGAAGCAAACCACTTCCTACTATCCCTCCCTCTACAGTGGATTCAACTTCTGAGGAAGAAGAATTCCCTCCCTGTGCAGAACCTACACCAGAGGAGCTGGAAGCAGACACTGCTGAGCTTTTGGGTGAAGGGGGGTCTGCCAGAGAGGAGCTGAGTGTGGCACAGCAAACCTGTCCCACATTAGAGGGTCTCAGACAGCAAGCTGTCAAACAGGCTAATGGGGATGTCAGTGACTCTCACAGAGTTTACTGGGAGGACAACCTCTTGTACACTGAGCATAGGGATCCTAAACCTGGAGCTGCCAGGAGATTAGTGATTCCTCAGGAGTACAGAAAGTTCCTCCTAACACTGGCACATGACATTCCCCTAGCTGGGCACCTGGGTCAAATGAAAACTTGGGACAGATTGGTTCCATTGTTTCATTGGCCTAGGATGTCTGAGGACACAAAGGAATTTTGTAAGTCCTGTGAAACCTGTCAAGCCAGTGGCAAGACAGGTGGCACTCCAAACGCACCCCTTATCCCACTGCCTGTGGTTGGGGTTCCCTTTGAAAGGGTAGGGGTTGACATAGTTGGCCCCCTTGACCCTCCTACTGCTTCAGGCAATAGGTTTATCTTGGTGGTAGTGGACCATGCCACAAGATACCCTGAAGCAATTCCTTTAAGGACCACTACAGCCCCTGCAGTGGCAAAGGCCCTCCTGGGAATATTTTCCAGGGTGGGCTTCCCAAAGGAAGTAGTATCAGACAGAGGAAGCAATTTCATGTCTGCATACTTAAAGGCCATGTGGAAGGAGTGTGGTGTAACGTACAAGTTCACAACACCCTATCATCCACAAACAAATGGACTGGTGGAGAGATTTAATAAAAATCTCAAAGGCATGATTATGGAACTCCCTGAAAAACTCCGCAGGAGATGGGATATCCTTCTACCATGCCTCCTTTTTGCCTACAGGGAGGTACCCCAGAAAGGAGTGGGCTTCAGCCCCTTTGAACTTCTTTTTGGACACCCTGTTAGGGGTCCACTCACACTTGTAAAGGAGGGTTGGGAACAACCTTTAAAAGCTCCTAAGCAGGATATTGTGGATTATGTACTTGGCCTCAGATCAAGGATGGCTGAGTACATGAAAAAGGCCAGTAAAAACCTTCAGGCCAGCCAAGAGCTCCAGAAGCAATGGCATGATCAGAAGGCTGTTTTGGTTCAGTACCAACCAGGGCAGAAAGTGTGGGTCTTGGAGCCTGTGGCCCCAAGATCACTCCAAGATAAATGGAGTGGACCCCACACAATTGTTGAAAAGAAGGGTGAAGTCACCTACTTGGTTGACTTAGGCACTGCCAGGAGTCCCCTTAGGGTGCTCCATGTCAACCGCCTGAAACCCTACTATGACAGGGCTGATCTCACCCTGCTCATGGCAACTGATGAGGGACAGGAAGAAGACAGTGATCCTCTACCTGATCTCTTCTCTTCCACAAAACAAGATGCTCTTGTGGAAGGTGTAGTTTTGGCTGATTGTCTTACTGCTGAGCAGAAAGACAATTGCATAAATCTCCTAGGACAATTTTCAGAACTCTTCTCTACTGTGCCAGGCACCACTTCTTGGTGTGAGCACACTATAGATACTGGAGACAGTTTACCTGTCAAAAGTAAGATCTATAGGCAGCCTGACCATGTCAGGGACTGCATAAAGCAAGAAGTTCAGAAAATGTTGGAACTAGGAGTGGTTGAGCACTCTGACAGTCCATGGGCTTCTCCTGTGGTACTGGTACCAAAACCCAATTCTAAAGATGGAAAGAAAGAAATGCGGTTTTGTGTAGACTATAGAGGTCTCAACTTGGTAACCAAAACTGATGCTCACCCTATACCCAGGGCAGATGAGCTTATAGATACACTGGCATCTGCCAAGTATCTAAGCACTTTTGATTTGACTGCAGGGTATTGGCAGATCAAATTGTCAGAAGATGCTAAACCTAAGACTGCATTTTCTACCATTGGAGGACATTACCAGTTTACTGTAATGCCTTTTGGTTTGAAAAATGCACCTGCCACTTTTCAGAGGTTGGTGAACACAGTCCTGCAAGGGCTGGAAGCTTTCAGTGCAGCATATTTGGACGATATAGCTGTCTTTAGCTCCAGCTGGGATGATCACCTGGTCCACCTATGGAAAGTTTTGGAGGCCCTGCAAAAGGCAGGCCTCACTATCAAGGCTTCAAAGTGCCAGATAGGGCAGGGTAAGGTGGTTTATCTGGGACACCTTGTTGGTGGGGAACAGATTGCACCACTTCAGGGGAAAATCCAAACTATTATTGATTGGGTTCCCCCTACCACTCAGACTCAGGTGAGAGCCTTCCTAGGCCTCACTGGGTATTACAGGAGGTTCATTAAGAACTATGGCTCCATTGCAGCCCCTCTTAATGACCTCACATCCAAGAAAATGCCTAAAAAGGTATTATGGACAGCAAGCTGTCAGAAAGCTTTTGAGGAGCTGAAGCAGGCCATGTGCTCTGCACCTGTCCTGAAAAGCCCTTGTTACTCTAAAAAATTCTATGTCCAAACTGATGCATCTGAATTAGGAGTAGGGGCAGTCCTATCACAACTTAATTCTGAGGGCCAGGATCAACCTGTTGCTTTTATTAGTAGGAGGTTGACCCCTAGAGAAAAGCGTTGGTCTGCCATTGAGAGGGAGGCCTTTGCTGTGGTCTGGGCTCTGAAGAAGTTGAGGCCATACCTGTTTGGCACTCACTTCATTGTTCAGACAGACCACAAACCTCTACTTTGGCTAAAACAAATGAAAGGTGAAAATCCTAAATTGTTGAGGTGGTCCATATCCCTACAGGGAATGGACTATACAGTGGAACATAGACCTGGGAGTAGCCACTCCAATGCAGATGGACTCTCCAGATATTTCCACTTAGACAATGAAGACTCATCAGGTCATGGCTAGTCTTATTGTCCTTCGTTTGGGGGGGGGTTGTGTAGGAAAGTACCATCTTGCCTGGCATGTTACCCCCATTTTTCACTGTATATATGTTGTTTTAGTTGTATGTGTCACTGGGACCCTGGTAACCCAGGGCCCCAGTGCTCATAAGTGTGCCTGAATGTGTTACCTGTGTAGTGACTAACTGTCTCACTGAGGCTCTGCTAATCAGAACCTCAGTGGTTATGCTCTCTCATTTCTTTCCAAAGTGTCACTAACAGGCTAGTGACCAATTTTACCAATTTACATTGGCTTACTGGAACACCCTTATAATTCCCTAGTATATGGTACTGAGGTACCCAGGGTATTGGGGTTCCAGGAGATCCCTATGGGCTGCAGCATTTCTCTTGCCACCCATAGGGAGCTCTGACAATTCTTACACAGGCCTGCCACTGCAGCCTGAGTGAAATAACATCCACGTTATTTCACAGCCATTTTACACTGCACTTAAGTAACTTATAAGTCACCTATATGTCTAACCTTTACCTGGTAAAGGTGAGGTGCAAAGTTACTTAGTGTGAGGGCACCCTGGCACTAGCCAAGGTGCCCCCACATTGTTCAGAGCCAATTCCCTGAACTTTGTGAGTGCGGGGACACCATTACACGCGTGCACTACATATAGGTCACTACCTATATGTAGCTTCACAATGGTAACTCCGAATATGGCCATGTAACATGTCTATGATCATGGAATTGCCCCCTCTATGCCATCCTGGCATAGTTGGCACAATCCCATGATCCCAGTGGTCTGTAGCACAGACCCTGGTACTGCCAAACTGCCCTTCCTGGGGTTTCACTGCAGCTGCTGCTGCTGCCAACCCCTCAGACAGGCAGCTGCCCTCCTGGGGTCCAGCCAGGCCTGGCCCAGGATGGCAGAACAAAGAACTTCCTCTGAGAGAGGGTGTGACACCCTCTCCCTTTGGAAAATGGTGTGAAGGCAGGGGAGGAGTAGCCTCCCCCAGCCTCTGGAAATGCTTTGTTGGGCACAGAGGTGCCCAATTCTGCATAAGCCAGTCTACACCGGTTCAGGGACCCCTTAGCCCCTGCTCTGGCGCGAAACTGGACAAAGGAAAGGGGAGTGACCACTCCCCTGACCTGCACCTCCCCTGGGAGGTGTCCAGAGCTCCTCCAGTGTGCTCCAGACCTCTGCCATCTTGGAAACAGAGGTGCTGCTGGCACACTGGACTGCTCTGAGTGGCCAGTGCCACCAGGTGACGTCAGAGACTCCTGCTGATAGGCTCCTTCAGGTGTTAGTAGCCTATCCTCTCTCCTAAGTAGCCAAACCCTCTTTTCTGGCTATTTAGGGTCTCTGTCTCTGGGGAAACTTCAGATAACGAATGCAAGAGCTCATCCGAGTTCCTCTGCATCTCCCTCTTCACCTTCTGATAAGGAATCGACTGCTGACCGCGCTGGAAGCCTGCAAACCTGCAACATAGTAGCAAAGACGACTACTGCAACTCTGTAACGCTGATCCTGCCGCCTTCTCGACTGTTTTCCTGCTTGTGCATGCTGTGGGGGTAGCCTGCCTCCTCTCTGCACCAGAAGCTCCGAAGAAATATCCCGTGGGTCGACGGAATCTTCCCCCTGCAACCGCAGGCACCAAAAAGCTGCATTACCGGTCCCTTGGGTCTCCTCTCAGCACGACGAGCGAGGTCCCTCGAATCCAGCGACTCTGTCCAAGTGACCCCCACAGTCCAGTGACTCTTCAGCCCAAGTTTGGTGGAGGTAAGTCCTTGCCTCACCTCGCTGGGCTGCATTGCTGGGAACCGCGACTTTGCAGCTACTCCGGCCCCTGTGCACTTCCAGCGGAAATCCTTTGTGCACAGCCAAGCCAGTCCAGCCTCCTACATTCAGTCCAAGTTTGGTGGAGGTAAGTCCTTGCCTCCACACGCTAGACTGCATTGCTGGGCACCGCGTGATTTGCAGCTGCTCCGGCTCCTGTGCACTCTTCCAGGATTTCCTTTGTGCACAGCCAAGCCTGGGTCCCCGACACTCTAACCTGCAGTGCACAACCTCCTGAGTTGTCCTCCGGCGTTGTGAGACTCCCTTTTCTGACTTCGGGTGGACTCCGGTTCACTCCTCTTCTAAGTGCCTGTTCCGGTACTTCTGCGGGTGCTGCCTGCTTCTGTGAGGGCTCCCAGACTTGCTGGGCGCCCCCTCTGTCTCCTCATCCAAGTGGCGACATCCTGGTCCCTCCTGGGCCACAGCAGCATCCACAACCCTAACCGCGACCCTTGCAGCTAGCAAGGCATGTTTGCGGTCTTTCTGCGTGGGAACACTTCTGCAAGCTTCTTCACGACTTGGGACATCCATCCTCCAAAGAGGAAGTTCCTAGTCCTCTTCGTTCTTGCAAAACATCAAGCTTCTTCCATCCGGTGGCAGCTCCTTTGCACCCTCAGCTGGCATTTCCTGGGCATCTGCCCACTCTCGACACTGTCACGACTCTTGGACTTGGTCCCCTTGTTTCACAGGTACTCAGGTCCGGAAATCCACTGTTGTTGCTTTGCTGGTGTTGGTTTTCTTTGCAGAATCCCCCTATCACGACATCTGTGCTCTCTGGGGGTTGTAGGTGCACTTTACACCTACGTTACAGGGTCTTGGGGTGGGCTATTTTTCTAACCCTCACTGTTTTCTTACAGTCCCAGCGACCCTCTACAAGCTCACATAGGTTTGGGGTCCATTTGTGGTTCGCATTCCACTTTTGGAGTATATGGTTTGTGTTGCCCCAATACCTATGCGCTCCTATTGCAATCTATTGTAACTTTACACTGCTTGCATTACTTCCTTTTGCTATTACTGCATGATTTTGGTATTGTGTACATATATCTTGTGTATATTTGGCATCCGCATACTGAGGGTACTCACTGAGATACTTTTGGCATAATGTCATAAAAATAAAGTACCTTTATTTTTAGTATATCTGTGTATTGTGTTTTCTTATGATATTGTGCATATGACACCAGTGGTATAGTAGGAGCTTTGCATGTGTCCTAGTTCAGCCTAAGCTGCTCTGCTATAGCTACCTTCTATCAGCCTAAGCTGCTAGAAACACCTCTTCTACACTAATAAGGGATAACTGGACCTTGTACAGAGTGTAAGTCCCCCTTGGTACCCACTACAAGCCAGGCCAGCATCCTACATGGATGCCCCACGTCGTGAAGAAGCTTGCAGAGGTGTTCCCACGCAGAAAGACCGCAAACAATCCTTGCTAGCTGCAAGGGTCGCGGTTAGGGTTTTTGGATGCTGCTGTGGCCCAGGAGGGACCAGGATGTCGCCACTTGGATGAGGAGACAGAGGGGGCGCCCAGCAAGTCAGGGAGCCCTCACAGAAGCAGGCAGCACCCACAGAAGTCCACCCAAAGTCAGAAAAGTGAGTCCCACGACGCCGGAGGACAACTCAGAAGGTTGTGCACTGCAGGTTAGAGTGTCGGGGACCCAGGCTTGGCTGTGCACGAAGAAAATCCTGGAAGAGTGCACAGGAGCCGGAGCAGCTGCAAATCACGCGGTACCCAGCAATGCAGTCTAGCGTGGGGAGGCAAGGACTTACCTCCACCAAACTTGGACTGAAGAGTCACTGGACTGTGGAAGTCACTTGGACAGAGTTGCTGAGTTCCAGGGACCACGCTCGTCGTGCTGAGAGGGGACCCAGAGGACTGGTGATGCAGTCTTTTGTTGCCTGCGGTTGCAGGGGGAAGATTCCGTCGACCCACGGGAGATTTCTTCAGAGCTCCTGGTGCAAGAAGGAGGCAGGCTACCCCCAGAGCATGCACCACCAGGAAACAGTCGAGAAAGCCGGCAGGATGAAGCGATACAAGGTTATGGTAGTCATCTTTGCTACTTTGTTGCGGTTTTGCAGGCGTCCTGCAGTGGTCGATCCTTTGGCAGAAGGTGAAGAGGGAGATGCAAAGGAACTCTGGTGAGCTCTTGCATTCGGTATCTGAAGAATTCCCCAAAGCAGAGACCCTAAATAGCCAGAAAAGGAGGTTTGGCTACCTAGGAAAGAGGATAGGCTCGTAAGAAGGGTAAGAGCCTATCAGAAGGAGTCTCTGTAGGAGGCTGGACTGGCTTGTAGTGAGTAGCAAGGGGTACTTACACCTTGCACCAGGCCCAGTTATCCCTTATTAGTGTATAGGGTGTCTAGCAGCATAGGCTGATAGATAATGGTAGCTTAGCAGAGCAGCTTAGGCTGAACTAGGAGACGAGTGAAGCTCCTACAGTACCACTAGTGTCATATGCACAATATCATAAGAAAACACAATACACAGATATACTAAAAATAAAGGTACTTTATTTTTATGACAATATGCCAAAAGTATCTCAGTGAGTACCCTCAGTATGAGGATAGCAAATATACACAAGATATATGTACACAATACCAAAATATGCAGTAATAGTATTAGAAAACAGTGCAAACAATGTATAGATACAATAGGATGCAATGGAGACACATAGGGATAGGGGCAACACAAACCATATACTCCAAAAGTGGAATGCGAACCACGAATGGACCCCAAACCTATGTGACCTTGTAGAGGGTCGCTGGGACTATTAGAAAATAGTAAGGGTTAGAAAAATAGCCCACCCCAAGACCCTGAAAAGTGAGTGCAAAGTGCACTAAAGTTCCCCAAAGGACATAGAAGTCGTGATAGGGGAATTCTGCAGAAAAGACACAAACCAGCAATGCAACAACAATGGATTTCCAATCTGGGGTACCTGTGGAGCAAGGGGACCAAGTCCAAAAGTCACAAGCAAGTCGGAGATGGGCAGATGCCCAGGAAATGCCAGCTGTGGGTGCAAAGAAGCTGCTACTGGACAGTAGAAGCTTAGGTTTCTGCAGGAACGACAAGGGCTAGAGACTTCCCCTTTAGAGGACGGATCCCTCACACCGTGGAGAGTCGTGCAGAAGTGTTTTCCTGCCGAAAGACCGCCAACAAGCCTTGCTAGCTACAAATCATGCGGTTAGTGTTTTTGGATGCTGCTGTGGCCCAGGAGGGACCAGGATGTCGCCAATTGCGTCAGGGGACAGAGGGGTCGTCGAGCAAGACAAGGAGCCCTCTCTGCAGCAGGCAGCACCCACAGAAGTGCCAAAAACAGGCACTACGAGGATGCATGAAATGGTGCTCACCCGAAGTCGCACAAAGGAGTCCCACGTCGCCGGAGAACAACTTAGGAGGTCGTGCAATGCAGGTTAGAGTGCCGTGGACGCAGGCTGGTCTGTGCACAAAGGATTTCCACCGGAAGTGCACGGAGGCCGGAGTAGCTCCAAAAGTCGCGGTTCCCAGCAATGCAGTCTGGCGTGGGGAGGCAAGGACTTACCTCCACCAAACTTGGACTAAAGAGTCACTGAACTGTGGGAGTCACTTGGACAGAGTTGCTGGATTCAAGGGACCTCGCTCGTCGTGCTGAGAGGAGACCCAAGGTACTGGTGATGCAGTTCTTTGGTGCCTGCGGTTGCAGGGGGACGATTCCGTCGACCCACGGGAGATTTCTTCGGAGCTTCTAGTGCAGAGAGGAGGCAGACTACCCCCACAGCATGCACCGCCAGGAAAGCAGTCGAGACGGCGGCTGGATCAGCGTTACAGAGTTGCAGTAGTCGTCTTTGCTACTATGTTGCAGTTTTGCAGGCTTCCAGCGCGGTCAGCAGTCGATTCCTTGGCAGAAGGTGAAGAGAGAGATGCAGAGGAACTCGGATGAGCTCTTGCATTCGTTATCTAAGGAATCCCAAGAGACAGAGACCCTAAATAGCCAGAAAAGAGGGTTTGGCTACCTAGGAGAGAGGATAGGCTAGGAACACCTGAAGGAGCCTATCAGAAGGAGTCTCTGACGTCACATGGTGGCACTGGCCACTCAGAGCAGTCCAGTGTGCCAGCAGCACCTCTGTTTCCAAGATGGCAGAGGTCTGGAGCACACTGGAGGAGCTCTGGGCACCTCCCAGGGGAGGTACAGGTCAGGGGAGTGGTCACTCCCCTTTCCTTTGTCCAGTTTTGCGCCAGAGCAGGGCTAAGGGGTCCCTGAACCGGTGTAGACTGGCTTATGCAGAAATGGGCACCAAATGTGCCCATGAAAGCACTTCCAGAGGCTTGGGGAGGCTACTCCTCCCCTGCCTTCACACCATTTTCCAAAGGGAGAGGGTGTAACACCCTCTCTCAGAGGAAGTCCTTTGTTCTGCCATCCTGGGCCAGGCCTGGCTGGACCCCAGGAGGGCAGAAGCCTGTCTGAGGGGTTGGCAGCAGCTGCCGTGAAACCCCGGGAAAGGCAGTTTGGCAGTACCAGGGTCTGTGCTACAGACCACTGGGATCATGGGATTGTGCCAACTATGCCAGGATGGTATAGAGGGGGCAATTCCATGATCATAGACATATTACATGGCCATATTCGGAGTTACCATTGTGAAGCTACATATAGGTAGTGACCTATATGTAGTGCACGCGTGTAATGGTGTCCCCGCACTCACAAAGTCCGGGGAATTGGCCCTGAACAATGTGGGGGCACCTTGGCTAGTGCCAGGGTGCCCTCACACTAAGTAACTTAGCACCCAACCTTTACCAGGTAAAGGTTAGACATATAGGTGACTTATAAGTTACTTAAGTGCAGTGTAAAATGGCTGTGAAATAACGTGGACGTTATTTCACTCAGGCTGCAGTAGCAGGCCTGTGTAAGAATTGTCAGAGCTCCCTCTGGGTGGCAAAAGAAATGCTGCAGCCCATAGGGATCTCCTGGAACCCCAATACCCTGGGTACCTTAGTACCATATACTAGGGAATTATAAGGGTGTTCCAGTAAGCCAATATAAATTGGTAAAATTGGTCACTAGCCTGTTAGTGACAATTTGAAAGAAATGAGAGAGCATAACCACTGAGGTTCTGATTAGCAGAGCCTCAGTGAGACAGTTAGTCATAACACAGGTAACACATTCAGGCACACTTATGAGCACTGGGGCCCTGGCTGGCAGGATCCCAGTGACACATACAACTAAAACAACATATATACAGTGAAAAATGGGGGTAACATGCCAGGCAAGATGGTACTTTCCTACAGTCTCTGACGTCACCTGCTTGCCCTGGCCACTCAGAGCAGTCCAGTGTGCCAGCACACCTCTGAATCCAAGATGGCAGAGGTCTGGGGCATGCTGGAGGAGCTCTGGGCACCTCCCATGGGAGGTGCAGGTCAGGGGAATGGTCACTCCCCTTTCCTTTGTCCAGTTTCGCGCCAGAGCAGGGCTGGGGGATCCCTGAACCGGTGTAGACTGGCTTAATCAGAGATGGGCACCATCTGTGCCCATCAAAGCATTTCCAGAGGCTGGGGGAGGCTACTCCTCCCCAGCCCTGACACCTATTTCCAAAGGGAGAGGGTGTAACACCCTCTCTCTGAGGAAGTCCTTTGTTCTGCCTTCCTGGGCCAGGCCTGGCTGGACCCCAGGAGGGCAGAAACCTGTCTGGGGGGTTGGCAGCAGCAGCAGCTGCAGGGAAAACCCCGGAAAGGCAGTTTGGCAGTACCCAGGTTCTGTGCTAGAGACCCGGGGGATCATGGGATCATCCCCCCAATGCCAGAATGGCATTGGGGTGACAATTCCATGATCCTAGACATATTACATGGCCATGTTCGGAGTTACCATTGTGACGCTGTACATCGGTAGTGACCTATGTACAGTGCACACGTGTAATGGTGTCCCCGCACTCACAAAGTCCGGGGAATTGGCCCTGAACAATGTGGGGGCACCTTGGCTAGTGCCAGGGTGCCCTCACACTAAGTAACTTAGCACCCAACCGTTACCAGGTAAAGGTTAGACATATAGGTGACTTATAAGTTACTTAAGTGCAGTGTAAAATGGCTGTGAAATAACGTTATTTCACTCAGGCTGCAGTAGCAGGCCTGTGTAAGAATTGTCAGAGCTCCCTATGGGTGGCAAAAGAAATGCTGCAGCCCATAGGGATCTCCTGGAACCCCAATACCCTGGGTACCTTAGTACCATATACTAGGGAATTATAAGGGTGTTCCTGTAAGCCAATATAAATTGGTAAAATTGGTCACTAGCCTGTTAGTGACAATTTGAAAGAAATGAGAGAGCATAACCACTGAGGTTCTGATTAGCAGAGCCTCAGTGAGACAGTTAGTCATAACACAGGTAACACATTCAGGCACACTTATGAGCACTGCGGCCCTGGCTGGCAGGATCCCAGTGACACATACAACTAAAACAACATATATACAGTGAAAAATGGGGGTAACATGCCAGGCAAGATGGTACTTTCCTACACAACCCCCCTCAAACGAAGGACAATAAGCCTAGCCATGACCTGATGAGTCTTCATTGTCTAAGTGGAAATATCTGGAGAGTCCATCTGCATTGGAGTGGGTACTCCCAGGTCTATGTTCCACTGTATAGTGCCTTCCCTGTAGAGATATGGACCACCTCAACAATTTAGGGTTTTCACCTTTCATTTGTTTTAGCCAAAGTAGAGGTTTGTGGTCTGTCTGAACAATGAAGTGAGTGCCAAACAGGTATGACCTCAACTTCTTCAGTGCCCAGACCACTGCAGAGGCCTCCCTCTCAATGGCAGACCAACGCTTTTCTCTAGGGGTCAACCTTCTGGTAATAAAATCTACTGGTTGATCCTGGCCCTCAGAGTTAAGTTGTGATAAGACTTCCCCTACCCCTAGTTCAGATGCATCAGTTTGAACAATGAATTTCTTGGAGTAACATGGGCCTTTTAGGACAGGTGCAGTGCACATGGCCTGTTTGAGCCCCTCAAAAGCTTTCTGACAGCTAGCTGTCCACAATACCTTTTTAGGCATCTTCTTGCTAGTGAGATCATTAAGTGGGGCTGCAATGGAGCCATAGTTTTTAATGAATCTCCTGTAATACCCAGTGAGGCCTAGGAAGGCTCTCACCTGGGTCTGTGTTGTAGGGGGAACCCAATCCATGATTGTCTGGATTTTCCCCTGAAGTGGTGCAATCTGTTCTCCACGTACCAGGTGTCCCAGATAAACCTCTTTCCCCTGCCCTATCTGGCACTTTGAAACCTTGATAGTGAGGCCTGCTTTTTGCAGGGCCTCCAAAACCTTCCACAGGTGGACCAGGTGATCATCCCAGGTGGAGCTAAAGACAGCTATATCGTCCAGATATGCTGCACTAAAAGCCTCCAACCCTTGCAGGACTGTATTCACCAACCTCTGAAAAGTGGCAGGTGCATTTTTCAAACCAAAGGGCATTACTTTGAATTGGTAGTGCCCTCCAATAGTCGAAAATTGAGTTTTTGCTTTAGCATCCTCTGATAATTTGATCTTCCAATACCCTGCAGTCAAATCAAAGGTGATTAGATACTTGGCAGATGCCAGTGTATCTATGAGCTCATCTGCCCCGGGTATAGGGTAAGCATCAGTTTTTGTTACCTGGTTGAGACCTCTGTAATCTACACAAAACCTCATCTCCCTTTTTCCATCGTTGGAGTGAGGCTTTGGTACAAGCACCACAGGAGAGGCCCATGGGCTTTCAGAATGTTCAACCACTCCAAGTTCAAGCATTTTCTGAACTTCTTCCTTTATGCAGTCCCTGACATGGTCAGGCTGCCTATAGATTTTACTTTTGACAGGCAAGCTGTCTCCAGTATCAATTGTGTGTTCACACCAAGATGTGGTGCCTGGCACAGTTGAAAAGAGTTCAGAAAACTGACCAAGGAGATTTATGCAGTTGTCTTTCTGCTCAGCAGTAAGACAGTCTGCCAAAACTACACCTTCCAATAAAGCATCTTCTTCAGTGGAAGAGAAGAGATTAGGGAGAGGGTCACTCTCTTCTTCCTGTCCTTCATCTGTTGCCATGAGCAGGGTGAGATCAGCCCTGTCATAGTAGGGTTTTAGGCGGTTGACATGGAGCACCCTAAGGGGACTCCTGGCAGTGCCTAGGTCAACCAAGTAGGTGACCTCGCCTTTCTTTTCAACAATGAGATGGGGTCCACTCCATTTGTCTTGGAGTGCTCTTGGGGCCACAGGCTCCAATACCCACACCTTCTGTCCTGGTTGGTACTTAATCAGAGCAGCCTTCTGGTCATGCCATTGCTTTTGGAGCTCTTGACTGGCCTGAAGGTTTTTACTGGCCTATTTCATGTACTCAGCCATTCTGGATCTTAGGCCGAGTACATAGTCCACTATGTCCTGCTTAGGAGCTTTTAAAGGTTGTTGCCAACCCTCCTTCACAAGTGTTAGGGGACCTCTTACAGGGTGCCCAAAGAGGAGTTCAAAGGGGCTGAAGCCCACTCCTTTCTGGGGTACCTCCCTGTAAGCAAAAAGGAGGAAAGGTAACAGGACATCCCATGTCCTCCTGAGTTTTTCAGGGAGTCCCATTATCATTCCTTTGAGAGTTTTATTAAACCTCTTTACCAGTCCATTTGTTTGTGGATGATAAGGTGTGGTGAATTTGTATGTTACACCACATTCCTTCCACATAGCCTTCAAGTATGCAGACATAAAGTTGCTACCCCTGTCTGATACAACCTCTTTTGGGAAACCCACCCTGGAAAATATTCCCAGGAGGGCTTTTGCCACTGCAGGTGCTGTAGTGGTCCTTGGTGGAATAGCTTCAGGATATCTTGTGGCATGGTCCACTACCACCAAGATAAACCTATTGCCTGAAGCAGCAGAAGGGTCAAGGGGGCCAACTTTGCCAACCCCTATCGTTTCAAAGGGAACCCCAACCACAGGTAGTGGAATAAGGGGAGCCTTTGGAGTGCCACCAGTCTTGCCACTGGCTTGGCAGGTCACGCAAGACTTACAAAAATCTTTTGTGTCCTCTGACATCCTAGTTCAGTGAAACAGGGGCACAAGCCTTTCCCATGTTTTGATCTGGCCCAAATGCCCAGCCAAGGGATTGTCATGTGCCAGAGTTACGAGGAACTCTCTGTACTGCAGGGGAATGACCAATCTCGTGGCTGCTCCAGGTTTTGGGTCCCTTGCCTCTGTGTACAACAGGTTGTCCTTCCAGTAAACTCTATGTGAGTCACTGACATCCCCATTTTGCTGTTTGCCAGCTTGCTGTCTGAGACCCACTAATGTGGGACAGGATTGCTGTGCCACACAGCTCCTCCCTGACAGGCCCCCCTCCACCCAAAAGCTCAGCAGTGTCTGCTGCCAGCTCCTCTGGTGAAGGTTCTGCACAGGGTGGAAATTCTTCTTCCTCAGAAGTTGAATCATCTGTAGAGGGAGGGATAGTGGGTAGGGATTTACCCTTGCTACCCCTAGCTTTAGGGAGCACTTGGTTAATTGTTCAAGGATCCAAGTCACCCTGTCCTTTTTGCTTTTTGGCCTGAGCCCTTGTCAAAGCAAAAATATGCCCAGGAATGCCCAGCATTCCTGCATGAGCCTCCAACTCCACTTCTGCCCAAGCTGATGTCTCTAAATAATTTCCTAGTAGACAGTCTACAGGTAAATCTGAAGCAACCACAAGTTTCTTTGGACCAGTAACCCCCCCCCCCCAGTTGAGATTCACAACAGCCATGGGGTGGCTAAGAGTGTTGTTATGAGCATCTGTCACTTGGTACTGGTGACCAGGTAGGTGTTGTTCAGGGTGTACCAGTTTCTCTATTACCATGGTAACACTGGCACCTGTGTCCCTGTAGGCCTGAACCTCAACACCATTGATTAGGGGAAGTTGCTTGTACTTATCAATATTAAGGGGACAAGCAACCAAGGTGGCCAAATCAATGGTACCTTCAGAGACTAGTACAGCCTCTGTGGTCTCACTAACAAGACCGACCCCAACTAAATTACCAAAAGTGAGCCCAGCTACTCCCTTGGATTGGCTATTAGTAGGTTTGCTCCCACCATCACTGCTATTACTAGGGGCACTAGAGGTTGCAGTAGTTGTTGTGGTAGTGGGAGGTTTGGTGTTTTTCTTTGGACAACTGGCATCAGTTGTTCAATGGCCTTTTACTTTACATAAATAACACCAAGGCTTTTTTACTTGATTAGAAGAGGATGTGGACCCACCACCCCCACCAGAGTGTTTTTGTGGGCCTGATGAAAACTCAGTTTTACTTTTGTCCCCACCCTTGTCAGAAGACTTACCATCCTTCTTCTTGCCATCCTTGTCACCCCCTGTATGAACTTTTCTGTTCACTTGTGTTCTGACCCATTTGTCTGCCTTCTTTCACTATTCTTGGGGAGAGGTCAGATCTGAGTCCACTAGATATTGGTGTAACAAGTCAGACACACAGTTTTTCGAAACATGCTCTCTCAGAATAAGATTATACAGGCTTTCATTGTCAGAAACTTTACTGCCATGTAACCACCCCTCCAAGGCCTTCACTGAACAGTCAACAAAGTCTATCCAGTCTTGTGAGGACTCTTTTCTGGTGTTTCTGAACTTAATCCTGTATTGTTCAGTGGTTAAGCCAAATCCATCCAAGAGTGCATCCTTCAAAACTGCAAAATTATTGGCATCACTTCCTCTAACTGTAAGGAGCCTATCCCTACCCTTTCCATTGAAAGATAGCCATAGAATAGCAGCCCACAGCCTTTGAGGGACCCCCTGTACCATACAGGGCCTCTCAAGTGCAGCAAACCACTTGGTAATGTCATCCCCCTCCTTGTAAGGGGGAACTATCTTGTGCAGATTCCTGGAATCATGCTCTCTCACAGGATTACTATCAGGAATACTGCTGCTGCCACCATGGGGTCCTAACCCCAACCTCTGTCTCTCCTTCGCCAGGTCTAGGGATTCCCTGTCCAGAGCCAGCTGTTGCTGTTTAAGCTTCAGCCTGGTCTCTTCCACTCTCAACTTTTTGAGTTCCCTTTCTAACATGTTGTGTTCAGGGTGGGTGGGTTGGGAATGTTTAAACACTGAGGATATATTGGAACCAACAGAGGGAGACCTGTCCCTAACAGCTTGCACTCTAACAACCTGGCCTCCAGGAACAAAAGCATCTCTACTATGATGGGAGCCTCTATTGCTACCAACATTGCTAGGTGGTCTGCTAAGGGGCAGATTTGGAAGAGAACCCTGTACACCTCCCTCAAGGGGCTCCCCTGAGTCAGAGTGTGAGCTATCTACTAACTTCTCAGATGAAGGGCCACCTTGGGACTTATCATTCTCAATGAGCATGTTAAACAGAAATTCTCTAGAAGGGTTCTTTCCTACCACTAAACCTCTATCAATGTAGAGACTCCTTAGGCTCTTGAAATTTAAATTGTCATAAGTTGTGTTGACTAATTTAAGAGCAGTACCCATATCAGACATGATAGAAGGAGGTTTAGAGACAGATAGAAGAGAGAAAAAGTTTCAGGACTTTTTAAAGAACAGAAAAAAAAAACTTTTTGAAACTTTTTGAAACTTTTAGAAAGTATTAGACGTACTTTTCAGCACTTAGCAGATAGTGTAAGAGAAGAAATGCAAAATGTTTTGGTTAGGTGTACATACACTGAACTTGTTTTGTATATTTCTCTCTTATGAAAAGTACAACATGACAAAGTGGTAAGTAGTTACAAGTACTTATCCCACCGCTGCACAACCAATGTAGGAGGCTGGCCTGGCTTGTAGTGGGTACCAGAGGTACTTACACCTTGTGCCAGGTCCAGTTATCCCTTATTAGTGTAGAAGAGGTGTTTCTAGCAGCTTAGGCTGATAGAAGGTAGCTATAGCTGAGCAGCTTAGGCTGAACTAGGAGACATGTAAAGCTCCTACTATACCACTGGTGTCATATGCACAATATCATAAGAAAACACAATACACAGATATACTAAAAATAAAGGTACTTTATTTTTATGACAATATGCCAAAAGCATCTCAGTGAGTACCCTCAGTATGAGGATGACAAATATACACAAGATATATGTACACAATACCAAAAATATGCAGTAATAGCAAAAGGAAGTAATGCAAGCAGTGTAAAGTTACAATAGATTGCAATAGGAGAACATAGGTATAGGGGCAACACAAACCATATACTCCAAAAGTGGAATGCGAACCACGAATGAACCCCAAACCTATGTGAGCTTGTAGAGGGTCGCTGGGACTGTAAGAAAACAGTGAGGGTTAGAAAAATAGCCCACCCCAAGACCCTGTAAGGTAGGTGTAAAGTGCACCTACAACCCCCAGAGAGCACAGAAGTCGTGATAGGGGGATTCTGCAAGGAAAACCAACACCAGCAATGCAACAACAGTGGATTTCCGGACCTGAGTACCTGTAAGACAAGGGGACCAAGTCCAAGAGTCGCGACAGTGTCGAGAGTGGGCAGGAGCCCAGGAAATGCCAGCTGAGGGTGCAAGGAAGCTGCCACCGGATGGAAGAAGCTTGGTGTTCTGCAAGAACGAAGAGGACTAGGAACTTCCCCTTTGGAGGATGGATGTCCCACGTCATGAAGAAGCTTGCAGAGGTATTCCCACGCAGAAAGACTGCAAACAAGCCTTGCTAGCTGCAAGGGTCGCAGTTAGGGTTTTTGGATGCTGCTGTGGCCCAGAAGGGACCAGGATGTCGCCACTTGGATGAGGAGACGGAGGGGGCGCCCAGCAAGTCTGGGAGCCCTCACAGAAGCAGGCAGCACCCACAGAAGTATCTGAACAGGCACTTGGAAGAAGAGTTAACTGGAGTCCATCCGAAGTCAGAAAAGGGAGTCCCACGACGCCGGAGGACAACTCAGAAGGTTGTGCACTGCAGGTTAGAGTGTCGGGGACCCAGGCTTGGCTGTGCACGAAGGAAATCCTGGAAGAGTGCACAGGAGCCGGAGCAACTGGAAATCACGCGGTACCCAGCAATGCAGTCTAGCGTGGGGAGGCAAGGACTTACCTCCACCAAACTTGGACTGAAGAGTCACTGGACTGTGGGAGTCACTTGGACAGAGTTGATGAGTTCCAGGGACCACGCTCGTCATGCTCAGAGGGGACCCAGAGGACCGGTGATGCAGTCTTTTGTTGCCTGCGGTTGCAGGGGTAAGATTCCGTCGACCCACAGGAGATTTCTTCAGAGCTCCTGGTGCAAGAAGGAGGCAGGCTACCCCCAGAGCATGCACCACCAGGAAACAGTCGAGAAAGCCGGCAGGATGAAGCGATACAAGGTTTCAGTAGTCGTGTTTGCTACTTTGTAGCAGTTTTGCAGCCGTCCTGAGCAGTCAGCGGTCGATCCTTTGGCAGAAGGTGAAGAGGGAGATGCAGAGGAACTCTGGTGAGCTCTTGCATTCGGTATCTGAAGAATTCCCCAAAGCAGAGACCCTAAATAGCCAGAAAAGGAGGTTTGGCTACCTAGGAAGGAGGATAGGCTAGTAAGAAAGGTGAGAGCCTATCAGAAGGAGTCTCTGACGTCACCTGCTGGCCCTGGCCACTCAGAGCAGTACAGTGTGCCAGCACACCTCTGAATCCAAGATGGCAGAGGTCTGGGGCACGCTGGAGGAGCTCTGGGTCAATCCCCTTTCCTTTGTCCAGTTTCGCACCAGAGCAGGGCTGGGGGATCCCTGAACCGGTGTAGACTGGCTTATGCAGAGATGGACCACCATCTGTGCCCATCAAAGCATTTCCAGAGGCTGGGGTAGGCTACTCCTCCCCAGCCCTGACACCTATTTCGAAAGGGAGATGGTGTAACACCCTCTCTCTGAGGAAGTCCTTTGTTCTGCCTTCCTGAGCCAGGCCTGGCTGGACCCCAGGAGGGCAGAAACCTGTCTGAGGGGTTGGCAGCAGCTGCAGTGAAAACCCCGGAAAGGCAGTTTGGCAGTACCCGGGTTCTGTGCTAGAGACCCGGGGGATCATGGGATTGTCCCCCCAATGCCAGAATGGCATTGGGGGCGACAATTCCATGATCCTAGACATATTACATGGCCATGTTCAGAGTTACCATCGTGACACTGTACATAGGTAGTGACCTATGTACAGTGCACGCATGTAATGGTGTCCCCACACTCACAAAGTCCGGGGAATTTGCCCTGAATGATGTGGGGGCACCTTGGCTAGTGCCAGGGGGCCCTCATACTAAGTAACTTTATACCCAACCTTCACCAGGTGAAGGTTAGACATATAGGTGACTTATAGTTACTTAAGTGCAGTGGAAAATGGCTGTGAAATAACGTGGACATTATTTCACTCAGGCTGCACTGGCAAGCCTGTGTAAGAATTGTCAGATCTCCCTATGGGTGGCAAAAGAAATGCTGCAGCCCATAGGGATCTCCTGGAACCCCAATACCCTGGGTACCTCAGTACCATATACTAGGGAATTATAAGGGTGTTCCAGTATGCCAATGTGAATTAGTGAAATTGGTCACTAGCCTGTTAGTGACAATTTAGAAAGCAGAGAGAGCATAACCACTGAGGTTCTGGTTAGCGGAGCCTCAGTGAGACAGTTAGTCATCACACAGGGAACACATACAGGGCACATACTTATGAGCACTGGGGCCCTGCCTGGCAGGGTCCCAGTGACACATAGACTAAAACAACATAAATACAGTGAAATATGGGGGTAACATGCCAAGCAAGATGGTACTTTCCTACAGTGTGGGTATTGGAGCCTGTGGCCCCAAGAGCACTCCAAGACAAATGGAGTGGACCCCATCTCATAGTTGCAAAGAAGGGTGAGGTTACCTACTTGGTAGACCTGGGCACTGCCAGGAGTCCCCTTAGGGTGATTCATGTCAACCGCCTAAAACCCTACTATGACAGGGCTGATCTCACCCTGCTCATGGCAACAGATGAGGGACAGGAAGAAGAGAGTGACCCTCTCCCTGATCTCTTCTCCACCACTGAAGCAGATGCCTTAGTGGAGGGAGTAGTTTTAGCATATTGTCTGACAGCAGAACAGAAAAACAACTGCATCAATCTCCTAAGCCAATTTTCAGACCTCTTTTCACTTGTACCAGGTACAGCATCTTGGTGTGAACATAAAATTGACACTGGAGACAGCCTGCCTGTCAAAAGTACAATTTATAGGCAGCCCGACCATGTCAGAGACTTCATCAAACAAGAGGTGCAAAAAATTTTGGATTTAGGGGTGATTGAACCTTCTGAAAGCCCCTGGGCTAGCCCAGTTGTGCTTGTACCTAAACCTTACACCAAAGATGGAAAGAGAGAGATGAGGTTTTGTGTAGATTACAGAGGGCTCAATCAGGTAACCAACACTGATGCTCACCCTATACCCAGGGTAGATGAGCTCATTGATACACTGGCTTCTGCCAAGTATCTTAGCACTTTTGATCTAACTGCAGGGTATTGGCAGATTAGATTGGCAGACAATGCTAAACCCAAGACTGCATTTTCTACCATTGGAGGGCACTACCAATTCACAGTAATGCCGTTTGGTTTGAAAAATACACCTGCCACTTCTCAGAGGTTGGTGAATACAGTCCTGCAAGGGTTGGAGGCTTTCAGTGCAGCATAGCTAGATTATATTGCTGCCTTTAGCTCAACCTGGGATGATCACCTGGTCCACCTGTGGAAAGTTTTGGAACTATCAAGGCATCAAAGTGCCATATAGGGAGGGGAAAGTGGTTTATCTGGGCCACCTGGTTGGTGGAGAACAGATTGCACCACTACAGGGGAAAATCCAAACTATCATGGATTGGGTTCCCCCTACAACTGAGACCCAGGTGAGAGCATTTTTAGGCCTCACAGGCTACTACAGGAGATTCATCAAGAATGATGGCTCCGTAGCAGCCCCTCTTAATGATCTCACTAGCAGTAAAATTCCTAAGAAGGTGTTATGGACAGCTAGCTGTCAGAAAGCTTTTGAGGAGCTCAAACAGGCCATGGGCTCTGCACCTGTCCTAAAAAGCCCATGTTACTTCAATAAATTTATTGTTCAAACTGATGCCTCTGAATTAGGGGTAGGGGCAGTACCATCACAACTGAATTCTGAGGGCCAGGTTCAACCAGTTGCTTTTATCAGCAGAAGGTTGACCCCTAGAGAAAAGCATTGGTCTGCCATAGAGAGGGAGGCCTTTGCTGTGGTCTGGGCACTGAAAAAGTTGAGACCATACCTGTTTGGTACTCACTTTATTGTTCAGACAGACCACAAACCTCTACTTTGGCTAAAACAAATGAAAGGTGAAAACCCTAAATTGTTGGGGTGGTCCATATCTCTACAGGGAATGGACTATACAGTGGAACATAGACCTGGGAGTACCCACTCCAATGCAGATGGACTCCAGATATTTCCACTTAGTCAATGAAGAATCATCTGGACAAGCCTAGTCTTATTGTCCTTCGTTTGAGGGGGTGGGGGGTTTGTGTAGGAAAGTACCATCTTGCCGGCATGTTACCCCCATTTTCACTGTAAGTATGTTTGTTTTAGCCCTTGTGTCACTGGGATCATGCTAGGCAGGACCCCAGTGCTCATAGTATGTGCCCTGTATGTGTTCCCTGTGTGGTGCCTAACTGTGTCACCGAGCCTCTGCTAACCTGAACCTCAGTGTTTATGCTCTCTCTACTTTCTAAATTTGTCACTGCAGGCTAGTGACTAACTTTACCAATTCTCATTGGCACCCTGGTACACTCATATAATTCCCTTGTATATGGTACCTAGGTACCAAGGGTATTGGGGTTCCAGGAGATACCTATGGGCTGCAGCATTTCTTTTGCCACCCATAGGGAGCTCAGACAATTCTTACACAGGCCTGCCACTGCAGCCTGAGGGAAATAACATCCATGTTATTTCAAATGCATTTTTCACTTCACATAAGTAGCTTATAAGTCACCGATATGTCTAACCCTCATTTGGTGAAGTTTGGGTGCCAAATAACTTAGCGGGTCATTCTGACCCTGGCGGTAAAATCCGCCAGGGCCAACGACCGCGGGAGCACCGCCAACAGGCTGGCGGTGCTCCCTTGGACATTCTGACCGCGGCGGTACAGCCGCGGTCAGAAACGGAAAACCGGCGGTGTACCGCCGGTGTTCCGCTGCCCTGGGGAATCCTCCATGGCGGTGCAGCTTGCTGCGCCGCCATGGGGATTCCGACCCCCATACCGCCATCCTGTTCCTGGCGGTTTTGGCCGCCAGGCACAGGATGGCGGTATGGGGTGTCGTGGGGCCCCGTAACAGGGCCCACCAAGATTTTCAGTGTCTGCCATGCAGACACTGAAAATCGCGTTGGGTGCAACTGCACCCGTCGCACCCCTTCCACACCGCCGGCGCCATTCGGAGCCGGCATCCTCATGGAAGGGTGTTTCCCGCTGGGCTGGCGGGCGGCCTTCTGGCGGTCGCCCGCCAGCCCAGCGGGAAACCCAGAATACCCGCGGCGGTCTTTTGACCGCGCAGCGGTATTCTGGCGGTTCCAGCCAGGCTGGCGGCTTCCGCCGCCGGCCGGGGTCAGAATGACCACCTTAGTGTGTGGGCACCCTGGCACTAGTCAAGGTGCCCCCACATCGTTCTGGGCAAATTCCCTGAACTTTGTGAGTGCGGGGACACCATTACACGTGTGCACTATACATAGGTCACTAACTATGTATAGCGTCACAATGGTAACTCCGAACATGGCCATGTAACATGTCTAAGATCATGGAATTGTCACCCCAATACCATTCTGGTATTGGGGGGACGATTCCATGATTCCCCGGGTCTCTAGCACAGAACCCACGTACTGCCAAACTGCCTTTCTGGGGTTTCCACTGCAGCTGCTGCTGCTGCCAACCCTTCAGACAGGATTCTGCCCTCCTGGGGTCTGGGCAGCCCCAGCCCAGGAAGGCAGAACAAAGGATTTCCTCTGAGAGAGGGTGTTACACGCTCTGCCTTTGGAAATAGGTGTGAAGGGCTGGGGAGGAGTAGCCTCCCCCAGCCTCTGGAAATGCTTTGATGGGCAGAGATGGTGGTCCATCTCTGCATAAGCCACTCTACACCGGTTCAGGGATCCCCCAGCCCTGCTCTGGTGTGAAACTGGACAAAGGAAAGGGGAATGACCACTCCCCTGACCCGTACCTCCCAGGGTAGGTGCCCAGAGCTCCCTGTGTGTCCCAGACCTATGCCATCATGGAAACAGAGGTGTTGGGGGCACACTGGACTGCTCTGAGTGCCCAGTGCCAGCAGGTGACGTCAGAGACCCCCTCTGATAGGCTCTTTCCTCTCTTGGTAGCCAATCCTCCTTTCTTGGTCGCCAAACCTCCTTTTCTGGCTATTTAGGTTCTCTCCTCCGGGGTATTCTTCAGATAACGAATGCAAGAGCTCACCAGAGTTCCTCTGCACTTCCCTCTTCGACTTCTGCCAAGGATTGACCGCTGACTGCTCCAGGACACCTGCAAAACCACAACAAAGTAGCAAGATGACTACCAGCAACATTGTAGCGCCTCATCCTGCCGGCTTTCTCGACTGTTTCCTGGTGGTGCATCCTCTGGGGGCTGTCTGCCTTCACCCTGCACTGGAAATCCCGAAGAAATCTCCCGTGGGTTGACGGAGTCTTCCCCCTGCTAACGCAGGCACCAAACTTCTGCATCACCAGTCCTCTGTGTCCCCTCTCATCTCGACGAGCGTGGTCCCTGGAACACAGGAACTATATCCAAGTGACCCCCACAGTCTAGTGATCCTTCAGTCCAAGTTTGGTGGAGGTAAGTCCTTGCCTCCCCACGCTAGACTGCAAACCTGTGTACTGCGTGATTTGTAGCTGCTCTGGGTTATGTGCACTTCTCAAAGGATTGCTTTGTGCACACCCTAGCCTGGGTCCCCAGCAGTCCGTCCTGTGGTGCTCAACCCTCTGAGTTGGACTCCGACGTCGTGGGACACTCCTTTGGGACTCTGAGTAGACTCCGGTTCACAAATCTTCTAAGTGCCTGTTCCGGTACTTCTGCATGTGCTGCCTGCTTCTGTAGGGGCTCTCTGAGTTGCTGAGTACTCCCTCTGTCTCCTCCTCCACGGGGTGACATTCTGGTCCTTCCTGGTCCCCAGCAGCACCCAAAAACCTCTACCGCGAACCTTGCAGCTAGCAAGGCTGGTTTGCGGTATTTCTGCGTGGAAATGCTTCTGCAACATCCAGCATGCCGTGCGACATCTTCAATCCAAAGGAGAAGTTCCTAGCCCTTTTCGTTGTTGCAGAATCTTTGGCTTCTTCCACCAAGAGGCAGCCCTTTTGCACCTTCATCCAGGGTTCCCTGGGCTCCTGCCCCCCCGGACACTCTCACAACTCTTGGACTTGGTCCCCTTGCCTTGCAGGTCCTCAGTTCCAGGAATCAGTCTTCAGTGCTTTGCTGGTGTTTGTGGTTCTTGCAGAATCCCCCTATCACGACTATTGTGTCCTTTTGGGGTAGTAGGGTAACTTTACTCTTACTTTTCAGGGTCTTGGGTGGGGTATCTTGGACACACTGACTGTTTTCTTACAGTCCCAGCGACCCTCTACAAGCTCCCATAGGTCTGGGGTCCAATCGTGATTCACATTCCACTTTTGGAGTATATGGTTTGTGTTGCCCCTAGACCTATGTTCACCTGTTACATCCTATTGTAATTCTACACTGTTTGCATCACTTTTCTTACTATTTCTTACCTGTTTCAGGTTTGTGTACATATAACTTGTGTATATTACTTACCTTCTAACTGAGGGTACTCACTGAGATACTTGTGGCATATTGTCATAAAAATAAAGTACCTTTATTTTTAGTAAGTCTGAGTATTGTGTTTTCTTATGATATTGTGCTATATGATATAAGTGGTATAGTAGGAGCTTTACATGTCTCCTAGTTCAGCCTAAGCTGCTTTGCCATATCTACCTTCTATCAGCCTAAACTGCTAGAAACACCTCTATTCTACTAATAAGGGATAACTGGACCTGGCACAGGGTGTAAGTACCACAAGGTACCCACTATAAGCCAGGCCAGCCTCCTACACTGAGTATATGAAAAAGGCCAGTAAAAACCTTCAGGCCAGCCAGGAGCTACAAAAGCAATGACATGACCAGAAGGCTGTCCTGACTCAGTACCACCCAGGGCAGAAGGTGTGGGTATTGGAGCCTGTGGCCCCAAGAGCACTTCAGGACAAATGGAGTGGACTCCATCTAATTGTTGAAAAGAAGGGTGAGGTTACCTATTTGGTAGACCTAAGCACTGCCAGGAGTCCCCTTAGGGTGATTCATGTCAACCGCCTAAAACCCTACTATGACAGGGCTGATCTCACCCTGCTCATGGCAACACATGAGGGACAGGAAGAAGAGAGTGACCCTCTACCTGATCTCTTCTCTACCACTGAAGCTGATGGCTTAGTGGAGGGAGTAGTCTTAGCAGATTGTCTTACTGCAGAACAGAAAGACAACTGTATTAATCTCTTATATCAGTTTTCAGACCTCTTTTCACTTGTACCAGGTACAACTTCCTGGTGTGAACATACAATTGACACTGGAGACAGCCTGCCTGTCAAAAGTAAAATGTATAGGCAACCTGACCATGTCAGGGACTGCATTAAACAAGAGGTGCAGAAAATGTTGGACTTAGGGGTTATTGAACCTTCTAAAAGCCCCTGGGCTAGCCCAGTTGTGCTTGTACCAAAACCTTACACCAAAGATGGAAAGAGAGAGATGAGGTTTTGTGTAGATTACAGAGGGCTCAATCAGGTAACCAAGACAGATGCACACCCTATACCCAGGGCAGATAAGCTCATAGATATACTGGCTTCTGCCAAGTACCTTAGCACTTTTGATCTAACTCCAGGGTATTGGCAGATTAGACTATCAGAAGATGCTAAATCCAAGACTGCATTTTCTACCATTGGAGGGCACTACCAATTCACAGCAATGCCCTTTGGTTTGAAAAATGCACCTGCCACTTTTCAGAGGTTGGTGAACACAGTCCTGCAAGGGTTGGAAGCTTTTAGTGCAGCATATCTAGATGATATTGCTCTCTTTTGCTCAACCTGGGATGAACACCTGGTCCACCTATGGAAAGGTTTGGAGCCCCTGCAAAAAACAGGCCTCACTATCAAGGCTTCAAAGTGCCAGATAGGGCAGGGGAAAGTGGTTTATCTGGGCCACCTGGTTGGTGGAGAACAGATTGCACCACTACAGGGGAAAATCCAAACTATCATGGATTGGGTTCCACCTACAACTCAAACTCAGGTGAGAGCCTTTTTAGGCCTCACGGGGAACTATAGGAGATTCATAAAGAACTATGGCTCTATAGCAGCCCCTCTTAATGATCTCACTAGCAAGAAAATGCCTAAGAAGGTATTGTGGACAGCCAGCTGTCAGAAAGCTTTTGAGGAGCTGAAACAGGCCATGTGCTCTGCACCTGTCCTAAAAAGCCCTTGTTACTCCAAGAAATTAATTGCACAAACTGATGCATCTGAATTAGGGGTTGGGCAGTACTATCACAACTGCATTCTGAGGGCCAGGATCAACCTGTTGCTTTTATCAGCAGAAGGTTGACCCCTAGAGAAAAGCGTTGGTCTGCCATAGAGAGGGAGGCCTTTGCTGTGGTCTGGACACTGAAGAAGTTGAGACCATACCTGTTTGGTACTCACTTTATTGTTCAGACAGACCACAAACTTTGGCTAAAACAATTGATAGGTGAAAACCCTAAATTGTTGAGGTGGTCCATATACCTACAGGGAATGGACTTTACAGTGGAACATAGACCTGGGAGTACCCACTCCAATGCAGATGGACTCTCCAGATAATTCCGCTTAGACAATGAAGACTCATCTGGGCAAGGTTAGCCTTATTGTCCTTAGTTTGGGGTGGGGTTGTGTAGGAAAGTACGATCTTGCCTGGCACGTTACCCCCATTTTCACTGTATGTATGTTTGTTTTTGCCTATGTGTCACTGGGATCCTGCCAGGCAGGACCCCAGTGCTCATAATGTATGCCCTGTATGTTTTCCCTGTGTGGTGCCTAACTGTATCACTGGGGCTCTGCTAACCAGAACCTCAGTGTTTATGCTCTCTCTGCTTTCTAAAATTGTCACTGCAGGCTAGTGACTAATGTTACCAATTCTCATTGGCACACTGGAACACCCTTATAATTCCCTTGTTTATGGTACCTAGGTACCCAGGGTATTGGGGTTCCAGGAGATCCCTATGGGCTGCAGCATTTCTTTTGCCACCCATAGGGAGCTCAGACAATTCTTTCACAGGCCTGCCACTGCAGACTGAGTGAAATAACGTCTGCGTTATTTCACAGCCATTTTTCACTGCACAGAAGTAACTTATAAGTCACCTATATGTCTAACCCTCACTTGGTGAAGGTTAGGTGCCAAGTTAATTAGTGTGTGGGCACCCTGGCACTAGCCAAGGTGCCCCCACATTATTCAGGGCAAATTCCCCGGACCTTGTGAGTGCGGGGACACCATTACACGCGTGCACTACACATAGGCCACTACCTATGTGTAGCGTCACAATGGTAACTCTGAACATGGCCATGTAACATGTCTAGGATAATGGAATTGTCACCCCAATACCATTCTGGTATTGGGGGGACAATGCCATGATCCCCCAGGTCTCTAGCACATCTCTGCATAAGCCAGTCTACACCGGTTCAGGGATCCCCCAGCCCTGCTCTGGCGCGAAACTGGACAAAGGAAAGGGGAGTGACTACTCCCCTGACCAATACCTCCGAGGGGAGGTGCCCAGAGCTCCTCCAGTGTATCCCAGACCTCTGCCATCTTGGATTCAGAGGTGTTGGGGCACAATGGACTGCTCTGAGTGGCCAGTGCCAGCAGGTGACATCAGAGACCCCTCCTGATAGGTTCTTACCTCTTTCAGTAGCCAAGCCTCCTTTCGTAGCAGCCAAACCTCCTTTTTTGGCTATTTAGGGTCTCTCCTCTGGGCTATTCCTCAGATAACAAATGTAAGAGCTCACCAGAGTTCCTCTGCACTTCCCTCTTCGACTTCTGCCAAGGATCGACCGCTGACTGCTCCAGGACGCCAGCAAAACCTCAACAAAGTAGCAAGACGCCTACCAGCAACATTGTAGCGCCTCATCCTGCCGGCTTTCTCAACTGTTTCCTGGTGGTGCATGCTCTGAGGGCTGTCTGCCTTCACCCTCCACTGGAAGCCAAGGATAAATCTCCCGTGGGTCGACGGAATCTACCCCCTGCCAATGCAGGCACCAAACTTCTGCATCACCGGTCCTCTGGGTCCCCTCTCATCCTGACGAGCTTGGTCCTTGGAACGCAGGAGCTGAATCATAGTGTCTCCCACTGTCCAGTGGCCCTTCTGTCCAAAGTTGGTGGAGGTAAGTCCTTGCCTCCCCACGCCAGACAGCAAACCTGTGTACTGTGTGATTTGCAGCTGCTCTGGCTTCTGTGCACTTCTCCAAGGATTCCTTTGTGCACAGCCTAGCCTGGGTCCCCAGCACTCCGTCCTGCATTGCCCAACTTGCTGAGTTGGACTCCGACATCGTGGGACCCTCCTTTGTGACTCTGAGTCGACCGATGTCCTCAGATCTTCTAAGTGCCTGCTCTGGTACTTCTGCGGGTGCTGCCTGCTTCTGCGGGGGCTCTCTGAGTTGCTGAGCACCTCCTATGTTTCCTCCTCTAAGGGGTGACATCCTGGTCCTTCCTGGGCCTCAGCAGCACCCAAAATCCTCTACTGCGACTCTTGCAACTAGCAAGGCTTGTTTGTGGTATTTATGCTTGGAAACACTTCTGCAACCTCCAGCACACCGTGGGACATCTTCCATCCAAAGGAGAAGTTCCTAGCCCTTTTCGTTGTTGCAGAATCTTTGGCTTCTTCCACCTGGAGGCAGCCCTTTTGCACCTTCATCCGGGGTTTTGTGGGCTCCTGCCTCCCCCGGACACTTTCGTGACTCTTGGACTTGGTCCCCTTCCTTTACAGGTCCTCAGGTCCAGGAATCCGTCTTCAGTGTTTTGCTGGTCTTGTGGTTCTTGCAGAATCCCCTATCACGACTATTGTGTCTTTCTGGGGTAGTAGGGTAACTTTACTCCTACTTTTCAGGGTCTTGGGTTGTGGTATTTTGTTTTATCACAGTCCCAGCGACCCTCTACAACTTCCCATAGGCCTGGTGTCCATTCGTGATTCGCATTCCACTTTTGGAGTATATGGTTTGTGTTGTCCCTAGGCCTATGTCTATCTATTGCATCCTATTGTGATTCTACAGTGTTTGCACTACTGTTCTTACTGTTACATATCTGTTTTGGGTTTGTGTACATATACTTTGTATATATTACTTACCTCCTAGGTGAGGGTATCCTCTGAGATACTTTTGGCATATTGTCACTAAAATAAAGTACCTTTATTTTTAGTAACTCTGAGTATTGTGTTTTTTTATGATATTGTGCTATATGATATAAGTGGTATAGTAGGAGCTTTGTATGTCTCCTAGCGCAGCCTAAGCTGCTTTGCCATACCTACCTCTAACAGCCTAAGCTGCTAGAAACACCTCTATTCTACTAATAAGGGATAACTGGACCTGGCACAGGGTGTAACTACCACAAGGTACCCACTATAAGTCAGGCCAGCCTCCTACAATTGTTCATAGATCTGTTTTGTGGAATTAGGGCAAGTCATAGGCCTGATTTAAACTTTGTTGGTGATATAACATTATCCAGTTTTTAGGAGTAAAATGCTCAATCCAGGAAAGAAAGCTCCAGCTGAACTGCCACACCATTTTTTCAAAGTGTGGGTGAAAGAAATTCAGAGATTGGTTTCTCAACTTCATTTAACATTTCACTTCAGAAATTGGAGAAATTCCAGTACCGCCAAACCCTAAATCGGGCCCTCAATCTTCAGGTGATTATTGTCACTGAAAAATGGCAGTACAATACAAAAATCGTTAAATCACATTAAGGAAATGCTCTTTTTTAGGTTTCATTTTTGTCAGAGAATTCTTTGTGGAAGAAATTATCACAGCAAAATTGTATGAAATTGGGTTATCCTTTTGTTCTGGAGGATTACACATCACCTCCTAACTTTAAGTTAGGCCCAGGATGTAGGTTCGGAACGAGTATAAACAGTCATGGGCAGTAAATTGAGAAAAATACTAGGATCCAGGAAATCATGACTATGCATTCAGCACCAGTAGTTTGGAGCTATGTGCATGAACCCCTAAATAGGCTTTGGTCATTTGTCTCCTTGATCTTTACTGTCTTATTTGTCTAAAGAGAGCTAAAACACTGGAAATACCATTGCAGAGTATGATAATA
This sequence comes from Pleurodeles waltl, assembly GCF_031143425.1. Lineage (NCBI taxonomy): Eukaryota > Metazoa > Chordata > Amphibia > Caudata > Salamandridae > Pleurodeles > Pleurodeles waltl. The sequence continues at coordinate 360,966,884 of NC_090446.1, forward strand.
GCAAAAATCTAACCCGTCCTTAGCTGCATTAAACAAATCAAGAATTTCTCAGCTCATTAAGAGGACTAACAGATTTTAGTAGGGAATATCGAACTCAGAAAATCGAAGAGTCACAATATTGTAACCAGGACATTGAGGGACAAAATATCAGAGTGTACATTGAATATATTACCTATTGGCAGTTGCTAGTAGGTAGTAACAGTTAGGACTTAGGGGGTCATTCTGACCCCGGCCGGCGGCGGAAGCCGCCGGCCTGGCTGGAACCGCCAGAATACCGCTGCGCGGTCAAAAGACCGCCGCGGGTATTCTGGGTTTCCCGCTGGGCTGGCGGGCGACTGCCAGAAGGCCGCCCGCCAGCCCAGCGGGAAACACCCTTCCATCAGGATGCCGGCTCCGAATGGAGCCGGCGGAGTGGAAGGGGTGCGACGGGTGCAGTTGCACCTGTCGCGATTTTCAGTGTCTGCATGGCAGACACTGAAAATCTTGGTGGGGCCCTGTTACGGGGGCCCCTGCAGTGCCCATGCCATTGGCATGGGCACTGCAGGGGCCCCCAGGGGCCCCACGACATCCCATTCCGCCATCCTGTGCCTGGCGGCCACAACCGCCAGGAACAGGATGGCGGTATGGGGGTCGGAATCCCCATGGCGGTGCAGCAAGCTGCGCCGCCATGGAAGATTCCCCAGGGCAGCGGAAAACCGGCGGTACACCGCCGGTTTTCCGTTTCTGACCGCGGCTGTACCACCGCGGTCAGAACGCCCAAGGGAGCACCGCCAGCCTGTTGGCGGTGCTCCCGCGGTCGTTGGTTCTGGCGGATTTTACCGCCAGGGTCAGAATGACCCCCTTAGTTTCCATAGGAAAAACATTTTTTGTTTTGCTAATAACTTGGGCGCCGAATCATCATGAAGTTTTCAAAATTAGTATGCCACTCACTTCAGCTAGTCTTGAAAGTTTCTGGGTCATTCATCAAGCAGGGGTGGAGAAAGAGAGCTGAGGTTGCTGAAGAAAAGTGTCTCTTGTAGACACTTTGGTGCAGTTACAGCGTTTCTTGGAGCAGGCTGTGGTTGATCCGAGGTCAGAAGAGTCTGAAGTTGTTGCAGAGGATTCCTGAAGGAAACTTGCAAGCAGAATCTGAAGAGAACCCACAGGAGAGACCCTAAATAGCCCTGAAAGGGGGACTGGCTACCTTATTAGGTATGGACCTATCAGGAGGGGTCTCTAACGTCACCTGCTGGCACTGGTCACTCAGAGCCCTCCAGAGTGCCCCCACACCTTGCAAAGCAAGATGGCTGAAGTCTGGGAAACACTGGAGGAGCTCTGGGCACCACCCAATGGGTGGTGATGGACAGGTGAATGGTCACTCCCCTTTCCTTTGTCCAGTTTCGTGCCAGAGCAGGGGAGAAGGGGTCCCTGAACGGGTGTAGACTGGTTTATGCAAGGAGGGCACCATCTGTGCCCTTCAAAGCATTTCCAGAGGCTGGGGGAGGCTACCCCTCCCCAGCCTGTAACACCTATTTCCAAAGGGAGAGGGTGTAACACCCTGCTCTCAGAGGAAATGCTTTGTTCTGCCTTTCTAGGACTGGGCTGCCCAGACCCCAGGAGGGCAGAACCCCATCTGTGAGGTGGCAGCAGCTATAGCTGCAGTGCAAGCCTCAGAGAGCTGGTTCGGCAGTACTGGGGGTCCATGGTGGAGCCCCCAGGATGCATGGAATTGGCTCCCCAATACCAGATTTGGAATGGGGTGATAATTCCATGATCTTAGACATGTTACATGGCCATATTTGGAGTTACCATTGTGAAGCTACATATATGTATTGACCTATATGTAGTGCACGTGTGTAATGGCGTCTCGCACTCACAAAGTCCGGGGAAATGGCCCTGAACTATGTGGGGGCACCTTTGCTAGTGCAAGGGTGCCCTCACACTTAGTAACTTTGCACCTAACCTTCAGCAAGTGACGGTTAGACATATAGGTGACTTATAGGTTACTTAAGTGCAGTGAAAATGGCTGTGAAATAGTGTGGGCACTATTTCACGCAGGCTGCAGTGGCAGTCCTGTGTAAGGGTTTGTCTGAGCTCCCTATGGGTGGCAAAAAAAAATACTGCAGCCCATATGCATCTCCTGGAACCCCAATGCCCTGGGTACCTAGGTACCATATACTAGGGACTTATAAGGGGGGTCCAGTGTGCCAAATGAAATTGTTAAATGAAGTCACTGGCCTACAGTGACAAATTTAAAAGCAGAGAGAGCTTAAGCAGAGCCTCAGTGACACAATTAGGTAATACACAGGCATACACATTAGGCCATAAACTATGAGCACTGGGGTCCTGACCATCAGGATCCCAGTGAGACAGGCAAAAACATACTGACATACATGTGAAAAATGGGGGTACATGCCAAGGAAGATGGTACTTTCCTACAGACCCAGAGTGCATTGCCTATCCCGAGTTTACACCATACATATGCTATTCTGCAAGAGTTTGCTCTGCCTCTCAAATAGACTTCTTCTTGTCAAAGCTATTGAAAAGAGGTAAGGTCAAGGTTTTGGCAGACACTTTCTCAGACCATTCCATAGTTCTAATGGAGGTTATTTGGGAAGGTAGGGAGGCCACAATGGCAATTTGAAAAGTCATTGCTCTCCGACCAAATTTGGCTAATTGAAATGCATCAGTTTATTCAGGAGTTTTTTTAGATTAATTTCAATACTGCTACTATTTTCCTGGTATGGAAAGCATTTTAGGCAGCATTCAGGGGACAGGTGATATCTTATAAGGCCAGTATAGCTAGGGCCTGGACCCATAAAATTCAGAGTCTTCAAGCTGCAGTGGAGATCACGATGAGTGAAGCCTCAAAGCCAATGGACCCAATGTCAAGGCAGGCAGTACGAGACCATCTTACCAGAGCTAAGAAAGAGCTTAAGAATGTATTTCTTGTAGATGTGATCACAGGGAGTAAAGCTTATCAGCAGAAGCTCTAGAGAGCCAGAATGTGGGAAAGTACCAGGCATTATCGACAAACATTCAGAAGAGTAAGTAGTTAATCAATCAAATTGAAAATTCAGCTACTGGGGTGATGGAGGCGCAAATGGTGCAAGGATAGCAGGGATTTATTTCTCCACCTTACAGGCAGTTCTACGAAGAAAATGAGGCAGTAATGGAAGAGCAGTTGTCTGACTATTTCACTTCAGTTCAGTTACCACAAGTCTCCTGCAACCAGAAAAGTGTTTTGGTGAGGAAAATAGTGTCAGAGGAAATAGCTATCGCCCACTAAAGCACGGCGAGAGCTAAAGCCAGTGGAAGTGATGCCATTCCCACCAAAGTTTTTTGAGGCAGAATCGCTCCCCTTTCTACGAAAAGTCTTTAATGATATAAAGGAAGCTGTATCCATTACAAAGACTTCCAAAGTGTCAGTGGTAGTAGGCTTCCTGAAAAAAAGATAAGAATCCCTTAGACTCTAATTCTTAACGCCCCATAAGCTTGCCGAATGTGAATTACAAATTATTTATGAAAGTCTGGGCTGATCCTGTGCCTAGTAGAGAATCCACCATGACCAAAATGGCTTTGTGCCTAGAAGGGTGATGGCCACCAATACCCATTTCCTGATTCAAGCTATTGACTATTTAAAATAAACAATGACAAGGCAGCAATACTAATGTTGGACACAGAAAATGTGTTCAACCTTCTCAGCTGGTGGGCACTCTTTTTTATCCTGGGAAAATTTGGATTTCCATCTCCAATGATTATTATGCTTAAAGAACTTTACAATGGAGCATCATTAACACTAAAGAAGCAGGGGCTGTAAGGACAACCTGTGGTACCCGCCAGGGGTGTCCTGTGACCACCGCTGCTTTTTGATCTTCTTATAGAGCCACTAGCAGTTAGGATTTGTTCCAATCCTTTGATTTTGCCTCCCAAAGGTGGAATGGCAGAGATCGATTGCTTGCTGACAATGTAATTTTATATTTGAAGGCTAAGAGGCTAAATATCCAGTAGGCCATTGACAAAATTACCTGCTTTACGCAGATAGGCAAGTACAAAGTAAACCAAGCGAAAACTCACTCCTTTGGTTTAATGCAGCTTGTTCTGAACTTATCAGCTTTCAGATAATTTCAAATCACCCTATCAGATACTTAGGAATCTTTTTGTCAAACAACTACACTCAATTATTTCAGCTAAATTATGGGGCCATGCTGTCGAAAGTAAACTGTTTGTTACAGAGGTGGACTCTTCTACCTCTGTCTTTCATTGGTAGAGTAGCACTAATAAAGATGTTTATCTTCCCTCTATTTTTTTCTAATGTCCCCCTTAGAATTTCAAGTGCATATTTTAATTAAGTGAACAGTGTAATTAGAACCTTTGTATGGTCAAGCAAGCAGCCCAGGGCCACAATGTCAGCTCTATCACTGGATGTAGCTCAGGGAGGTCTAGCACTACTGCATTTCCAGATATATTATCAGGCTGCATTAGCAGATTACATGTTTTAGTCAGCATTAGATTCCCCAGTTTATGATCATTTCCTGTTGAATTTAATGTTCACTGAAAGCCAAATCAAGCTACTGGTCTTTTTACGTACCGCAAAAAAAATCCCCAAAAGACAAGGTATAATGCAGCATTAGCCTTATCATCACACATCCTGGATTTTTTTAGATCATGGGATATTCCCACTTGTCATTCATCTATTTTATTGCAAGGCTGTGAGATTTGGGCCCCGTGACTATCTAAACGTACTCTACACGATTGACAGGCACTTGTATTAAGGGCACTGGCTGATTTCTACAATGGGGCAAATTTGACAACATATGACTGTGCAATGCAGTAACTGGGTAACCAGAGCTCCTCACTCTGTTTTAGTTTTATTCGAATTAGCAGCTTTCTAAAGAGCAATTACATAGTAATAAATGAGCTTGAAAGGCTGATAGTGTATCGTTTAAACAAAACCAAATTGCCAGGTGGAGGGAATTGGTACCATCTGCTACACCTGGAATGTATTCAGAAATTACTTCCCAAACTGCCACAGAACATTTTTCAGGAAACAAATTGCAGATTTAGCAGTCAGGATTGGGAGTGTCTCAGCGAGATAGGGCATAGATCATTAAGAGCAGACAATTTTAAACATATGGCTTTCCTATGGAGGTGGTTAGCATACTATACACCTCATAGGCTACGATCAGTGTTTTGGGTGCTCCACAGTGGGGAGTGGAGGATACGTTCACATATCTTTTCAATTGCCCTAGGCTCAGCAATTTTGGTGGGGGGGGGGGGGGTTCATGCAAGCAGGTGTAGTGTCCACATCGAGATCTCCCCGACCCTGATGTTGGCTCTGTTTAGGTCTTCGTATGAGGTGCTTCACTTGCGAAGATACCAGTAGTATTTTATATCAATTGCTGTTGCAGTGGCCGGCTCTCTGACTCTGCAGTGTTGGAAAACACCAGAGGCTCCATTGTACCATTAATTGCTTATCAAAATGAAAAGGCCACAAGCGTTAGAAGAGGCCTTTGCAAAGAGGGTAGAGGCTGTTGAGAAATTTGAGATGATATGGGCTGTCTTTTCAGTGCTTTAGTTCTCGTTGCTCTGGGGGCATTTTTCAATCTATTGTTTAGCTTTAGCGAGCCTTCTGCAAGGGCTACGCCTCTGGAACCGAGTCAAAGGAGCGTCTCATTATCTAAGGGTGTAAGCGGGCAGGACCTCTTCGGTTGGACCTATTGATATGTTGGGGATTCTCAAGACTTAATTGTATTTGTTAATATTAAAGTATTTGTTGAAGCTGCTGCTATTAGAGACTATCTTTTTCTATTCTTTTAATCTGAAATGAGTAATATTATGTAGTGGGCTATACTCTTAGCACTGATATATTGATGCAACTTCAATAATAATAACAGTTTTTGGAATGCATTTCATTATCTTGCGGTTCACACCATAGGCACTGCTTGCACTTTAATACCAAAGCTTCACCTAGTATTCCTACTGGCTTTGGGGAGATGTGTCATCCACGTCCTAGATACTGCTTCTCAGTCAGAATCTGCACTTTTAGTACTACTCTGTTTCAAAAAGAAGTTTTCATCAGTGGGCATTTTCAGCTGCTTTCAAGGGGAGATGGACTGATTCTGCTTTTGATTATGTTTCATAATGCAGATTTTGATTGTCTTTATATTGGTGATGCTGCTATTTGAACGAATATCCAAATAGTATATGCGCAAGGTGCTGTATTAAGTTTTGATTTCCACTAGAGTAACTGCTGCACTTTATTATTAGGTCGTTATCTCCCTTTTAAAATGTTTTGGGGGGAAATGTCTTGATTTTGCTTCAATAGTATTTCGTAGTAAGGATAATGATTGTTTTTATGACTGTATTTTGTCGTTCTTTCCTGCTTAATAAAAATAAAGATTAAAAAAAATATATATTGTAACCCTTCAATATTCTGCCTTGGATATTCCCAATCCACATGAATAGATGTTTTATTGGATATCGAACACTGCTCTTTCAATACCTTAGTTTTCTTCTGTTCACCCCTGCAATATTGTAAAATTCTTACTTAATTTTTTCTCATTTAGGCAATGGTCTGGTTTATGTAATATTGACCATCTGCCTATGTGGTTGGTTAATGGCACCGCCTAGGTAATACGGTTGGTGTTGTTAAGATGAAATTACAGTTTTTGTTCACACTTCCCCCGACCCATGCTTTTAAATTGGATTTTAGACCCATTTTCCTAAAATTCTTCTAAAAGCTGCAAAAATGAGAGTGGTTGGGATTGGAAGTTGTGTGGTGCTCTTTCCATCCTTTATCATAGGCCCTCTAGTCTATGTGGATTTGTAGAGCACATGGATACCCCAAAATATCCCAGCATTAGCTGAATAACAGTTAGTACACCTGTTCTGAGGAGGGATCCCTGTAATGAGAAATTGATCAGTTGGGAAAGAGACATGTTTTAGCTGTTTCCCAAACAGTGTATCCTTGTCTAGCATCCTTAATTCTATAGGCAATGAGTGCCATAGTTTAGGGAGTAGATGAGAGAAAGATTGTCCACTCCATTGAGTCCTTTGTATTCGAGACATCTTTAGAAATCGAGCAGTGGATGGCCGCAGAGCTCTGGTAGGGGTATCTGATTTCAACAAGGCACTCATCAGAGAAGGCCCTTTTGAATGAAGTGGTTTATTTGCTGGTCATAATGCCTTGAAATGTATCTGTTGCTTCATGGGGAGCCAGTGGAAGGAGGCCAGGGCATTTTGTAGTCGAGGTATGTTTTGAGATATTAAACAGCTTCTGCACTGCTGCATTTTGGAACACTTGGAGTCTTTTTGTTACATGTTTGGGGGAACCTAGATATCAGGAATTCTCATAGTCAAGATGTAAACTTACCAGATGTTGGACCACAATTCTTCTGAAGAGAAGGGGAAGTAGATCTAGGATTTTCTCAGAGTGTCAACACAGCTGGCAGCAAGTTTTTTTGCTTGTGCTTCAATAGAGAGAGCATAGTGAAGCCACATTCCCAGGCGTTTAATGGGGTAGGGAGGGGTTGGTGCATTTCCTAGAGAGTCCGGCCATTTGAGGTTTGGCTGGGGGTTAGGTCTGTTACCCAGTATCATAACCTCTGTCTTTTACCCATTTAGTTTGAGAAAGCATTTTGCCATCCAACTGCTATTGGCTACTTTTCCTAGACAGGGGGCCAGCTGCTGGTGATGTGTTCCTTTGCCAGGTGTAAGGGAGACTACCAGTGTGTCATTCGCATACAAGACAGCTGACAGCCTAAATTCCTGAACTATGTCAGCGAGCGGGCACACATTTAGGTTAAAAACTGTGGGACTGAGGACTGAGTCTCCTGAGCACTTCAAGGGGAAAGTATCCTAATAGCATGAGTTTTTGCAGACTTGAGATGTTCTGTCTTCTAGGAAAGAAGTAAGCTAATTTAGAGCATCATCTCATACTCATTATTTGTGCATGTATCTCTTGGTCTAAAGTCTCAAAAGCTGCACTCAGGTCAAGGAGGATGATTTTAGTGGATCCTCCCTGGTCCAGCAGCATATTTAATTTCTCCATAACTGCTAAGAGTGCAGTTTCAGTGCTATGTTGTGGGTGGATTCTCATCTGCAGGGGGTGGAGGAGAGAATATTCTTCTAGAAATAGGGAGAAAATTTGGTTATATGCTTTCCTAAAATTGGCCATATTGCTGGAAGCAGGGATATGGGCCTAGGGTTCCTGAGGCATGAGAGACTGAGATTTATTTTTACAATAGTGATTTTACCACAGCACGTTTCCATGCAGGAGGGACTTCTCCAATATTGAGTGAGAGGTTGAAAAGATCCAGTAGCACTAAAAAAGGATAAATTCTGCTCCTTGAAGTAGTATGTGTGGCTGTGCCTTGCCTAAATGGGATCCAATTTCACTTTACTGAAAAGTAGTGGGAGTGTTTTCCTCCATTTCCTTTCTAGCTTTTTGCACTCTTTTTTCCCTCTCCTGCAGTAACACATCCTGAAACTCCCCCTATGCAGGTGCTTCTTGGGGTGACTAGATGGTGGCCCTACAAATATAACCCAAAATAAAACAAACTAAGATTTAGGGGTTAATTTTTATTTTCGGCCCTTTTCTTCATTAGGGCAGCAGAGTAAATTACTCTTTTGCCACGACAGAGATACCACATGCCAAATATAGAAATTACTGCCAAGCTGGAGGTTCCTTCTAAAGCATTCCTAGGAACTGCCATCATGGTGGTTCCTGTCATTACTTTTCACAGTTTAGTTCACGGCGCCGTCATAATGAAGGCTTGGACCAAACTGCTTCTTATTTAAGTAATCATCTAAGCTGAAAAGGAAACAAGAAACCACATGTCAAATTATACCTATTCTCATGGGACAGAAGACAGAAAAGTTTTAGTCAAACAGAGGGTTCACCGTCTCTCAGCATCCATAGACAGCAGCATCAGGGCAGTATAGACACGGGCTGCACATAGATCAGGTCAGCAGTACAGCATTTATTGGGCATATTAGTACTGAATGGCATAAGTAAATTGGGCAAATAGAAAGGATGACTTGAATCCTTCAGAAGATATCTAGAGGTCAAAGGGAATTTAGGAGAAGCAAAAGTAGCTTTACAGCAGGGGGTCCTAAGCAAGACTCGACTGGCAAAAAGTTTCAAAAGTCTCTCCCTAACTAGAAATGTTCATGAAGCTCTGATAGGTTGACTGTCTGAGCCCATCTTGTGCAAATTGATCAAAATCCAATGAGAGATCGTTGGCTTCATCAAGTCTGCAACTATTCCGGATTTTCTTAGGGAGTATGCACAGTCATCTTTATAGAGTCATACAGTTCCGCCAAATTATAACATGTATTCATTGAGTGCAACTTTACAATTCTTTCTCACAATACACAGGATGATTCTAGCATTTCTCATATGAGTTTTCAAAAATTATTTCCGTCTTGTTCAACAGCTCGAACACATATTGTTACATTTATTTTTAATCAAGACCTGTTCTCTGTCTTTAATGCAGTAGAACATTCACCAAAACATCACCAACCTAGGAATTCATTCAGATTAAAGGGAACAAAATGAATCAGTACTTTTCTTCTACTACTGCAAAAGATGAATCTTCAAGTGTAGTCTAGCCAAGAAAGCCTAAACAAATATTAATGCAATTAATACACATAAATCCTATTGCACACCTTAAAATTTGAATCAAATATGCAAAGCAAATTATTTAATTGTAATCATTATATATGACATTTCTGACAGTCTAAACATGCATTTATTTTTCTGCACACATGTAACTCACATTAAATTCATTTAAATCAATATGAGTATGATTAATTCTCATAATATACTTGTCATCCCTATTATTTCACTAAAAATAATGCCTTGGATATTAGCTCATGTCAGTAATTCACTTGAACATAAGTGCACAAAATCTTTTCATGGCAAAAACGTGATGTCCAAAACAAATGGAGGTCCCAATGTCAGACATATTTCAAATGTGCACATTTTACAATTCATGTTATTTTCTCTGTTAGGTCTTCAAATTGAAACTTGTAAGTCACCATATGCTAACTTCTATGTCACTACGGCATTAATAAAATTTGATCTCTATCACCAGTATCATAAAGAGAGCACCTACATGTCCACTGGAGTATCAGAGTCATTCTCAAAGTCTATCGTTTTTTGAGTGGTACCATTGTTCACTGCCAAACATTAGCAGGAGTACTAATAGGTAGCATGTTAAAAACGTTGTCTTGGCTATAGGGCTGATCTATGTATCATAAGAACATAATACAGCTAAAAAAATATATGGATAACATTGTTTGGATTTTCATGATTAAGAAAATAGCGAATTGAAAACACAGAGAGTCACAAACAACTTCAGTCCCCTCTCACTTCACTATCAAGAATAATTTCATCAGAATCTGCTCTAAAATATGTTATGTCGTAACTAGAAAATAATCAAGTCCTTACAACTGCCAATGGACTTGAAGAATCTGAAGGTAGAGAGGTTCAAGAGTAACAGTAAAAGATATGTTTTAATAGAGTGTGTAATGGATACAAGGAAAGGGTTCACAGCAGTAGTGACATGTTGGGGTCAAATAAGGAAATACATTACAAACACTGCTTTCGTAAGACCACAGAGAGAAGCTCCAGAAAAGCAGGTCTAAAGATGGAGGTATGGCAGGGGTAGATCGTATTGACCCTCCTGCTACAATCACATCCAACTCGCTAGGAGTGGAGGGCATGTGCCATATACTTACAAGTCGCTAAAACATGAATTTTGAGGCACCACATTTATGACACATTCTAATTCCTAGGGCTTCTAGTGAAAACAATGACTACATTTTGACAACAAAAATATGGGGCACTTCACACATATAAAAGTAGACGTGCAGTGGCATCTAAAGTATGAAATTGACTTTTATGAGGTACTAAAGTCTCAAGATCTGTATTTTTGTGATCATCACTCGTGGAGTTATGATTTCTGCTTACCAACTCAGAGCAGTACACATGAAGACGTGCCACACCTTGTGCTTAGCTGACTTTCTTTGAAAACCATGAGACAGGGTATGTTTATGGGAATTTGCTGTTATGGAAGATGAAAAATCAGCATTGTGCTCTCGTCAGGCTATTGTATTCGAAAGCTTAGGTAGTAACGTTGGTCAAAACTGAAATGGAATAAATATCACTGTATAGGGCCACTTATGGGATGTGTTATGAGAAATGATGTATTTTAACACACATTTGGTCCGAAGCACTGGTCAAAATGAATAATGTTTAAAGACCTTTTTGCAATGTGGACTTTCTATCATCTCTCCCAAGGAAGATTTTCTAAAAGTTATAGAAGATTATTCAATTTAAATCACAAAGTCCCAGCAACGTTTTGAGAAGTAGAGACCAACTAACTACCTGGTATTACTTGGGGGACACTGGCCTCTTTACAGGATCAGACCCTTTGATATTCTTCATTCATCCCCAGCTGAGCAGCTGTCACAATCTTCATTTTCATTTCAGCTTCCCACTCCCTCCTTCACTGCAGCTCTCCTATCCAGTCTTTTGACTCAGCTCCTGTCTCGCAGCTTCTCCCCAGAACAGCCACTACATTCTTCATTCGTCCCCCCAAGTCCCTTCCTTTTCCGTAGCACCTTTTTTTCTCCTTGTACCTCCGCCCCCCTATACCGTCCCTCATCCTCTCTCCTCTCTTACCCATTCTCACAAACTCCCACCTCTTCAACACCTTTTTCATTTCCTTACCCAGAGCAGCGCTATCACCACTTTCACCTCTGCTTCTCTCTTCCTTTTTTTTTTACCTCAGATTGTGTTTTCCTTCCCATGTTGAGCTGCTGCTCTCCTCTTCAGTTTTTCTCCTTCACTTCAGCTCCTCTTCTCCAGTACTACTTGTAACTGCACACATCTTACTTTCCTTTACCATCTGCCCTCTTTTTTCTTCAGCCTAACTCTTCTTTCCCTTGTCAAACACAATTCTTTGTTCTTTCCTAAAGCCTTTCTCTTCTTTCTATCCACATCCCAACTAAACCTCCCTCTCCTTTACAGCTCTGCACCTTTTTCCTCAGAAACTCTCTCCCCTGACCCCAAGCCCAAAAGAGGCAGTGTTTGAAAAGTCTTGTGGAACTGAGTGCCTCATTTACAAGAATCAGATGCATGGTTAGCATTGCATCAGATTTCTTGCACCTACCGCACATCCCCTAACGATGCCATTGATGCACTGTATTTACCATACAGAGCTCCATGGTGCACATTTTCACAGAAGGGTCAGAAATTCTGACGCATCTGTTGGTGATAAAGTAACACATTGCTGGAGGTGCATCATGAAATTGATGTAACTCCAACAATGAAAGGAGAGTCGCATTGAAAAAGCCCTTTGTCAATTTTGCGCTTGGTCTGAGCAGGTGGTGAAATTTTGACGCAGTGAAGTCTTAGAGTGATGAAGTAAAAATGTGTAAATTTCACTGCGTCAGTTCTGCGTGGATTTCTCTGTCAGAATGCCTACCCTGCATACATTATACCTGGCGCAGGTATGATATGATGCAGGACTTTACAAAGTAATGATGCTTTGGGCCCAATGAGTCTGTTTGTAAATACGGAGCAGTGTAGTGCACTGCCAGAGCTGCCGCTGCGTCACAAATGATGCAGTGGTGGCGCAAGGGGCTTCTAAAGGAGTCCCTGTATGCCTTGTTGTTCAGGATTAAACTAAAGGTAAGTGGCTAAATTGGCCGCTGTGCAACTGTACACTTGCAAATGTCGGGAGTGCCTGCAACTTGCGGGTGAGTTGAAAACTATGCCTAGATTATATGTAACACACTGCCCGACCTAATGATGTGTCTGAGAGGCGGTGGACTATCGGCACACTTCCACTCTGAGATAACATCTCCTCTACTACCAAACTCTGGCGTTGTACTCTGCACCCGATGTATTGATAAACAGCGCAAACCCAGGCCTGGAGCTAAAAAACAAAACACGATGCATGCTAATATGGGCGTGATTTGTTCCAAGAAATGAAAATATGTCAAACCCTGTGGTAATTCAGTTATAAACGTGGGTCAGATGTGCAGTTTCTCGAGCATTGTGATAATCCTCTGAGCTGTCCTCTTAAAAAGAATACCTCAAACCATGTGTGAATGTATTGAACCATCCAGCCCTCCTGTGAACAATTCAAGTAACACTGCTAATCAACCCTACTAATATGAGAGCATATGGGCTTATATGCGGAAGCTATTAACATCTGAATTATAATGCGCCTGCATTTCTATTTTTGTCCTGTTTACTAGCGTGTTGCTGATGGCATCACTCATGGGCGTGTAAGCACCACCTGAGCTGCTCTGGCACTGGTGGGGATGAACAGTTCTGTAATCCCAAGTATTCCGCAGGGATGGGCCACTCATGAACGTGACCTGATTTTGTGAATTTGGATATCATTGGGTTGCAATAGGGCTCGCTCTGATTAATGCCAAACAAGTGACATTTGGTTGACTGAACCCTGGTACATCCTTTGTAGTAGGATTGTTTTCTATTACATGTGAGTGGCACGGAATGGAAATTTCGCAGTGCCAGATTTCCTAGTACATTAACAACCGGTAAATACTTAGTTGCCCAAGCCATTTTTTTTGAAAAAGCTAAAAAAAAAAAAAAAGTATATTGATGTATTTATGCATATTATTATTATGCATTAGTGCTGTTCAGTTTACCACTAGTGTTCATTCAGCACAAAGCAAGCAATCCAAATATTTCTACTAGAATCTCCGGGAATGGGAGCAGTTTTAAATACGAATTCAACAGCTATGTTTTTTGTTCTTTTTTAATTACAAAACATACCATGTAACTACAATTAAAATTCATCCTTGCCTTTCATACCCTTACGCCATGGATCACCGTCAGCCAATCGTGACCTTTTAGCAAAATGCATTACTTACAAGTGACTTGCGCCGCTGGTGTGTCACTTTTATTGATAAACTCACAGGGCCGGCTGCAGACCTATAGCTACGAAGCCCACAGAGCCACTTTGCATGGCTTTTTATGGTCTTGTAGATATGGAGTAAGGCAATGTAGATGAGTTGCCTTACTCCGCGTCAAAGAGGTGTTCCATGGGTGTTGCGATGGGGTGTTCCCACGCAAAACCCATTGATTTTGACGCATTACCAGATGCACAAGGATTTGTAAACCTGGGAATGCGTCAAAAGCCTAAACCTCCCCAGGGGAGGCATAACAATGAGAAATAACTTTATTTCTTCTAGTTATTTCCTCTTTCTTTGTGTGTTATATTCTGCTGCACACATACGAGGAAAATGCCTCCATTGATTGTTTTTGTGAAGGAAGGTGTTCCTTCCTGCACAAAAACAATAATTCCTACAATGCAGACACTCTTGTACCATGATGCAAAGATGCCTGCTTTAGCGCATGTCAGCAAATTGTGCGCCAGCACAGTGGAAGAGGACTGGGATGCGCAGTATCTCATAGATATGGCACATTCTTACCCTTTTATTTTGACACAGGGCAGCACAGCAAGAAGCTTTGCAGTGCTGCCCTGTTCCAAAATAGTGTAAATGAGGCCCTGTGTATGCTGTTTTTGTTTTTAGTCTATACTTACAATAAGAGCAATACTAGCAAAACTACAAGTCCCAAAAGGCAATGGGCTGTTGGCAAAAATACCAGATCTATCTGACACAATTTCAAAACACATTGGGCTATATGGCAACTAAGCACATATTTAATATTTTGAAAGTTGCAGTTACTTTAATTTATCTCTTTTAAAACCTATCTCAAACACAGGAATGTCAACTATTAGCAAACATTTCACCCTAAGAATGTCCACTGTGTCATCCTTAATTAGAATATAGATAAACAAAACAATGCACAGTATGCCCCTAAATAACTTGTGTATGCATTAATCAATGACAGAGGGTAATCAGTGGGACAGAGTTGTTAAGGGGAAAAAACATGTCCACTAAGAGTGATGACAACACTATAACTGATTTTCTCCTGCTCTTATGACTACGCCTTTCGCCATTCTAGCTATGTTGGTAAACTTCACAGCAACAGAAAATGCAATGCCAGAAGAAGAGGGCAACACTGGCACCTAAGGCCTAAGTTACTTGCTAACCACTGGACGTCCTACACAAACATAGGACCTGATTTAGAGTTTGGCAAATGCATATACTCTCAAAAATGCAACAGATAGACCACCCACCTTATAAGTAAAGTAGGATATAATGCACTTATAATAAGGTGGACACAATATCCGTCATGCTTGTGACAGAGTAATTTTTAAATCCAGCCTTTAGGGCCTCCCTGGAAGGAAGACTCAAGAGCACAACAATGGAATTATGTGAGCTGAGTAGCCAATGTAATTCCTCTGTACGTCTGACAGTGGTAGCCTTAGCAGCTACTCACCTTGCAACATGTCTTCCAAAAGTAGCAAATGGCTGGCTGAAAGGGAGAATGGTTCTCATTCCAAAAGAACTCAGCACATGTTCTCAGAATTATCCTGTCCTGCCGGAGTACCCTGAATGGTAGTGGGGCACAATGATCTTTCAGCTATGCACATTCCCTATTTTATTGCCGCAAAAAAAGGTCTTCTATGAGGGGAACATACTGTAATATGAGGTCAAAGTTCTTGGAAGTTTTATGCATGATTTTAGAAGGACCAGGGATAGGGCACAAGTAGTGAAGACATGCCTGATCAAAAAATATTAATTCATTAGGGCTCTTAGCTGTCTTTTGAGTGTGTTCTTGTCCATAGAGAACAACCTCCCAGGTCTGTTCCAACGGGCACCAGTGGCTACTGGATAGGACTTGCATGCGACAATCTGTACCCCAGATCCAGCCAAGTGATCAGAAAAAGACTTAACATCCTCCACCTAACAAATGAATGAGTTAATTTCTTTTGACATGTACACATTATATGATAAAAGCTCATGCTCCCATGTTGAATTCAGGTAGAGGAGGTGGTCGCAGCCGCCAAGATATCCAAGACATCACTTAATTTGTGAAAGAATGAGTGCCGGTGCTTCGAAGCTCTGCTCAGAAGCTGACCGCCGGTGCAATTAAACATTGGCATGCCAAATACTCAGGCTGGTAGTCTTAAATCCACTATCAGGCACTGCCTGTCTCCTTTCTGGTCTCTCAGAACTTTATCCTGTCTCTTTTTCTTCTGTTACCTTTCTGACCTGTTTGTTTTTCCCTCTCTTGCACCCAGTAAATATCTGATACGAAAAATAAGTGTTGGTCCTCAAAAATAGGTACCAGTGCCGCCCTCCTCCCAATGGCAACCAGCGGCACAAAATAGGTATCAATTGCAGAGAAAACTAAAGAATCATTGAATGAAGTTGATATTTGATAAGGTTGGATGAAGCATTCTGCCTGCCATTTTAGATGAAAGTCATAAAGGAACAAACTCGTTGCAGCTGAAATTCAAGTAAGTGACAACGGTTCCAATGTCTAAGCTACCCCAAGTACTGTTGTAGATTGAGTCGAAAACATCCTTATGGATGTCATTTCAGGTCTCACCACAGTACAATACAACTAACTTGAGAGAACTCTGCTTACCCCCTTTCATATTCCATATTAAAATGCGGAAGTGAGAAAACCATCAGGGCCCCTGCTCACATGGCTATTAAACAAGGTTTTATATGTTGCCTTGATTTAACTCATTTGTTTCTTGGTCTAGTTAAATTCCTTTAGTAATAACTGCAATGACAATGCAGAATGCCAAAAAGAAATTATATAAGCTGACTCTGAGTAATGTGTTTTTCATTGACATTATTAAACGAGAAGTGGGCCATCGACATACTCATGGCTCAATATATTATGAATCTTGATTCTTGCTCTCACTCAAAAATGGTAAAACACATTTTCAGACATTCTATTTGTTCAAATATGCATACATACATACATAAGCATCACGTATCTAGATTGAAGATTCTAGACCGAAGGATTTGAAAAAAAGCCCAAATTGACCTTCCGTGGAAATTGCATTGGTGCAAACCATTCAACTACAACAAACTCTAAAGCTGGAGGTCTTGAATACTGGCCTTTGTCATCACGATCGTTGTGCATAGAGTTCTACTTGCACATGAGGGTTGAAACAAATGTGCAGTGTGTAATGTTTTATGCAGCAAATGGCAATATGTAGCATGATCCAAAGACATTAGGGTGCAATCCAGGCCAACCAAAGATCCCGCTTTGCGTCATGCTGTGTCAAGACCAGCATTTTAAATAACCAGTTTCTTATATTAAAAGCCAATTACAGACATGGTGGTCTGCTAATCCGGCGATGACCACCAAATGGAATGAGTGGCAA
Organism: Pleurodeles waltl; assembly: GCF_031143425.1. Taxonomy (NCBI): domain Eukaryota; kingdom Metazoa; phylum Chordata; class Amphibia; order Caudata; family Salamandridae; genus Pleurodeles; species Pleurodeles waltl. The sequence goes on from NC_090446.1 coordinate 360,984,166, forward strand.
TTTGTGACCTGCCTCTTTAATATTTATGACCTTGGTCTGATTATGACCCACTCTGTATCAGAAGTTTAGGAACTGACCTATAAGTGCATAGGTTGACTTGTAAAATTCTTAACTCTTCCCCAAAATACTTGTCTCATGCTGCAACCAGTTGTTTTTTATTTTTTTGGCCAGTAATTCATGCATCCAACCCAGTGATCTTTTTCATTTGAGGACTGTGGGAGTTGTCATCACTTTGACAAAAACTGTCTTCTCGTCCTCTAATCTATTTATCTAATGAATTTGCACTTGTAGCATTGTCACTATTATCAGTCGGGCATGATTCTGTTTGGGGCCTTCTAATGCATTTACTGAACCATATAGCTAATGCTGGGTGCACTGCCCACTTTACTAAATACACCATTACAGTTTGATTTACCAATCGTTAATTTTTCCATGCTAACACTTACTCCTTGTCTGGACCCTCAATATGGATCTTTATCTGGGAGTGTCTGTAGGAAATTACACCAGCTGCAAACAATAATTTCAAAATACAAACTTATTTAGTAAGTCAGTTTTCCAGAGTCAATAAAGAGAGTTTTAGAAGTTTTGAAATATTTACTTAAATTATTTAATATATTTTTAATAACCAAGGCAAACATTACAGAAACACGCTGTAGGAGGCTGGCCTGATTTGTTGTGGGTACCTTGGATACTTACACCTTACACCAGGTCCAGTTATCCCTAATTAGTGAAATGTAGTAGTGTTCTAGTAGCTTAGGCTGATAGAGGTAGCTGTAGCAGAGCATCTTAGGCTGAACTAGGAGACATGCAAAGCTCATGCAATACCACTTATAGTCACACAGTATTTATACACAAGTAAAGACAATACTCAGTGTTACCAAAAATAAAGGTAGTTTATTTGGGTGACACAAGCCCAAAAATATGTTAGAGGCAAAACTCCTTCTGGAGGTAAGTATTATACACATTAAAAACACTAGGCATCAAAATAAGGTAAGTAATGAGACATAGGATAGTGCAAACAATAGGAAATACTATAGAATGCAAAGGGAGAAAATAGGTCTAGGGGTAACACAAACCACATACTAAGAAAGTGGAATGCGAATCACAAATTCCCCCCCAGACAAGTGTAGAGAATCGACAGGAGAGTAAGAATACAGTAAAGGTAAGTAAATTACCTCACCCCAGAGCCCAGAAAAGCAGGAGTTAAGTACTGCAAGTTTTCCTAGGACACACTACAAGCCGTGATTAGAGTTATTGCAAGAACCAATCAAGACTGCAAAGAACAAATGGTGGCTTCCTGGACATGAAGACCTGCAAAGGAAGGAAGGAGACCAAATCCAGAAGTCGAAAGAAGTTCCAGGAAGGACAGGAGCTCCTGCCAACCCAGAAAAGGGTGCAAAAGAAGAGTCCCTGGTTGGATGAAGACTGCAGAAATGCTCCCAAGGAAGACGTCAGTGGGTTTCTGCATGATGCACTGGATGTCCCACGGAGAGAAGTTGGATGCAGGTGAGTTTTGGCGCTGGATTCCTCCAACAAGCTGTGGTTCCGGCAAAGTTGTGCTTTGCATCAAAGTAGCGCTATCTGGACCCAGAAGGGGCCTGGGGGCCTCAAGTCTGTGTGACACCATTTCCTCTGAGAGCAGGGTGTGACACCCTCTTCCTTTGGAAATAGGTGTTACAGGCTGGGGATGGGTAGCCTCCCCCAGTCTCTGGAAATGCTTTGAAGATCACAGATGGTGCCCTCCTTGCATAAACTAGTCTACACCAGTTCAGGGACCCCTTCTCCCCTGCTCTGGCAGGAAACTGGACAAAGGAAAAGGAAGTGACCACTCCCCTGTCCCTCACCACCCCAGGGGTGGTGACCAGAGCTCCTCCAGTGTGTCCCAGACTTCAGCCATCTTGCTTTGCAAGGTTTGGGGCACTGTGGAGGCCTCTGAGTGGCCAGTGCCAGCAGGTGACATCAGAGACCCATCCTGATAGGTCCATACCTAATAAGGTAGCCAATCCCCCTCTCAGGGCTATTTAGGGTCTCTCATTTGGGTTCACTTCAGATTCTGCTTCCAAGTTTCCTTCAGGAATTCTCTGCAACAACTTCAGACTCTTCTGACCTCGGATCAATCGCAGCCTGCTCCAAGAAATGCTGTAACTGCAACAAAGTGTCTACAAGAGATTCTTTTCTTTAGCAATCTCAGCTCCAAGTCAGCAACTGCAACAGTTTCCACTGTGTGCATGCTCTGGGGATTCCTGTCTTCAACCTGTCTTCAGCCTGCACCAGAAGGACCGAAGAAATCTCCTGTGGAGTGACGGAGTCACTCCACTGCTCCTAGCAGGCACCTTCCAAGGTGATGACCTGGTACTCCTCTCATGGCAACGAGCATGCTCCTAAGGACACAAAGGGTGGACATCATTGACGTAGACTGTCCTGAGGTTCTGCTGACGCAATTTGGAGGAGGTAAGACCTTGCCTTCCCCGAGAACGACAGTACCCCTGTGTATTGTGTCTTCTTCGCCTCCTGAAGCCTCTGTACACTCTTTGCAAAATTCCTTCATGCACAGCCTGGCCCAGGTCCCCAGCACTCCACCCTGCGACGCTCAACTCGCTGAGTTGTTCTCCAGTGGCATGGGACGTTCTTTTGTTGAGCTGCATCAACCGTGTTCTGCACCTCCTTTGAACCTGGATCCTGTGGCTTCTGTGGGTGCTGGATGGCATCCTGAGGGATCTCCAAAGTGCTGAGAGCCCCCTTTTCCTCCTCACACAGCATTGAGACCCCAAGGTCCCTCCTGGCTCCATCCAGCACCATTTTGATGAAAAACACACTTTTGTCGTAGCCAAGGCTTGTTGGCACCTTCTAACAAGAAATCTTGTCTGCAACAATCTTCAGGCTGTGGGACATCTTTTGCATCATGCAGAAACCCACTAGCTTCTTCCTAGAGTGAATTTCTGCAGTCTTTGACTAACTGGGGCCTCTTCTTTTGACCCTCTTCTGGGTTGGCAGGGCCTCCTGTCCTTCCTGGAACTTCGTTCGACTTCTGGACTCAGGTCCAATACTCCAGCAGTTGTTCTTTGCAGACTTGGTTGGCTGCTTCAGAACCTCAAAAACGAGGTGTAGTGTGTCCTAAGGAAACTTGCAGTTCTTTACTCCTGCTTTTCTGGGCTCTGGGGTGGGGTAATTTACTTACCTTTTCTGTATTCTTACTCTCCCAGTGATTCTACATACACTACATTTGTCCAGGGGGGAATTCATGATTCACATTCCAGTTTTTTAGTATATGGTTTGTGTTGCCCCTAAACCTATTTTCTCTCATTGCATTCTATAGGATTTCCTACTGTTTGCATTGTTCTATGACTATTTACTTGTGTAATTTTGGTGTCTAGTGTATATATTGGGTATAAAACTTACCTCCAGATGGAGATATTTCTGGTACTGTGTCACCCAAATACACACAAATACATGCTCTGCTATGGCTACCTCTATCAGCCTAAGCTGCTAGAACACTACTACTTTACTAATAAGGGATAACTGGACCTGGTGTAAGGTGTAAGTACCCAGGGTGCCCATTACAAACTAGACCAGCCGCCTACACACCAGGTGTGACAGAAACTGTCTTGGGAATGTCTACCCCAATTTCTATTATGGTCCCAAAAGTGAACCCAACTACACCTTTAGTTTGACTATTGCTAGTAGTCCCACCTCTATTATCACTAATTCTAGGGGCAATAGAGTTTGATGTATTAGTGGTGGTAGGCTCAGGGGCTTTACCTGGGCAGGACTTATCCCCTGGCCAATGGGTCTTTGTCACCCCCTGTATGAGCTTTTCTGATCACCCTTGTTCTGACCCATTTGTCTGCCTTCTTTCCTAATTCTTGGGGAGAGGTCAGATCTGAGTCCACAAGATACTGATGCAACAAATCAGACACACAATTATTCAATATATGCTCCCTCAGAATTAAGTTATATAGGCTTTCATAGTCAGTCACCTTACTGCCATTTAACCAGCCTTCTAGGTCCTTCGCTGAACAGTCTACAAAGTCTGTCCAATCCTGTGCTGACTCCTTTCTGGTCTCTCTGAACTTTATCCTGTCTCTTTTTCTTCCGCTACCTTTCTGACCTGTTTGTTTTTCCCTCTCTTGCAACCAGTAAATATCTGATGCAGAAAAATAAGTGTTGGTCCTCAAAAATAGGAACCAGTTCCCCCCTCCTCCCACTGGCAACCAGTGGCACAAAATAGGCATCAACTGCAGACAAAAACTAAAGAATCATTGAATGAAGTTGATATTTGATAAGGTTGGATGCAGCACTCTGCCTGCCGTTTTAGGTGAAAGTCATAAAGGAACAAACTCGTTGCAGCTGAAATTCAAGTAAGTGACAAAGGTTCCAATGTCTAAGCTACCCCAATTATTGTTGTAGATTGAGTTGAAAATATCCTGATGGATGTCGTTTCAGGTCTCATCACCACAGTACAATATAACTAACTTGAGAGAACTCTGCTTACCACCTTTCATACTCCATATTAAAATTGCGGTACTGAGTAAACCATCAGGGCCCCTGCTCGCAGGGCTATTAAACAAGGTTTTATATGTTGCTTTGATTTAACTCATTTGTTTCTCGGTCTAGTTAAATACCTTTAGTAATAACTGCAATGACAATGCAGAATGCCATAAGAAATGATATAGGCTGACTCAGAGTAATCTTTTTTTCATTGCCATTATTAAACGAGAAGTGATCCATCAACATACTCACGGCTCAATATATTATGAATCTTGATTCTTGCTCTCACTCAAAAATGGTAAAACACATTTTCAGACATTCTATTTGTTCAAATATACATACATACATACATAAGCATCACGTATCTAGATTGAAGATTCTAAACCGAAGGATTTTAAAAAAAGCCCAAAGGAACCTTCTGTGGAAATTGTATTGGTGCAAACCATTCAACTACCACAAACTCCAAAGCTGGAGGTCTTGAATACTGGTCTTTGTTATCATGATTGTTGTGCATTGAGTTCTACATGCACATGAGGGTTGAAACAAATGTGCAGTGTGTAATGTTACATACAGCAAATGGCAATATGCAGCATGACCAAAGACATTAGGGTGCAATCCAGGCCAACCAAAGATTCCGCTTTGCGTCATGCTGACAAAAAAGCTGTATTTTCAATAACAAGTTTACTATATTAAAAGCCAATTACAGACATGGTGGTCTGCTAATCCTGCGATGACCACCAAATGGAGTGAGTCGCAATTTGTGACCTACCTTTTTAATTAGAATTTTTATGACCTTGGTCAGATTATGACCCACTCTGTATCAGAAGTTTATGAACTGACCTATAAGTGTATAAGTCGACTTGTAAAATTCTTAACTCTTCCCAAAAATACTTGTCTCATAATGCAACTATTTTTTATTTTTTTGGGCCAGTAATTCGCGCATCCAACCCAGTGATCTTTTTCATTTAAAGACTGTGGGAGTCTCGTCCTCTAATCTATTGATCTAATAAATTTGTATTTGTAGCATTGTCACTATTATCAGTTGGGCATGATTCTGTTTGGGGCCTTCTAATGCATTTACTGAACCATATAGCTAATGGTGGGTGCACTGCCAACTTTACTAAATACACCATTACAGTTAGATTTACCAATCGTTCATTTTTCCATGGTACCACTTACTCCTTGTCTGGACCCTCAATATGGATGGATCTTTATCTGAGCGTGTCTGTAAGAAATTCCACCAGCTGCAAACGATAATTTCAAAATACAAACTTAGTTAGTAGTGTTCTATCAGCTTAGGCTGATAGACATAGCTATAGCAGAGCAGCTTAGGCTGAACTAGGAGACATGAAAAGCTCCTACTATGCCTCTTATATCATATAGCACTATATCATAAGAATCACATTACTCAGAGTTACTAAAAATAAAGGTACTTTATTTTAGTGACAATGTGCCAAAAATATCTCAGAGGATATACTCCCTTAGGAGGTAAGTAAAATACACAGTATATACACACAAACCAAAATCAGGTAAGTAACACCCTCTCTCAGAGGAAATCCTTTGTTCTGCTTTCCTGGGACTGGGCTGCCCAGACCCCAGGAGGGCAGATCCCTGTCTGTGAGGTGGCAGCAGCAGTAGCTGCATTGAAAACCCCAGAGAGCTGGTTTGGCAGTACCCGGGGTCCATGGTGGAGCCCCGGGGATGCATGGGATTGGCACCCCAATACCACATTTGGAATGGGGGGACAATGCCATGATCTTAGACATGTTACATGGCCATATTTGGAGTTACCATTGTGAAGCTACATATAGGTATTGACCTCTATGTAGTGCACGTGTGTAATGACGTCCCCGCACTCACAAAGTCCTGGGAATTGGCTCTGAACTATGTGGGGGCACCTTTGCTAGTTCAAGGGTGCCCTCACACTTAGTAACTTTGCACCTAGCCTTTATTAAATGAAGGTTAGACATATAGGTGACTTATAAGTTACTTAAGTGCAGTGAAAATGGCTGTGAAATAATGTGTGCACTATTTCACGCAGGCTGCAGTGGCAGTCCTGTGAAAGGGTTGGTCTGAGCTCCTTATAGGTGGCAAAAGAAATGCTGCAGCTGTAGGAGGCAAACCTGGCTTATAGTGGGTACCTTGTGGCACTTACACCTTGTGCCAGGTCCAGTTCTCCCTTATTAGTAGATTAGTAGTATTCTAGCAGCTTAGGCTGATAGAGGTAGCTAAAGCAGAGCAGCTTAGGCTGAACTAGGAGACAGGCAAAGCTCCTACTATACCACTTATATCATATAGCACTATGTCATAAGAAACACAATACTCAGAGTTACTAAAAATAAAGGTACTTTATTTGTGTGACAATATGCCAAAAGTATCTCAGGCGATATACTCCCTTAGGAGGTAAGTATAATACACAAAATATATACACACAAACCAAAATCAGGTAAGTAACCAGTTAGAAAAGTAGTGCCAACACTGTAGAATACAATAGGTTGCAATAGGAAACAAAAGGCCTAGGGGCAACACAAACCTATACTCCAAAAGTGGAATGCGAACCACGAATGGACCCCAGGCCTAGAGTAGTGTGTAGAGGGTCACTGGGAGTGTAAGAAAACACTAAGGGTGTCCAAGATACCCCACCACAAGACCCTGAAAAGTAGGAGTAAAATTACCCTAAAACCCCAGAAAGACAGTAAAGTCGAGATAGGGGATTCTGCAAAGGCAACAACTGACTGCAAAGCACTGAAGACGGATTCCTGGACCTGAGGACCTACAAAGGAAGGGGATCAAGTCCAAGAGTCACGCAAGTGTCCAGGGGGGGCAGGAGCCTACTAAACCCCGGATGAAGGTGCAAAAGGGCTGCCTCCAGGTGGAATAAGCTAAAGATTCTGCAACAACGGACAATGCCAAGAACTTCTCCTTTGGTCAGAAGATGTCGCACAGCGTGCTCGAGGATGCAGAGTGGTTTTCATGCAGAAAGACTGCAAACAAGCCTTGCTAGCTGCAAGAGTCGTGTATGAAGATAATGGGTGCTGCCCGGGCCCAGGAAAGACCAGGAGGTCGCCCTTTGGAGGAGGAGACAGAGGGGGCGCTCAGCAATAGAGAGAGCCCATGCAGAAGCAGATAGCACCCGCAGAAGCACTTGAACAGGCATTCAAGAAATCTGAGCACAGCGGTCATCTCAACACAACAAAAGAGGGCCCCACGGAGCCGGTGGTCAACTCAGCGAGTTGAGCAATGCAGAACGGAGTGCTGGGGGCCTGGGCTGGGCTGTGCTGCACACAAAGGAATCCTTTCAAAAGTGCACAGAAGCCCTAGCAGCTGCAGATCACGCAGTACACAGGATTACTGTCTGGCATGGGGAGGCAAGGACTTACCTCCACCAAATTTCGACAGAAGGACCACTGGACTGTCGGGGTCACGTGGATCCAGCTCCTGTGTTCCAGGGACCACGGTCATCAAGATGAGAGGGGACCCAGAGGACCAGTGTTGCAGTCTTTTGGTGCCTGCGTTAGCATGGGGAAGATTCCGTCGACCCATGGGAGATTTCTTCTTGGCTTCCAGTGCAGGGTGAAGGCAGACAGCCCTCAGAGCATGCACCACCAGGAAACAGTCGAGAAAGCCGGCAGGATTAGGGGCTACAATGTTGCTGGTAGTTGTCTTGCTACTTTGTTGTGGTTTTGCAGGCGTCCTGGAGCAGTCAGCGGTCGTTCCTTGGTAGAAGTCGAAGAGGGAAATGCAGAGGAACTCTGGTGAGCTCTTGCATTCATTATCTGAAGAGGACCCCACAGGAGAGACCCTAAATTGCCCTAAGAGGAGGATTGGCTACCCAACCAAGTAAGAGCCTATCAGGAGGGGTCTTTGACGTCACCTGCTGGCACTGGCCACTCAGAGGTCTCCATTGTGCCCTCACACCTCTGCATTCAAGATGACAGAGGTCTGTGACACACTGGAGGAGCTCTGGGCACCTCCCCTGGGGTGGTGATGGACAGGGGAGTGGTCACTCCCCTTTCCTTTGTCCAGTTTCACACCAGAGCAGGGGCTGGGGGCTCCCTGAACAGGTGTAGACTGGCTTATGCAAGGAGGGCACCATCTGTGCCCTTCAAAGCATTTCCAGAGGCAGGGGGAGGCTACTCCTCCCCAGCCATCACACCTATTTCCAAAGGGAGAGGGTGTCACACCCTCTCTCAGAGGAAAAAATCCTTTGTTCTGCCTTCCTGGGCCAGGGCTGCCTGGACCCCAGGAGGGCAGAAACCTGTCTGAGGGGTTGGCAGCAGCAGCAGCTGCAGTGGAGAACCCGGAAAGGCAGTTTGGCAGTACCCGGGTTCTGTGCTAGAGACCCGGGGGATCATGGAATTGTCTCCCCAATGCCAGAATGGCATTGGGGTGACAATTCCATGATCTTAGACATGTTACATGGCCATGTTCGGAGTTACCATTGTGACGCTATTCATAGGTAGTCCAGTGTGTTAATTGAAATTGGTAAATGAAGTCACTGGTCTACAGTGACAATTTTAAAAGCTTCACACACAACTCCAAGCATTCATGCCACATGCATTGTGCACAAGGTGTACTCAACTGTTGATCTGGAGGCCCATACAGCAGCCGGAACTGGGGTAGGACCCCATCCACTAGTAGCTCCAACTCCTCAGAAGTGAAGGTTGGGGCCCTTTCTCCGGTCCCTGATAGGTTCCAGACCCAGGTCACAGCAGCACATGCAGTGTAGGTCCCATCCTATGGAAGGTCAGCAAACAAGTAAGGAATCAGATAGAAAATGGCGTCCACGTCCACAGTGGTGCATACCGTCACCACTGGTGTAGATCCCCATTGGCCACTGTACCCCATAGGACCCAATATTAACCAATGAGGAATTGTACGGCGGTTCACGGCCGCCTACCGCTATGGCACACAACATCACGGCATTACCTCACCTCCACCTGTGCCTTCACATAGGACAGGCGGTCGCCATTTCAGGGGGGGTGGACAGGCCTACCGATTATTGCTGCATCACAGGATCAATAGTCACATACTTCATTAATTACACTGTCCCATTACATGTTCGCACATTGTGGAGTGCTGTTGTGGCTCAATTGTTCAGTTTGTGACAGCCTACTCACTCTTGTGTCCCTTAGATACCTACTGCTGCTGATGAATAGGAGATGGAGACATACCCCCGAGTACAGACCCCTGGTGGACTTGCTACACTGGAGGACAGGCACATAATACTCACCTATAGACTGGTGAGGGCCACAATCACAGAGCTGTGTGCCCAATTGGAGCCTGACCTGATATCTGCTATCTGTCACCCCACTGGGATTCCCCCCTCTTGTGCAAGTGGTATCAGTTCTCCATTTCCTGACAACTGGTTCTTTCCAATCGACAGGAGGAGGAGGCTGAAGATGCCCCTGTGGCAGCAGTGAACTTTGAGGACAGTGAGGATGAGGAGGCAGAGAATGAGGATGTGGACAACAGAACAACTGTGATACGTCAGGACTTCCAATGACACACAGGTGAGACAGTGCAACTTTACATTTCTATGACTATTGGTGAATTCTGTGTGGCATTGCATGCTGGCATTACCCACTTCCTTGCCCTACTTCCTGTTACCTCTGGATATTGATTTTGCAGATGTAGGTGACATGACGCATTCTCCTGGTGTGATCACAACAGCCAGCTACAGTTCATTATTTCTATGCTCATTCTATGTACAGTTCATTTGCAGTGGTTGTTGCTGTTTCAATTAATACAAATTTGCAATACATGAATTACCAGTAGTCGATTTTTATCCAAGGGTGCTTATTGTAGTGCAAATATCTAGAGGGGACAGTGCAATGGGATGGGGTGATGATGGAGGAAAGTCCAGGGTATTGTTCCAGTCTGTTTGTAGCACAGGTGCATTGTCCATGGGGACATAGGAAGGGGAGATATGGCAGTTCAGGCTGGACGTGGTGACAGAGTGGGACACAAGGGGGACAATCAGGAGAGTATCTTTCCTGGTGGTAGCCTTGGCAAGTGTCTCTGGCTTCTGTCTGGTTCGCAGGGAATGTTTGCAGGGTGGTTCACCTTCTGCAGGGGGAGGAATGCTGGTGGCCTGTTGGTCCTGTGGCGGGGCCTCCTGGCAACTAGCGGCTGTGGAAGTGGAGGGCTGTTCAGATGAATGGCTAGTGGTAGGGGCCCCCTGGTGTGACACTGCCTCTCTCATAATGATGGCCATGTCTGTCAGCACCCCTGCTATGAAGATCAGGGTGTTGTTGATGGCCTGCAAGTCCTCCCTGATCCCTGATACTGTTCTTCCTGCAGCCACCTGTTCTCCTGCACATTGTCTAGAATCTGGCCCATCGTGTTCTAGGAATGTTGTAAGGCTCCCAGGATCTTGGAGAGTCGGTTCCCTGGTCCTGTCCTCCCCTGGCGCACAGCAGTCATCCCAGTTTCCCTGTTGGCTTGTGCCTCTGTCCTCTGAATGGTGTGCCCACTGCCACTGACCCCAGGTCCCTGATTGTCTTGTGTATGAGGTGTTGTGAGAAAGTAGCCTCTTTCTAGCCTTGTTACCGCCACTTTAGGCCTGTTTGTGAGTATATGTCAGGGTGTTTTCACTGTCTCACTGGGATCCTGCTAGCCAGGGCCCAGTGCTCATAGTGAAAACCCTATGTTTTCAGTATGTTTGTTGTGTGTCACTGGGACCGTGCTAGCCAGGACTCCAGTGCTCATAAGTTTTTGGCCTATATGTATGTGTTCCCTGTGTGATGCCTAACTGTCTCACTGAGGCTCTGCTAACCAGAACCTCAGTGGTTATGCTCTCTCTTTACAAATTGTCACTAACAGGCTAGTGACCAATTTCACCAATTCACATTGGCATACTGGAACACCCTTATAATTCCCTAGTATATGGTACTGAGGTACCCAGGGTATTGGGGTTCCAGGAGATCCCTATGGGCTGCAGCATTTCTTTTGCCACCCATAGGGAGCTCTGACAATTCTTACACAGGCCTGCCACTGAAGCCTGAGTGAAATAACGTCCAGGTTATTTCACAGCCATTTACCACTGCACTTAAATAACTTATAAGTCACCTATATGTCTAACCTTCACCTGGTGAAGGTTGGGTGCTAAGTTACTTAGTGTGTGGGCACCCTGGCACTAGCCAAGGTGCCCCCACATCGTTCAGGGCAAATTCCCCGGACTTTGTGAGTGCAGGACACCATTACACGTGTGCACTATACATAGGTCACTACCTATGTTTAGCATCACAATGGTAACTCCAAACATGGCCATGTAACATGTCTAAGATCATGGAATTGTCACCCCAATGCCATTCTGGCATTGGGGAGACAATTCCATGATCCCCCGAGTCTCTAGCACAGACCCGGGTACTGCCAAACTACCTTTCCCGGGGTTTCACTGCAGCTGCTGCTGCTGCCAACCCCTCAGACAGGTTTCTGCCCTCCTGGGGTCCAGCCAGGCTTGGCCCAGGAAGGCAGAACAAAGGACTTCCTCAGAGAGAGGGTGTTACACCCTCTCCCTTTGGAAAAAGGTGTCAGGGCTGGGGAGGAGTAGCCTCCCCCAGCCTCTGGAAATGCTTTGATGGGCACAGATGGTGCCCATCTCTGCATAAGCCAGTCTACACCGGTTCAGGGATCACCCAGCCCTGTTCTGGCACGAAACTGGACAAAGGAAAGGGGAGTGACCACTCCCCTGACCTGCACCTCCCAGGGGAGGTGCCCAGAGCTCCTCCAGTGTAGTCCAGACCTCTGCTATCTTGGAAACAGAGGTGCTGCTGGCACACTGGACTGCTCTGAGTGGCCAGTGCCAGCAGGTGGTGTCAGAGACTCCTACTGATAGGCTCTTACCTGTGTTGCTAGCCTATCCTCCTTCCTAGGTAGCCAAACCTCCTTTTCTGGCTATTTAGGGTCTCTGCTTTGGGGAATTCTTTAGATAATGAATGCAAGAGCTCATCAGAGTTCCTCTGCATCTCTCTCTTCACCTTCTGTCAAAGGATCGACCGCTGACTGCTCAGGACGCCTGCAAAACCGCAACAAAGTAGCAAAGACGACTACTGCAACCTTGTATCGCTGATCCTGCCGCCTTCTCAACTGTTTTCCTGGTGGTGCATGCTGTGGGGGTAGTCTTGCCTCCTCTCTGCACTAGAAGCTCCGAAGAAATCTCCCCTGGGTCGACGGAATCTTCCCCCTGCAACCGCAGGCAACAAAAGACTGCATCACCAGTCCTCTGGGTCCCCTCTCAGCACAACGAGCGTGGTCCCTGGAACTCAGCAACTCTGTCCAAGTGACTTCCACAGTCCAGTGACTCTTCAGTCCAAGTTTGGTGGAGGTATGTCCTTGCCTCCCCACGCTAGACTGCATTGCTGGGTACCACGTGATTTGCAGCTGCTCCGGCTCCTGTGCACACTTCCAGGATTTCCTTTGTGCACAGCCAAGCCTGGGTCCCCGACACTCTAACCTGCAGTGCACAACCTCCTGAGTTGTCCTCCGGCGTCGTGGGATCTCCTTTTGTGACTTCGGGTGAGCTCCAGTTCACTCCTCTTCATAGTGCCTGTTCCGGCACTTCTGCGGGTGCTGCCTGCTTTTGTGAGGGCTCCCTGTCTTGCTGGGCACCCCCTCTGTCTCCTCATGCAAGTGGCGACATCCTGGTCCCTCATGGGCCATAAACCCTAACCGCGACCCTTGCAGCTAGCAAGGCTTGTTTGCGGTCTTTCTGCGTGGGAACACCTCTGAGAGCTTCTTCACGATGTGGAACATCCATCCTGCAAAGGGTAAGTTTCTAGCCCTCTTCGTTCTTGCAGAATCCACAGCTTCTACCATCCGGTGGCAGCTTCTTTGCACCCTCAGCTGGCATTTCCTGGGCATCTGCCCAATCTCGACTTTGTTGCGACTCTTGGACTTGGTCCCCTTGTTCCACAGGTACTCTCGTCCGGAAATCCACTTTGGTTGCATTGCTGGTGTTGTTCTTCCTTGCAGAATTCCCCTATCACGACTTCTGTGCTCTCTGGGGAATATAGGTGCACTTTACACCTACTTTTCAGGGTCTTGTGGTGGGCTATTTTTCTAACCCTCACTGTTTTCTTACAGTCCCAGCGACCCTCTACAAGCTTACATAGGTTTGGGGTCCATACGTTATTCGCATTCCACTTTTGGAGTATATGATTTGTGTTGCCCCTATACCTATGTGCTCCTATTGCAATCTATTGTAACTATACACTGCTTGCATTACTTCCTTTTGCTATTACTGCATATTTTTGGTATTGTGTACATATATCTTGTGTATATTTGGCATCCTCATACTGAGGGTACTCACTGAGATACTTTTGGCATATTGTCATAAAAATAAAGTACCTTTATTTTTAGTATATCTGTGTATTGTGTTTTCTTATGATATTGTGATTATGACACCAGTGGTATAGTAGGAGCTTTGCATGTCTCCTAGTTCAGCTTAAGCTGCTCTGCTATAGCTACCTTCTACCAGCCTACGCTGCTAGAAACACCTCTTCTACAATAATAAGGGATAACTGGGCCTGGTACAGAGTGTAAGTACCCCTTGGTACCCACTACAAGCCAGGCCAGCCTCCTACATTGGTTGTGCAGCGGTGGGATAAGTACTTGCAACTACTTACCACTTTGTCATTGTGTACTTTTCATAAGAGAATAATATGCAAAACAAGTTCAGTGTATGTACACCTAACCAAAAAGTTTTGCTTTTCTTCTCTTACTCTATTTGCTAAGTGCTGAAAAGTACCTCTAAACTTTAAAAAAAAAATCTAAAAAGTTGAAAAAGTTTTTTTCTGTTTCCTTGAAAAATCCTGAACCTTTTTCTTTCTTTTTTCTGTCCCTAAATCTTTTTCTATCATGTCTGGTACAGGTCCTACTCTTGATCTGGTCAGCTCTGCTTATGATAACCTTAGCTGGAAAGGTGTGAGGAGTCTCTGCATTGTTAGAGGTTTAGGGGTAGGGAAGAATCCCTCTAGAGAATTGTTAATTAACATGCTCATTGAAAATGATAAGGCCTTAGCTGACACATCAGTTGAGAAGTTAGGAGATGGTTCACACTCTGATTCTGGGGCACCCCCAGTAAGAATGTTAGATGGTGTGCTTCCCAACCTGCCCCTTAGCAGGCCACCTAGAATAACTGGTACTAATGTGAGCTCTCATCACAGTAGGGATGTCATTCCTGCAGGCCAGGTTGTTAGAGTGCCAACTGTTAGGGACAATTCACCCTCTGTTCATTCACATCATTCTTCTGTGTCAAAGCATGCCCAACCCACCCACCCTGATGACAGAATGTTAGAAAGGGAGCTCAATAGATTGAGAGTGGAAGAGTCCAAGCTGAAGCTTAAACAGCAACCGCTGGCTCTAGACAGGGAATCTTTAGACTTAGAAAAAGAAAGACAGAGGTTGGGGTTAGGACCCCATGGTGGCAGCAGCAGTATTACAGATAGTAATCCTGTGAAAGAGCATGATTCTAGGAATCTGCATAAGATAGTTCCCCCTTACAAGGAGGGGGATGATATTAACAAGTGGTTTGCTGCACTTGAGAGGGCCTGTGTTGTACAGGGGGTCCCTCAAAGGCAGTGGGCCGTTGTCCTATGGCTATCTTTCAGTGGAAAGGGTAGGGATAGGCTCCTTACTGTGAAGGAAAGTGATGCCAATAATTTTACAGTTTTAAAGAATGCACTCTTGGATGGATTTGGCTTAACCACTGAACAATACGGGATTAAGTTCAGAGAAACCAGAAAAGATTCTTCACAAGACTGGGTAGACTTTTTTGACCATTCAGTGAAGGCCTTGGAGGGGTGGTTACATGGCAGTAAAGTTTCTGAGTATGAAAGCCTGTACAATCTAATCTTGAGAGCATATTCTGAATAACTGTGTGTCTGATTTGTTACACCAATATCTAGTGGACTCAGATCTGACCTCTCCCCAAGAATTGGGAAAGAAGGCAGACAAATGGGTCAGAACAAGAGTGAACAGAAAAGTTCATACAGGGGGTGACAAGGATGGCAAGAAGAAAGATGGTGAGAAATCTCAGGATAAGCATGGGGATAAGGGTAAAACCAAGGATCCTTCTTCAAATCCTAAACACTCTTCAGGGGGTGGGGATAAAACAAATTCTTCCTCTTCTTCTTCACAACCTACACACATTAAAAAGCCTTGGTGCTTTGTGTGTAAAAATAGAGGCCATAGGCCAGGGGATAAGTCCTGTCCAGGTAAACCCCCTGAGCCTACCACCACTAATACATCAAGCTCTAGTGCCCCTAGCAGTAGTGGTAATAGTGGTGGGACTGCTGGCAACAGTCAAACTAAGGGTGTAGTTGGGTTCACTTATGGGTCCATCATAGAAACTGGGGTAGTCAGTCCCAAGACAGTTTCTGTCACACCTAGTGGCATTGGCCTTGCCACACTGGCTGCTTGTCCCCTTACAATGGATAAGTACAGGCACACAGTTTCAATAAATGGTGTTGAGGCCCAGGCCTACAGGGACACAGGTGCCAGTATTACTTTGGTGACTGAAAACCTAGTGGTTCCTGAACAACACATCATTGGACAACAGTATAAGATTATTGATGTCCATAACTCCACTAAGTTTCTTCCGTTAGCTATAGTTCAGCTTAGTTGGGGTGGAGTTACTGGGCCTAAGCAGGTGGTAGTATCACCTAGCTTACCTGTAGACTGTCTCTTAGGTAATGACCTAGAGGCCTCAGGATGGGCTGATGTAGAGTTTTATACCCATGCAGCCATGCTGGGTATCCCTGAGGAATTGATCCCTCTCATTTCTACTGAAATGAAAAAGCAAAGGAGAAAAGAAGGCCTGAAAACTCAGGATCCCTCTCCAACAACAGGTAAAAAGGGTATCACAGTATCCCCTAACCACCCTGCCATTCAGGATACCATTCCTGTGGTGAGAGAAACCTCTCCTGGGGTGGCGCCTGTTCCAAGGGAATCATCAGCTGTCATAGCTGTACTCCATGAGGTGGAAGTACCTCTCTGTGGGATAACTAATATTGGTGAGAAAAAGAGCACCATTTTAGTTAACATGGAGCATCCCTCCAACCCTCCCAGAGAAACTTTAATGCAGAAACCCTGCACTGCCTCACAACACTTAGGACAGCAACCCTGCCCTAGTGTGGAGCTCATAGGACAGCATCCCTGCCCTGCTCCAAATCAAGAGAAACAGCATCCCTGTTCTCTCTTCCATCCATATGGACAAAGTTTTTGCCCAGCTATGGCTTTACTGAGACAGCATCTCTGTCTGGCATTCTCATCACTAGAAATAGGTCCAGTGCACAATTCCCACTGTTCTAAACTAAAACTTAATGATGGAAACTCTGAAAATATATCTTCACATTGTTGCTTAGCTAAAAAACTTCAAACAGGGTGGTTTACATCCCCGCAGGGAAGTAACCATATAATGGATGATAAAGGGAGTAACCAGTCTATTGCAGAGCTACTCCCTACTTATCACCACTTAGACAATAAAGTCTCAACTGGCCAAGGTTAGCCTCATTGTCCTTCGTTTGGGGGCGGGTTGTGTGAGAAAGTAGCCTCTTTCTAGCCTTGTTACCCCCACTTTTGGCCTGTTTGTGAGTATATGTCAGGGTGTTTTCACTGTCTCACTGGGATCCTGCTAGCCAGGGCCCAGTGCTCATAGTGAAAACCCTATGTTTTCAGTATGTTTGTTATGTGTCACTGGGACCCTGCTAGCCAGGACCCCAGTGCTCATAAGTTTGTGGCCTATATGTATGTGTTCCCTGTGTGATGCCTAACTGTCTCACTGAGGCTCTGCTAACCAGAACCTCAGTGGTTATGCTCTCTCTTTACAAATTGTCACTAACAGGCTAGTGACCAATTTCACCAATTCACATTGGCATACTGGAACACCCTTATAATTCCCTAGTATATGGTACTGAGGGACCCAGGGTATTGGGGTTCCAGGAGATCCCTATGGGCTGCAGCATTTCTTTTGCCACCCATAGGGAGCTCTGACAATTCTTACACAGGCCTGCCACTGCAGCCTGAGTGAAATAACGTCCACGTTATTTCACAGCCATTTACCACTGCACTTAAGTAACTTATAAGTCACCTATATGTCTAACCTTCACCTGGTGAAGGTTGGGTGCTAAGTTACTTAGTGTGTGGGCACCCTGGCACTAGCCAAGGTGCCCCCACATCGTTCAGGGCAAATTCCCCGGACTTTGTGAGTGCGGGGACACCATTACACGCGTGCACTATACATAGGTCACTACCTATGTATAGCGTCACAATGGTAACTCCGAACATGGCCATGTAACATGTCTAAGATCATGGAATTGTCACCCCAATGCCATTCTGGCATTGGGGTGACATTTCCATGATCCCCCGAGTCTCTAGCACAGACCAGGGTACTGCAAAACTACCTTTCCCGGGGTTTCACTGCAGCTGCTGCTGCTGCCAACCCCTCAGACAGGTTTCTGCCCTCCTGGGGTCCAGCCAGGCTTGGCCCAGGAAGGCAGAACAAAGGACTTCCTCAGAGAGAGGGTGTTACACCCTCTCCCTTTGGAAAAAGGTGTCAGGGCTGGGGAGGAGTAGCCTCCCCCAGCCCCTGGAAATGCTTTGATGGGCACAGATGGTGCCCATCTCTGCATAAGCCAGTCTACACCGGTTCAGGGATCCCCCAGCCCTGCTCTGGCGCGAAACTGGACAAAGGAAAGGGGAGTGACCACTCCCCTGACCTGCACCTCCCAGGGGAGGTGCCCAGAGCTCCTCCAGTGTGCTCCAGACCTCTGCCATCTTGGAAACAGAGGTGCTGCTGGCACACTGGACTGCTCTGAGTGGCCAGTGCCAGCAGGTGACGTCAGAGACTCCTCCTGATAGGCTCTTACCTGTGTTGCTAGCCTATCCTCCTTCCTAGGTAGCCAAACCTCCTTTTCTGGCTATTTAGGGTCTCTGCTTTGGGGAATTCTTTAGATAACGAATGCAAGAGCTCATCAGAGTTCCTCTGCATCTCTCTCTTCACCTTCTGCCAAAGGATCGACCGCTGACTGCTCAGGACGCCTGCAAAACCGCAACAAAGTAGCAAAGACGACTACTGCAACCTTGTATCGCTGATCCTGCCGCCTTCTCGACTGTTTTCCTGGTGGTGCATGCTGTGGGGGTAGTCTGCCTCCTCTCTGCACTAGAAGCTCAGAAGAAATCTCCCATGGGTCGACGGAATCTTCCCCCTGCAACCGCAGGCAACAAAAGACTGCATCACCGGTCCTCTGGGTCCCCTCTCAGCACGACGAGCGTGGTCCCTGGAACTCAGCAACTCTGTCCAAGTGACTCCCACAGTCCAGTGACTCTTCAGTCCAAGTTTGGTGGAGGTAAGTCCTTGCCTCCCCACGCTAGACTGCATTGCTGGGTACCACATGATTTGCAGCTGCTCCGGCTCCTGTGCACTCTTCCAGGATTTCCTTTGTGCACAGCCAAGCCTGGGTCCCCGACACTCTAACCTGCAGTGCACAACCTCCTGAGTTGTCCTCAGGCGTCGTGTGATCTCCTTTTGTGACTTCGGTTGAGCTCCGGTTCACTCCTCTTCATAGTGCCTGTTCTGGCACTTCTGCGGGTGCTGCCTGCTTCTGTGAGGGCTCCCTGTCTTGCTGGGTACCCCCTCTGTCTCCTCACGCAAGTGGCGACATCCTGGTCCCTCCTGGGCCACAGCAGCATCCAAAAACCCTAACCACGACCCTTGCAGCTAGCAAGGCTTGTTTGCGGTCTTTCTGCGTGGGACCACCTCTGCAAGCTTCTTCACGACGTGGGACATCTATCCTCCAAAGGGGAATTTTCTAGCCCTCTTCGTTCTTGCAGAATCCACAGCTTCTACCATCCGGTGGCAGCTTCTTGGCACCCTCAGCTGACATTTCCTGGGCATCTGCCCAATCTCGACTTTGTCGCGACTCTTGGACTTGGTCCCCTTGTTCCACAGGTACTCTCATCCGGAAATCCACTTTGGTTGCATTGCAGAATTCCCCTATCACGACTTCTGTGCTCTCTGGGGAATATAGGTGCACTTTACACCTACTTTTCAGGGTCTTGGGGTGGGCTATTTTTCTAACCCTCACTGTTTTCTTATAGTCCCAGCGACCCTCTACAAGCTCACATAGGTTTGGGGTCCATACGTTATTCGCATTCCACTTTGGGAGTATATGGTTTGTGTTGCCCCTATACCTATGTGCTCCTATTGCAATCTATTGTAACTATACACTGCTTGCATTACTTCCTTTTGCTATTACTGCATATTTTTGGTATTGTGTACATATATCTTGTGTATATTTGGCATCCTCATACTGAGGGTACTCACTGAGATACTTTTGGCATATTGTCATAAAAATAAAGTACCTATAGTATATCTGTGTATTGTGTTTTCTTATGATACTGTGCATATGACACCAGTGGTATAGTAGGAGCTTTGCATGTCTCCTAGTTCAGCCTAAGCTGCTCTGCTATAGCTACCTTCTACCAGCCTAAGCTGCTAGAAACACCTCTTCTACACTAATAAGGGATAACTGGACCTGGTACAGAGTGTAAGTACCCCTTGGTACCCACTACAAGCCAGGCCAGCCTCCTACAGGTGTGGCCTAGGGTCCCTGTACAGATGGGCACACTTCTGATTGACGTGTCCTGGGGACAGAGGTGTGGATACGCTGGGTGGGTGCTGTTGTGTTGGTACCTGATGGGGGAGGCTCTGTGGTAGTCTGTGACTGGGCTTGGGTGACTGACTGTTCAGTGGTCCCTGATGGGCCAGGTAGATCGTTCAGATCCTAAAGTCCAGAGTTACTGTCATCATGTAGGAGGCTGGACTGGCTTGTAGTGAGTACCAAGGGGTACTTGCACCTTGCACCAGGCCCAGTTATCCCTTATTAGTGTATAGGGTGTCTAGCAGCTTAGGCTGATAGATAATGGTAGCTTAGCAGAGCAGCTTAGGCTGAACTAGGAGACGTGTGAAGCTACTACAGTACCACTTAGTGTCATATGCACAATATCATAAGAAAACACAATACACAGTTATACTAAAAATAAAGGTACTTTATTTTTATGACAATATGCCAAAGTATCTTAGAGTGTACCCTCAGTGAGAGGATAGGAAATATACACAAGATATATATACACAATAGCAAAAATATGCAGTATAGTCTTAGAAAACAGTGCAAACAATGTATAGTTACAATAGGATGCAATGGGGAAACATAGGGATAGGGGCAACACAAACCATATACTCCAGAAGTGGAATGCGAACCACGAATGGACCCCAAACCTATGTGACCTTGTAGAGGGTCGCTGGGACTATTAGAAAATAGTGAGAGTTAGAAAAATAACCCTCCCCAAGACCCTGAAAAGTGAGTGCAAAGTGCACTAAAGTTCCCCTAAGGACAAAATAGTCGTGTTAGAGGGAGAATGCAAGGAAAACACAAATCAGCAATGCAACAACGATGGATTCCTGTCTGAGGGTACCTGTGGAACAAGGGGACCAAGTCCAAAAGTCACAAGCAGCTCGGAGATGGGCAGATGCCCAAGAAATGCCAGCGGTTGGTGCAAAGAAGCTCTTACTAGGCTGAAGAACTGTGAATACTGCAGGAACGACAAGGGCTAGAGACTTCCCCTTTGGAGGATGGATCCCCCACGCCTTGGAGAGTCGTGCAGAAGTGTTTTCCCGCCGGATGGACGCCAACAAGCCTTGCTACACGCAAATCGTGCGTTTGGCGTTTTTGGACGCTGCTGGGGCCCAGGAGGGACCAGGAGGTAGCAAATTGGACCTGCAGAGAGAGGGGACGTCGAGCAAGACAAAGAGCCCTCACTGAAGCAGGTAGCACCCGGAGAAGTGCCAGAAACAGGCACTACGAGGATGCGTGAAACGGTGCTCGCCGAAGTTGCACAAAGGAGTCCCACGTCGCCGGAGACCAACTTAGAAAGTCGTGCAATGCAGGTTAGAGTGCCGTGGACCCAGGCTTGGCTGTGCACGAAGGATTTCCGCCGGAAGTGCACAGGGGCCGGAGTAGCTTGCAAAGTCGCGGTTCCCAGCAATGCAGCCCAGCGAGGTGAGGCAAGGACTTACCTCCACCAAACTTGGGCTGAAGAGTCACTGGACTGTGGGGGTCACTTGGACGGTGTCGCTGGATTCGAGGGACCTCGCTCGTCGTGCTGAGAGGAGACCCAAGGGACCGGAGATGCAGCTTTTTGGTGCCTGCGGTTGCAGGGGGAAGATTCCGTCGACCCACGGGAGATTTCTTCGGAGCTTCTGGTGCAGAGAGGAGGCAGACTACCCCCACAGCATGCACAAGCAGGAAAACAGTCGAGAAGGCGGCAGGATCAGCGTTACAGAGTTGCAGTAGTCGTCTTTGCTACTATGTTGCAGGTTTGCAGGCTTCCAGCGCGGTCAGCGGTCGATTCCTTATCAGAAGGTGAAGAGGGAGATGCAGAGGAACTCGGCTGAGCTCATGCATTCGTTATCTAAAGTTTCCCCAGAGACAGAGACCCTAAATAGCCAGAAAAGAGGGTTTGGCTACCTAGGAGAGAGGATAGGCTACTAACACCTGAAGGAGCCTATCAGCAGGAGTCTCTGACGTCACCTGGTGGCACTGGCCACTCAGAGCAGTCCAGTGTGCCAGCAGCACCTCTGTTTCCAAGATGGCAGAGGTCTGGAGCACACTGGAGGAGCTCTGGACACCTCCCAGGGGAGGTGCAGGTCAGGGGAGTGGTCACTCCCCTTTCCTTTGTCCAGTTTCGCGCCAGAGCAGGGGCTAAGGGGTCCCTGAACCGGTGTAGACTGGCTTATGCAGAATTGGGCACCTCTGTGCCCAACAAAGCATTTCCAGAGGCTGGGGGAGACTACTCCTCCCCTGCCTTCACACCATTTTCCAAAGGGAGAGGGTGTCACACCCTCTCTCAGAGGAAGTTCTTTGTTCTGCCATCCTGGGCCAGGCCTGGCTGGACCCCAGGAGGGCAGCTGCCTGTCTGAGGGGTTGGCAGCAGCAGCAGCTGCAGTGAAACCCCAGGAAGGGCAGTTTGGCAGTACCAGGGTCTGTGCTACAGACCACTGGGATCATGGGATTGTGCCAACTATGCCAGGATGGCATAGAGGGGGCAATTCCATGATCATAGACATGTTACATGGCCATATTCGGAGTTACCATGGTGAAGCTACATATAGGTAGTGACCTATATGTAGTGCACGCGTGTAATGGTGTCCCCGCACTCACAAAGTTCAGTGAATTGGCTCTGAACAATGTGGGGGCACCTTGGCTAGTGCCAGGGTGCCCTCACACTAAGTAACTTTGCACCTAACCTTTACCAGGTAAAGGTTAGACATATAGGTGACTTATAAGTTACTTAAGTGCAGTGTAAAATGGCTGTGAAATAACGTGGACGTTATTTCACTCAGGCTGCAGTGGCAGGCCTGTGTAAGAATTGTCAGAGCTCCCTATGGGTGGCAAAAGAATTGCTGCAGCCCATAGGGATCTCCTGGAACCCCAATACTCTGGGTACCTTAGTACCATATACTAGGGAATTATAAGGGTGTTCCAGTAAGCCAATGTAAATTGGTAAAATTGGTCACAAGCCTGTTAGTGACAATTTGAAAGTAATGAGAGAGCATAACCACTGAGGTTCTGGTTAGCAGAGCCTCAGTGAGACAGTTAGGCACCACACAGGGAACATATACATGCACACCTATGAGCACTGGGGCCCTGTGTGACAGGGTCCCAGTGACACATACATATAGGCCACAAACCTATGAGCACTGGGGTCCTGACCAACAGGATCCCAGTGACACATAACAACCGTACTGAAAATATAGTGTTTTCACTATGAGCACTGAGGCCTGGCTATCAGGATCCCAGTGAGACAGTGAAAACAGTGACAAACACCCTGACATACACTCACAAACAGGCCAAAAGTGGGGGTAACAAGGCTAGAAAGAGGCTACCTTCTCACACAACCCCCCCCCAAACGAAGGACAATAAGGCTAACCTTGGCCAGTTGAGACTTTATTGTCTAAGTGGTGATAAGTAGAGAGTAGCTCTGCAATAGACTGGTTACTCCCTTTATCATCCACTATATGGTTACTTCCCTGTGGGGATGTAAACCACCCTGTTTGAAGTTTTTTAGCTAAGCAACAATGTGAAGATGTATTTTCAGAGTTTCTATCAGTAAGTTTTAGTTTAGAGCAGTGGGAATTGTCCACTGAACCTATTTGTAGTGATGGAAATGCCAGACAGGGATGCTGTCTC
This sequence comes from Pleurodeles waltl, assembly GCF_031143425.1. NCBI lineage: Eukaryota > Metazoa > Chordata > Amphibia > Caudata > Salamandridae > Pleurodeles > Pleurodeles waltl. The sequence continues at coordinate 361,007,907 of NC_090446.1, forward strand.
AGAAAAGCCATAGCTGGGCAAAAACCTTGTCCATCTGTCTGGAAGAGAGAACAGGGATGCTGTTTCTCTTGAGTTGGAGCAGGGCAGGGATGCTGTCCTATCAGCTCCACACTAGGGCAGGGATGCTGTCCTAAGTGTTGTGAGGCAGTGCAGAGTTTCTGCACTAAAGGTTCTCTGGGAGGGTTGGAGGGATGCTCCATGTTAACTAAAATGGTGCTCTTTTTCTCACCAATGTTAGTTATCCCACAGAGAGGTACTTCCACCTCAGGGAGTCCAGCTTTGCTAGCTGATGATTCCCTTGGAACAGGTGCCACCCCAGGAGAGGTTTCTCCCACCACAGGAATAGTATCCTGAATGGTAGGGTGGTTAGGGGATACTGTGATAACCTTTTTACCTGTTGATGGAGAGGGATCCTGAGTTTTCAGGCCTTCTCTCCTTTGCTTTTTCATTTCACTTGAAATGAGAGGGAACAATTCCTCAGGGATGCCCAGCATGGCTGCATGGGCATAAAACTCTACATCAGCCCAACCTGAGGCCTCTAGGTCATTACCTAAGAGACAGTCTACAGGTAAGCTAGGTGATACCACCACCTGCTTAGGGCCAGTAACTCCACCCCAACTAAACTGAATTATAGCTAAGGGAAGAAACTTAGTGGAGTTATGGACATCAATAATCTTATACTGTTGTCCAATGATGTGTTGATCAGGGTGCACTAGGTTTTCAGTCACCAAAGTGAAACTGGCACCTGTGTCCCTGTAGGCCAAGGCCTCAACACCATTTATTGTAACTGTCTGCCTGTACTTATCCATTGTAAGGGGACAAGCAGCCAGTGTGGCAAGGCCAGTGCCACTAGGTGTGACAGAAACTGTCTTGGGACTGATGACATCAGTTTCCACTATGGACCCATAAGTGAACCCAACTATACCCTTTGCTTGACTGTTGCCAGCAGTCCCACCACTAGTACCACTACTGCTAGGGGCACTAGAGCTTGATGTATTAGTGGTGGTAGGCTCAGGGGGTTTACCTGGACAGGACTTATCCCCTGGCCTATGGCCTCTATTTTTACACACAAAGCACCAAGGCTTTTTAATGTGTGCAGGTTGGGAAGAAGAGGAAGAATTTGTTTTATCCCCACCCTCTGAAGAGTGTTTAAGATTTGAAGTGGGATCTTTTGTTTTACCCTTATCCCCATGCTTATCTTGAGATTTTTCACCATCTTTCTTCTTATTGCCATCTTTGTCACCCCCTGTATGAACTTTTCTGTTCACCCTTGTTCTGACCCATTTGTCTGCCTTCTTTCCCAATTCTTGGGGAGAGGTCAGATCAGAGTCTACCAGGTACTGGTGCAACAAATCAGACACACAATTATTAAGTATATGCTCTTTCAGGATTGTGTTATACAGGCTTTCATAATCAGTAACTTTACTGCCATGTAACCACCCCTCCAAGGCCTTCACTGAATGGTCAATGAAATCAACCCAGTCTTGTGAAGACTCCTTTTTGGTCTCTCTGAACTTTATCCTGTACTGTTCAGTGGTTAAGCCATAACCATCCAGGAGTGCATTCTTAAGAACTGTAAAATTATTGGCATCATTTTCTTTCACAGTAAGGAGTCTATCCCTACCCTTTCCACTAAATGATAGCCATAGGATAGCAGCCCACTGCTTTTGAGGGACATCCTGTACAGCACAGGCCCTCTCAAGTGCAGCAAACGACTTGTTAATGTCATCCCCCTCCTTATAAGGGGGAACTATCTTGTGCAGATTCCTGGAATCATGCTCTTTTGCAGGGTGACTATGGGGAATACTGCTGCTGCCACCATGGGTATCTAAACCCAACTTCTGTCTTTCCTTCTCTAATTCTAAAGACTGTCTATCCAAATCCAGCAGTTGCTTCTTGAGCTTCAGTCTGGTTTGTTCCACTCTCAATCTATTGAGCTCCCTTTCTAACAATCTGTCATCAGGGTGGGTGGGAGGGACATTTCTAGATACAGAGGTATGATGGGAATGAACAGAAGGAGACCTGTCCCTTACAGAGGGCACCCTAACAGCTTGGCTACCAGTATAATGTGAGAGCACACCATCAGTATGGTGTGATTCAACCTCTGTACCAACTATGCTAGACTGTCTAGTAATGGGCAGGCTGAGAAGTTTCTTTCCTGAACCTTTTCCTGGGGGAGTCCCTGGATCAGATTGAGAACCATTAGCTACTTTTTCTACAGATTGGGCACTTATGGCCTTATCCTGTACTCTAAGCATGTTAATTAACAGTTCTAAGGAAGGATTCTTCCCTACACTCAAACCTCTCTCTATGCAGAGACTCCTTGCTCCTTTCCAGCTAAGGTGATCATATGCAAGTTTGGACAGTTCAACTTTTTGGCCTGTGCCAGACATTTTTAGAGAGAGTTAAAGTGATAGACAAAGAGAAAAAAGTTTTCAGAACTTTTTGGAAAGACAGAAAAAAACTTTTTAAACTTTTAAGAACTTTTTGAAAGTTTAGAAGTACTTTTCAGCACTTAGAAAAGAGTGAAAAGAGGAAATGCAAAACTTTTTGGCTATGTGTATATACACTGACCTTGTTTTGTATATTTTTCTCTTATGAAAAGTACAATGACAAGAGTGGTAAGTAGTCTCAAAGCACTTATCCCACCGCTGCACAACCAATGTAGGAGGCTGGACTGGCTTGTAGTGAGTACCAAGGGGTACTTGCACCTTGCACCAGGCCCAGTTATCCCTTATTAGTGTATAGGGTGTCTAGCAGCTTAGGCTGATAGATAATGGTAGCTTAGCAGAGCAGCTTAGGCTGAACTAGGAGACGTGTGAAGCTACTACAGTACCACTTAGTGTCATATGCACAATATCATAAGAAAACACAATACACAGTTATACTAAAAATAAAGGTACTTTATTTTTATGACAATATGCCAAAGTATCTTAGAGTGTACCCTCAGTGAGAGGATAGGAAATATACACAAGATATATATACACAATAGCAAAAATATGCAGTATAGTCTTAGAAAACAGTGCAAACAATGTATAGTTACAATAGGATGCAATGGGGAAACATAGGGATAGGGGCAACACAAACCATATACTCCAGAAGTGGAATGCGAACCACGAATGGACCCCAAACCTATGTGACCTTGTAGAGGGTCGCTGGGACTATTAGAAAATAGTGAGAGTTAGAAAAATAACCCTCCCCAAGACCCTGAAAAGTGAGTGCAAAGTGCACTAAAGTTCCCCTAAGGACAAAATAGTCGTGTTAGAGGGAGAATGCAAGGAAAACACAAATCAGCAATGCAACAACGATGGATTCCTGTCTGAGGGTACCTGTGGAACAAGGGGACCAAGTCCAAAAGTCACAAGCAGCTCGGAGATGGGCAGATGCCCAAGAAATGCCAGCGGTTGGTGCAAAGAAGCTCTTACTAGGCTGAAGAACTGTGAATACTGCAGGAACGACAAGGGCTAGAGACTTCCCCTTTGGAGGATGGATCCCCCACGCCTTGGAGAGTCGTGCAGAAGTGTTTTCCCGCCGGATGGACGCCAACAAGCCTTGCTACACGCAAATCGTGCGTTTGGCGTTTTTGGACGCTGCTGGGGCCCAGGAGGGACCAGGAGGTAGCAAATTGGACCTGCAGAGAGAGGGGACGTCGAGCAAGACAAAGAGCCCTCACTGAAGCAGGTAGCACCCGGAGAAGTGCCAGAAACAGGCACTACGAGGATGCGTGAAACGGTGCTCGCCGAAGTTGCACAAAGGAGTCCCACGTCGCCGGAGACCAACTTAGAAAGTCGTGCAATGCAGGTTAGAGTGCCGTGGACCCAGGCTTGGCTGTGCACGAAGGATTTCCGCCGGAAGTGCACAGGGGCCGGAGTAGCTTGCAAAGTCGCGGTTCCCAGCAATGCAGCCCAGCGAGGTGAGGCAAGGACTTACCTCCACCAAACTTGGGCTGAAGAGTCACTGGACTGTGGGGGTCACTTGGACGGTGTCGCTGGATTCGAGGGACCTCGCTCGTCGTGCTGAGAGGAGACCCAAGGGACCGGAGATGCAGCTTTTTGGTGCCTGCGGTTGCAGGGGGAAGATTCCGTCGACCCACGGGAGATTTCTTCGGAGCTTCTGGTGCAGAGAGGAGGCAGACTACCCCCACAGCATGCACAAGCAGGAAAACAGTCGAGAAGGCGGCAGGATCAGCGTTACAGAGTTGCAGTAGTCGTCTTTGCTACTATGTTGCAGGTTTGCAGGCTTCCAGCGCGGTCAGCGGTCGATTCCTTATCAGAAGGTGAAGAGGGAGATGCAGAGGAACTCGGCTGAGCTCATGCATTCGTTATCTAAAGTTTCCCCAGAGACAGAGACCCTAAATAGCCAGAAAAGAGGGTTTGGCTACCTAGGAGAGAGGATAGGCTACTAACACCTGAAGGAGCCTATCAGCAGGAGTCTCTGACGTCACCTGGTGGCACTGGCCACTCAGAGCAGTCCAGTGTGCCAGCAGCACCTCTGTTTCCAAGATGGCAGAGGTCTGGAGCACACTGGAGGAGCTCTGGACACCTCCCAGGGGAGGTGCAGGTCAGGGGAGTGGTCACTCCCCTTTCCTTTGTCCAGTTTCGCGCCAGAGCAGGGGCTAAGGGGTCCCTGAACCGGTGTAGACTGACTTATGCAGAATTGGGCACCTCTGTGCCCAACAAAGCATTTCCAGAGGCTGGGGGAGGCTACTCCTCCCCTGCCTTCACACCATTTTCCAAAGGGAGAGGGTGTCACACCCTCTCTCAGAGGAAGTTCTTTGTTCTGCCATCCTGGGCCAGGCCTGGCTGGACCCCAGGAGGGCAGCTGCCTGTCTGAGGGGTTGGCAGCAGCAGCAGCTGCAGTGAAACCCCAGGAAGGGCAGTTTGGCAGTACCAGGGTCTGTGCTACAGACCACTGGGATCATGGGATTGTGCCAACTATGCCAGGATGGCATAGAGGGGGCAATTCCATGATCATAGACATGTTACATGGCCATATTCGGAGTTACCATGGTGAAGCTACATATAGGTAGTGACCTATATGTAGTGCACGCGTGTAATGGTGTCCCCGCACTCACAAAGTTCAGTGAATTGGCTCTGAACAATGTGGGGGCACCTTGGCTAGTGCCAGGGTGCCCTCACACTAAGTAACTTTGCACCTAACCTTTACCAGGTAAAGGTTAGACATATAGGTGACTTATAAGTTACTTAAGTGCAGTGTAAAATGGCTGTGAAATAACGTGGACGTTATTTCACTCAGGCTGCAGTGGCAGGCCTGTGTAAGAATTGTCAGAGCTCCCTATGGGTGGCAAAAGAATTGCTGCAGCCCATAGGGATCTCCTGGAACCCCAATACTCTGGGTACCTTAGTACCATATACTAGGGAATTATAAGGGTGTTCCAGTAAGCCAATGTAAATTGGTAAAATTGGTCACAAGCCTGTTAGTGACAATTTGAAAGTAATGAGAGAGCATAACCACTGAGGTTCTGGTTAGCAGAGCCTCAGTGAGACAGTTAGGCACCACACAGGGAACATATACATGCACACCTATGAGCACTGGGGCCCTGTGTGACAGGGTCCCAGTGACACATACATATAGGCCACAAACCTATGAGCACTGGGGTCCTGACCAACAGGATCCCAGTGACACATAACAACCGTACTGAAAATATAGTGTTTTCACTATGAGCACTGAGGCCTGGCTATCAGGATCCCAGTGAGACAGTGAAAACAGTGACAAACACCCTGACATACACTCACAAACAGGCCAAAAGTGGGGGTAACAAGGCTAGAAAGAGGCTACCTTCTCACACATCACTGTGGGCCTCTTCTGTTGGGGGACTGGATAGTGGTGGCACCTCCTCTCCAATGATATTGGCGGGGTACCTGTGGGGATGTAAATGATATATTATGCTTCAGGTGTCTGACATTTTAATTCTGTAGCTTCCCCTCTATGGTTGTTGTTCCCCTGCCAGCTTTTGCTCGTGTATGTTGGTATATAGTGGTTATGTTCGTATCCCTATGCTGTGCATGCTTTGGTGATGAGTGTCCATGCAGGGCTGGGAGGGGTGTCCATGCATTGGTACAGCATGTGGGGCTTGGCATTGGGGTTAGTCATCTGCGTTGGTGCAGTTTGTGGGATGGAGTGGAGAGATGGGAGTGAGGGTGAGGATGTGTGATGGCATGCAGGTATGGGGGGTGATAATTGTTAAAAGTTGACTTACCAGTGTCCAGTCCTCCTCCAACTCCGGCCAAGTCCTCAGGATGCAGTATTGCCAGTACCTGCTCCTCCCATGCTGTGAGTTGAGGGGGAGGAGGTGGGGAGTCCACCGCCAGTCCTCTGTATAGCGAGCTGGTTTCTTGCTGCCATGGAATTTACCTTCCCTCGTAGGTCATTCCACCTCTTCCTGATGTCATTCCTTGTTCTTGGGTGCTGTCCCATGGCGTTGACCCTGTCCACGATTCTCCGCCATAGCTCCATCTTCCTTGTTATTGATATCTGCTGCACCTGTGCTCCAAATAGCTGTGGCTCTACCTTGACGATTCCCTCCACCATGACCCTTAATTACCTCCTCAGTGAAATGGTGGTGCCTTTGTGGTGCTGTCGTTGTTATGTGATGTGTGTTGGTGAGGGTGTGTTGGGTAATGTGTTGGGGTGTGTGATGTGGAGTGCATAAGGGGTGTATGGGTGTGAGTGGTGTGTGTATCTAGTTGTGACAGTGGTCTTGGTGTCTGTCTGGTGGCAATGATTTGTATTCATAAAGGGTTGTGGGTAATGTGGGTGTTTGTTTTATAGTGGTGTGGTTGTGTGGGTGTGGTGTGTGTATGGGTGTCAGGTGTGTGTTGTTTGAATTGTCCAATGTAGTGTTGTTTTGTATGTGGGTGTCCATTGTGAGCGCAGCGGTATGTACCACCAATGGTTTACCACCGCTGAATGTCCGCCGTGGTGATTCGTGGGTCATAATGTGATGGGTGTTGTTTTGTTGGCGTAACAGTGTAGGTTTTGGGACCGCCAGTTTAGCACTGATCTTTGGTTTGGTGGATTTGTGTATGTGGCTGTATTCTGTCGGATTAGTGTGTGTGTGTCATAATGTGGTGGACAGATATTCGCCAGCACAGCGGTTAGTTGGCAGCCGTCAGCACGGCGGTATGCAGCATATACCGCCAATGTCATAATGAGGGCCTTAGTCTGTTACAATAACTATAGTTCTCACGTTTATCTATCTCATGTGCATATAACGATCACTCTACTCTGAAACAATTTATTAACTCTCTCTTAGCCACCATACAGTATCTACAGCGAATGAATAAATCTGTTGTATCAAATAGCTCTGATGCCGGGTGGTCCTCACACAGTTTTCTACACTCACACCTCCTCTACATAGGAAGTGCAGTCAGCTCAGTGCTGTTACTCTAAATTATCACTGCTAGCTTTCTATAGCTGAGTTTCTATATAATGTTCTCTGGTCACCTGTGGCTCTCAGCTCCGACAACAACAGCAGGAGAAAATGTAGAGGCCCAAAGCAGAAACTACTGTGTTTGTCCTTCATGCTCACAATCAAACTCTCTTCTCTTCCACACTGCTCCACATTTATTAACAATATACGTTTCTGCAGAATTAAACAATGCTTCTCTTGATCAGTAGCAGGGATTGGGTACTCGTACTTCCTTCCACATGCATTCTTTCACTTCTGCAAGAACAGTTTTACATATATAAGTGCATGGCCATCTCAATTCCCGATTTTCATTTAATGTTAATGTTTTTATCACACAAGCAGTTGTTATTTCTAAAAAGACATCAGCGCATGCCAAAGCAGATTAGTAAGTGGGTAAGGATGTAGTTAATACTGGTTCTATTGTTTTAAGAAAAAGTAATAGGCGTCTTTCAAGTCATGTAGAGGTTTCAAAAGAAACAGTTAATAGAAATATGTGCCAGCCTAGTGAGCTTTGCAAATTGTGCAGCACAGGTTACATAGAGTTCAGAGCATGCTTTTAAACATTAAAGCAACAACCGTTTCTGGGCCTAGCAATCCATTCCCACAATAGTATTTAGTAAATACATTTTAATTTTCTATCAGGGCCTTATCACTAAAATCTGAGATGTTTTAAGCATTGGCAGCCACCTGAGCAGTAAGTCCTGAACTTTCAAAGAAAAGTCAAAGGAAATGCTGTGAGTCTTCCATCTCTGCACTGTCCAGTGTCAATGAAACAATAAAATACATAGGGATGTTTTTCGTTCCTGCAGCCCCACTCTCCATTATCAAACATTCATTTAACAAATTCAAATTTTCATTCCCACTATTGGGGTTTCCACTAAATCAGGCCCTACTTACAAGCAGTGATTTTCTGAAGCATTAAAATATTTTTTGCTTTTAGGGTCTGAATGCTCCATTCCTTTCAGTCCTTGGTATCCAGTAATACATCCCCCCATCTGTCACACTATCTGCTGGCATAAGGAGATCCCTATCAGTTTGTTTTACCATTTCATTTTTATGAGATTCCCAATTTTTTGTTTGAGACAATGAAGGTTCTGAATCCCATTTAAATGGGGCATTATTAGTACTTAGTAGCTCTCGGCTAGGCGTTCACTACAGCAGCCAGTGACTGGTTCACCTTCACTGCACATTGCAGAAAATGGAAATGCCTGGGTGCAGGAAGGTACCATCTTTCTTGGCATGTTACCCTCATTTTTACCTGTATGCCAGTATGTTTTTGCCTGTCTCACTGGGATCCTGCTCGTCAGGACCCAAGTGCTCATAGTTTATGGCCTAATGTATGTGTCTGTATAGTGCTTGACTGTGTCACTGAGGTTCTGCTAATCAGAACCTCAGTGCTTATGCTCTCTCTACTGTTACGTTTGTAACTATAGGCTATTGACTTCATTTACCAATTTCAATTGGCACACAGGACCCCCTTAAAAGTCCCTAGTAAATGGTACCTAGGTACCCAGGGCATTAGGGTTCCAGGAGATCCTTATGGGGTGCAGCATTTCTTTTGCCACCCATAAGGAGCTCAGACAAACCCTTTCACAGGACTACCACTGCACTAGCAAAGGTGCCCCCACATAGTTCAGGGCCATTTCCCGGGACTTTGTGAGTGCGGGGACGCCATTACACGCATGGACTACATATAGGTCAATACCTATATGTAGCTTCACAATGGTAACTCCGAATATGGCCATGTAAGGTGTCTAAGGTGTCTATGGCCATGTAAGGTGACTGTAAGATCATGGAAATGTCCCCCCATTCCAAATCTGGTATTGGCAAGCCAATTCCAAGCATCCTGGAAGCTCCACTATGGATCCCCAGTACTGCCAAACCAGCTCTCTGAGGCTTGCACTGCAGCTACAGCTGCCTCCACCTCACAGACAGGGTTCTGCCCTCTTGGGGTCTGAGCCGCTTAGTCCCAGGAAGACAGAACAAAGCATTTCCTCTGAGAGCAGGGTGTTTAACCCTCTCCCTTTGGAAATAGGAGTTATAGGCTGGGGAGGGGTAGCCGCCTCCAGCCTCTGGAAATGCTTTAAAGGGCCCAGATGGTGCCCTCCTTGCATAAGCCAGTTTACACTGGTTCAGGGACCCCTTCTCCCCTGCTCTGGCGTGAAACTGGACAAAGGAAAGGGGAGTGGCCACACCCCTACCCATCACCACCCTAGGGGTGGTGCCCAGAGCTCCTCCAGTGTGTCCAAAACTTCAGACATCTTGCTTTGCAAGGTATGGGGGCACTCTGGAGGGCTCTGAGTGGCCAGTGCCAGCAGATGACATCAGAGACCCCTCCTGATAGGTCTTTACCTGATAAGGTAGCCAATCCCCCTCTCAGGGCTATTTAGGGTCTCTCCTGTGGGTTCTCTTCAGATTCTACTTCCAAGTTTCCAGCAGGAATCCTCTGCAACTACTACATTATCCTCTGACCTCGGATCAACCGCAACCTGCTCCAGGAAACGCTGTTACAGCAACAAAGTATCCACAAGGGATACTTTTCTTCTGCAACTTCAGCTCCAGCCAGCAACTGCAACAGTTTCCATGGTGTGCATGATCTGAGGACTTCCTGTCTTCAACCTGCACCGTAAGGACTGAAGAAATCTCCTGTGGGGTGACAGAGTCATTCCCCTGCTTATGCAGGCACCTTCTAAGTCGACAACCAGTTATCTTGGACTCCTCTCACAACAATGAGCATGCTCCTTGGAACACAGAGGGTGGACCTCCTTGACACATTCCTGACGTCCTGCTGTCGCAATTTGGAGGAGGTAAGACCTTGCCTTCCCCCAGAACAACAGTACCCCTTTTCACTGCGTCCTGTACACCTCCTGAGGCCTCTATGCACTATTTGCAAAATTCCTTTGTGCACAGCCTGGCCCAGGTCCCTAGCACCCTATCCTGCTATGCTAAACTCGATGAGTTGTTCTCCGGCGGCATGGGACCTTCCTTTGTAGTGCTGCACCAACCGCATTTTGCACCTCCTTTTTCCCCATGTCCTTGGACTCCTGTGGGTGCTATCTGGTGTCCTGAGGGCTCTCTCAAATGCTGAGAGCCCCCTCTTTCTCCTCACACAGAGTTGAGGCTCCCAGGTCTCCCCTGGTTTCAGATAGCGCCTAGTTGATGCAAAACGCGACTTTGCCAGAACCAAAGCTTGTTGGAGGAATCCAGCACCAAAACTCGCCTACATCCAACTTCACAACGTGGGACATCCTTGGCATCATGCAGGAACCTGCTGGTATCTTCCTAGAATGCATTTCTGCAGTCTTCCTCCAACAAGGGACTCTTCTTTTGTACCCTCTTCTTGGTTGGCAGCGGCTCCTGGCCTTCCTGGAACTTCTTTCAACTTCTGGACTTGGTCTCCTTCTTTTATAGGTCTTCAGGTCCAGGAATCCACTGTTTGTTGTTTGCAGACTTGGTTGGTTCTTGCAATAATTCCAATCACAAGGTGTAGTGTGTCCTAAGGAAACTTGCAGTACTTTACTCCTGCTTGGGGTGGGGTAATTTACTTACCTTTACTATATTCTTACTCTCCCAGCGATTCTGCACACACTGCAGTTGTCTGGGGAGAATTTGTGATTTGCATTCCACTTTCATAGTATATGGTTTGTGTTGCCCCTAGACCTATTTTCTCCCATTGCATTCTATAGCATTTCCTATTGTTTGCACTATCCTGTGTCTAATTACTTACCTTATTTTGTTGTCTAGTGTATATATTGTGTATAATACTTACCTCCAGAAGGAGTATTGCCTCTAACATATTTTTGATACTGTGGCACCCAAATAAACTACCTTTATTTTTGGTAACATTGAGTATTGTCTTTACTTGTGTATAAGTACTGTGTAACTATAAGTGGTTTTGCATGAGCTTTGCATGTCTCCTAGTTCAGCCTAAGCTGCTCTGCTATAGCTACCTCTACCAGCCTAAGCTGCTAGAACACTACTACATTTCACTAATAAAGGATAACTGGACCTGGTATAAGGTGTGAGCACCCTACGTACCCACTACAAACTAGGCCAGCCTCCTACACTGGGGCTATGCCAGCAGATAGCCAAGGATGTCAAAAGTTGCCATAGACACCTTGAAAAGTCCTTCCACACCTCTTCTCTCTGACACACCACATATGCATTTCTCTTTACCACACACAATAACACTGTCACAAAACCTCTTCTATCAAGGGGACATGCAACAGTTTCCAGACCTTAAAACTTAGATGTGCAGATAAGTTTAAATCACAAGATGCACTGTGATATCGTTTCATTTTCTATTTAACAATTAATGTGGAGATGGACATTCAAACTCTTTTCTTAATTAATGCATTACATCTCACACTGGAAAATGTGATAAGTTTTGTGCCTCAGGGAGAACTCTTAATGACAAGAATTCAATTTGCTCTTGAGCCCAGGCCCAACTAGGAATGATTATTGCCTATTTTTTAACATTCTCATTACCTGAATATTCTTGTTCGACTTTCAATGTATCTTTTTTTCAACGCAACTGTCTACTCATTACTAGCTCAACCAAGAGTCATGGTCAATTTATTGGCAGCTGAATGGCATTGAAAGTGTGCAGATACAGTTTGGTGCTCTGTAGGAGGCTGGCCTGGTTTGTAGTGGGTATCAAAGATACTTACACCTTATACCAGGTCCAGTTATCCCTTATTAGTGAAATGTAGTAAATATCTAGAAGCCAGGCTGTCTAGAGGTAGGTGTATGCAGACCAGCCAAGGCTGAACTAGGAGACATGCAAAGCTCTTACAATTTCACTGTAGTCACACAGTACTCACACACATGAAAGACAGTACTTTATTTTAATGACACAATGCCAAAAATACTTTGGAGACTATACTCCCTTAGGAGGTAAGTAAATTACACAATATACACTAGTAATCAAAAACAGGTAAGTACACAGTATGAAAACAGTGCAATTAGTGAAAATCACAATAGGTTGCAATGGGCCTAGGGTCAAAGCAAACCATATACTAAAATAGTGGAATACGAAAGTCAGTTTCCCACCTAGGCAAGTGTAGTGTGTAGAGTGGCGCTGAGAGTGTAAGAAAGCACCAAAGGTAAGTAAAATACCCCACCTCAGAGCCCAGGAAAGCAAGTGTAAAACACAGCAAGTTTCCTAAAACACACTAGAAGTCGTGATAGAACATAATGCAAGAACCAGAAGAGACTTCAAGACACCAATGATTGATTCCTAGACCTGAACACCTGTGGAAGAAGGGGCCCAAGTCCAAGAACCGATGAAGAGTCCAGGGAGAACAGGAGCCCCTGCTAACCCAGATGAAGGTGCAAAAGAAGAACCACCGGTGAGAAGACAAAGTCAGTATTGCACCAAAGAAGACAGATGCGGGTTCCTGGTTGGTGCAGAAGATGTCCCATGCCAGATGGATGAATGCAGTCTAGTTTGCATCACTGGATTTTGTCAACATGCGTAGGCTCACGCAAAACATGCTGTTGGCAGAAATAGCACTGCCGGGGACCAGGAGGGACCTGTGACCTCTACCCAGGAGGGGGAGACACAGGGGGCTCTCAGCAACTCAGAGAGTCCTCAGAAGACCAGGCAGCGCACACAGGAGTCCCACAGCACAGGGGCAAAGGAGGGCCTAAGCTGTGCTGTGCACAAAGAACTTCTTGGAAGGATACCCACAAGCCTTGGCAACTGCAGGTCACGCGGTGCACGGGGTACTGTCTTGCGTGAGGAGGCAAGCTCTTACCTCAACCAAAGTTGGACAGCTGGATGTTGGGAATGGATCCACGCCTATCATCTGGAGAGGGTACCCAAGCAACCGGTCTTCGCTGCAGAGAGGAGCCTGCTGAAGCAAGGAAGTGACTCCATCACTCCACAGAGAATTCCTTTGGTTCTTCTGGTGCAGGCAGAAGACAGGCAGATCTCGGAGGATGCACAACCTGGAAACTGTTGCAGTTGCTGGCAGGAGCTAAAGATACAATGTTGCAGAAGTCGTCTTTGCTTCTTTTTTGTAGTTTTGTAGAGTTTCTGGAGCAGTCAGTGGTTGATCCCTCAGTAGAAGATGAAGTAAAGGATGCAGAGGATTCCTGCTCAGTCTTGCAATTGAATCTGAAGAAACACCCAAAGGAGAGACCCTAAATAGCTGTGGGGGGGGGGAGGGGGTTCGTCGCCTAACCAGGTAAGCACCTATCAGGATGGGAAACTGACGTCACCCGCTGGCACTGGCCACTCAGATGCTCCCAGAGTGCCCCACCACCTTGGAATCCAAGACGAAAAAACCCAGGGACACTCTGGAGGAGCTCTGGGCACCACCCATGGGGTAGTGATGGACAGGGGAGTGGTCAGTCCCCTTTCCTTTGTCCAGTTTCACGCCAGAACAGGGACCCTGAACCAGAGTAGACTGCATTATGCAAGGAGGGCACCATCTGTGCCCTTCAAAGCATTTCCAGAGGTTGGGAGGATACCCGTCCCATGCTTGTAACATCTATTTTCAAAGGGAGAGGGTGTAACACCCCTCTCCTAAAGTAAATGCATTGTTCTGCCTTTCTGGGATTGAGCTGCTCAAGCCCCAGGAGGGCAGAAGCCTGTCTGTGAGGTGGAAGCAGCTGGGGCTGCCTGGAAAACCTCCGAAGGCTGGTTTGGCAGTACTGGGGGTCCGCAGTGGAGCCCCCAGAGTGCATGGGATTGTGCAACCAATATTGGAAACAGTATTGGGTACAATTCCCAGTTGTTGGACACCTTACTTGCCCATATTCTGAGTTACCATTGTGAAGCTGGACATAGATATTGACCTATGTCCAGTGCACACTTAAAATGGCGTCCCCACACTTGCGAGGTCTGGGAAAATAGGCCTGAACGACATGAGGGCACCTCTGCTAGTGCAGGGGTGCCCTCACACACAGGTACCTTGCACCCAGCCTTCAAGGTTGGAAGACCTGGTATATAGGTGACTTATAAGTGCCCTGGTGCAGTGAAAAAGGCAGTGAGATAGTGCATGCACTATTTCCCACAGGCTGCAATGGTAGTCCTGTAGAAGCCTTAGAATGGACTCCATATGGGTGACAACAGAAATACTGCAGCCACAGGGATCCCCTGGAACCCTAATGCCCTGGCTACCTATGTACCATATACTAGGGACTTATAAGGGGGGTCCAGTATGCCAATTTGGGATGAAATACTGGGATACCAGTATGTAAGGACAAATTTGGAACCAGAGAGAGCATAAGCACTGGGGTCCTGGTTAGAAGGATCCCAGTAGCACAGTCAAGCATACTGATAAAAACAGTGAAACATACTGACAAGTAGGCCACAAACCATAAGCACTGTGGTCCTGACTATCAGGATTCCAGTGACACAGTCAAAACACACTGACAAACAGGCCAACAATGGGGGTAACCATGCTAGAAATAGGCTACTTTCTCACATGCTCATAATAATAAACTGTTGCAGACTGTTTCACTGTGCAGACCATAATTGTGTTCCAAATCCAAGGGAGGGCCTCCAGGAGGCATATGGGGATGTTTGCTACTGACTAGCCATGACTCTAGTGACAAAGCCATTGTCTTCTCACATACTGAAAGGATTTTTGCCTAAAGTTCCATATTTGCTGCTGGAGCCTGGATTTTTCTATCTCAAACATCTAGTATAATAATCAAACTTGTCAATCTTCAAACAACCCCTACCATTGGTCGCATGGAACTTTGTTAGTCGACAAAGAGAGATGATTGTGAGCTATCATTTACATCAATTATCCTTTACAGTGTGGGGCTCCACAGGAATCACCAAATAGATTCAGGGTGAGTTTAAATGGTTTATTAACCAATTCATTCAATTCAATCATTAGTTTAGAAAATATTTAAAGATTTAGGTGGTCATTAAGACCCTGGCGGTATTACAACCGCAGGGCCAAAATGACAGGAGCACTGCCAACAGGCTGGCGGTGCCTCCCGGCGTATTTTGACCGCGGCGGTAGCGCCGCGGTCGGACCGCCGGGGCCGGCGGTTTTCCGCCACAATGGCCCCGGCGGATCCCAGGGGATTACGAGTCCCCAACCGCCAGCCTTTTTCTGACGGTCTGACAGGGCCCCATGCAGCTTTTCACTGTCTGCTGTGCAGACAGTGAAAAGCGCGACGGGTGCAACTGCACCCGTCGCATGGCCGCAACACCGCCGGGGATCTCCAAATGGCCGCGGCGGGGGTGCCGCCGCATTGGCGGCCGCATGGCGGTCATCAGCCGCCCGCCAAGGTCGTAATGACCCCCTATGTCATCATTATTACATATTCAAATAATTCAAAAGTCGATGTTTCAAAACAAGATAAAATACTGCATTAGTAAGTATTATAAATAGGATATAGAAAATTCAGCATGTGTGTTCCATAATGGAAAATTCTCAATCTATGTGAATGGAGTGTTTGGGAATAAAAGAGCAAATATCTTCAATAAGCAATGTAAGGTGTCAGTTTCAGAAACCCAAATTAAGGGCTCTGATGATAGAAAAAGATTGCATAAGCATGAAGTCTGAGCACTCAAGCAGTGGAGATTAGTAGACATTGGAAATTATTCTCAGCTCAAAATTAGCAAGGGACCAGGCTCCTTGAGGGTCTTTGTGATAGAAAGGGAAAGGAAAGCAGATCTCTCTAATCGAACAAATACATGTTAATATAATTCAACAAATCATCAAAGGCAATACATTTATCATTCTTCCCTCCCAGGAACCAATCAGTTCCCACCAAACTCTGGGAGCAGGTACACTTCCCAGTTTCTCATGTCTTCACTTTCACAAACCCCTCTTGTGCCCTCTGTGCTCATGTAACCCGTTCCATTTGGCACCTCTCTCTGTCTCATGCATTCCATGGTCCCCCTCCTTGAGTTCTTGAACCTTTAAACCTCCTATACCATTGCTAGTTAAATTGTCTTGCATCTGCAGAAGGAGCAGGTGCTTCCTGGGCAATTAGTGTATCTGCCCTGAACGGTTGACTTGTACCATAATTTTTTGGGGTTCTGTTTTTCTGGTACGTGCCTTTTCCCAGGTTTCCTGGAAACTCTATATGCAACGCATGCCTTTCTGGAACAGTCTCTCCTTCCAGCATAAATACCCTCACCTGCTCCTGAATCTGGGCTTGGCCTTGCTCCAGTCCTGCACAAGCATTTTCACTGCACTACCCTCCAGAGTCACCTGAAACCTCCAGCAGTTGTCTTCCAAGCCTTCCTGTTGATCTTGTGATCCTGACTCCTGCAACTACTCCTGTGTTTTCATTGTTGGCTACTATCAGGGCCTGTCCTCGTTTTTGCGGTGTTCAGGTACAGAGACATGCGAGGCCCTTGTAAGATGTGACATCACAGGAAGTGACATCATAGGAATGGACATCAATTGAAAATGAATGTTCTGGAATTGTTGAAGCAGCTTTGCGGAAACTACCTACCTGGTATGGATATCACTAAAATGGTTAAAAATTTAAATACTACTCCTAATAAAAAAATATATTTTTTTTAAAGCTGTATCACATGGAAATACATAATATTATTCAAACTGGTTGAAAAAACTAGGCCTAGGGCTCTCCAAAACTGATGTGATTGCTACAAGGTTCACTAATTGTTTCGAGACTAGAGAATGATTACAATTCCAAGTTAGATTGTCCCAGACCTATATAGCGGGACTTCAAGTGACTCCTGAGCCCCTCTTAATGCTAGTGAAGTTCAAGATAAGGCACTTGGGTTTCAGGAGGCATGGGGGATCGACACAAACAGGTTCATGGTAGATGGGCTAAGAGACGTGCAAGAACTGCAGCAAACAGTATATGAAGAGAGGACACTGGCTAATATATTGGCAGGCAGAAGCACCAAAGGCTGGCCCACACCAGCTCACAGAGCACTTAAACTTAGCAATTACTTTCAAACTCCATTTTTAAAAGATGCAAAGAACTGAACTAACTTAAAGATGTATATAATGGATAGCTTAAAGGGAAAACAGTTTGTGACCTGGGACAAAAATACTGCAAAGCTACAGTGGGAGCCAGTCATTAAAGAGATACTTTTTAGCAACAAAACAAAAAGGTCCTATTAAAGTAGACATTATACAGTTTACAGCTAATAGAAAGGAATGTAGCAATATGGAATAGGTAGGTTGTGACTTGCAGACTGACACTAAAGTAATGCCAAATCCAAAGGGACAGGACCATGCCACTCAACTTTTATTTAGCCTTAAAGGTAATAACAAAATTGTGCCTGCCCCCAGGTAAACCCATGAGATCTTGGATAAAGAGATAATTGAATGCAAGGCCATTTCCATTATCCACAAGTCAATCCAGGCACTCCCCAAGTACCTAACCAAACACTTTTGGTCTCCGAGACTCCAATTAAAGATCTCTCTTCTTGAACCTACTGGCTATCTACTTGCATAGGCTCAATATTTGGCAGATCACCCAGTGTGCAATGATGTACTCTATGGAATGCCCTTGAGCTCCTCAGCTGCTCTCCTCCCCCACAACCCCCATCTCCTGTACACTGCTCCTTCTTCCCCTCACATTGGACAGGAGGCCAATTTTAACTGTGTTCCTGAAAAGCAGTCACTTTTCCAGGCCTTGCTGTCACTCCTTGAGGTTTGGAATTATTTGTTGTTGGAAGAGGCGCACATCATACTGTGCTTGCCCAGACTGGCCCATTGTCATTTTGCACATGTCTTTGTGAACGCAGTCAAACGAACTGTGCACAACAACCTTAAGGCTGTTGCATCCTTTTGGGTTGTGCACTAGTGGCCAAGCCAGCCCAGGCAAGGAGTTTATCCACAGTAATAAAAACATCTTCTCACCAAGTGGCCTGGTCATAGGCCAGTCAATCAAATGTGGATTCTCTGCCTTTCCTACTTGAATCTATCTGTTTCTTTGGGCCTTGCAGCACTTAAGTCTTGCAGAGTAACTTCTGTCCATTATCATTTTGCAGGGCACTTTGCACACACAGAGATATTGTAAGACGTTTGTTTGGTACTGAGGACTATTCGTCACAAAACACATTTTTTGTTGTTTCATTCCATTACCACTTGCTCTAAATCAGTCCCTTTTAAAAGACATAGCTAAGCAGGCCGAAAAAGTTGCTATTCTAGTATGATAAATATGACATACACATTTGAGTTCCAATTTCTTTGTCACCTCCTGGAGTAAGCTTTGCCTGCTCGCTATTGCTACCGTTGGAGTGACAAGTTTCCAACAGGAATAACACTTAAGGATATGAAATGAAATTGTCTTAAGTTCTAAAATGGTAATCGTAAACAACGTCATCCACCTTAGATGCAGCAAATTAAATAATCACCTATTGCCCCTGACCTAAAGAATAAGTCTCACAGTAAACATCACCTTTTTTCCTTTTCCGGAAAAATATTGTGGGGCATTTGAGAAAAAGGTAGCAAAGAAATGCCAGACAATGCAGTGAGGTTTTGAGCCAGCTAAGGACTTTTTGAGCAGAGAAACAATTTAAAATTGGTAGGAACGTATGACAAGGTAAGCAAGATATTGCAAAGGTAGGTGATGGCAGGAGCTAAGATCTTTAGATCTCCATTTAAGACATGTGGTCACACTGGGTGTCTAACTGGAACAGTGTGACCCAAAGGGTCAAACCGGGACAGTGCGACTCAAAGTGTCACACTAGGAGTGAGATTTAATAGAAAGTTCAATAGAAGCAATAGAGTAGACAGAGAGCAGGCTGAAATGTAGCAGACATGTTGGGGATGGTTCAAGATCACACCCCTTTGTGAAGAATAACTCATAAATTTCAAAACTAAGACTTTTCTTTACATCTGTTTACTATTGTGCTGATTCTTCCCACTTACATCCACCTCATCCCTCCATGCTCTACTTCTCACCACATTCTCTTACCTACCCTTGCTGCTTCAGCCACTCTTATATCAACTTCACCTCATCATTATCTCCTGGTTGTGTATCTCTCCACAAGCATCTTACATTCACTCTTTGATTCTGCCACTCTTGCATCCATCTTTCCCCTCAATGATCTACTCCTTTCCTCTCATGTTTCCACCCAACTTCTCATCTTTTCTTCCCTCAAAATTTTTGCTGGTTCTACCCCCTTTATATTCACATCTTCTCTCCATTTTCTGTTCTTTACCACTCTTCCCCCCAGCCTCCTACCTTATTTCAAATGTTGTCTTCCTTCGCATCCATCTCTCCCCTTCCACCCTCACATTATCTAAATGTTCTTTTACATTTTTGCATAGATTCTGCTCCTCATAACATTACTCTCTTTTGCATGCTATTATAGGTGGGAAAGCCACTGAAAACTCAAGTCGCCCAGTTGAAGGTGCTCTTGTAACCTGAGCCCAAAATGAGCTGAGCTTTCACATGAGGCGATGTGACCTAGTGCCTACAAGAGCCCACCATGCATCAAGGGGTGCAAGGCTTCAATACCAGCTTTTGCTCAGCATCCTGTGAATCCAGACAAATCTCTGTGGTGGAAAAAATATGATTGTAGTCTGTGTCTACTGTGAAGCACTCTTATGCCCATGGCCAACGTTCGTGCTAAGTAAGACTGCCGAAAATAAAATGTGAACCATGCCTGTCACCCAGACTCTAGTCTCATCCTTCAAGAAATAAAGGTGAACCATTACACTTTATTGCCATAAAGAGATACCCATGTAGTGGCTAAATTGCACAGTAAGCAACTGGAAAATCTAGGATTAATCCTGGCTTCCTTGCGTGACCAAATTGTGTCATCCTAGGCAAATGCTTTATTTCACCAGCCTCTAATTTGTTCATTATCACACATCAAAATACACTTAAATACGTGCAGTCAGAGTATGTGCCTGATAACACTTTGTTTGTTTGATGCAATAGACTGTAATTTTGCTGCATGTTCAATAAAAATGTAGCTCACATACAGGGTACACTTGAACCCTGACATGTCTCTTACTCAGTGCCACTAGAACTATTCGATTTTACGGTTGCTGTATCTTCCGCATAATTACGGATTTGTTGCACTTGCAGCGTAAGCCATCTGTTCCATAATCTGCAGCTTTTTTTAAAATGAAAAAATACTTTCATATCTATCTGTAGAAAAGTCCTACTTTTTGACTGGTCAGCCCCAAACCTTTTGGACGAATACTGGTGGTTACTGGCTCTTGGTTGTGCCCTAGGTACTGCTAATCCATCACAAGGCCCGTGCTCTGTGCAAAGTGGATATGCAAATTAGAGTAATTATAATTAGCTTGTCAATCAACCTATAAGTGCCTAGTATATGGTAGGGCATGTAGGTTTAGGGACCCCAGCATAGGCAGTGCACCCATAGGGGCACTGCTGAGGTGGCCAGTGTCATTTTAAAGGCAGGGCTGCCTCTCTGGCTGCTTTTAAATTAAAGGTACCTTTAAATTTGACTTTGGAATTATTCCAAAATCATAACCTTGTTTTTACATATAAGTCACCCCTAAGGTGTGCCCTAAATGCCCCTAGGGCTGGGTGCTATGCAACTATATGCAGGGACCTTATAAAATATTTTTATCAATTCTGGTGAGGGAAAAATAGCCTCATTTGTTTTTCCCTCACTGTAGTGAACGGGCTCCATAGGCTAACATGGGTGACTTTATTTTTAATTACTAAAGTCTCAAAAGGAGCTAAATATTTCAAGTTTGGTATCAAATTGTTATAATAAATACAACAACTTGTTGTTGTTGAATTTATTATAAGTAGTTGTGGGAAAGAGTTTTAGAACTCTACCTGAAAGTTGCCAACTTCAGCTCTGTGATGCCCT
Source organism: Pleurodeles waltl (assembly GCF_031143425.1). NCBI lineage: Eukaryota > Metazoa > Chordata > Amphibia > Caudata > Salamandridae > Pleurodeles > Pleurodeles waltl. Next base: position 361,029,101 of record NC_090446.1, read on the forward strand.
TCTATGATTGGCCAGCCTCTGGCAGCCTCACCAGGCTGCCTTGATGAGGTGTGAAGTGGCCTTGGCAGAAGCCAAAGGAAGTGCCTGCGGCAGGAGATCTGCCTCAGCAGATGGTGAAACAGGAGGGGTGGGGGGAGAGCAGCCACACTGGAATTCTAAGGAGGGAAGGACATTTGGAGCAGCTCATGGCCTCCCCCATTTCCTGCAAACTCAGACAACCAGGTGCCCCTCTGATTACAATAAGAGAGGGCAGGAAAGGGGTGTGCTAAGGGATTTTATCCACACCAGTGAGTGGGCTCAACCAGATCTAACCTCCATGATTGAATTTCTGCCATGTTGGATTTTTGAGGAATGTTGCTTCCTGGGATTGCTTTTTGCCACACTTCCCAGGAAGTGGTAATCCAAGAGGGTGGTGGCCTGCCTGTGATTGGACAGTTACCCCTGCTACTTTCCACCCCAGGATCAAGCATAAATATAGCAGAACTGCTCCCACACTTCAGATCCCTACCAGGAACAAAGACAAGGAAAAGGACTGCCCTACTAGACCCCTGACCTACACCTGGACTCTGAAGGACTGCCCCAGCTGCACACCTGGGCTTCACCACAGAACGGACTTTGTCTGGCTTCAACTGGTTCAAGAAGGGACTTCCTGTTTGCTACAGGTAGATAATAGCTAACCAGAGTCCCCTGCATCAAAGCCTGAAGAAACTGACCAGCTGACCACTGTCTAGTGGTCCTTTTTAAGTTTGAGCCAGGTGTATTCTAGGAGTTGGATTCCTACCCTTCAAGGAGTCAAGGAGCAACTCATACCTTCTGCAACCCTGGGGTGAGCTGCAGACTTCTAAATGACCTTCAAAGACTTTCTGGAAGAAGATCCAGAAGTTTGGAGAAGATTGGAGAACTTTTGGTAAAAAGCTTCATAAAGGGACCGCTCTGACGTTGTGAGTCAAGCTGGCATACGTTGACTGCGACCCAGCCTGACTTGATGGTTCAGCCTGCTGAAACGCTTTGGAGCCCCAGGCTACCAAGATTTCACAGGGCTCCAGGAAAGGCAATCTGACAACGTTGACTCGAAATCAGCTTGCTGTGGAGGGTCGTCTGATGTTGGAGGGAAAAAGCAAAAAAAAAGTGACTACGTCCGAATGTAAAAAGTTGACAGAGGCTTCATGTGAGAAAGTAGCCTCTTTCCAGCATGGTTACCCCCACTTTTGGCCTGTTTGTGAGTGTGTGTCAGTGTGTTTTTACTGTGTCACTGGTATCCTGCTAGCCAGGACCCCAGTGCTCATAGATAAAAACCTATATGTCAGTGTGTTTTGCCTTTCTCACTGGGATCCTGCTAGACAGGAACCAAGTGCTCATAGTTTGTGGCCCAATGTGTGTGTCTGTATATTGCTTAACTGTGTCACTGAGGTTCTGCTAATCAGAACCTCAGTGCTCATGCTTCTCTGCTTTTAAATTTGTCATTATAGGCTAGTGACTTCATTTACCAATTTCAATTGGCACACTGGACCCCCTCATAAGTCCCTAGTATATGGTACCTAGGGACCCAGGGCATTGGGGTTCCAGGAGATCCTTATGGGCTGCAGCATTTTTTTGTCACTCATGAGGAGCTCAGACAAACCCTTTCACAGGACTGCGATTACCAGTCATTTTCACTGCACTTAAGTCACTTATAAGTCACCTATATGTCTAACCGTCATTTAATGAAGGCTAGGTGCAACGTTACTAAGTGTGAGCGCACCCTTGCACTAGCAAAGGTGCCCCCAAATAGTTCAGGGCCAAATCCCGGGAATTTGTGAGTGTGGGGACGCCATTACATGCATGCGCTACATATAGGTCAATACCTATATGTAGCTTCACAATGGTAACATGGAATATGGCAATGTAAGGTGTCTAAGTTCATGGAATTGTCCCCCCATTCCAAATCTGGTACTGGGGAGCCAATTCCATGCGTCCTGGGGGCTCCACCATGTACCCCCAGTACTGCCAAACCAGCTTTCTGAGGCTTACAATGCAGCTACAGCTGCTGCCACCTCACAGACAGGGTTCTGCTCTCATGGGGCCTGAGCAGCTCAGTCCCAGGAAGGCAGAACAAAGCATTACCTTTTGGGAGCAGGATGGTACATCTTCTCCCTTTGGGAATAGGTGTTACAGGCTGGGGAGGGGAAGTCTCCCCCAGCCTCTGGAAATGCTTTGAAGGGCCCAGATGGTGCCCACCTTGCATAAGCCAGTCTACACCAGTTCATTGACCCCCAGTCCCCGCTCTGGTGTGAGACTGGACAAAGGAAAGGGGAGTTACGACTCCCCTGTCCATCACCACCCCAGGGGAGGTGCCCAGAGCTCCTCCAGTGTGTCCCAGACTTCAGCCATCTTGTTTCCCAAGGTGTGGGGACACTCTGGAGGCCTCTGAGTGGCCAGTGCCAGCAGGTGATGTGAGAGACCCCTCCCGATAGGTCCATACCTGATAAGATAGCCAATCCCCCTCTCAGGGCTATTTAGGGTCTCTCCTGTGGGTTCTCTTCAGATTCTACTTGCAAATTTCCAGCAGGAATCCTCTGCAAATACTACTTCATCACTGACCTCGGATCAACCGCATCCTGGTCCCTGGTCCAGGAACTGCTGTAACAGCAACAAAGTATCCACAAGGGATACTTTTCCTCTGCAACTTCAGCTCCAGTCAGCAACTGCAACAGTTTCCACGGTGTGCACGCTCTGAGGACTTACTGTCTTCACCCTGCACCAGAAGGACCAAAGAAATCTCCCGTGGGGTGGTGGAGTCACTCCCCTGCTGAAGCAGGCACCTTCTAAGTCGACGACCAGTTCTCTTGGACTCCTCTCGTGCTCCTTGTAACACAGAGGGTGGACCCCATCGACACAGACTATCCTGAGGTCATGCTGTCCCAATTTGGAGGAGGTAAGACCATGCCTTACCCTAGAATGACAGTACCATGTGCACTGTGTCTTCTTCACCTCCTGAGGCCTCTGTGCACTATTTGCAAAATTCCTTCATGCACAGCCTGGCCCAGGTCCCCAGCACTCTATCCTGCGACACTCAACTCGTTGAGTTGTTCTCCAGCGGTGTGGGACCTCCCTTTGTAGTGCTGCACCAACCACATTTTGCACCCTTTTCTGGGTTGGCAGGGGTTCCTGCCCTTCCTGGAACTTCTTCCGACTTCTAGACATGGTCTCCTTCCTTTGAAGGTCTTCAGGTCCAGGAATCCACCATTTGTTGTTTGCAGTCTTGCAATAACTCTAATCAAAACTTGTAGTGTGTCCCAAGGAAACTTGCTGTACTTTACTCCTGCTTTTCTGGGCTCTGGGTGGGGTAATTTACTTACCTTTACTGTATTCTTACTCTCTCAGTGATTCTGCCCACACTACACTTGTCTAGGGGGTAATTCGTGATTCACATTCCATTTTCTTAGTATATGGTTTGTGTTGCCCCTAGACCTATTTTCTCCCAATGCATTCTATAGCATTTCCTAGTGTTTACCCTATTTTATGTCTAATTACTTACTTTATTTTGGTGTCTAATGTATATATTGTGTATAATACTTAGCTCCAGAAGGAGAATTGCCTCTAGGATATTTTTGGCCTTGTGTCACCCAAATAAATACCTTTATTTTTGGTAACACTGAGTATTGTCTTTACTTGTGTATAAGTACTGTGTGGCTATAAATGCTATTGCAGGAGCTTTGCATGTCTCCTATTTCAGCCTAAGCTGCTCTGCTATAGCTACCTCTATCATCCTAAGCTGCTAGAACACTACTACATTTCACTAATAAGGGATAACTGGACCTAGTATGAGGTGTAAGCACCCAAGGTACCAACGACAAACCAGGGCAGCCTCCTACATTGTTGGTGCTGATGTGGGATAAGTATTTGCAATTGCTTTACCACTTTGTTACCTGTGTTTTTCACAAGAAAAGCGTGCTCCAATACTTAGAACATATATAACATATACTTAGAAACCATTTTCTAACTTTCTAAAAGTTCTTTAAACTTTGCATAGGTTTTACAAAGTTCGGAAAAGTTTTCTCTTTTCTCTAAAAAGTTAGCATTGTTATTCTACTAACCTTTTACTTACTTTCCTAAACTTTTTTCTTTCGATATGTCTTCTGTAGAAGCTACCCCTAGAGTTGTTAAGACTAGCTATGAGAATCTAAATTGAAAAGTTTGAGGGGTCTCCGCATTGAAAGAAGTTAGGGATTAGGAAGAACCCCAATAAGGAGTTCCTCTTAAATCTTCTCCTCCAGGATGACTAGGGACTCAGCACTGGCCCAGATCAGACGGGGAAGAGGTGGAGGATGACTCCAACCAGGAGTGCTCAGAGGAGCAAGATGACAATCCTGGGGAGGATCCTTCCACAGACCTATCTGTCAACAAGTCCCCTAGTATAACTGGTAGTGGGAAGGGTTCACACTCAATTAGGGCTCGTTTCACACCTAGAGGCCGGGTCACTAGAGTGGCCCCTGTTAGAGATAGGTCTGCTTCTGGACACTGTCATCTTACCTCTGTTTCAGAGGCTTCACATAATTCTAACCCTGACGACCAGTTTCTAGACAGAGAACTCGGAAAGCTGAGGTTAGAGGAGACCAGACTGAAGCTAATGCAGCAGCAGTTGTCCTTAGACAGGAAATCCCTGGCTGTGGAGAAAGAGAGGCAGGGTTTGGGGTTAGTTCCCCATGGTGGCAGCAACAGTTTTAGGGATACAAATGTTAGGGAACCTTCGTTTGATTCCAGGAATCTGCACAAAGTTGTCCCTCCTTACAAGGATGGTGATGACATCAACAAGTGGTTTGGTGCACTTGAGAGGGCCTGTAAAGTTCAGTGGGTCCCTCATGTACAGTGGGTTGGATATCCTTCTCTGGCAAGGGGAAAGACAGACTTCTTATTGTCAGAGAGGATGATGCAGATAATTACCAGGTTCTTAAAAATGCACTCTTGGATGGTCTGGGCTTAACCACTGAACAGTACAGACTTAAGTTCAGAGAGACCAGAAAGGAGTAATCATAGGATTGGACAGACTTTGTGGATTGTTCTGTGAAGGCCCTACAGGACCAAACAGGTATGGTCTCAACTTTTTCAGTGCCCAGACCACAGCAAAGGCCTCCCTCTCTATGGCAGACCAACGCTTTTCTCTAGGGGTCAACCTCCTGCTGATAAAAGCAACAGGTTGATCCTGTCCCTCAGTGTTAAGCTGTGATAGAACCGCCCCTACCCCTAATTCAGAAGTACCAGTCTGGACTATGAATTAATTTCTTGGAGTAACAAGAGCTTTTTAGGACAGGTGCAGAGCACATGGCCTGTTTTAGCTCATCAAAAGCCTTTTGATAGCTAGATGTCCACAATAATGTCCACAATACCTTTTTAGGCATCTTCTTGCTGGTGACGTCATTAAGAGGGGCTGCAATGGAGCCATAATTCTTAATGAGCCCCCTATTGTACCCGGTGAGGCCTCGGGAGGCTCTCACTTGGGTTTGAGTTGTAGGGGGAGCCCATTCCATAATTATCTGGATCTTCCCCTGCAGTGGTGCAATCTGTTCCCCACCAACCAGGTGGCCCAGATAAACCACTTTCCCTGCCCTATCTGGCACCTTGAAGCCTTGATAGTGAGGCCTGCCTTTTGCAGGGCCTCCAGAACTTTCCATAGGTGGACCAGGTGATCATCCCAGGTGGAGCTAAAGGCAGCTATGTCATCTAGATATGCTACACTATAAGCTTCCAAACCCTTGCAGGACTGTGTTCACCAACCTTTGAAAAGTTGCAGGTGCATTGTTCAAACCAAAGGGCATAACAGTGAACTGATAGTGCCCTCCAATGGTGGAAAATGTTGTTTTTGGGTTAGCATCTTCTGACAACTTAATGTGCCAATACCCTGCAGTTAAGCCAAAAGTGCTTAGATACTTGGCAGAAGCCAGTGTATCTGTGAGCTCATCTGCCCTGGGTATAGGGTGCGCATCAGTTTTGGTTACCTGATTGAGTCCTCTATGATCAACACAAAACCTAATTTCCTTTTTACCATCTTTAGTGTGAGGGTTTGGGACAAGCACCACTGGGCTAGCCCATGGGCTCTCAGAAGGCTCAATCACTCCTAGGTCCAGCATTTTCTGTACCTCTTGTTTTATGCAATCCCTGACATGGTCAGGTTGCCTATAAATCTTACTTTTGACAGGTAAACTGTCTCCTGTATTGATTGTATGTTCACACCAGGTAGTTGTACCTGGGATCAGTGAGAAGAGGTCAGAGAATTGGCCTAGGAGATTTATACAGTTGTCCTTCTGCTCAACAGTAAGGCAATCTGCAAGCACCACTCCCTCCACTAAGCTATCACCTTTAGTGGTGGAAAAGAGGCTAGGGAGAGGGTCACTCTCTTCTTCCTGCCCCTCATCAGTTGCCATGAGCAGGGTTAAGTCTGCCCTGTCATAGTAAGGTTTTAGGCGATTAACATGGAGCACCCTAAGGAGACTCCTGGCAGTGCCCAGGTCTACCAAATAGGTGACCTCACCTTTCTTTTCAGCAATGAGATAGGGTCCACTCCATTTGTCCTGGAGTGCTCTTGGGGCCACAGGCTCCAATACCCACACCTTCTGTCCTGGTTGGTACTGGGTCAGGGCAGCCTTCTGGTCATGCGATTGCTTTTGGAGCTCTTGGCTGGCCTGAATGCTTTTACTGGCCTTTTTCATGTACTCAGCCATTCTGGATCTTAGGCCAAGTACATAGTCCACAATGTCTTGCTTTGGAGCTTTTAAAGGTTGTTCCCAACCCTCCTTCACAAGAGCAAGGGGACCTCTTACATGGTGCCTAAAGAGAAGCTCAAAAGGGCTACTCCCTATAAGCAAAAAGGAGGCATGGCAACAGGACATAACATCTCCTGAGTTTTTCAGGGAGTCCCATAATCATAACTTTGAGAGTGTTATTAAACCTCTCAACCAGACCATTTGTCTGTGTATGATAAGGAGTAGTGAACTTGTAAATTACACCACACTCCTTCCACATAGCTTTGAGGTATGCAGACATGAAGTTACTACCTCTGTCTGACACCACTTCCTTAGGAAAACCCACCCTGGAAAAGATTCCCAGGAGGGCCTTTGCCACTGCAATTCTTGGGGAGAGGTCAGATCTGAGTCTACCAAGTACTGATGTAACAAATCAGACACAATTAATCAAAATATGCTCTCTCAAAATAAGATTATATAGGCTTTCATAGTCAGTCACCTTATACCAACCATCCCTCCATGGCCTTCACTGAACAGTCTACAAAGTCTGTCCAGTCTTGAGAGGACTCTTTTCTGGTATCTCTGAACTTTATCCTGTATTGTTCAGTGGTTAAGCCAAATCCATCTAAGAGTGCATCTTTCAAAACTTAGTAGTTGTTGGCATCACTTTCTCTGACAGTAAGGAGCCTATCCCTACCCTTACCAGTGAAAGACAACCACAAGATAGCAACCCACTGCCTTTGAGGGACCAACTGTACCATACATGCCCTCTCAAGTGCAGCAAACCACTTGTTGATGTCATCCACCTTCTTGTAAGGGGGGACAATTTTGTGCAGGCTTCTTGAATCTTGTTCTATAACAGGATTACTCTCAAGAACACTGCTTCTGCCACCATGGAGAACCAACTTCTGTCTTTCCCTCTCTACATCTAGAGATTCCCTGTCTAAGGCCAATTCTGCTGTCTCAGCTTCAGTCTGGACTCTTCCAACCTCAGCTTTCTGAGTTCCTTGTCTAGGGTGTTATCCTCAGGGTGGGAGGCTTGGGAATTCTGGGACACAGGGGAAATGTGGGAATTAGCAGAAGTGTACCTGTCTCTAACTGGCTGGACTCTAGTTACCTGGCCTTTTGGAGTAAAAGGTACCCTACTAGTGTGTGACCCCCTCCCACTACCAGTTTCACTAGCTGGCCTGTTAGCTGACAGGTGTTTGGAAGAACCCTCCCCAGAGTCCTCAGGGCCCTCCCCTGATTCTTGTTGGGTACCTCCCTCTTCTACCTCCTGTTCCTGGGATGGGCCAGACTGGTTCTGGTCACTTTCTAGGAGAAGGCTAAGGAGAAGATCTTTGGTAGGGTTCTTACCAATGCTTAAACCTCTTTCTATGCAGAGACCCCTCAAACCTTTAAAGTTTAAACTACCATAGGTTGGCTGGACAACTGTGGGAGTGATCTCTACTGCTGACATAGCTGTAAGAAAGAGTTTACGATAGAGAAAGTTTTTAGAAACTTTTAAAGAAAAGAGGAAAACTTTTCAAACTTTTGAAAACTTTTGAAAACTTTTTAGAAAGTTTTTAGAAAGAGGGTTAAACTGTTTAGGTTAACTGCGTATATTTTAAAGTATTTGGAATATGTTTTTCTTAGGAAAAGCACCAATGACAAAGTAGTAATCTTATCCCACCGCTGCACCACCAATGTAGGAGGCTGGCCTGGCTTATAGTGGTACCTGATGGTACTTACACCTTGTGCCAGGTCCAGATATCCCTTATTAGTTGAGTAGTCGTGTTCCAGGTGCTTAGGCTGATAGAGGTAGCTGTAGCAGAGCAGCTTAGGCTGAACTAGGAGACATGCAAAGCTCCTACTATACCACTTATATCATATAGCACTATGTCATAAGAATCACAATACTCAGAGTTACTAAAAATAAAGGTACTTTATTTTTAGTGACAATGTGCCAAAAATATCTCAGAGGATATACTCCCTTAGGAGGTAAGTAAAATATACAAAATATACACACAAACCAAAATCAGGTAAGTAAACAATTAGAAATATATTGCACACACTGTAGAATACAATAAGATGCAATAGGCCTAGGGGCAACACAAACCATATACAAAGAAAGTGGAATGCGAACCACTTAGGGACCCCTGGCCTAGTGTAGTGTGTAGAGGGTCACTGGGAGTGTAAGAAAACACTAAGGGTGTCCAAGATACCCCACCCCAAGACCCTGAAAACTAGGAGTAAAGTGACCCTACTTCCCCAGAAACACACTAAAGTTGTGATAGTAGATTCTGCAAAGACCAAAACAGACTGCAAAGCACTGAAGACGGATTCCTGGACCTGAGGACCTGTAAAGGAAAGGGACCAAGTCCAAGAGTCACGAAAGTGTCCGGGGGGGGGGGGGGCAGGATCCCACTAAACCCCGGATGAAGGTGCAAAATGGCTGCCTCCAGGTGTGAAGAAGATGAAGATTCTGCAACAACAGAAGATGTCAGGAACTTCTCCTTTGCAAAGAAGATGTCCCACGGAGTGCTGGAGGATGCAGAGTTGTTTCTTTGGAGAAAGACAGCAAACAGGCCTTGCTAGTTGCAAAGGCCATGGTTAAAGAAAAAGGGAGCTGCCCAGGCCCAGAAAGGACCTGGAGGTCGTCACTTGGAAGTGGAGACAGATAGGACCCTCAGCAACACAGAGAACCCACGCACACAAAGACAGCACCCGCAGAAGTACTTGAACACGGGTTCAAGAAAACTGAGCATGGTGGTCATCTCAACACTACAAAGGAGGGTCCCACGAAGCCGGTGGTCAACTCAGCGAGTTGAGCAATGCAGGACGGAGTGCTGGGGACCTGGGCTGTGTTGTGCATGAAGGATTCCTTACAAAAGTGCACAGAAGCCCTAGAATTTGCAGTTCACGCAGTACACAGAATTACTGTCTGGAGAGGGGAGGCAAGGACTTACCTCCTCCAAATTTGGACCACTGGACAGTCTGGGTCATTTGGGTCCACCAACTGTGTTCCAGGGGCCACGCCTGTCAGGATGAGAGGGGAACCAGGGGGAAGATTCTGTCGACCCACGGGAGATTTCTTCTTGGCTTCCAGTGGAGGGTGAAGGCAGACAGCCACCAGAGCATGCACCACCAGGAAACAGTTGAGAAAGCCGGCAGAATTAGGCCTTACAGTGTCGCTGGTAGTCTTCTTGCTACTTTGTTGCAATTTTGCAGGCGTCCTGGAGCAGTCAGCGGTCGATCCTTGGCAGAAGTCGAAGAGGGAGATGCAGAGGAACTCTGATGAATTCTTGCACTTCGTTATCTGAGGAAAAGCCCACAGGAGAGACCCTAAATAGCCCTCAGAGGAGGATTGGCCATATAGTGAGGTAAGCACCTATCAGGAGGGGTCTCTGATGTCACCTGCTGGCACTGGCCACTCAGAGGCCTCCAGAGAGCCCCCACACTTTGCTAAGCAAGATGGCTGAAGTCTGGGACACATTTGAGGAGCTCTGGGCACCACCTCTGGGGTGGTGATGGACAGGGGAGTGGTCACTCCCCTTTCCTTTGTCCAGTTTCCCACCAAAGCAGGGGAGAAGGGGTGCCTGAACTGGTGTAGTCTGGTTTATGCAAGGAGAGCACCATCTGTGCCCTTCAAAGCATTTCCAAATGGTGGGGGAGGCTACCCCTCCCCAGCCTGTATCACCTATTTCCAAAGGGAGAAGGTGTAACATTCTGCTCCCAAAGGCAATGCTTTGTTCTGCCTTCCTGAGACAGAGCTGCTCAGACCCCAAGAGGGCAGAACCCTGTTTGTGATGTGGCAGCAGCTGTAGCTGCAGTGCAAGCCTCAGAGAGCAGGTGTGGCAGTACTGGGGGTCCATAGTGGAGCTTCAGGGATGCTTGGAATTGGCTTGCCAATACCAGATTTGGAATGGGGGGACATTTCATGATCTTAGATACCTTGCATGGCCATATTCGGGGTTACCATTGTGAAGCTACATATAGGTATTGACCTATATGTAGTGCACGCGTGTAATGGCGTCCCCGCATTCACAAAGTCCCGGAAACTGGCCCTGAAGTATGTGGGGGCACCTTTGCTAGTGCAAGAGCGCCCTCACACTTAGTAAATGAAGGTTAGACATATAGGTGACTTATAAGTTACTTAAGTGCAGTGAATATGGCTGCGAAATAGTGTGCTCACTATTTCAGGCAGGCTGAAGTGGCAGTCCTGTGAAAGGGTTTGTCTGAGCTCCTTATGGGTGGCAAAAGAAATGCTGCAGCCCATAAGGATCTCTTGGAACCCCAATGCCCTGGATACCCAGGTACCATATACTAGGGACTTATAAGGGGGGTCCAGTGTGCCAATTGAAATTGGTAAGTGAAGTCACTAGCCTATAGTGACAAATTTAAAAGCAGAGAGAGCATAAGCACTGAAGTTCTGATTAGCAGAGCCCCAGTGACACAGTTAAGCACTATTCTCAACACACACATTAGGCCATAAATTATGAGCACTGGCGTCCTGACCAGCAGGATCCAAGTGAGACAGACAAAAACATATTGACATCCAGGTAAAAATGGGGGAACATGCGAAGAAAGAATGTATGTTCCTACACCATCATGTGCACATACTATGTTATTTGCTGTATTTACTTGGGAAAATTCAGCCCCAGTGGACTAATTCATAATGCCCTCACAGCTGTATCAACATATGTGCTATATAATGCCCACATACCCATATCATTCTTACGATAAAGAACTGCTGCAAGCAAATACACGTAATAATATGTACTGCTATACATGAAAAACATCAGTCTTGAAGATATTGTTCTCCTTTTAGCGATGAAATCCAAATTCCAGGATTAGTCAATTCACAGCAGCCTGTCTAAATTTTTATTAAATCTGCATGAACATATATAAAGGTAACAAAGCAGCCACAGAGGGAAAATATATAGTTTAAATATAAAAGAAATACAAGACAGGAGATTATGTAATAGACACATCACAAAGTAAGAAAGAGAAGGAAAAAAGAAACAAAGTTATATTAATTATCACCACAAACCTATTATAGCAATACCCCACATATACTAACATCCAACAGTGACCTAAACCCACAAATTTCTAAAATACTAATAAAGCCCCACAGGGGATTACACAGACACAGAGTCAAAAGTCAAAAGGAACAATTTCCTAAAATTTAAACTCACTCCCAGACTATTATTTTGGCACAATTCTACACAGAGATATATACGCTAAAACAAGGGGGAGCATATTCTGTAACTCAATGTAAAAATGCCAATAAAGAACCCAGAATTCTGTTCTCTAAGATGTACTCCTAATACCTCATACTTGTTCAATCCATTCGGTGTCTTTGTATTCAAGGATATTATAGAATGAGGCTCTTGTCTCCTCAATTGTTATTCTCTGTTACCTCCTTGCTCACGGGAAGTATCCTTTCAATTATAAAGAAACTCAGTTTGGAAACATCCCTCTTATGGTCCTGATCAAAATGTCTGGCAACTGGGTAATATGTATCTACCCGAGTTATCGCTCTCATATGTTCCAGTATACATTTTTTAGTGGCATGTTTAGAACTACCTACATACCACAGTTTACAAAGCATTCTAAAATATATAACCGTGAAGTCACTTGAACATGTAAGGTGTGTTGTAATATCTATCATCTTACCCGTGAGAGGTGACTGATATTGTGTACTATCACTACTATATCTACATGCTTTACAACTTACACAATGAAAGAAACCATGTTGAACCTAATTGCTCTTATCTTGACTTATATCACTTTTACTCAATTTATCTTTCAAAGTTTTACCCCTTCTAAAGGTAATGCTAGGGAAGGACCTCATCCAAAACTGATTCACTTCTTAGTATTGGCCAGTACGCCGCTAAGATCCCTCTAATCTCTTGAGCTTTATTAGAGAAAGTAGTAATAAATCTACATTTCTTATCATCTATATAGGATTTAGAAGTTCTTCCCTTTTCCTCAATTCTACCTTGTGTCTGGCTGTTTTGATGATTCCTACTTCATAACCTCTCTCAGTGAATCTTTTTTCCATGACTTCGCTTTCCACCTTAAAAGATGGGTCTGTACTGCAATTCCTCCTAGACTCGAAGAAACTCCCCATATGGGATACTCTCAATTAGTTTCCTAGGATGACCACTAGTAGCATGTAGTAATGTGTTGTCAGATGTCGGTTTCCTGTATAAAGTCGTGATTAACGTGTTGTTTTGTACTCTAACACAAATATCCCAAAAAACAGTCTTAACAGGATCTATGTCGAATATTGTATTCATTGTCATTCAATTTTCATACAAAGGTCCCACTTGTATTGTACCTTTCCAAATCACAAAACTATCATCAATATACCTCAACCAGAGCATCACATTAGCCTCAAATTCCTGTAATCCTTCTGATATCTGCTCCTCCCACCATCCCATAAAAAGGCATGCAAAACTTGGAGAGAAGCACGTTCTCATTGAAGTACCTTGCTTTTGATGAAAAAGCTCATAATCAAAAGGGTGTTTTTTAGACAGTATGTGTATGGTAGAATAATGAAAGTGGACGAGCTCTGAAGAAATGTTCAACTACCATAATGCCTTTGTCATGCCTTATGCTTGTATACAAATTTGTCACATCTAGGGCCATCAATAAATAAGGCTGGAATCTGGATTTCATCGCAAAAAGGACAACAATATCTTCAAGAATTATGGTGGTCATTACAACCTCAGCGGTCTTTGAACAAGACCGCTGAGGGACCGCCGTGCGGAAGACTGCCAGTAGTGGCGGTTTGCCGCTCGCGTATTATGACCGTTGGCTGCCCTCCGTCATTTTTCCGACGGTGAGCCGCCAACAGCCATACTTGCGGGCGGCGGGGAAGTGGAGGTTGCTCCACCTCCACCGCCACGCCAACAGAACACCGCCCAGCTAATCACGTCCTGTGATTCTGCGCGGCGGTGTTCTGTTGGCGGTGTGGTGTCGGTGGAGCTGCCCCCATAGCTCCCGTCCCCTCCTGGCGGATCGACGGAATAGGTAAGTCGATCGTCCGTTAGGGGAGGGGTGTTGTGGGGTGTTGTGTGGGTGCATGGGGTTGTGCGTGTATGTATGTAGGGGGTGTGTGAGTGCGTGTATGCTTGCGGGGGTGTTGCGTGTTTTGGGAATGAGTGCGTGTATGTCTGTAGGTATGTCTGTGTGGATGTGTGCGTGAATGTGGGTGTACGTGTCTGACTGTGTGAGTGGATGTTGGCATGTATGTCGGTGTGTGTGCGTGTATGTGTGTTGGTGGTGCCTGCGTGCGTGTCTGGTGTGTATGTGTAAGGTAATGTTGGGAGTAGGAGTGGGGAGGGGGGCCCTGCCACCTTTGGGGGTGGCAGGGGTGGTGGGGGATGTAGGGGAGGGAGTCGGGGTGGGGGTGGGAGGTGGGGGAGACCCCTATCAGTGCCAGGGAAGGAATTCCCTGGCACTGATAGTGCTTACCGCCATGGATTTCATGGCGGTTCCTACCGCTGGAAATCCACGGCGGTAAGCCGGATCAAAATACCGGCGGCGGTATTGTGACGGCCGCCGGGCTGGAAGTCTCCAGCCCAGCGGTCGTCTCCGCCCTGGCGGGCGGAACGGAGAAGCGGCCGTAACCGCCATGGTCATAATCCTAAAAAAAAGACCGCCAGCCTGTTGGCGGTCTTACCGCCGCTTTAACACTGTCCACCAGGGTTGTAATGACCCCCTATGTTTTTTATGTGTAGCAGTACATACTATTATGTTTATTTGCTTGCAGCAGTGCTTTATCTAACAATGTAATGGGTATGTGGCCGTTATAAAGTAAATATATTGACACAGCTATAAGGGCATTATTAATTAGCCCACTGTATGTGCACTTGTTGGCATGGCCCACTTGGGCGGTATACAGTAGGTAATTTTGTGAAATGTAAGACTATGACAGTAACATTGAACAGTAAATTAAAAACAAGAATAGAGAACAAACAGTGACGATTACAATGGATACAATTGGTAAAAGTTTGTGAAAAGAGAGAAACATGTGCATATATATTGAAAGAGAACATGTTGCAAGATAGCTCCCCCATTTTTGTGTTTGTTACCTGTGAACAAGGCGTAGAACTCCGAAATGTTGGGTTGTTTTTTGGTGCCAGTCTGTGACTATGGAAATTAAATAAAAAGCGTGGTGCTGCAAACTGCTGTGTTCGTGCAATTCATCGAGTATTTGGAAGAGTTTCTGAGGAAAGTTAAAATTACGGTAGCCTGACCTGACACAAGAACCACTATTGTGGGAACTCATCAGGATCCAAGAAACAGAGTGAATTTGTGTATATATATATATATATATATCTATATATATATATATATATATATAATGTTATACTTAGTGAACTTAGTGAATATATCAGTGACAACATTAACGTTTTGAACTTTAAAAATGCAAAAAGAACAGATGATGGACGGAATGCTTAACAATGCAAACATTCACCCCCAGTCACAAAGATCTAGGTTTAATCCATCATTTATTTGCTTGCCACGCCACCCTAGTTAGGACCCAGCCATATGCAAATCAGTCTTGACCCTGAGTACCTAGGGGTACTTACACCTTGCACCAGGCCCAGTTATCCCTTATTAGTGTATAGGGTGTCTAGCAGCTTAGGCTGATAGATAATGGTAGCTTAGCAGAGCAGCTTAGGCTGAACTAGGAGACGTGTGAAGCTCATACAGTACCACTAGTGTCATATGCACAATATCATAAGAAAACACAATACACAGATATACTAAAAATATAGGTACTTTATTTTTATGACAATATGCCAAAAGTATCTCAGTGAGTACCCTCAGTATGAGGATAGCAAATATACACAAGATATATGTACACAATACGAAAATATGCAGTAATAGTATTAGAAAACAGTGCAAACAATGTATAGTTACAATAGGATGCAATGGGGACACATAGGGATAGGAGCAACACAAACCATATACTCCAAAAGTGGAATGCGAACCACGAATGGACCCCAAACCTATGTGGCCTTGTAGAGGGTCACTGGGACTATTAGAAAATAGTAAGGGTTAGAAAAATAGCCCACCCCAAGACCCTGAAAAGTGAGTGCAAAGTGCACTAAAGTTCCCCAAAGGACATAGAAGTCGTGATAGGAGAATTCTGCAGAAAAGACACAAACCAGCAATGCAACAACGATGGATTTCCAGTCGAGGGTACCTGTGGAACAAGGGGACCAAGTCCAAAAGTCACAAGCAAGTCGGAGATGGGCAGATGCCCAGGAAATGCCAGCTGTGGGTGCAAAGAAGCTGCTACTGGACAGTAGAAGCTGAGGTTTCTGCAGGAACGACAAGGGCTAGGAACTTCCCCTTCGGAGGACGGATCCCTCACACCGTGGAGAGTCGTGCAAAAGTTTTTTCCTGAAGAAAGACCGCCAACAAGCCTTGCTAGCTGCAAGTCGTGCGGTTAACGTTTTTGGATGCTGCTGTGGCCCAGGAGGGACCAGGATGTCGCCAATTGCGTCTGGGAACAGGGGGGGCGTCGAGCAAGACAAGGAATCCTCTCAGAAGCAGGCAGCACCCGCAGAAGTGCCAGAACAGGCACTACGAAGAGGAGTGAAACAGTGCTCACCCAAAGTCGCACAAAGGAGTCCCACGTCGCCGGAGTACAACTTAGAAAGTCGTGCAATGCAAGTTAGAGTGCCGTGGACCCAGGCTTGGCTGTGCACAAAGGATTTCTGCCGGAAGTGCACAGAGGCCGGAGTAGCTGCAAAAGTCGCGGTTCCCAGCAATGCAGTCTGGCGTGGGGAGGCAAGGACTTACCTCCACCAAACTTGGACTGAAGAGTCACTGGACTGTGGGAGTCACTTGGACAGAGTTGCTGGATTCAAGGGACCTCGCTCGTTGTGCTGAGAGGAGACCCAGGGTACCGGTGATGCAGTTCTTTGGTGCCTGCGGTAGCAGGGGGACGATTCTGTCGACCCACAGGAGATTTCTTCGGAGCTTCTAATGCAGAGAGGAGGCAGACTACCCCCACAGCATGCACCACCAGGAAAACAGTCGAGAAGGCGGCAGGATCAGCGTTACAGAGTTGCAGTAGTCGTCTTCGCTACTTTGTTGCAGTTTTGCAGGCTTCCAGTGCGGTCAGCAGTCGATTCCTTGGCAGAAGGTGAAGAGAGAGATGCAGAGGAACTCGGATGAGCTCTTGCATTCGTTATCTAAGGAAATCCCCAAAGCAGAGACCCTAAATAGCCAGAAAAGAGGGTTTGGCTACTTAGGAGAGAAGATAGGCTAGCAACACCTGAAGGAGCCTATCAGAAGGAGTCTCTGACGTCACCTGCTGGCCCTGGCCACTCAGAGCAGTCCAGTGTGCCAGCAGCACCTCTGTTTCCAAGATGGCAGAGGTCTGGAGCACATTGGAGGAGCTCTGGGCACCTCCCAGGGGAGGTGCAGGTCAGGGGAGTGGTCAGTCCCCTTCCCTTTGTCCAGTTTCGCGCCAGAGTAGGGCTGAGGGGTCCCTGAACCGGTGTAGACTGGCTTATGCAGAAATGGGCACCATGTGTGCCCATGAAAGCATTTCCGGAGGCTGGGGGAGGCTACTCCTCCCCTGCCTTCACACCATTTTCCAAAGGGAGAGGGTGTAACACCCTCTCTCAGAGGAAGTCCTTTGTTCTGCCATCCTGGGCCAAGCCTGGCTGGACCCCAGGAGAGCAGAAACCTGTCTGAGGGGTTGGCAGCAGCAGCAGCTGCAGTGAAACCCTGGGAAAGGCAGTTTGGCAGTGCCAGGGTCTGTGCTAGAGACCCGTGGGATCATGGGATTGCACCAACAATGCCAGGATGGCATAGAGGGGGCAATTCCATGATCTTAGACATGTTACATGGCCATATTCGGAGTTACCATTATGAAGCTACACATAGGTAGTGACCTATATGTAGTGCACGCGTGTAATGGTGTCCCCGCACTCACAAAGTCCGGGGAATTGGCCCTGAACAATGTGGGGGCACCCTGGCTAGTGCCAGGGTGCCCACACACTAAGTAACTTAGCACCCAACCTTTACCAGGTAAAGGTGAGACATATAGGTGACTTATAAGTTACTTAAGTGCAGTGTAAAATGGCTGTGAAATAACGTGGACGTTATTTCACTCAGGCTGCAGTGGCAGGCCTGTGTAAGAATTGTCAGAGCTCCCTATGGGTGGCAAAAGAAATGCTGCAGCCCATAGGGATCTCCTGGAACCCCAATACCCTGGGTACCTCAGTACCATATACTAGGGAATTATAAGGGTGTTCCAGTAAGCCAATGTAACTTGGTAAAATTGGTCACTAGCCTGTTAGTGACAATTTGAAAGAAATGAGAGAGCATAACCACTGAGGTTCTGGATAGCAGAGCCTCAGTGAGACAGTTAGTCATAACACAGGTAACACATTCAGGCACACTTATGAGCACTGGGGCCCTGGCTGGCAGGGTCCCAGTGACACATACAACTAAAACAACATATATACAGTGAAAAATGGGGGTAACATGCCAGGCAAGATGGTACTTTCCTACAACAGTCCAGCCCGAACTGGCAAGCCAGGTCCTCCCTGGACCGGTAACAAGCATCCCGGGACCGGTTTCAGGGTATCACCCATCATCAGCTAGGCTAGCTTGAACCCAGTGGCTCAGTGAGCATGGGACCCACGTCTGGGCATACCCATGTGGAACAGGGTCAAGACTGATTTGCATATGGCTGGGTCTAAACTGTAATGGCATGATGTAAAGAAATGGCTCCCTGTTGCAGTTACCCCCCACTTTTTGCCTGATACTGATGCTGACTTGACTGAGAAGTGTGCTGGGACCCTGCTAACCAGGCCCCAGCACCAGTGTTCTTTCACCTAAAATGTACCATTGTTTCCACAATTGGCACAACCCTGCCACCTAGGTAAGTCCCTTGTAACTGGTACCCCTGGTACCAAGGGCCCTGATGCCAGGGAAGGTCTCTAAGGGCTGCAGCATGTCTTATGCCACCCTAGGGACCCCTCACTCAGCACAGACACACTGCTTGCCAGCTTGTGTGTGCTGGTGGGGAGAAAATGACTAAGTCGACATGGCACTCACCTCAGGGTGCCATGCCAACCTCACACTGCTTGTGGCATAGGTAAGTCACCCCTCTAGCAGGCCTTACAGCCCTAAGGCAGGGTGCACTATACCACAGGTGAGGGCATATGTACATGAGCACTATGCCCCTACAGTGTCTAAGCAAAACCTTAGACATTGTAAGTGCAGGGTAGCCATAAGAGTATATGGTCTGAGAGTCTGTCAAAAACGAACTCCACAGCTCCATAATGGCTACACTGAATTCTGGGAAGTTTGGTACCAAACTTCTCAGAATAATAAACCCACACTGATGCCAGTGTTGGATTTATTAAAAAATGCACACAGAGGGCATCATAGAGATGCCCCCTGTATTTTACCCAATTGTTCAGTGCAGGACTGGCTGGTCTGTGCCAGCCTGCTGCTGAGAGACGAGTTTCTGACCCCATGCGGTGAGAGCCTTTGTGCTCTCTGAGGACAGAAACAAAGCCTGCGCTGGGAGGAGGTGTTTCACACCTCCCCCCTGCAGGAACTGTAACACCTAGCAGTGAGCTTCAAAGGCTCAAGCTTTGTGTTACAATGCCCCAGGGGACTTCAGCTAGTGAAGATGCCCGCCCCCTGGACACAGCCCCCACTTTTGGCGGCAAGTCCAGGAGAGATAATGAGGAAAACAAGGAGGAGTCACTAGCCAGTCAGGACAGCCCCTAAGGCATCCTGAGCTGAGGTGACTCTGACTTTTAGAAATCCTCCATCTTGCAGATGGAGGATTCCCCCAATAGGAATAGGGATGTGCCCCCCTCCCCTCGGGAGGAGGCACAAAGAGGGTGTACCCACCCTCAGGGCTAGTAGCCATTGGCTACTAACCCCCCAGACCTAAACACGCCCTTAAATTTAGTATTTATGGGCTCCCCAGAACCTAGGAAATCAGATTCCTGCAACTTACAGAAGAAGAGGACTGCTGAGCTGAAAACCCCTGCAGAAGAAGAAAGAAGACACCAACTGCTTTGGCCCCAGTCCTACCGGCCTGTCTCCTGCCTTCTAAAGAAAACTGCTCCAGCGACGCTTTCTCCAGGACCAGCGACCTCTGAATCCTCAGAGGACTGCCCTGCTTCCAAGAGACCAAGAAACTCCCGAGAACAGCGGCCCTGTTCAACAAAGACTGCAACTTTGTATCCAGAGGAGCAGATTTAAAGACCCCTGCAATCCCCGCAAGAAGCGTGAGACTTGCAACACTGCACCCGGCGACCCCGACTCGACTGGTGGAGAAACAACACCTCAGGGAGGACCCTCCGGCGACTCCGAGACTGTGAGTAACCAAAGTTGTCCCCCCTGAGCCCCCACAGCGACGCCTGCAGAGGGAATCCCGAGGCTCCCCCTGACCGCGACTGTCTGACTCTAAAATCCAGACGGCTGGAAAAGACCCTGCACCCGCAGCCCCCAGCACCTGAAGGATCGGAACTTCAGTGCAGGAGTGACCCCCAGGAGGCCCTCTCCCTTGCCCAGGTGGTGGCTACCCCGAGGAGCCCCCCCTTGCCTGCCTGCACCGCTGAAGAGACCCATTGGTCTCCCATTGAATCCTATTGTGAACCCGACGCTTGTTTGCACACTGCACCCGGCCGCCCCCGTGCTGCTGAGGGTGTACTTTTTGTGTAGACTTGTGTCCCCCCCGGTGCCCTACAAAACCCCCCTGGTCTGCCCTCCGAAGACGCGGGTACTTACCTGCTGGCAGACTGGAACCGGGGCACCCCCTTCTCCATTGAAGCCTGAGTGTTTTGGGCACCACTTTGAACTCTGCACCTGACCGGACCTGAGTTGCTGGTGTGGTGACTTTGGGGTTGCTCTGAACCCCCAACGGTGGGCTACCTTGGACCCCAATTTGAACCCCGTAGGTGGTTTACTTACCTGCAAGAACTAACATTACTTTACCTCCCCCAGGAACTGTGAAAATTGCACTGTGTCCACTTTTAAAATAGCTAAATGTGTTTTTATGTAAAAAGTATATATGCTATTGTGATTATTCAAAGTTCCTAAAGTACTTACCTGCAATACCTTTCAAATGAGATATTACATGTATAAGAAAATATATTTTTCTATAACAAAACCTATTGGCCTGGATTTGTCTCTGAGTGTGTGTTCCTCATTTATTGCCTGTGTGTATGTACAACAAATGCTTAACACTACTCCTTTGATAAGCCTACTGCTCGACCACACTACCACAAAATAGAGCATTAGTATTATCTCTTTTTGCCACTATCTTACCTCTAAGGGGAACCCTTGGACTCTGTGCATACTATTCCTTACTTTGACATAGTGCATACAGAGCCAACTTCCTACATTGGTGGATCAGCGATGGGGTACAAGACTTTGCATTTGCTGGACTACTCAGCCAATACCTGATCACACGACAAATTCAAAAAATTGTCATTAGAAATTGATTTTTGCAATTTGAACTATTTTTCTAAATTCTTAAAAGTCCTGCTAGGGCCTTGTGTTAGTCCCTGTTAGCATTTCTTTTAGAGTTTAAAAGTTTTGTGAAAGTTTGAATTAGGTTCTAGAACTAGTTTTAGATTCTTAAAAAGTATTCCAACTTTTAGAAACATAATGCCTGGTGCAGATGAGAATGTGGTGGAACTCGACCTCACACCTTACCTCCATCTTAAGATGAGGGAGCTAAGGTCTCTCTGCAAAATAAAGAAAATCCCAGTTGGCTTAAGACCCTCCAAACAACAGCTCCAGGAGCTTTTGGCAGAGTTTGAAAAAGCCAACCCCTCTGAGGATGACCTCACAGAGGGAGAAGATAGTGACTTGGAGGAGAATTCCCCCCTTCCAGTCCTAATTAGGGAGGTCAGGGACCCTCAATCCCTGACTCCAAACATAATAGTCAGA
Source organism: Pleurodeles waltl (assembly GCF_031143425.1). Taxonomy (NCBI): domain Eukaryota; kingdom Metazoa; phylum Chordata; class Amphibia; order Caudata; family Salamandridae; genus Pleurodeles; species Pleurodeles waltl. The sequence continues at coordinate 361,050,763 of NC_090446.1, forward strand.
GATGCTGCTTCCCTCACAGGAGGGGCCAGCACCTCTGTTATCACTGAGGACAGCCTCAGTGAAGATGACCTCCTGTTAGCCAGGATGGCCAAAAGATTGGCTTTGGAGAGACAGCTCCTAGCCATAGAAAGGGAAAGACAAGAGATGGGCCTAGGTCCCATCAATGGTGGCAGCAAAATAAATAGGGTCAGAGATTCTCCTGACATGCTAAAAATCCCTAAAGGGATTGTTACTAAATATGAAGATGGTGATGACATCACCAAATGGTTCACAGCTTTTGAGAGGGCTTGTGTAACTAGAAAAGTAAGCAAATCTCACTGGGGTGCTCTCCTTTGGGAAATGTTCACTGGAAAGTGTAGGGATAGACTCCTCACACTCTCTGGAAACGATGCAGAATCTTATGACCTCATGAAGGGAACCCTGATTGAGGGCTTTGGATTCTCCACTGAGGAGTATAGAATTAGGTTCAGGGGGGCTCAAAAATCCTCGAGCCAGACCTGGGTTGATTTTGTTGACTACTCAGTGAAAACACTGGATGGTTGGGTAAGTGGAAATGAAGTGCATGACTATGTTGGGCTTTATAATTTGTTTATGAAAGAACACATTTTAAGTAACTGCTTCAATGAAAAGTTGCATCAGTATCTGGTAGACCTAGGTCCAATTTCTCCCCAAGAATTGGGAAAGAAGGCAGACCACTGGGTCAAGACTAGGGTAACCAAAACTTCCACTGGGGGTGACCAAAAGAAAGGGGTTACAAAGCCTCCCCAGGAGAAAGTGGGTGACACTAGAAACAAAGAAAAAGAGTCCTCTGTAGGCCCCCAAACACCAGACCAGGTGGGTGGGCCCCGAGACACAACCCAAAACAAAGGTGGGTACCAGGGTAAGAACTGGGATGCCACTAAGGCATGGTGCCATAACTGTAGACAGACAGGGCACCACACCAAGGACACTTCTTGTCCCAAAAACAAACCCCCTAGCAAAATCCCAGGGGTGACCAGTGTAGCCATTGGGGATGACTCCTCAGATGAGGAGATCTTCATAGCCTTCAACTGGAAAAAGGGCCCCATAGGTGAGTTGGAGATTCCAGAGGGAAGTAGACACTTCCACCACCTACTGGTGAATGGAATCCCAGCCACTGCCCTGAGAGACACTTGTGCCAGTCACACTATTGTGCATGACAGGCTGGTGTTCTCAAACCAGTACATCCCAGGTGAGACTGCCAGAGTAAGAGTTAGCCCAGACAGGGTCACTGATAGGCCTGTGGCTTTTGTGCCCATAGAAGTGGGTGGGACTTTTAGCTGGAGAAGGGTGGTAGTCAGTACAGACCTCCCCCTTGATTGTCTCCTTGGAAATGACTACCCAGAGGTTAGTCAGAGCCCAAGAGAGGAACTGGTCCAGTGCCAGTCCTCTCCCAAGGATTCTGGAGGTGCTGCCTCTGCAGTAACTGCAAGTAGGCCCCAGAAGAAAAAGAAAAGAAAACAGTGTAGGAAGGGTGGACAACCTTTAGCCAAGGTTCCAGCAAGCCAAGGAGATTCTGCTCCAGTAGGGGAGAACTCCAAAAGTGGCACTAGTAACGTCCAACCTGACCCACAAGAAGTCCTGGCTAGTCAGGCAACTGTTAAGCCTGAGTGGGTGGCTCCTCAGCTAACAGAGGAAAGAGTGGAAGAAGGGTGTTTACTACAAGAGGTGGTAACCCCCCACTCTAATACAGCAGACAGGCACCCTGAACCCAAAGAAGCCTGTAACTTAGCCCCTTCCCTTGTAGGTGAAGAGCTAAAGGTGTGGTTATGGGCACTGTCAGCTGTCAGTGGCCTCTGCTGGGTGTTAGCCTTTATGGCTGCACTATCCTTGGCATGGTGGTCTGACCCCATGCCAAATAGCAAGTTAGGCCCCCTGACTCTGTTGGTCATGGTGGGGTTACTCCAGCTCTGGGTAACCTCTTTGGGTAAGCTAGGGGTGACCCTGGCTAAGATAAGATTAGTAGAGATGGATACCTCTAACCCCAAAACAGAGAGAATGGGTGGAGACATTAAAGACACAGACAAGAGGCAATTCAGACTAGGTCCTATCACTGTGGAAGTGGGTCAGTTCCCCAGAGGGAATGACCTGAACAGGAGGATGTAAGGCAGAGTAGGCCCTGCAACAAACCAGCCTATTTCCTCTACTCTTCCTCGCCTGACAGACTAGGAAGACTCTCCCAGCTTTGGCTGAGTTTCCTGGCCTGTGGGCTGGGGGGGGGGGGGGGGCTTGTGTAAAGAAATGGCTCCCTGTTGCAGTTACCCCCCACTTTTTGCCTGATACTGATGCTGACTTGACTGAGAAGTGTGCTGGGACCCTGCTAACCAGGCCCCAGCACCAGTGTTCTTTCACCTAAAATGTACCATTGTTTCCACAATTGGCACAACCCTGGCACCTAGGTAAGTCCCTTGTAACTGGTACCCCTGGTACCAAGGGCCCTGATGCCAAGGAAGGTCTCTAAGGGCTGCAGCATGTCTTATGCCACCCTAGGGACCCCTCACTCAGCACAGACACACTGCTTGCCAGCTTGTGTGTGCTGGTGGGGAGAAAATGACTAAGTCGACATGGCACTCACCTCAGGGTGCCATGCCAACCTCACACTGCTTGTGGCATAGGTAAGTCACCCCTCTAGCAGGCCTTACAGCCCTAAGGCAGGGTGCACTATACCACAGGTGAGGGCATATGTGCATGAGCACTATGCCCCTACAGTGTCTAAGCAAAACCTTAGACATTGTAAGTGCAGGGTAGCCATAAGAGTATATGGTCTGGGAGTCTGTCAAAAACGAACTCCACAGCTCCATAATGGCTACACTGAATACTGGGAAGTTTGGTACCAAACTTCTCAGAATAATAAACCCACATTGATGCCAGTGTTGGATTTATTAAAAAAATGCACACAGAGGGCATCATAGAGATGCCCCCTGTATTTTACCCAATTGTTCAGTGCAGGACTGACTGGTCTGTGCCAGCCTGCTGCTGAGAGACGAGTTTCTGACCCCATGCGGTGAGAGCCTTTGTGCTCTCTGAGGACAGAAACAAAGCCTGCGCTGGGTGGAGGTGTTTCACACCTCCCCCCTGCAGGAACTGTAACACCTAGCAGTGAGCTTCAAAGGCTCAAGCTTCATGTTACAATGCCCCAGGGGACTCCAGCTAGTGGAGATGCCCGCCCCCTGGACACAGCCCCCACTTTTGGCGGCAAGTCCAGGAGAGATAATGAGGAAAACAAGGAGGAGTCACTGGCCAGTCAGGACAGCCCCTAAGGCATCCTGAGCTGAGGTGACTCTGACTTTTAGAAATCCTCCATCTTGCAGATGGAGGATTCCCCCAATAGGAATAGGGATGTGCCGCCCTCCCCTCGGGAGGAGGCACAAAGAGGGTGTACCCACCCTCAGGGCTAGTAGCCATTGGCTACTAACCCCCCAGACCTAAACACGCCCTTAAATTTAGTATTTAAGGGCTCCCCAGAACCTAGGAAATCAGATTCCTGCAACTTACAGAAGAGGACTGCTGAGCTGAAAACCCCTGCAGAAGAAGAAAGAAGACATCAACTGCTTTGGCCCCAGTCCTACCGGCCTGTCTCCTGCCTTCTAAAGAAAACTGCTCCAGCGACGCTTTCTCCAGGACCAGCGACCTCTGAATCCTCAGAGGACTGCCCTGCTTCCAAGAGACCAAGAAACTCCAGAGAACAGCGGCCCTGTTCAACAAAGACTGCAACTTTGTATCCAGAGGAGCAGATTTAAAGACCCCTGCAATCCCCGCAAGAAGCGTGAGACTTGCAACACTGCACCCGGCGACCCCGACTCGACTGGTGGAGAAACAACACCTCAGGGAGGACCCTCCGGCGACTCCGAGACTGTGAGTAACCAAAGTTGTCCCCCCTGAGCCCCCACAGCGACGCCTGCAGAGGGAATCCCGAGGCTCCCCCTGACCGCGACTGCCTGACTCTAAAATCCCGACGGCTGGAAAAGACCCTGCACCCGCAGCCCCCAGCACCTGAAGGATCGGAACTTCAGTGCAGGAGTGACCCCCAGGAGGCCCTCTCCCTTGCCCAGGTGGTGGCTACCCCAAGGAGCCCCCCCCTTGCCTGCCTGCAACGCTGAAGAGACCCCTTGGTCTCCCATTGAATCCTATTGCGAACCCGACGCTTGTTTGCACACTGCACCCGGCCGCCCCCGCGCTGCTGAGGGTGTACTTTTTGTGTGGACTTGTGTCCCCCCCGGTGCCCTACAAAACCCCCCTGGTCTGCCCTCCGAAGACGCGGGTACTTACCTGCTGGCAGACTGGAACCGGGGCACCCCCTTCTCCATTGAAGCCTATGTGTTTTGGGCACCACTTTGAACTCTGCACCTGACCGGCCCTGAGCTGCTGGTGTGGTGACTTTGGGGTTGCTCTGAACCCCCAACGGTGGGCTACCTTGGACCCCAATTTGAACCCCGTAGGTGGTTTACTTACCTGCAAGAACTAACATTACTTTACCTCCCCCAGGAACTGTGAAAATTGCACTGTGTCCACTTTTAAAACAACTAAATGTGTTTTATGTAAAAAGTATATAGGCTATTGTGATTATTCAAAGTTCCTAAAGTACTTACCTGCAATACCTTTCAAATGAGATATTACATGTAGAATTTGAACCTGTGGTTCTTAAAATAAACTAAGAAAATATATTTTTCTTTAACTAAACCTATTGGCCTGGATTTGTCTCTGAGTGTGTGTTCCTCATTTATTGCCTGTGTGTATGTACAACAAATGCTTAACACTACTCTTTTGATAAGCCTACTGCTCGACCACACTACCACAAAATAGAGCATTAGTATTATCTCTTTTTGCCACTATCTTACCTCTAAGGGGAACCCTTGGACTCTGTGCATACTATTCCTTACTTTGACATAGTGCATACAGAGCCAACTTCCTACACATGGTAAGCAAAGAAACTGATGGATTAAACCCAGATCTGTGACTGGGGCTGAATGTTTGAATTGTTCTGCATTCCGTCCTTCATCTGTTGTTTTTGCATTTGTCGCCCCAAGTGAGAAGGGTATGCCCAGACATGGGTCCCATGCTTGCTATGCCACCAGATTCAAGCTAGCCTGGCTGATGAAGGGTGATACCCTGAAACTGGTCCCAGGATGCTTGTTTCTCGTCCAGGAAGGACTTGGCCTGGCAGTTCGGGCTGGGCTGTTCCTATGGGGAACAGGGTCAAGACTAATTTGCATATGGCTGGGTCTAAACTGGAATGGCATGGCAAGCAAAAAACTGATGGATTAAACCCAGATCTCTGATCGGGGGTGAATGTTTGATTTGTTCTGCATTCTGTCCATCATCTGTTGTTTTTGCATTTGAACTTTAAAAAAGCACAGAAATTCACCAGTTATAGTTAGCAGAGTTAACTATAACGTGTGTCTCCGCCATGCACTGCTTATGAGCTCACATGTTATGTCACTCATATCATGTTCTATTACATAATTTATGACATCACTGATGACATCTCAAATGATATCATTGATAACATCAATGTTGACAACAGCCAATGAATATGTTAGTTTGGTTTATAGTATACAAAGTGGTCGATAACTACCATTTACTTCTCTATTTTTGTCCAGCCTGGGACAGATTTATCAAACGTTTCCATCGCCATTGCACTATGCAAGATAACGCAAGGATGACTCAACACCTAGATGAGATTTACCAAGCCACGAAACGCCACCTTGTGTGGCCATGTGTGGCTCAGTAAAAGTGGGAATAGGAAGGTCCGTCTTCCTTCATGAAGACAATCCTGCCTGTAATGCTGGCTCCCTTTCTCAATGGTACAAAGGTGCCTGTTTTTGTGCTAGGCTGCTGATTTGGCACTAATGCAGGCAGAGGACAGGAATGCACCATATATTGATAAATATGGTGCTTTCATGCCCTTTGCCTTTCAGACAGAGCACTAGGTTGTCTTTTTGAGTTGCGCTGTGTGAAAAAATAAGTGCTCCCCTTTGTCTGGCTAATGGGTGTAAGTGTTTACAAAACCCATGTGTTCCTAAGGCATCAGAGGTGTGTAGAGGTATTGAACATGTTATATATGTTTATATTAAATAGTAATTCTGTGTGCAGATGACAGTAGATGACTTGGATCCAGTATGTTCCACACAAGCTTTTTGGTTCTGCAGAAAAGGTTTCCAACAGGACAAAAATTATTCATAGTAGTAACTAAGCATAGTAAGCAGCCTAGAGTTTTTAGACAGAATTGATGTAGCATGACAATGTCTACATAACATAGAAGACTGTGTGAACCAGGTACTAGCCCATTTACATGCGCTTGTTTAGCTTCAAAGGTTTGGCTACCTGTAAAGGTGCAAGTAGTATGAGTTTTGGCACCTTCAGACCTTGTTTTCTTTAATGAATTGTGTCCCTTTGGACGGGTGTTGCATAAAGTAAACATTGTTCTTGGTAGATACTTTTTAATACTCTGTGGTGTGTTTCTCATGAGAATTTCACTGTCTCCAAATAGTGAGATACAGAATAAATTCTCTCCATAGGGTAAACTGTTTACATTACCCCATTTTCTACTTACATCAACTTTATTTCTCAATGTAGGTTTGGTGACTGTGAGAGGTTTACTACATATAAAGGCTGTCCATAGTAGGGCACTGGTTTTGGAGCAGATGTTGAGTATCTTGAGGAACTTGGGAGCATATTTGCAATTTTTTGGCACAGGGCGGTGCTGCAAGCCTTCTTGCTACTTTGCTCTGGGTCAAAAGAAAAGGGCAAGAATTTGCTGTATCTATATGATACAGTACATTCCTGTTCTCTTCCTCAGTGCTGGTGCACCAATTGACAGTCATGCACCAATGCAGGCACCCTTGCACCATGGTGCAAGGGTGTCTACATTGTAGGTATGATTGTTTTTGTGCAGGAAGGGATTCTTCCTGCACAAAAACTATCAATGGAGGTGATTTCCTCTTACTATAGAAAGAGGAAAAAACGAGGAGAAATAATGTTATTTCACCTCGTTGTGCCTTCCTTACGCCTCCCCTGGGGAGGTGTAGGCTTTTGCTGCATTCCCAGGTTTACAGCATGTTGTAAGTCTGGGAATGTGTCAAATGCCATGGGTGTTACGTGGGTACACCCATCGAAACTCCCATAGGCATGCCTTCCTATCCCAGTGTGAGGGAACACATTGACTTGTGCTGGTTGCCTCTTTACATATTTACAAAGCCATGGAAATTCACACTGGGTGGCTTTAAGTGGCCTTGTGGAAATGGCTCTCCAGCGTGCACCTCCAGACAGTCATTAAGAGTGATGTTCCAGTAGCGCACAGGGCTTGTAAATAAACCTCTTGTTTTTTTCTGAACAGTTGTATACAAATTGAACATCATGTGCAGTGTGCAGTAATGGTTTCCCATGTATATGTGGTTAATTGTTAATGCGAACTAGCTTAGCCATGAACTGTATGGTTTAGGGTCAATTTTGCACATAACACAATCTTGCTACAACTAAGGTAGTTGTATCTGCGATGGCATTAATGATTCTTCATATTATTCTGAGCTATTGTTTACTTAATTTCAACCCTCCAATGCCATACTTACAGAGAACTGTGTTCAAAAGAAGCTTAGATGATGTAACCAGTGATGTCATCAGTGATGTCATCAATGATGCCATTTGAGGTGTCATAAATGATGTCATAGAACATGCCTTGAGTGATGTAATAAGTGAGGTCATAAGCAGTGCATGACAGGGGCTCAAGGCACAGTCAGATCAGAAAACTGTTATTGGCGAATCTTTGGTTATTAAAATTTTTCATCTTATTTCAATATATAACATCACTTTAACCTTTGGCTTTTTCAGTTATTTATTATTAGCTTTTTTTAACATATGTTAGACCTGTCAGCCTTAGGGTTGTCTTCCCTCAGACTTTTTGCCTTCACTCCTGTTTTGCGGAATGTGTTATTTTTTTATTGGACTTAAGACTCTTTACCACTGTTAACCACTGTTAAAGTGCTTGTGTTCTCTCTTTTAAATGTGGTAAAATTGGCTTACACCCAATAGGCAAGTTTAATTTACTTGTAGGTCCCACGTAAAGTGACACTACATGTACTCAGGGCTTGTAAATAAAATGCCACTAGTGAGCTTGCAGCACTAATTTTGCCACCAATCTAAGTAGCCTTTTAAACTTCTCTCAGGCCTGCCACTGCAGCCTGTGTGTGCAGTTTGTAAGCTGCCATTTTTCACCTGGAAAAATAAACCTTTTGGCAGGGCTAAACCTTGCTTTTTGATACATATAAGTGACCCCTCGAGAACGCCCCAAACAGTTTATAGGGCAGGATGCATTGTATACAAAAAGTTGGAGATGTACTTTTGAGTTTTACATATTCTGGCAATGAAAAAAATCCTGTTTTCGATTTTAACTGCAAGGCCTACCTCACCCACAGGATAACATTGGGTTACCTTATTACATTTAGTAAGTGATAACCTTTGCTAGGGGGCAGTTAGTAATTTAAAATCCTCTTTCATGGTAAAGTTGGATTTTAAATCACAATTTTCAAAATGCCACTTTTAGAAAGTTGCATTTATTTTGTATTTTTTTTATGGGGCGTGGCTGGAGGTCACGCAAGATGGTCGCTGCTCTTTAGAGCTCCGTGAGGCTTCAGCACTTCCTGGAAAGAAGGAGATGTTTTCACATCAAAATGATTAATTTCTTCAGCATTTTTGAGCACCGGAGCAATGCGGCTGCATAAATATGCCTTTATCTTACAGAGAAATCGAGTTTTTAAGTCATTTCAGAGACTTCATGTGAGGGCCTGAGGTAATTATTTATCTTCACTCTGTAAGCCTCTGCACAAACCTAAACTTTCACAGAGATGTTTCTATTTGACTTTTAACTGCTTGCCTGGATGTGATTCTACAAATCTAGTTTCCTCTGCAATGGAATATTTATTACCTTCTGACAGCCAGCTGAACTTTTGACCTCTCTCTTCAAACACATTTAGCTGAGGTTTTCAACTTTCAGTATTCACTGGCAGCTCTTGTCAAGGAGCTCTTTCAAATTGCTCTTCATAACATGGTAAATGCTTTCCTTTGACGGAGGGGATTTTTTCCTTTTCAGAAGGTTCCCTTAAAACTAGTCACCAATTGTTTGACTATGTGCAGTAAAGTGCTTTGCTCTTGTGGTATTCTGTCATGCCTGTTATGAGAGAATAATTTAGGATTTTCTATTTATATATTTTTTATTATATTTTGCTCTGTTGTTGGAAACTTCTGGCAGCAGCTTCTCGTCCTAATATAATTTCATCAACACCTCACATTGCTGGCTTCCTATTACCAAATTGCTGCTGGCTTTTATGGGGAGACCTCATAATTCTCAGAATTGCCAGTCATCATCTTTCTCCAAGTCTAATAATCCTCTTCGAGTGGTGCGCACACATATAACTAAATCTTCTCTACCATCAGCTTTAACAATGGATAGTGCTGCAGTCTTTTTAAAGGATAGCGCCTCTTCATCTCATGCTGCTGGCGCCATTGCGAAAAAAACATCTAATACCTCTTCGGTCAAGCGCCCAAAAAAAGACCTTGATTCTCCCTCAAAATCACCTACACATCTTACTCTAGATGATGTCATGGAAGAATTGCGTGCACTAAAGCCCTTTATGATGGACACTAATGCCTCTTTGCAACGTATTGAGGAGCAATGGTCCCAACACGAACAGCAAATTTGTACTCTGGAACAGAGAGTCAGTGACCTTGAAGATTGCAGCACAGTCAATCCTCAGATCTCTAAAGACATAGCTCAACTTAAAAGGCTTACTGAAAACTTAGAAAACAGAAATAGGAGAAATAATCTTCACCTTTTTGGGATTCCAGAAGGTTCTGAAGGCTCTAACATGATTGCATACCTTCAAAAAGCAATACCTTCAATTCTTCGCTTGCCTCCTACCTCTCCCCTCTCTATCCAACAGGCACATCGTTTAGGTCCACAGACTTCAACTGGCCCTTGTGCACATCCTAGAGGAATTATTATTCTCTTTCTCCAATTTACTGACTTGATGCAAATACTCTCGGAAGCCAAAAAGATGGGCTCTTTGCTATGGTCAGGTCATAAAGTGTTTTTCACACAAGACTTCTCTCCTGCTACAGCTGCACGTCGCAAACAGTTTTTGGACTTATGTCGACAACTCAAATCCTTGAATATTCGATATGGTCTTCTTCACCCATGCCTTTTCAAAATTACATTCAAGGAAAATCTTACTCGTTTGAGGAACCTTCAGTACTACAAACGTTTATTAACTAACACAAAACAGAAGCAATGGAACTAGGAGCATCTGCAATTACTTGAAGATATAATTTAATTTGTCTTTAATGTCCTTTCTTTTTTTTTTTTTCCTGGACAGTTTAATAGTAATGGTTATGTTTAATATTTATAGCCATGGTTTTCCTTCTCTGCATCTTCTTATTTTCTTATATATATATATATATATTTTTTTTTTTTATAGTGTTCTTTGTGCAATCCTCATGTTCCTTTCCCAACCGTATCCCTTTCTCACCATCCAAACTGTTCTCCTACACGTTCCACTGGTAAGCTTTGATTTTTATTGTTTTTCATGTCACAGTCCTTTACTGTAGTCATTACCTTATTTGGTCTCCTGAATGGTACGCTTTTCGTTTGTATGTTTTTTTTTCTTCCATGAAACTCGCCTTCATATGTTTTAATATCTAATATCACTTTTCTTGTGCTGAAACCACTCTTGCCTGTCTTTACAGGTTCTCCGCTGTCCCTCTACCTTTCGGGGTATTCACTTTCTATCTTGTTTTCTTTAGCTTTCGTGGACTTTAGTCCCTGTATTGCCCCATCCATGTATATACAACTTCTGGAGGTCATCTTCCTCTTTTCTTTTTCTTTACTATCTTGTTTCTTTCCCATTTCTTTGCTTTTGCAAAATTGATATGCCTAGTTTTTTCCTTGTTACAGCAGTTGTTTATTAATACTTCTTGTTATGCAACTTAGAACTGTTACTTTACTTGGAATGTTAAGGGGCTTAAACACCCCATTAAACGTCAGCGTGTCTTATCTCACCTAGCTCGTTTGAAATGCCACATTGCTTTGTTGCAAGGGACTCACCTCAACATCTCTGAGGCAGTTAAGCTTAAAAAACAATGGGTGGGGGATATTTTCTACTCCCCTTCCATCACAAACAAAAATGGGGTAATTATACTCTGTCATAAACCTCTCAAACCTACCATAATTTCACAGCATCAAGATACAGAAGGTTGCTGGGTACTTGTTACATTTACAATTGACAATATTTCTCTTACTATCCTAAATATATACGGCCCCACACATCCAGATCCACATTTTTGGAAGAATCTTTCACATATTGTCTCTGAACATTCCTCTAACAATTTATTAATAGATGGTGACTGCAACCAAATTCTCGATCCATTTTTGGACAGACGTTCCAAGTCACGTTTAATTCCAAATGCCTCCCACAAAGCTTTTAAAAACTTTATTTTACAGCATTCTCTCTCTGATTCCTGGAGAGTATGCAATCCCGACCTCTTGGAATACTCTTTTTATTCTCCTACCCACCATTCCCATTACAGGCTTGATTATATCTTTCTGAGTAAAGGTTTATTGCAACATATGGTCAACTCTGAAATCAGTGCTATTTTGATCTCAGATCACGCACCTGTGATTACTGACCTTGATCTTTTTCTTAATGGTTCTAAAACATCTTCATGGAGGTTTAATAACTCTCTACTTTCAGATGCTACTTTTATCGCTTCCTACAGTAAGTTTATAGAAGAATACTTTCACATCAACGATAGTGATCAACTATCATTTCATTTTGTGTGGGATGCATTCAAAGCATCCTCTAGGGGTTTCGTCATAAGTTACGCTCACTCAAAAAAAAAGTCTGCTCAACAAAAATCGACTTCCATCCTTGAAAATATAAAGTCCCTAGAACATGAATACTATACTCACAAAACTAGTAAATCACATCTTGAAGCACTAGTCTCAGCTAAAATGGAGTTGAACCTATATACCACTGAACAAGCATGCAGCACCCTTCTGAAAATAAATGCCAGATATTATGGTGGTAACAATAAAGCTGGTTCTCTTCTAGCTCGATATTTGAAACAAAGAAAAGAAAAAACAACTATTAAATCTATCACAGATAACAATGGTGTTAAACACTTTAGAGATAAAGATATAGCATCGTGTTTCGCTTCTTACTATAAGGACCTGTACACTCCAGAACACATACCAACAGTTGAATCTCTCAACCAATATTTCTCTAATCTGAAACCAAGAGACCCATTGCAGATTGACCTCTCATCTTTAGACCAACCCCTACAACTTACTGAACTATATACAGCTTTACAATCTCTCCCCAAGGGTAAGGCTCCAGGCCCAGATGGCTTCACAGAAGAATTCTTTATTCAGTTTGCTAAGTCTCTTTTCCCCAAACTCTTTCAATTACTTAATCATCTTGTAATGTCAGGTTCTGCATCTGGCTCATTTACAGAGGCCATGATTTGTCTTATTCCCAAAAAAGATCGGGATGTGACTGACTGTAAAAATTATAGACTCATATCTTTAATTAATACTGATTGTAAACTCTATGCCAAAGTTTTATCTCTCCGTTTACTCCCATATATACCTGACCTTATTGATTCTCATCAATCTGGTTTTATCCCTAATAGAAATGTAGCAGATAATTCCCGTACTTTTAAAAATATTATTAACAAGGAATCTAAACTTAAGATTCCTCTGGCAGCTTTATCATTGGATGCAGAAAAGGCCTTTGATAGGGTCTACTGGGGTTTCTTGTCGAAAGCATTGGAATGGCATGGACTAGGTACTAAATTCAGACATTTTATATCCATTCTTTATTCCTCACCATGTTCCTCGGTTATAACAAACGGTATCCGATCTCCTTTTTTCCCTCTTAAAAGGGGTACTCATCAGGGATGCCCATTATCTCCTTTACTATTTATTTTGGCTCTCAAACCTTTTCTATACCAATTAATAACGTCTGAACAATTTACGGGGTTTCAAATTAATAATGCACACATCAAATTTATGGCATATGCTGATTATATTCTTTTGTTCATGTCTCACCCTGACACTTCTCTTCTTGCATTCCTGCATGAGCTCAACTTATATTCTGATGTATCTGGCTATAAACTTAATATAGACAAAACAGTGGTCTTACCACTTAATGCTCACTGCACTGGCTCTGTATTCCTTGATGCAGGATTATCTTGGAATTCTTCTAAGATTAAATGCCTGGGGGTATGGTACTGCACTACTCTCAAGGATACATTAAGGACTAATTTAGAAATCTTATCTGCAAAGCTTGTAGATCTCACACAGAAATGGTCTCCGTTATATCTCACGTGGTGGGGCCGCTTGGACACCATTAAGATGATGCTTTTCCCTATCATTAACTTCTTCCTTATGATGATTCCTATTAAGATACCTAAACTATTTTTTAGTTCAATTGATAAAATTCTATCCTAGTTCCTGTGGAACGGTAAACAATCCAGAATCTCTCTCTCGAAATTAAAACTTCCTAAAGTACAAGGTGGAGTTAATTTCCCTGACTTTATAACTTATCACAAATATTTTGGCATTAAGCAAATGCATCCCTATTTATCTACACTCAAGATGCCCCTAAAAAGCTATGGTTTTCTTAGGAAGAAACATTTATTTCTCCCTTTTCCCATAAACACATTATATTTATGTCTAACCCACCAAAATTCTGGTTGCCCAGCACTATCTCCCATTCAGTCAACTTACTGAAACCTTTTTTTATTTCGCATCTTACCCCCATTAATCAATTCTTTAACAGTCCTATTTGACACAATAGTTCGCTTAGGAAACAAGGTAAAACCTTGTGTTGGAAGGCTTGGATGACTAAAGGTATTCTTCTAATTTACCAATTATATCTTAAAGACTCTATCATCCCTTTTACTACTCTCTCAGCAATTTATAATCTCCCTATTCGCATGAAATCCTAATATATCATTCTTTCTACTCTAGTCCAAGAGGCCCTCAATAAACTTATACATCATAATCATTCTTCTCTTGCATCATCTCCACACCCTATTGTAACTTCTAATTATCCTAGGGCAGCTGGAATTTATAAACTTTTAAGAACGGCTGTTTCACAGAGACTCAAATCACCTATTGAGACATTGTGGGAATCAGATCTTGGTGTTGTTTGGCCAACTTCCTTTTGGGATAGAATATGGTATAAGATACATCCCGCTGCACGCACTGCAAGCCTCACACAGACCCTATATTTCTTTTATAATAGACTTTTCTACACTCCTGTACGCCTTTACAAACTCAAACTTGCACAAAATGACAATTGTTGGCACTGCCACACTCAGCAGGGTACTGACTTTCACATGTTTTTTTCCTGTCCATCCCTATCTACTTTTTGGTCCTCAATATGGTCCCGCATTTCAGCAATAGCTCCGATCTCCTTACCAATGTCATATGAATTACTATTTTTGGGTGGCAAACACGATATCTGGAGTTTATTCAGGCCACTTGGAAAATTGGTGGACCTTTTGCTTTCTATTGCAATCTCTATTATTACTTCTAAATGGAAATCTTCAGAGAACATTACTCTCAGACAGTGGTGGAATTCTGTATGTTATCATCATAGACTTGACAGCTACAAGCTTGATTCAACAGGAACTTTCTTCAAATGTCATCAGCTATGGTTGCCATTAAGTAACTATCTCTCACACACTTCGAAGGAAATGGATTTTTCTCCTCCTTTTTAAAAAATGTCAATATATTTCCTGTTTTTCTTCTTATATATACTTATTTCATCTTACATTCGCTGTAACTAATGTCTATTACCTCTCTCTCCACATGGCTATCACTTGATTCCCTTTTCTATCCCTATAGCTCTTCTCCCTTTCCCTCTCTCTTTCTTCTTTCTTTATTCAAACTTGGAGTCTTTGATACTATATTGCTGTATATGCCTAACTCATGTACATGTTTAATATGCATTTATAAGTACAATATTCCTTATGCATATATATTCACAACTGCATATATCTGTCCTGGCAATGTTAAGTTAATGTTCTTGTACTTGAATCAATAAAAAACGTCTTTTAAAAAAAAAATAAAAAAAAAGTTGGCATTTTCTTGTACTTGCCATTTTGTGCCTGCCGCCTGTTTCCTGTGTCATATGACTAGGTGTAATTGGTAGTTTGCTCTTGTTTATACCTCCCAGACAATATCACAAAGGGGGACTGGTGTTTGGCAGGATAGGCCATCTCTAGTAGAATGAGGGGGCGGTGCTGTCACTTATCACACTTGCACTTCGAAAAGGCTGCCTCAGCACTCTCACAAAGGGTTTCACACTAGCCTATTGTGAACCCAGACAATCTAGGGCCAGGGCAAGGAGAAAGAACATTCCAGACAGCTCCTTGGGATGGTTGGGGAAGGGGTGAACTCTAGAAGCTTCTCCCTCTCCAAAAGGGGCACTAGGTATAAAAATAGGACCTTTGGACCCTCTCTTCAGACTAACTCTGGACCTGAGAAAGACTCTGAAGAAGAAGTGCATTGATGCCCTGCTGCTTGAAGGACTTCCCTCCTGCAAGAAGAGCTGCCCTACTACCCTGTTGCCTGAGAAAGGAAAAGTGGATCTCGACCTTGAACACAAGACCACCAGAGTGCTAGCCTTCAAGGGCTAGTTGTCTGGAATCCTGTCCTGAGCTACAGAGACAAAACATGCCCAAACACCCTTGAACTCTAAAAGTAGTCTCCATCAAAACCGACACAGCCCAATAGGCCTCAACGCAGGACTTAGCAACCCCCACAATTGAAAGTGGCCTGCTAGGACAAAAAATGCAGAACTCTTGTTGCCCCCCTCAGTCAGGGCAATCTGCCAGTACACAGACTTCAAGTCAAAGGCCCTCAGGAACTTAGCAGCTCCTAGCCTGTCGATGAACTCATCAGCACAGAGCATCATTCTAGGTAACTGAGTTGAGCCCCCTGTAATACATGCAGAACCTGAGTTCTGGGGTGGTTCCCAATGGGGTGGCATTAGGTACCAGCACCATGGAGCTGGAATAGGGACTTCTGCGGTGCTCAATAATCTGCAATGCAAGTATTTTGGAGACCTCAACCCTAATTCTGGCCCTCACTTTGTCTGACAACCTATAAATCTTGTTTTTCACAGGCATACTGTCTTCAGTATCTATATCATAGAAACACAAGTGTGTAAGCCCAGGTGTGAGGGAGAGGAGAACAGAAGGACAAACTACCCCAACAACTGGTGACAGTTCATCTGTTCTGGAGTCAGCATAAGGGAGAGTTTGACACTCTCTACTGACTCATCTTGCTCTTTGGAGGCTAGGAGGTCAGGGATAGGTTCACTCTCCTCTTCTGTCTCATCACCTGCAACCAGGAGCATGATAACCTCCAAACACTAATACAGGGATTTGAAGCATCCTCTGTTCACTCCTTCACCTCGCAGGGCCCAGAACAACAGTCTTGGTGGTCCCTGGGTTACATACCCACACTTTGTGGCCTAGTTGAAACTCGACGAGAGTGGCCTTCTGTTCATAGCAGTGCTTTATGACTTGCTTGCTGACTTCTACGTTCTCAGATGCTTTCTTCCAGAATGTTTGCATCTGGTTCTGGATGGCCAGCATTTAGCTATCTTGGGGAGGCTTCCTCCCAGGAACTTGCCCTCACCCCTTCTTCACCATACTGAAAGGTCCCCTAACAGGGTGGCCATAGAGAGGTTCAGAGGAGCTAAACATAACTCCTATCTGTTGTACCTCCCATTAGGCAAAGAGCAAGCATGGTAAAAGGACATCCCACATCCACCTCTGGGGTCCAGGCGGGCATATAATCATTCCCTTAAGTGTCTTGTTGAATCTGTAAAAAAGTTCTCATAGGGGTACGTTGAGAGCTAGACCCAGTCAGAAAGACTTGTAGCACTGGGAGACTACCAAAACACAGATTGCCCTATGCACAGGAGCCTTAGGCTTGCTATATAGAAGGTCATTCTCCCAATAGATGAGGTTTCACCAACTACCTGGTTCTCAGCTTCCCATCTGAAACCCTCTAGAGTTGGACACTCTTGCTGTGCCTTGCATAATTTTTCTCTGGTGGGTTGCCTTCAACTTGCCACCCAAAAAGCTCAGGCATGTCTCTCAGGGTGGCAATGTCCTCCCTGGGAGGCTCCAAGGCAGACTCCTCAGGCACCCCTTCAACCTCGTCCACAGGAGATTCTTAGACAGATTTTTTATGCCCTTGCCCTTCATGTTCATGGCAGTGGGCTACACCATTGTTCCAGGCCCCAGGTCTTCTTGGTGCCCCTCTTGAGCAGCCATTGACCACATGGTCAAGAAGACCCACTTGGGCAACCATAGCATTTCCAGGTTTCACCTGATCCTCACTTCCTTCCAGGCAGTGTGATCTAGATCATTGTCTAACAGACAATCTATAGGCATGGCAGGACTCAGATCTACTTTTAGAAAATATGAGACCCCACCTCTCAAAGAGAACCAGAGCCACTGGGTAGTGACTCTCACAGTTGATTGTGACTAAGACCTGGTGGGATGTATTGGGTATGACCTGCACTGAGGACACCAGATGAACCTTACATTAGCCATATTGGCTCCAGTGTCCCTCAGAGCCTCCACCTTCTGCCCTTTGATGGTGACCCACTGCCTGTAGTTGGGAGTGCTTTTAAGGCATGTGGGCATTAGGCACCATCTCTGTCTCCCAGGACACAGTGGTAGTCTCTGTTCTCTATCCCATGCTAATTGGGTCCACCTCCTCCACAAACACTACACCGGCCAGCCCTGGTGTCTGCCCACAAGTGGGAGACTGTGCCCTTTTGAGGCATTTGGGGCCTGATTTATGATAAGAGTGCGCCACCATTACGTCACTTTCTGACACAAAAGCGGTGCAAACTTACAAAATATAATTATATTTTGTACATTTGTGCCGCTTTTGCATAGAAAAATTATGTGAAGGCAGCGCTAGCTTGTCATAAATCAGGCCCTTGGTGTCTCCTTCTGAATTATAATTTTTGTAGCACTCAGTACTATGAGGGGCAATCTTCCCTGTCTCCTATCAAATAACCCATTCTTCTCCTTATCTCGTAAGGACTGGTTACTGTTTCCTTGGGAACTATTTTAGGGATGTTTAGAGAACTACTTATTTTTAAGTTTTCCTCCTCCCTCTTTCTTCTGGTGGGGACCCTGACCACCCTTTTGGGAATCACTCCATCACACCAGATGCCTTTTTGGACACTCATTTACTGACCCAGAAGTCTGACTTCTTATCAAGCTCCCTTGGGTCAGTAAGCTTACCAACAACTAGGTATTGGCACAGCTCTGTAAGACAATATTGAGCAAGTGCTCTCTCTCAGAATCAGATTCTACAGCCTAGGGCAATCACTAACTTTGCTGCCCATCACAGAAGCATTCAGTGCCTTGCTGGAATAATAATCTAAGAGGTCTATCCAATACTAGCCTGGGAGTGTGTGGCTGTCCCTCAACCTAAGTCAATACATTTTGGGGTCAGCCTAATTTTAGCAAATAAAATGCCCTTTATGGGATCATACTGCATGTGCCCCTCTAGCACTAGTGTTAGAAGGGTGTTCTTCTCCACTGGGGGCATGTATTTCCACTGGGTTGCTCTCCAATCCCCCCGGAACCCTGTGTCTCCTGAGGACTATTTCATAAGCAGAAAATTATTGATCTATCTTCTCTCACACAACATAACTGGTCACCAGTTTTGGGGTATGAGGACTCTAACATCTCCGGTGAACACTGAGGTTATGCTGCCACCAATGTTGCTGGGCTCTGAGGCTTGTTTTGCTTTGTTGTCCAGCTCCTTCTTGCTCAATTCATGAGCCAGTAATAGCTTCTTGTCATCTAAAGGCTCCTCATCCTCCACTTTTCTCTCCTCTGCCTTCATGTTTAGTTTGGCCATCTACAGGCTAAAGTCTCTCTCAGCCCGTCATTCTGCCAACTCCTCGGGAAGCCGGTCGCAGGAAGACACACTACTCTCTGCCCTGGCAGGGAGTTCCTCACCTGTAAGCAAGTTGTCCTCCTCCTCAGAGTGCTGTGGCACAGGACCTCTGCCCAGGTCTTTGTTTTGCCCCTCCATATCCTACTCCTCATCCTGGCCTTCTGGTGTGGCAAGCAACTGGTGGACCTCTGCCCAGGCCCTAAGACCCTTTTGGAGCTTTAGCATCCTGATGCTCCTCTTTGCTGGAAGCCCCCTCTCCTGGCAGGATACTCTGTTGCAGTGTAGCTCTCCAACTGGCTAAGCTCAAACTCCATCCTTGCAGGTAGTGTCACACGCACAGATAGTCAGGTAGAATGGGAATGAATTTGGGAAAAGCAAAAGAGCCAATCAAGGAGAATGTAAAAATAGGTTGAATATGGTTAGGGTTACACAACATCACTGTATGGTACCTCACAAACACAAATATTGAGTCCCACACCAATGTGAAGATTATGGCTGTTGCCTAAGAAATGCTCACACCCCCCTCAACCAACAACCCAATTTCTCACAATTGGCTAAGATCTTATTGCCATACCTAATTATAGTGTCTCTTTAACCTATGGTTTTCCAAGGAATTACTGGGATGTTGACCATGGTCAAACTTCCTCATTCATCCAATCCCCTCAAGCAACCTATATCCAATCGCCTGCTGTGGACAGCCAACCCCTACTCTGCACAGCCTTCGAATGGCTGAAGGGCCTCATCTCCAGCCACACCCTGTGACCAACACCAACATAGGTGGCCAAAGGCTTTGCATAGTGGGAATTGGCTGCAGGTCCAAGCTTCAGGCCAGGGCCTGCAACTAACTCTGCTGCACACAGCCTCTGTGCACAACACTGCTGTGGCTTGCCAATCTTCCACTGAGCATGGTGTAGGAGGCTGGCCTGGCTTGTAGTGGGTACCAGAGGTACTTGCACCTTGTGCCAGGTCCAGTTATCCCTTATTAGTGTAGAAGAGGTCTTTCTAGCAGCTTAGACTGATAGAAGGTAGCTATGGCAAAGCAGCTAGGCTGAACTAGGAGACATGCAAAGCTCCCACTATACCACTTATATCATATGCACAATATCATAAGAAAACACAATACACAGAGTTACTAAAAATAAAGGTACTTTATTTTTATGACACTATGCCAAAAGTATCTCAGTGAGTACCCTCAGTAAGAAGGTAAGTACTATACACATGTTATATGTACACAAAGCAAAATTAGGTAAGTAAGAGCAAAAAAAGTAATGCAAACAGTGTAGAATTACAATAGATTGCAATAGGAGCACATAGGTATAGGGGCAACACAAACCATATACTCCAAAAGTAGAATGCGAACCACGAATGGACTCCAGACCTATGTGAGATTGTAGAGGGTCGCTGGGACTGTAAGAAAACAGTGAGGGTTAGAAAAATACCCCACCCCAAGACCCTGAAAAGTAGGAGTAAAGTACACCTACTACCCCCAGAGAGCACAGAAGTCGTGATAGGGGGATTCTGCAGGAAGAACAAACACCAGCAGTGCACTGACAACGGATTTCTGGACCTGAGTACCTGTAAGATAAGGAGACCAAGTCCAATAGTCGCGACAGTGTCCAGGGGGGCAGGAGCCCAGAAAACCCCAGCTGAAGGTGCAAGGAAGCTGCCACTGGTTGGAAGAAGCTTGGAGTTCTGCAAGAAAGAAGAGGACTAGGAACTTCTCCTTTCGAAGAAAGATGTCCCACGTCGTGAAGAAGCTTGCAGAGGTGTTCCCACGCAGAAAGACAGCAAACAAGCCTTGCTAGCTGCAAGGGTCGCAGTAGAGGTTTTTGGGTGCTGCTGAGGACCAGGAGGGACCAGGATGTCGCCTTTTGGAGGAGGAGACAGAGGGGGTGCTCAGCAACTCAGAGAGCCCTCACAGAAGCAAGCAACACCCGCAGAAGTACCCCAACAGGCACTTCGAAGAAAAGTGAACCGGAGTCCACGCAAAGTCACAAAAGGGAGTCCCACAACGATGGAGGAAAACTCAGAAGGCTGTGCACTGCAGGACGGAGTACTGGGGACCCAGGCTTGGCTGTGCATGAAGGAATCCTGGAAGAGTGCACAGGAGCGGGAGCAGCTGTAAATCACGCGGTACACAGCTTTGCAGTCTAGTGTGGGGAGGCAAGGACTTACCTCAACCAAACTTGGACTGAAGAGTCACTGGACAGTGGGAGTCACTTGGACAGAGTTGCTATGTTCCAGGGACCACGCTCATCAGGATGAGGGGGACCCAGAGGACCAGTGTTGCAGTCTTTTGTTGCCTGCGTTAGCAGAGAGAAGATTCAGTCGACCCACGGGAGATTTCTTCTGAGCTTCTGGTGCAGGGTGAAGGCAGGCTATTCCCAGAGCATGTACCACCTGGAAACAGTCGAGAAAGCCGGCAGGATTAGGCGCTACAATGTTGCTGGTTGCTGGTCTTGCTACTTTGTTGCGGTTTTGCAGGCGTCCTGGAGCAGTCAGCGGTCGATCCTTTGGTAGAAGGTGAAGAGGGAGATGCAGAGGAACTCTGGTGAGCTCTTGCATTCGTTATCTGAAGAATTCCCCTAAGCAGAGACCCTAAATAACCAGAAAAGGAGGTTTGGCTACTAAGTTAGGAGGATTGGCTACCAAGAGAGATAACAGCCTATCAGAAAGAGCCTCTGACGTCACCTGCTGGCACTGGCCACTCAGAGCAGTCCAGTGTGCCCCCAACATCTCTGTTTCCAAGATGGCAGAGGTCTGGGACACACTGGAGGAGCTCTGGGCACCTCCCCTGGGAGGTACTGGTCAGGGGAGTGGTCACTCCCGTTTCCTTTGTCCAGTTTCGCGCCAGAGCAGGGCTGGGGGATCCCTGAACCAGTGTAGACTGGCTTATGCAGAGATGGGCACCATCAAAGCATTACCAGAGGCTGGGGGAGGCTACTCCTCTCCAACCCTTCACACCTATTTCGAAAGGGAGAGGGTGTAACACCCTCTCTCAGAGGAAATTCTTTGTTCTGCCTTCCTGGGCCAGGGTTGCGGGGACCACAGGAGTGCAGAAATCTGTCTGAGGGGTTGGCAGCAGCTGCAGTGGAGACCCCGGAAAGGCAGTTTGGTAGTACCCGGGTTCTGTGCTAGAGACCCGGGCGATCATGGAATTGTCCCCCCAATACCAGAATGGTATTGGGGTGACAATTCCATGATCTTAGACATGTTACATGGCCATGTTCGGAGTTACCATTGTAATGCTATACATAGGTAGTGACCTATGTGTAGTGCACGCGTGTAATGGTGTCCCCGCACTCACAAAGTCCGGGGAATTTGCCCTGAATGATGTGGGGGCACCTTGGCTAGTGCCAGGGTGCCCGCACACTAAGTAACTTTGCACCCAACCTTCACCAGGTGAAGGTTAGACATATAGGTGACTTATAATTTACTAATGTGCAGTGGTAAATGGCTGTGAAATAACGTGGACGTTATTTCACGCAGGCTGCACTGGCAGGCCTGTGTAAGAATTGTCAGAGCTCCCTATGGGTGGCAAAAGAAATGCTGCAGCCCATAGGGATCTCCTGGAACCCCAATACCCTGGGTACCTCAGTACCATATACTAGGGAATTATATGGGTGTACCAGTATGCCAATGTGAATTGGTAAATGTAGTCACTAGCCTGTTATTGACAAATTTGGAAAGCAGAGAGAGCATAACCACTGAGATTCTGGTTAGCAAAGCCTCAGTGAGACAGTTAGGCATCACACAGGGAACACATACAGGGCACATACTTATGAGCACTGGGGCCCTGCCTGGCAGGGTCCCAGAGACACATAGACTAAAACAACATACATACAGTGAAATATGGGGGTAACATGCCAGGCAAGATGGTACTTTCCTACACATGGCCTAATGCCCTGTGCAGCGGGATGTTCAATGAAAAGCTGTCCTCTAGTCAGAAAGTCCACCTAACCCCATTGCAGCCGTCCAACCCCCCCAATGCATACAACTTTCATCAACTGGCTGCCGGGTCTGGCCCCCCAACAATGTCCTGCACCTAACCATGCAGCAGCTGTTCAATCCCCCTCCCCATGGGAGGCCAAGCGACAGCTTCTTTTCCCAACCCTCATGTGCACCCAATCCACATTTTCTTCTTTTTTTATTTTTATTTTTCAGGTGCTGCAGTACTCATACATTTCCCATCATGCAAGCTTCCACCTCATGGTAACACTATACCATGCAAGCTTCCCTGAGAAAATTTGTATGGTGCCTTGGTACTATTGAGTGGAAGCTCGTACAACTGCTTCCAAAGGAGTACAGTGATTCATTACAGTAGATTTCAGCGCTGGGTTCTGCAGGAGTCCCACAGATGCCTGGCCCTGAAATTTATTTTTATTTCACCTTTTGAGGGGATTCCTCTGTATCTCTCTCTGCAAGTGTTCTTGGATCAGGGTGCCTTTACCCTGACCCTTGAGTTCTTTGTAAGAAATGTTTTCAAGGCACTGAGACTGAGTTCCTGAGAATTTTAATTGTGGCTGTAATATTTTCTTCACACTTGGGTCAGTCAATAAAATTGCTGACTACCATGGTATTGGCACCAGTACCACAGCACCATAAAGGTAGTCTGTAAAAAAATGTCCACTAGCTAGTCAAAAGAAACTATTTTTATAATATTCAGTACCATGGGGCTCCGGCAGTACCAATTGTAAAGATATATGTAACTGCTTAAGCCCTTCATGACCAACCGGGTTCCTCTTAAAATTACAATTTCTCAAAACCAGCTGAATGGACTTATACAAAATCACAAAAAACATGCTTCTGAGCGAAGTTATAATGTTTCTGCCAAATGTGGTGTAATTCTGGTCAACCTTTTTATTCTGTATAAAACTCTACATTTTTCTTGACAACTTCTTGACAAATCAGCACAAAACTTTCCCCGAAAGTGTTGAGCTCAATTAATGTTTATTTTTTTAACGTTTCAGGTAGATTTGTCTGTGCCAAAGGTATTAGCAACATAAAAAAAATTCTTCTTCTGGACCACCATGGTGTAAATATAATATTTAATTATATTTACAACTGTTGGAAATGGCCCTTTCTGCATGATCATCCCAAGACTTTTTGCCTTTTCCCTCAAATTTTAGCTGATTTCCTTTTAGTTGGCTTTAGGACTCCAGGTGCTTTACTACAGCTAACAAGTGTTAAAGTGCATGTGCTCTCTGCTTAAAACACAATAGCATTGGCGTAACTGCAATTGGCATATTTTATTCACTTACAAGTCCATAGTAAAGTACTCTACCCATGCCCAGGGCCTATAAATTAAATGCTACTAGTGGGCCTGCAGCACTGATAGTGCCACCACTTAAGTAGCCTTTCACTATGTCTCAGGTCTGCCATTCCAGAGCCTGTGTGCAGTTTTAAACTGCCATGTCAACCTAGCAAGTTAACTGTCTTGCCAGGCCCAGACCTTCCTTTTTTAAACATATAAGTCACTTCTAAGGTAGGCCCTGGACAGCCCAAGGGCAGGGTGCAGTGTATTTAAAATGTAGGATGTGTACTTTTTTACTTTTACATGTCCTAGGAGTGAAATATTTTAAAATCAATTTTACACTACTGTAAGTCCTATCTCCCCCATTGGGAATTATCTTAATATATTTTTTAGGTAACATTTTCATTTGAGAAGGGGTGGGCCCCCTCAAGTATGGTGTCTCTGGAATCACAATATAAAATCACAACTTTTGTGGAGTTGTATTTTACATTGTAATTCTGAACAGGCCACTTTTAGAAAGTTGGCATTTTCTTACTTTAGTCAGTTGCTGCCCTCTGCCTGTCTGTGAATACACATTTGGGGTGGGTGACAGCTGGACTTTGTGTATTCCTTCTACACAGCCACACACAAAGAGAGCTAGGTGTGACTGATGGGCCATCCAGAGTCTGATGGGACATCCTGGGCAGGATGGGAGAGAGGAGCTGACACATACATCTGAGTAAACTGTGCCCTGTCACCTCACAAAGGCTGCAACCCCCTTTAGTGAGTCTAGAGCCAGGACAGGAAGAGCAGGGAATTTAAGCACTCCAAAGACCTCTCTTTGAAGTCTGCCCCACTTCAAAGGCACAACTGGTTATAAGTATTGGACCTGAGACACCACTAACTCACTACAGTTCTGAACCTGTGGATACTCAGCCCCAAATAAGGACTGCTGTGCTGCTACAAGGACTGCCACTCTGCTGGACTGCTACTCTGCCTGACTTCTGCTCTGCTGCGCTGATCTGCTGCCATCCTTGCCTGTTAGTGAGAAGCACTGGACCTGTAGCTCTCCAACTCAGAATTAAAGTGACTCCAAGGGCTTGCAGGCTTGGCTCCTGCCTGTTTTCTGAAATCACAGGGTCACAAAAGGCTGCCAACTCACCTGTTACTGGACTCTGCCAACTGTTAGTCCTACCCTGCCAAGTTGAGCCAATCCAGTCCTTGGAAATGGGTATAAAGTGTTTCTCCAGTCAAATCAACGCATCGCAGCAGCTGTGCCGATTGGAATGGGCACATCACCCTGTTGCATTGATCAGAAGTGGTGCATCAGCCCCCATTGTGTGGATCAGAGTTGACACATCACCTCTCCAGCCCGGATTGACCTTGACTCATCGCCTTCAGAATCTCCGCATCTCAAACCCAACGCATCACTGCTGCTGCATGGAGAAAATTGATCCATCTTCGTTACTGCATGGAAAGGACTGACTCATTGCCTCTATTGCGGGGATCAACATCAACGCATTGCTTCAGCCTGTTCTCCGCATCTTCAACTTTGACACAACCAGGATTAAGGTACTTTTGTTCAATAGGCCCAGCGAGGTCCATGTAGCTGGCCTTGCGCTCCATTGCAGTCAGCCTGTACTCTCGACTTTGTCCCCTTTCAGCACAATCAGATGCCCTCTGTTGTCGTTTCTTGTTTCTAAGCGTTATTTGATGGTTTAGTCCTTAAAAAATCATATACCAAGTTCTACTCATAGGATTTTTTTTATTTTGGTCTTGTTTCATTTATTACATTAAGCTCTGTGCCAACCTTTCAGAGGGTGACCACAGGCTAATTTAGGGTGTGTTTGTGACTTACCCTGACTAGGACTGTGGTTCCTGCTTGGATAGGTTGCATACCTCTGCCAACCAGAAACCCAATTTCTAACAATAACCAAAGGTTAAGTGACATTGTAGTTAGGTATGATAGCAATATCTTACTTTACATTAGATATCATCAGATATTCACTGAAAAAAACAAAGGTTAAAGTGACTTTATGCATAGGTAGGTGAAAATATCAGTTAAAATGTAGCATTTTAAATTCATTCTCAGGTGGGTCGCACAATCCCCCCTTATTAAAAAAAATACAGACCCAGCAGATGGGGTCCCCAGGGCTTGGAAAGGGTTGAAGGGAGTATGCTACCCTCCACTTATAAAAATAATATATGGTTGTCCCGGGTGGGCACCGGGACAATCATACTAAATATTTATTTAAAGAATAGCTATCAATAAATGAGTAACAGGAGCAGCTCATGTATTATTTACTGCTCCTTTGGAGGAGTGCCTCATAATTCATTTTTTATATTTTTATATTTTCACATTTTTGGAGCTTGGTGGTGCCCCAAGAATAGAGAGGTGCACCACCAAGACTTTTTTTAATGCTGTCCTGGGCTGCCTGGGATCCATTAAATGAACAGTAAGTCTCATGGGTCAATGAATCCATGAGCCCAGGAGATCTTACCATATTTTTAAAGCACTCTTAGCCCTTCAACAGGAGTGAAAGGCCCTCTTGTGACTGTTTTTATGATTTTTTGATGATTGCATTTTCTGGGCTGAAAAATGTTAAATGTTAAATGAAAGACTATTAAATGTTAAACTGTGTGCCTCTGACTATTTATTTTGATGTTTTTTCGCCCACAATATTTAATAATCAAAACTATGTAAAAAAAAAGAGTAACACGTTTATTATTAAAACTCAATTAAACATTTTATAGGCGGTCATTATGAACACAGCTGTAAAAAACGCCGACCACCGTGGCGGTGGTGAATAGAAGACCGCCGTTGGCGGTGAATAGAAACCCGCCATATATTAAACCAAAATCCTGAACACACCAAAAATCACCAGTCACCGTCAGAACCCTGTCGGCGGAAATGCTGGACCTTCCACCCGCCACACCCACATCCCGCCCTCCAAATAATGATGCACAAATCACCTTGGCGGTCAGTGGAAGTCGAACGACCATTGGCGGTGCCGACCGCCACGGGTGGCAAGTAGACCCAACAGCAAGAACTGCACACATTGGATAAGCTAGAAACCCACACACCTGACACACATCCACAACACCATAAAACACTCACATACACACCCCACACTCCTTTGCAACGAAACCAGGCCAACGAAGACAGAGAGCAGCAGAAGCAGACACCGAACTCCACTATACACAAGACTCACACCGACCCACAGAAGAGCACCCTCACCGCGATTCCACCCCGACACCATTCACCATACTCACCATGTCCCCTCCAAACATCCACGATTCACAGAAAGGGAGCTAAGGACCATGGTGGATGAGATCCTGAAGGTGGAGCCAAAAATATCCGGGGCTCAAGCGCAGCACACACCAATCGCCAGGAAGATGGAGCTATGGCAGACCATTGTCAACAGGGTCAAATAGTGGGACACCATCCACGCACCAGGGACGACATCTGC
Organism: Pleurodeles waltl; assembly: GCF_031143425.1. Classification (NCBI taxonomy): domain Eukaryota; kingdom Metazoa; phylum Chordata; class Amphibia; order Caudata; family Salamandridae; genus Pleurodeles; species Pleurodeles waltl. Next base: position 361,078,484 of record NC_090446.1, read on the forward strand.
AAGAGATGGAACGACCTGCGGGGGAAGGTCAGGGCCATGGCATCAAGGCACCACATTGCAGTTCAGAAGACTGGGGGAGAACCACCACCAAGACCACCTGAATACACCGACTGGGAGGAAAAGGTACTGGCCATCCTGCACCCTGAGGGACTCACTGGACTCACTGGAGGAATGGACTTGGGTAAGTCGTCTACATTCACCCCATATACATCACACCTGGAATGCATGCACCACCCCACCAACACCCTCCAGGACCACTACAACCACCCAGGCCACAGCCACTGAATCCACTCCCCCTGCATGCCCACAAACCCACTAACAGGCCCACATCCCTCCCTCTGTGCACAACCACCTACCCCTGCAAGGATTCACAATGGCACTACACCACCCAGAATACAACTCCACATCCTAAGCAAAATGCAGTGCAAACCTCACAAAGGCACCCTGCATGGCCCCAAAAAGTTACACCTACACAAAACCGCCCAGCCCTGTGCATCCCATCCGATCATGCATTTGTAACAGACATGTCCATTTCCCCCAACAGGCACCACCACCCATGCTACCGTGACGGACAGGACAAGGAGTGGCAGTGCCCCCCAGGAAGACAGAGGCACCTCACAGGACACTGGGGATGGATCCCTGGACACTGATGAGCAGGCTGGCCCCTCACACAGTCCTGGACTGTCACCATCCAGCAGCCCCACCCAGGATACCACTTACACCCCTACCACCCAGCCAACAACATCAGCCCAGGGCAAACATTACCACACCTGTGTATCCAGGCCACAGACTGGTGGAACACAGGTACAGAGGCCACAGCCCCCCAACCAACAAGCAGGAAGACGATGGCCCCAGTACAAGTGGTACCGCCTGACCTGTGCAGGGGACACAGGCACAGGGGGGTAGGCCCAGTGGTAGGACCTCAGTGGCCCAGGGGGGAGACCACAGGATGGATGCTGCAGCCCAGGACATGATCTCTGAGGTCCTGGGGGCCTACCAGAATACCCATGACAGATTGGCACAGATAGTATACACCCTGGAGCATAGTCAGAAGTTGCAGCAGGAACACCACCAAGAGGCCATGGAGGAGTGGAAACAGCACAATGCCACAATAGCCAGCATAGCAGGAGCACTGCTGCAGCTGTTACAAACCCAGTCTCAGACCCACACAGGACAGGAGGCCTCCACTACAGCACAGGAGACAGACCGGACAATGACAGCATCAGCAGCAACATTCCATGAACTACCCTCAGAGGAAACACAAGGTACAACCATGCCATCCCCTCTAGGTCAACAGCAGGCACCCAAACGGACCCTCAGGCCAAGATATGGGACTGGAACTCCTGCCAAAAACAAGCCCCCCTCCAAGAAGTAACTCTGCAACAATCTGCCCACCAACCATCTCACACAATCAACCACCAAACAGTGCTAACAATCAATAAGAACTCATGTAAGCATTGATGGGCCCATCAATACTAACAACAAGGCTGCCACCATGTTGGCATTAAGGACAACCACCCATGACCAACTGCCATCACTGAAAATTGCACTATTCAATCCCTGCCCCAAATAAAGCACAGAACACACCTGTAACACTGTCCCCTGTCATAATGTGTGAACAAAGTGAAGAATGGATGCAACTGGCTGATAACTACTTTATTGGTAATGCGTAGTATGAAAGTGTACCTGTGTGCCTAAATCTTGTCAAAAAAATAAGCACTAAATTGTATTTGGTACCATGCAGACCTGGACCCAGTTGCTAATAGTAGATTCAAACCCCCGTAGATGACAAAGCACACTGACAGTATGTGTCACAAACACCAATGTAAGCCCTTAGTCCCACATAGTTACTGGAAGTAGAGTTGTATCAGTTGGGTCCTGGAATTGACATATTCCCCTTCCTCATCATCACCATCAGTCTCCTCCCCTCTCTGAGGAAGCTGGTCAGGATTTACAGCACGATCCACATCCAAGAGGGAGATAGAATTTCTCTCTGCCATGTTGTGCAGCATGCAGCAGACCACCACTATTCTACACACCTTTTCAGGCCCATCGGCCAGGTAACCCCCATAGGCCAGGTAACCCCACCCCCCTCCTCCAAAAACACACAAACGCACCAAGGCACCCACCCATCACACATCCACCACACCTCAGCATACTGTCCAGTCACCTGCACCCACGACACGCACCCCCCACACCACTCACGTCCACACCCTCTGCCTCCACTCCCACGCCCTCCTCCAGGTCCAACCCAATTGCTCCAAAAAAACTTTTCCTCTCCTGTGCTGACCTCTTCCAACCCACTTGCCCACCCCGTCTTGTCCCTAAGCGTGCACACCTCCTTGCCCTTTCCACTCCTTCCACTTCACAGCCCGCCCCTGTCCACCCTTCAGATTCCTGTGCCCCTTCCCCAGAGAGGTTGAAGCCCCGTGCTGAGCCAATTCCATCTGGCTCCATCCGGTCGAAGCACACACTCCCACCCTCCAAACCCAAACCCAACTCCCTCCACCTTCCGAGCGCAAGTCCAAGCCCCACCCCATCGCAAATCCCCACCCCCACGACCCCCTGTTCCCTGGGGTGCCTGGATGCCCCATTGTTGCCCCATTAGGTGGAGTACTGTGCACTTTTGGGAGTCAGGTTGGGGCCATTGTAGCCCAAACACGTATGGCACTATGGACTGGCCATTGGCTTTGTTGTGAATAGTTAGCTCTGTGAGCTGAAATAAATATTTATGTGTGCCCTGTGTTTCGGCGGCACACTCTTGTACCCTGGTCCCTCGTTTCATTGTTTGTGGGTGTGGGGCATTTGTATGTAGTATGGTCAGGTTGGATTTGCCTTGTGTCGGGTTAGTGACTCTTGCTGTGGGGTGAATGGTTGTGCTGCTGTGAAGGGTTGTGGGAGCGTTGCAGGGTGGGTGGAGTGGGTGGGTATGTAACTGTGCCCTTTCTTTCCTTGTTTAGTAGGTTGCGGGACTTATCGTCGTCGTCTCCGTCGGCGGTCTCGGTCGAGGAGGTAAATGGAAAGGAGCAGGGCTGGCATGATCTGCAGCTCTCTATCCATGTCTGCTTCGATGCATTGTGTGGGCCTATGGTGAGTGTTTCCTTATATTAGGTTCATTTTCGCCTGGCTTTGTGTGTCAGTGGTTCCCGCCCCCGAACTGAAGGCGGTGTAGTGGTTCATTATTTCATGGGTGGGTTGGGCCTTTCCATCGGCCTGTGGGTGGACTCTGCCATCATTATCGGCACTCCTCTACTGGCGGTGGGTGGTTTTCAGGATGCCTGTGTTTCAGTTGGTTCTTTATTTGGCGGTCCGGACCGCTCCTCTGTTGTCGGTTTTTGCCGCCGCCGGCGCGGTTTGGACTGCCATGTTCATAATGAGGGCCATAGTAATCAATATAAATAAACACTGCATTGTGAGAATTAATGATATATACACTTGATTAGAAATTTTAAAGAAAGGTGATAAATCCTCTTTATGTATATTGATATAATCACTCCGTAATAAAGCTAATACGCTCACTTTTTATATTTTGGTGTTGCTGAAGGCAGAGCGTGGTGTGAGCTTGGCTGCTCAAAAAACAAGCCCTGCGACCAACCCCATGACACGTGCAGTGGTTTGGCTACCGGCGAGGGCTCGTTGCCCGCATAGGGTCAGCTGTGTGCGAAGGTGGGGCTTGGCTTTAAATATGGTAGTAAAATATTATTTTACATAAAAAATCTGGAAATTCACTGAAAAAAACAAATGTTAAAGTTACATTATAGTTAGGTGAAAAATTCACTGATAAGGTAACATTTTAAACTTTAAAAAACACAGAATTTCACGAGTTATAGTTATCTCTAGTAACTATAACTCATTCCGTAAGGTAACTGTAAGTCGCGCCATCACCATGCACAGCTAATTGACCTATATCTTACATCATTTATGAATTATTCTATAACATCATTGATACCATCATCGCAGCATGTGAAATAGCATCTTTGATGACGACTGTACATGGTGGAAGGTGCAAGTTATAGTTACCATAAGGCATGAGTTATAGTTACTAGAGATGACTATAACTGGTGAATTTCAGTTTTTTTTATTTAAAATGGTACATTATCACTGAAAGTTTCCCTAACTCTAACATTCCTTTAACCTTTGTTTTTATCAGTGAAGACATATATATATATGTAATATATACAACCACTGAAATTAGCCAGTAATATTTTGTTTAACTACCCAGAACTTGACTGCCCATCATGCACTGCTTATGACTTCACATATGATATCACTCATTACAAATTATATGGTATCATTCATGATAATACCTATGACATCTTAAATGACATAATTGATGATGTCATCCAATGGTACCAATATTCTCCTAATTTTACAAAAAAAAATACTGTGTCATTAATCCCTTAAGTAGAAAGAATTATGCACAGGGCCTGTCCTATAGCAAGTCTCTACACCTCACCAGCTGCTGATAAGCGACTACCGCCCCCCCCCACTGCCATGCCTACTGGTTGAGTGCAAGGGGCATAGACCACATGCTGCCATCCACAACTGTGCAACTCCGACTGCACGTCCTTTCTCTCTAGGCAAAAAGGCTTAGCATTCCGCCAGGCCCTGCAGCCCATTCTCTGCATCTGTCAACATCAATGCAGTGCACGCTCTACGGGTGACTGGAATGCAAAAACCCAGCACTTATGAGATAACGTAATTCATGCATTTTGTTGATATGCTGTTGTTCAACCTTTTGCATTGCAGAGTTTAATCCTGAAGACTTATATTCAAGGTGCTTGTAAATACTGCTCATTTGCAATGTATTGCTGCAGGCTTTCAGAGTGTGTCAGGGTGTGGTCCCTTTCCAGGGCCTTCTAGAAGCTTTCTCTGCAGCATGACTGGGTGTGGTTTGTGGGCTGGGCCAGACTCTATATAAGGGAGCCAGCCCAGCTCCACATGCTCACTATTCAGAGGTCCCGGTGCAGAGCAGCAGCAACTTCCTGAGCTTCTGTCCGGAGGCCTACTTTGATTTTCCAGGCCTTTGCCCTTCATTACATTGGTGATCCTTGATCAGGGCGGTAAGATGGAGGTCGGGCTGGGCCCCCGATCCCGTTTTCAAAGGCATTCAAGTTCTTGGGCCTAATTTTCATGTTGAGAGATTTTACCTTGTGCGTGTGAATGTGCTCTTGGTTTTTCTGGCATTTACATTTGATATTCGAATCGGCAAGACGCGCAATTCATTCCTCGTGTTTAACTCTTGATATTCATTGTGCGCTACCATTTCTTGGCAGTTACATGGCGTTCGAATCGGCAATACGCGTGATTCATACCTCGTGTTTAACTATTGATATTCATTGTGCGCTACCATTTCTTGGCAGTTACATGGTGGCGTTTGAATCAGCAAGATGCGCAATTCATTCCTTGTGTTTAACCCTTGATACTCATTGTGCGCAACCATTTCTTAGCATTTACATGGTGGCGTTTGAATCGGCAAGACGCGCAATTCATTTCCTTACATTTAATTCTTGATACACATTGTGCGCAAGCATTTCTTGGCAGTTACATGGTGGCATTTGAATCGGCAAGACGTGCGATTCATTCCTCGTGTTTAACTCTTGATATTCATTGTGCGCTACCAGTTCTTGGCAGTTACATGGTGGCGTTCGAATCAGCAAGATGCGCGATTCATTCCTCGTGTTTAACTCTTGATATTCATTGTGCGCTACCATTTCTTGGCAGTTACATGGTGGCGTTCGAATCGGCAAGACACGTGATTCATTCCTCGTGTTTAACTGTTGATATTCATTGTGGGCTACCATTTCTTGGCAGTTACATGGTGGCGTTCGAATCAGCAAGACGCGCGATTCATTCCTCGTGTTTAACCCTTGATACTCATTGTGCGCAACCATTTCTTGGCATTTACATGGTGGCATTCGAATTGGCAAGACGCGCAATTAATTTCCTTGCATTTAATTCTTGATACGCATTGTGCGCAAGCATTTCTTGGCAATTACATGGTGGCATTCGAATCGGAAAGACGTGCGATTCATTCCTCATGTTTAACTCTTGATATTCATTGTGCGCAACCATTTCTTGGTATTTGCATGGTGACATTCGAATCGGCAAGACGTGCGATTTATTTCCTGCATTTAAATCTTGATGTTCAGATCGCTTAAAGTGTGCGCGATCATTTCATGGCATTAGCATGTACTTGTGAGAATCGGCAGTGTGCGCGATTCATTTCCTGCATTTAAATCTTGATGTTCGGATCGCTTACAATGTGCGCAATAATTTTATGTCAAACAACACTTTGATGTGTAGTTTTTCCTGAAGTGCACACAATTATCCAGGGTCCTTGAATTTTCTGCAGAGGTGTTAAATTCAAGATGTTCTATTCTATGTGCAGGTGAAGTCCTTAGTACAATTCCTGTTGTTTTTCAGGGAATGTTTGGATTGCCTTTTGTCCTCATGTAATGAGGCAGTGGTTGCTCTCAGACATTGTTCTAGAAGATTCTTGTATTCCTAGACAGTATGTAACAATTCTTGAAAAGCCCATATGAAACATTGTACTAACCATTCTTGATTCTTTTCCAGGTACCTAGATTTCTTGAGGCCTAATTAGAGTCTATTTCTAGGCCATTCATGTTTCTTCAGTCTAAGTTTTACTTCATGTTCCGAGTATCATGGAACTCTAGACTCAACAGAGTGTTATTTCATGTTCCGAGTATCATTGAACTCTAGACTCAACAGAGTGTTATTTCATGCTCCGAGTATTATTGAACTCAAGACTCAACAGAGTGTTATTTCATGTTCTGAGTTTCATTGAACCGTAGACTCAACAGAGAGTTTTTATGAACCTAAATGTGATTTTATTCTGATGTTGTGTTGTTTAACCTTTTGCTTCCTACAGGTCTCCTTCCCAGCTGTTCCCTACCTAATCCCCTTTTCCCCCATTTGGACTCTCTTAAACTCTGTGACATTCTAATCAGAGTATTGGAGCTGTCTCGTGGTGGACATGTTGGGAACGTGCGCAGACCCCGAGGATCTGGTGACTCTGACAGCATCCAAACTCATGCAAGGTCCTGTATCTACCATCTGCACCTGGCTGACCACAGCTGCACATGGTCTTTGGGCATGCACATGGATTGTGGAAGTCACAGTGACTGGCTCCATATCCTCGCAGGGCATCTGAATCCTGCTGCACGTACACCTAATATGGAAGGGTGTTGATTTAGGGAAAGAATGGCGCTCAAGGCTACGAGGTGTGTATGAGTTTTAGGATAAATTGTCACACTGTGCACTCTTAAAGGACCACACCCCTGATTCCCAACTGCGTGGCAAGCCAAACAGATAATGAAATATAAACAAATAAGAGGCACTCTTTATATAAACATTCGGAGATTTGTCCAAATTTGATGATGTGGATTCTCTTTGGTCAAATGTTCAGCCCTGATGAAGTCGATGGACGAAACACGTGTTGGCTGTGGGGTCTGAATGGAACACATCAGATATCAAGATTGTGACTCATGGCAGCATTGCTGACTAACAGACTGAATTGAATTGGGACATTGTAATTAAACTCAAGAGGGACTATATTGGCAACTGCTTTGCCTCTTCAAATGTTCATTACAGTATTTCACACCATCCTAAGGACACATAGGCCCTCATTACAACATTGGCGGTAAAAGCTGCTTACCGCCGTGCAGAAGACCACCAACTCACCGCTGCGGCCGCGGAAATCCGCCACAGCTATTATGACCCACATCTCGGAATCCGACAAAATTCAGACACCCACACAAGTCCGCCACACCAAAGGTCAGTGATAAACTGGTGAAAACAAATCCTCCACCATCACGCCAACAGAAACACGCCCATGCTATCACAACCTACGAATCCACGTGGCGGTCTTTAAAACGCAGTATTCCATTGGCGGTGCACCCTGCCGCGCTCAAATACACACACATCTCCAAAACACCGCCTCATTGGACAATTCCAAATACACACACCTGATACACATACAAACACCACCCCCACACAATCAATACTATATAAAACACACACCCACATCACCCACAAACCCCTACGACCAAAAACGTTGACGAAGGCCAGGGAGACTGCACAGCATAGACAACACCACCACACAGAGACACACAACACCATCACCCACACAACATCCACGCACAAAACACCACACACCACTACACATCACCACACTCATCACCACATACACCACCCCACACATCACCTACACCACCCCATGGCACGGCAAAGACACCCCAGGTTCTCGGAGGAGGAGCTCAGGGTCATGGTGGAGGAAATCGCACGGGTAGAGCTACAGCTATTTGGATCACAGGTGCAGCACACCTCCATAGCTAGGAAGATTGAGCTATGGCGAAGAATAGGCGACAGGGTCAACGCAGTGGGACAACACCCAAGAAATCGGGAGGACATCAGGAAGAGGTGGAACGACCTACGGGGGAAGGTGTGTTCCGTGGTCTCAAGGCACAACATTGTGGTACAGCGGACTGGCGGCGGACCCCCACCTCCTCCCCCACAACTAACAACATGGGAGGAGCAGGTCTTGACCATTATCCATCCTGAGGGCCTCGGAGGAGTCGGTGGAGGAATGGACTCTGGTAAGTCAAATCTGAACTATCATATCCCCCACCCTACCTGCATGCTATCACAGACCCCCACCCTCACCCCCTCCCCTATCACTCCAACTCCTCACTAATGTACTAATAACAAAAACCACCCATCCCAACACCAAACCCTGCATGACACAACAAAGCATGGGCACCCCTCACTAAAGCATGCACATACCCATAACACCCCCCCAACCATCATCACACAAGCCCCCACACAGGAATGCTAGCACTCAGGTACACGCTCACCCACCCATTGCACACCATGACACACACACATGCAATAATCATGCTTTTACACCCCTGCAGGACCACTACCTAACGTCACCAGACAGGAGGGTCCAGACATCTCTACCCCACCCACAGAAGAGGCCCACAGTGATGACAGCAGATCTGGCCAACTGGATCTAGATGACCAGCCCGGACCATCGTGGGCCTCGGGACAGTCGGTTCCCCTCGCACAGGCACAGCCCACCACAGACCTTCCACCCTCTGGTAACACCAGCACAGCACCCACCCAGCGGGCCCTTACCTCCGTACCCAGGACACGTCAATCAGCTGTGTGTCCAGCACTACAGGGAACTCAGGATACCCTACCACCCCAACAACAACAGCAGTGGGCACACGGTCCAGGGGACGGAGGCACAGGAACACAGGGGAACTGGGAGGGCTACTGTGTGACAGGGGGCGGACAGGCCAAGGGAACCCACTCTCCACGAGGCCCTCTCCTCCATCATGGGAGCCTACCACCACTCCCAGGAGACGATGGCTACGGTCCTGGCCAAGTTTCAGGAGACCCAGCGCCTGCAGGAGGAACAGTATTTGGGCTTCAGGGAGGAACTCAGAACCATCAGCTCCGCCTTGGGCACCATCGTAGGGGTGCTGAAGGAGATACTGAACACCAGGAGGGACACTGTGGCACTCCAAGGGGCCCCTGACACTAGCATGGACGATGAACTGCCCACCACCTCCGCCGGCGCTAGTGGACAGGAGGCACCGCCACAGGACCACCACACCAGCACCCCACCCCCTGCAGACGGAGAACCACCCCGCAAGCGGTCCTTGAGATCCAGGAACAGGACAGAGCACAATGGCAAGACCCCCGCCAAGAAATGAGACCACCCTCATTGTCATCCCACTGTCCCACTTTGGAACCCTGTCCATATTGGAACTGCCCCAGCTCCACTTCCTATGCCCATATGGGCAGTGCACCTGTGAGACTAATAGACTGGACTCTGCCATGGACATTCCTCCACCATCACCCCTCACCATTTTACCACCCCCCTCCAATATTTAGCACTTCAATAAACACCCTTGAACCACAAAACAATCTGGAGTCAGTCTGTGATTTTGCAAATGTGTATTACCAATGACAGTGACAAAATCAGTTCTCAAATGTAATATCAACATACCTATGTCACACATCACAAGTCCATGAGAAATGTAAGCAGATGACACACGTTGGTAACCACACCTGTGAAACCGTAATGGAAATGTACAACTCAGTTACCATATACTGGTTGAAACTGACAGACAGGATAGAGTTAGAAGTGTGAAAGTACTTGTAGTAGGAAGGAATGTGTTCTCACCTGTGTGTCACGGGAAATATTGCTGGATAACTGAGTCCCTGTTGTCAATGTCTTCTTCCTCTGCTTCCTCCTCATCACTGTCCACAGGCTCCACAGCTGCCACAACACCGTCATCTGGACCATCCTCCTGCAGAAAAGGCACCTGCCGTCGCAAAGCCAGATTGTGAAGCATACAGCAGGCGATGATGATCTGGCACACCTTCCTTGGTGAGTAGAATAGGGAACCACCTGTCATATGGAGGCACCTGAACCTGGCCTTCAGGAGGCCGAAGGTGCGTTCGATCACCCTCCTAGTCTGCCCATGGGCCTCATTGTAGCGTTCCTCTGCCCTGGTCCTGGGATTCCTCACTGGGGTCAGTAGCCATGACAGGTTGGGGTAACCAGAGTCCCCTAATAGCCACACACGGTGCCTCTGGAGTTGACCCATCACATAAGGGATGCTGCTATTCCGCAGGATGTAGGCGTCATGCACAGAGTCAGGGACCATACCATTTACATGGGAGATGTACTGGTCTACCAAACATGCCATCTGTACATTCATCAAATTATAACTCTTCCGGTTCCTCTACACCTGTTCACTCCTGTGGGGGGGACCAGAGCTACATGGGTCCCATCAATGGCACCTATGATGTTGGGGATATGTCCAAGGGCATAGAAGTCGCCTTTAACTGTAGCCAAATCCTCCACCTGAGGGAAAACGATGTAGCTCCTCATGTGTTTCAGCAGGGCAGACAACACTCTGGACAACACGTTGGAAAACATAGGCTGGGACATCCCTGATGCCATGGCCACTGTTGTTTGAAATGACCCACTTGCAAGGAAATGAAGCACTGATAGCACCTGCACTTGAGGGGGGATCCCTGTGGGATGGCGGATAGCTGACATCAGGTCAGGCTCCAACTGGGCACACAGTTCCTGGATTGTGGCACGGTCAAACCTGTAGGTGATGATTAAATGTCGCTCCTCCATTGTCAACAGGTCCACCAGCAGTCGGTACACCGGAGGATTCCGCCATCTCCTCACATGTCCCAGCTGACGGTGCCTAGAAAGGACAACAGCGACCACAGAGTCAAACAACTCAGAGGTATGTACCCACAATGTACACAGAACACGAAACTAAATCCAAAAGGTTTTCTGTATGTGTGTTGAGTCCAGGCCTAGGTATGTGTGACGCAGTTGAAAATGAAGCCATGTGGGCCCCTGAAATGGCGGCTGTCTGACCTCTTAACTGGGACAATGGGATGTGAGGTAACTGCGCTGGCGTTGTACACCGTCGCGGTAGGTGGTCAAAGACCGCGGCGCAATGCTGCATTGGTTAACATTGGACCCTGTGGGTCCCAGGAGCCAATGAGGAAGTGCGCCGGCAGTGATGATACGCACCGCCGTGGACGTGACCGCCACGGACGTGACTGCCATTTTCTATCTGTTCAATCACTCTATACCTGATCTTCGACAGGAGAGGACTACACTGCAAGTGCTGCTGTGACCTCGGTCTAGAAGAGACAATGGCTCATGCGTCTGGGTAAAGGGCCCCTGCCTTCACTGCACAGGAGTTGGAGAAGCTCGTGGACGGGGTCCTCCCCCAGTACACGCTACTCTACGGTCCTCCAGACCAACAGGTAAGTACACAGGGAGCATGTTGTATGGGCTATGCCTGTGTGGAGAGGGCTGGTTGTAAGTAGGAAGGGGGCAGAGTTCTGCGTGCATGAAGGACTGTGAATGCATGTGCCACATGGCAAGGCGAGGGATGTGGGCCACTCACTTCGACGGTGCAGTTGCTAATGACTTCTCTTCTTCCCCTGTACATGTCATGTAGGTCAGCGCCCACCAGAAGAAGGATATTTGGCGTGCCATCGCCAAGGACGGCCGGACCCTGGGGGTCCACCACAGATGGAGCACCCACTGCCGGAAAAGATGGGAGGACATTTGCCGCTGGAGCAAGAAGACAGCGGAGGCTAAGCTGGGGATGGACTCCCAACGTGGGAGGGGTGCCCGTCGAACCATGCCCCCCCTGATATTCCGGGTCCTGGCGGTGGCCTACCCGGAGTTGGATGGGCGCTTGAGGGCATCACAGCAGACACAAGGGGGTGAGTACAAGATCATTCTGCGGACTTTGCGTGCAGTAAAGGTGTCTGGGTGGGGGAGGAGGGCTGTGGGTTTGCCTAGGCCAGGGTGAGTTCCGTAGACTAGGCCCCTCCGTAATGCAGGCCATGTGGCACTCCACCCCACCTCTGTAGAGTGCCAAGTACAGGTATACATGCCCCTGTGTCATCTATGTGTGTTGATGTCCGCCATTGCCATGTACGCCATATCCCAGGAACTGCATCTGTAGAGCCCAACAGCTCAGCGTAGTGCAGGGGGCTGCTGTGTCTGTATTGTCCACCAACGGTAGCGGTAAGCCATGCACTCAACCTGTCTTTCTTCTGTCGTCCCCCCCCCCTTTTTATGGTCTCCCTGTTCTTGTGTGCATCAGCATCATCAGGCGGAGGTACAGTGGCAACGGAGCACAAGGGAGCTGCATCCCACATGGCCATGGAGGGCCACACCACGGACTCAGAATACACCAGTGGGATGGAGGGCGAGGGGAGCTTCACGGTGGGGACAGGATCAACAACCAGCGACACGGACTCGTCCTCCGATGGGAGCTCCCTTGTGGTGGCGGCAAAATCTGTGCCCCCCACTTCCACAGGTACAGCCGCCACCCCCCCTACCAGCACCGCCCTCCCAGCAGCCCCTCAGCCTTCGCCCCGTGCCCGCTCACCCAGGAGGGTGGGCATCACCTTCGCCCCAGGCACCTCAGCCCCTGCCCCAGGCACCTCTGCTGCCCTCAGTGAGGAGGCCATTGACCTCCTCAGGTCCCTCACTGTTGGGCAGTCTACCATTTTGAATGCCATCCAGTGTGTAGAAAGGGAATTGCAACACACAAATGCATTCCTGGAGGGCATTCATTCTGGTCAGGCTGCCCTTCATTGAACCCTGTAATTTCTGGCCTCAGCACTGATGGCAGCCATTGTCCCTGTGTCTAGCCTCCCCCCTCCAACTTCCTCCACCCAAACCCAATCCCCTGTACACCAGCCTATCCCAAGCACACCATCAGACCAGCCTGCACACACATCAACACACAAGGGAAGCTCAGGCAAACATAAGCACCACACATCCCACAGGCACTCACACAAACATCACACACATACAGACACAGCAACATCCACTGCCTCCACTGTCTCCCCCTCCTCGTCGTCTCCCTCCTCCCTCCCAGTGTCGTCTACACTCTCACCTGCATGCACTACCACTACAGCCACTAGGTCCCGCACCAGCACACCCACCACCACACCCCGCTCACCTGCACTCACCACCCCCACTACCATTTACACGTCCCCTGTGTCCTCTCCCAGTGTGTCTGTGACGCCCCCTCACAAAGTACACAAACGCAGGCACACACCCACCCAACAGCCATCCACCTCACGACAGCCTCCAGCGCATGCACCTGCACCCAAAGCCACAAAAGTTACACCTCCTACAACCACCTCCTCTTCCTCCACTCCCAGACCCCCTCCAGCTACCCGTCCCAGTGTTCCTAAGAAACTTTTCCTGAGCAAGCTTGACCTCTATACCACCACCCCCCCCCTCCAAATCATAGGTCCCGTACAAGCACCTCAGCCAAAAAATCGCCGGTACCAGTGGTGCCTGTTAGAGGTATGTGGAGTGCACCAGGGCAGCCAGTGTGACACGGAGCCACAGCACAGCCAGTCCCCCCCCCTGTGAAGCACCAGAAGTTGGACAGTGCCCGGCGGGAGAGGGGAAGAGTCCAGCAGGCAAAGCCGCTCACAAGGGTCCTGGGGGGAATGTCCACTCAGCTGTGACTCCTCCCAAGGTGGTGAAGGGGCAGAAGAAATCGCCAAAGTCAGGGAAGAGCAGCACGGCGGAGAAGACCGCCATCATCCACGCTGCCCAGGAGGCCACCGCCAGCCCCATCGTCAGTGGCCAGGAGGCCACCGCCAGAGTCAGTGCCCAGGAGGGCAGCCCGATCGTCAGGGGCCAGGAGGCCACCGCCAGAGTCAGTGCCCAGGAGGGCAGCCCGATCGTCACTGGCCAGGAGGCCACCGCCAGAGTCAGTGCGCCCCATCGTCAGTGGCCAGGAGGCCAGAGTCAGTGCCCAGGAGGGCAGCCCCATCGTCACTGGCCAGGAGGCCACGGCCAGAGTCAATGCCCAGGAGGGCCCTGGCAGCCACAGCCCCGCTGGGCAATGAAGGACCGCCATGGCAAGCACCGCTGAACAGGCCAAGCACCGCTGAACAGGGCACAGACTGCCATGGCAAGCACCGCTGAACAGGCCAAGCACCGCTGAACAGGGCACAGACCGCCATGGCAAGCACCGCTGAACAGGCCAAGCACCGCCAACTCAAGCACCGCTAGCCCATGTGCGGCAGGGGCAGTGACGGAACTGGGACCGTCACGGGGAGAGTGATGTACTCTGGACACCAGTCCCCCTCCAGAACTAGTTGAGAACAGCATCCACTCCTTCTGTCCTTGCCAGGATGAAGCACTCTGGGCACCAGTCCCCCTCCAGAACCAGTGGAGAACAGCATCCACTCCGTCTGTCCTGCACAGGATGAAGCACTCTGGGCACCAGTCCCCCTTCAGAACCAGTGGAGAACAGCATCCACTCCGTCTGTCCTGCACAGGATGAAGCACTCTATGCACCAGTCCCCCTCCAGAACCAGTGGAGACTGTTATCCACTTGAGAGACTGTGGCTTTGCAGTCCCCAGGATTGAACAGTGGGCAAACCACCCACTGTAGAGACTTGAGAGACTGTGGCTTTGCACTCCCCAGGATATGTCAGTGGGCAAACCACCCACTGTAGAGACTTGAGAGACTGTGGCTTTGCACTCCCCAGGATATGGCAGTGGGCAAACCACCCACTGTAGAGACTTGAGAGACTGTGGCTTTGCACTCCCCAGGATTGAACAGTGGGCAACCCACCCACTGTAGAGACTTGAGAGACTGTGGCTTTGCACTCCCCAGGATATGGCAGTGGGCAAACCACCCACTGTAGAGACTTGAGAGACTGTGGCTTTGCACTTCCCAGGATACATCAATCGGCATGGAGCCCCCTCGTGGATCTGGCGTGGTGCAGTCATCCGGCTGAGGTGCCCCCCCTTCCCTTCCCCCTGAGGTGCCTGTTCTGTTGTATTTCTATCTGATGCCCCAACAGTGTTCTCTCCGTTTTGATCAGGTATCTGATGTGGGCCTCGCCCATGCATTTTGGGCCCAGTGGTCCACGGACATTGAATGGTGCATTACCTGCACTACTAATCGTGATGTATATTTTGTTGAATGTGTATATATGTCTGTATATATATTTGGTTACTGTATTTGTATATATTACAATGGTTGCACTAATTTCCTTTTGTCTTTGCATTCTTCCGGGGGGCTTGGGTGTTGTTACTGTAATGTTTGGATATGCATTGGTGTGAGTGTTGTAGTGGGTGAGGGTCGGGTGGGGGTGGGGGTAGGGGTGTTGCGTGTGTGTGTCCCTGACTTTTGCCTCCCCTATGTCGTAGGTGCAGTACTCACAGTTGTCTTCGGCGCCGACATTGATGATGGTCGTACAGGAGCAGGAAGACTATCGTAGGGAGTATTTGGAGTTCCAGATCCATGGTGTCCTGATTCCTCATGGAGTGTGTAGAGGTGAGCGTTTTCCCTTTGAAATGGCTGTTTCCACTGTGTTTTTATCCACGGTGAATCCGCCCCGGAAAAGGTGGCGGATTGGTAGGTTGTGATACTGTGGGCGGTACTTTGTCTTCCGCCTGTCTGTTGGTGGTGACCACCGCACTGTTTGTCTGTAACGCCGTGGCGGTCGGAGTGTTAAAGTGGCTGTCTTTGTTGGCGATTTCCACCACAGTCATAATTCCCATTTTTTTCCGCCGGCCTGTTTGCGGTCTTACCGCCGCTTTAACACCGTCCGCCAGGGTTGTAATGACCCCCATAGTATGGTGTTCTCTTTCTTTTTCCAAGGACAATTACAGTGACTTCAGTGGATACTTGTTGTACAGTCTGATATACAAATGTTTATATAACGAGTGCCTCCTGCTGCATGTAGGCTACAGAGCTGCACAGCACATTAGGACTCAGTGCCAGTTCTCCTGCCAGGTCTTGCTCCCTTCTCTTCATGGGAGTTGAACCCCTTAATTCATGGCCTCTAGTTGTGCGTGCCAGGCCCTGCACCCTACCCTCCATGTCAAGCCAACGCAGCACTTTCTTTCTCTGTAACTAAATTGACCTTCGCTTTCTATTCTCTCTTTCCCTCTCTCTTCTAACCCTCAGTCTCATTCACTCGAATTTTTTCTCTCTATCATTTATCTCTCTTTCTTGCCCTATATTTCAGTCCATCTTCACTTCTTTCTCTTTTTCTCCCTCTCAATTTGCACTTTGTAGGGTGGCGCCTAGCCCTCTCCCCGTTCAACAGATCAGCCAGACACTGTGGTAACTGCATGGGGAACTACTGGGTCAGCAGCCCCAACTTTATTTAATACCTCTGGCTAAAGCCCGCCCTCGCAGGGCAACAAAGTATAGGAGAGCCCGAGTGGCTCTCTAGATCCTTCCAAGGCTTTAATTAAGGAGAAGAAAGAAACAAAGAGTGAAGAGCAAAAAAAGAGGTAGAGAGAACAATAGATAGAAAGGGAGAACTCCCACAAAGTGAAAACTTAACAAACATAAAGGTCCTTCATGGTGTCAGATCACCACGCCATGGGCATCACCACCCCACTCTCCTGTTGCCCTGAGTCTGTTACATCTGATTGTCTCTTTTAGCAGTTGAAATCTCTAAGTCTCTTGCTGTGTACAGGGTTAGGCCGGAGGTGATACCTCTCACTCCGATCACCCGAAACCACGTCACTGGCTTCGTCTGATCGTTTTGCCGATACGGGGCATGGCACCTCTTGAATACCTGGTCTGTCCTCCGTCCCATATTCTCCTCCTCCATTGGCACCCTCTTCTTCTTCGCCTTCCTCTCCAGTCTCCTCTGACACAGCAGCTTGCTTGGAGTGTGATATGTTTCTTGCGACTTGCCTTTCTCCTCTGCAGGCAGTCACCATAGATCCTCTGGCCACCATGACCTTCCACACCTCTGGTTCAAACTGTGTCTGAAACTTCTCTCCAGGGTGCCGGTTTTTCATGACCACCCGATCGCCCACCTGAAGATCAAGACATCCGTTTCTCCTTCTAGCGGTCGCCCTGTGAGTGGTCCACATCCGGCGTTGTTGTGTAGCTTCAACATCCAACTGAGGGGCTCCCACTGAGAGTCAGTCAGGATGCAATCCCGGGGAGCCACCTTGAACATCAGAGCGGCTGGTGCACAGCCAGTAGTGCTGTGAGGCATTTGTCTATATGCTCTCAAGAACTGATGCAGGCATTGTTCCACCTCTTCACCTCTTTCCACACCGATCCTCAAAACTCGGTTAAGTGTCCTCATGAATCTTTCTACGTCGCCATTGGCCTGCGGCCGGTATGGCATGATCTTGCGGTGGTGTACTGCAAACCCTTCTAGGTAATTTTTTTAATCCTGTCCCTGAAATGGTGGACCTTTATCTGTTCGGATTTCATAAGGGAGCCCAAATACCGCAAATGTTTTATCCAGTACTGGTCTAACGTCCTCAAAGGAGGCGGATGCCACTACTTCCACCATGGGAAACTTCGTGTAGGAATCGATCAGAACTGCTGTTAGCCTTCCATCGAGGAAACTTCCAAAGTCCATGCTTAGTTTCGACCACGGCTTTTAGGTGGGAGTTTCTGTGACTATTGGGTTAGTGGACTGTTCAATGGAGGTAATTATACATGAGTGGTAGCTTCCAACGAGGGTGTCTACCTTTGTGTCCATGCCTGGAAACCACACCTTGGCTTTGAGCCACACCTTTGTCTTGGCCGCTCCCTGGTGATCCTGATGGGCTAGTTCCACTATTCGGTTCCATAAGCAGCGTGGAAGCACTATTTTCTGTCCTTGTAGGAAGAGACCATTGCACCCGACGGACAACTCATTTTTCACTTTCCACATCTCTTGCATGGCAGCCCTCTCCACTGGGACTTAGGTCCTCACCCAATCTAGGAAATGTTTCCACTGTCTCCTACTTAGACCCTCTTTAACGCAATTGAGGACAGGGTCACATTCCACAGCATCTGCTATATCAGTCACTGCTAAGGCCACAGGACAGGCAGCCTGTACTACTATGTTTATGAAGCTCTGTTTTTTCTTCCTCATCTTCTTGAGACGCAGGGGGATGCCTTGAGAGATAGTCTGCTGGATTGTTCGCACCTGTTCGGTAGATGACTTTGCATTGGTACGGTTGGAGCAGGACAGACCAATGTTCGATCCTTGGGGAGCCAAACGCATGGATCCGGCAAACAGTGATACCTGCTTGTGGTCCGTAACTACTTGGAATTCATGGCCATATAGGTATAGGGGGAAATGTTTGCACGCCCACCGAATCGCCAGCGCCTCTCTCTCTACCTGAGTATATCGGTCTCCGCAGCAGACATCGCCCTGCTGGCATATGCTACCGGGGCCTATTCATGGTGGCACTGCTCTTGCAATAAGACTGCTCCCAGTCCTACGGGGCTAGCATCCACCATCACTTCCATCCTCCCGCTTCTCTGGGTGAAAATACGCTATGGTCACCTTGTCTAGCAGTGCCCTTTTTACATCTTGGAAAGCTTTGTCTGCTTCTGGGCTCCATTCCCACTTATGAGTCACTTTCGTGAGCTGTCGAAGTGGTTCTGCGATCGTGGCTAGCTGGGGGATGAATCGGCCACAGTATGGTGCCATTCCCAGGAAACTCTTGACTTCTGTCGCACTTTGAGAGATCGGTGCTTGGTGAATGGCTTCTACTTTTCTTGTGTCTACTTGCAGCCCCTCCCTCGAGAAGATGTATCCGAAGAAGTCGATCGAAGTTTTATAGAACGCACACTTTCTCCTGTGAAGTGTGAGGCCCACGTCGGAAAGTCTCTGCAGCATGGCCCTCAGACGGCGATGATCCTCCTCGTGTTTCAGGGAAAATCAGTATGTCGTCGCTCAAATTGATCACACCTGCCAGGCCCGAGAGTGTTTCTCTGATGGCATTTTGGAATACTTCAGCTGAAGGCACCCCAAAACTCAACCGTTTGTAACATCTCAACCCCACATGGGTAGAGAATGTGGTGATATTCCGATTATCAGGGTCCAACTCCAGCTGATGATAGCAAGGAATTTAAGTCCAACTTCGAGAACCGTTGGACTCCATTCAGATCTGCACTGATATCATCCATTGTAGGAGTAATGTGACGCTCTCTCCTAATGGCATGATTGGTTAGACGCATGTCCACGCAGAGGTGGATGGCCTTGGGCTGTTTTGGCTTGGGTACAATTACCAGTGGCGAGACCCAGGGGGTTGGTCCGTCAACCTTTTCGATCACCCCTTGGTCTTCCAGCATCTGTAGTTCTTTCTCAACTACTGGCCTCAGATGAAAAGGCACTCTCTGGTGTCACATCCGGGTCGATATGCAGCTTAACTCGCTTGTCTTTGAGGTTCCCCAATCCTACGCCGCTGTGGGAACTTGCTAAGGAGGGACTCAGTGTGTGATTCATATACCTGGCGTGCGAAGAAAATGAGTTACAGGTCTTCCGCAGTGTGGCACCCAAGCAGAGTGCCTCGGTTTCCTTTGACCACATAGAACCTGGCTTTGGTGGTAAGTTCTTCGTTGGTGACGAACACTTCTATAGTGCCTCGAGCCCTCCATACATGTAAAGTTTTGTGCTGCTGGGTGACAGGCTTGGCTTGCAGGGGTGTTGTTTATCATGACCGAGCTCATGGGGGGCGGTCACTGCTTGTGCTGTCGCCATCCTGTGAAGGAGATAACAAAAATGTCCTCCTCGTACAGCAGCATTTTTGGGTCCATGTGCCCTAGGGGCGTGTTGTCCCCTGCATTTATGTTCTTTACAGTGGATGCCTTCCCTCTTAACTCCCTCTGTCTTCCTCTCCCCATCCAGCACATCTTGGCGAAATGGTTCCCCTTTCCACATTTGTAGTAGATTTTTCCTCTCGCGCGGCATCCGCCCGGTGCCTTGTGTTCATAGCCACAGCTGCCACATATCCCGTCTCCTTGTCTCAAGGTGTTCGGTTGCCACACTGGGACCTGACATGCTTGGATGGCGTCAATCTGTTTCTCTTTCACGGCCCACTGTCGAGGGACTGTTGTCACTGATATTGACTGGCCCTTTATGGCGGCCATGGCATCGGCGAGGACAGCAGAGAGGTCATGGGACAGCGCTAGGATCAAGATTTCATCCAGGGAGATACCTAGTTGCCATATGATGAGTTTCTGTAGCACATTAGAACATCATCCCAGGATAATTTGTGCACGGATTTCTTCATGTTGGTTTAGGCCCACGCACGTGCTGGCGAGTTTCCTCAGTATGGCATAGAACATGTCTACGGATTCAACATCCGTCTGCTGGGCTTGATGCAGCTTAAGGTGTTCATAATCGGGGTTTAGTTGGGGGTCGAAATATCTATTTAGTGCCTCCACCGCAGTGTCGTAATCCGCCACGTTACCCGTGTTAGGGAGTGATTCAAAGAGCTCATGAAGTTCGTCGCCTTTCATGTGTAGCATCAGCGACCTGCGCAGAAGTAGTTTTCCAGACGGCCAAGCCAGAGGTGCCATTGTGGTGCTGCTGTGGCAGGGTCTGCTAGTTGACTAAATGGGGGCAGCAGGGCCACTGATGAGTGGGTCCCTGCAGGTGCATGTATGGGATGCTGCTCGCGACCCTGCTGCAGTGCGCTAATGTTTCCAGTCCCACTAGTCAGTTCCTTTCATCTATATGTACTGTACTTTATTTTTATTATTTATTGTGCCTTTTTTTTTTTTTTTTTTTTTAATAGTTGCCGTGTAGAGTCCCCTTATTTTTTTTTTCATTGCAGTTACAATGGGTACACTCTATGTTCTTGATTTCCTATTGTTATTATGCCTGTTCTTTTCATGGTGCAGCAGTAGGTGCCACTGCTGTGTGTCCTGCGCACATGGTGCTGCAATTTACTTACTGGGGAAAGATGGGATCTGCTTCCGATCCCGGTAACGTGCTGCGAGGGCACTGTGGTGGACCCCCTCTTGGGTCCTTGCGGCCGAGCGGCTTTTCCTGTGCAGCTGCGCCGCACGCTTCAACTGGATCGTGGATGCCTGCGCCTGGCCAGCACTGCTCCGCACACGTGCCTCGTCTGGCTTAGCGAGCACGATTCCTCTCCGACAGGGAACCCCGGAGGCATGCAGGTAGGCCCCTGCGGTTGTTCGCACACCGTGTTATCAGACGCACTGTGCATCCGTCTTTGGGAGGGCGGGTCGCCGACAGGATCAGTCATATGGGAGCGCGGTCGGAGTACTATCGGACTGCTCCCGAAATCTCTGTATCCCATCCTCGTCACCAATGTAGGGTGGCAACTAGCCCTCTACTCGTTCACTAGATCAGCCAGACAATGTGGTAACTGCATGGGGAACTACGGGTCAGCAGCCCCAGCTTTATTTAATACTGCGGGCTAAAGCCCGCCCTCGCAGCGCAACAAAGTATAGGCGAGCCAGAGTGGCTCTCTACACACTTGAGCTGATTTCTCAGCTGGAAGGGTTTATTGCTTAGTTATAATTTGTTTAGCTTTATTTTGTCTCCTTTCAACATGCTTTTTTTCACTTATAACCTTTAACTCGCTTTAAGCTTAAATAAGAATCGTTGTTTGCTTTTAAAGGAGCCGCCCATCACACAGGTCTTAAAAAGCAAGAAGGCACCATTAACTAAAGAAACATTCTCTAACGTCTGTTATTTGTGGTTGTTAGAGACGCAGTATTGGGTAAAGAGCATTTTTTTAATTTCTCTGCGCTCGATGGTCCTTTGAATCGCTGCTACAGACCATATATCACATTGGGATATTGTGCAGATCAGAAAATCCAGAGGACAGTCGTGTTCGGTCAAGACCACCTAGCAATGGAGTGCAAGCCTGTCAGTGACTTACACCCTCGTCTTAATATTTGCACCAATCTCTCTTTAGTGGATTTCTAACAGAAACGGATGGCATACTTGTTCATGAGGCAAAACGTTTTCTTTATGTCCTGTAATTCCGTAATAACTTCTAACGGACACAGGTTGCACACTGTTGCACGAGAAAAAAGCCACTCTATTTTATACAATCCCTTCATAACTTGTCAAAATTCAGTGCTTTTTACTCTCAACATTCATCATGTTCAATAGTTCTCCCTATCCTGCCATTATTTTGGTCCCTTTGTATCATGTGCTTCAATCAGTCGCATCCACAGTGTTGCATTAATTTGATTCTGTAATGTCGATAAACTAGAGAAACCTCATCGCAGTTCCCATTCAATGGCTTTTCTGTTTCGTAGTCTATGCTAGCCCCATCTGTCTCGTTACCATGATACATTCATGCACGGTCTTTAGTTCATTTCAGACTTGAAGTCTTACGCATTATTTAGGTCGCTCGGACTCAATCGTTCCAAAGGTTCTCGCCATTTATTCCCACATTAAACCACTGGCTTCATCTGTTACCTTTTTGTAAAAGATCCTTCACTTGTAGATTGTGGAATCTGATCTCATTCAATTGTATCTCCTTTTCAAAAAAATCTCCAATGACCAAGGATTTTTTTACTATGCAACCTTATATATTCAAGTGATGTTTGATCCATCTTACTTTCGAAACTTGCTCTTTCATTCTCACATTATAAAGTTTATTGGGGCTGATTCTGGAAAAAATACAGTACCATGTATCACTAGTTGCAAACTCTTGCAAATTCATTGTTTGTTTTCAAGACAGGTAGATAACTTAGTTGCTTCCAACTTCTGCTTGACCAAACACAATAGACTTGTATGCCAAAAGATCAACTCTGTTGGCTGAAGCATACTCCATTCCGGGGTTTGGAAGAATGACTTTCAACTTCTGTTTCTTTTTTAACTTACTTCTATGACACTGACGATGGCCGTAAGCTTCTCATTTCAGGGTCCCAGCAGACCACCCAATTTGTGGTTTAAAAGTAGGCACTGGCTAAAGTAGGGCTTTGTCGGAGGCAGATGCAATTTCAATGGAGAAGATTTCAGAATGGCACTACAGGTACACAACACATCAGTAGGACTTTGTCAAATTTAGAGCAGAACGGTAAATTGAGTCAAACTGAAAAGAGGCCAGAGCAGTTAGGCATGAAGTGTGGCAATGTCAACCTAACGGCAGGCTGAGCACTGTATACAAATGTTGTTAAACTGAAACAATGGCTGTCTCATCTGCCAAACAATCCCATGTCATGCGATATGTGGAGCCAGTCCTGATTTTAAAGCCACAGTCTTGAATTTTACCATAAAACTACAATGGTAAAAGAAAGATGTAGGAGGATAGCCTATCTTATAGTGGGTACCTGATGGTACTTGCACATTGAGCCAGGTCCAGTTATCCTTTATTAGTAGATTAGTAGTTTTCTAGCAGCTTAGGATGATAGAGGTAACTATAGCAGAGCAGCTTAGGCTGATCTAGGAGATATGCAAAGCTCCTACTATACCACTTATATCATATAGCACTATATCATAAGAATCACAATACTCATAGTTACTAAAAATAAAGGACCTGCAAAGGAAGGGGGCCAAGTCCAAGAGTCGTGAAAGTGTCCAGGGAGGGCAGGAGCCCACTAAACCGAAAAATGGCTGCCTCTGGAGATGGAAGAAGCTGATGATTCTGCAACAATGAAAGATACTAGTAACTTCTCCTTCATGCAGAAGATGTCACACGGAGTGCTGGAGGATGTAGAGTTGTTTCTTTGGCAAAAGACAGCAAACAAGCCTTGCTAGATGCAAAGGTCACGGTTAAAGAAAAAAGGTGCTGCCTGGGCCCAGGAAGGACCAGGATATCGCTACTTGGGAGAGGAGACAGAGGGGTCCCTCAGCAACGTAGAGAGCCCATGTACAAAAAGGTAGCACCCACAGAACACTTGAACATGGGTTCAAGAAGTCTGAACACAGCAGTCCTCTCAACACTACAAAAGAGGGTCCCACGAAGCCAGAGGTCAACTCAGGGAGTTGAGCAATGCAGGACGGAGTGCTGGGGACCTGGGTTTTGCTGTGCACGAAGGATTCCTTGGAAAAGTGCACAGAAGGCCTAGCAGCTGCAGTTCACTTTGTGCACAGGATTACTATCTGGAGAGGGAAGACAAGGACTTACCTCCTCCAAATTTGGACAGTTGGACCACTGGACAGTCTGGGTCACTTGGGTCCACCACCTGTGTTCCAGGGGCCAAGGTCGTCAGGATGAGAGGGGTCCCAGAGTACAAGTGATGCTGAAGTTTGATGCCTGCTGGAGCAGGGGGAAGATTCCGTCAACCCACAGAGATTTCTTCATGGCTTCAAGTGCAGGATGAAGGTAGGCAGCCCCCAAAGCATGCAGCACCAGAAACAGTCGAGAAAGCCGGAAGGATTAGGTGCTACAATGTCGCTGGTAGTTTTCTTGCTTCTTTGTTGCAGTTTTGCAGGCGTCTTGGAGCAGTCAGCGGTCGATCCTTGGCAGAAGTTGAAGAGAGAGGTGCAGAGGAACTCTGATGAATTCTTGCAAGTCGTTATCTGAGGAAAAGCCCACTGGAGAGACCCTTAATAGCCCTCAGAGGAGGATTGGCCACCTAGTCAGGTAAGCACCTATCAGGACGGGTCTCTGATGTCACCTGCTGGCACTGGCCCCTCAGAGCCCTCCAAAGTGCCCTCGCACCTTTGGATACAAGATGGCAGAGGTCTGGGACACACTGGAGGAGCTCTGGGCACCACCCCTGGGGTGGTGATGGACAGGGGAGTTGTCACTCCCCTTTCCTTTGTCCAGTTTCACGTCAGAGCAGGGACTGGGGGTTCCCTAAACCAGTGTAGACTGGCTTATGCAAGGAGGGCACCACCTGTGCCCTTCAAAGTATTTCCAGAGGCTGGGAAAGGCTACCCCTCCCCAGCCTTTAACACCTATTTCCAAAGGGAGAGGGTGTAACACCCTCTCTCAGAGGAAATCCTTTGTTCTGCCTTCCTGGGACTGGGCTGCCCAGACCCCAGGAGGGCAGAACCCTGTCTGTGGGGTGGCAGCAGCGATAGCTGCAGAGAAAACCCCAAAGAGCTGGTTTGGCATTACCCGGGGTCTATAGTGCAAGGAATTGGCACCCCAATACCAGATTTGTCATGGGGGGACAATTCCATGATCTTAGACATGTTACATGGCCATATTCAGAGTTACCATTTTGAAGCTACATATAGGTATTGACCTATATGTAATGCACACTTAGTAACTTTGCACCTAACCTTCACTAAGTGAAGGTTCGACATATAGGTGACTTATAAGTTACTTAAGTGCAGTGTAAAATGGCTGTGAAATAACATGTGCGTTATTTCACTCAGGCTGCAGTGGCAGTCCTGTGTAATATTTGCCTGAGCTCCCTATGGGTGGCAAAAGAAATGCTGCAGCCCATAGGGATCTCCTGGCACCCTAATACCCTGGGTTCCTAGGTACCATATGCTAGGGAAGTATAAGGGTGTTCCAGTGTGCCAATTAGAATTAGTAAAAATGGTCACTAGCCTATAGTGACAATTTTAAAGGCTAAGAGAGCATAAGCACTGAGGTTCTGGTTAGCAGAGCCTCAGTGACACAGTTAGTCACTACACAGGTACAAACATTCAGGCCACAAACTATGAGCACTGGGGGTCCTGGCTAGCAGGATCCAAGTGAGACAGCCAAAAACAAACTTACATACATGTAAAAATGGGGGTAACATGCCATGCAAGACGGTACTTTCCTACAAAAGACAACAGCCCCGGTACAACACCCTGCTGTTGGTAAAATGACAGAACTGGCTGACTTTGTCAAACATGACAGGAGAGTTATGGGGTTGCTGTAACAGCATACACTAAGTATCAATTCACTCTCTAAAGTAGTTCCTTTGGTGGCAGAATAAGAAATTCCTGATATTCCTTATTAGGGCAGTCCAAATGAGGTGGCATGTTTGTGTTGTGAAGGGGCATTGGTGTTGGTTTATAGAAGTACCTACTCCATTCCCACAGATGCTATATGAGGCTCCTGCTACATGTCACTGGTTCAGGTAGTCCTGGCTTTCTAATCAGCAGTTTGAACCAAAAACAGAGAGAGAGAGAGAGGAACAATCTCTATACCAAATGGTCTCTCAAATAAAATCAGCACTCACAAATGGTGTGGCAGAGTAAAACCAGAAGAGGGACAATTAGCACACTCTAATTAACAGGGCTATTCACCCAGTACAGGTGTCTTCATGGAACGCTAGGTTATCCGATGTCGAATTTTCCTTAATGGAAAAAGGTGGTCTCACACACCTATTGTGTCATGCTTCATCATTAGCCACCTCTCCCCATCCTTGTAGGACAGTGCCACCAGGGCGGACTCAACCTCTTGGTAAGACCTACACCAGAGGGAGTTGGTATATACAAAATTACTGAACAAGAACAGGGATCCAGATAAAGTTAAAAATACATATTGGACTACTGGTGTAGGAGGCTGGCCTGGTTCGTAGTGGGTACCATGGGTACTTACACCTTATAACAGGTCCAGTTATCCCTTATTAGTGATGGGGTAGTGTTCTAGCAGCTTAGGCTGATAGAGGTAGCTGTAGCAGAGCAGCTTAGGCTGAACTAGGAGACATGCAAAGCCCATGCAATACCACTTATAGTTACACAGTACTTGTACACAAGTAAAGACAATACTCAGTGTTACCAAAAATAAAGATAGTTTATTTGGGTGACCATGGGCGTAGGAAGTGTGGGGGACGCGGGGGATATGTCCCCCCCAGATTTTGGAGTGGGGGGGACACGGGGGACAAGGGTGGGGGGGACGAGGGGACAGAAGAATTTTCCCTTCTCCTGTAATTCGCAGGGCCATTAGCGCATGAAAGCGCTACCTATATGGCCCTGCACTTGACCTGTGACCTAGCTCCAGGACACTCGCCCTCTGCCCTTTTGTTGTGCTGCAGCACACAAGGGATTCTTTCTCACCTTGCCGCCACAGCTGCCTGCAGTCTGCACTTCTGAGAACAAAGGGAGAGGAGAGGCCCTTTGTTGATTGCTGTGTGCATCCAGTCCCTCCTGAGCCCGACCCTTCCTGTCCCTTGAAGATCGAACCCTGAAGACACCAGCAAGATTTGAGAAGGTAAGGAGGTTTGGGTAATTAAATAAACTATTGCTAAGTAACTCCCTTTCTTTTTAAATACAGTGCTGTGTTGCAGAGTATCTCCCTTTCTAAAAACAGTATTGTTGAGTTACTGTTAGATATGAGCAGGGCAGGCTTTAGCGCGCTAGTGGCACCCTGTGCGCCAGTGTTTGTTAGGGCCCCCCTTTCTGTCGCCTCTCTCTCACTCTCTTCTCTCCTCTGTCTCCAGCTTGCCTGCCCCAGTGGTAATTATTGTCCCCTAAGTTGACATCCTGCCCCCCCCAACATTTCTGTCCCCTGTCTCTCCCTCAGCCTTCCTGGTATTTGTGAAAGCCCGCTCTGAAGGGCAAGGGCTGTCTGTAAATCTCATTTCCTGCCAATGGCCTGTGGATGCGAAGCCAGCACTGTGGCAGCTCACAGGCTTTACAGGACTTCACAGGCTATGGTGGAACAGAGCCTGACACTGCTGGATAGACAGCGGAGAGACCAGCACACAGCATGGGTCCCAGGAAGAACCAGATGGCCTAAGAGATGGACAGGGCAAGGTAAGGCAGCTAGGGCGATGCAACCGGTGCTGCCGCACTGGGTGCTGACTTAGGATGGGGGTGCTATGTTTGCAAGTATATTGTGACTTTAAAAGCACCTGCTGGATGTTCCTTGCCACCAACAGTTTTCAGGCAACAATAAAAATCTTAAGATAATTCCGGTGATTAATGGTCATTCTGGAGAGAGACTGAAGTTTTGTCTAGTGGAAGTTTTGACTCATCATAACGTACAGGGTTACTATGCCTGCTACAAAGGCCGTCTACATGCAGATCACAAAGTGTATATAATGTGAATAGGTCAGTGGGTTTCTGCTTTTGTCAGATGCAGAAAAGTACCCTCTTTTTGGCATGGTTACCCCACTTTTTGCCTGTTGTCAGTATGTTTTGACTGTGTTCACTGGGATCCTGCTAACCAGGACCAGTGCTCTCTCCCATTAAATTTGGTTGCTTGGACCACGCACACCCCCCACTTGGCATACTGGTGCCCCTTATAAGTCCCTAGTATATGGTACCCAGGTACCCAGGGCATTGGGGGATCAGGGGTTCCCATGGGCTGCAGCATTTATTATGTATTATGCCACCCATAGGAGCCCATGTAAACTGTGTCTGCAGGCCTGCCATTGCAGCCTGCGTGAAAAGGTGCTTGCACCCTTTCACTTCAGGCCACTGCACCAGGTCACTGTAAGACACCCCTATGGTAGACCCTCCTAGCCCAGAGGGTAGGGTGCAAGTACCTGTGTGTGAGGGCACCTCTGCAGGAGCAGAGGTGTCCCCACGAATTCCAGCTCCATTTTCCTGGACCTCGTGAGTGCGGGGACGCCATTTTACGCTTGTACTGGACATAGGTCACTACCTATGTCCAGCTACATAATGGTAACTCCGAACCTGGGCATGTTTGGTAACAAACATGTCAGAATCATACCCCAATACTATTGTCAGTATTGATTGTATGATTCCATGCACTTTGGGGGCTCCTTAGAGGATCCCCAGCATTGCTCCTACCAGCTTTATGGGGTCTTCCGAACAGCTCACGCTGCTGCCACCCCTCAGACAGATTTCTGCCCTCCTTCTGCTGCTTGAGCAGCTCATGCCCAGGAAGGCAGAACAAAGGATTTCCTTTGGAAGAGGGAGGCAACACCCTCTCCGTTACAAGGCTTGGGAGGGGTAGCCTCGCCAAGCTACTAGTATGCTCTGAAGGGCACATTTGGTGCCCTCCTTGCATAAACCGGTCTGTACCAGTTCAGGGACCTCAGCCCCTACTCTGGCGTGAAACTGGACAATGGAAATGGCGTAACCACTCCCCTGTCCATCACCACCCCAGGGGTGGTGCCCAGAGCTCCTCCAGATGGCCACTTGATTCATCCATCTTGAATCTAAGGTTGGCAGAGTCCTCTGTGAGAATCTGAGTGGCCAGGTCATGGAGGTGACATCACAGCCCCCTCCTAGGTGGTCACCCGGCTAGGTGACCAATCCCCCTTTCTGGGCTATTTTGGGTTTCCCTCTTGGGTGGGCCCTCAGATTTGACGTGCAAGATTCCAGCAGGACTCCTCTGCAACGTTTACTTTGACTTCTGGCCACTGGAACCGCAACTGGACTTCACAGGAACCTACAATCTGCAGCTCCAGCGACGACTTTGCCACGCAACATTGTTTCTCCGACTCCTTCCAGCAACTGCAACATTTGCCCAGCTGTGCTTCCTCTGAGGGCCGCAAGTCTTCAGTCTGCATGAGAAGAAAGAAGGAAAATTCCTTGAAGTGAAGGAGTCACTTATCTGCATCCGCAGGCACCAACTGCAACAACAACCGGCTGCGTGGATCTCCTCTCCTCCTGAGCTGCGTGGATCCTGCATCAGGGGTGGTATTCTGGAGTGGTCTCCTTGGTCCTCTCTACCAGCTGCCCAACTTTGGAGTAGGTAGGTCCTTGCCTTCCCATGCAGGACAGTACCCCCATGCACCGCATCTCTTGCAGCTACCCCCGGCACTCTTCTCTGTGAAGCACAGCCCTCAATGTGCTTCGCCTGTGAAGTGGGACCTCTCTTCAGGTGTGCTGTGGGCCTCTCTACAGCTCCTGGGCTCCTTGCCTGTAGGTCTTCTGTGGGGGCTGCCTCTCCTCCTCCAGACTCTCTGCCTTGCTGATGGTCACCTGAGACTCCCCTCCATGGGTTGAGTCCCCCTGGACCTTGCTGGTCCCCGGTAGCTCCACTTTTCTCCTACTGCGACATTTGCTTTTGCCAAGGCTTGTTGGTGGGTTTTCCACACCACAGACTGACTGAAATTCTTCATCTGGCGTGGGACGTTGACTGCATCACCTGGGAACTCTTCATCTGCTCCAGTGCTGCATTGCTGACCATCTTCGTCTCCCCGTCGACCAACTCCTGCATCCACAGATGGGTGGGTAGTGGCTCCTGCCACGACCGGACCATCCTACGTAAACTGGACTTGGTGCCCTTCTTTTCCAGGTCTTACTCTTCCAGGATCCACCTCTAGTTTCTTGCAGTCTTGTCTGCGTTTTGCAATATCCTTCTCTGAAGTCCTTTTGGTGGGTCAGGGAAAAAACTGTAACTTACCTCTTTTCTCCTGGTCGCTGGGGGGCACTCTGGTACTTACCTTTGGGGTTTCCTAGTTCCTCCAGCTCCCCTCTACCAATTCCACTTCCTTGGGTGGGGACCCGGCTTTCGCATTTCACTTTCTTAGTATATGGTCTGGTCCCCTCTAGGCCTTCAGTATTGCCTATTGCTTTTCACTGTTTTCTATTGCTTTTTATGCCAATTTGTGATTGCTGCTGTACATATAATAGTGTGTTACTTACATCCTATTGGAGTATTGCCTATCTAGTGTTTTAGTGTTTGTGTTACTGTAATAAGGAACCTTTATTTTCGTAACACGTGTTTCTTTCATGTGTGTAAGTGCTGTGTGACTACAGTGGTATTGCATGATCTTTGCATGTGTCCTAGATAAGTCTTGGCTGCTCATCCACAGCTAACTCTAGAGAGCCTGGCTTCTAGACACTGCCTACACTTCACTAATAAGGTGATAACTGGACCTGGTATAAGGTGATAATACCATAGGTACTCACCACACACAAGGCCAGCTTCCTACATCAGAGAGCTCCTTTTTTGTCCCCTGCAATTTATAAATGAAAACTGAATATAGAACAGTGAGCAATGAACTCATCAAAGAGCTGCATGCAAACATCAAGGTATAGATTAGAGCGTCATTATTTCCCCCCACTTTTTGATTAACTTAATGTTGCAAAACAAGTTGATTTGAGTGCAGTTCTTATTATTAAAGAGAGCCCCCAACCATGGTGTTATGTTTTAAATTCTGAGTTTGCGCTTCTCCAGATAAAGCACTCTGAAACTATACCTGCTACCAGTATGGATGACCTGTGACACCTACAACTTGTAGTCCTCTGTCTTATGTAACATTTCATATACTGTACACTGATTTACACATATATGATGATTGTCTCTGCGTAATGTCTGTGTGATGTAAAGTGCTTTGACACCCTAGACTGGTATGAGGGATGAATGATAGAACAACACATGCGTATATCGTGCATGCCTTAACATCGCGGTCTCAACAATGACCGTGTCTTTACTACGCATGCCTTTACAACGAATTTCATTGTAAAAGCATGTTTGGTAAAGGAACATGCGTGGTAAATTCTCCCTACCCTGCCCCCTTACACCTGATACCATACTCCACCCATCCAAGCACTTAAAACTGCCCCTGCCCTGAGCCCTAAACCCCCCTGCCCTGAGCCCTAAAAGTAACCCTGCCCTGTCCTAAAAACTACCTCGACCCCCCACTCTGAACCCTAAAACCTACCCTGAACTGCTCTAAAAACTACCTTGATGCCCCTGCCCCCACCCTGAACCCTAAAACCTACCCCGCTCTGTCCTAAATACTATATGACCCCCACCCTGTACCCTAAAACCTATCCCACACTGTCCTAAAACTACTTGAACTCCATGCACTCCTCCTGACCCCTAAAACCTACCCCACCCTGTCCTAAAAACTACCCCGACCCTACCCTGCCCTAAAAATGACCCCAACCTCCCGACCTCCCACTCTAAACCCGGCCACAGCCCTACTTACCTCTCTCTCCTCTGCTTCTTCCTGTTCCACCCGGACAGCTAGACCGCTATCTATGCTGTAACCACGCATATGTGTGGTAAAGATATGTGTGGTAAAGGCTTGCATGCTAGACCCATATTTGTGGTAATGTCAGCGTGGTCAATGCATTGCATTGCATTGATTGCATTGTAAGGGATATTTCCCGGTATGAGTGGTGCTATAAATCCAATGAAATGCATCTGAGAGAGAGGGGTGATGGATGGTACTGAGGGAATCCCTGGCGGAGGTGGTCACTGGGGGGCGCCAACAAACAATGTTACACAGGGCGCCACCAGCACTAAGGCCGGCCCTGTCAGACAGCACAGCAGTTCACAGGAACGCGGCAGCACAGAGACTGCCACTTGACAGTCAGACAAGGACCTAGCAGCAATCATAGGCCTTACTGGCCTTCACAGGCAGGCTGGGGGCCAGAGACTGACACAGCCTAACTAGAAAGAAAGCTCCCAACAGGCAGCACAGTGCTTGGCAGGCAGCACAGGAATCAACAGAAAACACTGCGCCCAGCAGGCAGTACAGGCCTCTTAGGACTTCACACTGGCGAACAGCAGCACAGAGCTTGTCGCTGCCTAATAGGCAGCCAAGGGCCCAGCAGACAGGGAATTGCAGGCCGCACAGGACTCGACTGGAAGCGACCGCTTCCCCCCATCGCTCCCCACGGCAACCCTTCTGGGTGCAAACTTTGTGCAGGGGGCCCACCTCAAGGTTGTCCCTGTCCCCCCCAGAAATTTAGTGTCTCCTACGCCCCTGTGGGTGACACAGTACCAAAAATATCTTAGAGGCAATACTCCATGTGGAGGTAAGTATTATATACAATATATACACTAGACACCAGAATAAGGTAAGTAATTAGACATAGGATAGTGCAAACAATAGAAAATGCTATAGAATGCAATGGGAGAAAATAGGTCTAAGGGCAACACAAAACATATACTAAGGGAGTGGAATGTGAATCAAAAATTCCCCTCTAGACAAGTGTAGTGTGTGCAGAATCACTGGTAGAGTAAGAATACAGTAAAGGTAAGTACATTTCCCCACCCCAGAGCCCAGAAAAGCAGGAGTAAAATACTGCACGTTTCGTTAGGACACACTACACCTCGTGATTGGGATTTTGCAGTAACCAACCAAGTCTGCAAAGAACAACTGCTGGATTCCTGGACCTGAAGACCTGCAAAAGAAGGGGACCAAGTTCAGAAGTCAAAAGAAGTTCCAGGAAGGGCAGGAGCCCCTGCCAACCCAGAAGAGGGTACAAAAGATGAGTCCCTGGTTGGACGAACACTGCAGGAATGCATCCTAAGAAGATGCCAGCGGATTACTGCATGATTCAGAAGATGTCCCACGAAGTGAAGATGGATGCAGACATGATTTCATGTTGGAACCCACCAACATGCTTTGGTTACGACAAAAGTGCATTTTGTGTCAAAATGGCACTGGCAGGACCCAGGAGGGACCTGGGGTCCTCAAATCTGTGTGAGGAGGAAGAGGGTGCTATCAGCAATTTAGAGAGCCCTCAGGATACCAGACAGCACCCATGGGAGCCCCAGGACACCGGGAGAAAGAAGGTGCAAAATTAGGTTGGCTGAGCACAACAAAGGAAGGTCCCAGTCCACTGGAGAACAACTCAGGAAGTTCAGCATCACAGAATGGAGTGCTGGGGACCTGGGCGAGGCTGTGCATGAAGGAATTTTGCAAATAGTGCACAGAGGCCTCAAGAGGTGAAGAAGACGCAGTACAAAGGTGTACCGTCGCTCTCAGGGAAGGCAAGCTCTTACCTCCTCCAAATTGCGTCAGCAGGACCTCAGGATAGTCTATGTCGATGGGGTCCACCCTCCGTGTCCTTAGGAGCAGGCTCATCACTGTGAGAGGAGTGCAAGGGTCCAGTTGATGTCTTGGAAGGAGCCTGCGTGAGCAGGGGAGTGACTCTGTCACCCCACAGGAGATTTCTTTGGTCCTTCTGGTGCAGGATGAAGACAGGGAGTCCGCAGATTGTGATTATCGTGGAAAGTGTTGCAGTTGCTGGCTGGAGCTGAAGTTGCAGAAGAAAAGTATCCCTTGTGGATACTTTGTTGCTGTTACAGCGGTTCCTGGAGCAGGCTTCGGTTGATCCGAGGTCAGAGGATGAACTAGTAGTTGCAAATGGATTCCTGAAGGAAACTTGCAAGCAGAATCTGAAGAGAACTCACAGGAGAGACCCTAAATAGCCCTGAGAGGGGGATTGGTTACCTTATCAGGTAATGACCTATCAGAAGGGGTCTTTGACGTCACCTTCTGGCACTTTGCCACTCAGAGCCCTCCAGAGGGCCCCCACACCTTGCAAAGCAAGATGGCTGAACTCTGGGACACACTGGAGGAGTTCTGGGCACCACCCCTAGGGTGGTGATGGACAGGGGAGTGGTCACTCTCCTTTCCTTTGTCCAGTTTCACACCAGAGCAGGGGACAAGGGGTACCTGAACCGGTGTAGAATGGCTTATGCAAGGAGGGCACCATCTGTGCCCTTCAAAGCATTTCCAGAGGGTGGGGGAGGCTACCCCTCACCAGCCTGTAACACCTATTTCCAAGGGGAGAGGGTGTAACACCCTGCACTCAAACAAAATGCTTTGTTCTGCCTTCCTGGGCTGAGCTGCTGAAACCCCAGGACGGCAGAACCCTGTCTGTGAGGTGGCAGCAGCTGTAGCTCAGTGCAAGCCTCAGAGAGCTGGATTGGCAGTACTGGGGGCCTATAGTGGAGCCCCCAGGATGCATGGAATTGGCTCCTCAACACCAAATTTGGGGTGGGGGGACAATTCCATGCTCTTAGACATGTTACATGGCCATATTCGGAGGTACCATTGTGAAGCTACATATAGGTATTGACCTACATGTAGAGCACGCACGTAATGGCGTCCCCGCATCTACAAAGTCCCGGGAAATGGCCCTGACCTATGTGGGGACACCTTTGCTAGTACAAGGGTGCCCTCACACTTAGTAACTTTGCACCTAATCTTTAGCAAGCGAAGGTTAGACATATAGGTGACTTATAAGTTACTAAAGTGCAGTGAAAATGGCTGTGAAATAACGTGTGCGTTATTTCACACAGTCTGCAATGGCAGGCCGGTGCAAGGGTCTGTCTGAGCTCCCTATGGATGGCAAAAGAAATGCTGCAGGCAATAGGGATGTCCTGGAACCCGAATGCCCTGGGTCCTACGTTCCATATACTAGGGACTTTTAAGGGGGGTCCAGTATGCCTATTGAAATTGGTAAATGAAGTCACTAGCCTTCAGTGACAAATGTAAAAGCAGAGAGAGCATAAGCACTGAGGTTCTCGTAAGCAGAGCCTCAGTGACACAGTCAAGCCCTATACAGACACACACATTAAGCCATAACTATGAACACTGGGGTCCTGACCACCAGTATCCCAGTGGGACAGGCATAAACATACTGACATACAAGGAAAAATGGGGGTAACATGCCAAGGAAGATGGTACTTTCCTACAACTGGTATAATTCACCTTTATTAGTGGTGTCCGTGAGTATGGTTAAAATCACTGGGACAATGTGAAAAGCCTAATTACCCTAACTGTCTATAAAACCTAACATGTTTCTGCCCTCACTATGAGACTACATAGTAGGTCTGGGGCATTCCTCTGGGCCCAGGGTCCCTAGTTAATAAGTGGTTTATTACTAAAAACAAATCAACAGCATGCACTCAGTACTTACCTGAGTGAAGATCAAACTAGGAGTACCTAGATTGGAGGAGAAAAAGGGGAACAAGGAGAGTTACGTTTACCCAGAGGGACTAAATTAAATTTCCATTGGAGATGTCGGACTCTGTCCAAGTCCAAACACGTCAGCATGCAAAGGTGACAATCACTGCAAACCACTGCAAACACTAGTGTAAAAAGGGGCTGGAAAAACCTTGTGTTTTCAAGAGTACTATATCAACTAGATACAGTATACCAAATCCATCTTAGACCTCTTTTATGGGTCTGACATCAAGGCATAATCACTTACCTTGTTGTAGGAGGCTGGACTGGCTTGTAGTGAGTACCTAGGGGTACTTGCACCAGGCCCAGTTATCCCTTATTAGTGTATAGGGTGTCTAGCAGCTTAGGCTGATAGATAATGGTAGCTTAGCAGAGCAGCTTAGGCTGAACTAGGAGACGTGTGAAGCTCATACAGTACCACTAGTGTCATATGCACAATATCATAAGAAAACACAATACACAGATATACTAAAAATAAAGGTACTTTATTTTTATGACAATATGCCAAATGTATCTCAGTGAGTACCCTCAGTATGAGGATAGCAAATATACACAAAATATATGTACACAATACCAAAATATGCAGTAATAGTATTAGAAAACAGTACAAACAATGTATAGTTACAATAGGATGCAATGGGGACACATAGGGATAGGGGCAACACAAACCATATACTCCAAAAGTGGAATGCGAACCACGAATGGACCCCAAACCTATGTGGCCTTGTAGAGGGTCGCTGGGACTATTAGAAGATAGTAAGGGTTAGAAAAATAGCCCACCCCAAGACCCTGAATAGTGAGTGCAAAGTGCACTAAAGTTCCCCAAAGGACATAGAAGTCGTTATAGGGGAATTCTGCAGGAAAGACACAAACCAGCAATGCAACAACAATGGATTTCCAGTCGAGGGTACCTGTGGAACAAGGGGACCAAGTCCAAAAGTCACAAGCAAGTCGGAAATGGGCAGATGCCCAGGAAATGCCAGTTGTGGGTGCAAAGAAGCTGCTACTGGACAGTAGAAGCTGAGGTTTCTGCAGGAACGACAAGGGCTAGGAACTTCCTCTTTGGAGGACGGATCCCTCACGCCGTGGAGAGTTGTGCAGAAGTGTTTTCCTGAAGAAAGACCGCCAACAAGCCTTGCTAGCTGCAAATCGTGCGGTTAGGGTTTTTGGATGCTGCGTGGCCCAGGAGGGACCAGGATGTCGCCAATTGCGTCTGGGGACAGAGGGGGCGTCGAGCAAGACAAGGAGCCCTCTCAGAAGCAGGCAGCACCCGCAGAAATACCGGAACAGGCACTACGAAGAGGAGTGAAACGGTGCTCACCCGAAGTCGCACAAAGGAGACCCACGTCGCCAGAGGACAACTTAGAAAGTTGTGCAATGCAGGTTAGCGTGCCGTGGACCCAGGCTTGGCTGTGCACAAAGGATTTTCGCCGGAATTCCACAGAGGCCGGAGTAGCTGCAAAAGTCGCGGTTCCCAGCAATGCAGTCTGGCGTGGGGAGGCAAGGACTTACCTCCACTAAACTTGGACTGAAGAGTCACTGGACTGTGGGAGTCACTTGGACAGAGTTGCTGGATTCAAGGGACCTCGCTCGTCGTGCTGAGAGGAGACCCAGGGTACCGGTGATGCAGTTCTTTGGTGCCTGCGGTAGCAGGGGGACGATTCCGTCGACCCACGGGAGATTTCTTCAGAGCTTCTAGTGCAGAGAGGAGGCAGACTACCCCCACAGCATGCACCACCAGGAAAACAGTCGAGAAGGCGGCAGGATCAGCGTTACAGAGTTGCAGTAGTCGTCTTCGCTACTTTGTTGCAGTTTTGCAGGCTTCCAGCGCGGTCAGCAGTCGATTCCTTGGCAGAAGGGGAAGAGAGAGATGCAGAGGAACTCGGATGAGCTCTTGCATTCGTTATCTAAGGAAATCCCCAAAGCAGAGACCCTAAATAGCCAGAAAAGAGGGTTTGGCTACTTAGGAGAGAAGATAGGCTAGCAACACCTGAAGGAGCCTATCAGAAGGAGTCTCTGACGTCACCTGCTGGCCCTGGCCACTCAGAGCAGTCCAGTGTGCCAGCAGCACCTCTGTTTCCAAGATGGCAGAGGTCTGGAGCACACTGGAGGAGCTCGGGCACCTCCCAGGGGAGGTGCAGGTCAGGGGAGTGGTCACTCCCCTTCCCTTTGTCCAGGTGCGCGCCAGAGCAGGGCTGAGGGGTCCCTGAACCGGTGTAGACTGGCTTATGCAGAAATGGGCACCATGTGTGCCCATGAAAGCATTTCCAGAGGCTGGGGGAGGCTACTCCTCCCC
The DNA here is from genome assembly GCF_031143425.1 of Pleurodeles waltl. NCBI lineage: Eukaryota > Metazoa > Chordata > Amphibia > Caudata > Salamandridae > Pleurodeles > Pleurodeles waltl. Next base: position 361,116,629 of record NC_090446.1, read on the forward strand.
TGCCTTCACACCATTTTCCAAAGGGAGAGGGTGTAACACCCTCTCTCAGAGGAAGTCCTTTGTTCTGCCATCCTGGGCCAAGCCTGGCTGGACCACAGGAGGGCAGAAACCTGTCTGAGGGGTTGGCAGCAGCAGCAGCTGCAGTGAAACCCCAGGAAAGGCAGTTTGGCAGTGCCAGGGTCTGTGCTAGAGACCTGTGGGATCATGGTATTGCACCAACAATGCCAGGATGGCATAGAGGGGGCAATTCCATGATCTTAGACATGTTACATGGCCATATTCGGAGTTACCATTGTGAAGCTACACATAGGTAGTGACCTATATGAAGTGCACGCGTGTAATGGTGTCCCCGCACTCACAAAGTCCGAGGAATTGGCCCTGATCAATGTGGGGGCACCTTGGCTAGTGCCAGGGTGCCCTCACACTAAGTAACTTAGCACCCAACCTTTACCATGTAAAGGTTAGACATATAGGTGACTTATAAGTTACTTAAGTGCAGTGTAAAATGGCTGTGAAATAACGTGGACGTTATTTCACTCAGGCTGCAGTGGCAGGCCTGTGTAAGAATTGTCAGAGCTCCCTATGGGTGGCAAAAGAAATGCTGCAGCCCATAGGGATCTCCTGGAACCCCAATACCCTGGGTACCTCAGTACCATATACTAGGGAATTATAAGGGTGTTCCAGTAAGCCAATGTAAATTGGTAAAATTGGTCACTAGCCTGTTAGTGACAATTTGAAAGAAATGAGAGAGCATAACCACTGAGGTTCTGGATAGCAGAGCCTCAGTGAGACAGTTAGTCATAACACAGGTAACACATTGAGGCACACTTATGAGCACTGGTGCCCTGACTAGCAGGGTCCCAGTGACACATACAACTAAAACAACATATATACAGTGAAAAATGGGGGTAACATGCCAGGCAAGATGGTACTTTCCTTCACTAGTGAAAATGAAAATACCCATTACCCTAAATTAGGGGGTAACAAGCCACAGGTCTGGAGTGAAGACGGTGTCCTTTTTAGTCACACACTAGGGGTAAATTGGCATAAGGATCATATACAGCATGTTAGGAATATTTTACTTAAAGAGATTAGAGGATGTTCTGTTTTTTATTGCACAAAGGCAGAAAAAAAGGAAGCTACAGGCAGGTTCGAAAACCACAGTGCAGTCAGAGATCAACGGTTATCCTGCGTGGCTTCCACTCACAGTGTCTATGTAGGAGGCTGGCCTGCTTATAGTGGGTACCCTGTGGTACTTACACCCTGTGCCAGGTCCAGTTATCCCTTATTAGTATAATAGAGGTCTTTCTAGCAGCTTATTCTGATGGAAGGTAGCTATGGCAAAGCAGCTTAGGCTGAACTAGGAGACATGTAAAGCTCCTACTATACCACTTATATCATATGCACAATATCATAAGAAAACACAATACACAGAGCTACTAAAAATAAAGGTACTTTATTTTTGTGACAATATGCCCCAAGTATCTAAGTGAGTGCCCTCAGTGAGAATGTAAGTAATATACACAAGTTTGTATGTACACAAACCTAAAACAGGTAAGTAAGCGTCAGAAAAGTAATGCAAACAGTGTAGAATTACAATAGGCTGCAATAGGTGAACTTAGGTCTAGGGGCAACACAAACCATATCCTCCAAAAGTGGAATGCGAATCACGAATGGACCCCAGACCTATGGGAGCTTGTAGAGGGTTGCTGGGACTGTAAGAAAACAGTCAGGGTGTCCAAGATACCCCACCCCAAGACCCTGAAAAGTAGGAGTAAAGTACACCTACTACCCCAAAAGAACGCAATAGTCGCGATGGGGGATTCTGCAAGAACAACAAACACCAGCAAGGCACTGAAGGTGGATTCCTGGACCTGAGGACCTGCAAGGCAAGGGGACCAAGTCCAAGAGCCGCGATAGTGTCCGGGGGCGGCAGGAGCCCAGAAAACCCCGGATGAAGGCGCAAGGAAGCTGCCTCTGGGTGGAAGAAGCTTGGGGTTCTGCATCAACGAAGAGGACTAGGAACTTTTCCTTTGGATGGAATGTGTCCCACGTCGCGATGAAGGTTGCAGAAGTGTTCCCATGCAAAAATACCGCAAACAAGCCTTGCTAGCTGCAAGGGTTGTGGTAGAGGTTTTTGGTGCTGCTGGGGACCAGGAAGGACCAGGATGTCTCCCCTTGGAGGAGGAAACAGAGGGGGCACTCAGCAACTCAGAGAGCCCCAACAGAAGCAGGCAGCAACCGCAGAAGTACCCGAACAGGCACTTAGAAGATTTATGAACTGGAGCTGGCTCAGAGTCACAAAGGAGGGTCCCACGATGCCGAAGGCCAACTCAGAGGGTTGAGCACTACAGGATGGAGTGCTGTGGACCCAGGCTAGGCTGTGCATGAAGGAAATCCTGTAAGAGCGCACAGGAGCCGAAGCAGCTGCAAATCACGCAGTACACAGGTTTGCAGTCTAGCGTAGGAAGGCAAGGACTTACCTCCACTAAACTTGGACTGAAGGATCACTGGACTGTGGGAGTCACTTGGATAGGGTTCCTGTGTTCCAGGGAATACGCTCGTCAGGATGAGAGGGGACCCAGAGGACCCGTGATGCACTCTTTTGGTGCCTGCGTTAGCAGTGGGAAGATTCTGTCGACCCACTGGAGATTTCTTCTTGGCTTCCAGTGCAGGGTGAAGGCAGGTGACCCCCAGAGCATGCACCACCAGGAAACAGTAGAGAAAGCCGGCAGAATGAGGCGCTACAATGTTGCTGGTAATCACCTTACTACTTTGTTGCGGTTTTGCAGGCGTCCTGGAGCAGTCAGCGGTCGATCCTTGGTAGAAGTCGAATAGGGAGATGCAGAGGAACTCTGGTGAGCTCTTGCATTCGTTATCTGAAGAATTCCCCAGAGGAGAGACCATAAATAGCCAGAAAAGGAGGTTTGGCTACCAAGAAAGGAGGATTGGCTACCAAGAGAGGTAAGAGCCTATCAGAGGGGGTCTCTGACGTCACCTGCTGGCACTGGCCACTCAGAGCAGTCCAGTGTGCCCCCAAAACCTCTGTTTCCAAGATGGCAGAGGTCTGGGACACACTGGAGGAGCTCTGGGCACCTCCCCTGGGAGGTACTGGTCAGGGGAGTGGTCACTCCCCTTTCCTTTGTCCAGTTTCACGCCAGAGCAGGGCTGGGGGATCCCTGAACCGGTGTAGACTGGCTTATGCAGAGATGGGCAGCATCTGTGCCCATCAAAGCATGTCCAGAGGCTGGGGGAGGCTACTCCTCCCCAGCCCTTCACACCTATTTCCAAAGGGAGAGGGTGTAACACCCTGTCTCAGAGGAAATCCTTTTGTACGAAAGTACCATCTTGCCTGGCATGTTAACCCCATATTTCACTGTATATATGTTGTTTTAGTGTATGTGTCACTGGGACCCTGCCAGCCAGGGCCCCAGTGCTCATAAGTGTGCCCTGTATGTGTTACCTGTGTTATGACTAACTGTCTCACTGAGGCTCTGCTAATCAGAACCTCAGTGGTTATGCTCTCTCATTTCTTTCCAAATTGTCACTAACAGGCTAGTGACCAATTTCACCAATTTACATTGGCATACTGGAACACCCTTATAATTCCCTAGTATATAGTACTGAGGTACCCAGGGTATTGGGGTTCCAGGAGACCCCTATGGGCTGCAGCATTTCTTTTGCCAGCCATAGGGAGCTCTGACAATTCTTACACAGGCCTGCCACTGCAGCCTGAGTGAAATAACGTCCACGTTATTTCACAGCCATTTACCACTGCACTTAAGTAACTTATAAGTCACCTATATGTCTAACCTTTACCTGGTAAAGGTTGGGTGCTAAGTTACTTAGTGTGTGGGCACCCTGGCACTAGCCAAGGTGCCCCCACATTGTTCAGGGCAAATTCCCCAGACTTTTTGAGTGCGGGGACACCATTACACGCGTGCACTACACATAGGTCACTACCTATGTGTAGCTTCACAATGGTAACTCCGAACATGGCCATGTAACATGTCTAAGATTATGGAATTGCCCCCCCAATGCCATCCTGGTATTGGGGAGACAATCCCATGATTCCCCGGGTCTCTAGCACAGACCCGGGTACTGCCAAACTGCCTTTCCTGGGGTTTCACTGCAGCTGCTGCTGCTGCCAACCCCTCAGACAGGTTTTCTGCCCTCCTGGGGTCCAGCCAGGCTTGACCCAGGAAGGCATAACAAAGGACTTCCTCAGAGAGAGGGTGTTACACCCTCTCCCTTTGGACAAAGGTGTTAGGGCTGGAGAGGACTAGCCTCCCCCAGCCTCTGGAAATGCTTTCATGGGCACAGATGGTGCCTATTTCTGCATAAGCCAGTCTACACCGGTTCAGGGATCCCCCAGCCCTGCTCTGGTGCGAAACTGGACAAAGGAAAGGGGAGTGACCACTCCCCTGACCTGGACCTCCCCTGGGAGGTGCCCAGAGCTCCTCCAGTGTGCTCCAGACCTCTGCCATCTTGGAAACAGAGGTGCTGCTGGCACACTGGACTGCTCTGAGTGGCGAGGGCCAGCAGGTGATGTCAGAGACTCCTTCTGATAGGCTCCTCCAGGTGTTGCTAGCTTATCCTCTCTCCTAAGTAGCCAAACCTCCTTTTCTGGCTATTTAGGGTCTCTGCTTTGGGGAATTCTTTAGATGACGAATGCAAGAGCTCATCAGAGTTCCTCTGCATCTCTCTCTTCACCTTCTGCCAAGGAATCGACTGCTGACCGCGCTGGAAGCCTGCAAAACCGCAACAAAGTTGCAAAGACGACTACTGCAACCTTGTATCGCTGATCCTGCCGCCTTCTCGACTGTTTTCCTGGTGGTGCATGCTGTGGGGGTGGTCTGCCTCCTCTCTGCACTAGAAGCTCCGAAGAAATCTCCTGTTGGTTGACGGAATCTTCCCCCTGCAACCGCAGGCACCAAAGAACTGCTTCACCGGTCCTCTGGGTCTCCTCTCAGCACGACTAGCGAGGTCCCTTGAACTCAGCAACTCTGTCCAAGTGACTCGCACAGTCCAGTGACTCTTCAGTCCAAGTTTGGTGGAGGTAAGTCCTTGCCTCCCCACGCTAGACTGCATTGCTGGGTACCGCGTGATATGCAGCTGCTCCGGCTCCTGTGCACTCTTCCAGGATTTCCTTTGTGCACAGCCAAGCCTGGGTCCCCCGCACTCCAACCTGCAGTGCACGACCTCCTGAGTTGTCCTCCGGTGTCGTGGGACCTTCCTTTGTGACTTCGGGTGAGCTCCGGTTCACTCCACTTCGTAGTGCCTGTTCCGGCACTTCTGTGGGTGCTGCCTGCTTCTGAGTGGGCTCTTTGTCTTGCTGGACGCCCCCTCTGTCTCCTCACGCAATTGGCAACATCCTGTTCCCTCCTGGGCCACAGCAGCATCCAAAAACCCTAAACGCGACCCTTGCAGCTAGCAAGGCTTGTTTGCTGTCTTTCTGCACGAAAACACCTCTGCAAGCTTCTTCACGACGTGGGACATCCATCCTCCAAAGGGGAAGTTCCTAGTCCTCTTCGTTCTTTCAAAATCCATAGCTTCTACTATCCGGTGGTAGCTTCTTTGCACCCACAGCTGGCATTTCCTGGGCATCTGCCCACTCCCGATTTGATCGTGACTCTTGGACTTGGTCCCCCTGTTCCACAGGTACTCTCGTCTGGAAATCCATTGTTGTTGCATTGCTGGTGTTTGTCTTTCTTGCAGAATTCCCCTATCACGACTTCTGTGCTCTCTCGGGAACTTAGGTGCACTTTGCACCCACTTTTCAGGGTCTTGGGGTGGGCTATTTTTCTAACCCTCACTGTTTTCTTACAGCCCCAGCGACCCTCTACAAGGTCACATAGGTTTGGGGTCCATTCGTGGTTCGCATTCCACTTCTAGAGTATATGGTTTGTGTTGCCCCTATCCCTATGTGCTCCCATTGCATTCTATTGTGACTATACATTGTTTGCACTGTTTTCTATTGCTATTACTGCATATTTTGGTATTGTGTACATATATTTTGTGTATATTTGCTATCCTCATACTGAGGGTACTCACTGAGATACTTTGGCATATTGTCATAAAAATAAAGTACCTTTATTTTTAGTATAACTGTGTATTGTGTTTTCATATGATATTGTGCATATGACACCAGTGGTATAGTAGGAGCTTTACACGCCTCCTAGTTCAGCCTAAGCTGCTCTGCTAAGCTACCTTTTCTATCAGTCTAAGCTGCTAGACACCCCTCTACACTAATAAGGGATACCTGGTGCAAGGTGTAAGTACCCCTTGGTACCCACTACAAACCAGGCCAGCCTCCTACATTGGTTGTGCAGCGGTGGGATAAGTACTTGCAACTACTTACCACTTTGTCATTTTGTACTTTTCATAAGAGAAAAATTAACAAAACAAGTTCAGTGTATGTACACCTAACCAAAATGTTTTGCTTTTCTTCTCTTACTCTTTTTGCTAAGTGCTGAAAAGTAGCTCTAAACTTTCAAAAAGTTCTTAAAAAGTTGAAAAAGTTTTTTTCTGTTCTTTAAAAAGTTCTGAAACTTTTTCTTTCTTTTTCTGTCCCTTAAACCTTTTCTATAATGTCTGGTACAGGTCAAACTGTTGATCTGACTAAACTTGCATATGATCACCTTAGCTGGAAAGGAGCAAGGAGTCTCTGCATTGAAAGAGGTTTCGGGGTAGGGAAGAATCCCTCAAGAGAACTGTTAGTTAATATGCTCATTGAACAGGATAAGACCTTAGTTGGCACATCTGTTGAGAAATTAGCTGATGGTTCACACTCTGACTCTGGGGCAGCCCTAGTAAGAGAGTTAGGAGGGAACCTTCCCAGCCTGCCCCCTAGCAAGCCACCTAGTATGGCTGGTACTAATGTGAGTTCCCATCACAGTAGGAGTGTTACTTCTGTAGGCCAGAATGTTAGAGTGCCATCTGTTAGGGACAGGTCTCCCTCTGTCCATTCACACCATTCTTCTGTGTCAAGGCATGCCCAACCCACCCTCCCTGAAGACAGATTGTAAGAAAGGGAGCTCAATAGATTGAGAGTGGAAGAGTCCAGGCTGAAGCTTAAAAAGCAACAGCTGGATCTAGATAGGGAAGCATTTGACTTAGAAAAAGAAAGACAGAGGTTGGGGTTTGGACCCCATGGTGGCAGCAGCAGTTTTACAGATAGTAATCCTGTAAAAGAGCATGATTCTAGGAATCTGCACAAGATAGTTCCCCCTTATAAGGAGGGGGATGACATTAACAAGTGGTTTGCTGTACTTGAGAGGGCCTGTGTTGTACAGGGGGTCCCTCAAAGGCAGTGGGCTGCTATCCTATGGCTATCTTTCAGTGGAAAGGGTAGGGATAGGCTCCTTACTGTAAAGGAAAGTGATGCCAATAATTTTACAGTTCTTAAGAATGCACTCCTAGATGGTTATGGCTTAACCACTGAACAGTACAACATCAAGTTCAGAGAAACCAAAAAGGAGTCTTCACAAGACTGGGTAGACTTTGTTGACCATTCAGTGAAGGCCTTGGAGGGGTGGTTACATGGCAGTAAAGTTTCTGACTATGAAAGCCTGTATAACTTAATCCTGAGAGAGCATATACTTAATAATTGTGTGTCTGATTTGTTGCACCAGTACCTGGTAGACTCTGATCTGACCTCTCCCCAAGAATTGGGAAAGAAGGCAGACAAATGGGTCAGAACAAGGGTGAACAGAAAATTTCATACAGGGGGTGACAAGGATGGCAAGAAGAAGGATGGTAAGTCTTCTGACAAGGGTGGGGACAAATCTAAAAATGAGTCTTCATCAGGCCCACAAAAACACTCTGGTGGGAGTGGTGGGCCCAAATCCTCTTGAAATCAAAACAAAGAAAAGAAACCATGGTGCTATTTATGTAAAATAAAAGGCCATTGGACAACTGATCCCAGTTGTCCAAAGAAAAGCACCAAGCCTCCCACTACCACAACCCCTACTGCTACACCTAGTGCCCCTAGTAATAGCAGTGGTGGTGGGAGCAAACCTACTAATAGCTAAACCAAGGGAGTAGCTGGGCTCACTTTTGGTAATTTAGTTGGGGTTGGTCTTGTTAGGGAGACCACAGAGACTGTGCTAGTCTCTGAAGGTGCCATTGATTTGGCCACCTTGGTTGCTTGTCTCCTTAATATGGATAAGTACAAGCAACTTCCCCTAATAAATGGTGTTGAGGTTCAGGCCTACAGGGACACAGGTGCCAGTGTTACCATGGTAATAGAGAAACTGGTCCACCCTGAACAACACCTACTTGGTCACCAGTACCAAGTGACTGATGCTCATAACAACACACTTAGCCACCCCATGGCTGTTGTAAATCTCAGCTGGGGGGGGGGGGTTACTGTTCCAAAGAAAGTTGTGGTTGCCTCAGATTTACCTGTAGACTGTCTACTAGGGAACGATTTAGAGACATCAGCTTGGTCAGAAGTGGAGTTGGAGGCTCATGCAGCAATGTTGGGCATTCCTGAGCATATTTTTGCTTTGACAAGGGCTCAGGCCAAAACGCAAAAAGGACAGGGTGACTTGGATCCTGGAACAATGGACCAAGTGCTCCCTAAAGCTAGGGTTAGTAAAGGTAAAACACTACCTACTATCCCTCCCTCTACAGTGGATTCAACTTCTGAGGAAGAAAAATTTCCACCCTGTGCAGAACCTACACCAAAGGAGCTGGAAGCAGACACTGCTGAGCTTTTGGGTGGAGGGGGGCCTGCCAGGGAGGAGCTGAGTGTGGCACAGCAGACCTGTCCCACACTAGAGGGTCTAAGACAGCAAGCCGTCAAACAAGCAAATGGGGATGTCAGTGACTCTCACAGAGTTTACTGGGAGGACAACCTCTTGTATACTGAAGCAAAGGATCCAAAACCTGGAGCTGCCAGGAGATTGGTGATTCCTCAGCAATACAGAGAGTTCCTCCTAACTCTAGCCCACAACATTCCCTTAGCTGGACATCTGGGGCAAATGAAAACTTGGGACAGGCTTGTCCCCTTGTTTCATTGGCCTAGAATGTCAGAGGACACAAAGGAATTTTGCAAGTCCTGTGAAACCTGTCAAGCCAGTGGCAAAACAGGTGGCACCCCAAAGGCTCCCCTTATTCCACTACCTGTGGTTGGGGTCCCCTTTGAAAGGGTAGGGGTTGACATAGTTGGCCCCCTTGACCCTCCTACTGCTTCAGGCAATAGGTTTATTTTGGTGGTAGTGGACCATGCCACCAGATATCCTGAAGCAATTCCTCTAAGGACCACTACAGCTCCTGCAGTGGCAAAGGCCCTCCTGGGAATCTTTTCCAGAGTGGGTTTCCCTAAGGAAGTGGTGTCAGGCAGAGGTAGTAAGTATATGTCTGCATACCTCAAAGCTATGTGGAAGGAGTGTGGCGTATCCTACAAGTTCACTACTCCTTATCATCCAGAGACAATGGTCTGGTTGAGAGGTTTAATAAAACTCCCAAAGGCATGATCATGGGACTCCCTGAAAAACTCAGAAGGAGATGGGATGTCCTGTTGCTATTCCTCCTTTTTGCTTTTTAGGGAGGTACCCCAAAAAGGAGTGGGCTTCAGCCCCTTTGAACTCCTATTTGGACACCCTGTAAGAGGTCCTCTAACACTTGTTAAGGAGGGTTGGGAACAACCTTTAAAAGCTCCTAAGCAAGACATAGTGGACTATGTACTTGGCCTAAGAGCTAGAATTGCAGAGTACATGAAAAAGGCCAGTAAAAACCTTCAGGCCTGCCTAGAGCTCCAAACGCAATGACATGACCAGAAGGCTCTCCTGACTCAGTACCACCCAGGACAGAAGGTGTGGGTATTGGAGCCTGTGGCCCCAAGAACACTCCAGGACAAATGGAGTGGACACCACCTCATTGTGGAGAAAAAGGGTGAGGTCACCTATTTGGGAGACCTGGGCACTGCCAGAAGCCCCCTTAGGTTGCTTCATGTCAATCTCCTAAAACCTTATTATGACAGGACTGACTTAACACTGCTCATGGCCACTGATGAGGGGCAGGAAGAAAAGAGTGACCCTCTCCCTGACCTCTTCTCCACCACTGAAGCTGATGGTTTAGTCGAGGGAGTTGTGCTTGTGGATTGCCTTACTGCTGAGCAGAAGGACAACTGCATAAATCTCTTAGATCAGTTCTCTGACCTCTTCTCACTGATCCCAGGTACAACTACCTGGTGTGAGCACACAATCGACACAGGAGACAGTTTGCTCCTCAAAAGTAAGATTTATAGGCAGCCGGTCCATGTCAGAGATTGCATTAAACAAGAGGTACAGAAACTTTTAGGTCTGGGAGTGATTGATCCTTCTGAAAGCCCATGGTCTAGCCCAGTGGTGCTTGTCCCCAACCCTCATAGTAAAGATAGTAAAAAGGAAATGAAGTTTTGTGTTGACTATAGAGGTCTCAACCAAGTAATCAAAACTGATGTTCACCCTATACCCAGGGCAGATGAGCTAATAGATACACTGTCTTCTGCCAAGTATCTAAGCACTTTTGACTTAACTGCAGGGTATTGGCAGATTAAGTTGTCAGAAGATGCTAAACCTAAAACAGCATTTTTAACCATTGGAGGGCACTATCAGTTCACTGTTAAGCCCTTTGGATTGAAAAATGCACCTGACACTTTTCAGAGGTTGGTGAACACATTCTTGCAAGGATTGGAAGCCTTTAGTGCAGCACATCTAGATGATATAGCTGTCTTTAGCTCCACCTGGGATGATCACCTGGTCCACCTATGGAAAGTTTTGGAGGCCCTGTAAAAGGCAGGCCTCACTATCAAGGCTTCAAAGTGCCAGATAGGGCAGGGGAAAGTGGTTTATCTGGGCCACCTTTTAGTCTAGGAACAGATTGCACCACTGCAGGGGAAGATCCAAACCATTATGGAATGGGCTCCCGCTACAACTCAAACCCAGGTGAGAGTCTTATTAGGCCTCACAGGGTACTATAGGAGGTTCATAAAGAATTATGGCAGTATAGCTGCCCCTGTTAATGAGCTCACATCCAAAAAGATGCCTAAAAAGGTATTATGGACAGCTAGCTGTCAAAAGGCTTTTGATGAGCTCAAACAGGCCATGTGCTCTGCACCTGTCCTAAAAAGCCCTTGTTACTCCAAAAAATTCATAGTCCAGACTGATGTTTCTGAATTAGGGGTAGTGGCAGTCCTATCACAGCTTAACACTGAGAGCCAGGATCAACCTGTTGCTTTTATCAGCAGTAGGTTGACCCCTAGAGAAAAGAGTTGGTCTGCCATAGAGAGGGAGGCCTTTGCTGTGGTCTGGGCCCTGAAAAAGTTGAGACCATACCTGTTTGATACTCACTTTATTTTTTCAGACAGACCACAAACCTCTATTATGGCATAAACAAATGAAAGGTGAAAACCCTAAATTGTTGAGGTGGTCCATCTCCTTACAGGGAATGTACTATACAGTGGAACATGGACCTGTGTGTAGGAAAGTACCAGTCTTGCCACTGTCTTGGCAGGTCACACAGGTGCGACAAAACTCCTTGGTGTCCTCTGACATATGAGGCCAGTGAAACAATGGAACAAGTCTGCCCCAAGGTTTACTCTGGCCCAAATGCCCAGACAAAGGAATATAATGTGCCAAAGTCAGAAGAAAGTCCCTATACTGCAAAAGGATGACCACTCTCCTGGCAGGTCCAGGTTTAGGGTCCCTTGACTCAGTGTAGAGGAGGTTATCTTCTCAATAGATTTTATGGCTATCAGTGATATCCCCATTCTGCTGTTTGACAGCTTGCTGTCTTAAACCCTCTAGTGTGGGACAGGTCTGCTGTGCCACACTCAGCTCTTCCCTAGCAGCCCCCCCTGCACCCAAAGGCTCAGCAGTGTCTGCTGCCAGCTCATCTGGTGTAGGTTCTGCACAGGGAGAGGATTCCTCTTCCTCAAAAGGGGAATCTTCCGAAGAGGGAGGGATAGTGGGCAGGGATTTACCCTTTCTACCCCTAGCTTTTGGGAGCACATGGTCCATTTTTACAGGATCCAAGTTTCCCTGTCCTCCTTGCTTCTGGGCCTGAGCCCTTGTGAGAGCAAAGACATGCCCTGGAATGCCCAGCATGGCTTCATGAGCCTCCAACTCCACTTCAGCCCAAGCTGATGTCTCCAAATCATTGCCTAGTAAGCAGTCTACAGGTAAATCAGTGGCTACTACAACTTTCTTTGGACCAGTAACTCCCCTCAGTTGAGATTCACAACAGCCATGGGGTGGCTAAGGGTGTTGTTATGGGCATCTGTCATTTTGTACTGCTGACCAAGTAGGTGTTGTTCAGGGTGAACCAGTTTCTCAATCACCATAGTGACACTGGCTCCTGTGTCCCTTTAGGCCTCAACCTCAACACCATTTATTAGGGGACGTTGCTTGTACTTACCCATATTAAGGGGACAAGCAACCAAGGTGGCAAAATCAATACCACCATCAGAGACTAAAACAGCCTCTGTGGTCTCCCTAACAAGACCAACCTCAACTACATTACCAATGGCGAGCCCAGCTACACCCTTTGATTGGCTATTTCTAGTATTCTTCCCACAACCACTGCTATTACTATGGGCACTAGAGGACGCAGTTGGGGTTGTGGTAGTGGGAGCCTTGGTGTTTTTCTTTGGACAAGTGGAGTCACTTGCCCAATGGCCTTTACTTTTACATAAATAACACCATGGCTTCTTTTGATTGGTAGAAGAGGATTTGGACCCACCTCCCCCAGAGGATTTTTATGGGCCTGATGAAGACTCAGAATGCTTTTTATCTTTGTCCCCACCCTTGTCAGAAGACTTACCATCCTTCTTCTTGCCATCCTTGTCACCACCTGTATGAGCTTTCTGCTCACTCTTGTTCTGACCCATTTGTCTGCCTTCTTTCCCAATTCTTGGGGAGAGGTCAGATCTAAGTCTACCAAGTACTGATGTAACAAATCAGACACACAATTATTCAAACTATGCTCTCTCAAAATAAGATAATATAGGCTTGCATAGTCAGTCACCTAACTGCCATGTAACCATCCCTCCAAGGCTTTCACTGAACAGTCAACAAAGTCTGTCCAGTCGTGAGAGGACTCTTTTCTGGTATATCTGAACTTTATCCTGTATTGTTCAGTGGTTAAGCCAAATCCATCTAAGAGTGCATCTTTCAAATCTTTGTAGTTGTTGAAATCACTCTCTCTGACAGTAAGGAGCCTATCACTACCCTTGCCAGTGAAAGATAACCGCAAGATAGCAGCCCACTGACCTTGAGGGTCCAACTGTACCATACAGGCCCTCTCAAGTGCAGAAAACCACTTGTTAATGTCATCCCCCTCCTTGTAAGGGGGGGACAATTTCGTGCAGGTTTCTTGAATCTGTTTCTCTAACAGGATGACTATCAAGAATACTGCTGCTGCCACCATGGTGAACTAACCCCAATTTCTGTCTTTCTCTCTCTACATCTAGAGACTCCCTGTCTAATGCCAACTGCTGCTGTCTCAGCTTTAGTCTGGCGTCTTCAAACCTCAGCTTTCTGAGTTCCCTGTCTTGGGTGTTATCCTCAGGGTGGGAGGCTTGGGAATTCTCTGACACAGAGGTGAGGTGGGAATGGGCAGAAGTGGACCTATATCTAACTACCTGTTAGCTGACAGGTCTTTGGAGGAACCCTCCCCAGAGTCCTCAGGGCACTCCCCTGATTCTAATTGGGTACCCTCCTCCTCTACCTCCTGACCCTGGATGGACCAGACTGGTTCTGGCCATTTTCTAGGAGAAAGCTAAGGAGAAGATCTTTGGTAGGGTTCATACCAGTTCCTAAACTTCTTTCTATGCAGAGACCCCTCATACTTTTAACATTTAAATTGTCATAGGTTGTCTGGACAACTTTGGGAGTGGCCTCTACTACAGACATAGTTGCAAGAAAGAGTTTAGGATAGAAAGAAAAAAGTTTTAGAAACTTTTAAAGAAAAGAGAAAACTTTTCAAAGTTTTTAGAAAGAGAGACTGTTTAGGTTAACTGTGTATATTTCTCAATCTTTAGAATATGGTTTTCTTATGAAAATCACCAATGACAAAGTGGCAAAGCAGTTACATGTACTTATCCCACCGCTGCACCACCAAGGTAGGAGGCTGGCCTGGCTTATAGTGGGTAACTGATGGTACTTACACATTGTGCCAGGTCCAGTTATCCCTTATTAGTAGATTAGTAGTGTTCTAGCAGCTTAGGCTGATAGAGGTAGCTATAGCAGAGCAGCTTAGGCTGAACTAGGGGACATGCAAAGCTCCCACTATACCACTTATATCATATAGGTACTATATCATAAGAAAGACAATACTCAGAGCTACTAAAAATAAAGGTACTTTATATTAGTGACAATGTGTCAAAAATATCTCAGAGGATATACTCCCTTAGGAGGTAAGTAAAATACACAAAATATACACACAAACCAAAATCAGGCAAGTAAAACAGTCAGAAAGTAGTACAAACACTGTAGAATACAATAGGATGCAATAGGCCTAGGGGCAACACAAACCATATATTATGAAAGTGGAATGCGAACCACGAATGGGCCCCTAGGCTAGTGTAGTGTGTAGAGGGTTGCTGGGAGTGTAAGAAAACACTAAGGGTGTCCAAGATACCCCACCCCAAGACCCTGGAAAATAGGAGTAAAGTACTACTATTTCCCCAGAAACACACTAAAAGTCGTGACAAAGGATTTTGCAAAGACCACAACAGACTGCAAAGCACTGAAGACGGAATCCTGGACCTGAGGACCTGCAAAGGAAGGGGACCAAGTCCAAGAGTTGTGAAAGTGTCCTGGGGGGCAGGAGCCCACTAAACCCTGGATGAAGGTGCAAAATGGCTGCCTCCGGATGGAAGAAGCTGAAGATTCTGCAACAACGAAAGGAGCTAGGACTTCTCCTTCATGCAGAAGATGTCCCACGGAGTGTTGGAGGATGCAGAGTTGTTTCTTTGGCAAAAGACTGCAAACAAGCCTTGCTAGCTGCAAAGGTCGTGGTTGAAGAAAAAGGGTGCTGCCCGGGCCCAGGAATGACCAGGATGTCCCCACTACAGAGAAGAGACAGAGGGGGCTGTAGGTGGCTGGCCTGGCTTGTAGTGGGTACCAAGGGGTACTTACACTCTGTACCAGGTCCAGTTATCCCTTATTAGTGTAGAAGAGGTGTTTCTAGCAGCTTAGGCTGATAGAAGGTAGCTATAGCAGAGCAGCTTAGGCTGAACTAGGAGACATGCAAAGCTCCTACTATACCACTGGTGTCATATGCACAATATCATAAGAAAACACAATACACAGATATAGTAAAAATAAAGGTACTTTATTTTTATGACAATATGCCAAAAGTATCTCAGTGAGTACCCTCAGTATGAGGATGCCAAATATACATAAGATATACAGGGAGTGCAGAATTATTAGGCAAATGAGTATTTTGACCACATCATCCTCTTTATGCATGTTGTCTTACTCCAAGCTGTATAGGCTCGAAAGCCTACTACCAATTAAGCATATTAGGTGATGTGCATCTCTGTAATGAGAAGGGGTGTGGTCTAATGACATCAACACCCTATATCAGGTGTGCATAATTATTAGGCAACTTCCTTTCCTTTGGCAAAATGGGTCAAAAGAAGGACTTGACAGGCTCAGAAAAGTCAAAAATAGTGAGATATCTTGCAGAGGGATGCAGCACTCTTAAAATTGCAAAGCTTCTGAAGCGTGATCATCGAACAATCAAGCGTTTCATTCAAAATAGTCAACAGGGTCGCAAGAAGCGTGTGGAAAAACCAAGGCGCAAAATAACTGCCCATGAACTGAGAAAAGTCAAGCGTGCAGCTGCCACGATGCCACTTGCCACCAGTTTGGCCATATTTCAGAGCTGCAACATCACTGGAGTGCCCAAAAGCACAAGGTGTGCAATACTCAGAGACATGGCCAAGGTAAGAAAGGCTGAAAGACGACCACCACTGAACAAGACACACAAGCTGAAACGTCAAGACTGGGCCAAGAAATATCTCAAGACTGATTTTTCTAAGGTTTTATGGACTGATGAAATGAGAGTGAGTCTTGATGGGCCAGATGGATGGGCCCGTGGCTGGATTGGTAAAGGGCAGAGAGCTCCAGTCTGACTCAGACGCCAGCAAGGTGGAGGTGGAGTACTGGTTTGGGCTGGTATCATCAAAGATGAGCTTGTGGGGCCTTTTCGGGTTGAGGATGGAGTCAAGCTCAACTCCCAGTCCTACTGCCAGTTCCTGGAAGACACCTTCTTCAAGCAGTGGTACTGGAAGAAGTCTGCATCCTTCAAGAAAAACATGATTTTCATGCAGGACAATGCTCCATCACACGCGTCCAAGTACTCCACAGCGTGGCTGGCAAGAAAGGGTATAAAAGAAGGAAATCTAATGACATGGCCTTCTTGTTCACCTGATCTGAACCCCATTGAGAACCTGTGGTCCATCATCAAATGTGAGATTTACAAGGAGGGAAAACAGTACACCTTTCTGAACAGTGTCTGGGAGGCTGTGGTTGCTGCTGCACGCAATGTTGATGGTGAACAGATCAAAACACTGACAGAATCCATGGATGGCAGGCTTTTGAGTGTCCTTGCAAAGAAAGGTGGCTATATTGGTCACTGATTTGTTTTTGTTTTGTTTTTGAATGTCAGAAATGTATATTTGTGAATGTTGAGATGTTATATTGGTTTCACTGGTAATAATAAATAATTGAAATGGGTATATATTTGTTTTTTGTTAAGTTGCCTAATAATTATGCACACCTGATATAGGGTGTTGATGTCATTAGACCACACCCCTTCTCATTACAGAGATGCACATCACCTAATATGCTTAATTGGTAGTAGGCTTTCGAGCCTATACAGCTTGGAGTAAGACAACATGCATAAAGAGGATGATGTGGTCAAAATACTCATTTGCCTAATAATTCTGCACTCCCTGTATGTACACAATACCAAAAATATGCAGTAATAGCAAAAGGAAGTAATGCAAGCAATGTAAAGTTACAGTAGATTGCAATAGGAGTACATAGGTATACGGGCAACACAAACCATATACTCCAAAAGTGGAATGCGAACCACGAATGGACCCCAAACCTATGTGAGCTTGTAGAGGGTCGCTGGGACTGTAAGAAAACAGTGAGGGTTAGAAAAATAGCCCACCCCAAGACCCTGAAAAGTAGGTGTAAAGGGCACCTATATCCCCCAGAAAGCACAGAAGTCGTGATAGGGGGTTTCTGCAAGTAAGACCAACACCAGCAAAGCAACCAAAGTGGATTTCTGGACCTGAGTACCTGTGAAACAAGGGGACCAAGTCCAAGAGTCGCAACAATGTCAAGAGTGGGCAGATGCCCAGGAAATGCCAGCTGAGGGTGCAAAGAAGCTGCCACCGGATCGAAGAAGCTTTGGTTTCGGCTAGAACGAAGAGGACTAGGAACTTCCCCTTTGGAGGATGGATGTCCCTCGTCGTGAAGAAGCTTGCAGAGGTATTCCCACGCAGAAAGACCGCAAACAAGCCTTGCTAGCTGTAAGGGTCGCGGTTAGGGTTTTTGGATGCTGCTGTGGCCCAGGAGGGACCAGGATGTCGCCACTTGGATGAGGAGACAGAGGGGGCGCCCAGCAAGTCAGGGAGCCCTCACAGAAGCAGGCAGCTACCGCAGAAGTACCGGAACAGGCACTTGGAAGAAGAGTGAACCGGAGTCCACGCGAAGTCACAAAAGGGAGTCCCACGATGCCGGAGGACAACTCAGAAGGTTGTGCACCGCAGGTTAGAGTGTCGGGGACCCAGGCTTGGCTGTGCACGAAGGAAATCCTACAAGAGTGCACAGGAGCCGGAGCAGCTGCATATCACGCGGTACTCAGCAATGCAGTCTAGCGTGGGGAGGCAAGGACTTACCTCCACCAAACTTGGCTGAAGAGTCACTGGACTGTGGGAGTCACTTGGACAGAGTTGCTGAGTTCCAGGGACCACGCTCGTCGTGCTGAGAGGGGTCCCAGAGGACCGGTGATGCAGCCTTTTGTTGCCTGCGGTTGCAGGGGGAAGATTCCGTCATCCCACGGGAGATTTCTTCAGAGCTCCTGGTGCAGAAAGGAGGCAGGCTACCCCCAGAGCATGCACCACCAGGAAACAGTCGAGAAGGCGGCAGGATAAGCGATACAAGGTTGCAGTAGTCGTCTTTGCTACTTTGTTGCGGTTTTGCAGGCGTCCTGAGCAGTCAGCGGTCGATCCTTTGGCAGAAGGTGAAGAGAGAGATGCAGAGGAACTCTGGTGAGCTCTTGCATTCGGTATCTGAAGAATTCCCCAAAGCAGAGACCCTAAATAGCCAGAAAAGGAGGTTTGGCTACCTAGGAAGGAGGATAGGCTAGTAACACAGGTAAGAGCCTATCAGAAGGAGTCTCTGACGTCACCTGCTGGCACTGGCCACTCAGAGCAGTCCAGTGTGCCAGCACACCTCTGAATCCAAGATGGCAGAGGTCTGGGGCACGCTGGAGGAGCTCTGGGCACCTCCCCTGGGAGGTGCAGGTCAGGGGAGTGGTCACTCCCCTTTCCTTTGTCCAGTTTCGTGCCAGAGCAGGGCTGGGGGATTCCCTGAACCGGTGTAGACTGGCTTATGCAGAGATAGCCACCATCTGTGCCCATCAAAGCATTTCCAGAGGCTGGCGGAGGCTACTCCTCCC
This sequence comes from Pleurodeles waltl, assembly GCF_031143425.1. NCBI lineage: Eukaryota > Metazoa > Chordata > Amphibia > Caudata > Salamandridae > Pleurodeles > Pleurodeles waltl. The sequence goes on from NC_090446.1 coordinate 361,135,319, forward strand.
CAGCCCTGACACCTTTTTCCAAAGGGAGAGGGTGTAACACCCTCTCTCTGAGGAAGTCCTTTGTTCTGCCTTCCTGGGCCAGGCCTGGCTGGTCCCCAGGAGGGCAGAAACCTGTCTGAGAGGTTGGCAGCAGCAGCAGCTGCAGTGAAACCCCGGGAAAGGCAGTTTGGCAGTACCCGGGTCTGTGCTAGAGACTCGGGGGATCATGGAATTGTCTCCCCAATGCCAGAATGGCATTGGGTGACAATTCCATGATCTTAGACATGTTACATGGCCATGTTCAGAGTTACCATTGTGATGCTATACATAGGTAGTGACCTATGTATAGTGCACGCGTGAAATGGTGTCCCCGCACTCACAAAGTCTGGAGAATTTGCCCTGAACGATGTGGGGGCACCTTGGCTAGTGCCAGGGTGCCCACACACTAAGTATCTTAGCACCCAACCTTCACCAGGTGAAGGTTAGATATATAGGTGACTTATAAGTTACTTAAGTGCAGTGGTAAATGGCTGTGAAATAACGTGGACGTTATTTCACTCAGGCTGCAGTGGCAGGCCTGTGTAAGAATTGTCAGAGCTCCCTATGGGTGGCAAAAGAAATGCTGCAGCCCATAGGGATCTCCTGGAACCCCAATACCCTGGGTACCTCAGTACCATATACTAGGGAATTATAAGGGTGTTCCAGTATGCCAATGTGAATTGGTGAAATTGGTCACTAGCCTGTTAGTGACAATTTAGAAAGCAGAGAGAGCATAACCACTGAGGTTCTGGTTAGCAGAGCCTCAGTGAGACAGTTAGTCATCACACAGGGAACACATACAGGGCACACTTATGAGCACTGGGGCCCTAGCTGGCAGGGTCCCAGTGACACATACACTAAAACAACATATATACAGTGAAATATGGGGGTAACATTCCAGGCAAGATGGTACTTTCCTACAGGGGCCCTTAGCAATGTAGAGAGTCAATGCACAAGAAGGCAGCACCCGCAGAAGTCCTTGACCACGGGTTCAAGAAGACTGAGCATGGCGGTCATCTCAACACTAGAAAAGAGGATCCCACGAAGCCATAGGTTGTAGGAGGCTGGACTGGCTTGTAGTGAGTACCTAGGGGTACTTGCACCTTGCACCAGGCCCAGTTATCCCTTATTAGTGTATAGGGTGTCTAGCAGCTTAGGCTGATAGATAATGGTAGCTTAGCAGAGCAGCTTAGGCTGAACTAGGAGACGTGTGAAGCTACTACAGTACCACTTAGTGTCATATGCACAATATCATAAGAAAACACAATACACAGTTATACTAAAAATAAAGGTACTTTATTTTTATGACAATATGCCAAAGTATCTCAGAGTGTACCCTCAGTGAGAGGATAGGAAATATACACAAGATATATATACACCATACCAGAAATATGCAGTATAGTCTTAGAAAACAGTGCAAACAATGTATAGTTACAATAGGATGCAATGGGGACACATAGGGATAGGGGCAACACAAACCATATACTCCAAAAGTGGAATGTGAACCACGAATGGACCCCAAACCTATGTGACCTTGTAGAGGGTCGCTGGGACTATTAGAAAATAGTGAGAGTTAGAAAAATAACCCTCCCCAAGACCCTGAAAAGTGAGTGCAAAGTGCACTAAAGTTCCCCTAAGGACAAAGTAGTCGTGTTAGAGGAATAAGGCAGGAAAGACACAAACCCACAATGCAACAACGCTGGATTTCCAATCTGGGGTACCTGTGGAACAAGGGGACCAAGTCCAAAAGTCACAAGCAAGTCGGAGATGGGCAGATGCCCAGGAAATGCCAGCTGCGGGTGCAAAAGAAGCTTCGACTGGACTGAAGAAGCTGCGGTTTCTGCAGAAACGCAACGGGCTAGAGACTTCCCCTTTGGAGGACGGATCCCTCTCGCCTTGTAGAGTCGTGCAGAAGTGTTTTCCCGCCGAAAGAACGCCAACAAGCCTTGCTAGCTGCAAATCGTGCGGTTAGCGTTTTTGGACGCTGCTGCGGCCCAGGAGGGACCAGGAGGTCGCAAATTGGACCAGGAGGTAGAGGGGACGTCGAGCAAGACAAGGAGCCCTCTTAGCAGCAGGTAGCACCCGGAGAAGTGCCAGAAACAGGCACTACGAGGATGCGTGAAACGGTGCTCACCCGAAGTCGCACAAAGGAGTCCCACGTCGCCGGAGACCAACTTAGAAAGTCGTGCAATGCAGGTTAGAGTGCCGTGGACCCAGGCTTGGCTGTGCACGAAGGATTTCCGCCGGAAGTGAACAGGGGCCGGAGTAACTGCAAAAGTCGAGGTTCCCAGCAATGCAGTCTAGCGAGGTGAGGCAAGGACTTACCTCCACCAAACTTGGACTGACGAGTCACCTAACTGTGTGAGTCACTTGGACAGAGTTGCTGGATTCGAGGGACCTCGCTCGTCGTGCTGAGAGGAGACCCAAGGGACCGGTAATGCAGCTTTTTGGTGCCTGCGGTTGCAGGGGGACGATTCCGTCGACCCACGGGAGATTTCTTCGGAGCTTCTAGTGCAGAGAGGAGGCAGACTACCCCCACAGCATGCACCACCAGGAAAACAGTCGAGAAGGCGGCAGGATCAGCGTTACAGAGTTGCAGTAGTCGTCTTTGCTACTATGTTGCAGGTTTGCAGGCTTCCAGCGCGGTCAGCAGTCGATTCCTTGGCAGAAGGTGAAGAGAGAGATGCAGAGGAACTCGGATGAGCTCTTGCATTCGTTATCTAAGGAATCCCAAGAGACAGAGACCCTAAATAGCCAGAAAAGAGGGTTTGGCTACCTAGGAGAGAGGATAGGCTAGCAACACCTGAAGGAGCCTATCACAAGGAGTCTCTGACGTCACCTGGTGGCACTGGCCACTCAGAGCAGTCCAGTGTGCCAGCAGCACCTCTGTTTCCAAGATGGCAGAGGTCTGGAGCACACTGGAGGAGCTCTGGGCACCTCCCAGGGGAGGTACAGGTCAGGGGAGTGGTCACTCCCCTTTCCTTTGTCCAGTTTCGCGCCAGAGCAGGGCTAAGGGGTCCCCTGAACCGGTGTAGACTGGCTTATGCAGAATTGGGCACATCTGTGCCCAAGAAAGCATTTCCAGGGGCTGGGGGAGGCTACTCCTCCCCTGCCTTCACACCATTTTCCAAAGGGAGAGGGTGTCACACCCTCTCTCAGAGGAACTCCTTTGTTCTGCCATCCTGGGCCAGGCCTGGCTGGACCCCAGGAGGGCAGCTGCCTGTCTGAGGGGTTGGCAGCAGCAGCAGCTGCAGTGAAACCCCGGGAAAAGCAGTTTGGCAGTACCAGGGTCTGTGCTACAGACCACTGGGATCATGGGATTGTGCCAACTATGCCAGGATGGTATAGAGGGGGCAATTCCATGATCATAGACATATTACATGGCCATATTCGGAGTTACCATTGTGAAGCTACATATAGGTAGTGACCTATATGTAGTGCACGCGTGTAATGGTGTCCCCGCACTCACAAAGTCCGGGGAATTGGCCCTGAACAATGTGGGGGCACCTTGGCTAGTGCCAGGGTGCCCTCACACTAAGTAACTTAGCACCCAACCTTTACCAGGTAAAGGTTAGACATATAGGTGACTTATAAGTTACTTAAGTGCAGTGTAAAATGGCTGTGAAATAACGTGGACGTTATTTCACTCAGGCTGCAGTGGCAGGCCTGTGTAAGAATTGTCAGAGCTCCCTATGGGTGGCAAAAGAAATGCTGCAGCCCATAGGGATCTCCTGGAACCCCAATACCCTGGGTACCTCAGTACCATATACTAGGGAATTATAAGGGTGTTCCAGTAAGCCAATGTAGATTGGTAAAATTGGTCACTAGCCTGTTAGTGCAATTTGTAAAGAGAGAGCATAACCACTGAGGTTCTGGTTAGCAGAGCCTCAGTGAGACAGTTAGGCATCACACAGGGAACACATACCTATAGGTCACAAACATATGTGCACTGGGGTCCTGACTAGCAGGGTCCCAGTGACACATAACAAATGTAGGAGGCTGGATTGGCTTGTAGTGAGTACCAAGGGGTACTTGCACCTTGCACCAGGCCCAGTTATCCCTTATTAGTGTATAGGGTGTCTAGCAGCTTAGGCTGATAGATAATGGTAGCTTAGCAGAGCAGCTTAGGCTGAACTAGGAGACGTGTGAAGCTACTACAGTACCACTTAGTGTCATATGCACAATATCATAAGAAAACACAATACACAGTTATACTAAAAATAAAGGTACTTTATTTTTATGACAATATGCCAAAGTATCTTAGAGTGTACCCTCAGTGAGAGGATAGGAAATATACACAAGATATATATACACAATAGCAAAAATATGCAGTATAGTCTTAGAAAACAGTGCAAACAATGTATAGTTACAATAGGATGCAATGGGGAAACATAGGGATAGGGGCAACACAAACCATATACTCCAAAAGTGGAATGCGAACCACGAATGGACCCCAAACGTATGTGACCTTGTAGAGGGTCGCTGGGACTATTAGAAAATAGTGAGAGTTAGAAAAATAACCCTCCCCAAGACCCTGAAAAGTGAGTGCAAAGTGCACTAAAGTTCCCCTAAGGACAAAGTAGTCGTGTTAGAGGGAAAATGCAAGGAAAACACAAATCAGCAATGCAACAACGATGGATTCCTGACTGAGGGTACCTGTGGAACAAGGGGACCAAGTCCAAAAGTCACAAGCAAGTCGGAGATGGGCAGATGCCCAGGAAATGCCAGCTGCGGGTGCAAAGAAGCTTCTACTGGACAGAAGAAGCTGAGGTTTCTGCAGGAACGAAAAGGGCTAGAGACTTCCCCTTTGGTGGACGGATCCCTCTCGCCTTGGAGAGTCGTGCAGAAGTGTTTTCCCGCCGGAAGGACGCCAACATGCCTTGCTAACTGCAAATCGTGCGTTTGGCGTTTTTGGACGCTGCTGGGGCCCAGGAGGGACCAGGAGGTCGCAAATTGGACCTGAAGAGAGAGGGGACGTCGAGCAAGACAAGGAGCCCTCACTGAAGCAGGTAGCACCCGGAGAAGTGCCAGAAACAGGCACTACGAGGATGCGTGAAACGGTGCTCGCCGAAGTTGCACAAAGGAGTCCCACGTCGCCGGAGACCAACTTAGAAAGTCGTGCAATGCAGGTTAGAGTGCCGTCGACCCAGGCTTGGCTGTGCACAAAGGATTTCCGCCGGAAGTGCACAGGGGCCGGAGTAGCTGCAAAGTCGCGGTTCCCAGCAATGCAGCCCAGCGAGGTAAGGCAAGGACTTACCTTCACCAAACTTGGACTGAAGAGTCACTGGACTGTGGGGGTCACTTGGACAGAGTCGCTGGATTCGAGGGACCTCGCTCGTCGTGCTGAGAGGAGACCCAAGGGACCGGTAATGCAGCTTTTTGGTGCCTGCGGTTGCAGGGGGAAGATTCCGTCGACCCACGGGAGATTTCTTCGGAGCTTCTGGTGCAGAGAGGAGGCAGACTACCCCCACAGCATGCAGAAGCAGGAAAACAGTCGAGAAGGCGGCAGGATCAGCGTTACAGAGTTGCAGTAGTCGTCTTTGCTACTATGTTGCAGGTTTGCAGGCTTCCAGCGCGGTCAGCAGTCGTTTCCTTATCAGAAGGTGAAGAGAGAGATGCAGAGGAACTCGGCTGAGCTCATGCATTCATTATCTAAAGTTTCCCCAGAGACCCTAAATAGCCAGAAAAGAGGGTTTGGCTACCTAGGAGAGAGGAAAGGCTACTAACACCTGAAGGAGCCTATCAGCAGGAGTCTCTGACGTCACCTGGTGGCACTGGCCATTCAGAGCAGTCCAGTGTGCCAGCAGCACCTCTGTTTCCAAGATGGCAGAGGTCTGGAGCACACTGGAGGAGCTCTGGACACCTCCCAGGGGAGGTGCAGGTCAGGGGAGTGGTCACTCCCCTTTCCTTTGTCCAGTTTCGCGCCAGAGCAGGGGCTAAGGGGTCCCTGAACCGGTGTAGACTGGCTTATGCAGAATTGGGCACATCTGTGCCCAACAAAGCATTTCCAGAGGCTGGGGGAGGCTACTCCTCCCCTGCCTTCACACCATTTTCCAAAGGGAGAGGGTGTCACACCCTCTCTCAGAGGAAGTCCTTTGTTCTGCCATCCTGGGCCAGGCCTGGCTGGACCCCAGGAGGGCAGCTGCCTGTCTGAGGGGTTGGCAGCAGGAGCAGCTGCAGTGAAACCCCAGGAAGGGCAGTCTGGCAGTACCAGGGTCTGTGCTACAGACCACTGGGATCATGGAATTGTACCAACAATGCCAGGATGGCATAGAGGGGGCAATTCCATGATCATAGACATGTTACATGGCCATATTCGGAGTTACCATGGTGAAGCTACATATAGGTAGTGACCTATATGTAGTGCACGCGTGTAATGGTGTCCCCGCACTCACAAAGTTCAGTGAATTGGCTCTGAACAATGTGGGGGCACCTTGGCTAATGCCAGGGTGCCCTCACACTAAGTAACTTTGCACCTTACCTTTACCAGGTAAAGGTTAGACATATAGGTGACTTATAAGTTACTTAAGTGCAGTGTAAAATGGCTGTGAAATAACGTGGACGTTATTTCACTCAGGCTGCAGTGGCAGGCCTGTGTAAGAATTGTCAGAGCTCCCTATGGGTGGCAAAAGAAATGCTGCAGCCCATAGGGATCTCCTGGAACCCCAATACCCTGGGTACCTCAGTACCATATACTAGGGAATTATAAGGGTGTTCCAGTAAGCCAATGTAAATTGGTAAAAATGGTCACTAGCCTGTTAGTGACAATTTGAAAGTAATGAGAGAGCATAACCACTGAGGTTCTGGTTAGCAGAGCCTCAGTGAGACAGTTAGGCACCACACAGGGAACATATACATGCACACCTATGAGCACTGGGGCCCTGTGTGACAGGGTCCCAGTGACACATACATATAGGCCACAAACCTATGAGCACTGGGGTCCTGACCAGCAGGATCCCAGTGACACATAACAACCATACTGAAAACATAGTGTTTTCACTATGAGCACTGAGGCCTGGCTATCAGGATCCCAGTGAGACAGTGAAAACAGTGACAAACATCCTGACATACACTCACAAACAGGCCAAAAGTGGGGGTAACAAGGCTAGAAAGAGGCTACCTTCTCACACAAACATACTGAAAACATAGGGTTTTCACTATGAGCACTGGGCCCTGGCAAGCAGGATACCAGTGAGACAGTGAAAACACCCTGACATACACTCACAAACAGGCCAAAAGTGGGGGTAACAAGGCTAGAAAGAGGCTACTTTCTCACACAACCCCCCCCCAAACGAAGGACAATAAGGCTAACCTTGGCCAGTTGAGACTTTATTCTCTAAGTGGTGATAAGTAGAGAGTAGCTCTGCAATAGACTGGTTACTCCCTTTATCATCCACTATATGGTTGCTTCCCTGTGGGGATGTCAACCACCCTGTTTGAAGTTTTTTAGCTAAGCAACAATGTGAAGATGTATTTTCAGAGTTTCTATCAGTAAGTTTTAGTTTAGAGCAGTGGGAATTGTCCACTTAACCTATTTGTAGTGATGGAAATGCCAGACAGGGATGCTGTCTCAGAAAAGCCATAGCTGGGCAAAAACTTTGTCCATATGGCTGGAAGAGAGAACAGGGATGCTGTTTCTCTTGGGTTGGAGCGGGGCAGGGATGCTGTCCTATGAGCTCCACACTAGGGCAGGGATGCTGTCCTAAGTGTTGTGAGGCAGTGCAGAGTTTCTGCACTAAAGTTTCTCTGGGAGGGTTGGAGGGATGCTCCATGTTAACTAAAATGGTGCTCTTTTTGTCACCAATATTAGTTATCCCACAGAGAGGTACTTCTACCTCAGGGAGTATAGCTTTGCCAGCTGATGCTTCCCTTGGAACAGGTGCCACCCCAGGAGAGGTTTCTCCCACCACAGGAATGGTATCCTGAATGGCAGGGTGGTTAGGGGATACTGTGATACCCTTTTTACCTGTTGATGGAGAGGGATCCTGAGTTTTCAGGCCTTCTCTCCTTTGCTTTTTCATTTCAGTAAAAATGAGAGGGAACAATTCCTCTGGGATGCCCAGCATGGCTGCATGGGCATAAAACTCTACATCAGCCCAACCTGAGGCCTCTAGGTCATTACCTAAGAGACAGTCTACAGGTAAGCTAGGTGATACCACCACCTGCTTAGGGCCAGTAACTCCACCCCAACTAAACTGAATTATAGCTAAGGGAAGAAACTTAGTGGAGTTATGGACATCAATAATCTTATACTGTTGTCCAATGATGTGTTGTTCAGGAGGCACTAGGTTTTCAGTCACCAAAGTGATACTGGCACCTGTGTCCCTGTAGGCCAAGGCCTCAACACCATTTATTGAAACTGTCTGCCTATACTTATCCATTGTAAGGGGACAAGCAGCCAGTGTGGCAAGGCCAATGCCACTAGGTGTGACAGAAACTGTCTTGGGACTGACTACCCCAGTTTCTACTATGGACCCATAAGTGAACCCAACTACACCCTTTGCTTGACTGTTGCCAGCAGTCCCACCACTAGTACCACTACTGCTAGGGGCACTAGAGCTTGATGTATTAGTGGTGGTAGGCTCAGGGGGTTTACCTGGACAGGACTTATCCCCTGGCCTATGGCCTCTGTTTTTACACACAAAGCACCAAGGCTTTTTAATGTGTGCAGGTTGAGAAGAAGAGGAAGAATTTGTTTTATCCCCACCCTCTGAAGAGTGTTTAAGATTTCAAGTGGGATCTTTGGTTTTACCCTTATCCCCATGCTTATCTTGAGATTGTTCACCATCTTTCTTCTTATTGCCATCTTTGTCACCCCCTGTATGAACTTTTCTGTTCACCCTTGTTCTGACCCATTTGTCTGCCTTCTTTCCCAATTCTTGGGGAGATGTCAGATCAGAGTCTACCAGGTACTGGTGCAACAAATCAGACACACAATTATTAAGTATATGCTCTCTCAGGATTGTGTTATACAGGCTTTCATAATCAGTCACTTTACTGCCATGTAACCACCCCTCCAAGGCCTTCACTGAATGGTCAATGAAATCAACCCAGTCTTGTGAAGACTCCTTTTTGGTCTCTCTGAACTTGATCCTGTATTGTTCAGTGGTTAAGCCATAACCATCCAGGAGTGCATTCTTAAGAACTGTAAAATTATTGGCATCACTTTCTTTCACAGTAAGGAGCCTATCCCTACCTTTTCCACTAAATGATAGCCATAGGATAGCAGCCCACTGCCTTTGAGGGACATCCTGTACAGCACAGGCCCTCTCAAGTGCAGCAAACCACTTGTTAATGTCATCCCCCTCCTTATAAGGGGGAACTATCTTATGCAGATTCCTGGAATCATGCTCTTTTGCAGGATGACTATGGGGAATACTGCTGCTGCCACCATGGGTTTCTAAACCCAGTTTCTGTCTCTCCTTCTCTACTTCTAAAGTCTGTCTATCCAAATCCAGCTGTTGCTTCTTGAGCTTCAGTCTGGTTTGTTCCACTCTCAATCTATAGAGCTCCCTTTCTAACAATCTGTCATCAGGGTGGGTGGGAGGGACATGCCTTGAAACAGAAGTATGGTGAGAATGGACAGAAGGAGACCTGTCCCTTACAGAGGGCACCCTAACAGCTTGGCTAACAGAAACATCAGTACCAGTGTGGTGAGAATAAATGCTTTTGTTATGATGTGAGACAACACTATTTGTATGGTGTGACCCAACATCATTACCAACTGTGAGAAGGTAGCCTCTTTCTAGCCTTGTTACCCCCACTTTTGGCCTGTTTGTGAGTGTATGTCAGGGTGTTTGTCACTGTTTTCACTGTCTCACTGGGATCCTGATAGCCAGGCCTCAGTGCTCATAGTGAAAACACTATGTTTTCAGTATGGTTGTTATGTGTCACTGGGATCCTGCTGGTCAGGACCCCAGTGCTCATAGGTTTGTGACCTATATGTATGTGTCACTGGGACCCTGTCACACAGGGCCCCAGTGCTCATAGGTGTGCATGTATATGTTCCCTGTGTGGTGCCTAACTGTCTCACTGAGGCTCTGCTAACCAGAACCTCAGTGGTTATGCTCTCTCATTACTTTTAAATTGTCACTGACAGGCTAGTGACCATTTTTACCAATTTACATTGGCTTACTGGAACACCCTTATAATTCCCTAGTATATGGTACTGAGGTACCCAGGGTATTGGGGTTCCAGGAGATCCCTATGGGCTGCAGCATTTCTTTTGCCACCCATAGGGAGCTCTGACAATTCTTACACAGGCCTGCCACTGCAGCCTGAGTGAAATAACGTCCACGTTATTTCACAGCCATTTTACACTGCACTTAAGTAACTTATAAGTCACCTATATGTCTAACCTTTACCTGGTAAAGGTTAGGTGCTAAGTTACTTAGTGTGAGGGCACCCTGGCACTAGCCAAGGTGCCCCCACATTGTTCAGAGCCAATTCACTGAACTTTGTGAGTGCGGGGACACCATTACACGCGTGCACTACATATAGGTCACTACCTATATGTAGCTTCACCATGGTAACTCCGAATATGGCCATGTAACATGTCTATGATCATGGAATTGCCCCCTCTATGCCATCCTGGCATTGTTGGTACAATTCCATGATCCCAGTGGTCTGTAGCACAGACCCTGGTACTGCCAGACTGCCCTTCCTGGGGTTTCACTGCAGCTGCTGCTGCTGCCAACCCCTCAGACAGGCAGCTGCCCTCCTGGGGTCCAGCCAGGCCTGGCCCAGGATGGCAGAACAAAGAACTTCCTCTGAGAGAGGGTGGGACACCCTCTCCCTTTGGAAAATGGTGTGAAGGCAGGGGAGGAGTAGCCTCCCCCAGCCTCTGGAAATGCTTTGTTGGGCACAGATGTGCCCAATTCTGCATAAGCCAGTCTACACTGGTTCAGGGACCCCTTAGCCCCTGCTCTGGCGCGAAACTGGACAAAGGAAAGGGGAGTGACCACTCCCCTGACCTGCACCTCCCCTGGGAGGTGTCCAGAGCTCCTCCAGTGTGCTCCAGACCTCTGCCATCTTGGAAACAGAGGTGCTGCTGGCACACTGGACTGCTCTGAGTGGCCAGTGCCACCAGGTGACGTCAGAGACTCCTGCTGATAGGCTCCTTCAGGTGTTAGTAGCCTTTCCTCTCTCCTAGGTAGCCAAACCCTCTTTTCTGGCTATTTAGGGTCTCTGTCTCTGGGGAAACTTCAGATAACGAATGCATGAGCTCAGCCGAGTTCCTCTGCATCTCCCTCTTCATCTTCTGATAAGGAATCGACCGCTGACCGCGCTGGAAGCCTGCAAACCTGCAACATAGTAGCTAAGACGACTACTGCAACTCTGTAACGCTGATCCTGCCGCCTTCTCGACTGTTTTCCTGCTTGTGCATGCTGTGGGGGTAGTCTGCCTCCTCTCTGCACCAGAAGCTCCGAAGAAATCTCCCGTGGGTCGACGGAATCTTCCCCCTGCAACCGCAGGCACCAAAAAGCTGCATCTCCGGTCCCTTGGGTCTCCTCTCAGCACGACGAGCGAGGTCCCTCGAATCCAGCGACACCGTCCAAGTGACCCCCACAGTCCAGTGACTCTTCAGCCCAAGTTTGGTGGAGGTAAGTCCTTGCCTCACCTCGCTGGGCTGCATTGCTGGGAACCGCGACTTTGCAAGCTTCTCCGGCCCCTGTGCACTTCCGGCGGAAATCCTTCGTGCACAGCCAAGCCTGGGTCCACGGCACTCTAACCTGCATTGCACGACTTTCTAAGTTGGTCTCCGGCGACGTGGGACTCCTTTGTGCAACTTCGGCGAGCACCGTTTCACGCATCCTCGTAGTGCCTGTTTTTGGCACTTCTCCGGGTGCTACCTGCTTCAGTGAGGGCTCCTTGTCTTGCTCGACGTCCCCTCTCTCTGCAGGTCCAATTTGCGACCTCCTGGTCCCTCCTGGGCCCCAGCAGCGTCCAAAAACGCCAAACGCACGATTTGCGTGTAGCAAGGCTTGTTGGCGTCCATCCGGCGGGAAAACACTTCTGCACGACTCTCCAAGGCGTGGGGGATCCATCCTCCAAAGGGGAAGTCTCTAGCCCTTGTCGTTCCTGCAGTATTCACAGTTCTTCAGCCTAGTAAGAGCTTCTTTGCACCAACCGCTGGCATTTCTTGGGCATCTGCCCATCTCCGAGCTGCTTGTGACTTTTGGACTTGGTCCCCTTGTTCCACAGGTACCTTCAGACAGGAATCCATCGTTGTTGCATTGCTGATTTGTGTTTTCCTTGCATTCTCCCTCTAACACGACTATTTTGTCCTTAGGGGAACTTTGGTGCACTTTGCACTCACTTTTCAGGGTCTTGGGGTGGGTTATTTTGCTAACTCTCACTATTTTCTAATAGTCCCAGCGACCCTCTACAAGGTCACATAGGTTTGGGGTCCATTCGTGGTTCGCATTCCACTTCTGGAGTATATGGTTTGTGTTGCCCCTATCCCTATGTTTCCCCATTGCATCCTATTGTAACTATACATTGTTTGCACTGTTTTCTAAGACTATACTGCATATTTTTGCTATTGTGTATATATATCTTGTGTATATTTCCTATCCTCTCACTGAGGGTACACTCTAAGATACTTTGGCATATTGTCATAAAAATAAAGTACCTTTATTTTTAGTATAACTGTGTATTGTGTTTTCTTATGATATTGTGCATATGACACTAAGTGGTACTGTAGTAGCTTCACACGTCTCCTAGTTCAGCCTAAGCTGCTCTGCTAAGCTACCATTATCTATCAGCCTAAGCTGCTAGACACCCTATACACTAATAAGGGATAACTGGGCCTGGTGCAAGGTGCAAGTACCCCTTGGTACTCACTACAAGCCAGTCCAGCCTCCTACACCAACTATGCTAGACTGTCTAGTAATGGGCAGGCTGAGAAGTTTCTTTCCTGAATCTTTTCCTGGGGGAGTCCCTGGATCAGATTGGGAACCATTAGCTACTTTTTCAACAGATGGGGCACTTTTAGCCTTATCTTGTTCTCTAAGCATGTTAAGTAACAATTCCAAGGAAGGATTCTTCCCTACACTCAAACCTCTCTCTATGCAGAGACTCCTTGCTCCTTTCCAGCTAAGGTGATCATATGCAAGTTTGGACAGATCAACATTTTGGCCTGTGCCAGACATTTTTAGAGAGAGTTAAAGTGATAGAAAAAGAGAAAAAAGTTTGTCAGAGCTTTTAGAAAGACAGAGAAAAAAAACTTTTTTAACTTTTTGGAACTTTTTAGAAAGTTAGAAGTACTTTTCAGCACTTAGAAAAGAGTGAAAAGAGGAAATGCAAAACTTTTTGGCAATGTGTATATACACTGAACTTGTTTTGTATATTTTTCTCTTATGAAAAGTACAATGACAAGAGTGGTAAGTAGTCTCAAAGCACTTATCCCACCGCTGCACAACCAATGTAGGAGGCTGGACTGGCTTGTAGTGAGTACCTAGGGGTACTTGCACCAGGCCCAGTTATCCCTTATTAGTGTATAGGGTGTCTAGCAGCTTAGGCTGATAGATAATGGTAGCTTAGCAGAGCAGCTTAGGCTGAACTAGGAGACGTGTGAAGCTACTACAGTACCACTTAGTGTCATATGCACAATATCATAAGAAAACACAATACACAGTTATACTAAAAATAAAGGTACTTTATTTTTATGACAATATGCCAAAGTATCTCAGAGTGTACCCTCAGTGAGAGGATAGGAAATATACACAAGATATATATACACAATACCAGAAATATGCAGTATAGTCTTAGAAAACAGTGCAAACAATGTATAGTTACAATAGGATGCAATGGGGACACATAGGGATAGGGGCAACACAAACCATATACTCCAAAAGTGGAATGTGAACCACGAATGGACCCCAAACCTATGTGACCTTGTAGAGGGTCGCTGGGACTATTAGAAAATAGTGAGAGTTAGAAAAATAACCCTCCCCAAGACCCTGAAAAGTGAGTGTAAAGTGCACTAAAGTTCCCCTAAGGACAAAGTAGTCGTGTTAGAGGAATAAGGCAGGAAAGACACAAACCCACAATGCAACAACGCTGGATTTCCAATCTGGGGTACCTGTGGAACAAGGGGACCAAGTCCAAAAGTCACAAGCAAGTCGGAGATGGGCAGATGCCCAGGAAATGCCAGCTGCGGGTGCAAAAGAAGCTTCGACTGGACTGAAGAAGCTGCGGTTTCTGCAGGAACGCAACGGGCTAGAGACTTCCCCTTTGGAGGACCGATCCCTCTCGCCTTGTAGAGTCGTGCAGAAGTGTTTTCTCGCCGAAAGAATGCCAACAAGCCTTGCTAGCTGCAAATCGTGCGGTTAGCGTTTTTGGACGCTGCTGCGGCCCAGGAGGGACCAGGAGGTCGCAAATTGGACCAGGAGGTAGAGGGGACGTCGAGCAAGACAAGGAGCCCTCTTAGCAGCAGGTAGCACCCGGAGAAGTGCCAGAAACGGGCACTACGAGGATGCGTGAAACGGTGCTCACCCGAAGTCACACAAAGGAGTCCCACGTCGCCGGAGACCAACTTAGAAAGTCGTGCAATGCAGGTTAGAGTGCCGTGGACCCAGGCTTGGCTGTGCACGAAGGATTTCCGCCGGAAGTGCACAGGGGCTGGAGTAGCTGCAAAAGTCGAGGTTCCCAGCAATGCAGTCTAGCGAGGTGAGGCAAGGACTTACCTCCACCAAACTTGGACTGAAGAGTCACTGGACTGTGGGAGTCACTTGGACAGAGTTGCTGGATTCGAGGGACCTCGCTCGTCGTGCTGAGAGGAGACCCAAGGGACCGGTAATGCAGCTTTTTGGTGCCTGCGGTTGCAGGGGGACGATTCCGTCGACCCACAGGAGATTTCTTCGGAGCTTCTAGTGCAGAGAGGAGGCAGACTACCCCCACAGCATGCACCACCAGGAAAACAGTCGAGAAGGCGGCAGGATCAGCGTTACAAAGTTGCAGTAGTCGTCTTTGCTACTATGTTGCAGGTTTGCAGGCTTCCAGCGCGGTCAGTAGTCGATTCCTTGGCAGAAGGTGAAGAGAGAGATGCAGAGGAACTCGGATGAGCTCTTGCATTCGTTATCTAAGGAATCCCAAGAGACAGAGACCCTAAATAGCCAGAAAAGAGGGTTTGGCTACCTAGGAGAGAGGATAGGCTAGCAACACCTGAAGGAGCCTATCACAAGGAGTCTCTGACGTCACCTGGTGGCACTGGCCACTCAGAGCAGTCCAGTGTGCCAGCAGCACCTCTGTTTCCAAGATGGCAGAGGTCTGGAGCACACTGGAGGAGCTCTGGGCACCTCCCAGGGGAGGTACAGGTCAGGGGAGTGGTCACTCCCCTTTCCTTTGTCCAGTTTCGCGCCAGAGCAGGGCTAAGGGGTCCCCTGAACCGGTGTAGACTGGCTTATGCAGAATTGGGCACATCTATGCCCAAGAAAGCATTTCCAGAGGCTGGGGGAGGCTACTCCTCCCCTGCCTTCACACCATTTTCCAAAGGGAGAGGGTGTCACACCCTCTCTCAGAGGAAGTCCTTTGTTCTGCCATCCTGGGCCAGGCCTGGCTGGACCCCAGGAGGGCAGCTGCCTGTCTGAGGGGTTGGCAGCAGCAGCAGCTGCAGTGAAACCCCGGGAAAAGCAGTTTGGCAGTACCAGGGTCTGTGCTACAGACCACTGGGATCATGGGATTGTGCCAACTATGCCAGGATGGTATAGAGGGGGCAATTCCATGATCATAGACATATTACATGGCCATATTCGGAGTTACCATCGTGAAGCTACATATAGGTAGTGACCTATATGTAGTGCACGCGTGTAATGGTGTCCCCGCACTCACAAAGTCCGGGGAATTGGCCCTGAACAATGTGGGGGCACCTTGGCTAGTGCCAGGGTGCCCTCACACTAAGTAACTTAGCACCCAACCTTTACCAGGTAAAGGTTAGACATATAGGTGACTTATAAGTTACTTAAGTGCAGTGTAAAATGGCTGTGAAATAACGTGGACGTTATTTCACTCAGGCTGCAGTGGCAGGCCTGTGTAAGAATTGTCAGAGCTCCCTATGGGTGGCAAAAGAAATGCTGCAGCCCATAGGGATCTCCTGGATCCCCAATACCCTGGGTACCTCAGTACCATATACTAGGGAATTATAAGGGTGTTCCAGTAAGCCAATGTAGATTGGTAAAATTGGTCACTAGCCTGTTAGTGACAATTTGTAAAGAGAGAGCATAACCACTGAGGTTCTGGTTAGCAGAGCCTCAGTGAGACAGTTAGGCATCACACAGGGAACACATACCTATAGGTCACAAACTTATGTGCACTGGGGTCCTGACTAGCAGGGTCCCAGTGACACATAACAAACATACTGAAAACATAGGGTTTTCACTATGAGCACTGGGCCCTGGCAAGCAGGATACCAGTGAGACAGTGAAAACACCCTGACATACACTCACAAACAGGCCAAAAGTGGGGGTAACAAGGCTAGAAAGAGGCTACTTTCTCACAGAGGTCAACTCAGGAAGTTGAGCAATGCAGGACAGAGTGCTGGGGACCCGGTCTGTGCTGTGCACAAAGGATTCCTTGGAAAAGTGCACAAAAGCCCTAGCAGCTGCAGTTCACATGGTGCACAGGATTACTGTCTGGAGAGGAGAGGCAAGGACTTACCTCCTCCAAATTTGGACAGTTGGACCACTGGACAGTCTGGGTCACTTGTGTCCACAACCTGTGTTCCAGGGGCCATGCTCGTCAGGATGAGAGGGGTCCCAGAGTGTAGTAAAATACCATCTTGCCTGGCTTGTTACCCCCATATTTCACTGTATATATGTTGTTTTAGTTGTATGTGTCACTGGGACCCTGCCAGCCAGGGCCCCAGTGCACATAAGTGTGCCCTGAATGTGTTCCCTGTGTGATGACTAACTGTCTCACTGAGGCTCTGCTAACCAGAACCTCAGTGGTTATGCTCTCTCTTTGCTTTCCAAATTGTCACTAACAGGCTAGTGACCAATTTCAACAATTCACATTGGCATAC
The DNA here is from genome assembly GCF_031143425.1 of Pleurodeles waltl. Taxonomy (NCBI): domain Eukaryota; kingdom Metazoa; phylum Chordata; class Amphibia; order Caudata; family Salamandridae; genus Pleurodeles; species Pleurodeles waltl. Next base: position 361,152,360 of record NC_090446.1, read on the forward strand.
TGGAACACCCTTATAATTCCATAGTATATGGTAATGAGGTACCCAGGGTATTGGGGTTCCAGGAGATCCCTATGGGCTGCAGCATTTCTTTTGCCACCCATAGGGAGCTCTGACAATTTTTACACAGGCCTGCCACTGCAGCTTGAGTGAAATAACGTCCACGTTATTTCACAGCCATTTACCACTGCACTTAAGTAACTTATAAGTCACCTATATGTCTAACCTTTACCTGGTAAAGGTTGGGTGCTAAGTTACTTAGTGTGTGGGCACCCTGGCACTAGCCAAGGTGCCCCCACATTGTTCAGGGCAAATTCCCCGGACTTTGTGAGTGCGGGGACACCATTACACGCGTGCACTATACATAGGTCACTACCTATGTATAGCGTCACAATGGTAACTCCAAACATGGCCATGTAACATGTCTAAGATCATGGAATTGTCACCCCAATGCCATTCTGGCATTGGGGAGACAATCCCATGATCACCCGGGTCTCTAGCACAGAACCCGGGTACTGCCAAACTGCCTTTCCTGGGGTTTCACTGCAGCTGCTGCTGCTGCCAACCCCTCAGACAGGTTTCTGCCCTCCTGGGGTCCAGCCAGGCTTGGCCCAGGAAGGCAGAACAAAGGACTTCCTCAGAGAGAGGGTGTTACACCCTCTCCCTTTGGAAAAAGGTGTCAGGGCTGGGGAGGAGTAGCCTCCCCCAGCCTCTGGAAATGCTTTGATGGGCACAGATGGTGCCCATCTCTGCATAAGCCAGTCTACACCGGTTCAGGGATCCCCCAGCCCTGCTCTGGCACGAAACTGGACAAAGGAAAGGGGAGTGACCACTCCCCTGACCTGCACCTTCCCTGGGAGGTGCCCAGAGCTCCTCCAGTGTGCTCCAGACCTCTGCCATCTTGGAAACAGACGTGCTGCTGGTACACTGGACTGCTCTGAGTGGCCAGGGCCAGCAGGTGACGTTAGAGACTCCTTCTGATAGGCTCTTACCTGTGTTGCTAGCCTATCCTCCTTCCTAAGTAGCCAAACCTCCTTTTCTGACAATTTAGGGTCTCTCCTTTGGGGAATTCTTTAGATAACGAATGCAAGAGCTCATCAGAGTTCCTCTGCATCTCTCTCTTCACCTTCAGCCAAGGAATCGACCGCTGATTGCTCTGGACGCCTGCAAAACTGCAACAAAGTAGCAAAGACGACTACTGCAACCTTGTATCGCCGATCCGGCCGCCTTCTCGACTGTCTTCCTGGTGGTGCATGCTGTAGGGGTAGTCTGCCTCCTCTATGCACTAGAAGCTCCGAAGAAATCTCCCGTGGGTCGACGGAATCTTCCCCCGGCAACCGCAGGCAACAAAAGACTGCATCACCGGTCCTCTGGGTCCCCTCTCAGCACGACCAGCGTGGTCCCTGGAACTCAGCAACTCTGTCCAAGTGACTCGCACAGTCCGGTGACTCTTCAGTCCAAGTTTGGTGGAGGTAAGTCCTTGCCTCCCCACGCTAGACTGCATTGCTGGGTACCGCGTGATTTGCAGCTGCTCGGCTCCTGTGCACTCTTGTAGGATTTACCATTGTGCACAGCCAAGCCTGGGTCCCCGAAACTCTAACCTGCAGTGCACAACCTCCTGAGTTGTCCTCCGGCGTTGTGGGATCTTCTTTTGTGACTTCGGGTGAGCTCCAGTTTACTCTTCTTCGTAGTGCCTGTTCCAGCACTTCTGCGGGTGCTGCCTGCTTCTGTGAATGCTCCGTGTCTTGCTGGGTGCCCCCACTGTCTCCTCACGCAATTGGCGACATCCTGGTCCCTCCTGGGCCACAACAGCATCCAAAAACCCTAACCGCGACGCTTGCAGCTAGCAAGGCTTGTTTGCGGTCTTTCTGCGTGGGAACACTTCTGCAAGCTTCTTCACGACGTGGGACATCTATCCTCCAAAGGGGAAGTTCCTAGTCCTCTTCGTTCTTGCAGAATCCACAGCTTCTACCATCCGGTGGCAGCTTCTTTGCATCCTCAGCTGGCATTTCCTGGGCATCTGCCCAATCTTGACTTTGTCGCGACACTTGGACTTGGTCCCCTTGTTCCACAGGTACTCTCGTCCGGAAATCCACTTTGGTTGCATTGCTGGTGTTGTTCTTCCTTGCAGAATTCACCTATCACGACTTCTGTGCTCTCTGGGGAACTTAGGTGCACTTTACACCTACTTTTCAGGGTCTTGAGGTGGGCTATTTTTCTAACCCTCACTGTTTTCTTACAGTCCCAGCGACCCTCTAAAAGCTCACATAGGTTTGGGGTCCATTCGTGGTTCGCATTCCACTTTTGGAGTGTATGGTTTGTGTTGCCCCTATACCTATGTGCTCTCATTGCAATCTATTGTGACTGTACATTGCTTGCATTGCTTTCTATTGCTATTACTGCATATTGTTGGTATTGTGTACATATATCTTGTGTATATTTGCTATCCTCATACTGAGGGTACTCACTGAGATACTTTTGGCATATTGTCATAAAAAATAAAGTACCTTTATTTTTAGTATATTTGTGTATTGTGTTTTCTTATGATAATGTGCATATGACACCAGTGGTATAGTGGGAGCTTTGCATGTCTCCTAGTTCAGCCTGAGCTGCTCTGCTAAGCTACCCTTTTCTATCACCCTAAGCTGGTAGACACCTCTTCTACACTAATAAGGGATAACTGGACCTGGTGCAGAGTGTAAGTACCCCTTGGTACTCACTACAAACCAGGCCAGCCTCCTACATTGGTTGTGCAGCGGTGGGATAAGTACTTGCAACTACTTACCACTTTGTCATTTTGTACTTTTCATAAGAGAAAAATATACAAAACAAGTTCAATGTATGTACACCTAACCAAAAAGTTTTGCTTTTCTTCTCTTACTCTATTGCTAAGTGCTGAAAAGTACCTCTAAACTTTCAAAAAGTTTCTTAAAAAGTTGAAAAAGTTTTTTTCTGTTTCCTTAAAAAGTTCTGAAACTTTGTCTTTCTTTTTCTGTCTCTTAAACCTTTTTCTATCATGTCTGGTACAGGCCAAACTCTTGATCTGGCCAGCTTTGCTTATGACCACCTTAGCTGGAAAGGTGCAAGGAGTCTCTGCATTGATAGAGGTTTAGGGGTAGGGAAGAATCCCTCTAGAGAATTGTTGATTAATATGCTCATTGAAAATGATAAGGCCTTAGGTGGCACATCAGGTGAGAAATTAACAGATGGTTCACACTCTGATTCTGGGATAGCCCCAGTAAGAATGTTAGATGGTATTATTTCCAACCTGCCCATTAGAAGGCCACCTAGCATCACTGGTACTAATGTGAGCTCTCATCACAGTAGGGGTTTCACTCCTGCAGGCCAGGTTGTTAGAGTGCCAACTGTTAGGGACAGGTCTCCCTCTGTTCATTCACACCATTCTTCTGTCTCTAAGCATGCCCAACCCACCCACCCTGATGACAGAATGTTAGAAATGGAACTCAATAGATTGAGAGTGGAAGAGACCGACTGAAGCTTAAACAGCAACAGCTGGCTCTAGACAGGGAAACTTTTGACTTAGAAAAAGAAAGACAGAGGTTGGGGTTTGGACCCCATGGTGGCAGCAGCAGTATTACAGATAGTAATCCTGTGAAAGAGCATGATTCTAGGAATCTGCACAAGATAGTTCTCCCTTATAAGGAGGGGGATGACATTAACAAGTGGTTTGCTGCACTTGAGAGGGCCTGTGTTGTACAGGGGGTCCCTCAAAGGCAGTGGGCTGCTATCCTATGGCTATCTTTCAGTGGAAAGGGTAGGGATAGGCTCCTTACTGTGAAGGAAAGTGATGCCAATAATTTTACAGTTTTAAAGAATGCACTCCTAGATGGTTATGGCTTAACCACTGAACAGTACAGGATCAAGTTCAGAGAAACCAAAAAGGAGTCTTCACAAGACTGGGTAGACTTTGTTGACCATTCAGTGAAGGCCTTGGAGGGGTGGTTACATGGCAGTAAAGTTTCTGACTATGAAAGCCTGTATAACCTAATCCTGAGAGAGCATATTCTTAATAACTGTGTGTCTGATTTGTTACACCAATACCTAGAGGACTCAGATCTGACCTCTCCCCAAGAATTGGGAAAGAAGGCAAACAAATGGGTCAGAACAAGAGTGAACAGAAAAGTTCATACAGGGGGTGACAAGGATGGCAAGAAGAAGGATGGTAAGGCTTCAGACAAGGGTAGGGACAAATCTAAAAATGAGTCTTTATCAGGCCCACAAAAACACTCTGGTGGGGGTGGTGGGTCCAAATCCTCTTCTAATCAAGTAAAGAAACCGTGGTGCTATTTATGTAAAGTAAAAGGCCATTGGACAACTGATGCCAGTTGCCCAAAGAAAAGCACCAAGCCTCCCACTACCACAACCCCTACTGCTACACCTAGTGCCCCTAGTAATAGCAGTGGTGGTGGGAGCAAACCTACTAATAGCCAATCCAAGGGAGTAGCTGGGCTCCCTTTTGGTAACTTAGTTGGGGTTGGTCTTGTTAGGGAGACCACAGAGGCTGTGTTAGTCTCTGAAGGTGCCATTGATTTGGACACCTTGGTTGCTTGTCCCCTTAATATGGATAAGTACAAGCAACTTCCCCTAATAAATGGTGTTGAGGTTCAGGCCTACAGGGACACAGGTGCCAGTGTTACCATGGTAATAGAGAAACTGGTCCACCCTGAACAACGCCTACTTAGTCACCAGTACTAAGTGACTGATCCTCATAACAACACTCTTAGCCACCCCATGGCTGTTGTGAATCTTCTTAACTGGGGGGGGGGGTTACTGGTCCAAAGAAAGTTGTGGTGGCATCAGATTTACCTGTAGACTGTCTACTAGGGAACGATTTAGAGACATCAGCTTGGGCAGAAGTGGAGTTGGAGGCTCATGCAGCAATGCTGGGCATTCCTGGGCATATTTTTGCTTTGACCAGGGCTCAGGCCAAAAAGCAAAAAGGACAGGGTGACTTGGATCCTGGAACAATGGACCAAGTGCTCCCTAAAGCTAGGGGTAGTAAAGGTAAATCACTACCTACTATCCCTCCCTCTACAGTAGATTCAACTTCTGAGGAAGAAGAATTTCCCCCCTGTGCAGAACCTTCACCAGAGGAGCTGGAAGCAGACACTGCTGAGCTTTTGGGTGGAGGGGGGCCTGCCAGGGAGGAGCTGAGTGTGGCACAGCAGACCTGTCCCACACTAGAGGGTCTAAGACAGCAAGCTGCCAAACAGCAAAATGGGGATGTCAGTGACTCTCACAGAGTTTACTGGGAGGACAACCTCTTGTATACTGAAGCAAGGGATCCAAAACCTGGAGCGGCCAAGAGATTGGTTATTCCCCTGCAATACAGAGAGTTCCTCCTAACTCTAGCCCACGACATTCCCTTGGCTGGACATTTAGGGCAGATGAAAACATGGGACAGGCTTGTTCCCTTGTTTCATTGGCCTAGAATGTCAGAGGACACAAAGGAGTTTTGTAAGTCCTGTGTCACCTGTCAAGCCAGTGGCAAAACAGGTGGCACCCCAAAGGCTCCCCTTATTCCACTGCCTGTGGTTGGGGTTCCCTTTGAAAGGGTAGGGGTTGACATAGTTGGCCCCCTTGACCCTCCTACTGCTTCAGGCAATAGGTTTATTTTGGTGGTAGTGGACCATGCCACCAGATATCCTGAAGCAATTCCTCTAAGGACCACTACAGCTCCTGCAGTGGCAAAGGCCCTCCTGGGAATTTTTTCCAGGGTGGGTTTCCCAAAAGAGGTTGTATCAGACAGGGGTAGCAACTTTATGTCTGCATACTTGATGGCCATGTGGAAGGAATGTGGTGTAACATACAAATTCACCACACCTTATCATCCACAAAAAAATGGACTGGTAGAGAGGTTTAACAAAACTCTCAAAGGAATGATAATGGGACTCCCTGAAAAACTCCGGAGGAGAAGGGATGTCCTGTTACCTTGCCTCCTTTTTGCTTACAGGGAGGTACCCCAAAAAGGAGTGGGCTTCAGACCCTTTGAACTCCTATTTGGGCACCCTGTAAGAGGTCCCCTAACACTTGTAAAGGAGGGTTGGGAACAACCTTTAAAAGCTCATAAGCAAGACATAGTGGACTATGTACTTGGCCTAAGATCCAGAATAGCTGAGTGTAGGAAAGTACCATCTTGCCTGGCATGTTACCCCCATTTTTCACTGTATATATGTTGTTTTAGTTATATGTGTCACTGGGACCCTGTTCACCAGGGCCCCAGTGCTCATAAGTGTGCCTGAATGTGTTACCTGTGTAGTGACTAACTGTCTCACTGAGGCTCTGCTAATCAGAACCTCAGTGGTTATGCTCTCTCATTTCTTTCAAATTGTCACTAACAGGCTAGTGACCAATTTTACCAATTTACATTGGCTTACTGGAACACCCTTATAATTCCCTAGTATATGGTACTTAGGTACCCAGGGTATTGGGGTTCCAGGAGATCCCTATGGGCTGCAGCATTTCTTTTGCCACCCATAGGGAGCTCTGACAATTCTTACACAGGCCTGCCACTGCAGCCTGAGTGAAATAACGCACACGTTATTTCACAGCCATTTTACACTGCACTTAAGTAACTTATAAGTCACCTATATGTCTAACCTTTACCTGGTAAAGGTTAGGTGCAAAGTAACTTAGTGTGAGGGCACCCTGGCACTAGCCAAGGTGCCCCCACATTGTTCAGGGCCAATTCCCCGGACTTTGTGAGTGCGGGAACACCATTACATGCGTGCACTACATATAGGTCACTACCTATATGTAGCTTCACAATGGTAACTCTGAATATGGCCATGTAATATGTCTATGATCATGGAATTGCCCCCTCTATACCATCCTGGCATAGTTGGCACAATCCCATGATCCCAGTGGTCTGTAGCACAGACCCTGGTACTGCCAAACTGCCTTTCCCGGGGTTTCACTGCAGCTGCTGCTGCTGCCAACCCCTCAGACAGGCATATGCCCTCCTGGGGTCCAGCCAGGCCTGGCCCAGGATGGCAGAACAAAGGACTTCCTCTGAGAGAGGGTGTTACACCCTCTCCCTTTGGAAAATGGTGTGAAGGCAGGGGAGGAGTAGCCTCCCCCAGCCTCTGGAAATGCTTTCATGGGCACTTTTGGTGCCCATTTCTGCATAAGCCAGTCTACACCGGTTCAGGGACCCCTTAGCCCTGCTCTGGCGCGAAACTGGACAAAGGAAAGGGGAGTGACCACTCCCCTGACCTGTAGCTCCCCTGGGAGGTGCCCAGAGCTCCTCCAGTGTGCTCCAGACCTCTGCCATCTTGGAAACAGAGGTGCTGCTGGCACACTGGACTGCTCTGAGTGGCCAGTGCCACCAGGTGACGTCAGAGACTCCTTGTGATAGGCTCCTTCAGGTGTTGCTAGCCTATCCTCTCTCCTAGGTAGCCAAACCCTCTTTTCTGGCTATTTAGGGTCTCTGTCTCTTGGGATTCCTTAGATAACGAATGCAAGAGCTCATCCGAGTTCCTCTGCATCTCTCTTCACCTTCTGCCAAGGAATCGACTGCTGACCGCGCTGGAAGCCTGCAAAACTGCAACATAGTAGCAAAGACGACTACTGCAACTCTGTAACGCTGATCCTGCCGCCTTCTCGACTGTTTTCCTGGTGGTGCATGCTGTGGGGGTAGTCTGCCTCCCCTCTGCACTAGAAGCTCCGAAGAAATCTCCTGTGGGTCGACGGAATCGTCCCCCTGCAACCGCAGGCACCAAAAAGCTGCATTACCGGTCCCTTGGGTCTCCTCTCAGCACGACGAGCGAGGTCCCTCGAATCCAGCAACTCTGTCCAAGTGACTCCCACAGTCCAGTGACTCTTCAGTCCAAGTTTGGTGGAGGTAAGTCCTTGCCTCACCTCGCTAGACTGCATTGCTGAGAACCGCGACTTTTGCAGCTACTCCGGCCCCTGTGCACTTCCGGCGGAAATCCTTTGTGCACAGCCAAGCCTGGGTCCACAGCACTCTAACCTGCATTGCACGACTTTCTAAGTTGGTCTCCGGGTAATGTGGGACTCCTTTGTGTAACTTCGGGTGAGCACCGTTTCACGCATCCTAGTAGTGCCTGTTTCTGGCACTTCTCCAGGTGCTACCTGCTGCTAAGAGGGCTCCTTGTCTTGCTCGACGTCCCCTCTACCCCCTGGTCCAATTTGCGACCTCCTGTTCCCTCCTGGGCCACAGCAGCATCCAAAAACGCTTACCGCACGATTTGCAGCTAGCAAGGCTTGTTGGCGTTCTTTCGGCGGGAAAACACTTCTGCACGACTCTACAAGGCGAGAGGGATCCGTCCTCCAAAGGGGAAGTCTCTAGCCCTTTGCGTTCCTGCAGAAACCTCAGCTTCTTCTGTCCAGTAGAAGCTTCTTTGCACCTGCAGCTGGCATTTCCTGGGCATCTGCCCATCTCCGACTTGCTTGTGACTTTTGGACTTGGTCCCCTTGTTCCACAGGTACCCCAGATTGGAAATCCAGCGTTGTTGCATTGTTGGTTTGTGTCTTTCCTGCCTTATTCCCCTATCACGACTTCTTTGTCCTTTGGGGAACTTTAGTGCACTTTGCACTCACTTTTCAGGGTCTTGGGGTGGGCTATTTTTCTAACCCTCACTATTTTCTAATAGTCCCAGCGACCCTCTACAAGGTCACATAGGTTTGGGGTCCATTTGTGGTTCGCATTCCACTTTTGGAGTATATGGTTTGTGTTGCCCCTATCCCTATGTGTCCCCATTGCATCCTATTGTAACTATACATTGTTTGCACTGTTTTCTAAGACTATACTGCATATTTCTGGTATTGTGTATATATATCTTGTGTATATTTCCTATCCTCTCACTGAGGGTACACTCTGAGATACTTTGGCATATTGTCATAAAAATAAAGTACCTTTATTTTTAGTATAACTGTGTATTGTGTTTTCTTATGATATTGTGCATATGACACTAAGTGGTACTGTAGGAGCTTCACTCGTCTCCTAGTTCAGCCTAAGCTGCTCTGCTAAGCTACCATTATCTATCAGCCTAAGCTGCTAGACACCCTATACACTAATAAGGGATAACTGTGCCTGGTGCAAGGTGCAAGTACCCCTTGGTACTCACTACAAGCCAGTCCGGCCTCCTACACTGAGTATATGAAAAAGGCCAGTAAAAACCTTCAGGCCAGCCAAGAGCTCCAAAAGCAATGGCATGACCAGAAGGCTGTTCTGATTCAGTACCAACCAGGGCAGAAAGTGTGGGTCTTGGAGCCTGTAGCCCCAAGAGCACTCAAAGACAAATGTAGTGGACCCCACATTATTGTTGAAAAGAAGGGAGAAGTCACCTACTTAGTTGACTTAGGCACTGCCAGGAGTCCCCTTAGGGTGCTACATGTCAATCGCCTGAAACCCTACTATGACAGGGCTGATCTCACCCTGCTCATGGCAACAGATGAAGGACAGGAAGAAGAGAGTGACCCTCTCCCTGATCTCTTCTCTTCCACAGAACAAGATTCTCTAGTGGAAGGTGTAGTTTTAGCAGGTTGTCTTACTGCTGAGCAGAAAGACCACTGCATAAATCTCCTGGGTCAGTTTTCTGAACTCTGTTCTACTGTGCCAGGCACCACTTCTTGGTGTGAGCACACTATAGATACTGGAGACAGCTTGCCTGTCAAAAGTAAGATCTGTAGGCAGCCTGACCATGTCAGGGACTGCATAAAACAAGAGGTTCATAAAATGCTTGAACTGGGAGTGGTTGAGCACTCTGAAAGTCCATGGGCCTCTCCTGCGGTACTTGTACCAAAGCCTCATTCCAAAGATGGGAAAAGGGAAATTAGATTTTGTGTAGACTACAGAGGTCTCAACCAGGTAACTAAAACTGATGCTCACCCTATACCCAGGGCAGATGAGCTAATAGATACACTGGCATCTGCCAAGTATCTAAGCACCTTTGATTTGACTGCAGGGTATTGGCAGATCAAGTTATCAGAGGATGCTAAAGCAAATACTGCATTTTCGACTATTGGAGGGCACTACCAATTCACAGTAATGCCCTTTGGTTTGAAAAATGCTCCTGCCACTTTTCAGAGGTTGGTGAATACAGTCCTACAAGGGTTGGAGGCTTTTACTGCAGCATATCTAGATGATATAGCTGTCTTTAGCTCCACCTGGGATGATCATCTGGTCCACCTGTGGAAAGTTTTGGAGGCCCTGCAAAAGGCAGGCCTCACTATCAAGGCTTCAAAGTGCCAGATAGGACAGGGGAAGGTGGTTTATCTGGGACACCTTGTAGGTGGAGAACAGATTGCACCACTTCAGGGGAAAATCCAAACTATCATAGATTGGGTTCCCCTTACAACTCAGACCCAGGTGAGAGCCTTCCTAGGCCTCACTGGGTATTACAGGAGGTTCATAAAGGACTATGGCTCCATAGCAGCCCCTCTTAATGACCTCACTTCAAAGAAAATGCCTAAAAAGGTATTATGGACAGCTAGCTGTCAGAAAGCTTTTGAGGAGCTGAAACAGGCCATGTGCTCTGCACCTGTCCTAAAAAGCCCCTGTTACTCCAAAAAATTAATTGTCCAAACTGATGCATCTGAATTAGGGGTAGGGGCAGTCTTATCACAACTTAATTCTGAGGGCCAAGATTAACCTGTTGCTTTTATCAGCAGAAGGTTGACCCGTAGAGAAAAGTGTTGGTCTGCCATAGAGAGGGAGGCCTTTGCTGTGGTCTGGGCACTGAAGAAGTTGAGGCCATAACTGTTTGGCACTCACTTCATTGTTCAGACAGACCACAAACCTCTACTTTGGCTAAAACAAATGAAAGGTGAAAACCCTAAATTGTTGAGTTGGTCCATATCTCTACAGGGAATGGACTATACAGTGGAACATAGACCTGGGAGTACCCACTCCAATGCAGATGGACTCTCCAGATATTTCCACTTAGACAATGAAGACTCATCAGGTCATGGCTAGTCTTATTGTCCTTTGTTTGGGGGGGGGGGGGGGTTGTGTAGGAAAGTACCATCTTGCCTGGCATGTTACCCCCATATTTCACTGTATATATGTTGTTTTAGTAGTATGTGTCACTGGTACCCTGCAGCCAGGGCCCCAGTGCTCATAAGTGTGCCCTGTATGTGTTCCCTGTGTGATGACTAACTGTCTCAATGAGGCTCTGCTAACTAGAACCTCAGTGGTTATGCTCTCTCTTTGCTTTCCAAATTGTCACTAACAGGCTAGTGACCAATTTCACCAATTCACATTGGCATACTGGAACACCCTTATAATTCCCTAGTATATGGTACTGAGGTACCCAGGGTATTGGGGTTCCAGGAGATCCCTATGGGCTGCAGCATTTCTTTTGCCACCCATAGGGAGCTCTGACAATTCTTACACAGGCCTGCCACTGCAGCCTGAGTGAAATAACGTCCACGTTATTTCACAGCCATTTACCACTGCACTTAAGTAACTTATAAGTCACCTATATGTCTAACCTTTACCTGGTAAAGGTTGGGTGCTAAGTTACTTAGTGTGTGGGCACCCTGGCACTAGCCAAGGTGCCCCCACATTGTTCAGGGCAAATTCCCCGGACTTTGTGAGTGCGGGGACACCATTACACGCGTGCACTATAAATAGGTCACTACCTATGTATAGCGCCACAATGGTAACTCCGAACATGGCCATGTAACATGTCTAAGATCATGGAATTGTCACCCAATGCCATTCTGGCATTGGGGAGACAATTCCATGATCCCCCGAGTCTCTAGCACAGACCCGGGTACTGCCAAACTGCCTTTCCCGGGGTTTCACTGCAGCTGCTGCTGCTGCCAACCCCTCAGACAGGTTTCTGGCCTCCTGGGGACCAGCCAGGCCTGGCCCAGGAAGGCAGGACAAAGGACTTCCTCAGAGAGAGGGTGTTACACCCTCTCCCTTTGGAAAAAGGTGTCAGGGCTGGGGAGGAGTAGCCTCCCCCAGCCTCTGGAAATGCTTTGATGGGCACAGATGGTGCCCATCTCTGCATAAGCCAGTCTACACCGGTTCAGGGATCCCCCAGCCCTGCTCTGGCGTGAAACTGGACAAAGGAAAGGGGAGTGACCACTCCCCTGACCTGCACCTCCCCTGGGAGGTGCCCAGAGCTCCTCCAGTGTGCTCCAGACCTCTGCCATCTTGGAAACAGAGGTGCTGCTGGCACACTGGACTGCTCTGAGTGGCCAGGGCCAGCAGGTGACGTCAGAGACTCCTTCTGATAGGATCTTACCTGTGTTGCTAGCCTATCCTCCTTCCTAAGTAGCCAAACCTCCTTTTCTGGCTATTTAGGGTCTCTGCTTTGGGGAATTCTTTAGATAACGAATGCAAGAGCTCATCAGAGTTCCTCTGCATCTCTCGCTTCACCTTCTGCCAAGGAATCGACCGCTGACTGCTCTGGACGCCTGCAAAACCGCAACAAAGTAGCAAAGATGACTACTGCAACCTTGTATCGCTGATCCGGCCGCCTTCTTGACTGTTTTCCTGGTGGTGCATGCTGTAGGGGTAGTCTGCCTCCTCTCTGCACTAGAAGCTCCGAAGAAATCTCCTGTGGGTCGACGGAATCTTCCCCCTGCAACCACAGGCAATAAAAGACTGCATCACCGGTCCTCTGGGTCCCCTCTCAGCACGACGAGCGTGGTCCCTGGAACTCAGCAACTCTGTCCAAGTGACTCCCACAGTCCAGTGACTCTTCAGTCCAAGTTTGGTGGAGGTAAGTCCTTGCCTCCCCACGCTAGACTGCATTGCTGGGTACCGCGTGATTTGCAGCTGCTCTGCCTCCTGTGCACTCTTCCAGGATTTCCTTTGTGCACAGCCAAGCCTGGGTCCCCGACACTCTAACCTGCAGTGCACAACCTCCTGAGTTGTCCTCCGGCGTCGTGGGATCTTCTTTTGTGACTTCGGGTGAGCTCCGGTTCACTCTTCTTCGTAGTGCCTGTTCCAGCACTTCTGCAGGTGCTGCCTGCTTCTGTGAGAGCTCCTTGTCTTGCTGGGCACCCCCACTGTCTCCTTACGCAATTGGCGACATCCTGGTCCCTCCTGGGCCACAGCAGCATCCAAAAACCCTAACCGCAACCCTTTCAGCTAGCAAGGCTTGTTTGCGGTCTTTCTGCGTGGGAACACCTCTGCAAGCTTATTCACGACGTGGGACATCCATCCTCCAAAGGGGAAGTTCCTAGTCCTCTTCGTTCTTGTAGAATCCACAGCTTCTACCATCCGGTGGCAGCTTCTTTGCATCCTCAGCTGGCATTTCCTGGGCATCTGCCCAATCTCGACTTTGTCGTGACACTTGGACTTGGTCCCCTTGTTCCACAGGTACTCTCGTCCGGAAATCCACTTTGGTTGCATTGCTGGTGTTGTTCTTCCTTGCAGAATTCCCCTATCACGACTTCTGTGCTCTCAGGGGGAACTTAGATGCACTTTACACCTACTTTTCTTGGGGTGGGCTATTTTTCTAACCCTCACTGTTTTCTTACAGTCCAAGCAACCCTCTACAAGCTCACATAGGTTTGGGGTCCATTCGTGGTTCGCATTCCACTTTTGGAGTATATGGTTTGTGTTGCCCCTATACCTATGTGCTCTCATTGCAATCTATTGTGACTGTACATTCCTTGCATTGCTTTCTATTGCTAATACTGCATATTTTTGGTATTGTGTACATATATCTTGTGTATATTTGCTATCCTCATACTGAGGGTACTCACTGAGATACTTTTGGCATATTGTCATAAAAAATAAAGTACCTTTATGTTTAGTATATCTGTGTATTGTGTTTTCTTATGATATTGTGCATATGACACCAGTGGTATAGTGGGAGCTTTGCATGTCTCCTAGTTCAGCCTGAGCTGCTCTGCTAAGCTACCCTTTTCTATCAGCCTAAGCTGCTAGACACCTCTTCTACACTAATAAGGGATAACTGGACCTGGTGCAGAGTGTAAGTACCCCTTGGTACTCACTACAAACCAGGCCAGCCTCCTACACAGAGTACCGGTGATGCTGAAGTTTGGTACCTGCTGGAGCTAGGAGAAAATTCCGTCAACCCACAGGAGATTTCTTCATGGCTTCCAGTGCAGGATGAAGGCAGGCAGCCCCCAAAGCATGCATCACCAGGAAACAGTTGAGAAAGCCTTCGGGATTAGGCGCTACAATGTTACTAGTAGTCTTCTTGCTACTTTGTTGCAGTGTTGCAGATGTCCTAGAGCAGTCAGCGGTCGATCCTTGGCAGAAGTTGAAGAGAGAAGTGCAGAGGAACTCTGATGAATTCTTGCAAGTCGTTATCTGAGGAAAAGCCCACTGGAGAGACCCTAAATAGCCCTCAGTGGAGAAATGGCCACCTAGTCAGGTAAGCACCTATCAGGAGGGGTCTCTGAAGTTACCTGCTGGCACTGGCCACTCAGAGGCCTCCAGAGTGCCCTCACACCTCTGGATTTAAGATGGCAGAGGTCTGGGACACACTGGAGGAGCTCTGTGCACCACCCCTGGGGTGGTGATGTTCAAGGGAGTGGTCACTCCCCTTTCCTTTGTCTAGTTTCATGCCAGAGCAGGGACTGGGGGTTCCCTAAACTGGTGTGGAATGGCTTATGCAAGGAGGGCACCATCTGTGCCCTTCAAAGCATTTCCAGGGGCTGGGAGAGGCTACCCCTCCCCAGCCTTTAACACCTATTTCCAAAGGGAGAGGGTGTAAAACCCTCTCTCAGAGGAAATCCTTTGTTCTGCCTTCCTGGGACTTGGCTGCCCAGACCCCAGGAGGGCAGAACCCTGTCTGTGGGGTGGCCACCGTGGTAGCTGCAGAGAAAACCCCAGAGAGCTGGTTTGGCAGTAACCGGGGTCCATAGTGGAGCCCTGGGGATGCATGGATTTGGCACCCCAATACCATATTTGGCATGGGGAGACAATTCCATGACCTTAAACATGTTACATGGCCATATTCGGAGTTACCATTGTGAAGCTACATATAGGTATTGACAAATATGTAGTGCACCCGTGTAATGGTGTCCCCGCACTCACAAAGTCCGGGGAAATGTCCCTGAACTATGTGGGGGTACCTTTGCTAGTGCAAGGGTGCCCTCACACTTAGTAACTTTGCACCTAACCTTCACTAAGTGAAGGTTAGACATATAGGTGACTTATAAGTTACTAAAGTGCAGTGTAAAATGGCTGTGAAATAATATGTGCATTATTTCACTAAGGCTGCAGTGGCAGTCCTGTGTAAGATTTGTCTGAGCTCCCTATGGGTGGCAAAAGAAATGCTGCAGCCCATAGGGATCGCCTGGAACCCCATTACCCTGGGTACCTAGGCACCCTATAATAGGGAATTATAAGGGTGTTCCAGTGTGCCAATTAGAATTGGTAAAAATTGTCACTAGCCTATAGTGACAATTGTAAAGGCAGAGAGAGCATAATCACTGAGGTTCTGGTTAGCAGAGCTTCAGTGACACAGTTAGTCCCTAGACAGGTACGCACATTCAGGCCACAAACTATGAGCACTGGAGTCCTGGCTAACAGGATCCCAGTGAGACAGGCAAAAACAAACTTACATACATGTAAAAATGGGGGTAACATGCCAGGCAAGATGGTACTTTCCTACAGTCAGGTTGCCTGTAAATTTTACTTTTGACAGGTAAACTGTCTCCAGTGTAAATTGTATGTTCACACTAAGTAGTTGTACCAGGTGTGAGTGAGAAGAGTTCAGAAAACTGATCAAGGAGATTTTTGTAGGCTTCCTTCTGCTCAGCAGTAAACCAGTTTGCCAGAACCACTCCTTCCACTAAGCCATCAGCTTCAGTGTTGGAGATGAGATCAGGGAGAGGGTCATTCTCTGCTTCCTGTCCCCTCATCTGTAGCCATGAGCAGGGTTAAGTCAGCCCTGTCATAGTAAGGCTTTAGGCGATTGACATGAAGCACCCTAAAGGTGCTTCTGGCAGTGCCCAGGTCCACCAGATAGATGACCTCACCTTTCTTTTCTACAATTAGATGGGGTCCTCTCCATTTGTCCTGGAGTGCTCTTGGGGCCACAGGCTCCAATACCCACACCTTCTGTCCTGGGTGGTACTCTGTCAGGACAGCCTTCTGGTTAAACCATTGCTTTTGGAGCTCTTGGCTGGCCTGAAGGTTTTTGCTGACCTTTTCAATGTACTCAGCCATTCTACTTCTCAGGCCAAGTACATAGTCCACAATGTCTTATTTTGGAGTTTTTAAAGGCTGTTCCCAAGCCTCCTTAACAAGAGCAAGGGGACCACTAACAGGGTTACCAAATAAGAGTTCAAAGGGGCTGTAGCCCACTCCTTATTTGGGTACCGCCCTGTAGGTGAAAAGGAGGCATGGTAATAGGACATCCCATCTCCTTATGAGTTTTTCAGAGAGTTCCATAATCATACCTCCGAGAGTTTTATTACACCTCACAACCAGTTCATTAGTTTGTGGATGACAAGGGGTGGTGAACTTGTAGGTAACACCACACTCCTTCCAAATTGCTTTTGGGTATGCAGACATGAAGTTACTACCTCTGTCTGACACCACTTCCTTAGGGAAGCCCACCCTGGAAAAGATTCCCAGGAGGGCCTTTGCCATTGCAGGAGCTGTAGTGGTCCTTAAGGGGATAGCTTCTGGGTACCTTGTGGAATGGTCCACAACCACAAGGATAAGTCTATTGCCAGAAGCTGTTGGGTCAAGGGGGCCAACAAAATCAACCCCTACCCTTTAAAGGGTACCCCAACCACTGGCAGGGGGATCAAGGGGGGCTTCAGGGTGCCACCAGTCTTGCCACTGGCTTGGCAGGTGACACAGGAGCAACAAAACTCCTTTGTGTCTTCTGACATTTGGGGCCAGTGAAAATGTGGAACAAGTCTGTCCCATGTTTTACTCTTGCATAAATGCCCAGCTAAAGGGATGCCATGAGCCAGAGTTAGTAGGAATTCCCTGGACTGAAGTGGGATGACCAGTCTTCAGTCATTAGCCTCAGTTTGGCCACCTCTAACCTCAGATTTCTGAGTTCCCTTTCTAGGGACTGGTCCTCAGGGTTAGAATTGTCCGATGCCTCTGAAACAGAGTTATCATGAGAGTGTGCAGAGGTAGATCTAACTCTACATGTTGTTTTCACAACTCGAGGGGTAGGGTGTACAGAAGACATATTGTAAGAGAAAAAAAGTTTGGGAAAGTGAATAAAAAGTTAGTAGAATAACAGAGCTAACTTTTTAGAGAAAAGAAGAAAACTTTTCAGAACTTTGCAAAAACTTTTGCAAAGATAAACAGAACTTTTAGAAAGTTAGAAAATGACTTTTAGGTATATATTATATATGCTCTAAGTATTGGAGCAAGCTTTTCTTGTGAAAAGCACAGGAAAAGCAATTGCAAGTACTTATCCCACCGCTGCACCAACAATGAAGGAGGTTGGCCTGGTTTGTAGTGGGTACCTGGAGGACTTACACCAAATACCAGGTCCAGTTATTCCTTATTAGTGAAGTGGTAGTGTTCTAGCAGCTTAGGCTGATAGACGTAGCTATTGCAGAGCAGCTTAGGCTGAACTAGGAGACTTGCAAAGCTCATGAAATACCACTTATAGTTACATAGTACTTGTACACAAGTAAAGACAATACTCAGTGTTACCAAAAATAAAGGTAGTTTATTTGATTGACAGAGTGCCAAAAATATCTTAGAGGCAATACTCTTTCTGGAGGTAAGTATTATACACAATATATACACTAGACACAAAAATAAGGTGAGTAATTAGACATAGGATAGTGCAAACAATAGGAAATGCTGTAGAATGCAATGAGAGAAATAGGTCTACGGGCAACACAACCATATACTAAGAAAGTGGAATGTGAATCACAAATTCCCCCCTAGACAGGTGTAGTGCGTGCAGAATCGCTGGTGGAGTAAGAATACAGAAAAAGTAAGTAAATCACCCCACCCCAGAAAAGCAGGAGTAAAGTACTGCAAGTTTCCTTAGGACACACTACACCTCGTGATTGGGATTTTGCAGTAATCAAGAAATTCTGCAAACAACAACTGCTGGATTCCTGGACCTGAAGACCTGTAAAAGAAAGGGACCAAGTTCAGAAGTCGAAAGAAGTTCGAGGAAGGGCAGGAGCCCCTGCCAACCCAGAATAGTGTGCAAAAGAAGAGTCCCCGGTTGGACGAAAACTGCAGGAATGCACCCTAGGAAGATGCCAGCGGGTTCCTGCATAATGCAGAATATGTCCTACGACGTTAAGATGGATGCAGACATGATTTCGTGTTGGAAGTCAACAACAAGCCCTGGTTATGACAAAAGGGCGTTTTGCATCAAAATGCCGCTGGCTAGACCCAGGAGGGACCTGGGGGCCTCGACTCTGTGTGAGGGGGAAGAGGAGTCTCTCAGCACTTTAGAGAGCCCTCAGGTTACCAGACAGCACCCACGGGAGTCCCAGGACATGGGAACAAAGAAGGTGCAAAATGCAGTTGGTGCAGCACAGCCAAGGAAGGTCCCACACCACCGGAGGACAACTCAGTGAGTTGAGCGTCACAGGATGGAGTCATGGGGACCTGGGCGAGGCTGTTGAAGTAAGCCTCAGCCAGGCCTACTAGTGCAAGGGGTTCACCTTTCTCTGCAAAAAGTCCTCAGACCATGTAGGAAGAAGTTGGCACAGAAACTGAAATAAAAGACAACGTTTATTAACCTCATGAGGTGGTACTACAGTTCAAACAGCACCCTTCGGTAATGTTTGAAGTAGCACACTGAACTGAGAGAGCATGGTCCTTTTATACCCACGCAGGGCTAAAAGGAGGTGGTACAATTATAGAAGCAAGACTTCTACACATATAAGGTCATGTGGAAATGCACAGTCGACAGGTAGGAGGAGCTGACAGTTTTCAAGGACTAACAGCTGCAGACCTTACTGAGCATGTGCGAAAGTGGGAGATGCTAAATATAACTTGTCACTAGGCAGATTTTCAATAGTAGTTAACAGAAAGGTAGGACAGAGCACATGGTGAGCACATGGCAGCATGTGGCAGAGAAAATGGCTGCCATGAACACAAAATGGATTCCGCGAAATGTTCACAATAGTTGCTAAATACAAGATGTCTTCTGCTAATGCTTAATCTAATCGCTGCTAAACTACAGCAAGGCTGTGCACGAAAGAATTTTGCAAATAGTGCACAGAGGCCTCAGGAGGTGAAGAAGACACAGTACACAGGGGTTCTGTAGCTCTCAAGGAAGGCAAGGTCTTACCTCCTCCAAATTGCATCAGCAGGACCTCAGGACAGTCTATGTTGATGGGGTCCACCCTCTGTGCCCTTAGGAGCATGTTTGTCGCTGTGAGAGGAGTCCAAGTGTACCGGTCGTCATCTTGAAAGGTGCCTGCGTTAGCAGGGGAGTGACTCCATCACCCCACGGGAGATTTCATTGGTCCTTTTGTTGCAGGATGAAGACAGGGAGTTCCCAGAGCGTGCACACCGTGGAAACTGTTGCAGTTGCTGGCTGGAGCTGAAGTTGCAAAGGAAATGTGTCCCTTGTGGATACTTTGTTGCTGTTACAGCGGTTCCTGGAGCAGGCTTCGGTTGATCCGAGGTCAGAGGATGAAGTAGTAGTTGCAAGGATTCCTGAAGGAAACCTGCAAGCAGATTCTGAAAAGAACCCAGAGGAGAGACCCTAACTACCCCTGAGAGGGAGATTGGCTACCTTATCAGGTAAGGACCTATCAAGAGGGGTCTCTGACGTCACCTGCTGGCACTGGCCACTCAGAGCCCTCCAGAGTGCCCCTACACCTTGCAAAGCAAGATGGCTGAAATCTGAGACACACTGGAGGAGCTCTGGGCACCACCCCTAGGGTGGTGATGGACACAGGAGTGGTCACTCGCCTTTCCATTGTCCAGTTTCGTGCCAGAGGAGGGAACAAGGGGTCCCTGAACCGGTATAGACTAGCTTATGCAAGGAGGGCACCATCTGTGCTCTTCAAAGCATTTCCAGAGGCTGGGGGAGGCTACCCCTCCCCAGCCTTTAACACCTATTTCCAAAGTGAGAGGGTGTAACACCCTGCCCTCAGAGGAAATGCTTTGTTCTGCCTTCCTGTGACTGAGCTGCTCAGACCCCAGGAGGGCAGAACCCCGTCTGTGAGGTGGCAGCAGCTGTAGCTGCAGTGCAAGCCTCAGTCAGAGAGCTGGTTTGGCATTACGGGGGAGGGGTCATTGTGGAGCCCCCAGGAAGCATGGAATTGGCTCCCAATACCAGATTTCAAATGGGGGGGTGATTCCATGATCTTAGACATGTTACATGGCCATATTTGGAGTTAGCATTGTGAAGCTACATATAGGTATTGACCTATATGTAGTGCACACGTGTAATGGCGTCCCCTAACGCACAAAGCCCCGAGAAATGGCACTGAACTATGTGGGGGCACCTTTGCTAGTGCAAGGGTGCCCACACACTTAGTAAATTTGCACCTAACCTTCAGCAAGTGAAGGTTATACATGTAGGTGACTTATAAGTTACTTAAGTGCAGTGAAAATGGCTGTGAAATAAGGTGTGCGTTATTTCATGCAGGCTGCAATGGCAGGCCTGTGCAAGGGTTTGTCTGAGCTCCCTGTGGGTGGCAAAAGAAATGCTGCAGCCCATATGGATCTCCTTGAACCCCAATGCACTGGGTACCTAGGAAACAATATACTAGGGACTTATAAGTGGGGGGGTCCAGTGTGCCAATTGAAATTGGTAAATGAAGTCACTAGCCTTCAGTGACAAATGTAAAAGCAGAGAGAGCATAAGCACTGAGGTTCTGGTTAGCAGGGCCTCAGTGACACAGTCAAGCCCTATACAGACACACACATTAATCCATAAACTATGAGCACTGGGGTCCTGACCACCAGGATCCCAGTGGGACAGGCATAAACATACTGACATACAGGTAAAAATGGGGGTAACATGCCAAGGAAGATGGTACTTTCCTACAACTGGTATAATTCACCTTTATTAGTGGTGTCCGTGAGTATGGTTAAAATCACTGGGACAATGTGAAAAGCCTAATTACCCTAACTGTCTATAAAACCTAACATGTTTCTGCCCTCACTATGAGACTACGTAGTAGGTCTGGGGCATTCCTCTTGGCCCAGGATCCCTAGTTAATAAGTGGTTTATTACTAAAACAAACCAACAGCATGCACTCAGTACTTACCTGAGTGAAGATCAAACTATGAGTACCTAGATGGGAGGAGAAAAAGGGGAACAAAGAGAGTTACGCTTAACCCAGAGGGACTAAATTAAATTTCCATTGGAGATAGACTCTGTCCAAGTCCAAACACGTCAGCATGCAAAGGTGACAATCACTGCAAACCACTGCAAACCACTGCAAACGCAAGTGTAAAAAGGGGCTGGAAAATCCTTGTGTTTTCAAGAGTACTATATCAACTAGATACAGTATACCAAATCCATCTTAGACCTCTTTTATGGATCTGACATCAAGGCATAATCACTTTCCTTGTTCACTAGTAAAAATGAAAATACCCCTTTCCCTAAACTTAGGGGGTAACAAGCCATAGGTCTGGAGTGAAGATGGTGCCCTTTTTAGTCACACACTAGGGGTAAATTGGCATAAGGATCACATACAGCATGTTAGGAATATTTAACTTAAAGAGATTCGAGGATGTTCTGTTATTTATCTCACAAAGGCAGAAAAAAAGGAAGCTACAGGCAGGTTGGAAAACCACAGTGTAGTCAGAGATCACCAGTAATCCTGTGTGGCTGCTCTCACAGTGTCTATGTAGGAGGCTGACCTGGCTTATAGTGGGTACCCTGTGGTACTTACACCCTGTGCCAGGTCCAGTTATCCCTTAATAGTAGAATAGAGGTGTTTCTAGCAGCTTAGGCTGATAGAAGGTAGCTATGGCAAAGCATCTTAGGCTGAACTAGGAGACATGCAAAGCTCCTACTATACCACTTATATCATATGCACAATATCATAAGAAAACACAATACACAGAGTAACTAAAAATAAGGGTACTTTATTTTTATGACAATATGCTACAAGTGTCTCAGTGAGTACCCTCAGTAAGAATGTAAGTAATATACACAAGTTGTATGTACACAAACCCAAAACAGGTAAGTAAGAGTCAGAAAAGTAATGCAAACAGTGTAGAATTACAGTAGGTTGGAATAGGTGAACATAGGTCAAGGGGCAACACAAACCATATACTCCAAAAGTGGAATGCGAATCACGAATGGACCCCAGACCTATGGGAGCTTGTAGAGGGTCGCTGGGACTGTAAGAAAACAATCAGGGTGTCCAAGATACCCCACCCCAAGACCCTGAAAAGTAGGAGTAAAGTACACCTACTACCCCAAAAGAGCACAATTGTCACAATAGGGGGATTCTGCAAGAACAACAAACACCAGCAAGGCACTCAAGGTGGATTCCTGGACATGAGGACCTGCAAGGCAAGAGGACCAAGTCCAAGAGTCACGATAGTGTCTGGGGGGGCAGGAGCCCAGAAAACCCCGGATACAGGTGCAAGGAAGCTGCCTCTGGGTGGAAGAAGCTTGGGGTTCGGCAACAACAAAGAGGACTAGGAACTTCTCCTTTGGATGGAAGATGTCCCACGTTGCTATGAAGGTTGCAGAAGTGTTCCCACGCAGAAATACCGCAAACAAGCCTTGCTGGCTGCAAGGGTTGTGGTAGAGGTTTTTGGGTGCTGCTGGGGACAAGGAAGGACCAGGATGTCGCCCCTTGGAGGAGGAGACAGAGGGGGTGCTCAGCAACTCAGAGAGCCCCCACAAAAGCAGGCAGCACCCGCAGAAGTAAACTGCTACTGAATTGGTGGCGGGTTAAACCTTACAAATGCACCTGTCTTGTACTACCATAAATATTAAAACTCTGTGAACTATATTGTCGCCCAATATCTATGGCTATACATGTGCACAAATCACGGCACCTGCCATCACAGGGGCAATCCTGAAAGGATTACATGCAAAAAGATATGGATAGTGCACCACTGAGCAAAGTCAGTAAAGTCCAGTAACACAACGTTGTCTTTTAAAAATCTTCATTTTTTATTATTGCTTTTTCTTGAACAAACGAGCACTCAGCCAACGCGTTTCGTCCTACACAAAAGGACTTCTTCAGGGCTGAAATGCAACACAAAAAGAATGTATATATCACACCAGGACAGAAAAGACACAATAAATACAAAAATAATTTAACAAAAAGAAAATGTACAAAAACATACAAAAAATATATATACAAAAAATCACCTCTAATACACATACATATGGTCATAAAGAACTCATAATCATAAGAGACAAGGGACACATGCTACCAGGAATGTTATTCACACATATAGTCAATGAAGACATATATATTAATATATCACATGACACATATTACTAATATTTACAAAGACAAAATACAAAAAACAAAATATAAACACCAGTTTTTTTTTAAAAAGGATATAATCTACATAGTCCTAAAGATTTTTATAATGTCGCCACCTTTCTGTAATTTTTAACAATATGTTTATTGAAAAGAAAAAATAATAATAATACATTTTTTATATATAGAGAAATAAATATGATATCACACACATCATACCTTATATTTGCATGGTCTTTAAATTAATTGTCTTTCCATATTATTGGAATTAAATGTCCAACCAATTATTACTAAAAAGAATGACAACACTATGTAATATCCCACGGATTAAGAAACGAGTAACAACCAAAATTATCGACTACCCACACATAAATTTAATATTTTAAACATTTTCAAAAGATGGAGAATTTAAAAATAGGTCAACAAACTCCATAGACAAATAGCCCTACATAAATGGCCAAAAATGTTACAAAGAAAGACCACCAAAAGAGCCCATAATATAATTTTTAAAAAACACGAGAAATTGCACTCTAAAGATAATAACCAAAGCTTTTAAGAATAAATATATAAACATAGCTATTTCTATTTTACAAAAAAACACAGCTCATAAACCATAACCCCACAAACCTACAAGTGCTTAGACAAAAACATATATTTATAAATGCTAACACCACACATGTACGAATATGCTATTAATTTGTGTTATTACTACAAAACAATCCCAATGGGAGAGGAAATTAATAGGCATATTACAAAACAGCGTTCCACAGGATGACATTTACAAAGAAAAGGCATTTGCAGTATATTTAAATTTAAATGCCTAGTCACCGATAATACTGCATGAAAGGTCCGTGAAGCACGTGAAATTGCAATCAATTAGTAACCGCTTACCCCATAACATAAGGGATCAGCCATGTCCGTCCCGGTCGTCAAAGAAAGTAAACTGAGCCCAGCTTGACATCCGCTTTTAAACCCTGGGCAATCTAGATAACGAGATTATTTGACACGTGTGGCATACTCATTGCTATGGCGACCGTTCTGGAATAAGAATAGTCGCCATCTTAGGTAAACAGATCGGCCATTTTTGAATGGTGTCATCCATTCTATAAAGAGATGTATAGGATCCATCCAGCATTATACGGGCTTAACAGGAGTTTTTATAAAGCCCTAAAAAGTAAAAAGAAACTGATATCTATACTAAACAGGACCCAAGATGCATATAAGTTGCTGTAGCGACTATTATACGATAAAATTACTCTTCATATCGCATAAATACGTCAGCCATTTTGAACTGGTGTCAACTGTACTGAGAACCAACGGAGCCTAAGACATTCTTATAATAAAGCCCTAAAGTATAAAGCTTACAGACTATGCCATGTTATATTAACATGACATAGGAAGAGCCACGAAAAACTGATTGTTTTAAAATGGGGTGTCAGCCATCTTACAAGGATGTAATCAATAACGTAGATGGTGGCAAAACAAGGAGGAATATAGATAAGACATTGTTGGGGCTTGAAAACGATTTTAATAAAGCCCTACAAGATAAGAAGAGAAAGATAATCTGTGATGAATAACACACAGGAAACATACCCGTCACTATAGCGACCATAGTACCATTGAAATATTCACCATAATGGATAAAGGCGGCGGCCATTTTGAACTAGTGTCAATTATACTAAATGTATATAGGTTTTATGACAATTATGGGGGTGAGTATCCAATTCAGAAAACCCTAAAATTGTGAAATTCTAAAAAGAAATTATCCAACAGGGGAAAAAAGAGAGAACAGAGTCTAACAAGCGATGCCTATTTAAAGGAAATTATGAAATTCTTCATCGGTATTGTGGCCCATACTCACGGCGCGTAGGCGGCATATCCATGCTGCCTCTCTGCGCCGCAGGGTCAATTCTCTGTCGCCCCCTCTTTTGTTTGGTGGTACCGTATCAATCCCATGAAACCAGATCTTATTGTCATCTGTATTTTGTTCCAACATATGCAGTGACAGAGGATATCTAATGTCTTTATTCTTAATTGCACGGACATGTTCTTGTATACGGAGTTTGAGAGGCCTTATAGTGCAGCCAACATAGATTTTACCACATCCACATCCTACAATGTAAACAGCATATCTCGTTTTACAGTTGATGAACTGTTTGATTTCATAGCTTTTACGAAAATTGTAGCAGAACTTTTTAAACTTATCAATACCCAAGCTACAGATGTTGCACTCATGACATATAAAGAAACCTAGTGGGCCCATAGGTAGCCACGTAGATGATTTATTTGTAGCAATATAACTAGGGCACAAGTGATGCCTAAGGGTTCTACCCCTTCGATAGATTATCTGAGGTTTTTCGTAGATACAATTACGAATATTAGGTATTTCCAATAGTAAATGCCAGTGCTTCCTAATGATCTTATATATCTCATTACTTGATGTAGAGAATTGGGTAACAAATCTCACAAGGGTCTGCTCCTTTCTTCTTTTGTCACTATTACTATTATTCATTACAAGCGTATTGCTTCCCATTAGTTGTCCTACTCGCTTGTGTCAGGATATGTTGCCCATAGCCTCGATTTCTGAATCTTTGTTTGGCTTTATCGACATGTGTAGGGAATGTCTTGTTGGTGCTACAATTGCGTCTTATGCAGACCATTTCTCCGAAGGGGATATTGTTGATCACAGACTTAGGATGGGCACTGCTGGCATGTAGGACACTGTTACATGAGGTAGGCTTTCTAAAGAGAGTGCTCTGTATCTTATTCCCTTCAACATAGAATGTAATGTCAAGAAAGTCCATCTGTTCCTTGCTGTATTGTAGACTGAGTTTGACATTAAAGGGGTTACCATTAAGAAACATTTGATACATCAGAAGTTGCTCAACAGAGCCTTTCCATATGAGTATAATATTGTCTATGGAGAAGTACCCGAACAGGCATTAAGAAATTTGTGACCCGGAGCTGGCTCAGTCACAAAGGAGGGTCCCACGACGCCAGAGGCCAACTCAGAGGGTTGAGCACTGCAGGGCGGAGTGCTGAAGACCCGGGCTAGGCTGTGCACAAAGGAAATTCTGGAAGAGTGCACAGGAGCCGGAGCAGCTGCAAATCACGCAGTACACAGGTTTGCAGTCTAGCGTGGGGAGGCAAGGACTTACCTCCACCAAACTTGGAATGAAGGATCACTGGACTGTGAGAGTCACTTGGATAGGGTTCCTGTGTTCCAGGGACCACACTCGTCAGGATGAGAGGGGACCCAGAGGACCGGTGATGCAGTCTTTTGGTGCCTACGTTAACAGGGGGAAGATTCCGTTGACCCACAGGAGATTTCTTCTTGGATTCCAGTGCAGGGTGAAGGCAGATGACCCCCAGAGCATGCACCACCAGGAAACAGTTGAGAAAGCCGGCAGGATGAGGCGCTACAATGTTGCTGGTAGTCGTCTTGCTACTTTGTTGTGGTTTTGCAGGCGTCCTGGAGCAGTCAGCGGTCGATCCTTGGTAGAAGTTGAAGAGGGAGATGCAGAGGAACTCTGGTGAGCTCTCGCATTCGTTATCTGAAGAATTCCCCAGAGGAGAGACCCTAAATAGCCAGAAAAGGAGGTTTGGCTACCAAGAAAGGAGGGTTGGCTACCAAGAGAGGTAAGAGGCTATCAGAGGGGGGTCTCTGACGTCACCTGCTGGCACTGGCCACTCAGAGCAGCCCAGTGTGCCCCCAACACCTCTGTTTCCAAGATGGCAGAGGTCTGGGACACACTGGAGTAGCTCTGGCCACCTCCCCTGGGAGGTACTGGTCAGGGGAGTGGTCACTCCCCTTTCCTTTGTCCAGTTTCATGCCAGAACAGGGCTGGGGGATCCCTGAATTGGTGTAGACTGGCTTATGCAGAGATGGGCAGCATCTGTGCCCATCAAAGCATTTCCAGAGGCTGGGGGAGGCTACTCCTCCCTAGCCCTTCACACCTATTTCCAAAGGGAGAGGGTGTAACACCCTCTCTCAGAGGAAATCCTTTGTTCTGCCTTCCTGGGCCAGGGCTGCCTGGACCCCAGGAGGGCAGAATCCTGTCTGAGGGGTTGGCAACAGCAGCAGCAGCTGCAGTGGAAACCCTGGAAAGGCAGTTTGGCGGTACCCAGGTTCTGTGCTAGAGACCCGGGAGATCATGGAATTTTCCCCCCAATACCAGAATGGTATTGGGGTGACAATTCCATGATCTTAGACATGTTACATGGCCATGTTCGGAGTTACCATTGTGACGCTATACATAGGTAGTGACCTATTTATAGTGCATGCATGTAATGGTGTCCCCGCACTCACAAAGTCTGGGGAATTTGCCCTGAATGATGTGGGGGCACCTTGGCTAGTGGCAGGGTGCCCACACACTAAGTAACTTGGCACCCAACCTTCACCAGGTGAAGGTGAGACATACAGGTGACTTATAAGTTACTTATGTGCAATGAAAAATGGCTGTGATATAACGTGGACGTTATTTCACTCAGGCTGCAGTGGCAGGCCTGTGTAAGAATTGTCAGAGCTCCCTATGGGTGGCAAAAGAAATGCTACAGCCCATAGGTATCTCCTGGAACCCCAATACCCTCGGTACCTAAGTACCATATACAAGAGAATTATATGGATGCACCAGTGTGCCAATGAGAATTGGTAAATTTAGTCACTAGCCTGCAGTGACAAATTTAGAAAGCAGAGAGAGCATAAACACTGAGGTTCTGGTTAGCAGAGCCTCAGTGATACAGTTAGGCACCACACAGGGAACACATACAGGGCACATACTATGAGCACTGGGGTCCTGCCTAGCAGGATCCCAGTGACACAGGGGCTAAAACATACATACATACAGTGAAAATGGGCGTAACATGCCAGGCAAGATGGTACTTTCCTACAGTCTACACCTCCTGGAGTGTCCTACACATATCTGTGCTAGTCATCATCCCAGTATTGCGAGGTAATAACAGGAGTAACTACTCAATAGGCCACTCCTACATTTAGCAAGAGAAAAAGCCCCCAACACACAGAATCATGAAGTTAGCAGACCGGGCCCATATGCAGGAACCGAATCAAAAGAAACTCGTACCATAGATGTACTCCATTATAGAACAATATGAACCCACCTCCCGCTTTTTGAGATCACAGGCATCATGACATCCACACAAATATACTCATGTCATCGAAAGGTACATCACATAGCTAACACCAAGTAAATGTTTTCCTGTATTGGAGTACTGGTGCACAATATATCATTATGATAAACTTCACAGAAGAGTAATTGTCTAAAAGAAAAGAGTTGATCTGATGATTAAATCAGTTGCAGGAGTTCCTGACTTAATATTTAATAATGTTTAATGAGTTTCAAGTGAATTAGTGCTCTTTTCACACTCCCAAGCTAGTCACACCCCTATCGTGGGCTACCCGAAGGGAACACGAAAATAGTAATTCCATGATCTTGTGTGTGGTGGAATTAGAGACTCTGAGACAGGGTTATGACTAATTCCTACAGGAAGTGGTCATATAGCGGGTGTAGTGACTGTGAAAAAGTAGCCTGTTTCTACCATGATTACCCACACTTTTAGCCTGTTTGTGAGTGTGTGTCAGTGTTTTTGACTGTCTCACTCGGATCCTGCTAGCCAGGACCCCAGTGCTCATAGTTAAAACCCTATTTGCCAGTGTTTCTTGCCTGTCTCACTGGGATCCTGCTAGCCAGGATCCCAGTGCTCACAGTTTGTGGCCTTTATGTGATTTGTCAGTACGGCTTAACTGTCACTGAAGTTCTGCTAACCAGAACTTCAGTGCTTATGCTCTCCAAAACAGATGCTTCTGTATTAGGGGTAGGGGACGTACTATCACAACTTAAGTCAGAGGCCCTGGATCAACCGGTTGCTTTTATCAGCAGGAGATTGACCCCTAGAGAAAAGTGTTGGTCTGCCATAGTGAGGGAGGCCTTTGCTATGGTCTGGGCCTTGAAGAAGCTGAGACCCTACTTGTTTGGGACTCAATTCATTGTTCAAACAGACCACAAACCTCTATTATGGCTTAAACAAATGAAAGGTGAAAACCCTAAATTGTTGAGGTGGTCCATTTCACTACAGGGTATGGACTTTACAGTGGAACATAGACCTGGGAGGACCCACTCCAATGCAGATGGACTCTCCAGATATTTCCACTTAGACATTGAAGACTCATCTGGGCAAGGTTAGCCTTATTGTCCCTCGTTTGGGGGGGGGGGGTGGAGGGTTGTGTAGGAAAGTACCATCTTTCTTGGCATGTTACCCCCATTTTTACCTGTATATCAGTATGTTTTTGCCTGTTTCACTGGGATCCTGCTGGTCAGGACCCCAGTGCTCATAATTTATGGCCTAATGTGTGTTTTGTCAGTAGTGCTTAACTGTGTAACCGAGGCTCTGCTAACCAGAATGTCAGTGCTTATGCTCTCTCTGCTTTTAAATTTGTCACTATAGATTAGTGACTTTATTTACCAATTTTAAATGCACACTGGACCCCCCTTATAAGTCCCTAGTATATGGTACCTAGGTACCCAGGGCATTGGGGTTCCAGGAGATCCTTATGGGCTGCAGCATTTCTTTTGCCACACATAAGGAGCTCAGACAAACTCTTTCACAGGACTGTCACTGCAGCCTGCGTGAAATAGTGCACACACTATTTCACATCCGTTTTCACTGCACTTAAGTAACTTATAAGTCACCTATATGTCTAACCTTCATTTACTGAAGGTTAGGTGCAAAGTTATTAAGTGTGAGGGCACCCTTGCACTAGCATAGGTGCCCCCACATAGTTCAGGGCCAAATCCCCAGACTTTGTGAGCGTGGGGACATCATTACACGTGTGCAATACATATAGGTCAATACCTATATGTAGCCTCACAATGGTAACTCCGAATATGGTCATGTATGGTGTCTAAGATCATGGAATTGTCCCCCCATTCCAAATATGGTATTGGGGGGCAATCCCATGCATCCTGGGGGGTCCACCATGGACCCCCAGTACTGTCAAAACAGCTCTCTGCGGCTTGCACTGCAGCTACAGCTGCTGCCACCTCACAGACAGGGTTCTGCCCTCCTGGGGTCGGGGCAGCCCAGTCCCAGGAAGGCAGAACAAAGCATTTCCTCTGAGAGCAGGGCATTACACCCTCTCCCTTTGGAAATAGGTTTTACAGGCTGGGGAGGGGTAACCTCCCCCAGCCTCTGGAAATGCTTTGAAGGGCACATATGGAGCCCTCCTTGCGTAAACCAGTCTACACCGGTTCAGGGACCTTTTCTCCTCTGCTCTGGTGGGAAACTGGACAAAGGAAAGGGGAATGACCACTCCCCTGTCCGTCACATCCCCAGGGATGGTGCCCAGAGCTCCTCCAGTGTGTCCCAGACTTCAGTCATCTTGCTTTGCAAGGTGTGGGGGCATTCTGGAGGGCTCTGAGTGGCCAGTGCCAGCAGGTGACGGAAGAGACCCCTCCTGATAGGTCAATACCTGATAAGGTAGCCAATCCCCCTCTCAGGGCTATTTAGGGTCTCTCCTCTGGGTTCTCTTCAGATTCTGCTTGCAAGATTCCTTCAGGAATCCTCTGCAACAACTTCAGCATCCTCTGACCTCGGATCAACCGCAGCATGCTCCAAGAAATGCTGTAACTGCAACAAAATGTCTACAAGAGACACTTTTCTTCAGCAACCTCAGCTCCAAGTCAGCAACTGCAACAGTTTCCACAGTGTGCATGCTCTGGGGACTCCCTGTCTTCATCCTGCACCAGAAGGACCGAAGAAATCTCCTGTGGAGTGACAGAGTCACTTCCCTGCTCCAAGCAGGCACCTTCCAAGGCGACGACCAGTACCCTGAGATTCCTCTCATGGCAACAAGCATGCTCCTAAGGACACAGAGGGTGGACATCATCAACATAGATTGTCCTGAGGTCCTGCTGACGCAATTTGGAGGAGGTAAGACCTTGCCTTCCCCGAGAACAATGGTACCCCTGTGCATTGTGTCTTCTTTGCCTCCTGAGGCCTCTGAGCGCTCTTTACAAAATTCCTTTGTGCACAGCCTGGCCCAGGTCTGCAGCACTCCACCCTGCGATGCTCAACTCACTGAGTTGTTCTCCGGCGGCGTGGGACCTTCTTTTGTTGTGCTGCATTGACCACATTTTGTACCTTCTTTGAACCCAGATCCTGGGGCTTTCTTGGGGTGCTGGCTGGCATCTTGAGGGCTCTCTAAAGTGCGGAGAACCCCTTCTTCCTCCTCACACAGAGTTGAGGCCCCCAGATCCCTCCTGGGTCCATCCAGCGCCATTTTGATGAAAAACTTACTTTTGCCGTTGCCAAGGCATGTTGGCGCCCTCCAACACGAAATCTTGTCTGCAACAATTTTCACTCTGTGCAACATCTTTTGCATCATGCAGGAACCCACTGGCATCTTCCTAGGGTGCATTTCTGCAGTCTTCTACTAATCAGGGATTCTTCTTTTGCACCCTCTTCTGGGTTGGCAGGGGCTCCTGTCCTTCCTGGAACTTCTTTCGACTTCTGGACTTGATCCCCTTCACTTGCAGGTCTTCAGGTCCAATAATCCAGCAGTTGTTCTTTTTAGACTTGGTTGGCTGCTGCAAAATCCCAAAAACGAGGTGTAGTGTGTCCTAAGGAAACTTGCAGTACTTTACTCCTGCTTTTCTGGGCTCTGGAGAGGGGTAATTCACTTACCCTTACTGTATTCTTACTCTCCCAGTGATTCTGCACACACTACACTTGCCTAGGGGGGAATTTGGGATTCACATTCCACTTTTTTAGTATATGGTTTGTGTTCCACTTAGACCTATTTTCTCCCATTGCATTCTATAGGATTTCCTACTGTTTGCATTGTTCTGTCACTATTTAGTTGTCTAATTTTGGTGTCTAGTGTATATATTGTGTATAATACTTACCTCCAGAAGGAGTATTGTCTCTAAGATATTTTTGGTGCTGTGTCACACAAATAAATACCTTTATTTTTGGTAACACTGAGTATTGTCTTTACTTGTGTATAAGTACTGTGTAACTATAAGTGGTATTGCATGAGCTTTGCATGTCTCCTAGTTCAGCCTAAGCTGCTCTGCTATAGCTACCTCTATCAGCCTAATCTGCTAGAACACCACTACATTCACTAACAAGGGATAACTGGACTGGGTGTAAGGTGTACGTACCCAAGGTACCCGCTACAAACCAGGCCAGCCTCCTACACTCCCAAAGTGACCTGTTGTTGCTGCCATGGGCCTGGCCCCATACTTACCTTGACTCCAGTAGATTTGTCCTTTAAGTCACTACTAAGTACCCATTTGCAGGATTTGTGCCTTTTTCCATAGAATAAGTATACTGCATTATAGTCAATACAAGTGCATTTTAATGTGACTTAAAAATTGATAGCTTGAGAAGTACTTACCCGTTTAAGATGATCTAGGTGTCTAAATTTATGTACGAATATGTGCTAAACTGGTATTGGATTTCTTTTTTGAGTGGGTGCGTCAGTTACTGGCTCTGTGTGTGCAATAAATGCTTACAATTTTTCCTCTGATAAGCCTAAACTGCTCGCCCACACTACCACAAAAGAGAGAGCATTTAGGGTTATTATTTTAACCCTTGTCAGTCAATAAGGGTCGCCTGTACTATCTGCATCTCCATTGGTACACTACATAGATAACCAGCTTCCTAGCGTTACTGACTGAAAGTGCTCTGGGCTCAGCTAACTAGGCCCAGGGCCAGTACTCTGTCCTCTAAATGTATATGTTAGTTCATATAATTCTAATTGGCTAAGGCAACCTACCTGTAAGTCCCTAGTATATGGCAGGGCATGTAGGTTTGGAGACCCCAGAGGACTTCATTCACTTAGGTGTGCACTGCTGTGGTGTCTAGTGTCGTTTTAAAGCCAGACCTGCATAAAACTATGCTCAATAAAAAAAAATATATCAATTAAGAGTACTTACAAAGTCCAAAACAAACTTTTTATAACTTATGAGGCAGCCTTAAGGTATGTTCTAGGTGCCACAAGGGTAGAGTGCCTTGTTAGAAAAAAAATAGGGACACAAAAAAAATTGTTTTATATGCCCAGGTAAGGATAAACAGCCATAGCTGTTTTCCCTATTGTAATGCTGCTTGCCCGATAGGCTAACATGGGAAGGCTTTACTAAACGTGAGAGAAAGTCTAACTTTTGTTTGGAGCTAGTTAGCAATATCAAAGTATCCAAATAAATGTTTACAATAAATCCAAGAACCTGCCAACGTTTGATTCATTATAACTGTCACAGGAAAGTAGCTTTAGAACTTACTATCCTGAAGTTACCTAAAGCAGGTCTGTAGCAGACTCTTGTGATTGGTCAGTATTTTACAGCCTAAACGAAGCAGGTACCTGAGTAGGTGTGAAGAGGTCTGGGTTAGAAGAATACAATAATTTGTTGGGAGGAGATTTACTTCCTGGAAAAGCCAGGGAGAGAAAGGAGGCTGGGGAGTTCAGTTAGACTTTAAAGGCAGGAGAACAAATGACACAGGACTCAGGACAGCCCCCACTAATGTGATCCCGAGCAAGATGGGAGCCCCCTTAATTAAATTGGGTGAGGGGCTGGAAGGGGAGTGTAGTCAGGTGTTAGCCACACCTCTGGGTTGGGTTACACAAACACACACTCCAAGTAGAGAGGTTTTCTATTTTGATTTTTATCAAAACAGTAAATTCAGGGTAAAAAATATACCACATTTTGCAGGAAGTGATCATAGCATAGAGTGGTAACTTTACCTCCAGTGATTGGGGTGTCCTCTGTATTGCCAGTCCAGAATGGAGAATAAACATGGGAGAGCTACAGGAGTTCCTCTCCCTAGAACATCAGCAGAGGAAGGACTGCTCTTCTGGACCCTAGGACTGCACCACAGAAGGGAAAGGAGTGGACACCCTGATCAGCAACAGACACATAGCTGGGAAACGTCACCTGCAATCCCAAACAGAGGATCAACTCAGCTGACCAGTGATAATTGGATTTTTACTGGACTTTGTAGGTGCATTGTGGGAAACTGAGTCCTAGCCACCAAGAAGCAATCCAGAGTCTCTCAACCCTTGGCCCGAGCTAGTGGACCCTTGTTTCCCCCCAAAAGAATTCAGAAACAACAAGTTCTGAAAGTTTAGAAGCTTTCTACAAAGCTTGCTAAAATGCGGCAGGAGATCGGTTTGACACCCAGAGTCAAGCCGGCATCATTATAGAACCGCAAATCGGCCTTACCGCACTGGTTTGTCCTGCTGACATCACCATGGACACCAAAGGCAAAGACTTCCAGGGGCTTACTGAGGCATTGTGCTGCACAAGGCCCCTGTCGCCGAATCGAACTCCAGATCCCAGGCACCCAACGACTTGACATTGAGAGTAAAACTTCAAGAAAAAGACTAAGGGCCTGATTTAGGTCTTGGCAGACGGAAATACTAGGTCACAAATGTGACGGATATCCGTGTTACGATCCCATTATCTTCTACGGGGCGGGCTATTCATAACATTTGTGATGGAGCAGTTCCCTCCTCCAAGACCCAAATCAGGCCCTAAATCCGAAGGTAAACTTTTGACCGGGTCCTAGCTCTTACCCTATCCGTCCTGTACTCCATCGTGGTTGGCCTAGAACTTTTACTTTGTTCTGGTCCAGGATGACCAGATAGCCACGAGTGGCGCTTTTTGCTTTTTGGCTCTAAAATGCACATTTGACTTAGTCAGTAAAAAAAAATCATATCTCTGGTTTCCTACAATAGATTCTTGTCAATTTTGTGTCATTTTAAAGATAAAAACATTCTGTATTTTTATAAATGTGTAAATTGGTGTTGGACTTTTATTGCTATATGTCTTCTACTTATTTACTGTTTGGTGATATTAAATGCTTTACACTTTTTTGTCTCCAAAGTTAAAACTGACTGCTTGTTGCCAAACTACCAAGGGTTAAGCACGGATTAGCTTATCGAGACTTGACTGGACCTTATTAGTGATTGTGGTGTTATTACTAGCTGAAGGCGCACAACTCCACCTACTAATAAGCCACTTTCCCCACAGTATTTTAGTGGCTATGTAAGGCGTGTGATTTACTCCAAGGCATCGCGGAGTAGACTTGAGTCTGTTTTATCAGTAGAATTGCTGGAGTAGATAAAGGCATAATTTTTATAAATTGAACTAACTTACCCCTTTGTAGGTACGTTTTTGGATTTGCATGTCCCTCCTATTCCTCCTCCCACTTTTTAGTAGATGGTCACTATATTTCATGCCCTCTGTCTTGATACTCCCACATTTATGTCAAAAAAACATTGATTTATGTTTGCAGAGTCATACTCACTTGTGGCCTACACCTTCTCTCATAAGGTATTGGACATGAATTGTCATAGATCTATAACCATGCCTATGTGAATCACATTAAGGAGTTTTTGAGGTAGCACTGCAGGAGCATTACTACGCAGACTCACTCACAATTGTCTTTTGCTAATTGGGCCCATTGTGTCTCAATACCATGGAGAAAGATAGCTAACCTTCAGTAAGGTAGTCACAGGAACATATTAAATTCATGTACACATTACACTAATGGGCATAGCTGTATTTCTTTACGCAAGAGAAGCCTTGAATAAATCCTGATTTGGGTTTCAGGTATTTTGCAGAATTTTTGTTTTTCATACACATGTTGTGTAATGTTTGCTCATGGGAGACTCTTTGAGTAAAAAATGTATCACAGAATCTGTAACACACGATGTGGGCTGCAGCAGGGGCGTAGCTTGGCCAGTAAGATTGGGGGGTGGGATCTACAGATTTCCCTACAATCACACTGGCTTTGAATGTTGAAATATGTTACATGACAAGCAGGGCACATGAGAGGGGCTTAACCCCTTCGCGGCCAGGCCTTTTCCCGCTCAGGTGCCAAGCCTTTTATTGGGTATTTGGGGCAGTTCGCGCTTAGGCCCTCATAACTTTTTGTCCACATAAGCTACCCACGCCAAATTTGTGTCCTTTTTTCCAACATCCTAGGGATTGTAGAGGTACCTAGATTTTGTGGGTTCCCCTGAAGGAGACCAAGAAATTAGCCAAAACACAGGGAAAATATCATTTTTATTTTAAAAAATGGGAAAAAGGGCTGCAGAAGAAGGATTGTGATTTTTTCCGTGAAAATGGCCTCAACAAAGGGTTTGCAGTGCTAAAATCACCATCTTCCCAGCTTTCAGGAACAGGCAGACTTGAATCAGAAAACCCAATTTTTCAACACAATTTTGGCATTTTACTGGGGCATACCCCATTTTTTCTATTTTTTTGTGCTTTCAGCCTCCCAGTTAGTGACAGAAATGGGTGTGAAACCAATGCTGGATACCAGAAAGCTAAGTACTTCTGAAAAGTAGACTAAATTCTAAATTCAGCAAGGGGTAATTTGTTTAGATCCTACAAGTGTTTCCTACAAAAAATAACAGCTGTAATAAAAAAAAATGAAATTGAGGTAAAAAAACAGCCATTTTTCTCCCCGTTTAATTCTGTAACTATTTCCCGCGATGTCAGATTTTTTAAAGCAATATACCCTTACGTCTGCTGGACTCTTCTGGTTGCAGGGATATATAGGGCTTGTAGGGTCATCAAGAACCCTAGGTACCCAGAGCCAATAAATGATTTGCACCTTGCAATGGGTTTTCATTCTACACCGGGTACACAGCAATTAATTTGCTGAAATATAAAAAGTGAAAAATAGGTATCAAGAAAACCTTTGTATTTCCGAAATGGGCACAAGATAAGGTGACGAGAAGCAGTGGTTATTTGTACATCTCTGAATTCCGGGGTGCCCATACCAGCATGTGAATTACAGGGCATTTCTCAAATAGACGTCTTTTTTACACACTGTCTTACATTTGGAAGGAAAAAATGTAGAGAAAGACAAGGGGCAATAACACTTGTTTTTCAATTCTGTGTTCCCCCACGTCTCAGGATACAAATGGTACCTCACTTGCGTGGGTAGGACTAATGCTCGTGACAGGAAACACAACATGGACACATCACATTTTTACATTGAAATCTGACATGTTTTTTGCAAAGTGCCTAGCTGTGGATTTTGGAATCTAGCTCACCCGGCACGTAGGGAAACCTTGCAAACCTGCGCATTTTTGGAAACTAGACACATAGGGAAATCCAAGATGGGGTGACTTGTGGGGCTCTGACCAGGTTCTGTTACCCAGAATCCTTTGCAAACCTCAAAATTTGGCCCAAGAAACACTTTTTCCTCTCATTTTGGTGACAGAAAGTTCTGGAATCTGAGAGGAGCCAAATATTTTCCTTCCACCCAGCATTCCCCCAAATCTCCCAATAAAAATGCTACCTCGCTTGTGTGGTTAGGCCTAGTGATCGCAAAAGGAAATGCCCCAAAACACTATCTGGACACATCAAAATGATCAAATACAAAACTACCTGTTTTTGCGGGTGGTCGGGCATCTGAGTTTTTGGTCCTGGGCTCAGCAGCCTTTTAGGGAAACCTACCAAACCCAGACATTTCTAAAAAGTAGACACCCGAGGGAGTCCAGGGAGGTGTGACTTGCATGGATCCCCCAATGTTTTCTTACCCAGAATCCTCAGCAAACCTCAAATTTAGCTAAAAAAATAACTTTTTTCCCACATTTCTGTGTGGGATCACCGCACCGGGACAATTTCCTACCACCCAACATTTCCCTCAGTCTCCCGGTAAAAATGACATCTCACTTGTGTAGGTGGGCCAAGTGCCTGTGACTGGGAAGAGCCATAAACATGTTGAAACTGAGAGGGAACCAAATCGGGTCCAAAAGGGCAGTTTGAAAAAAAGAACATTTTTAGGCTGACAAGTGCAGCAGAATTTTTAACGGTATAGATGAGACAATGTTGCGTAGTAGGAAGTTTGTGGATTCCTGCAGATTCTGAAAGGTTCCATCACAAAAATGTGGGAAAAATGTGTGATTTCCAGCAAAGTTGGAGGTTTGCAGAGCATTGTGGGTAAGAAAATGCTGCGGCTGCATGTGAAGCACTCCACCCTGGAATCAACCAGATGTTTAGTTTTCAGATGTTTCTAGGTCTTGTGGATTTTTCTACATGGCAGCGTCCCAAAGTATAAAAAAGTGCAGCCCTCACCATTCCAAGTGGGACGATTGTGAGAGTTACCAAGCTCTCATGGTCCAAATGTAAACCAAAAACCCCAAATAATCAAATGTCCTCTTGCTTGCCATGGGATAAGAAGTTTTAGTGTGCGGGCGGAGAGCTGAAAGACTGCTACCCCCTTCAGTTGGGGTGGGGGCATAACCAGGCCCTTACTAGTTGGTAGCCACCAACCACAATTTTATTTTAATTCCATTGCATCTAGTAGACTTTCTGCCCCCCGGGTGTGGATCTGGGGTAATTTCCCCATCTGCCCACTGGTGGGCAGAACAACTTTGGCCCCATTTATTTGGGGTGGGGGTATGGCCATATCCCCACCCTTTTATTTTGAAAAAAACTCTTCCCTGGTCTCTGGTGGGCTTTCTGCCCTCCTTGGGGGCAGATGGGCCTTCCAAAAATAGGCCGATCTGCCCCCAAGGGGAGGCAGATATGGCCAACAGTAATGTGCCCCCATGGGGAGCGACCCTTGCCCAAGGGGCTGCCACCCAAACAAAACACACACATACACTCACACCAATCCCTGGTGTCTAGTGGTTTCTGCCCCCCTTGGGGGCAGGTTGGCCTAAGAAAAATAGGCTGATCTGCCCCCAAGGGGGGCAGAAATGGCCTAAATACGATTTGCTCCCCAGGGGAGCAACCATTGCCTAAGGGGTCGCTCCTCATACATAAAAACATTATATATGGTGTCTAGAGGTTTCTTCCCCCCCTGAAGTCACATTGGCCTAATTATATTAGGCCAATCTGCCTCCAGGGGAGGCAGAAAAGGCCTAAAAAATATTTTGCCCTCCCCGGGGAGCCGCCCTTGCCCAAGTGGTGTCTAGTGGCTTCTGCCCCCCCCCCGGAGGCTGATGGGCCTAATATAATTAGGCCGATCTGCCCCTGGGGGGGCAGAAATGGCCTAAAAATAATTTGGCCCTCTGGGGAGTGACCCTTGCCTAAGGGGTCGCTCCACACATATATAAAAAAAAATGTAACCCTGGTGTCTAGGGGTTTTCTGCCCCCGCTGGGGGGAGATCAGCCTAATTATATTAGGCGATCTGTCCCCAGAAAGGGCTGAAATGGCCTAAAAATTATTTCCCCTCCCCAGGGAGCGGCCCTTGCCAAGAGGCCGCTCCCTTTATGTGTCAGTATAATAAAAGAAAAAAATCCCTGGTGTCTAGTGGGCATTTCTGCTGCCCGAACGCATTGTGATAGGGCAGCAGAAATGCTTGCAGAGACATGAAAGGAAGGGCC
Source organism: Pleurodeles waltl (assembly GCF_031143425.1). Lineage (NCBI taxonomy): Eukaryota > Metazoa > Chordata > Amphibia > Caudata > Salamandridae > Pleurodeles > Pleurodeles waltl. Next base: position 361,192,073 of record NC_090446.1, read on the forward strand.
TTTCCTTTCCTTTCATGTCTTTGCTGGCCCCCTCCTCCCGAGCGGAAAGCATTTTTCTTCTGCATCGCGCTGGAAGCATGCTTCCAGCACGATGGGAGGTGACTTCTGATGAGGTCAGCACACGATTGCGTGCTAACGTCATCAGACGTCACTGGGGGGGTTGGGAGTGGGTCGCGGTGGAAGGGGAAGGGATTCCTCTTGCAGCCCTGGCCTGGGTGTGGGGAGGCGGACCTCGGGGGACTGCTAGCGCTTCCCCCGAGGGCCGGTAAACAGACGTAACGGTTACATCCGTGGCGCCTGAGAGGCGCAGCCATGGACATAACCATTATGTCCATGGCCCTCAAGGGGTTAAGTGGCAATGGAAAGGGAAGGCAGTGCGGGTTGGTAAGAGTACTAAGTGAGAAAAACACAATATTTTGTCAAATAATTAACATATTTAGGGCTTTCAAAACAGTAATGAGAGAGTGTGTATGTGTTTTTGTCAGTGTGTGCATTGTGAAATCCAACAGACACCTCACCATACTCAACTGAAAGCACCTGTCCCCAACTGTTTATCAGAAAATACATGTATTTATTATAGGGGTGTAACACCCCAAGTACCAGCTATTAAGCTACACTCCTGGGCTTTAGCCACAAGACCTGCGCTAGTAATATTCACAGTGTGAAAACAAGCACTCTGGCCCAGATTTACAAAACAGCCAGGCAAGGCAGCGCAGTAGCTAAAAAGGCTGTGCTGCTTTGCATGGCAGCGAGGGAGCAGGTGAGGCCATATCTACAAAGATAAGGCACTTTCCTCCCCTCTCCCTAGGGCCGGAGCTGATTTCAGCTGCTGCGCGCCACACACACACCTTCGCTCTCGAGTGCAAGGGTGTGTGCATGAGTCTAGCATAGATTTAGTACTGGAAGGGTACCATTCCAGTACAAAATACTATGCTTGGATACACTTTGAAACTTTCTCTACTTTGTATGTGTGCTGCACAGTGGAGGACGCAAGCAAACTCTGAAAAGAAAGGAGAAAATAAAATAAAAATCCTCTTAACACCTGCTTTCAAATGGCGTTAACTTTTGGAGCAAAACCCTGTCTCCTATAATTTGTAGATACAGTTTTGCATCGGATGGAAAGAGTAGCTTCATAGGAACGCCCATGTAACGCCCCTTCAGCGCTAAGTAACGCAAAGCAATGCTTTGTGCTGTTTTGCATTGATTTAGGGTACTTTCCTTAGAGAAAAAAAACATTTGTGCTGGTTAGCGTCACTTTTGTGACGTTAAGCCAGGGCAAATATTTGCAAATCTCCCCCTTGTAGTACATATATGGTGCAGGTCTTCCACTTGAATTTTGTACGGAAGTGTATCTCTCGTGTGCTGTTTTCCTTTAGACGACGTAATTACGTAATACTTATAATTTCAAAAAAACACGTTTGGACGTTTCTTAGCTGCGAAAAAATACTATATTTTACCAAGCTCTATAATAACAGCAATCTTCCGACAGTTTAATTAACCATTTGAAAATGAAGCTATGGTGCTTGGCGAAATTTTAAAAAAATGTGTTTTCTTCACAGTCTCGGTAATCTCTCTTTCATGCAGAAGTGTTTATTCCAGAGCAGTCGGGTAAGCGCGCTTTTCTAATTGCAGGACACAACGCTCAATGGCGTTTCAGAGATCATTTTTTTTTCATCCTCCCCCGCAAGGTCCTTCTCCTTCACATCCTCTGCTCTGTGCAGACGTTACCATGCACGTGTAGTTTAGTAATAAGACTCTTCCATGCTGTGCACTCTGTGAGGGGGTGAAGAGCATGGTGCTGTGCTGAAGGCAACAACTCACATATCACAGACCCATGTGATCATCACAATTGGAATATTATTTCCCTTTATATCTAGCCCATATTTATACTTTTTGACGCAAAACTGCGCTAACGCAGTTTTGCGCCAAAAAAATTAGCGCCGGCTAACGCCATTCTGAAGCGCCATGCGGGCGCCGTATTTATTGAATGGCGTTAGCCGGCGTTAGCCGACCGGCGCTGCCTGGTGTGCGTGAAAAAAAAAACACGTACACCAGGCAGCGCCGGCGTAGGGAAAAATGGCGTTTGGGCGTCCAAAAATGGGGCAAGTCAGGCTGAGGCAAAAAAATCGTCTTAGCCCGATTTGCGCCATTTTTTTTGGGCGCCCAGACGCCATTAACATAAAGACAGGAGTCATGCCCCCTTGCCCAATGGCCATGCCCAGGGGACTTCTGTCCCCTGGGCATGGTCATTGGGCATAGTGGCATGTAGAGGGGCACAAATCAGGCCCCCCTATGCCAAAAAAAAAATACTTACCACAACTTACCTTTTCTTCACTGGGATGGGTCCCTCCATCCTTGGGTGTCCTCCTGGGGTGGGCAAGGGTGGCAGGGGGTGTCCCTGGGGGCTTGGGAGGGCACCTCTGGGCACATTCTGAGCCCACAGGTCCCTTAACGCCTGCCCTGACCCAGGTGCTAAAATCCGGCGCAAATGCGGGTTTTTTAGTCCCGCCCACTCCCGGGCGTCATTTTTGCCCGGGAGTATAAATACGACGCATATGCATCGCAGTCATTTTTTAAGACGGGAACGCCTACCTTGCATATCATTAACGCAAGGAAGGTGTTCACGCCAAAAAATTACGCTAACTCCATGAACTTTGGCGCTAGACGCGTCTAACGCCAAAGTATAAATATGGAGTTAGTTTTGCGTCGAATTTGCGTCTAAAAAAACGACGCAAATTCGGCGCAAACGGAGTATTAATATGCCCCCTAGTGCTTACAATGTGTTGGAGCTGTGTTAATGAGCTAACTCCGAATTTCAGTCCCTTACGGTATTTTATGATGAATGACTGGAAATGTATTGAACAAAAGGTGGAAAAGTAGCCTTTGAGTTGACAAGCGCGAACCATACGATTGGCCATTCTTTTACATGCTTACTGCGGTGCTGCGAAAAAACTAGCATTGGCAAAGCCAATACGTCTTGGCAATCCAAGAGCTATTGGCGTTGGCAATGTCTTTTAGCCATCTGTTATGGAGTGGAGTGGATATATGTGGTGTGGAGTGGAATTATGTTGTTTAGAGTAGAGTTGTTTGTTGTGGAATTGTGTGGCTTGGAACCTGGTGGTGTTCAGTGGAGTCATGTGTAGTGGAATATTGTGGCATGGTGTGCAGTAGAATTATGTGGATAGCAATTATGTGGTATTGAGTGTAGTGGAATTATGCAGAGTGGGATTGTATGCCACGGAGTGGTATTGTGTGTTATGGAGTGGCATTATGTGGTGTGCTGTTGAATTTTGTGGCATGATTTAGAATATTGTGGTGTGCATTGGATGTATGTGGTGTATAGTGGAATTATGTGTTGTGAAGTGGAAATTATGAGGCGTGGAATGGAATTGTATGGAGTTGAACTGTATGTGTGGAACTGTATGGCGTTGAGTGATATTATGTTGAGTGGAATTATATGGCATGGTTTTTGTGTATTTATGGGGAGTGTTGCCCTGTGACATTGTAGGAAAGTACCATCTTGCCTGGCATGTTACCCCCATTTTTCACTGTATATATGTTGTTTTAGTTGTATGTGTCACTGGGACCCTGGTAACCCAGTGCCCCAGTGCTCATAAGTGTGCCTGAATGTGTTACCTGTGTAGTGACTAACTGTCTCACTGAGGCTCTGCTAATCAGAACCTCAGTGGTTATGCTCTCTCATTTCTTTCTAAATTGTCACTAACAGGCTAGTGACCAATTTTACCAATTTACATTGGCTTACTGGAACACCCTTATAATTCCCTAGTATATGGTACTGAGGTACCCAGGGTATTGGGGTTCCAGGAGATCCCTATGGGCTGCAGCATTTCTTTTGCCACCCATAGGGAGCTCTGACAATTCTTACACAGGCCTGCCACTGCAGCCTGAGTGAAATAACGTCCACGTTATTTCACAGCCATTTTACACTGCACTTAAGTAACTTATAAGTCACCTATATGTCTAACCTTTACCTGGTAAAGGTTAGGTGCAAAGTTACTTAGTGTGAGGGCACCCTGGCACTAGCCAAGGTGCCCCCACATTGTTCAGAGCCAATTCACTGAACTTTGTGAGTGCGGGGACACCATTACACGCGTGCACTACATATAGGTCACTACCTATATGTAGCTTCACCATGGTAACTCCGAATATGGCCATGTAACATGTCTATGATCATGGAATTGCCCCCTCTATGCCATCCTGGCATTGTTGGTACAATTCCATGATCCCAGTGGTCTGTAGCACAGACCCTGGTACTGCCAGACTGCCCTTCCTGGGGTTTCACTGCAGCTGCTGCTGCTGCCAACCCCTCAGACAGGCAGCTGCCCTCCTGGGGTCCAGCCAGGCCTGGCCCAGGATGGCAGGACAAAGAACTTCCTCTGAGAGAGGGTGTGACACCCTCTCCCTTTGGAAAATGGTGTGAAGGCAGGGGAGGAGTAGCCTCCCCCAGCCTCTGGAAATGCTTTGTTGGGCACAGATGTGCCCAATTCTGCATAAGCCAGTCTACACCGGTTCAGGGACCCCTTAGCCCCTGCTCTGGCGCGAAACTGGACAAAGGAAAGGGGAGTGACCACTCCCCTGACCTGCACCTCCCCTGGGAGGTGTCCAGAGCTCCTCCAGTGTGCTCCAGACCTCTGCCATCTTGGAAACAGAGGTGCTGCTGACACACTGGACTGCTCTGAGTGGCCAGTGCCACCAGGTGACGTCAGAGACTCCTTGTGATAGGCTCCTTCAGGTGTTAGTAGCCTTTCCTCTCTCGTAGGTAGCCAAACCCTCTTTTCTGGCTATTTAGGGTCTCTGTCTCTGGGGAAACTTTAGATAACGAATGCATGAGCTCAGCCGAGTTCCTCTGCATCTCCCTCTTCACCTTCTGATAAGGAATCGACCGCTGACCGCGCTGGAAGCCTGCAAACCTGCAACATAGTAGCAAAGACGACTACTGCAACTCTGTAACGCTGATCCTGCCGCCTTCTCGACTGTTTTCCTGCTTGTGCATGCTGTGGGGGTAGTCTGCCTCCTCTCTGCACCAGAAGCTCCGAAGAAATCTCCCGTGGGTCGACGGAATCTTCCCCCTGCAACCGCAGGCACCAAAAAGCTGCATTACCGGTCCCTTGGGTCTCCTCTCAGCACGACGAGCGAGGTCCCTCGAATCCAGCGACACCGTCCAAGTGACCCCCACAGTCCAGTGACTCTTCAGCCCAAGTTTGGTGGAGGTAAGTCCTTGCCTCACCTCGCTGGGCTGCATTGCTGGGAACCGCGACTTTGCAAGCTACTCCGGCCCCTGTGCACTTCCGGCGGAAATCCTTCGTGCACAGCCAAGCCTGGGTCCACGGCACTCTAACCTGCATTGCACGACTTTCTAAGTTGGTCTCCGGCGACGTGGGACTCCTTTGTGCAACTTCGGCGAGCACCATTTCACGCATCCTCGTAGTGCCTGTTTCTGGCACTTCTCCGGGTGCTACCTGCTTCAGTGAGGGCTCTTTGTCTTGCTCGACGTCCCCTCTCTCTGCAGGTCCAATTTGCGACCTCCTGGTCCCTCCTGGGCCCCAGCAGCGTCCAAAAACGCCAAACGCACGATTTGCGTGTAGCAAGGCTTGTTGGCGTCCATCCGGCGGGAAAACACTTCTGCACGACTCTCCAAGGCGTGGGGGATCCATCCTCCAAAGGGGAAGTCTCTAGCCCTTGTCGTTCCTGCAGTATTCACAGTTCTTCAGCCTAGTAAGAGCTTCTTTGCACCAACCGCTGGCATTTCTTGGGCATCTGCCCATCTCCGAGTGGCTTGTGACTTTTGGACTTGGTCCCCTTGTTCCACAGGTATCCTCAGTCAGGAATCCATCGTTGTTGCATTACTGATTTGTGTTTTCCTTGCATTTTCCCTCTAACACGACTATTTTGTCCTTAGGGGAACTTTAGTGCACTTTGCACTCACTTCTCAGGGTCTTGGGGAGGGTTATTTTGCTAACTCTCACTATTTTCTAATAGTCCCAGTGACCCTCTACAAGGTCACATAGGTTTGGGGTCCATTCGTGGTTCGCATTCCACTTCTGGAGTATATGGTTTGTGTTGCCCCTATCCCTATGTTTCCCCATTGCATCCTATTGTAACTATACATTGTTTGCACTGTTTTCTAAGACTATACTGCATATTTTTGCTATTGTGTATATATATCTTGTGTATATTTCCTATCCTCTCACTGAGGGTACACTCTAAGATACTTTGGCATATTGTCATAAAAATAAAGTACCTTTATTTTTAGTATAACTGTGTATTGTGTTTTCTTATGATATTGTGCATATGACACTAAGTGGTACTGTAGTAGCTTCACACGTCTCCTAGTTCAGCCTAAGCTGCTCTGCTAAGCTACCATTATCTATCAGCCTAAGCTGCTAGACACCCTATACACTAATAAGGGATAACTGGGCCTGGTGCAAGGTGCAAGTACCCCTTGGTACTCACTACAAGCCAGTCCAGCCTCCTACAGACATCGAGTGGATTTATGTGGAGCATATTTATGTGGCATAGAGTAGAGTGCAATTATGTGGAGTTGCATTGTGTGGTGTTCAGAGGTATTATCTGAAATGTAATTATCTTGCATGGTGTGAGATTGGGTGTCTTTGAATTGTGTGGTTGGAAAAATGTGGCATGGGGAATTAAGTGGCATATTGTGGAGTGTAATTATGTGTTTTGTAGTTGAGTGGATATATGTGGAATGGAAATATGTGGCATGAAGTGTAATTATATAGGTTGGAGTGGAATTATATGTAGCAGAATTATCTGGAATTGAATTGTGTTGTGTGGAGTGATATTATGTGGTTTGGAGAGGAGTGTTTAATATGTTGCATGGATTGATTATATGTGAAGTGGATTTATGTGGCATGGAGCAGAGTGGAAATATGTGGAGTTTAATGTTTTGGATTGTAATTATGTGGTATGTAGTGGAATGATGTGGAGTTGAATTGTATGTAGTTGAATTGTGTGGCATGGAATTATGAGATGTTAAAATGTGTTGTGTGTAGTGGAATTATGCAGTGTGGATTTGTGTGTTATGGATTTATGTGGCAAGTATTTGTGTGGCCTTGTGTTGACTTATGTGCAGGGAAATGTTTGCTGTCTTCATGGGCCAGCTTGTCCAGTGAAGATCCTGGATACCCCTCAACACTGCAGGGTTGAACAGGTTGCTGGTTGTAGATTGACCTATACAGGAAATGTTGGAACATTATCTAGACTGTGTGGAGGTGTCTAAGTGATAAAGAACGAGGTGATGGGGTATTGTGTAAAAATAAATGTATCCATTGCATGATATGATATGATATGATATTAGGTAGTTACAAAGTGCACTGTCACTTATGACTGAGCATCCTGGCACTAGCTCAACAACAAACTGCTACCCACTGAGCATCGTTATAATCATGGGATGAACCAGGCTTTTAATATTCTGCGGATTGCAAGATGGTTCCACATATGTTTTTCTTGCAGGGAGTGATTTACATGTCTCAGTTTACACTGGGAAGGAGTTCTGTACAGGGCAGGATTTATTGAAGAACGAAAAAGACAGTAGCGGTGGCAGTCTCTGAAGTGGTCAGAGTGGAGACCAGCTACTAAAAGGCAGTTAACAAGTCATGCACATAAACAGGTCTTCTCTGAGAATGCATGATGCTGCTTTGGGCCAATGTCTGCATACTAAAGAATGCTATTACCTGTGACGGTGTCGTCTCAGAGGACAGGAATGTAAGTCGCCACATGCAGAAGGGATGGGCTGGAAGTGTATGTGCTGATGTATCAACCGAATTTATGCAAGTGTACGGTGCAAGCACCCAACACTAGCTGGAGCCATACAGTGTAGAGGGAAGCAATCATCATAGAAAATTGGGCCAGCTAGACACAGTTTAATGTTTATGCAGGGTCACCACAGCCTTAAATCATTAGCCAACCCAAACTCGGCTGAGGAACTGCAGCAAACATGGCTTCCAACCCAGAAGGTCGTTCATATCTTCATGATGGCTCTGGCGAGTGTGTAGTGAGTCAGTGTGAGAAGACAGGCCACAGCCAGCCATTGTATAGTGGTCATCAGATCTCTGCAAAGATGCTACAATTTAGCGAAAGATACATGTGCTCACACAAGACACTTCTGTTCCATTTGCTCCTGTAGCGCCTAGATAATGAAGCTGATGCAAGAATTGTGCTGCTACTGATTCATTAAAATCTATGAACAGGCGGTGGTGAGCACTGATGAAAGGACAAGTGAATGTCGAGCAAGAGAGGATACAGAGTTATCCTATGACCTTCGGGTCGAGTTTGTGCTGTATAAAACTGCAGCAAAAAAAAACAACATAACATACGACAATATAATATGTTGTAAATGTGGGTTCCACTTACCCCTTTACCAGTAATTCAAGAAGACCAGGAGCCGGAGAATCTTGTAAAAGCACGGTAATTTTATTTCGCTATAGCGGGTGTCAAGCTTCACAGCACAGAGCAGTCTATGGAAGCAGGCATACAATACTTTGTTTCCTTTCTATTTATACATAAAACGAAACCACACAATTGCATGTGGAACATTTCTAAAAGCTTATCATAGGTGCGCCCGAGGTCTCCTCGGGCCTCAACAGATAACAAGATGAAGTATAGAATTCCCACCTCCCATGCATAAGTCACAGACAGAAAGAACATTTCTCAGAAGTTACACCCAAAAAAGGGTTGCTAATGCATGTAGGCACCTTCCAGCACACAAATGAAAATTTCAACATTAGGAGAAAGAAAGGAGATACCTAAAATGTCTGAAGGTTTTAAAATGAAGGAACTGTTGTCCACCTAAAATTTTAAATAACTTACAACATTCACAATACTAAAACAACTACCATAAGGTAAGATTACAAAACATAAGATGATTGTAGGAAAGTACCATCTTGCCTGGCATGTTACCCCCATATTTCACTGTATATATGTTGTTTTAGTCTATGTGTCACTGGGACCCTGCCAGACAGGGCCCCAGTGCTCATAAGTATGTGCCCTGTATGTGTTCCCTGTGTGATGCCTAACTGTCTCACTGAGGCTCTGCTAACCAGAACCTCTGTGGTTATGCTCTCTCTTCTTTCCAAATTTGTCACTTACAGGCTAGTGACTAAATTTACCAATTCACATTGGCATACTGGTACACCCATATAATTCCCTCGTATATGGTACTAAGGTACCCAGGGTATTGGGGTTCCAGGAGATCCCTATGGGCTGCAGCATTTCTTTTGCCACCCATAGGGAGCTCTGACAATTCTTACACAGGCCTGCCATTGCAGTCTGCATGAAATAACGTCCACATTATTTCACAGCCATTTACCACTGCATTTAAGTAACTTATAAGTCACCTATATGTCTAACCTTCACCTGGTGAAGGTTGGGTGCAAAGTTACTTAGTGTGTGGGCACCCTGGCACTAGCCAAGGTGCCCCCACATCGTTCAGGGCAAATTCCCCGGACTTTGTGAGTGCAGGAACACCGTTACACGCGTGCAATACACATAGGTCACTACCTATGTGTAGCGTCACAATGGTAACTCCGAACATGGCCATGTAACATGTCTAAGATCATGGAATTGTCACCCCAATACCATTCTGGTATTGGGGGGACAATTCCATGATCCCCCTGGGTCTCTAGCACAGTACCTGGGTACTGCCAAACTGCCTTTCTTGGGTCTCCACTGCAGCTGCTGCTGCTGCCAACCCCTCAGACAGTAGCCTCCCCCAGCCTCTGGAAATGCTTTGATGGGCACAGATGGTGCCCATCTCTGCATAAGACAGGCTACACCGGTTTAGGGATCCCCCAGCCCTGCTCTGGCGCGAAACTGGACAAAGGAAAGGGGAGTGACCACTCCCCTGACCTGCAGCTCCCAGGGGAGGTGCCCAGGGCTCCTCCAGTGTGTCCCAGACCTCTGCCATCTTGGAAACAGAGGTGTTGGGGCACACTGGACTGCTCTGAGGGGCCAGTGCCAGCAGGTGACGTCAGAGGGTCCTTCTGATAGGCTCTTACCTCTCTTGGCAGCCAATCCTCCTAACCTGGTAGCCAAACCTCCTTTTCTGGCTATTTAGGGTCTCTGCTTTGGGGAATTCTTCAGATAACGAACGCAAGAGCTCATCAGAGTTCCTCTGTATCTCCCTCTTCACCTTCTACCAAAGGATCGACCGCTGACTGCTCAGGACGCCTGCAAAACCGCAACAAAGTAGCAAGACGACTAGTAGCAACATTGTAGTGCCTCATCCTGCCGGCTTTCTCGACTGTTTCCAGGTGGTGCATTCTCTGGCGGTAGCCTGCCTTCAGCCTGCACCAGAAGCTCCAAAGAAATCTCCCATGGGTCGACGGAATCTTCCCCCTGCTAACGCAGGCACCAAAAGACTGCAACACTGGTCCTCTGGATCCCCTCTCATCCTGACGAGCGTGGTCCCTGGAACTCAGCAACTCTGTCCAAGTGACTCCCACAGTCCAATGACTCTTCTGTCCAAGTTTGGTGGAGGTAAGTCCTTGCCTCCCCACGCTAGACTGCATTGCTGGGTACCGCATGATTTTCAGCTGCTCCGGCTCCTGTGCACTCTTCCAGGATTTCCTTCGTGCACAGCCAAGCCTGGGTCCCGACACTCCTTCCTGCAGTGCACAACCTTCTGAGTTGTCCTCCGGCATCTGAGGCAATCACAACTTTCTTTGGACCAGTAACCCCACCCCCCCCCAGTTGAGATTCACAGCAGCCATGGGGTGGCTAAGAGTGTTGTTATGAGCGCCTGTCACTTGGTACTGCTAACCAAGTAGGTGTTGTTCAGGGTGGACCAGTTTCTTTATCACCATGGTAACACTGGCACCTGTGTCCCTGTAGGCCTGAACCTCAACACCATTTATTAGGGGAAGTTGCTTGTACTTATCCATATTGAGGGGACAAGCAACCAAGGTGGCCAAATCAATGGCACCTTTAGAGACTATCACAGCCTCTGTGGTCTCCCTAACAAGACCAACCCCAACTACATTACCCCCGTCCGCTTCCTCTTCCCGGCTGCACAGGTTCCCAGCCAATCACGACGCTTCGCCACTCAGACTGGGAATGGGAGCCTGGGAATGTTATCTACCCGGCTGTGCTGTACAGCCGGGTAGAGAACATGCAAAGTGCGCATGTCTTTTTCGCTGGCCCAACACGGCCGGCCAAACAAACATGCGCACTGTGGGGCAGATTTATGGAATGTGGGGCTACACCAAGTGCAGCGCCACTTTTCCTGCGCCCCTTAGCACCCCCCTTCCGCCACCATGTGTACGTCGTATTTAAAATACGGCGCACCATGGAACAGGGAAGGGGGCAATAGCGTCATTTTTCATGACGCTATTGATGTACTCTGCAAAAGTAGTGCAAAAGTAGTGCCAAAATATTGACACTACTCCTGCAGAGTACATAGGGCCCCGTTATAAAGAATGGAAGGCCACTCTTAATGCCTGCTCCTAAGCAGGCATTGATAGTGACGTAAAAAATGGCGCAAGGAGACCTCATAGATTTCCTTACTCCATTATTCCAGCTCCCCTAATGGGGGAATGCCCCTTTGCATACATTATGCCAGGCGCAGGCATAATAGATTGCAAAGGGTTACAGAGTGGCGCAATGCATGCGTTCCGCCACTCTGTAAATACGTTGCAGGGATTTCGGCCCGTTGGACCACATTAACGTAAAAAATAATGATGTTAATGTGGCGTAAGGTGGTGCTAGGGCATTATAAATATGCCCCCTTGTGTGTACATAGCCCTCCTCCGGCCCCTTCCCTCCAGCCTAGCCCCACCCCCAACCTGCCCCGCCCAGCAAGGAAAAATAAAATGATAATAAAGTAGTGTACGTTGTTATCATTTTATTTTACCTTTTTGGTAAATACAGCGGGTCGATGCTCCTCCACCTTAGCGGAGGAGCAGCTCCTGAAAACAGAGATGAAATAACATAATAGAAAGGCACAAAAACGAAATATCAACTCAAAGAAATCTGCACAGAATAACATCGTTCAACGATAAATATACCAAATAAAATAGCAGAAAACATAACACTGAGGGCCATATTTATACTTTTTGACGCAAAACTGCGCTAACGCAGTTTAGCGCCAAAAAAATTAGCGCCGGCTGCCTGATGTGCGTGAAAAAAAAACACGTACACCAGGCAGCGCCGGCGTAGGGAAAAATGGCGTTTGGGCGTCTAAAAATGGGGCAAGTCAGGCTGAGGCAAAAAAAAGTCTTAACCCGATTTGCGTCATTTTTTAACGACGCCCATCCCCCATTGAAATGACTCCTGTCTTAGCAAAGACAGGAGTCATGCCCCCTTGCCCAATGGCCATGCCCAGGGGACTTCTGTCCCCTGGGCATGGTCATTGGGCATAGTGGCATGTAGGGGGGCACAAATCAGGCCCCCCTATGCCACAAAATGTTTTTAAAAAAATACTTACCTGGACTTACCTTAATGTCCCTGGGGTGGGTCCCTCCATCCTTGGGTGTCCTCCTGGGGTGGGCAAGGGTGGCAGGGGGTGTCCCTGGGGGCAGGGGAGGGCACCTCTGGGCTCATTCTGAGCCCACAGGTCCCTTAACGCCTGCCCTGACCCAGGCGCTAAAATCCGGCGCAAATGCGGGTTTTTTAGACCCAACCACTCCCGGGCGTCATTTTTGCCCGGGAGTATAAATACGACGCAATAGCATCGCAGTAATTTTTTAAGACGGGAACGCCTACCTTGCATATCATTAACGCAAGGAAGGTGTTCACGCAAAAAAATGACGCTAATTCCAGGAACTTTAGCGCTAGACGCGTCTAACGCCAAAGTATAAATATGGAGTTAGTTTTGCGTCGAATTTGCGTCGAAAAAAACGACGCAAATTCGGCGCAAACGGAGTATAAATATGCCCCTAAATTTATTTGTCTGCATTCATCCCTTCTGCACTAAAGACACCTATATGGAGAATATCCTAGGATTCCTTAATAACAGCGATAAAAATGTCAATCGCATAAAAACTATCATAACATGCCACTCAGATACAATTATGTAGCGAGTAGAGGAAAAATGTAACAATAAAACAAAGTCTGATGTTTTTCTTTGGCCATCTCGCAATTAGTTGCACTAATGGGGATACAATGAGTGCTCTAGTTGCCATGAAATTGCAGAAAACTCCGATCTTCCTTAAAGTTTCCCATAGACATTTGAGATGTCTTCTCGCGCCTTTTCAGCCATGACGTAAAAAAGCTTAGCACTAAATGGGTCAACATATTTGCCTTTTTGTCTCAAACTCATTTATCACCAGTTCCCAAACCGCAAGAGAGAAAGTCAGCGCCTCGAGATGAACAATTATCCGTTGAAACAGTCGAACCTGAAATGCTCCTCAGAGATTTATTTTAGTGCTACTACTTTTACAACAGGGCGTGTCCCATAGAAATTGGGCGGGGGAGGTGGGGGCACCAAGAAGGGATGAGAGACCTTACGGTAAACTCGGATACACTCTCCCAAAACAATAGCGCGACACAAAAAAAGTATCCGTCTGTCTATAACCCAATGCCTTGCTGAGTTTTTCTTAACCAGTCAGGAGTTAGGATATTGGCAGACGGATACTCTTTTTTGTTTCAAGTCATTTCTTTTAGTGGTATATGTTGAAAACAGCTGTTCAAATCACCCCCAAACCCCTCCCCCCCAAAAAAAATGTTACTTTTCCAGCACTTTAAGCGGCTTGAACTTGTTTTCTGGGCGCACAAGCACATCATATGGAGGCATAAAATTGAAAATAATTATACCTACGCTCTACTAGAGGAGCTTTTCTTAACCTCACAAGCCTTCCTCCGTCTGAGTGAGCTTTCCTCCAGCTGAAAAGGCCAGAGATAGAGCGAGTGGTTGAAAGGAGAAGCCCAAGTGCTTTCCCCACATCAGACTAGAAGTCGACATTATTTTTCCCTTCGTTGCAGCAAATAACAGTCCACACGAATCCAAGCAGCTCTGTCTTCTTTTTGTGGAACAGAAAAACACTCTTGACTGCCAAAAGTACTCATGAGAGACAAATAAAGTGGCAACAAAGAACGTCTTTCAGATCAGTCACGTCCTACATCTGGATGACAAAAGAGGCAATGGCAGTGCCTGTTTTATAGAACAAGCAATTATGGATGGAGGGGGCAAGCAGCGATGAGGGACGGGTTGTGGGCACGGGTCAAGCAGCGAAACAGGAGGAGGTTGGGGACAGGCAAGCAACACCAGGACATTAACAAAAAAAATCCTGTCACTTTCAAGTCAGAGAAGGAAAAGTAAACAGGTGCCCTGGCATTTGATCTCCGTCTGACATTTGATCTCTGTCTTTGAATGCAGAGACATTTGATCTCCATCTTTGAATGCACAGCAAATGTGATAAGATAAGAACAAGATTTGCAGGCTTGTTTACAGAAATGGAGCTGGGAGCAAGTGAAAACACGAGCGCTCCTGTGAAGTGCTAGAAAAAAGTAGTTTCTAAAACAGTTTCTAAAACAGTTCCTAAAACGGGAGCTGTGGATGAAAAGTAGTAATTTGTCCATGCTCTCAGGGAGGGCTAAACACAGGAAGAGGCATGATGCATGCATGCCACTGACAAATGGGGAGAAAGTATATGAGAGTGATGATGTAGCCAGCAAATGGGAAGCCATTGGGTGGGCTAATGCCCATAAATTGAACACAGCAGTCTATTCAAGACAGCTCGTGGGCTGTTTAGTTGAGACCCAAAGAGCATAGTACCAGCGAAGAATAAGCAGTACCCCAGGTCCCAGTGCAACATAGACACTTCATTATGAGTGCCACAGGGTGGAATGCAGGATAAAGTGGCAATCCGGCATGAGCGGACTTGATCTGAGCTGCAAAACTTAGTGTGAGAAAGTAGCCTCTTTCTTCCATGGGTACCCTCAATATTGGCCTATTTGTCAGTGTTTGTCAGTGTGTTTTTACTGTCTCACGGGGATCCTGCTAGTCAGGACCCCAGTGCTCATAGTTTGTGGCCTACATGTCAGTGTGTTTTACTGTTGTGTCAGTATGCTTGACTGTGTCACTGGGGGCTGCTAACCAGAGCTCCAGTGCTTATGATGTTTCTGATTCCAAATTTGTACTTACATACTGGTAACCCAGTATTGTAGTGAATCCAAACCTAGTTTGTTTTAATGAGATACAGGAGTTAGCTTAGCCTCTGGCTTGCAGACTCGTGCCCCCGTCACCCAGTGACTTTTACCCTACTTAGCTTGCTCTGTTTTAGTGCATTTATTTAATTAAATCCTTTAAGATGGCTGCCTTGTATTGAGTTAGGCCCATGTTTTAGTTTGCGTTATCAGTGTCATCATGCTAAGGCTTCAAGATCAAACGACAAAGACAAACTGTAGGTGTTCACTTTAGGTACTTTCCCTCTTCATGCTTTCGAGGGAAGGAATTATTTATATTAATTACCGTCCCAAGCATGCCTTGTTATCTATTATTTGGGAAAAAACCTATGTCAGGGGTCCAAGTAGATCTGTGTAAATGCTTCTCACTTTCACAGATAGTCAGAGGAGTTCTGACCAGATGCCATCGCTGCTATCGAGGCTGCACGTCGCCTTGACGCTGACCCAGTCTTCGTGTTCCTACGGAGTCTGAGCTAGAGACCTCATTCCAAGGTAACAAGGGGTGGGGGCTCTTCTCTTGGACATGGCATTGGCAGATTAGGTTTAACATACCTAGCTCTCTTTTAGGTTAGACGTTAGACCTATCATGCTTGGGTATTAGGACATATTACACACTTCATGTAATTTCATGATATTGCAAGATGGTAGGGGTCTTTGTATTAATAACTCTTGTCTTTACCATTGTGTTTCTTGCACTGTTCATTATCCTAATCAGTGCAACCCATGCAACTCATCGCAGATTGCAGTTTTGCTAAATAAAATTGAAACCTTACTGCATCTTCTTCATTGCCTGTGTATGATTGAGACATGTTGTTAATGTGAGGAAGGGATAATCTCAATTTAACCACAATGCTTCCTGTGATGTCATACTCTTGAGTCTGCTAGCGCTCCTGGTCCTTAGTAAGTAAACTTACAAGGGGACGCGTATAGGTCGATTGGAATATCCTAATCATGTTGTGATTACTGACATCAATAATCATCATACCCAACCATTAATATTTAATTGACAACATCTAAAACCATCTATTCATGAATAACCACAACTCGGTAAGAGTTAAACAATTTTATTTCCCTATTGGTTACAATACTAAATCATCGAGTTAGATCAAAGTTTATTCAGTCAGCTCAGTTATTAGTTCATTAATGAAACGTCAATAACATAATCAAATCAGAACTTGAAGAAACATATGCTTGATTGCTCCTACATAAGCCAATAAAAGATTTCACAGCATCAATAGCAGAGTTAAGCAGATAGTTTGTCAGTCATTTGTCACTGTCAACGTCACCCTTAGGAAGCCTACCTAACAAAGATTAGCATTAGCATTTGGGACTTCATACAAAACAATTTAGGAAAACATGAATTTGGAAAACATCTTTCTAAGTGAGAATCTACAAAACCGAGTTGGTACCTAGAAGAAAAGGCACAAGTTAATCAGTCACATTTTCATAGCTACCTATCCAAAGAATGGATCAGCAACAAAGCCAGTCTTCGTCTTCAGATCATCAATAGATCAGCTCTCAAAAGTATGAGCCCAACGACAGAGTCTTGAACAGCGTCTCCTGACGTCATCAATTCTTCCCTCGCAACTCCTAAATTCTGAATCCTTAGCCCCTTTTCATGACTTTTTATTAGGGTCTCGCAGTCCACCCCCCAATTAGAAATTGGTCAGTCAGTCAGCAGATATGACTTTAACCTATAATATTAGATTACCAAATCTATAAATTTTAATATTAGTCCTTTCACAAGATGCGGATTGGTCCATTATACGATGTCCTCATCATCCGGCTCTTCAGGTATCGAAAATGTTGCATGTTCCTCTTCAGTCAGTGCTTCCATTGTTCAAGTCTTGAGAACATACATTTAGCCTACTCTACACATAATTGTATCAAATTGTCTTCATCATCTCCTGTTCGCCGGTACATTGCAGAAAATTCTAGCTAAGCAACTTCAACATCGGGTAGTTCAGGGTCAGTCATGCATTTGCTTCTCTACAGCGCGTTGGTGATTCAGCCTTTCTTGTGAGGCCCGGAAAAAGGATAGGCCTTATGCACTGCTAAGTTCTCTACAAATCAATATAAAACACAGTTTATACATTTCAATATGACATATTACTACATTATTCTCATATATTTTCATTAATTCACACAATTTCAGTTATATTAGTACAATGTTGTATAAATTACTGACATGCCCCGGGGGCACATTTTCAAATGTGCACATTATTTTTTCTACGTCTCTATGAGCTCTTCATTGGTTAAACACATAACGTTCATTAATAATTTTCTAATTAGCATATTTGCTCTAACAGTCCCTCCTCTGATGACTAAATATGTCATCACACCTTTCTTTTACCATATTTCATAATTCTGTCTTAGTTGTATTTTGTCTTCTTCTCAAATTTCCCCTGTAAATTCTTCCCCTATTTTGTTCTTCTCCCCCTCTGATTATTTTTAGATCTCTTCAATTTTATCTTTTGCCATAATTTACATACACCCCTTAATCCTAATATACAAGCAATCACAATTAATATTCCCTGTACAATTTAAAAAAATACCCCATTCCAAATTTGACTAAGCCAGTTGCCCACTGAAGAAAAACCTTTTCCAACCTTCTCCCAAACCCCTGGTTCCTTCAATTCCTTCAAATCCTTACTTAGTTAGTGAGTAAGTGCCTTATCTCTTTATCATTATTAGGTATGAATGAACAACAATGCCTAGCATTAATCATCCTACAGACTCCGCCGTCTTTCACTAAAAGTATGTCTAAAGCAAGCCTATGTTGAAGCGTCATAGCTCTATCCGCAGCTAATTCAATATCTAACAGGAGTATTGCCCCTGTAAATTTTGTCAGCATGTTATCCACAATAGTAGACAACTTCTGTATCTTGATTGCATTCAAAATAACTCCCACAGAAGGAATTACTGCACCAAAAATATCTCCCACAATTGCAGAAGAGGTTTCCCTCCTCTGTCGCTTATGATGTAATTCAGTTACCTTTGGAAATTTCTTTAGGTCATCTATCTGATACATTTTAGGGAAAACTATCCCCAAATAGCATGCCCCATACCATCCTCTAGGAAGACAGTAATAAGCATTAAGTCCACAAGTATAATAGATCCCAGGAATCGCAGGGTCCTGACCATTCAGCATGAAAGTACATTTACTCTGAAACAAAAACACATGCCTACATTCACTCGTTCCCACAAATAAAGTGTCAGTGTGTGATTTTGGCTTATATATACAAAGCTTCCCCACATGTAATGCATCTAGAGCTAACTTCCCTTGCGTTTTAATAGCAGTGTAAGAATAATCATTCTGATAAGGTCTTTTCTCTAATCCTTTCTCTAATTTATCCTTCAATGCCTTTCTCCTATCATCAGTATGCCATATAAAGCTATTTTCTAAAGGTGTAAGCAAGCATGTTAGATTGTTCTTGTGCATGTATGTGGTTCCAAAAGTTAATGTTGGTTCAAAGAAGCCTCTAACAAGTACTATATCATGCTCTTTAGCTACTTTACTCAGACATCTAATAATAGGAACAAATGAAAACACTAGATCATAGTTCGAATAAAAATATTGTATGTACTCTTGGTTATAGAACCTTGTTAGTAGCAAACTACAGCTTATGCCATAAGTTAAAGAAAGACTATGATTCGTAACTCCTTCCTCTACTGATGAAGGAATTTGCGTGCACATAAAACAATTCCTCGCATCCATCGTCTCAACATACTCACTCAACACGCGATAGAAAACATTAGAAGAAAGCTCTCCTTGAGCATTTGTGTAATCATGCAAGTCTTTCTCATCTAACTTAAACCTCTCTAAAGCTATTAGTGTAGTAATTTCAGAAACAGGAGTAATTGAAGTCATTTTCATATCATGAATAAACATTCCCATAATCATTACTAGAAACATTATTCCACACTTAACTACCACTCGGACACTCAGATATCTACAGAACCTAGGGACACATTTATACTCTGTTTGCGCCGGAATTGCGTCGTTTTTTTTTACGCAATTCCGACGCAAAACTAACTCCATATTTATACTTTGGCGTTAGACGCGTCTAGCGCCAAAGTCCATGGAGTTAGCGTCATTTTTTAGCGTGGACACCTACTTTGCGTTAATTATATGCAAGGTAGGCGTTCCCGTCTAAAAAATCGACTCCGAGGCATGTGCGTCGGATTTATACTCCCGGGCAAAAATCACGCCCGGGAGTGGGCGGGTCAAAAAAAATTACGTACGGCCGCTTTTGTGCCGTTTTTTAGCGCCTGCAAAAGGCAGGCGTTAAGGGACCTGTGGGCTCTGAAGGAGCCCAGAGGTGCCCCCCATGCCCCCAGGGACACCCCCTGTCACCCATGCCCACCCCAGGAGGACACCCAAGACTGGAGGGACCCATCCCAGGGACATTAAGGTAAGTTCAGTAAGTGTTTATTTGTTATTTTTTTTGTGGCATAGGGGGGCCTGATTTGTGCCCCCCTACATGCCACTATGCCCAATGACCATGCCCAGGGGACAGAAGTCCCCTGGGCATGGCCATTGGGCAAGGGGGCATGACTCCTGTCTTTGCTAAGACAGGAGTCATTTCTATGGGGGTTGGGAGTGAAAAAAAATGGCGCAAATCGGGTTGAGGCGAAAAAATTGCCTCAACCTGACTTGCCCCATTTCTTGACGCTCAAGCCCCATATCCCCCTACGCCGGCGCTGCCTGGTGTACGTCGTTTTTTTTAACGCACACCAGACGGCGCCGGCGGCTAACGCCGGCTAACGTCATTCAATAAATACGGCGCCCGCATGGTGCTTCAGAATGGCGTTAGCCGGCGCTAATTTTTTTGACGCAAAACTGCGTTGGCGCAGTTTTGCGTCAAAAAGTATAAATATGGGCCCTAATATTTCTAACTTGGTTATTGAGTTCAGCCATGATCTGTAAAGAATCAGAAAGCAGAAGTAACTCTTGGATAAGTGCAATAAAAATCAAAAATATAGAAAAAATTTCCTTCTCACAGTTCAGTTTCACTTCCAGGAGCCCCTTTCCTTTTGTCAAAATCGATTAGCACCTTGTCATATCCGGTTTTCGTTTTGTCAAATCAGGTTATCAATGTCTCTTTTGGTTTTATTTCAACAGTCTCTTCCTTAGGTTTCTCAGATCAGCTCAACAACTCAGAACTTCTCTATCAAAACAAAAGGACATAAACTTGTGTTGCCATTCATTGGTAGCTACATATGCCCACTCAGGACCTGCATATCTTCGACTTGCTATTCTCTGGTACTGTCCCTCCTGCAGCCGCCTGTTCTCCTGCACGTTGTCCGGGATCTAGCCCAGCGTATCCTGGGAATGTTGGTAGGCTCCCAGGATCTCGGTGAGTGCCTCCTTGGAAAATCGGTTCTCTGGGCCTGTCCTCCCCCTGGCGCACAGCACTTCCCCTGTTGTCCTGTGCCTCTGTCCCCTGAACCATGTGCCCACTGCCACTGACCCCAGGTCCCTGATTGTCTTGGGTATGAGGTGTGTCATGGGGTCCCTGTAGTGGTGGACACACTGCTGATTGGCGTGTCCTGGGGACAGATGTATGGGTACCCTGGGTGGGTGCTGTGGTGGTGTTTCCAGATGGGGGAGGCTCGGTGGTGGTGTGTGACTGGGCCTGGGTAACCGGCTGTCCAGAGGTCCCTGATGGGCCAAGTTGGTCTTCCAGATCCAGGCGACCAGAGTTGCTGTCATCACTGTGGGCTTCTTCAGTTGGGGGACTGGATAGTGCTGGCATCTCTTCGCCGCTGACATTGGCTGGGGTACCTGTGGGGATGTAAATGCTGTGTTATTGTTTCTGTGTCTGACACATTGGGCATCGGTGGGTTGCCCTCTTTAGTTGTATTTGCCCTGGCATCTTTCACTTGTGTACATTGGTGTTTGGTAGGATGAATAGTTCTCTCTAATGTGCATGCTTTAGTGATAGGTGTCCATCCAGGTCTGTGAGTGGTGTCCCTGCATTGGTAAGGCATGAAGGGCTTGGCATTGGGATGAGTGAGATGTGGTGGTGGGATGTGTGGGAAGTGGTGGAGTAATGGCATTGAGGGTGAGGGTGAGGGTGGGGGTATGTGTTGGCATGCCGGTAGGGGGGTGGTAGTAGTAACATAGAGTTGACTTACCAGAGTCTGATCCTCCTGCTACTCCGGCCAGGCCCTCAGGATGTATGATTGCCAAGACTTGCTCCTCCCATGTTGTTAGTTGTGGGGGAGGAGGTGGGGGTCCACCGCCAGTCCTCTGTACAGCGAGTTGATGTCTTGCTTCAATGGAACGCACCTTCCCCCGTAGGTCGTTCCACCTCTTCGTGCTGTCGTCCCTTGTTCTTGCATGCTGTCCCACGCCGTTGACCCTGTCCACGATCCTCTGCCTTAGCTCCACCTTCCCAGCAATGACTATCTGCTGTACCTGTGCTCCAAATAGCTAGGCTCTATCCTGATGATTTCCTCCACCATGACCCTTAGCTCCTCCTCTGAGAATCTGGGTTGTCTTAGTGGTGCTATGAGTGTTGTGTGAGTTGTGTAGGTGAGGGTGTGTAGGGTGATGTGTGGGGGTGTGTGATGTGGGGTACGTGGGTGGTGTTGAGGTGTACGTGGTGTGTGGCTCTGGTTGTGTGTGTGCTCTTGCTGTCTCTCTCTGTTGGCAATTATTTATAGTCATAAAGGGATGTGGGTAATGTGGTTAGGTGTTTTGTAGTGGTGTGGGTGTGTGTCAGGTGTATGTTATTTAAATTGGCCAATGTAGTGCTATTGTGGATGTGTGTGTATATTTTGAACGCAGCGGTATGTACCGTCAATGGTTTACCGCCGTTGAATGTCTGCTGTGGTGATTCGTGGGTTGTGATGGTGTCAGAGGCTGGCCTGGTTTGTAGTGGGTACCTTAGGTACTTACACCTTACACCAGGTCCAGTTATCCCTTGGTAGTGAATGTAGTAGTGTTCTAGCAGCTTAGGCTCATAGAGGCTGACACGGGTAGCTATAGCAGGGCAGCTTAGGCTGAACTAGGAGACATGCAAAGCTCATGCAATACCACTTATAGTTACACAGTACTTATACACAATAAAGGACAATACTCAGTGTTACCAAAAATAATGTTACTTTATTTTAATGCCACGAGGCCAAAAATATCTTAGCGACAATACTCCTTATGGAGGTAAGTATTATACACAATATATACACTAGAGACCAAAATCAGGTAAGTAAATAGTCATAGAATGGTGCAAACAGTAGGAAATACAATAGAATGCAATAGGCCTAGGGGCAACACAAACCATATACTAAGAAAGTGGAATGCAAATCACAAATTCCCCCCTTGGCAAGTGTAGTTTGTAGTGGGGCGCTGGGAGTGTAAAAGAACACCAAAGGTAAGTAAAATATCCCACCCCAGAGCTCAGGAGTGTAGGAGTAAAGTACTGAAAGTTTCCTCAGGACACACTACAAACGTGATAAGAGTTATTGCAAGAACCAAGCAAGACTGCAAGCAACAAATGGTGGATTCCTGAACCTGAAGACCTGTGAAGAGAGGAGACCACGTCCAGAAGTCGCCGAAGATTCCAGGAAGGACAGGCGCCCCTGCCAACCTAGAAGATGTTGCAAAAGAGGATTCTCAGGTTAGAAGAAGTCTGCAGAAGAGCACCAAAGAAGATGGCTGCGGGTTCCTACATGCTGCAAGAGATGTCCTACGTCGAGAAGTTGGATGCAGGCTGTTTGCGTCACTGGATTCGTCCAACAAGCCTTGGTTCAAGCAAGGTCAAGGTTTGCATCAAAATGGTGCTGCCTGGACCCACGAGGGACCTGGGGGCCTCAACTCCGACTGAGGAGGCAGAGGGTCTCCCAACATTGGAGAGAGCCTACAGATGACCAGGCAGCACCCACGGGAGGCCCAGAACATGGGCACAAAGAAGGTGCAAATTGCGGTTGGTGCAGCACAACAAAAGAAGGTCCCACGCCACTGGAGAACAACTCAGCGAGTTGTGCATCACAGGATGGAGTGCTGGGGACCTGGGCTACACTGTGCACAAACGATTCTTGGAATAAGTGCACAGAAGCCCAAGGAGCTAGAGATAACGTGGAGCACAGGGGTACTGTAGCAAACTGGGAAGGCAAGCTCTTACCTCCTCCAGATTTGGACAGCTGGACCTTAGGACAGTCTGGGTCGGATGGGTACACCACCTGTGATCCAGGAAGCACGCTAGTTGTCAGGAGAGGAGTCCCAGAGAACCGGTCATCATCTAGGAAGGTGTCTGCAGGAGCAGGGAAGCGACTCCGTCACTCCATGGGAGATTCCTTCAGTTCTTCTGGTGTAGGGTGAAAACAGGGAGTCCTCAGAGCGTGCACAACTTGGAAACTGTTGCAAATGCTGGCTGCAGCTGAAGTTGCAGGTCACAGGAGTTACCCCGGATACTTGAAGCATTCTGTGGTTGATCCGACGGTTAGAAGCTGAAGCAGAGGATGCAGAGTATTCCTGGATGAGCCTTGCAAGATGAATCTGAAGAGGAACCCACAGGAGAGACCCTAAATAGCCCTGAGAGGGGGATTGGTTACCTACCCTGGTAGGCACCTATCAGGAGGGGTCTCTGACGTCACCTGCTGGCACTGGTGACTCAAGTTCTCCAGAGTGTCACCACACCTTGGAAAACAAGATGACTAAAGCCAGGAACACACTGGAGGAGCTGTGGGCACCACCCCTGGGGTGGTGATGGACAGGGGAGTGGTCCCTCAACCGATGTAGACTGGTTTATGCAAATAGGGCACTACCTGTGCCCTTCAAAGCATTTCCAGAGGCTGGGAGAGGCTACCCCTCCCAAGCCTATAACACCTATTTCGAATGGGATAGGGTGTAACACCCTCCTCCCAAAGGAAATGAATTGTTCTGCCTTCCTGGGACTGAGCTGACAGAACCCTGTCTGTGAGGTGGCAGCAGCTGTGGCTGCAGTGCAAGCCTCAGAGAGCTGGTTTGGCAGTACTGGTGGTCCATGGTGGAGCTCCCAGGATGCACAGGATTGGCCCCCCGTACCACATTTGGAATAGGGGGACAATTCCATGATCTTAGGCACCTTACAAGGCCATATTAGGAGTTACCATTGTGAAGCTACATATTGGTATTGACCTATATCTAGTGCACGCGTGTAATGGTATCCCGCACTCACGAAGTCTGGAGAATTGGCCCTGAACAGCATGGGGGACCTTTGCTAGTGGAAGGGTGCCCTCACATTTAGTAACTTTGCACCTATCCATCAGTAAATAAAGGTTAACTAAATAAAAGAGTAACTACTCCCCTGTCCATCACTACTCCAGGGGTGGTGCCCAGAGGTCCTCCAGTCTGTCCCCAGTGTTAGCCATCTTGTTTTCCAAGGTGTGGGGACATTCTGGAGACCTCTGAGTGGCCTGTGCCAGCAGGTGACATCAGAGGTCCCTCCTGATAGGTGCATACCTGGTTAGGTAGCAAATCCCCCTCTCAGGGGGTATTTAGGGTTTCTCCTGTGAGTTCCTCTTCAGATTCTGCTTGCAAGTTTCCATCAGGAATCCTCTGCAACTACTGCTTCATCCTCTGACCTCGGATCAACGTCAGACTGCTCCAGGAACCACTGTAACTGCAACAAAGTATACAGAAGGGCTACTTCGACTCTGCAACTTCAGCTCCAGCCACCAACTGCAACAGTTTCCATGGTGTCCCCCACCCACCCTTACAGAATGCCTTCACAACATCTCCATGCCTTCACGCCACATGCATCGTGCCCACAGTGTGCTCACCTGTTGGTCTGGAGGCCCATACAGCAGTCCATACGGGGGTAGGACACCATCCACCAGTAGCGTCAACTCCTCCAAAGTGAAGGCTGGGGCCCTTTCCCCAGTCACACAGTGTAGGAGGCTGGCCTGGTTTGTATTGAGTACCTTGGGTACTTACACCTTATACCAGGTCCAGTAATCCCTTATTAGTGAAATGTAGTAGTGTTCTAGTAGCTTAGGCTGATAGAGGTAGCTACAGCAGAGCAGCTTAGGCTGAACTAGGAGACATGCAAAGCTCCTACTATACCACTTATATCATATAGCACTATGTCATAAGAATCACAATACTCAGAGTTACTAAAAATAAAGGTACTTTATTTTAGTGACAATGTGTCAGAAATATCTCAGAGGATATACTCCCTTAGGAGGTAAGTAAAATACACAAAATATACACACAAACCAAAATCAGGTAAGTAAACAGTTAGAAAAATAGTGCACACACTGTAGTATACAATAGGATGCAATAGGCCTAGGGGCAACTCAACCCATATACTCCAAAAGTGGATTGCGAACCACGAATGGACCCCAGACCTAGTGTAGTGTGTAGAGGGTCGCTAGGAGTGTAAAGAACACTAAGGGTGTCCAAGATACCCTAACCCAAGACCCTGAAAAGTAAGAGTAAAGTTACCCTATGTCCCCAGAAACACACTAAAGTCGGTATAGGAGATTCTGCAAAGACCACAACAGACTGCAAAGCACTGAAGACGGATTCCTGGACTTGAGGACCTGCAAAGGAAAGGGACCAAGTCCAAGAGTCACAAAAGTGTCCAGGGGGGCAGGAGCCCACTAAACCCCGGATGAAGGTGCAAAATGGCTGTCCCTGAGTGGAAGAAGCTGAAGATTCTGCAACAACGGAAGATGCCAGGAACTTCTCCTTTGCAGAGAAGATGTACCACAGCGTGCTGGAGGAGGCAGTGTTGTTTCCATGCAGAAAGACCACCAACAAGCCTTGGTAGCTGCAAAGGTTGCTTTTGAAGAAAATGGGGGCTACCCTGGCCCAGGAAGGACCAGGAGGTCGCCACTTGGAGGAGGAGACAGAGGGGGTACTCAGCAATACAGAGAGCCCATGCAGAAGCAGGCAGCACCCGCAGAAGCACTTGGACATGGTGTAGGAGGCTGGCCTGGCTTGTAGTGGGTACCAGAGGTACTTACACCTTGTGCCAGGTCCAGTTATCCCTTATTAGTGTAGAAGAGGTGTTTCTAGCAGCTTAGGCTGATAGAAGGTAGCTATGGCAAAGCAGCTTAGGCTGAACTAGGAGACATGTAAAGCTCCTACTATACCACTGGTGTCATATGCACAATATCATAAGAAAACACAATACACAGAAGTACTAAAAATAAAGGTACTTTATTTTTATTGAAAGAAGAGTGGCCAGGGCACACCAATAGCATGAATCCTGATCCTGATAATGTTCAAGAATAAGTGGAAAGTTCGTTCTTGGAAGATGATGTGTAGATATTTATTATAAGTGCAGGTAGAAAGTAGAAATCTCAATCAAAAGACTCCGTTGTACAAAATGACCATGTGTCCAGAGCAGCCAGATGGTTATAAATGGTCAAAGTTACAATAGGATGTTCGAATGTAACAATAAGTCCATACAGCAAAACAGCCAACAGGTGTTTCGTCTTCAAGACTTTGTCAAGGCTTCAGATGTATATAAAACATTATATGTAATCACGAAAGGTACATAGATCAAGCTGCTGGTAGTCATGAGTCCTCAAGTATTTGTGGAGCCAAAACCCTGACGTGCAAGGCACGGGTTTATTATAATAAATGTCTACACATCATCTTCCAAGAACGAACTTTCTACTTATTCTTGAACATTATCAGGATCAGGATTCATGCTATTTGTGTGCCCTGGCCACTCTTCTTTCAATATTTAGGCAACCACCCACTCTTCAGTGTGTGGCCCTCCGACACCTGTGGTGGCAGGTGTTAGGGCTAGCCTGGCACCCAACACCATATTGTTTAAATTTTATGACTTCGCTCGGATTTCACTATTGACATACGCTTTGCAGATGTGCAAGCACTCTTTGGCATCCGCCACCTTCTTCGCCTGACTTACTTTATTTTTATGAAGTATGCCAAAAGTATCTCAGTGAGTACCCTCAGTATGAGGATACGTAATATACACAAGATATATGTACACAAACCAAACTTAGGTAAGTAATAGCAGGAAAAGTAATGCAAACAGTGTAGAATTACAGTAGATTGCAATAGGAGCACATAGGTATAGGGGCAACACAAACCATATACTCCAAAAGTGGAATGCGAACCACGAATGGACCGCAAGCCTATGTGAGCTTGTAGAGGGGTGCTGGGACTGTAAGAAAACAGTGAGGGTTAGAAAAATAGCCCACCCCAAGACCCTGAAAGGTAGGTGTAAAGTGCATCTACTACCCCCAGAGAGCACAGAAGTCGTGATAGGGGGATTCTGCAGGAAGAACAAACACCAGCAGTGCAACAACAGTGGATTTCCAGACCTGAGTACCTGTAAGACAAGGGGACCAAGTCCAATAGTCGCGACAATGTCGAGAGTGGGCAGGAGTCCAGGAAATGCCAGCTGAGGGAGCAAGGAAGCTGCCACCGGATGGAAGAAACTTGGAGTTCTGCAAGAAAGAAGAGAGCTAGGGACTTCTCCTTTGGAAGATGGATGTCCCACGTCGCGATGAAGCTTGCAGAAGTGTTCCCACGCAGAAAGACTGCAAACAAGCCTTGCTAGCTGCAAGGGTCATGGTAAAGGTGTTTGGGTGCTGCTGTGGCCCAGGAGGGACCAGGATGTCGCCACTTGGAGGAGGAGACAGTGGGGGCGCCCAGCAACTCAGGGAGTCCTCACAGAAGCAGGCAGCTCTGGCAGAAGTACCTGAACAGGCACTTGGAAGAAGAGTGAACCGGAGTCCATGCAAAGTCACAAAAGGGAGTCCCACGACGCCGGAGGACAACTCAGAAGGTTGTGCACTGCAGGAAGGACTGTCGGGGACCCAGGATTGGCTGTGCACAAAGGAAATCCTGGAAGAGTGCACAGGAGGCGGAGCAGCTGCAAATCACCCGGTATCCAGCAATGCAGTCTAGCGTAGGGAGGCAAGGACTTACCTCCACCAAACTTGGACTGAAGAGTCACTGGACTGTGGGAGTCACTTGGACAGAGTTGCTGAGTTCCAGGGACCACGCTCGTTGGGATGAGAGGGGACCCAGAGGACCAGTGATGCAGTCTTTTGTTGCCTGCGGTTGCAGGGGGAAGATTCAGTCGACCCACTGGAGATTTCTTCAGAGCTCCTGGTGCAGAGAGGAGACAGGCTACCCCCAGAGCATGCACCACCTGGAAACAGTCGAGAAAGCCGTCAGGATGAGGCGATACAAGTTTGCTAGTAGTCATCTTGCTACTTTGTTGCGGTTTTTCAGGCGTCCTGAGCAGTCAGCGGTCGATCCTTTGGTAGAAGGTGAAGAGGGAGATGCAGAGGAACTCTGATGAGCTCTTGCATTCGTTATCTGTAGAATTCCCCAAAGCAGAGACCCTAAATAGCCAGAAAAGGAGGTTTGGCTACCAAGGAAGGAGAATTGGCTACCAAGAGAGATAGGAGCCTATCAGAAGGAGCCTCTGACGTCACCTGCTGGCACTGGCCACTCAGAGCAGTCCAGTGTGCCACAAACACCTCTGTTTCCAAGATGGCAGAGGTCTGGGACACACTGGAGGAGCTCTGGGCACCTCCCCTGGGAGGTGCAGGTCAGGGGAGTGGTCACTCCCATTTCCTTTGTCCAGTTTCGCACCAGAGCAGGGCTGGGGGATCCCTAAACCGGTGTAGACTGGCTTATGCAGAGATGGGCACCATCTGTGCCCATCAAAGCATTTCCAGAGGCTGGGGGAGGCTACTCCTCTCCAGCCCTGACACCTATTTCCAAAGGGAGAGGGTGTTACACCCTCTCTCAGAGGAAATCCTTTGTTCTGCCTTCCTGGGCCAGGGCTGCCTTTGTCCCCAGGAGGGCAGAAACCTGTCTGAGGGGTTGGCAGCAGCAGCAGCTGCAGTGGAGACCCCGGAAAGGCAGTTTGGCAGTACCCGGGTTCTGTGCTAGAGACCCGGGGGATCATGCAATTCTCCCCCCAATGCCAGAATGGCATTGGGGTGACAATTCCATGATCTTAGACATGTTACATGGCCATGTTCGGAGTTACCATTGTGACGCTATACATAGGTAGTGACCTATGTATAGTGCACGCGTGTAATGGTGTCCCCGCACTCACAAAGTCCGGGGAATTTGCTCTGAACGATGTGGGGGCACCTTGGCTAGTGCCAGGGTGCCCACACACTAAGTAACTTTGCACCCAACCTTCACCAGGTGAAGGTTAGACATATAGGTGACTTATAAGTTACTTAAGTACAGTGGTAAATGGCTGTGAAATAACGTGGAAGTTATTTCACGCAGGCTGAAGTGGCAGGCCTGTGTAAGAATTGTCAGAGCCCCCAATGGGTGGCAAAAGAAATGCTGCAACCCATAGGGATCTCCTGGAACCCCAATACCCTGGGTACCTCAGTACCATATACTAAGGAATTATATGGGTGTACCAGTATTCCAATGGGAATTGGTAAATTTAGGCCCATATTTATACTTTTTTAGAGCCACATTTGCGCCATTTTTTGACGCAAAAATGGGGCAAACTTGCAAAATACAATTGAATTTTGTAGGTTTGCGCCGTTTTTGCGTCAAAAAGTGGCGCAAATGCGGCGCTAAAAAAGTATAAATATGGGCCTTAGTCACTAGCCTGTTAGTTACAATTTGGAAAGCAGAGAGAGCATAACCACTGAGGTTCTGGTTAGCAGAACCTCAGTGAGACAGTTAGGCATCACACAGGGAACACATATAGGGCACATACTTATGAGCACTGGATCCCTGCCTGGCAGGGTCCCAGTGATACATAGACCAAAACAACATATATACAGTGAAATATGGGGGTAACATGCCAGGCAAGATGGTACTTTCCTATACAACCCCCCCAAACGAAGGACAGTAAGACTAGCCATGACCTGATGAGTCTTCATTGTCTAAGTGGAAATATCTGGACAGTCCATCTGCATTGGAGTGGTTACTCCCAGGTCTATGTTCCACTGTATAGTCCATTCCTTGTAGAGATATGGACCACCTCAACAATTTAGGGTTTTCACCTTTAATTTGTTTTTTCAGTGCCCAGACCACAGCAAAGGCCTCCCTCTCTATGGCAGACCAACGCTTTTCTCTAGGGGTCAACCTTCTGCTGATAAAAGCAACTGGTTGATCCTGGCCCTCAGAATTCAGTTGTGATAAGACTGCCCCTACCCCTAATTCAGAAGCATCAGTTTGAACAATGAATTTCTTGGAGTAACATGGACTTTTTAGGACAGGTGCAGAGCACATGGCCTGTTTGAGCTCCTCAAAAGCTTTCTGACAGCTAGCTGTCCATAATACCTTTTTAGGCATCTTCTTACTTGTGAGATCATTAAGAGGGGTTTCTATGGAGCCATATATTTTAATGAATCTCCTGTAATATTCAGTGAGGCCTAGGGAGGCTCTCGACTGGGTCTGAGTTGTAGGGGGAACCAAATCCATGATTGTCTGGATTTTCCCCTGCAGTGGTGCAACCTGTTCTCCACCTACCAGGTGTCCCAGATAAACCACCTTTCCCTGCCCTATCTGGCACTTTGAGGCCTTGATAGTGAGGTCTGCCTTATGCAGGGCCTCCAAAACTTTCCAAAGGTGGACCAGGTGCTCATCCCAGGTGGAGCTAAAGACAGCTATATCATCTAGATATGCTGCACTAAAAGCCTCTAACCCTTGCAGGACTGTGTTCACCAACCTCTGAAAAGTGGCAGGTGCATTTTTCAAACCAAAGGGCATCACTGTAAATTGGTAGTGCCCTCCTATAGTTGAAAATGCAGTTTTAGGTTTAGCATCCTCAGCTAATTTGATCTGCCAATACCCTGCAGTCAAATCAAAGGTGCTTAGATACTTGGCAGATGCCAGTGTCTCTATGAGCTCATCTGCCCTGGGTATAGGGTGAGCATCAGATTTGTTACCTGATTGAGACCTCTGTAGTCTACACAAAACCTCATCTCCCTTTTTCCATCTTTTGAGTGAGGCTTTGGTACAAGCACCACAGGACTCGCCCATGGGCTTTCAGAAGGTTCAACGACTCCTAGATCAAGCATTTTCTGAACCTCTTGTTTTATGCAGTCCCTGACATGGTCAGGCTGCCTATAGATTTTACTTTTGACAGGCAAGCTGTCTCCAGTATCAATTGCGTGCTCACACCAAGATGTGGTGCCTAGCACAGTTGAAAAGAGTTCTGAAAATTGTTCAAGGAGATTTATGCAGTTGTCTTTCTGTTCTGCAGTCAGACAATCTGCCAAAACTACTCCCTCCACTAAAGCATCATTTTCAGTGGTGGAAAAGAGATCAGGGAGAGGGTCACTCTCTTCTTCCTGTCCCTCATCTGTTGCCATGAGCAGGGTGAGATCAGCCCAGTCATAGTAGGGTTTTAGGCGGTTGACATGAATCACCCTAAGGGGACTCCTGGCAGTGCCCAGGTATACCAGATAGGTAACCTCACCCTTTTTCTCAACAATTAGAATGGGTCCACTCCATTTGTCCTGGAGTGCTCTTGGGGCCATAGGCTCCAATACCCACACCTTCTGTTCTGGTTGGTACTGGATCAGAACAGCCTTCTGGCCATGCCATTGCTTCTGGAGCTCTTGGCTGGCCTGAAGGTTTTTACTGCCCTTTTTCATGTATTCGGCCATTCTGGATCTTAGGCCAAGTACATAGTTCACGATGTCCTGTTTGGGAGCTTTTAAAGGTTGTTCCCAACCCTCCTTCACAAGTGTTAGTGGACCTCTTACAGGGTGTCCAAAGAGGAGTTCAAAGGGGCTGAAGCCCACTCCTTTCTGGGGTACCTCCCTGTAAGCAAAAAGGAGGCAAGGTAACAGGACATCCCATCTCCTCCTGAGTTTTTCAGGGAGTCCCATTATCATACCTTTGAGAGTTTTATTAAACCTCTCTACCAGTCCATTAGTCTGTGGATGATAAGGAGTGGTGAATTTGTAGGTTACACCACATTCCTTCCACATTGCTCTCAAGTATGCAGACATAAAGTGGCTACCCCTGTCTGATACAACCTCTTTTGGGAAACCCACCCTGGAAAAGATTCCCAGGAGGGCCTTTGCCACTGCAGGAGCTATTGTGGTCCTTAGAGGAATTGCTCCAGGATATCTTGTGGAATGTCCACAACCACCAAGATAAACCTATTGCCAGAAGCAGTAGGAGGGTCAAGGGGGCCAACTATATCAACCCCTCCACTTTTAAAGGGGACCCCAACCACAGGTAGTGGAATAGGGGAGCCTTTGGTGTGCCACCAGTCTTGCCACTGGCTTGGCAGGTCACACAAGACTTGCAAAAATCTTTTGTGTCCTCTGACATCCTAGGCCAGTGAAACAGGGGGACAAGCCTTTCCCATGTTTTGATCTGGCCCAAATGCCCAGCCAAAGGAATGTCATGTGCAAGAGTTAGGAGGAACTCTCTGTACTGCAGGGGAATGACCAATCTCCTGGCTGCTCCAGGTTTTAGGTCCCTTGCCTCAGTGTACAAGAGGTTGTCCTCCCAGTAAACTGTATGTGAGTCACTGACATCCCCATTTTGCTGTTTGACAGCTTTCTGTCTGAGACCTTCTAATGTGGGACAGGTTTGCTGTGCCACACTCAGCTCTTCCCTGACAGGCCCCCCTCCACCCAAAAGCTCAGCAGTGTCTTCTGCCAGCTCATCTGGTGAAGGTTCTGCACAGGGAGGAAATTCTTCTTCCTCATAAGGAGAATCATCTGTAGAGGGAGGGATAGCGGGTAGGGATTTACCCTTGCTACCCCTAGCTTTAGGGAGCACTTGGTCCATTGTTCCAGGATCCAAGTTACCCTGTCCTTTTTGCTTTTTGGCTTGGGCCCTTGTCAAAGCACAAATATGCCCAGGAATGCCCAGCATTGCTGTATGAGCCTCCAACTCCACTTCTGCCCAAGCTGATGTATCTAAATCATTCCCTAGTAGACAGTCTACAGGTAAATCTGAGGCAACAACAACTTTCTTTGGAACAGTAACCCCCCCCCCCCAGTTGAGATTCACAACAGCCATGGGGTGGCTAAGAGTGTTGTTATGAGCGTCTGTCACTTGGTACTGCTGACTAAGTAGGTGTTGTTCAGGGTGTACCAGTTTCTCTATCACCATGGTAACACTGGCACCTGTATCCC
Organism: Pleurodeles waltl; assembly: GCF_031143425.1. Taxonomy (NCBI): domain Eukaryota; kingdom Metazoa; phylum Chordata; class Amphibia; order Caudata; family Salamandridae; genus Pleurodeles; species Pleurodeles waltl. The sequence goes on from NC_090446.1 coordinate 361,225,301, forward strand.
TGTAGGCCTGAACCTCAACACAATTTATTAGGGGAAGTTGCTTGTACTTAGCCATATTACGGGGACAAGCAACCAAGGTGGCCAAATCAATGGCACCTTCAGAGACTAACACAGTCTCCCTAACAAGACCAACCCCAACTAAATTACTAAAAGTGAGCCCAGCTACTCCCTTGGATTGGCTATTAGTAGGTTTGCTCCCACCACCACTGCTATTACTAGGGGCACTAGAATTTGCAGTAGAGGTTGTGGTAGTGGGAGGTTTGGTGTTTTTCTTTGGACAACTGGCATCAGTTGTCCAATGGTCTTTGACTTTACACAAATAACACCATGGCTTTTTAGGTTGAATATTGGAAGGGGATTTGGACCCGCCACCCCCACCAGAGGATTTTTGTGGGCCTGATGAAGAATCATTTTTACTTTTGTCCCCACCCTTGTCAGAAGACTTACCATCCTTCTTCTTGCCATCCTTGTCACCCCCTGTATGAACTTTTCTGTTCACTCTTGTTCTGACCCATTTGTCTGCCTTCTTTCACAATTCTTGGGGAGAGGTCAGATCTGAGTCCACTAGATATTAGTGTAACAAATCAGACACACAGTTATTCAGAATATGCTCTCTCAGAATAAGATTATACAGGCTTTCATAGTCAGAAACTCTACTGCCATGTAACCACCCCTCCAAGGCCTTCACTGAACAGTTTACAAAGTCTGTCCAGTCTTGTGAGGACCCTTTTCTGGTGTCTCTGAACTTAATCCTGTATTGTTCAGTGGTTAAGCCAAATCCATCCAAGAGTGCATCCTTCAAAACTGAAAAATTGTTAGCATGACTTTCTCTAACAGTAAGGAGCCTATCCCAACCTTTTCCAGTGAAAGATAGCCACAATATAGCAGCCCACAGCCTTTGAGGGACCCCCTGTACCATACAGGCCCTCTCAAGTGCAGCAAACCACTTGTTGATGTCATCCCCCTCCTTGGAAGGGGGGACTATCTTGTGCAGATTCCTAGAATCATGCTCTCTAACAGGATTACTATCAGGAATACTGCTGCTGCCACCATGGGGTCCAAACCCCAATCTCTGTCTCTCCTTCTCCAGGTCTAGGGATTCCCTATCTAAGGCCAGCTGTTGCTGTTTAAGCTTCAGTCTGGTCTCTTCAACCCTCAACTTTTTGAGTTCCCTTTCTAACAAGTTATCCTCAGGGTGGGTGGGTTGGGAATGCTTGGACACAGAAGACAAGTTTGAAACAACAGAGGGGGATCTGTCCCTAACTGACTGGACCCTATCAACTTGGCCTCCAGGAATAAAGACTTCCCTACTGTGATGGGAACCTCCATTACTACCAACATTACTAGGTGTCCTGCTAGGGGGCATATCCTGTTCATAACCCTCCCTACCTCCCTCAAGGAGATCCCCTGAGTCAGATTGGGAACCTTCTATTAACCTCTCATTTGAAGTGCCTGCTTGGGATTCATCATTCACAATAAGCATGTTAAATAGAAATTCTTTGGTAGGGTTCTTTCCTATCACTAAACCTCTCTCTAAGCAGAGACTCCTTAGGCTCTTGTAATTCAAATTGTCATAAGTTGTATTGACCATTTTAAGAGCTGACTCTACTTCAGACATGATAGTAAAAGGTTTAGAAATAGTGAGAAGGAAGACAAAGTTTCAGAACTTTTTAAAGAACAGAGAAAAAAAACTTTTTCTAACTGTTTAGAAACTTTTAGAAGTTCTAGAATACTTCTCAGAACTTTGTAAAAAGTTTCAGAGGAGAAAAGAAAAACTTTTTAGTTAGGTGTACATACACTGAACTTGTTTTGTATATTATTCTCTTATGAAAAGTACACAATGACAAAGTGGTAAGTAGTTACAAGTGCTTATCCCACCGCTGCACAACCAATGTAGGAGGCTGGCCTGTCTTCTAGTGGGTACCAGAGGTACTTATACCTTGTGCCAGGTCCAGTTATCCCTTATTAGTGTAGAAGAGGTGTTTCTAGCAGCTTAGGCTGATAGAAGGTAGCTATGGCAAAGCAGCTTAGGATGAACTAGGAGACATGTAAAGCTCCTACTATACAACTGGTGTCATATGTACAATATCATAAGAAAACACAATACACAGAAGTACTAAAAATAAAGGTACTTTGGGCCATATTTATACTTTTTGACGCAAAACTGCGCTAACGCAGTTTTGCGCCAAAAAAATTAGCGCCGGCTAACGCCATTCTGAAGCACCATGCGGGCGCGTATTTATTCAATGACGTTAGCCGGCATTAGCCGCCGGCGCTGTCTGGTGTGCGTTGAAAAAAACGACGTACACCAGGCAGCGCCGGCGTAGGGGGAAAATGGCGTATGGGCGTCCACAAATGGTGCAAGTCAGGCTGAGGCAAAAAAATCGCCACAACCCGATTTGCGCCATTTTTTTACGACGCCCATCCCCCATTGAAATGACTCCTGTCTTAGCAAAGACAGGAGTCATGCCCCTTGCCCAATGGCCATGCCCAGGGGACTTCTGTCCCCTGGGCATGGTCATTGGGCATAGTGGCATGTAGGGGGGCACAAATCAGGCCCCCCAATGCCACCAAAAAATATAAAAAAAAAATACTTACCTGGACTTACCTTAATGTCCCTGGGGTGGGTCCCTCCATCCTTGGGTGTCCTCCTGGGGTGGGCAAGGGTGGCAGGGGGTGTCCCTGGGGGCAGGGGAGGGCACCTCTGGACTCATTCTGAGCCCACAGGTCCCTTAACGCCTGCCCTGACCCAGGCGCTAAAATCCGGCGCTAATGCGGGTTTTTTTAGACCCGCCCACTACCGGGCGTCATTTTTGCCCGGGAGTATAAATACGACGCATATGCATCGGAGTCATTTTTTAAGACGGGAACGCCTACCTTGCATATCATTAACGCAAGGAAGGTGTTCACGCAAAAAAATGACGCTAACTCCATGAACTTTGGCGCTAGATGCGTCTAACGGCAAAGTATAAATATGGAGTTAGTTTTGCGTCGAATTTGCGTCGAAAAAAACGACGCAAATTCGGCGCAAACGGAGTATAAATATGCCCCTTTATTTTTATGATAAGATGCCAAAAGTATCTCAGTGAGTACCCTCAGTTAGAGGATAAGTTATATACACAAGATATATGTACACAAACCAAACTTAGGTAAGTAATAGCAAGAAAAGTAATGCAAACAGTGTAGAATTATAGTAGATTGCAATAGGAGCACATAGATATAGGGGGCAACACAAACCATCTACTCCAAATGTGGAATGCGAACCACGAATGGACCCCAAACCTATGTGAGCTTGTAGAGGGTCGCTGGGACTGTAAGAAAACAGTGAGGGTTAGAAAAATAGCCCACCCCAAGACCCTTAAAGGTAGATGTAAAGTGCACCTACTACCCCCAGAGAACACAGAAGTCGTGATAGGGGGATTCTGCAGGAAGAACAAACACCAGCAATGCAACAACAGTGAATTTTCGGACGTGAGTACCTGTAAGTCAAGGGGACCAAGTCTAATAGTCGCGACAGTGTCGAGAGTGGGCAGGAGCCCAGGAAATGCCAGCTGAGGGAGCAAGGAAGCTGCCACTGGATGGAAGAAACTTGGAGTTCTGCAAGAAAGAAGAGAGTTAGGGACTTCTCCTTTGGAAGACGGATGTCTCATGTCGCGATGGAGCTTGCAGAGGTGTTCCCACGCAGAAAGACCGCAAACAAGCCTTTCTAGCTGCAAGGGTCGCGGTAGAGGTGTTTCGGTGCTGCTGTGGCCCAGGAGGGACCGGGATGTCGCCACTTGGAGGAGGAGGCAGAGGGGGCACCCAGCAACTCAGGGAGCCCTCATAGAAGCAGGCAGCACCAGCAGAAGTACCTGAACAGGCATTTGGAAGAAGAGTGAACCGACGTCCACGCAAAGTCACAAAAGGGAGTCCCACGACGCCGGAGGACAACTCAGAAGGTTGTGCACTGCAGGTTAGAGTGTCGGGGACCCAGGCTTGGCTGTGCACAAAGGAAATCCTGGAAGAGTGCACAGGAGCCGGAGCAGCTGCAAATCACGTGGTATCCAGCAATGCATTCTAGCGTGGGGAGGCAAGGACTTACCTCCACCAAACTTAGACTGAAGAGTCACTGGACTGTGGGAGTCACTTGGACAGAGTTGCTGAGTTCCAGGGACCACGCTCATCTGGCTGAGAGGGGACCCAGAGGACCAGTGATGCAGTCTTTTGGTGCCTGCGGTTGCAGGGGGAAGATTCCGTCGGCCCACAGGAGATTTCTTCAGAGCTCCTGGTGCAGAGGGGAGGCAGGCTACCCCCAGAGCATGCACCACCTGGAAACAGTCGAGAAAGCCGCCAGGATGAGGCGATACAAGGTTGCTAGTAGTCGTCTTGCTACTTTGTTTCAGTTTTTCAGGCGTCGTGAGCAGTCAGCGGTCGATCCTTTGGTAGAAGGTGAAGAGGGAGATGCAGAGGAACTCTGATGAGCTCTTGCATTCGTTTTCTGAAGAATTCCCCAAAGCAGAGACCCTAAATAGCCAGAAAAGGAGGGTTGGCTACCAAGGAAGGAGGATTGGCTACCAAGAGAGGTAAGAGCCTATCAGAAGGAGCCTCTGACGTCACCCGCTGGCACTGGCCACTCAGAGCAGTCCAGTGTGCCAATAACACCTCTGTTTCCAAGATGGCAGAGGTCTGAGACACACTGGAGGAGCTCTGGGCACCTCCCCTGGGAGGTGCAGGTCAGGGGAGTGGTCACTCCCCTTTCCTTTGTACAGTGTCGCACCAGAGCACGGCTGGGGGATCCCCAAACCGGTGTAGACTGGCTTATGCAGAGATGGGCACCATCTGTGCCCATCAAAGCATTTCCAGAGGCTGGGGAGGCTACTCCTCCCCAGCCCTGACACCTATTTCCAAAGGGAAAGGGTGTTACACCCTCTCTCAGAGGAAATCCTTTGTTCTGCCTTCCTGGGCCAGGGCTGCCTGGACCCCACCCCAGGAGGGCAGAAACCTGTCTGAGGGGTTGGCAGCAGCAGCTGCAGTGGAGACCCCAGAAAGGTAGTTTGGCAGTAGCCGAGTTCTGTGCTAGAGACCCGGGGGGATCATGGAATTGTCCCCCCAATGCCAGAATGGCATTGGGGTGACGATTCCATGATCTTAGACATGTTACATGGCCATGTTCAGAGTTACCATTGTGACGCTATACATAGGTAGTGACCTATGTATAGTGCACGCGTGTAATGGTGTCCCCGCACTCACAAAGTCCGGGGAATTTGCCCTGAACGATGTGGGGGCACCTTGGCTAGTGCCAGGGTGCCCACACACTAAGTAACTTTGCACCCAACCTTCACCAGGTGAAGGTTAGACATATAGGTGACTTATAAGTTACTTAAGGGCAGTGGTAAATGGTTGTGAAATAATGTGGACGTTATTTCACGCAGGCTTCAGTGGCAGGCCTGTGTAAGAATTGTCAGAGCTCCCTATGGGTGGCAAAAGAAATGCTGCAGCCCATAGGGATCTCCTGGAACCCCAATACCCTGGGTACCTCAGTACCATATACTAGGGAATTATATGGGTGTACCAGTATTCCAATGTGAATTGGTAAATTTAGTCACTAGCCTGTTAGTGACAAATTTGGAAAGCAGAGAAATTATAACCACTGAGGTTCTGGTTAGCAGAGCCTCAGTGAGACAGTTAGGCATCACACTGGGAACACATACAACGCACATACTTATGAGCACTGGGGCCCTGCCTGGCAGGTCCCCAGTGACACATAGACTAAAACAACATATATACAGTGAAATATGGGGGTAACATGCCAGGCAAGATGGCACTTTCCTACACATGGGTTCAAGAAAACTAAGCACAGTGGTCATCTCAACACTACAAAGGAGGGTCCCATGAAGCTGGGGGTCAACTCAGTGAGTTGAGCAATGCAGGACGGAGTGCTGTGGAACTGGGCTGTGCTGTGCATGAAGGATTCCTTGCAGAAGTGCACAGAAGCCCTGGCAGCTGCAGTTCACGCAGTACACAGGATTACTGTCTGGCGTGGGGAGGCAAGGACTTACCTCCACCAAATTTGGACAGATGGACCACTAGACTGTCAGGGTCTCTGGTATCCAGCTCCTGTGTTTCAGGGACAACGCTCGTCATGATGAGAGGGGACCAAGAGGACTGGTGAAGCAGAAGTTTGGTGTCTGTGTTAGCAGAGGGAAGATTCCGTCGACCCACGGGAGATTTCTTCTTGGCTTCCAGTGCAGGGTGAAGGCAGACAGCCCCCAGAGCATGCACCACCAGGAAACCGTCGAGAAAGCCAGCAGGATTAGGCACTACAATGACGCTGGTAGTCTTATCGCTACTTTGTTGCAGTTTTGCAGGGGTCCTGGAGCAGTCAGCAGTCGATCCTTGGCAGAAGTCGAAGAGGGAGATGCAGAGGAACTCTGGTGAGCTCTTGCATTCGTTATCTGAAGAGAAGCCCACAGGAGAGACCCTAAATAGCCCTCAGAGGAGGATTGGCCACCTAGTCAGGTAAGCACCTATCTGGAGGGGTCTCTAACGTCACCTGCTGGCACTGGCCACTCAGAGGCCTCCATTGTACCCTCACACCTCTGGATTCAAGATGGCAGGGGTCTGGGACACACTGGCGGAGCTCTGGGCACCACCCCTGGGGTGACGATGGACAGGGGAGGGGTCACTCCCTTTTCCTTTGTCCAGTTTCACGCCAGAGCAGGGACTGGGGATCCCTGAACCGGTGTAGACTGGCTTATGGAAGGAGGGCACCATCTGTGCCCTTCAAAGAATTTCCAGAGGTTGGGGGAGGCTACTCCTCCCCAGCCCTTAACACCTAGTTCCACAGGGAGAGGGTGTAACACCCTCTCTCAGAGGAAATTCTTTGTTCTGCCTTCCTGGGACTGGGCTGAATAGACCCCAGGAGGGCAGAAGCCTGTCTGTTGTCCGGCAGCAGCAGTAGCTGCAGTGAAAACCCCAGAGAGCTGGTTTGGCAGTACTCGGGGTCCATGCTGGAGCCCCAGGGATGCATGGGTTTGGCACCCCAATACCAAATTTGGCATGGGGGGACAATTCCATGATTTTAGACATGTTACATGGCCATATTCGGAGTTACCATTGTGAAGCTACATATAGGTATTGGGCTATATGTAGTGCACGCATGTAATGTTGTTACTGCACTCACAAAGTCCGGGAAAATTGCCGTGAACTATTTGGGGGCACCTTGGCTAGTGCCAGGGTGCCCTCACACTTAGTAACTTTGCACCTTACCTTCACTAAGTGAGGGTTAGACATATAGGTGACTTATAAGTTACTTAAGTGCAGTGTAAAATGGCTGTGAAATAATGTGGACGTTATTTCACTCAGGCTGCAGTGGCAGTCCTGTGTAAGAATTGTCTGAGCTCCCTATGGGTGGCAAAAGAAATGCTGCAGCCCTTAGGGATCTCCAGGAACCCCAATACCCTGGGTACCTAGGTACCATATACTAGGGAATTATAACGGTGTTCTAGTGTGCCAATTAGAATTGCTAAAAATGGTCACTAGCCTGCAGTGACAATTTTAAAGGCAGAGAGAGCATAAGCACTGAGGTTCTGATTAGCAGAGCCTCAGTGACACAGTTAGGCACCACACAGGGAACACATTCAAGCCACAATTATGAGCACTGGGGTCCTGGCTAGGAGGATCCCAGTGAGACAGGCAAAAACAAACTGACACACAAGTAAGAAATGGGGGTAACATGCCAGGCAAGATGGTACTTTCCTACAAGATACCTCCTCCGATGGGAGCTCCCTGGTGGTGGCGGACAACTCTGTGACAACCCCAGCTGCAGGTACAGCCGCCATCTCCTGTACCAGCACTGCCCTCCCAGTGGCCCCTCAGTGAGTTGCCTGTGCCCGCTCACCCAGGAGGGTGGGCATCTCCTTCGCTCCAGGCACCTCAGGCCCTGCCCCAGTGAGCCCTGCTGCCCTGAGTGAGGAGGCTATTGACCTCCTGAGATCCATCTCTGTAGGGATATCAACCATTGTGAATGCCATCCAGGGGCTGGCATCCCAGATGCGGGAATGCAATGCATTCCTGTAGGGCATTCACGGTGGATTGGCGGCCCAACAGAGATTGATTCAGGCTCTGGCATCCTCTCCTGATGGCAGCCATTGTCCCTGTGTCTACCGTCCTACTCCAACAAAGTGACTTTAGTACAGTAAACTGTTAAAGGATGCTATTTTTAGAGAAAAAACATACACTTTTATCTGGAGCACTTTTTCCCTACTGTTTTTAAAAAAACTCAAAATTGTGCTACATTTTGCCAATTTTCTCGGTCCCTTCCACGAAATCCACAAACCACAAGTATATCTAGAATCCCCAGGATGTTGGAAAAAAGGACACAAATTTGGCATGGATGCCTTATCCTAGAAGTCTAAGTGCGGACTACCCCAAATTGCCAAGGCTCAGCACTGGGGGAGCAGGGAGGTTAGCAGCGAAGGGGTTAAACATAGGAATACTATTGAAAAGTATTTTGTTACATGTAATCTCACGAATTAGAATTGTAGGCAAGTATTTAGGTGTTGGACACCCACTCTAACAACCCCAGGGGCTTTTCACTGTGATGGTTCTTGTTAAACCCTGTTGAATGGAATTGTATACTGTTTTCTAGCTATCTTTTTCTACAATGTTTTAACTGTATGCATGATGGGCACAAGTTTATGTGCACTTGAATAGGCTGGGGTTAGGTAGGGTGGAAAGCCAATGTTAAAGGGTTCATTGGGAAAAATCATGCAAGAGTTCAAATGTTTGTTCTGTTTATTGTGGAACATAATGACATAGCCAGTAGGCCAGACCTACTTATTTTGAAAAGCATACGTTAATGACAATAGACCTTTAAGGATGGATTTTTATTACAGTGTGCCAAAGCCTGCAGGCAGAAATTTTGCACATAGAAATTCACAGATTACCATAGTAGGCAAGGGTTAAGGTGTTGGTGATCCCCTTAACAAACTGTGGTCAAAGTAGCTGTTGACAATTATGATAAAAAGGGGTGGTTGGAGTCCCAAAGGATGAGGGTCCTATGGATTAAATTACTGGAAATCCAGAGAACCCACATAGGAAAATCCACAGTTGGGAATACACACTGGTAAATCCGCACAGGACAAAGTTCTAGTACAAAACCTGAAGGTTTATTTAAAATGTAGAAATCATTACAGAAAACAAAAAGGCAAATGGATAGTCAAATCAATTAAAAATGATCATAATGGAAATAAGTGTGAGTTGGCATAGAAAATAGACCATGAACCCCCTTCTCGCTAATAGTCAGAACCAAATACGGTCTGATACACGCAAATAGTGAGACAACCAGCAAATTGTCATAGTGACGGCTCCATTTTAAAGGCAAGAGTGAAACAATCTCTAAGTAGAAAGTTAAAGAGTATTTTGTCATAAGAACATGCTCAATAGAAGTCCCAGAAAAAGTCTTACAATCTCTAAATTTACATTCAATGGTATGACTGACATGGAGTCTGCCTTCAATGAGAGCAGAGGAAAGACTCTCAGTATGAAGTAAATAAACAGACTAATGTGGAATCTGATTTCTAAGGGAATCCAAGAATGACCTGACTCACTTCCTAGAATCATCATATTATATAGCTTGCAAATAGATACGTAGTACTGTCAATAGAGTGGAGCAAATGATAGTGACAGCATCTAATAGTAAAACTGAAGAAACATCACATGAAAAATGACTTTTGCTGCACTACGAATGAACGATCTTGCATTATTTCCTAGAAGGCAAACCAAAAGCACAATTAAACTTACATTCATAACCTCTGGTTGCCAAGGAAATTACCTTGTAAAGACACAGTTGAGCTGAACCCGTTCCTCCAGGGACATCAAGACCAATAAAGAGCATACAAATAAATTTGTGTTATATTACCACAGTACAAGGCCATAAACTGTTGGATTAGGAATCTTCATTAAAAAAACTCTGAAGGACATATTTAACTCCTAGCTGTACAGGAAGAGAAATAAAACCACATTTTAATTGTGCACAGTACAACACCTGAAAACAGTTTTGACGCATAATTATATCAATTTCAGAAGCTTCTTTATGTCAAACCCAGTACTTTTACACTATTTGTGACTCATTCAAGTTAATTATACACACTTAGGGCCTGATTTAGAGTTTGGCGGAGGAGTTACTCCATCACAAGTGAGACTGATATACTGTTCACCGTATTGCAAGTTCCATAGGCTATAATGGAATTGTAATACAGTGGGTAGGATATGTGTCACGTTTGTGATAGAGTAATCCCTTCCACCACACTCTAAATCAGGACCTTAGGTGGTCATTACAACCCTGGCGGTCGGTGTTAAAGCGGCGGTAAAACCGCCAACAGGCCAGCGGTAAAAAAAATGGAATCACGACCATGGCGGAAACCGCCAACATAGACAGCCACTTTAACACTCCGACCGCCACGGCGGTACAAACAAACACCGCGGCGATAACCGCCAACAGACAGGCGGAACACAATGATCCGCCACCTTTTCCGTGGCGGATTCACCGTGAACAAAAACACAGAGGAAACAGGACTTAGAAGGGAAAACTTTCACCTCTTCATACCCCACGAGGAACCAGGACGCCATGGAACCGGAACTCCACATACTCCCTGCCTTTGTCTTGCTGCTCCTCTACCAGGAGCACGAACGCCGGCGGCGAAGACCAAGATGAGTACTGCACCTACGACACAGGGGAGGGGGGGAGGGAAAAGAGAGTGACACACACACGCAACACGAAACACCCCCACCCCCACCCTCACCCACTACAACACACACACTAATACATGTTGATACATTACAGTTACACCCCCCAACCCCCACGGAAGAATGCAAAGACAAAAGGAAATGAGGTGAACGATTGTAATCTATTAAAATGCAGTACTCAAAAAATATATATACACTATTAACAAATATATACACCAAGAATACAAGTCCAAGGTATTCCACCATTAAAGTCCGTGGACCACTGGGCCCAAAATGCCTGGGCGAGGCCCACACAAGATACCTGATCAAAACGGAGAGAACACTGCTGGGGCATCAGTTCGAAATACAACAGGCACCTCAGGGGGAAGGGAAGGGGGGACACCTCAGCCGGATGAGTGCACAACGCCAGATCCACGAGGGGGCTCCATGCCCATTGATGTATCCTGGGGAGTGCAAAGCCACAGTCTCTCAAGTCTTTCTAGTGGGTGGTTTGCCCACTGCTGCATCCTGGGGAGTGCAAAGCCACAGTCTCTCAAGTCTCTCCAGTGGGTGGTTTGCCCACTGCTTTATCCTGGGGAGTGCAAAGCCACAGTCTCACAAATCTTTTCAGTGGGTGGTTTGCCCACTGCTGCATCCTGGGGAGTGCAAAGCCACAGTCTCTCAAGTCTCTCCAGTGGGTGGTTTGCCCACTGCTTTATCCTGGGGAGTGCAAAGCCACAGTCTCTCAAGTCTCTCCAGTGGGTGAGATGCCCACTGCTTTATCCTGGGGAGTGCAAAGCCACAGTCTCTCAAGTGGATAACAGTCTCCACAGGTTCTGGAGGGGGCTTTGTGCCCAGAGTGCTTCATCCTGCCAAGGACTGAGTTAGTGGATGGGATACTCCACTGGTTGTGGAGGGGGCTTTGTGCCCAGAGTGCTTCATCCTGCCAAGGACTGAGGTAGTGGATGGGATACTCCACTGGTTCTGGAGAGGCTTTGTGCCCAGAGTGCTTCATCCTGCCAAGGACTGAAATAGTGGATGCCTTTCTCCACTGGTTCTGGAGGGGGCTTTGTGCCCAGAGTGCTTCATCCTGCCAAGGACTGAGTTAGTGGATGGGATACTCCACTGGTTGTGGAGGGGGCTTTGTGCCCAGAGTGCTTCATCCTGCCAAGGACTGAGGTAGTGGATGGGATACTCCACTGGTTCTGGAGAGGCTTTGTGCCCAGAGTGCTTCATCCTGCCAAGGACTGAAATAGTGGATGCCTTTCTCCACTGGTTCTGGAGGGGGCTTGGTGCCCAGAGTGCTTCATCCTGCTTGTGACGGCCCCAGTAGCGTCGGAGCTTTTGGCGCTCATTGGCCTGCGGTGCTGGTGGCGGCGGTGTCCTGTGAAGTGGTGCTGGTGGCGGCGATTTCCTTGGCAGCGGTGCTTGTGGCGGCGGTGTCCTGTGAAGTGGTGCTGGTGGCAGCGGTGTCTTTGGCAGCGGTGCTTCTGGCGGCGGTGTCCTGTGAAGTGGTGCTGGTGGCGGCGGTGTCCTTGGCAGCGGTGCTTGTGGCGGCGGTGTCCTTGGCAGTGGTGCTGGTGGCGGTCTTGTCCACTGTGCAGGTTTTCGGCGACTTGCCTGTCTTTCTGTGCCCCTTCCCCACCTTGGATGGTGGCGCAGCTGTCTTCCCACTCCCTACTGTACTCCTGGGAAAGGCTTTGGTGGTAGATGTTTTGCCTTTCTCCCGCCGGGCACTGGCCAACTTTTTATGCTTTTGAGGTGGGGGACTGTCAGTGGTCTGGCTCTTTGGCACACTGGCTGCCCTGCTGCTTGGCGCACTCCAGAAGCTGGTTACTGCTGGCACCACTGTGCCCGGTGATGTGGTGGCTGAGGTGCTGGGTTAGGACCTGGAAAGGCAGGCCCTAGGGGACAGAAGGGGTGGGGGAGGTGAGGGGAAGAGGTCAAGGTTGGACAGGAAAAGTTTTTGGGACACATTGGGACGGGTAGATGGAGGGGGTTTGGGAGTGGAGGAAGAGGTAGTGGCTGTAGGAGGTGTACGTTTGCTGACTTTGGGTGAAGGTGAATGGGCTGGAGGCTGTCATGAGGTGGATGGCTGTTAGGTGGGTGTGTGGCTGCATTTGTGTACCTTGGGAGGTGGGCTCACAGACTCACTGGGAGAGGACACAGGGGATGTGTGAATGGTAGTGGGGGTGGTGAGTGCAAGTGAGCGGGGTGTTGTGATGGGTGTGCTGATGATGGACGTAGTGGATGAAGATGTAGTGCATGCAGGTGTGAGTGGAGACGAGACAGGGAGGGAGGAGGGAGACGAGGAGGAGGGGGACACAGTGGAGGCAGTGGATGTTGGTATGTGTGCATGGGTATGATGCTTGTGTGAGGGCTTGTGGGATGTGTGGTGCTTATGTTTGCCAGAGTTTCCCTTTTGTGTTGAGGTGTGTGCATGCTGGTCTGATGGTGTGCTTGGGATAGGCTGAGGTACAGGGGTTTGGGTCTGGGTAGAGGAAGTTGGAGGGGGGAGGCTGGGCACACAGACAATGGCTGCCATCAGTGCTGAGGCCAGAGTCTGAAAAGCTCGCTGTTGGGCTGCCTGACCAGAATGAATGCCCTCCAGGTATGCATTGGTCTGTTGCAACTGCCTCTCTACACCCTGGATGGCATTCAAAATGGTGGACTTCCCAACCGTGAGGGACCTGAGGAGGTCAATGGCCTCCTCACTGAGGGCAGCAGGGCTGACTGGGGCAGGGGCTGAGGTGCCTGGGGCGAAGGAGATGCCCACCCTCCTGGGTGAGCGGCCACGGTGCATAAGCTGAGGGGCTGTGGGGAGGGTGGTGCTGGTAGGGGGGGTGGCGGCTGTACCTGTAGATGCAGTGGGCACAGAGGGGCCCGCCACCGGAAGGGAGCTGCCATCAGAGGTGGAGTCTGTGTCGCTGGTCTCAGCTCCTGTCCCCGCCTTGGAGCTCCCCTCGCCCTCCGTCCCACTGGTGGCTTCAGACTCCGTTGTCTCGCCCTCCAGGGCCATGTGGGATGCCGCTCCCTCCTGCTCCGGTGCCACTGCTCCTCCGCCTTATGATGCTAATGCACAAAAGAACAGGGAGACCACAAAAAGGGAGGGGAAGACAAAAGAAAGACATGTTCACTGCATGCAATACCGCTACCGTTGGCGGACACTACAGACAAAGAAGCCCCCTGCACTACGCCGTGCACTTTGAATTCCCTAATTACTCACAGGGACATGGGCTACAAGGCCTATGCCCGATTGCTGCACACATGGAAGCCACAGGAGCCTGACTAGGTGTAGTTGGCTCTGAACACAGGTGGGGTGGGGTGCCACATGGCCTGCCTTACGACGGGACCTTGCCTACTAAACTCGCCCTGGCCTAGGAGAACTCACAGCCCACCAACTCCGGATACGCCACCGCCAGGATCCGAAACATCAGGGGGGTCATGGTGCGACGGGCACCCCTCCCACGTTGGGAGGCCATCCCCAACTGGGCCTCCGCCGTCTTCTTGCTCCAGTGGCGAATTTCCTCCCATCTTTTACGGCAGTGGGTGCTCCCCCCAGGGCCCGGACTTCCTTGGTGATGGCACGCCAAATATCCTTCTTCTGGTGGGCGCTGACCTACAGGAATAGTACAGGGGAAAAGGAGAAGATATAACCGTCCGCACCGTCACAGTCATTGGCCCGCATCCCTACCCATGCCATGACGCACATGCACTCACCGTCGTTTCATGCACGCCTCATTCTCCGCCCCCCATCTTCCATCCACACCACTCCACACAGGCATTGCCCATTCGGCATGCTCACAGTGTACTTACCTGTTTGTCTGGAGGACCGTAGAGTAGCGGGTACTGGGGGAGGACCCCATCCACTAGTTTCTCCAACTCCTCTGTGCTGAAGGCAGGGGCCCTTTCCCCAGACACATGAGCCATTGTCTCTTCCAGACTGAGGTCACAGCAGCACTTGCAGTGTAGGTCCTCTCCTGTCGAAGATCAGGTATCAAGTGATTAAACAGAGAGAAAATGGCCTCCGGCGTACATCGTCATTGGCTCCTCGGACCCATAGGGTCTAATTTTAACCAATGTAGGATTGCGCCGCGGTCTTCGACTGCCTACCGCGACTGTGTACAACACCAGCGCAGTTACCTCATATCCCCTTGTCCCACATTACAGGTTTAGGCATACGCCATATCAGGGGGCCACATGGCATTCATTTTAAATGTGTCACACATATATAGGCCTTGCATACACACTAATACAGGCACATATCGGTTTAAAAAAATTGAGGAATAAAGTTGTGTTAACGTACCTCAGTGTTGGTTGACTCTCTGCTCGCTGTTCTCCTCCATAGAGCACGTCGGCTGGGGCAGATGAGGAGGTGGCGGCATCCTCCGGTGTACAGACCGCTGGTGGACCTGTTGACAATGGAGGAGCGACATGTAATTGTCACCTACAGACTTGATCGTGCCACAATCCTGGAACTGTGTGTCCAGTTGGAGCCAGACCTGATGTCAGCAATCCGCCATCCCACAGTAATCCCCCCTCTAGTGCAGGTGCTGTCTGTACTCCATTTCCTGGTAAGTGGGTCTTTTCACACAACAGTGGCCATAGCATCAGGGATGTCCCAGCCTATGTTTTCCAACGTGTTGTCCAGAGTGTTGTCTGCCCTGCTGAAACACATGCACAGCTACATCGTTTTCCCTCAGGTGGAGGATTTGCCTACAGTGAAAGGTGACTTCTATGCCCTGGGACATATTCCCAACATCATAGGTGCCATTGATGGGACACATGTGGCCTTGGTCCCCCCCGCAGGAGTGAACAGGTGTACAGAAACCGGAAGAGTTACCATTCAATGAATGTGCAGATGGTGTGTTTGGCCGACCAGTACATCTCCCATGTGAATGCCAAGTTTCCTGGCTCAGTGCATGACGCTTACATTTTGAGGAATAGCAGCATCCCTTATGTGATGGGGTGACTCCAGAGGCACCGTGTGTGGCTATTAGGTGAGGACATGGAGCCTATACAGTGTGACTAGGTGTCTGGGTCAGGGGATGTCCCTAAGAGTTAGTGTGCGTCTAACAGATTTCCCTCGACATTTGCAGGTGACTCTGGCTACCCCAACCTGTCATGGCTACTGACCCCAGTGAGGAATCCCAGGACAAGGGCAGAGGAACGCCTCAATGAGGTTCATGCACGAACTAAGAGGGTTATAGAGAGGACTTTCGGCCTCCTGAAGGCCAGGTTCAGGTGCCTCCATCTGACAGGTGGTTCCCTATTCTACTCACCAAAGAAGGTGTGCCAGATCATCGTGGCCTGCAGTATGCTTCACAACTTGGCTTTGCGACAACAGGTGCCTTTTCTGCAGGAGGATGGTCCAGATGGAGGTGTTGTGGCAGCTGTGGAGCCTGTGGACAGTGAAGGAGAGGAAGCAGAAGAAGAGGACATCGACAACAGAAACACAGTGATTCATCAATATTTCCAGTGAGACACAGGTAAGAAGACATCCCTGCCTGCTATATCTGATATAATTGTTCTACCTCTCATCTGTCTTTCACTTTCACCCAGTGTATGGACCCTGAGTTGTCACTTTCCCTTTCAGTTTCACAGATGTGGGTCCCACTGTGTGACATCTGCTTTGTTTCCTCATGGACTAGAGCTGTGTGACATAGGTATGTTGACAATTCAATGGATATAGCATTTTTACACAGTTATTGCAAATACACATTTTCGAAAGCACAGACTGACTCCAGATTCTTTTGTGCTTTAAGGGTGTTTATTTAAGTGCTCAGTATTGGAGGGGGTTGTAAAATGGTCAGGGGTGATGGTGGAGGAATGTCTATGGCAGAGTCCAGTCTATTAGTCTCACAGGTGCATTGTCCAAAGGGGCATAGGAAGTGGAGCTAGGGCAGTTTAAGGATGGACAGGGTGGCGAAGTGGGACAGAAGGATGACAATCAGGGTGGTCTCATTTCTTGGCGGGAGTCTTGGCATTGTTCTCTGTCTTTGTCCTGGATCTCAGGGACCGCTTGCGGGTTGGTTCTCAATCTGCAGGGGGTGGGGTGCTGGTGTCGTGGTCCTGTGGCGGTGCCTCCTGTCCACTAGCACCAGTGGAGGTGGTGGGCAGTTCATCATCGAGGCTAGTGTCAGGGGCCCCTTGTTGTGCCACAGTGTCCCTCCTGGTGTTGACGAGTTCCTTCAGCAGCCCTACAGTGGTGCCCAGGGTGGTGATGATGGATTTGAGTTCCTCCCTGAACCCCAAATACTGTTCCTCCTGCAGCCGCTGGGTCTTCTGAAACTTGTCCAGTACCGTTGCCATTGTCTCCTGGGAATGATGGTAGGCTCCCATGATGTTGGAGAGGGCCTCATGGAGAGTGGGTTCCCTGGGCCTGTCCTCCCCCTGTCGCACAGCAGCCCTCCCAGTTCCCCTGTGTTCCTGGGCCTCTGTCCCCTGAACAGTGTGCCCACTACCACTGCCCCCAGGTCCCTGGTGTTGTTGGGGTGGTGGGTTAGCCTGGGTTCCCTGTAGTGGTGGATGTAGGAAAGTACCATCTTGCCTGGCATGTTACCCCCATTTCACTGTATGTATGTATGTATGTTTTAGCCCCTGTGTTACTGGGATCCTGCTAGGCAGGACCCCAGTGCTCATAGTATGTGCCCTGTATGTGTTCCCTGTCTGGTGCCTAACTGTATCACTGAGGCTCTGCTAACCAGAGCCTCAGTGTGTATGCTCTCTCTGCTTTCTAAAATTTGTCACTGCAGGCTAGTGACTAAATTTACCATTTCTCATTGGCACACTGGTACACCCAGATAATTCCCTTGTATATGGTACTTAGGTAACCAGGGAATTGGGGTTCCAGGAGATCCCTATGGGCTGCAGCATGTCTTTTGCCACCCATAGGGAGCTCTGTTATTTCACAGCCATTTTTCACAGCACATAAGTAACTTATAAGTCACCTATATGTCTAACCTTCACCTGGTGAAGGTTGGGTGCCAAGTTATTTAGTGTGTGGGTACCCTGGCACTAGCCAAGGTGCCCCCACATCGATCAGGGCAAATTCCCCGGACTTTGTGAGTGCGGGACACCATTACACGCGTGCACTATACATAGGTCACTACCTATGTATACCGTCACAATGGTAACTTCGAACATGGCCATGTAACATGTCTAAGATCATGGAATTGTCCCTCCAATACCATCCTGGTATTGGGGGGACAATACCATGATCCCCCGGGTCTCCAGCACAGAACCTGGGTACTGCCAAACTGCCTTTCCGGGGTTTCCACTGCAGCTGCTGCTGCTGCCAACCCCTCAGACAGGATTCTGCCCTCCTGGGGTCCAGACAGCCCTGGTCCAGCAAGGCAGAACAAAGGATTTCCTCTGAGAGAGATGTGAAGGGCTGGGGAGGAGTAGCCTCCCCCAGCGTCTGGAAATGCTTTGATGGGCACAGATGGTGCCCATCTCTGCATAAGCCAGTCTACACCGGTTCAGGGATCCCCCAGCCCTGCTCTGGCGTGAAACTGGACAAAGGAAAGGGGAGTGACCACTCCCCTGACTAGTACCTCCCAGGGGAGGTGCCCAGAGCTCCTCCAGTGTGTTCCAGACCTCTGCCATCTTGGAAACAGAGGTGTTGGGGGCACACTGGACTGCTCTGAGTGGCCAGTGCCAGCAGGTGACGTCAGAGACCCCCTCTGATAGGCTCTTATCTCTCTTGGTAGCCAATCCTCCTTTCTTGGTAGCCAAACCTCCTTTTCTGGCTATTTAGGGTCTCTCCTCTGGGGAATTCTTCAGATAACGAATGCAAGAGCTCACCAGAGTTCCTCTGCATCTCTCTCTTCGACTTCTACCAAGGATCGACCGCTGACTGCTCCAGGACGCCTGCAAAACCGCAACAAAGTAGCAAGACGACTACCAGCAACATTGTAGCACTTCATCCTGACGGTTTTCTCGACTGTTTCCTGGTGGTGTATGCTCTGGGGGTCGCCTGTCTTCAACCTGCAGTAGAAGCCAAGAAGAAATCTCCCGTGGGTCGATGGAATCTTCCCCCTGCTAACGCAGGCACCAAAAGACTGTATCACCGGTCCTCTGGGTCCCCTCTCATCCTGACGAGCGTGGTCCCTGGAACACAGGAACTCTATCCAAGTGACTCCCACAGTCCAGTGATCCTTCAGTCCAAGTTTGGTGGAGGTAAGTCCTTGCCTCCCCACGCTAGACTGCAAACCTGTGTACTGCGTGATTTGCAGCTGCTCCGGCTCCTGTGCACTCTTCCAGGATTTCCTTCATGCACAGCCTAGCCTGGGTCCCCAGCACTCCGTCCTGCAGTTCTCAACCCTCTGAGTTGGCCTCCAACGTCGTGGGACCCTCCTTTGTGACTCTGAGCCAGCTCCGGTTCACAAATCTTCCAAGTGCCTGTTCGGATACTTCTAAGGGGCGACATCCTGGTCCTTCCTGGTCCCCAGCAGCACCCAAAAACCTCTACCGCGACCCTTGCAGCTAGCAAGGCTTGTTTGCGGTATTTCTGCGTGGGAACACTTCTGCAACCTTCATCGCAACGTAGGACATCTTCCATCCAAGGAGAAGTTCCTAGTCCTCTTCGTTGTTGCAGAACTCCAAGCCTCTTCCACCGGAGGCAGCTTCCTTTCCCCTTCATCTGGGGTTTTCCGGGCTCCTGCCCCCCAGGACACTATCGTGACTCTTGGACTTGGTCCCATTGCTTTGCAGGTCCTCAGGTCCAGGAATCCACCTTCAGTGCCTTGCTGGTGTTTGTTGTTCTTGCAGAATCCCCCTATCACGACTATTGTGCTCTTTTGGGGTAGTAGGTGTACTTTACTCTTACTTTTCAGGGTATTGGGGTGGGGTATCTTGGACACCCTGACTGTTTTCTTACAGTCCCAGCGACCCTCTACAAGCTCCCATAGGTCTGGGGTCCATTTGTGATTCGCATTCCACTGTTGGAGTATATGGTTTGTGTTGCCCCTAGACTTATGTCTGCCTATTGCAAACTATTGTAATTCTACACTGTTTGCATTACTTTTCTGACTCTTACTTACCTGTATTGGGTTTGTGTACATATAGCTTGTGTATATGACTTACCTTCTTACTGAGGGTACTCACTGAGATACTTGTGGCATATTGTCATAAAAATAAAGTACCTTTATTTTTAATAACTCTGTGTATTGTGTTTTCTTATGATATTGTGTATACGATATAAGTGGTATAGTAGGAGCTTTGCAGGCCTCCTTGTTCAGCCTAAGCTGCTTTGCAATAGCTACCTTCTATCAGCCTAAGCTGCTAGAAACACCTCTATTCTACTAATAAGGGATAACTGGACCTGCCACAGGGTGTAAGTACCACAGGGTACCCACTACAATCCAGGCCAGCCTCCTACAGTGGACACACTGCTGCTTGACGTGTCCTGGGGACAGAGGTATGGGCCCACTGGGTGGGCGCTGTGCTGGTGTTTCCAGAGTGGGGAGGCTCTGTTGTGGCTTGTGCCAGTGTGAGGGGAACCGACTGTCCCGAGGTCCCAGATGGGCCGGGCTGGTCATCTAGATCCAGTTGGACAGAGCTGCTGTCATCACTGTGGGCCTCTTCTGTGGGTGGAGTGGACATGTCTGGACCCTCCTGTCCGGTGACGTTGGGTAGGGGTCCTGCAGGGGTGTAAAGGCATGATTATTGCATCTGTGTGTGCCATGGTGTGCAATGGGTGGGTGACCCTGTACCCCAGTGCTTGCATTCTTGTGTGGGACCTTGTTTGATAACTGTTTAGGGGTGTTTGTGGGTTTGTGCAGTGGCCATGCATTGGTGATGGGTGTCCATGCTTTGTTGTTGCATGCAGGGTTTGGTGTTGAGATGTGTGGTTTGTGATAGTGGGACATATGTGAGGAGTTGGAGTGATGGGGGTGAGGGCGAGGGTGGGGGTATGTGATAGCATGCAGGTAGGGTGGGGGATGTAATAGTTAAGATTTGACTTACCAGAGTCCATTTCTCCAGCTACTCGTGCGAGGCCCTCAGGATGCAGTATAGCCAAGACCTGCTCCTCCCATGTTGTTAGTTGTGGGGGAGGAGGTGGGATTCCGCCGCCAGTCCTCTGAACTGCAATCTGGTGTCTTGAGACCACGGAACGTACCTTCGCCCGTAGGTCGTTCCACCTCTTCCTGATGTCATCCTGTGTTCTTGGGTGCTGTCCCACTGCGTTGACCCTATCTACGACTCTGCGCCATAGCTCCATCTTCCTAGCTATGGTGGTGTGCTTCACCTGTGATCCGAATAGCTGTGGCTCTACCCGAATGATTTCCTCCACCATGACCCTGAGCTCCTCCTCAGAGAACCTGGGGTGTCTTTGTGGTGCCATGGGGTGGGGTGGGTGATGTGTGGGGTGGTGTATGTTGTGATGTGTGGGGTGATGTTTAGGGGTGTGTGGTGTTTTGTGCGTGGATGTTGTGTGAGTGATGGTGTTGAGTGCCTATGGATGCTAGTTTGTAGATGGTGGTGTCTCTCTCTGGCCTTCAGTCGCAATTGTGGTCATAAGGGTTTGTGGGTGATGTGGGTGTGTGTTTTATATTGTATTGGATGTGTGGGAGTGGTGTGTGTATGTGCATCAGGTGTGTGTATTTGAAATTGTCCAATGTGGTTGTGTTTTGTAAATGTGTGTGTATTTTGAGCGTGGCGGTGTATACCGCCAATGGAATACCATGGTTGAAAGACCGCCGCGTGGATTCATGGGTCATGATAGTGTGGGCGTGTTCCTGTTGGCCTTGACGGTGTCGGTTTTGTTATTGCCAGTTTATCACTGACCTTTGGTGTGGAGGACTTGTGTGGGTGTCTACATTTTGGCGGATTCCGAGCTATGGGTCATAATAGCTGTGGTGGAATTCCGCGGTCGCGTTGGTGTGTTGACGGTCTTCTGCACGGCGGTAAGCGGCATTTACCGCCAACGTTGTAATGACCCCCTTAATTTGTTAATTCAAAATTAATTTCTATAGCCATATACATTACAATAATCCTTGCTAGGCTTTCTTAGGAGAGATAATATTTTGCTTTGTCCACTGGAATTTTGTATACATTTGTCACTTTATGATAGCATGCTGCATGGTTTCTTTGTGGAAACCTTGGGGGTCATTCTGACCTCGGCGGTAAAAGCCGCTTACCGCCGGTCAGAAGACCGCCACAATACCGCCGCGGCCGCGGTCAGCCGCCACGGACATTCTGACCCACAACTGCAAAACCTCCGAAAACCCGCCCTCCACTGCAGTCCGCCACATCAGCGGCCAGCGGTAAACTGGAGAAGACCAAACCTCCACCGCCACGCCAACAGAAATACGCCCATCCCATTATGACCCGCAAATCGACGCGGCGGTCATTCAACCGCGGTATTCCATTGGCGGTAGACCCCGCCGCGGTCAAAATACACACACCTTTACAAACCCCTACCACATTGGACAATTTGAAAGGCACACACCTGAAACCCATACACATACCACTCCCACACATCCAATACCATATAAAACACACACCCACATCACCCACAAACCCCTACCAACAAAAACCAGAGACGAAGGAGAGAGAGACACACATCAGAGAATAGATAGCCAGACACACAGAGGCACACCGCAACATCACACACACCACATAGAAGCACAAAGCACCACACACCAACACACACATCATCACATACACCACCCCACACCTCATACACTCCACCCCATGGCACCACAAAGGCACCCACGCTTTTCGGACCAAGAACTCCGGGTCATGGTGGAGGAGATCATAAGAGTGGAACCCCAGCTCTTCGGCTCACAGGTCCAGCACACCACCATAGCGAGGAAGGCGGAGCTCTGGCAGCGGATCGTGGACAGGGTCAACGCGGTGGGACAGCATCCCAGAAATAGAGAGGACATCCGCAAACGATGGAACGACCTACGGGGGAAGGTGCGCTCGATGGTCTCGCGACACAACATCCCAGTGCAGAAGACTGGCGGGGGACCCCCACCCACTCCACCCGAATTCACAACATGGGAGCAGGAGGTACTCAACATCCTGCATCCTGATGGCCTCGCTGGAGTACACGGAGGAATGGACTCTGGTAAGTACAAGGCCAACCACTTCACCCCACCCCCAGCATGCTAACCCCCACCCTCACCCCCAACCCCCCAGCACACATCCTCCCTGAGAATGTCTCCCCAGCACAACCCACCCAACACCAACCCCTGCATGCCACCCCCAAACTATGGACACCCATCACCTAAGCATGACCACTGCACATACCCATCACCCCCCCCCCACAAAACACCCTCACAACACCTCCCCCAAGGGAATGCCAGCACTGGGGGACAAGGGCACCTATAAAACGCAAGCTAATGCACACACAGAAACAATAACCATACCCTCTTACCCCATGCAGGACCCGAACGACAACACACCGGTCAGGAGGGACCAGAAATGTCCATCCCACCCCCGGAACAGGCCACTAGTGATGACAGCAGCTCTGTCGACCTGGAACCTGACGACCAGCCCGGACCATCGGGGACCTCTGGGCAGTCGGTTCCCCTCACCCAGACACAGGCCACTGCAGACCCAACCCCCTCTGGGAACAACCGCACAGCTCCCACCCAGCGGGCCCATGCCTCTGTCTCTAGGACAGGTCAAGCAGCGGTGTGTCTACCACTACAGGGCCCCCAGGGTAACCCACCAACCCAACAACAACAGGGACCTGGGGGCAGTGGGAGTGGGCACACCGTCCAGGGGACAGAGGCCCAGGGAAACAGGGCAACTCGGAGGGCTGCTGTGCGACAGGGGGGGGAGGAGAGGCCCAGGGAACCCACTCTCCAAGAGGCCCTCACCACCATCATGGCTGCCTACCACCACTCACAAGAGACAATGGCGACGGTACTGGCCAGGTTCCAGGAGATCCAGGCACAGCAGGAGCAACGCTACATGGGGTTCAGCGACCAACTAACCAACATCTCAACCGCTATGGGGAGCATAGTCCAGGCCCTGAACCGCATAGAGGACACGTTTCGGGACCATGTGGCATCACACAGGGCCCCTGTGGCTACCCAGGAACAGGAACAGCCTACCACCTCCGCCGGCGCTAGTGGACAGGAGGCCCCACCACAACGACAGTCCCCCAGAACCCCACCTCCTGCTGAACAACAACCGCCCCGCAAAAGGAGCCTGAGATCAAAAAAACCGACAGAGTAGGATGTCAAGTCCCCCGCCAGCATCACATACCCCCTGAAGTCCTCCCACTGTCCCACATGGCCACCCTGTCAAACCTTGAACTGCCCCTGCTCCATCCTGCCACAGGCGTATGGACAATGCACCTGTGAGACTGAGAACTGGACTCCGCCATGGACATTACTCCACCCCCACCCATCACTGTTTCACCATCATGTACCAATATCTATGCACTAATAATAAATCACACATTGCACTGAAATCAATCAGGACTCAGGCTGTCTTATTTACAAATGTATGACACATTACATATCAATTACGTATTGTGAACATTGTGAATTACACATACCGAGGTAACTTAGCATTAGTCCATGGGCCAACCAAGCCGAGGTCACGCAGTGGCTCATACAGCACAGAAAAGGGAAGGGAAATTCAAACATCATGTCCATAGGTCTGGGGGGAAACCGACAAAGTTGAGATGCAGGAGGCTTTCAGGAAATGTAAAATGGCATGGGTGACCATTACCTGTGTGCTACTGGAAATACTGTGCTATTACTCTGTCCCTGTTGTCTGTGTCGTCCGCTGAGTCTTCCTCCTCTTCACTCTCCGCAGGCTCCACAGCTACTTCAACACCACCATCTGCACCATCCTCCTGCAGGAAAGGGACCTGACGTCGCAATGCCAGATTGTGAAGCATACAGCAGGCCACGATGATGTGGCACACCTTCTTTGGTGAGTACATCAGGGATCCCCCAGTCATATGCAGGCACCTAAACCTGGCCTTCAGGAGGCCAAAGGTCCTTTCGATGATCCTCCTAGTTCGCCCATGGGCCTCATTGTACCCTTCCTCTGCCCTGGTCCGGGGATTCCTTACTGGGGTCAGTAGCCAAGGCAGGTTGGGGTAACCAGAGTCACCTATTAGCCACACACGTTGTCTCTGTAGCTGCTCCATCACATAGGGGATGCTGCTATTTCGCATCACATACGCGTCATGCACTGACCCTGGGAACTTGGCATTTACATGGGAGATGTACTGGTCAGCCAAACAGACCACCTGGACATTCATCGAATGATAACTTTTTCTGTTTCGGTACACCTGCTCATCGTCTTTTGGGGGTACCAAAGCCACATGGGTCCCATCAATGGCACCAATGATGTTGGGGATATGTCCAAGGGCATAGAAATCACCCTTCACTGTAGGCAAGTCACCCTCCTCTGGGAAAATGATGTAGCTCCGCATGAGTTTCATCATGGCAGACAACACTCTACTCAAAATCTTTGAAAACATAGGCTGAGACATTCCAGATGACATGGCCACTGTGGTCTGGAATGACCCACTTGCCAAAAAATGGAGGACTGACAAAACCTGCACCAGAGGGGGAATCCCTGTGGGTTGGCGGATGGGGGACATCAGGGCTGGCTCCAGCTGGGCACACAGTTCATGGATAGTGGCTCGGTCAAGTCGGTATCGTAGTATGATGTGGCGTTCTTCCATTGTCGACAGGTCCACCAGCGGTCGGTACACGCGAGGATTCCTCCTTCTCATCGCAAGTCCCAGCGGACGGTGCCTAGGAAGGACAACATGGAGCACAGAGTCAGCCAAACCACAGGTACGTACAGACAGCTTGCACAGTTAAAGAATGGCAATGGGTTGAAAGGCGTGTATGTGTGGCAATGCAAGGCCTAGGCCTGTGTGTCGCATTCAAAATTAAGCCATGTAGGCCCTTGAAATGGCGGCTGCCTGACCTGTGAAGTGGGACAATGGGATGTGAGGTCAATGCGCTGGCGGGGCACACCGTGGCGGTAGGCGGTCGAAGACCGCGGCGCAAAGCCGCATTGGTTAACATTGAAGCCTATGGGTTTCAGGAGCCAATGACGAAGTGCGCCGGCGGTCGCGGTACGCACCGCCGCGGTACGCACCGCCGCGGGCGTGACCGCCATTTTCTATCTGCTTAATCACTCGAGACCTGATCATCCACAGGAGAGGACCTATACTGCAAGTGCTGCTGTGACCTCGGTCTGGAAGATACAATGGCTGCTGCGACTGGGGAAAGGGCCCCTGCCTTCACGTCTGAAGAGTTGGAGAAGCTCGTGGATGGGGTCCTCCCCCAGTATGCAGTACTCTACAGTCCTCCAGACCAACAAGTGAGTACACCGGGTGCACATGGAATGGGCTATGCCTGTGTGGATTGGGGTGGATGTAAGTTGGTGGGGTGGGGGGCGAATGAGGAGTGCAACGCCCGACACATGAGAGCATGTGCCATATGGCAAAGTTGGTGGGGGGGGCCAATCACATCTAACATGCAGGTCATTGATGAATTCCTCCTTTCCACCCTGTACATGTCAAATAGGTCAATGCCCATCAGAAGATCGAGATTTGGCGTGCCATCGCCAAGGAAGTCCGGAACTTGGGGGTCCACAACAGACGGGGCACCCACTGCCGCAAGAGGTGGGAGGACATCCGCCGCGGAACAAGGAAGACCGCAGAAACACTGCTGGGGATGGCCTCCCAACCTAGGAGGGGTGCCAGTCGCACCATGACCCCCCTGATGTCCCGGATCCTGGCGGTGGCTTACCCAGAATTGGATGGGCGCTTTAAGACATCACATCAGACACAAGGGGGTGAGTATCAGCACATTCTCCTATCTTTCTGCGCAGTGGAGGCGTCTGGGTGGGGGAGGAGGGCTGTGGGTGACATTAGGCCAGGGCGCTTTCTGTAGTGTAGTCCTCTCCCTTAGGCATGGCCCTGTGCCCCCGGCCCCCACCTCGGTAGGGTGACAAGTACAGCCATTGAAGGTCCAGCATCTCCCATGTGCGCGTATGACGTCTCTTGGCCTGTTGTCCTAGTCAGTAGTACTGAGTAGTGTACCCCGAATGCGCGGCTTAGTGCATTAGGCTCCTGTGTCTGTCCTCTCCGCCAACGGTGTTGACATTGCATGCACTCAACCTGGTCTTCTTTTTTCTCCCCCCACCCTTTCTCTTCATCTTCTTGTGCATGTGTGCATTAGCATCATCAGGCGGAGGAGATTTGGCATCGGAGCACGAGGGAGCTGCAGGACACAAGGCCCCGGTGGGCCCAGGAACAGACACCGAGGGCACCAGTGATCCGGAGGGCGAGGGGAGCACCACGACGGGGACCGCTGGTGAGAGCAGCGAAAGCGACACGTCCTCGGACAGGAGCTCCCTAGCGGTGGCGGCAACATCCATGCCCCCCGCCTCTACATGTACAGCCGCCACCCAGCGCACCAGCCCCGCCCTCCCAGCAGCCCCTCAGTCTTCGCTCCGTGCCGGTTCGCCCAGGAAGGCGCGCGTCTCCTTTGCCCCAGGCACCTCAGCCCCTGCCCCTGTTGCCCCTGCTGCCCTCAGTGCGGAGCTCATTGACCTGGTAAGGACGCTCATTGTTGGGCAGACGACCCTTTTGAATGCCATCCAGGGTGTGCAAAGGGAGGTGCAACAGAGCAATGCGTACCTGGAGGGCATTCATTCGGGTCAGGCTGCCCATCAACGAGCGTTCACTGCTCTGGCCTCAGCACTGACGGCAGCCATTGTCCCTGTTTCCAGCCTCCCTCTTCTTACTGCCTCCAGCCTTTCTCTGTCTCCTGTCCCTCAGCCTATCCCATCCACACCATCAGACCAGCCTGCACACACCTCAACACCCAAGAGCAGCTCATCCAAACACAAGCACCACAGATCCCACAAACACTCACCCAAGCAACACCCAGATGCAGACATGCCAACAGCCACTGCCACCCCTGTGTCCCCCTCCTCCTCGTCTCCCTCCTCCCTCCCTGTGACGTCTACACTCACACCTGCATGCACCCCAACATCAGCCAGTGCTTCCATCACCACCTCACCCTCCAGTACAGTCCACACTCGTGCAGTCACCACCCCCACTGCCATTTACACGTCCCCTGTGTCCTCTCCCACTGTGTCTGTCACCCCCTCTTCCAAGACACACAAACGCAGGCAGCCACCCACCCAACAGCCATCCACCTCACGACAGCCTACAGCACCAGCACCTTCACCCAATGACAGCACACCTGACTCTCCTACAACCACCTCCTCTACCTCCACTTCCATCTCCACTTCTCCTACCTTTTACCTTGGCCCTAAAAAACTTTTCCTGGCTAACCTTGACCTCTTTCCCCCCGATGAGCTCCCCCATCCATCTTCAAAGAGTCCCAAGAGCACCGCAGCCACCACCAGCCCAGCTTCGGGTGTCACTGTTGTGCATGGGTTCTGGAGCCCACCCTTTTCCAGCAGTGACACATCCATCAGCAGCAAGGACACGTCCAGCCCCCCCCCGGCAAGAGGACCCGCAAAAACAAGGGCCGCCGTGCGAGGACCGACAGGGCTGCCCCCAAGGAGCAATGTGCGGCCACTTCACCACCCACACCATCTAGGGGAGGCAAGGGCCCGAGAGCCCCATCAAAGGAGCGGAAGGGCAGCAGGAGCGCGGAGAAGGTGGACCCCACATGCCACATCCCAGCTGGGAAGGAGGACACTAAGGAGGCCAGGAGTCCGTCCCCGAAGGGTCCAGAAACGTCACGGTCCGAGGGCGACTGAGCCGGGAGTCCAGGCCAGGTCTGGCTCCCTTGACCTGCTGGATGAGCACCGCTGAACCGGGCCCGCGGGGCAGAAGAGCACCGCTGAACAGGGCCCCGCCGTGGAGATAGGCACCACTGAACAGGGCCCGCGGTGCAGAAGAGCACCGCTGAACAGGGCCCCGCCGTGGAGATAGGCACCGCTGAACAGGGCCCGCGGTGCAGAAGAGCACCGCTGAACAGGGCCCTGCCGTGGAGATAGGCACCGCTGAACAGGGCCCGCGGTGCAGAAGAGCACCGCTGAACAGGGCCCGCGGGGCAGAAGAGCACCGCTGAACAGAGCCCCGCCATGGAGATAGACACCGCTAGACAGGGCCCGCGGTGCAGAAGAGCACCGCTGAACAGGGCCCCGCCGTGGAGATAGGCACCGCTGAACAGGGCCCGCGGTGTAGAAGAGCACCGCTGAACAGGAACCCGCCGTGGAGATAGGCACCGCTGAACAGGGCCCGCGGTGCAGAAGAGCACCGCTGAACAGGGCCCGCGGGGCAGAAGAGCACCGCTGAACAGGGCCCCGCCGTGGAGATAGGCACCGCTGAACAGGGCCCGCGGTGCAGAAGAGCACCGCTGAACAGGGCCCCGCTGAACAGGGCCCCGCTGTGGAGATAGGCACCGCTGAACAGGGCCCCGCCGTTGAGATAGGCACCGCTGAACAGGGCCCGCGGTGCAGAAGAGCACCGCTGAACAGGGCCCCGCCGTGGAGATAGGCACCGCTGAACAGGGCCCGCGGTGCAGAAGAGCACCGCTGAACAGGGCCCCGCCGTGGAGATAGGCACCGCTGAACAGGGCCCGCGGTGCAGAAGAGCACCGCTGAACAGGGCCCCGCCGTGGAGATAGGCACCGCTGAACAGGGCCCGCGGTGCAGAAGAGCACCGCTGAACAGGGCCCCGCCGTCTCAAGCACCGCTCTGCTGGGCCCTTCATCTCAAGCACCGCTCCGCTGGGCACCGCCGTCTCAAGCACCGCTCCGCTGGGCCCTTCATCTCAAGCACCGCTCCGCTGGGCCCTTCCTGTCATGCACCGCTCCGCTGGGCACCGCCGTCTCAAGCACCGCTCCGCTGGGCCCTTCTTCTCAAGCACCGCTCCGCTGGGCACCGCTGTCTCTCCACCTCTCCGCTGGGCCCTTCTTCTCAAGCACCGCTCCGCTGATCACCGCCGTCTCAAGCACCGCTCCGCTGGGCCCTTCATCTCAAGCACCGCTCCGCTGGGCACCGCTGTCTCTCCACCTCTCCGCTGGGCCCTTCTTCTCAAGCACCGCTCCGCTGGGCACCGCCGTCTCAAGCACCGCTCCGCTGGGCCCTTCATCTCAAGCACCGCTCCGCTGGGCACCGCTGTCTCTCCACCTCTCCGCTGGGCCCTTCTTCTCAAGCACCGCTCCGCTGGGCACCGCCGTCTCAAGCACCGCTCCGCTGGGCCCTTCATCTCAAGCACCGCTCCGCTGGGCACCTCTGTCTCTCCACCTCTCCGCTTGGCCCTTCTTCTCAAGCACCGCTCCGCTGGGCACCGCCGTCTCAAGCACCGCTCCGCTGGGCCCTTCTTCTCAAGCACCGCTCCGCTGGGAACCGCTGTCTCTCCACCTCTCCGCTGGGCCCTTCTTCTCAAGCACCGCTCCGCTGGGCACCGCCGTCTCAAGCACCGCTCCGCTGGGCCCTTCATCTCAAGCACCGCTCCGCTGGGCACCGCTGTCTCTCCACCTCTCCGCTGGGCCCTTCTTCTCAAGCACCGCTCCGCTGGGCACCGCCGTCTCAAGCACCGCTCCGCTGGGCCCTTCATCTCAAGCACCGCTCCGCTGGGCACCGCTGTCTCTCCACCTCTCCGCTGGGCCCTTCTTCTCAAGCACCGCTCCGCTGGGCACCGCCGTCTCAAGCACCGCTCCGCTGGGCCCTTCATCTCAAGCACCGCTCCGCTGGGCACCGCTGTCTCTCCACCTCTCCGCTGGGCCCTTCTTCTCAAGCACCGCTCCGCTGGGCACCGCCGTCTCAAGCACCGCTCCGCTGGGCCCTTCATCTCAAGCACCGCTCCGCTGGGCACCGCTGTCTCAATCACTGTTTATGGTTCACTGTGCCCACCATGCCTCCTCCTTGACCAGTGGAGACTGTCATCCACCTGATGGACTGTGGCTTTGCACTCCCCAGGATGGTCCAGTGGGCAGCCCACCCACTGTAGAGACATTGAGAGACTGTGGCTTTGCACTCCCCAGGATGGTCCAGTGGGCAGCCCACCCACTGTAGAGACATTGAGAGACTGTGGCTTTGCACTCCCCAGGATGGTACAGTGGGCATGGTGGCTCCTCGTGGATCTGGCATCGTGGACTCATGTGGCTGTGGTGCCCCCCCCTTCCCTTCCCCCTGAGGTGCCTGTAGTTTTTACATCTGATGCCCCTGCAGTGTTCTCTCCAAAGGACTCAGGTCTCCTGTGTGGGCTTTGCCCTTATTTCTCAAAACTTTGCCCACGGACATGATGAATTCGTAGGATGTGCAGGACTTGTTACTTCAGTTATACACTGATGTGTATGTCATTAGTTTTGTTGTGAATATCTTTCATGGTTGTATGATAATTTTCAGGAGCTTTTTGGTACATAAATATTTATTCCAAATTTGATTATGTCCTAGCATTTTTCAGGGGTGTTTGGGTGGTGTCACTGTGACTTGTTGCTCTGCATTGGTGTGTACATAGTTGGGGGGGGTCGCATATGTGTGTGCCCGTAACCTTTCGTCCTCCCCCTCCTGTGTGTCGTAGGTGCAGTACTCACCGTTGTCGTCTGCGCCGGACTTCGTACTCGTGGTAGATGAGAAGGTAGACGAGAGCAGGTAGGATGTTTAATTCGGGTTCCATGCTGTCCTCCTTCCTCCTGGAGTGCGTAGTGGTGAGCGTTTTCCCGTCCGTAGTCTGTTTCCGCCGTGTTTTTATCGGCGGTGCTCCCACCCCGGAAAAGGTGGCGGATTGGTGAGTTGGAATAGTGTGGGCGGTACATTGTCTGCCGCCTGGCTGTTGGCGGTGACCGCCGCGCTGTTTGTTTGTACCGCCGTGGCGGTCGGAGTGTTAAAGTGGCTGTCTGTGTTGGCGGTTCCCGCCAGGGTCAGAATCCCATATTTTTTACCGCCAGCCTGTTGGCGGGTTGGCCGCCGCTTTAACACCGACCGCCAGGGTTAGAATCACCCCCCTTATGTTCAGTCAAATGGACTTGAGGTGTATAGAAGGCTGGCCTGGCTTATAGTGGGTACCTTGTGGTACTTACACCCTGTGCCAGGTCCAGTTATCCCTTATTAGTAGAATAGAGGTGTTTCTAGCAGCTTAGGCTGATAGAAAGTAGCTATGGCAAAGCAGCCTAGGCTGAACTAGGAGACATGCAAAGCTCCTACTATACTACTTATATCATATAGCACAATATCATAAGAAAACACAATACTCAGAGTTACTAAAAACAAAGGTACTTTATTTTTATGACAATATGCCAAAAGTATCTCAGAGGATACCCTCACTTAGGAGGTAAGTAATATACACAAATTATATGTACACAAACCCAAAACAGGTAAGTAACAGTAAGAAAACTAGTGCAAACAATGTAGAATCACATTAGGATGCAATAGGTAGACATAGGTCTAGGGGCAACACAAACCATGTACTCCAAAAATGGAATGCGAATCACGAATGGACCCCAGACCTATGGGAGGTTGTAGAGGGTCGCTGGGACTGTAAGAAAATAGTAAGGGTGTCCAAGATACCCCACCACAAGACCCTGAAAAGTAGGAGTAAATGTTACCCTACTACCCCAGAAAGACAGAATAGTTGTGATAGGGGATTCTGCAAGAACCACAAGCACCAGCAAAACACTGAAGATGGATTCCTGGACCTGAGGACCTGTAAAGGAAGGGGACCAAGTCCAAGAGTCACATAAGTGTCCAGGGGGGCAGGAGCCCACTAAACCCCGGATGAAGATGCAAAAGGGCTGCCCCTGGGTGGAAGAAGCCGAAGATTCTGCAACAACGAAAGGGGCCAGGAACTTCTTCTTGGGATGGAAGATGTCCCACCGCGTGCTGGAGGTTGCAGAAGTCTTTCCAGGCAGAAATACCACAAACAAGCCTTGCTAGCTGCAAGAGTCGTGGTTGAGGATTTTGGGTACTGCTGGGGACCAGGAAGGACCAGGAAGTCGCCCCTTGGAGGAGGAAACAGAGGGGGTAATCTGCAACTCAGAGAGCCCCGGCAGAAGCAGACAGCACCTTTAGAAGTACCGGAACAGGCACTTAGAAGATCTGAGGACAGCGGTCGACTCAGAGTCACAAAGGAGGGTCCCACGATGTCGGATTTCAACTCAGCAAGTTGGACAATGCAGGACGGAGTGCTGGGGACCCAGACTAGGCTGTGCAAAATTAAGGCCTGGAAAAGTGCACAGAAGCTAGAGCAGCTGCAAATCATGCAGAACACAGGTTTGCTGTCTGGCGTGGGGAGGCAAGGACTTACCTCCACCAAATTTGGACCGAGGGGCCACTGGTCTGTGGGAGACACTTGGACCCAGCTTCTGTGTTCCAGGGACCACGCTCGTCAGGATGAGAGGGGACCCAGTGGACCAGTGATGCAGAAGTTTGGTGCCTGCGTTGGCAGGGGGAAGATTCCGTTGACCCACTGAAGATTTCTTCTTGGCTTCCGGTGCAGGGTGAAAGTAGACAGCCCACAGAGCATGCACCACCAGGAAACAGTCGAGAAAGCCGGCAGGATGAGGCGCTACAATGTTGCTGGTAATCATCTTGTTACTTTGTTGCGGTTTTTCAGGCGTCCTGGAGCAGTCAGCGGTCGATCCTTGGCAGAAGTCGAAGAGGGAAGTGCAGAGGAACTCTGGTGAGCCCTTGCATTCGTTATCTGAGGATAGCCCAGAGGAGAGAACCTAAATAGCCAAAAAAGGAGGTTTGGTTACTGAAAGAGGTAAGCACCTATCAGGAGGGGTCTCTGACGTCACCTGCTGGCACTGGCCACTCAGAGCTGTCCATTGTGCCCTAGCACCTCTGAATCCAAGATGGCAGAGGTCTGGGACACACTGGAGGAGCTCTGGGCACCTCCCCTGGGAGTGGCCACTACCCTTTCCTTTGTGCAGTTTCGCGCCAGAACAGGGCTGGGGGGATCCCTGAACTGGTGTAGACTGGCTTATGCAGAGATGGGCACCATCTGTGACCATCAAAGCATTTCCAGAGGCTGGGGGAGGCTACTCCTCCCCAGCCCTTCACACCTATTTCCAAAGGGAGAGGGTGTGACACCCTCTCTCAGAGGAAATCCTTTGTTCTGCCTTCCTGGGACTGGGCTGCCCAGGCCCCAGGTGGGCAGAAACCTGTCTGAGGGGTTGGCAGCAGCAGCAGCAGCTGCAGTGGAGACCCCGGAAAGGCAGTTTGGCAGTACCCGGGTTCTATGCTAGAGACCCGGGATGCATGGAATTGTCCCCCCAATACCAGAATGGTATTGGGGGGACAATTACATGATCCTAGACATGTTACATGGCCATGTTCGGAGTTACCATTGTGACGCTACATATCGGTATTGACCTATATGTAGTGCACACGTGTAATGGTGTCCCCACACTCAAAAAGTCCGGGGAATTTGCCCTTAACAATAAGGGGGCACCTTGGCTAGTGCCAGGGTGCCCACACACTAAGTAACTTGGCACCTAACCTTCACCAAGTGAGGGTTAGACATATAGGTGACTTATAAGCTACTTATGTGCAGTGAAGATGGCTGTGAAATAACGTGAACGTTATTTCACTAAGGCTGCAGTGGCAGTCCTGTGTAAGTATTGTCTGAGCTCCTTATGGGTGGCAAAAGAAATGCTGCAGCCCATAGGGATCTCCTGGAACCCCAATACCCTGGGTACCTAGGTACCATATACAAGGGAATTATAAGGGTGTTCCAGTGTGCCAATGAGAATTGGTAAAATTAGTCACTAGCCTGCAGTGACAATTTTAGAAAGCAGAGAGAGCATAAACACTGACGTTCTGGTTAGCAGAGCCTCAGTGATACAGTTAGGCACCACACAGGGAACACATATAGGCCACAAACTTATGAGCACTGGGGTCCTGGCTAGCAGGATCCCAGCGACACATATCAAACACACTGACAACATAAGGTTTTCACTATGAGCACTGGGCCCTGGCTAGCAGGGTTCCAGTGAGACAGTAAAAACACCCTGACGTATACTCACAAACAGGCCAAAAGTGGGGGTAAAAAGGCTAGAAAGAGGCTACCTTCCTACACAACCCCCCCTCCAAACAAAGGACAATAAGGCTAACTTTGGCCAGTTGAGTCTTTATTGTCTAAGTGGTGATAAGTGGAGAGTAGCTCTGCAATAGATTGGTTACTCCATTTATCATCCACTATATGGTTACTTCCCGGTGGGGATGTATACCACCCTGTTTGAAGTTTTTAAGCTAGCCAACAATGTGAAGTTATATTCTCAGAATTCCTATTAGTATGTTTAAGTTTAGAGCAGTGGGAATTGTCCACTGGACCTATATCAAGTGATGAGAATGCCAGACAGGGATGCTCTCTCAATAAAGCCATAGCTGGGCAAAATGTTTGTCCATATGGCTGTAAGAGAGAACAGGGATGCTGTTTCTCTTGAGTTTGAGCAGAGCAGGGATGCTGTCCTATGAGCTCCACACTAGGGCAGGGCTGCTGTCCTAAGTGTTGTGAGGCAGTGCAGGGTTGCTCCACTAAAGTTTCTCTGGGAGGGTTGGAGGGATGCTCCATGTTAACTAAAATGGTTCACTTTTTCTCACCAATATTAGTTATCCCACAGAGAGGTACTTCTACCTCAGGGAGTACAGTTGTGTTAGCTGATGATTCCCTTGGTACAGGAGCCACCCCTTAGAAAGGTTTCTCCCACCACAGGAATGGTATCCTGAATGGCAGAGTGGGTAGGGTCATACTTTGATACCCTTTTCACCTGTAGTTGGAGAGGGATCCTTAGTTTTCAGGCCCTTTTCTCTCCTTTGCCTTTTCATTTCAGCAGAAATGAGATGAGGCAAATCCTATGGGATACCCAGCATGGCTGCATGGGTATTAAACTTTACCTCAGCCCAACCTGAGGCCTCTAGGTCATTACCTAAAAGACAGTCTACAGCTAAGATAGGTGATACTACCACCTGCTTAGGGCCAGTAACTCCACCCCAACTAAACTGAATTATAGCTAAGGGAAGGAACTTAGTGGAGTTATGGACATCAATAATCTTGTACTGTTGTCCAAATATTTGTTGTTCAGGAGACACTAGGGTTTCAGTCACCAAAGTGATACTGGCACCTGTGTCCCTGTAGGCCTGAGCCTCAACACCATTTATTGAAACTGTCTGCCTGTACTTATCCATTGTAAGGGGACAAGCAGCCAGTGTGGAAAGGCCAATTCCACTAGGTGTAACAGAAACTGTCTTGGGACTGACTACCCCAGTTTCTATGATGGACCCATAAGTGAACTCAACTACACCCTTATTTTGACTGTTGCCAGCAGTCCCACCACTATTACCACTACTGCTAGGGGCACTAGAGTTTGATGTATTAGTGGTGGTAGGGTCAGGGGGTTTACCTGGGCAGGACTTATCCCCTGGCCTATGGGCTTTATTTTTACACACATAACACCAAGGCTTTTTAATGTGTGTGGGTTGTGAAGAAGAGGAAGAAGACGATTTATCCCCACCCCTTGAAGTGTGTTTAGGATTTGAAGAAGGATCTTTAGTTTTACCTTTATCCCCATGCTTATCCTGAGATTTCTCACCATCTTTCTTCTTGCCATCCTTGTTACCTCCTGTATGAACTTTTCTGTTCACTCTTGTTCTGACCCATTTGTCTGCCTTCTTTCCCAATTCTTGGGGAGAGGTCAGATCTGAGTCTACTAGGTATTGGTGCAACAGGTCAGACACACAATTGTTAAGAATATGCTCTCTCAGAATAAGATTATACAGGCTTTCATAGTCAGAAACTCTACTGCCATGCAACCAACCTTCCAAGGCCTTCACTGAACAGTCCACAAAATCTGTCCAGTCTTGAGAGGACTCTTTTCTGGTGTCTCTGAACTTAATCCTGTATTGTTCAGTGGTTAAGCCAAATCCATCCAATAGTGCATCTTTCAAAACTTTGTAATTATTGGCATCACTTTCTCTGACAGTAAGGAGCCTATCCCTACCCTTTCCAGTGAAAGATAGCCACAAGATAGCAGCCCACTGCCTTTGAGAGACCAACTGTACCATACAGGCCCTCTCAAGTGCAGCAAACCACTTATTAATGTCACCCCCCTCCTTGTAAGTGGGGACTATCTAATGCAGATTCCTGGAATCTTGTTCTCTAACAGGATTGCTATCAGAAATACTGCTGCTGCCACCATGTGGAACTAACCCCAATCTCTCTCTTTCCCTCTCTATGTCTAGGGATTCCCTATCTATGGCTAGCTGCTGCTGTTTAAGCTTCAGTCTGGTCTCTTCTACCCTCAGGTTTCTGAGTTCCCTTTCCATTAAGTTATCCTCAGGGCGGGTGGGTTGGGAATGTTTGGACACAGAGGAAATGTGGGAATTTTCAGAGAGAGACCTGTCCCTAACTGGCTGGACCCTAGTAACCTGGCCTCTAGGAGTGAAAGATGTCCTACTGATGTGTGACCCTCTAACACTACCAGTGTCAATAGGTGCCCTGCTAGGGGGCAGGACTTTGTAAGAGCCCTCCCCAGCTTCTTCAGGGAACTCCTCTGAGTCTGACTGGGAAGCTTCCCCTTTTTCTACCCTCTCCTGAGATAGGCCAGACTGGTTCTGGTCATCTTCAATGATTATGTTAAAGAGAAACTCTTTTGTTGGGTTCTTACCTATACTTAAACCTCTATCCAGGCAGAGACCCCTCAAACTTTTATAGTTCAAACTCTCATATGTTGCATTAATAGTTTTGTGAGTGGGCTCTACTGAAGACATGATAGAAAAGATTTAAGGATAGTGAGAGAAAAAGTTTTAGAACTTTAGAAAGCACAGAGAAAAAACTTTGAGAAACTTTTTAGAAGTTTTCAAAACTTTTCAGAAACTTTGTTAAAAAGTTTTAGAATAGAAAAGTAAACTGTTTTGGTTCAATGTACATATACTGAACTTTTTGGTATATGATTTTCTTATGAAAAGCACCAAATGACAAAGTGGTAAAGCAGTTGCAAGTACTTATCCCACCCCTGCACCACCAATGTAGGAGGCTGGCCTGGCTTATAGTGGGTACCTTGTGGTACTTACACCCTGTGCCAGGTCCAGTTATCCCTTATTATTAGAATAGAGGTGTTTCTAGCAGCTTAGGCTGATAGAAGGTAGCTATGGCAAAGCAGCTTAGGTTGAACTCGGGGACGTGCAAAGCTCCTACTATACCATTTATATCATATAGCACAATGTCATAAGAAAACACAATACTCAAAGTTACTAAAAATAAAGGTACTTTATTTTAGTGACAATATGCCAAACGTATCTCAGAGAATACCCTCACTTAGGAGGTAAGTAATATACACAAGTTATGTGTACACAAACCCAAAACAGGTAAGTAACAGTAAGAAAAGTAGTGCAAACAATGTAGAATCACAATAGGATGCAATAGGTGAACATAGGTCTATGGGCAACACAAACCATATACTCCAAAAGTGGAATGCGAATCACGAATGGACCCCAGACCTATGGGAGATTGTAGAGGGTCGCTGGGACTGTAAGAAAAAAGTAAGGGTGTCCAAAATACCTCACCCCAAGACCCTAGAAAGTAGGAGTAAAATTACCCTACTACCTCAGAAAGACACAATAGTCGTGATAGGGGGATTCTGCAAGAACCACAAGCACCAGCAAAACACTTAAGACGGATTCCTGGACCTGAGGACCTTAAAAGGAAGGGAAACAAGTCTAAGAGTCACGATAGTGTCCGGGGGTGCACGAGCCCAGGAAACCCTTGATGAAGGTACAAAAGTGCTGCCTCCGGGTGGAAGAAGCCAAAGATTCTGCAACAACGAAAAGGACTAGGAACTTCTCCTTTGGATGGAAGATGTTGCATGGCGTGCTGGATGTTGCAGAAGTGTTTCCACGCAGAAATACTGCAAACAAGCCTTGCTAGCTGCAAGGGTCACGGTAGAGGTTTTTGGGTGCTGCTGGGGACCAGGAAGGACCAGGATGTCGCGCGTTGGAGGAGGAGACAGAGGGGGCGCTCAGCAACTCAGAGAGCCCCCGCAGAAGCAGGCAGCACCCGCAGAAGTACCAGAACAGGTACTTGGAAGTTCTGTGAACTCAGAGTCACAAAAGGAGGGTCCCACAACGTCAGAGTCCAACTCAGAGGGTTGAGCACTGCAGGATGGAGTGCTGGGGACCCAGGCTAGGCTGTGCACAAAGGACTCCTTGGAGAAGTGCATAGAAGCCGGAGCAGCTTCAAGTCACGCAGTACACAGGTTTTCTGTCTGGCGTGGGGAGGCAAGGACTTACCTCCACCAAATTTGTACAGAAGGGCCACTGGACTGTGGGAGACACTTGGACCCAGCTCCTGTTTTCCAGGGACCACGCTCGTCAGGATGAGAGGGGACCCAGAGGACCGGAGATGCAGTTTTTTGGTGCCTGCGTTAGCAGGGGGAAGATTCCGTTGACCCACGGGAGATTTCTTTTTGGCTTCCAGTGCAGGATGAAGGCAGACAGCCCTCAGAGAATGCACCACCAGGAAACAGTCGAGAAAGCCGGCAGGATGAGGCACTACAATGTTGCTGGTAGTCGTCTTGCTACTTTGTTGCGGTTTTGCAGGCGCCTGGAGCAGTCAGCGGTCGATCCTTGGCAGAAGTCGAAGAGCGAAGTGCAGAGGAACTCTGGTGAGCTCTTGCATTCGTTATCTGAGGAATAGTCCAGAGGAGAGACCCTAAATAGCCAGAAAATGAGATTTGGCTACCAAGAGAGATAAGAACCTATCAGCAGGGGTCTCTGACGTCACCTGCTGGCACTGGCCACTCAGAGCAGTCCAGTGTGCCCCCAACACCTCCGAATCCAAGATGGCAGAGGTCTGGGACACACTGGAGGAGCTCTGGGCACCTCCCCTGGGAGGTACTGGTCAGAGGAGTGGTCACTCCCCTTTCCTTTGTCCAGTTTCGCGTCAGAGCAGGGCTGGGGAATCCCTGAACCGGTGTAGACTGGCTTATGCAGAGATGGGCACCATCTGTGACCATCAAAGCATTTCCAGAGGCTGGGGGAGGCTACTCCTCCCCAGCCCTTCACACCTATTTCCAAAAGGAGAGGGTGTAACACCCTCTCTCAGAGGAAATCCTTTGTTCTGCCTTCCTGGGACTGGGCTGCCCAGACCCCAGGAGGGCAGAATCCTGTCTGAGGGGTTGGCAGCAGCTGCAGTGGAAACCCCAAAAAGGCAGTTTGGCAGTATCCGTGTTCTGTGCTAGAGACCCGGGGGATCATGGAATTGTCCCCCCAATACCAGAATGGTATTGGGGTGACAATTCCATGATCTTAAACATGTCACATGGCCATGTTCGGAGTTACCATGGTGACGCTACACATAGGTAGTGACCTATGTGCAGTGCACATGTGTAATGGTGTCCCCGCACTCACAAGGCTCGGGGAATTTGCCCTGAACAATGTGGGGGCACCTTGGCTAGTGCCAGGGTGCCCACACACTAAGTAACTTGGCACCTAACCTTCACCAAGTGAGGGTTAGACATATATTGGTGACTTATAAGTTACTTATGTGCAGTGAAAAATGGCTGTGAAATAACGTGAACGTTATTTCACTAAGGCTGCATTGGCAGTCCTGTGTAAGAATTGTCTGAGCTCCTTATGGGTGGCAAAAGAAATGCTGCAGCCCATAGGGATCTCCTGGAACCCCAATACCCTGGGTACCTAGGAACCATATACAAGGGAATTATAAGGGTGTTCCAGTGTGCCAATGAGAATTGGTAAAATTAGTCACTAGCCTGCAGTGACAATTTTAAAGCAGAGAGAGAGCATAAACCCTGAGGTTCTGGTTAGCAGAGCCTCAGTGATACAGTTAGGCACCACATAGGGAACACATGTAGGCCACAAACTTATGAGCAATGGGGTCCTGGCTAGCAGGATCCCAGTGACACATATCAAACACACTGACAACATAGGGTTTTCACTATGGGCACTGTGCCCTGGCTAGCAGGATCCCAGTGAGACAGTAAAAACACCCTAACATATACTCACAAATAGGCCAAAAGTGGGGGTAACAAGGCTAGAAAGAGGCTACCTTCCTACACAGTGTGCCAATCAGAATTGGTGAAAATGTTTACTAGCCTGCAGTGACAATTTTAAAAGCAGAGAGATCATAAACACTGAGGTTCTGGTTAGCAGAGCCTCAGTGATACAGTTAGGCACCACACAGGGAACAAATATAGGCCACAAACTATGAGCACTGGGGTCCTGTCTAGCAGGATCCCTGTGACACAGGCAAAAACAAACTGACACACAAGTAAAAAATGGGGGTAACATGCCATGAAAGATGGTACTTTCCTACAGGGTTGTAGGAAAGCACCATCTTTCTTGGCATGTTACCCCAATTTTACATGTCCACCAGGCACTGCCAAAACAGCTCTCTGGAATTTTCACTGCAGCTACTGCTGCTGCCAATCCTCCTCCAGTGTGTCTCAGACCTCTGCCATCTTGAATGCAGAGGTGTGAGGGCACAATGGAGGCCTCTGTGTGGCCAGTGCCAGCAAGTGACGTCAGAGACTCCTCCTGATAGGTGCTTACCTCACTAGGTGGGCAATCCTCCTCTGAGGGCTATTTAGGGTCTCTCCTGTGGGCTTTTCCTCAGATAACGAAGTGCAAGAATTCATCAGAGTTCCTCTGAATCTCCCTCTTTGACTTGTGCCAAGGATCGACCGCTGACTGCTCCAGGATGCCTGCAAAACTGCAACAAAGTAGCCAGAAGACTACCAGCGACATTGTAGTGCCTAATCCTGCCGGCTTTCTCAACTGTTTCCTGGTGATGCATGCTCTGGGGGCTGCCTACCTTCACTCTGTACTTGAAGCCACAAAGAATTCTCTAGTGGGTTGATGGAATCTTCCCCCTACTCCAGCAGGCACCAAACTTCAGCTTCACCAGTACTCTGGGTCCCCTCTCATCCTGACGAGAGTGGCCCCTGGAACACAGGTGATAGACCCAAGTGACCCAGACTGTCCAGTGGTCCAACTGTCCAAATTTGGAGGAGGTAAGTCCTTGCCTCCCTTCTCCAGACAGTAATCCTGTGTACTGCGTGAACTGTGGCTGCTAGGGCTTCTGTGCACTTTTGCAAGGAATCCTTCATGTGCAGCACAGCCCAGGTCTGTAGGAGGCTGGCCTGGCTTGTAGTGGGTACCAAGGGGTACTTACACTCTGTACCAGGTCCAGTTATCCCTTATTAGTGTAGAAGAGGTGTTTCTAGCAGCTTAGGGAGATAGAAGGTAGCTATAGCAGAGCAGCTTAGGCTGAACTAGGAGACATGCAAAGCTCCTACTATACCATTGGTGTCATATGCACAATATCATAAGAAAACACATTACACAGATATACTAAAAATAAAGGTACTTTATTTTTATGACAATATGCCAAAAGTATCTCAGTGAGTACCCTCAGTATGAGGATGCCATATATACACAAGATATATGTACACAATACCAAAAATATGCAGTAATAGCAATAGGAAGTAATGCAAGCAATGTAAAGTTACAGTAGATTGCAATAGGAGCACATAGGTATAGGGGCAACACAAACCATATACTCCAAAAGTGGAATGCGAACCACGAATGGACCCCAAACCTATGTGAGCTTGTAGAGGGTCGCTGGGACTGTAAGAAAACAGTGAGGGTTAGAAAAATAGCCCACCCCTAGACCCTGAAAATTAGGGGTAAAGTGCACCTATATTCCCCAGAGAGCACAGAAGTCGTGATAGGGGAATTCTGCAAGGAAGACCAACACCAGCAATGCAACCAAAGTGGATTTCCGGACGAGAGTACCTGTGGAACAAGGGGACCAAGTCCAAGAGTCGCGACAAAGTCAAGATTGGGCAGATGCCCAGGAAATGCCAGCTGAGGGTGCAAAGAAGCTGCCACTGGATGGTAGAAGCTGTGGATTCCTCAAGAACGAAGAGGGCTAGAAACTTCCCCTTTGGAGGATGGATGTCCCACGTCGTGAAGAAGCTTGCAGAGGTGTTCCCACGCAGAAAGACCGCAAACAAGCCTTGCTAGCTGCAAGGGTCGCGGTTAGGGTTTTTGGATGCTGCTGTGGCCCAGGAGGGACTAGGATGTCGCCACTTGGACGAGGAGACAGAGGGGGCGCCCAGCAAGTCAGGGGGCCCTCACAGAAGCAGGCAGCACCCACAGAAGTGCCGGAACAGGCACTACGAAGAGGAGTGAACCGGAGCTCACCCGAAGACACAAAAGGGAGTCCCACGACGCCGGAGGACAACTCAGGAAGTTGTGCACTGCAGGTTAGAGTGTCGGGGACCCAGGCTTGGCTGTGCACGAAGGAAATCCTGGAAGAGTGCACAGGAGCCGGAGCAGCTGCAAACCACGCGGTACCCAGCAATGCAGTCTAGCGTGGGGAGGCAAGGACTTACCGTCACCAAACTTGGACTGAAGAGTCACTGGACTGTGGGAGTCACTTGGACAGAGTTGCTGAGTTCCACGGACCACGCTCGTCGTGCTGAGAGGGGACCCAGAGGACCGGTGATGCAGTCTTTTGTTGCCTGCGGTTGCAGGGGGAAGATTCCGTTGACCCACGGGAGATTTCTTCAGAGCTCCGAGTGCAGAGAGGAGGCAGGCTACCCCCAGAGCATGCACCACCAGGAAAACAGTCGAGAAGGTGGCAGGATCAGCGATACAAGTTTGCAGTAGTCGTCTTTGCTACTTTGTTGCGGTTTTGCAGGCGTCCTGAGCAGTCAGCGGTCGATCCTTTGGCAGAAGGTGAAGAGAGAGATGAAGAGGAACTCTGATGAGCTCTTGCATTCATTATCCCCCGAATTCCCCAAAGCAGAGACCCTAAATAGCCAGAAAAGGAGGTTTGGCTACCTAGGAAGGAGGATAGGCTAGCAACACAGGTAAGAGCCTATCAGGAGGAGTCTCTGACATCACCTGCTGGCACTGGCCACTCAGAGCAGTCCAGTGTGCCAGCAGCACCTCTGTTTCCAAGATGGCAGAGGTCTGGAGCACACTGGAGGAGCTCTGGGCACCTCCCCTGGGAGGTACAGGTCAGAGGAGTGGTCACTCCCCTTTCCTTTGTCCAGTTTCGCGCCAGAGCAGGGCTGGGGGATCCCTGAACCGGTGTAGACTGGCTTATGCAGAGATGGGCACCATCTGTGCCCATCAAAGCATTTCCAGAGGCTGGGGGAGGCTACTCCTCCCCAGCCCTGACACTTTTTCCAAAGGGAGAGGGTGTAACACCCTCT
The DNA here is from genome assembly GCF_031143425.1 of Pleurodeles waltl. Classification (NCBI taxonomy): domain Eukaryota; kingdom Metazoa; phylum Chordata; class Amphibia; order Caudata; family Salamandridae; genus Pleurodeles; species Pleurodeles waltl. The sequence continues at coordinate 361,269,181 of NC_090446.1, forward strand.
CTCTGAGGAAGTCCTTTGTTCTGCCTTCCTGGGCCAAGCCTGGCTGGACCCCAGGAGGGCAGAAACCTGTCTCAGGGGTTGGCAGCAGCAGCAGCTGCAGTGAAACCCCGGGATAGTTAGTTTGGCAGTGCCCGGGTCTGTGCTAGAGACTCGGGGGATAATGTAATTGTCTCCCCAATGCCAGGATGGCATTGGGGTGACAATTCCATGATCTTAGACATGTTACATGGCCATGTTCGGAGTTACCATTGTGACGCTGTACATAGGTAGTGACCTATGTACAGTGCACGTGTGTAATGGTGTCCCCGCACTCACAAAGTCCGGGGAATTTGCCCTGAACAATGTGGGGGCACCTTGGCTAGTGCCAGGGTGCCCACACACTAAGTAACTTAGCACCCAACCTTCACCAGGTGAAGGTTAGACATATAGATGACTTATAAGTTACTTAAGTGCAGTGGTAAATGACTGTGAAATAATGTGGACGTTATTTTACTCAGGCTGCAATGGCAGGCCTGTGTAAGAATTGTCAGAGCTCCCTATGGGTGGCAAAAGAAATGCTGCAGCCCATAGGGATCTCCTGGAACCCCAATACCCTGGGTACCTCAGTACCATATACTAGGGAATTATAAGGGTGTTCCAGTATGCCAATGTGAATTGGTGAAATTGGTCACTAGCCTGTTAGTGACAATTTAGAAAGCAGAGAGAGCATAACCACTGAGGTTCTGGTTAGCAGAGCCTCAGTGAGACAGTTAGTCATTACACAGGGAACACATACAGGGCACACTTATGAGCACTGGGGCCCTGGCTGGCAGGGTCCCAGTGACACATACACTAAACAACATATATACAGTGAAATATGGGGGTAACATGCCAGGCAAGATGGTACTTTCCTACAAGGTCCCCAGCACTCTGTCCTGCATTGCTCAACTCGCTGAGTTGACCACCGGCTTCGTGGGATCCTGCTTTGTAGTGTTGAGACGACCACTGTGCTCAGTTTTCTTGAACCCGTGTTCAAGTACGTTCTGCAGGTGTTTTCTTTGTGTGCGTGGGCTGTCTGTGTTGCTGAGGGCCCCCTCTGCCTCCTCTTCCAAGTGGTGACCTCCTAGTCCTTCCTGGGCCCGGGCAGCACCCTTTTTCTTCAACTGTGATCTTTGCAGCTAGAAAGGCTTGTTTGCGGTCTTTCTCCAAATAAACAACTCTGCATCCTCCAGCTCTCCGTGAGACATCTTTTGTGCAAAGGAGATGTTCCTTGCATCTTCCGTTGTTGCAGAATCTTCAGCTTCTTCCACCTGGAGGCAGCCATTTTGCACCTTCATCCGGGGTTTAGTGGGCTCCTGCCCCCCGGACACTTTTGTGACTCTTGGACTTGGTCCCCTTCCTTTACAGGTCTTCAGGTCCAGGAATCCGTCTTCTGTGCTTTGCAGTCTGTTGTGGTCTTTGCAGAATCTCCTATCACGACTTTAGTGTGTTTCTGGGGAAGTAAGGTCACTTTACTCCTACTTTTCAGGGTCTTGGGGTGGGGTATCTTGAACACCCTTAGTGTTTTCTTACACTCCCAACGACCCTCTACACACTAAACTTGGCCAGGGGTCCCTAAATGGTTTGCATTCCACTTTCTTAGTATATGGTTTGTGTTGCCCCTAGGCCTATTGCATCCTTTTGTATTCTACAGTGTTTGCACTACTTTTCTGTTTATTTACCTGATTTTGGTTTGTGTGTATATTTTGTGTATTTTACTTACCTCCTAAGCAGAGTTTATCCTCAAGATATTTTTGGCACATTGTCACTAAAATAAAGTACCTTTATTTTTAGTAACTCTGAGTATTGTGATTCTTATAATTTAGTGCTATGTGATATAAGTGGTATAGTAGAAGCTTTGCATGTCTCCTAGTTCACCTTTATCAGCCTAAGCTGCTAGAACACTACTAATCTACTAATAAGGGATATCTGGACCTTGCACAAGGTGTAAGTACCATCAGATATCCAGTATAAGCCAGGCCAGCCTCCTACACACAGTGACAGCTACATACAAGTTGAATAGTAGCATCATAACACCAATGAGAAGGTTGAGGTTATGGAGTTCGCAGGATGACGTGTCAGAGAAACAAGACCACACATATGACACCATTGGTCCCAGAGAACATGGCACACAAGTCTATTGTGTGGAACAGTACACTACCATCTCACTGTCCTGACAGTCTGGGCATGGAACTCAGACACCACCAATATGATGCCATACAGTACTTGGATCTATCTATGTTCCCTTTCCATGTCAGACCTGCAAATCTCACCTTCCTGTGACACTGTTCTGAATTGACCACATAAGGATGACCGTGTGAAGAAATCTGCAAAGTAAAAATGTAGTACAAAAGGTATACTGTAGGAATGTAATGAAGACCTATAAACGCATGTCCTAAATACAATAGTTACACTGATTGTGCGGTCGGGCAAACATTAACAAAGGAGATAATCACGATAGTAACAACTCCATGTGCAATGTTGCATGCACACCTGAGCTATGTTCTTCTAAGAAACTAATGAGGTGTCTGATGGTCATAGAAAGGACCTTCACAAACATCTCTAAGCCCCCCAAAAACCACTGAGTGAAGTATTTCACAGAACAACACATACCTTCAGTCAGCTGAAGTTCTGATTTATGAGATCTGCATGGCTTTCTCTACTTTCAACCTCATCACAGTCATCCTCACTTGGCAATTCTGCATTCTCAGCTGCTGGAACTGCAGGCACCCCTCATCTGGTATATACGGGATCTGACATCTCAGGACGAGGTTGGGGAGCCTGCAGCAGGCAACAATGATTTGACACACTTTGGAGGGTGAGTAGAGAAGGGCACCACCAGACTTATCAACGCGACAAAATCCAGCCTTTAGGAGCCCAAAGGTCTGCTCCACGACATGCCTTGTCCTTTCGTGGGCCTCATTGAAGTGAACTTCCCCTGGCATGATTCGGTACCTCACTGGTGTCAACAACCAGGGATGGTTTGGGTAGCCAGAATCCCCTGTAGGGAATCATTACATTGGTGCAAACATAAATCTTAGACATCCTTACATTTGGCAGCAGACATAAGTTACTGACACACATCACATATATGATTTGCCAACCAACCAGGCTCTCTCTGTGTACTGTTGTGTCATCAGCAGTGGGATATTGCTATTTTGCATGATGAAGGCATCATGGACTGAACCCGGGTACTTTGTGTATTAGGCTGGACTGGCTTGTAGTGAGTACCTAGGGGTACTTACACCTTGCACCAGGCCCAGTTATCCCTTATTAGTGTATAGGGTGTCTAGCAGCTTAGGCTGATAGATAATGGTAGCTTAGCAGAGCAGCTTAGGCTGAACTAGGAGACGAGTGAAGCTCATACAGTACCACTAGTGTCATATGCACAATATCATAAGAAAACACAATACACAGATATACTAAAAATAAAGGTACTTTATTTTTATGACAATATGCCGAAAGTATCTCAGTGAGTACCCTCAGTATGAGGATAGCAAATATACACAAGATATATGTACACAATACCAAAAATATGCAGTATAGTATTAGAAAACAGTGCAAACAATGTATAGTTACAATAGGATGCAATGGGGACACATAGGGATAGGGGCAACACAAACCATATACTCCAAAAGTGGAATGCGAACCACGAATGGACCCCAAACCTAGGTGACCTTGTAGAGGGTCGCTGGGACTGTAAGAAAACAGTGAGGGTTAGAAAAATAGCCCACCCCAAGACCCTGAAAAGTGAGTGCAAAGTGCACTAAAGTTCCCCAAAGGACATAGAAGTCGTGATAGGGGAATTCTGCAGGAAAGACACAAACCAGCAATGCAACAACGATGGATTTCCAGTCGAGGGTACCTGTGGAACAAGGGGACCAAGTCCAAAAGTCACAAGCAAGTCGGAGATGGGCAGATGCCCAGGAAATGCCAGCTGTGGGTGCAAAGAAGCTGCTACTGGACAGTAGAAGCTGAGGTTTCTGCAGGAACGACAAGGGCTAGGAACATCCCCTTTGGAGGACGGATCCCTCACGCCGTGGAGAGTCGTGCAGAAGTGTTTTCCTGAAGAAAGACCGCCGACAAGCCTTGCTAGCTGCAAGTCGTGCGGTTAGCGTTTTTGGATGCTGCTGTGGCCCAGGAGGGACCAGGATGTCGCCAATTGCGTGTGGGGACAGAGGGGGCGTCGAGCAAGACAAGGAGCTCTCTCAGAAGCAGGCAGCACCCGCAGAAGTGCTGGAACAGGCACTACGAAGAGGAGTGAAACAGTGCTCACCCGAAGTCACACAAAGGAGTCCCACGTCGCCGGAGGACAACTTAGAAAATTGGTGCAATGCAGGTTAGAGTGCCGTGGACCCAGGCTTGGCTGTGCACAAAGGATTTCCGCAGGAAGTGCACAGAGGCCGGAGTAGCTGCAAAAGTCGCGGTTCCCAGCAATGCAGTCTGGCGTGGGGAGGCAAGGACTTACCTCCACCAAACTTGGACTGAAGAGTCACTGGACTGTGGGAGTCACTTGGACAGAGTTTCTGGATTCAAGGGACCTCGCTCGTCGTGCTGAGAGGAGACCCAGGGTACCGGTGATGCAGTTCTTTGGTGCCTGCGGTAGCAGGGGGACGATTCCGTCGACCCACAGGAGATTTCTTCGGAGCTTCTAGTGCAGAGAGGAGGCAGACTACCCCCACAGCATGCACCACCAGGAATGCAGTTGAGAAGGCGGCAGGATCAGCGTTACAGAGTTGCAGTAGTCGTCTTCGCTACTTTGTTGCAGTTTTGCAGGCTTCCAGCGCAGTCAGCAGTCGATTCCTTGGCAGAAGGTGAAGAGAGAGATGCAGAGGAACTCGGATGAGCTCTTGGATTCGTTATCTAAGGAAATCCCCAAAGCAGAGACCCTAAATAGCCAGAAAAGAGGGTTTGGCTACTTAGGAGAGAAGATAGGCTAGCAACACCTGAAGGAGCCTATCAGAAGGAGTCTCTGACGTCACCTGCTGGCACTGGCCACTCAGAGCAGTCCAGTGTGCCAGCAGCACCTCTGTTTCCAAGATGGCAGAGGTCTGGAGCACACTGGAGGAGCTCTGGGCACCTCCCAGGGGAGGTGCAGGTCAAGGGAGTGGTCACTCCCCTTTCCTTTGTCCAGTTTCACGCCAGAGCAGGGCCTAGGGGTCCCTGAACCGGTGTAGACTGGCTTATGCAGAAATGGGCACCATCTGTGCCCATGAAAGCATTTCCAGAGGCTGGGGGAGGCTACTCCTCCCCAGCCCTAACACCATTTTCCAAAGGGAGAGGGTGTAACACCCTCTCTCTGAGGAAGTCCTTTGTTCTGCCTTCCTGGGCCAGGCCTGGCTGGACCCCAGGAGGGCAGAAACCTGTCTGAGGGGTTGGCAGCAGCAGCATCTGCAGTGAAAACCCGGGAAAGGCAGTTTGGCAGTGCCAGGGTCTGTGCTAGAGACCCGTGGGATCATGGGATTGCACCAACAATGCCAGAATGGCATAGAGGGGGCAATTCCATGATCTTAGACATGTTACATGGCCATATTCGGAGTTACCATTGTGAAGCTACACATAGGTAGTGACCTATATGTAGTGCACGCGTGTAATGGTGTCCCCGCACTCACAAAGTCCGGGGAATTGGCCCTGAACAATGTGGGGGCACCTTGGCTAGTGCCAGGGTTCCCACACACTAAGTAACTTAGCACCCAACCTTTACCAGGTAAAGGTTAGACATATAGGTGACTTATAAGTTACTTAAGTGCAGTGTAAAATGGCTGTGAAATAACATGGATGTTATTTCACTCAGGCTGCAGTGGCAGGCCTGTGTAAGAATTGTCAGAGCTCCCTATGGGTGGCAAAAGAAATGCTGCAGCCCATAGGGATCTCCTGGAACCCCAATACCCGGGGCACCTTAGTACCATATACTAGGGAATTATAAGGGTGTTCCAGTAAGCCAATGTAAATTGGTAAAATTGGTCACTAGCCTGTTAGTGGCAATTTGAAAGAAATGAGAGAGCATAACCACTGAGGTTCTGGATAGCAGAGCCTCAGTGAGACAGTTAGTCATAACACAGGTAACACATTCAGGCACACTTATGAGCACTGGGGCCCTGGCTGGCAGGGTCCCAGTGACACATACAACTAAAACAACATATATACAGTGAAAAATGGGGGTAACATGCCAGGCAAGATGGTACTTTCCTACACAACCCCCCCCCCCAAACGAAGGACAATAAGACTAGCCATGACCTGATGAGTCTTCATTGTCTAAGTGGAAATATCTGGAGAGTCCATCTGCATTGGTGTGGCTACTCCCTGGTCTATGTTCCACTGTAACGTCCATTCCCTGTAGGGATATGGACCACCTCAATAATTTAGGATTTTCAACTTTCATTTGTTTTAGCCAAAGTAGAGGTTTGTGGTCTGTCTGAACAATGAAGTGAGTGCCAAACAGGTATGGCCTCAACTTCTTCAGTGCCCAGACCACAGCAATGGCCTCCCTCTCAATGGCAGACCAACGCTTTTCTCTAGGGGTCAACCTCCTACTAATAAAAGCAACAGGTTGATCCTGGCCCTCAGAATTAAGTTGTGATAGGACTGCCCCTACTCCTAATTCAGATGCATCAGTTTGGACATAGAATTTTTTAGAGTAACAAGAGCAGAGCACATGGCCTGCTTCAGCTCCTCAAAAGCTTTCTGACAGCTAGCTGTCCATAATACCTTCTTAGGCATTTTCTTGGATGTGAGGTCATTAAGAGGGGCTGCAATGGAGCCATAGTTCTTAATGAACCTCCTGTAATACCCAGTGAGGCCTAAAAAGGCTCTCACCTGGGTCTGAGTAGTAGGGGGAACCCAATCTATAATAGCTTGGATTTTCCCCTGAAGTGGTGCAATCTGGTATCCACCAACCAGGTGTCCCAGATAAACCACCTTCCCCTGCCCTATCTGGCACTTTGAAGCCTTGATAGTGAGGCCTGCCTTTTGCAGAGCCTCCAAAACTTTCCATAGGTGGACCAGGTGATCATCCCAGCTGGAGCTAAAGACAGCTATATCGTCCAAATATGCTGCACTGAAAGCTTCCAGCCCTTGCAGGACTGTGTTCACCAACCTCTGAAAAGTGGCAGGTGCATTTTTCAAACCAAAAGGCATTACAGTAAACTGGTAATGTCCTCCAATGGTAGAAAATGCAGTCTTAGGTTTAGCATCTTCTGACAATTTGATCTGCCAATACCCTGCAGTCAAATCAAAAGTGCTTAGATACTTGGCAGATGCCAGTGTATCTATGAGCTCATCTGCCCTGGGTATAGGGTGAGCATCAGTTTTGGTTACCAAGTTGAGACCTCTATAGTCTACACAAAACCTCATTTCCTTCTTTACATCCTTGGAATGAGGTTTTGGTACAAGTACCACAGGAGAAGCCCATGGACTTTCAGAGTGCTCAACCACTCCCAGTTCTAACATTTTCTGCACCTCTTGCTTTATGCAGTCTCTGACATGGTCAGGCTGCCTATAGATCTTACTTTTGACAGGCAAGCTGTCTGCAGTATCTATAGTGTGCTCACACCAAGAAGTGGTACCTGGCACAGTAGAGAAGAGTTCAGAAAACTGACCCAGGAGATTTATACAATGGTCTCTCTGCTCAGCAGTAAGACAATCAGCCAAAACTACACCTTCCACTAGAGCATCTTGTTCTGTGGAAGAGAAGAGATCAGGGAGAGGGTCACTCTCTTCTTCCTGTCCCTCATCAGTTGCCATGAGCAGGGTGAGATCAGCCCTGTCATAGTAGGGTTTCAGGCGATTGACATGGAGCACCCTAAGGGGACTCCTGGCAGTGCCTAAGTCAACTAAGTAGGTGACTTCACCCTTCTTTTCAACAATTATGTGGGGTCCACTCCATTTATCTTGGAGTGCTCTTGGGGCCACAGGCTCCAAGACCCACACTTTCTGCCCTGGTTGGTACTGAACCAAAACAGCCTTCTGGTCATGCCATTGCTTTTGGAGCTCTTGGCTGACCTGAAGGTTTTTACTGGCCTTTTTCATTTACTCAGCCATTCTTGATCTGAGGCCAAGTACATAGTCCACTATGGGGGTCATTCTGACCCTGGCGGTCATTGACCGCCAGGGTCAACGACCGCGGGAGCACCGCCAACAGGCTGGCGGTGCTCCCAAGGGCATTCTGACTGCGGCGGTACAGCCGCGGTCAGAAACGGAAAACCGGCGGTCTCCCGCCGGTTTTCCGCTGCCCTGAGGAATCCTCCAAGCTGCGCCGCCATGGGGATTCCGACCCCCCTCACCGCCATCCTGTTCCTGGCGGTTGTGACCGCCAGGAACAGGATGGCGGTGAGGGGTGTCGTGGGGCCCCCGGGGGCCCCTGCAGTGCCCATGCCAATGGCATGGGCACTGCAGGGGCCCCTGTAAGAGGGCCCCTAAAAGATTTTCAGTGTCTGCCATGCAGACACTGAAAATCGCGAAGGGTGCTACTGCACCCGTCGCACCCTTCCCACTCCGCCGGCTCCATTCGGAGCCGGCTTCCTCGTGGGAAGGGGTTTCCCGCTGGGCTGGCGGGCGGCCTTCTGGCGGCCGCCCACCAGCCCAGCGGGAAACACAGAATAACCGCGGCGGTCTTCTGACTGCGTAGCGGTATTCTGTTGGGGGAACTTTGGCGGGCGGCCTCCGCCGCCCGCCAAGTTTAGAATCACCCCCTATGTCTTGCTTTGGAGCTTTTAAAGGTTGTTCCCAACCCTCCTTAACAAGTGTTAGGGGACCTCTCACAGGGTGTCCAAAGAGGAGTTCAAAGGGGCTGAAGCCCACTCCTTTTTGGGGTACCTCCCTGTAAGCAAAAAGGAGGCATGGTAAAAGGATATCCCATCTCCTGCAGAGTTTTTCAGGGAGTCCCATAATCATGCCTTTGAGAGTTTTGTTAAATCTCTCTACCAGTCCACTTGCTTGTGGATGATAGGGTGTAGTGAACTTGTATGTCACTCCACACTCCTTCCACATGGCCTTTAAGTAAGCAGACATGAAATTGCTTCCCCTGTCTGATACCACCTCTTTTGGGAAGCCCACCCTGGAAAATATTCCCAGGAGGGCCTTTGCCACTGCAGGTGCTGTAGTGGTCCTTAGAGGAATTGCTTCAGGATATCTGGTGGCATGGTCCACTACCACCAAGATAAACCTATTGCCTGAAGCAGTAGGAGGGTCAAGGGGGCCAACTATGTCAACCCCTACCCTTTCAAAGGGAACCCCAACCACAGGCAGTGGAATAAGGGGAGCCTTTGGAGTGCCACCTGTCTTGCCACTGGCTTGACAGGTTTCACAGGACTTACAAAATTCCTTTGTGTCCTCTGACATTCTAGGCCAATGAAACAAGGGAACAAGCCTGTCCCAAGTTTTCATTTGCCCCAAATGTCCAGCTAAGGGAATGTCATGGGCTAGAGTTAGGAGGAACTTTCTGTACTCCTGAGGAATCACTAACCTCCTGGCAGTTCCAGGTTTAGGATCCCTTGCTTCAGTGTACAAGAGGTTGTCCTCCCAGTAAACTCTGTGTGAGTCACTGACATCCCCATTTGCTTGTTTGACAGCTTGCTGTCTTAGACCCTCTAATGTGGGACAGGTATGCTGTGCCACACTCAGCTCCTCCCTGGCAGGCCCCCCTTCACCCAAAAGCTCAGCAGTGTCTGCTTCCAGCTCCTCTGGTGTAGGTTCTGCACAGGGTGGAAATTCTTCTTCCTCAGAAGTAGAATCCACTGTAGAGGGAGGGATAGTAGGTAGTGCTTTACTTCTACTAGCCCTAGCTTTAGGGAGCACTTGGTCCATCGTTCCAGGATCCAAGTCACCCTGTCCTTTTTGCTTTTTGGCCTGAGCCCTTGTCAAAGCAAAAATATGCCCTGGAATGCCCAGCATTGCTGCATGGGCCTCCAACTCCACATCTGACCAAGCTGATGTCTCTAAATCATTCCCTAGTAGACAGTCTACAGGTAAATCTGAGGCAACCACAACTTTCTTTGGACCAATAACCCCCCCCAGTTGAGATTTACAACAGCCATGGGGTGGCTAAGTGTGTTGTTGTGAGCATCGGTTACTTGGTACTGGTGACCAAGTAGGTGTTGTTCAGGGTGGACCAGTTTCTCTATTACCATAGTAACACTGGCACCAGTGTCCCTGTAGGCCTGAACCTCAACACCATTTATTAGGGGTAGTTGCTTGTACTTATCCATGTTAAGGGGACAAGCAACCAAGGTGGCTAAATCAATAGCCCCCTCAGAGACTAACACAGCCTCTGTGGTCTCCCTAACAAGACCAACCCCAACTAAATTACCAAAAGTGAGCCCAGCTACTCCCTTGGATTGGCTATTAGTAGGTTTGCTCCCACCACCACTGCTATTACTAGGGGCACTAGGTGTAGCAGCAGGGGTTTTAGTGGTAGGAGGCTTGGTGCTTTTCTTTGGACAACTGGGATCTGTTGTCCAATGGCCTTTTATTTTACATAAATAGCACCATGGTTTCTTTTCTTTGTTTTGATTTGAAGAGGATTTGGGCCCACCACCCCCACCAGAGTGTTTTTGTGGGTCTGATGAAGACTCATTTTTAGATTTGTCCCCACCCTTGTCAGAAGACTTACCATCCTTCTTCTTATTGCCATCTTTGTCACCCCCTGTATGAACTTTTCTGTTCACCCTTGTTCTGACCCATTTGTCTGCCTTCTTTCCCAATTCTTGGGGAGAGGTCAGATCAGAGTCCACCAAGTACTGGTGCAACAAATCAGACACACAATTATTAAGAATATGCTCTCTCAGGATCAAGTTATACAGGCTTTCATAATCAGTAACTTTACTGCCATGTAACCACCCCTCCAAGGACTTCACTGAATGGTCAACAAAATCAACCCAATCTTGTGAAGACTCCTTTTTGGTCTCTCTGAACTTCATCCTGTACTGTTCAGTGGTTAAGCCATAACCATCCAGGAGTGCATTCTTAAGAACTGTAAAATTATTGTCATCACTTTCTTTCACAGTAAGGAGCCTATCCCTACCCTTTCCACTAAATGATAGCCATAGGATAGCAGCCCACTGCCTTTGGGGGACATCCTGTACAACACAGGCCCTCTCAAGTGCAGCAAACCACTTGTTAATGTCATCCCCCTCCTTATAAGGGGGAACTATCTTGTGCAGATTCCTAGAATCATGCCCTTTTGCAGGATGACTATGGGGAATACTGCTGCTGCCACCATGGGTTTTTAAACCCAATTTCTGTCTTTCCCTTTCCACTTCTAAGGACTGTCTATCCAAATCCAGCTGTTGCTTCTTGAGCTTCAGTCTGGTTTGTTCCACTCTCAATCTATTGAGCTCCCTTTCTAACACTCTGTCATCAGGGTGGGTGGGTGGGACATTCCTTGAAACAGAAGTATGGTGAGAATGTACAGAAGGAGACCCATCCCTTACAGAGGGCATCCTAACAGCTTGGTTAACAGAAACATCACTTCTACTATGATGTGAAGGAATACTCTTGCTATGATGTGAGACAACACTATCAGTATGGTGTGGCTCTACATCAGTACCAACTATGCTAGGCTGTCTTGTAATGGGCAGGCTAGGAAGTTTCTTTCCTGAATCTTTTTCTAGGGGAGTCCCTGGATCAGATTGTGAACCATTAGCTACTTTTTCAACAGATGGGGCACCTCTGGCCTTATCCTGTTCTATAAGCATGTTAACCAACAGTTCTCTGGGGGGATTCTTCCCTACACTTAAACCTCTTTCTATGCAGAGACTCCTTGCTCCTTTCCAGCTAAGGTGATCATAAGCAAGTTTGGACAGATAAACAGTTTGGCCTGTGCCAGACATTTTAGAAAGTGTTAAAGTGATAGAAAAAGGAACAAAAAGTTTGTCAGAACTTTTAGAAAGACAGAAAAAAAACTTTTAAGACTTTTTAAGAACTTTTTGAAAGTTTAGAAGTACTTTTCAGCACTTTAGAAAAGAAGTGAGAAAAGAAATGCAAAACTTTTTGGTTAGGTGTACATACACTGAACTTGTTTTGTATATTTTTCTCTTATGAAAAGTACAATGACAAAAGTGGTAAGTAGTTACAAAGCACTTATCCCACCACTGCACAACCAATGTAGGAGGCTGGACTGGCTTGTAGTGAGTACCTACGGGTACTTACACCTTGCACCAGGCCCAGTTATCCCTTATTAGTGTATAGGGTGTCTAGCAGCTTAGGCTGATAGATAATGGTAGTTTAGCAGAGCAGCTTAGGCTGAACTAGGAGACGAGTGAAGCTCCTACAGTACCACTAGTGTCATATGCACAATATCATAAGAAAACACAATACACAGATATACTAAAAATAAAGGTACTTTATTTTTATGACAATATGCCAAAAGTATCTCAGTGAGTACCCTCAGTATGAGGATAGCAAATATACACAAGATATATGTACACAATACCAAAAATATGCAGTATAGTATTAGAAAACAGTGCAAACAATGTATAGTTACAATAGGATGCAATGGGGACACATAGGGATAGGGGCAACACAAACCATATACTCCAAAAGTGGAATGCGAACCATGAATGGACCCCAAACCTATGTGACCTTGTAGAGGGTCGCTGGGACTGTAAGAAAACAGTAAGGGTTAGAAAAATAGCCCACCCCAAGACCCTGAAAAGTGAGTGCAAAGTGCACTAAAGTTCCCCAAAGGACCTTGAAGTCGTGATAGGGAAATTCTGCAGGAAAGACACAAACCAGCATTGTAACAACAATGGATTTCCAGTCGAGGGTACCTGTGGAACAAGGGGACCAAGTCCAAAAGTTACAAGCAAGTCGGAGACGGGCAGATGCCCAGGAAATGCCAGCTGTGGGTGCAAAGAAGCTGCTACTGGACAGTAGAAGCTGAGGTTTCTGCAGGAACGACAAGGGCTAGGAACTTCCTGTAGGAGGCTGGACTGGCTTGTAGTGAGTACCTAGGGGTACTTGCACCTTGCACCAGGCCCAGTTATCCCTTATTAGTGTATAGGGTGTCTAGCAGCTTAGGCTGATAGATAATGGTAGCTTAGCAGAGCAGCTTAGTCTGAACTAGGAGACGAGTGAAGCTCCTACAGTACCACTAGTGTCATATGCACAATATCATAAGAAAACACAATACACAGATATACTAAAAATAAAGGTACTTTATTTTTATGGCAATATGCCAAAAGTATCTCAGTGAGTACCCTCAGTATGAGGATAGCAAATATACACAAGATATATGTACACAATACCAAAATATGCAGTAATAGTATTAGAAAACAGTGCAAACAATGTATAGTTACAATAGGATGCAATGGGGACACATAGGGATAGGGGCAACACAAACCATATACTCCAAAAGTGGAATGCGAACCACGAATGGACCCCAAACCTATGTGACCTTGTAGAGGGTCACTGGGACTATTAGAAAATAGTAAGGGTTAGAGAAATAGCCCACCCCAAGACCCTGAAAAGTGAGTGCAAAGTGCACTAAAGTTCCGCAAAGGACATAGAAGTCGTGATAGGGGAATTCTGCAGGAAAGACACAAACCAGCAATGCAACAACGATGGATTTCCAGTCGAGGGTACCTGTGGAACAAGGGGACTAAGTCCAAAAGTCACAAGCAAGTCGGAGATGGGCAGATGCCCAGGAAATGCCAGCTGTGGGTGCAAAGAAGCTGCTACTGGACAGTAGAAGCTGAGGTTTCTGCAGGAACGACAAGGGTTAGGAACTTCCCCTTTGGAGGACGGGTCACTCACGCCGTGGAAAGTCGTGCAGAAGTGTTTTCCTGAAGAAAGACCGCAAACAAACCTTGCTAGCTGCAAGTCGTGCGGTTAGTGTTTTTGGGTGCTGCTGTGGCCCAGGAGGGACCAGGATGTCGCCAATTGCGTCTGGGGACAGACGGGGCGTCGAGCAAGACAAGGAGCCCTCTCAGAAGCAGGCAGCACCTGCAGAACTGCCAGAACAGGCACTACGAAGAGGAGTGAAACAGTGCTCACCCGAAGTCACACAAAGGAGTCCCACGTCGCCGGAGGACAACTTAGAAAATTGGTGCAATGCAGGTTAGAGTGCCGTGGACCCAGGCTTGGCTGTGCACAAAGGATTTCCGCAGGAAGTGCACAGAGGCCGGAGTAGCTGCAAAAGTCGCGGTTCCCAGCAATGCAGTCTGGCGTGGGGAGGCAAGGACTTACCTCCACCAAACTTGGACTGAAGAGTCACTGGACTGTGGGAGTCACTTGGACAGAGTTTCTGGATTCAAGGGACCTCGCTCGTCGTGCTGAGAGGAGACCCAGGGTACCGGTGATGCAGTTCTTTGGTGCCTGCGGTAGCAGGGGGACGATTCCGTCGACCCACAGGAGATTTCTTCGGAGCTTCTAGTGCAGAGAGGAGGCAGACTACCCCCACAGCATGCACCACCAGGAAAGCAGTCGAGAAGGCGGCAGGATCAGCGTTACAGAGTTGCAGTAGTCGTCTTCGCTACTTTGTTGCAGTTTTGCAGGCTTCCAGCGCGGTCAGCAGTTGATTCCTTGCAGAAGGTGAAGAGAGAGATGCAGAGGAACTCGGATGAGCTCTTGCATTCGTTATCTAAGGAAATCCCCAAAGCAGAGACCCTAAATAGCCAGAAAAGAGGGTTTGGCTACTTAGGAGAGAAGATAGGCTAGAAACACCTGAAGGAGCCTATCAGAAGGAGTCTCTGACATCACCTGCTGGCCCTGGCCACTCAGAGCAGTCCAGTGTGCCAGCAGCACCTCTGTTTCCAAGATGGCAGAGGTCTGGAGCACACTGGAGGAGCTCTGGGCACCTCCCAGGGGAGGTGCAGGTCAGGGGAGTGGTCACTCCCCTTCCCTTTGTCCAGTTTCGTGCCAGAGCAGGGCTGAGGGGTCCCTGAACCGGTGTAGACTGGCTTATGCAGAAATGGGCACCATGTGTGCCCATGAAAGCATTTCCAGAGGCTGGGGGAGGCTACTCCTCCCCTGCCTTCACACCATTTTCCAAAGGGAGAGGGTGTAACACCCTCTCTCAGAGGAAGTCCTTTGTTCTGCCATCCTGGGCCAAGCCTGGCTGGACCCGAGGAGGGCAGAAACCTGTCTGAGGGGTTGGCAGCAGCAGCAGCTGCAGTGAAACCCCGGGAAAGGCAGTTTGGCAGTGCCAGGGTCTGTGCTAGAGACCCGTGGGATCATGGGATTGCACCAACAATGCCAGGATGGCATAGAGGGGGCAATTCCATGATCTTAGACATGTTACATGGCCATATTCGGAGTTACCGTTGTGAAGCTACACATAGGTAGTGACCTATATGTAGTGCACGCGTGTAATGGTGTCCCCGCACTCACAAAGTCCGGGGAATTGGCCCTGAACAATGTGGGGGCACCTTGGCTAGTGCCAGGGTGCCCACACACTAAGTAACTTAGCACCCAACCTTTACCAGGTAAAGGTTAGACATATAGGTGACTTATAAGTTACTTAAGTGCAGTGTAAAATGGCTGTGAAATAACGTGGACGTTATATCACTCAGGCTGCAGTGGCAGGCCTGTGTAAGAATTGTCAGAGCTCCCTATAGGTGGCAAAAGAAATGCTGCAGCCCATAGGGATCTCCTGGAACCCCAATACCCTGGGTACCTCAGTACCACATACTAGAGAATTATAAGGGTGTTCCAGTAAGCCAATGTAAATTGGTAACATTGGTCACTAGCCTGTTAGTGACAATTTGAAAGAAATGAGAGAGCATAACCACTGAGGTTCTGGATAGCAGAGCCTCAGTGAGACAGTTAGTCATAACACAGGTAACACATTCAGGCACACTTATGAGCACTGGGGCCCTGACTAGCAGGGTCCCAGTGACACATACAACTAAAACAACATATATACAGTGAAAAATGGGGGTAACATGCCAGGCAAGATGGTACTTTCTTACACTTTGCACATACCATATGAAATAGTGAAAACATAGGACAAAGGACATTCCTAAGGAAATAATGACTTATTGCTGCAATGTCTTCCCCTTACCTCAATTATGACTTCGAAGTGGATACGCATGTCACTAAAAGTGACATTCTTACCCTGTTTCACATAAAATAGACACAAATACCATCTATCCAATTGGCATGAGGATGCAGCCTATGCCACTAATGATACATTATTCACATGTCATGAATATTACAACATGAATATTAAATCGGATTTTAAACACATGGTTGCTCACAGCCAGCACTGAAAACTATGGCTTAGATAAGTTACTGACCCCATGATGCATCTTTAATTTAACTTTCCTGACCACCTAAGGACCTTAAATTGGCAGCTGCCCGACCTACTGTTCTGAACTTCAGGAAATGACCTACGTCCGCCGGCGGACATCATCATGGCATAGGTGGATACTACCGCAGTGGATATTGCCATTTGAACACAAAGCTGCCTTTGTCGGTCTTGGGCAAATGGCAATGTCCACCGGTGGAGACAGTCTCTTACATGGCGAACATGACCACCATTTCATACTTAATTTCTCACTTCACTCCTGATACTGCTGCCAGCAAGACCTCCACAACTTGAGCTGCTGTGTACCTCCTCTGGTAGCAATCATTCCATGCCCTACAGGTGATAGGACCCCTGCCTTCTCGCCCGAGGAGCTGGAGAAGCTGGTGTAGGAGGTCCTACCCCTGTATGAACAGCTCTACGGTGCACCATGGAAGCAGGTAAGTGCACCATGTGCACAAATATTTCATTAGCTCAACTATGTATAGCAAAGGCTGATCGGCAATGTTTCAGATTGTGTCCTTAAAGTCTGCAGGGTGCCAAAGCTGTGACAGAAAGGGATGAGTTCCTGGTCATATACTTATGTGTGGTGACAGATTGTGAGTCCTTAGACATTATGGAGAGTGTTTATATGTATGTTACCTGACCCACTTTGTGACTGTTGCACAAGGTTAGTGGAGTTGGTATACCAGACTCCTCCTGAAATACCATATTTGCAAAAGTGTTTGTTGTCTGGTCATATGTGATAACATGACAGCTATTGCTGGAGATACTTGTTGTCTGCCTGTTTCCACCTCACATCTGGCCAGATTGCATAAGCTCATCTATCAGTGCAGGGGATGTTAAAGACAGTCTGTGTTTGGCTTGTTGTACTAACTAGTTAGTAAACCTGCCTGTTTTAGTATGCCACATGTGGACATGAAATACTTTTTTATCTATGCCATCCATGCAGGTCAATGCCCATCAGAAGACGGGGAGCTGGCGTGCCATCACCAAAAAATTGCGGACTCTGGGGGTCCACAGCCAGTGGAGCACCTATTGTACAACATGTCAAAGGTGGTCATTATGAGCATGGTGGTCTGGACCGCCATGCCGGTGGTGGTGGTCATTGCCGCCAACAGCATGGCGGTCCAGACCACCATATTCTTAACACAGTAGTGAACTGGCTGCAAGGCAGCCAATTCACTACCACCCACCACCAGGCCAGATTCGACTGCCGGGCCGACTGTGGGCACATTTGACCCAGCGGTGGAGGCCAGACAGGCGGTGGGATTATGATCCCATTTCCACCAGGGATTTTCTGGCGAGATACTGCGCCAGGTAATCCTAGGCGGAAAGCATGCGGGTGAATCATTCCTGTCACCTGTATGTGACATGCTAGGCCCTTCCCCCATTTCCACTACACCTACCCATCCTCCCAAGACCCTAGAACAGCCTCCACCCCCAAACCCTGAAAATCGACCCCCCAACCCTCCACCCCCAAAATCCCATGTAGGTCCCCCAACCCAACACTCACCATCCCCCACCCTCCACACCCACCCCTACATACAGGTCCCCCCAAACCCCAACCCCCACATCCACCTGCACCCATTCACTTACATGCAAGCACGCATACACGCACTCAGACACAGATCCCCCCACAAATACACTCAAGCACACCCCATGCACTCACACACACACACCCCGCCGCCTTCCCTCTCAGACAGCACTTACCTCTTCTGTTGCGCTGCTCTGCGAGGGAACAGGCTCCCTGAATGCTGCTCTGACGCCATCGCCACCTCTCCATACACCGCCATGCCTTTAACTGCTTCATTATAGGTGTGGCGGTCTATGATCTGACGTGGCAGTGAGGGTGGAGCAGCATGCACCCCGCCACTGACTGCCAGCATGGCGCATGGCAGATGGCGGCGCTCACCGCCATCAATGGCGGCGAGGCTCCATGCGTCATTATGTGGCGGGATGTCGGGTGCTAACACTGGTGGTCTTTCATTGACCTCCGGCACGGTTAGCAGCAGGGCATCCCGCCGAGTTCATAATGGGTGCCATATTCGGGTACATGATTTTAGAGTAAAATATTTGTATGTGTTGAGTATGTGTTTTTGATTGGTGATAAGCAATTTCACATTCCTAAACTATTGCTTGAGTGCTGCTTGACAATGTTGTTGTGGATAGGGAACCTGGATCATGTGACAAAGTTATCTTGTCATGGTATAGTCAGTGTGATTGGTTATCTTTATTGTAGGTTTCCGTTAGGTAGCTAGCTGGTGTTTAACAATGTTCATATTGAGAGACGTACATAATATTTTGTTGTGAAATGATGTTGGAACTTTACTGGCACTACCTGGCTTTCTTGGTGAACAGGACGTAATGAGACTTCTGAATATTGTACCATGCAAGTGTTATCTTGTTAATGTGAAGACCATGCCTGATTCTCTGTTTTTCAACATCAGCACTGGCAGGCGAAGGAGACGGGGCACAGCCAAGTGGGGAGTCTTCTGGCCATGGGACCTCCAGTCATGAGAACATGGACAGCGAGGGACCCAAAGGCCCAGAGGGCCACGGGGGAAACTGGATCCACTACATCTTCTTTGGAATCCTCCTCTAGTGGCCACTTCCTAGTGGTGGAAGACCTATCTGGGACCACCCCAGTACCGTCTCTTTCCGCCACCCCCATTATATCACTGCCCTCCCTGTAGCTCCTGTGAGAAAGTAGCCTCTTTTTAGCATGGTTACCCCCACTTTTGTGAGTGTGTGTCCGTATGTTTTTACTGTGTCACTGGGATCCTGCTAGCCAGGACCCCAATGCTCATAGATAAAAACCTATATGTCAGTGTGTTTTGCCTGTTTCACTGGGATCCTGATAGCCAGGACCCCAATGCTCATAGTTTATGGCCTAATATGTGTGTTGTCAGTAGTGCTTGACTGTGTCACTGAGGCTCTGCTAACCAGAACCTCAGTGCTAATTCTCTCTCTGTTTCTATATTTGTCACTGTAGGCTAGTGACTTCATTTACCAATTTCAGTTGGCACACTGGACCCCCCTTATAAGTCCCTAGTATATGATACCTATGTACCCAGGGCATTGGGGTTCCAGGAGATACATATGGGCTGCAGCGTTTCTTTTGCCACCCATAGGGAGCTCAGACAAACCCTTGCACAGGCCTGCCATTGCAGCCTGAGAGAAATATCACACGTTATCTCACATCCATTTTCACTGCACTTAAGTAACTTGTAAGTCACCTATATGTCAAACCTTCACTTGCTGAAGGTTAGGTGTAAAGTTACTAAGTGAGGACACCCTTGCACTACCAAAGGTGCCCCCACATAGTTCAGGGCCATTTCCCCAGACTTTGTGAGTGTGGGGATACCATTACATGCGTGCACAATGGTAACTCTGAATATGGCCATGTAACATGTCTAAGATCATGGAATTGTCCCCCATTCCAAATCTGGTATTGGGGAGCCAATTCTGTGCATCCTGGGGACTCCACCAAGGACCCCCAGTACTGCCAAACCAGCTCTCTAAGGCTTGCACTGCAGCTACAGCTGCTGCCACTTCACAGACAGGGTTCTGCCCTCCTGGGGTCTGAGCAGCCCAGTCCCAGGAAAGCAGAACAAAGCATTTCCTCTGAGAGCAGGGTATTACACCCTCTCCCTTTGGAAATAGGTGTTACAGGCTGGGGAGGGGTAGCCTCCCCCAGCCTCTGGAAATGCTTTAAGGGGAACAGATGGTGGCCTCCTTGAATAAGCCAGTCTACACCAGTTCAGGGAACCCTTCTCCCCTGCTCTGGCGTGAAACTGGACAAAGGAAAGGGGAGTGACCACTCCCCTGTCCATCATCCCCACAGGGGTGGTGCCCAGAGCTCCTCCAGTGTGTCCTAGACTTCAGCCATCTTGCTTTGCAAGGTGTGGGGGCACTCTAGAGGGCTCTGAGTGGCCAGTGCCAGCAGGTGACGTCAGAGACCCCTCCTGATAGGCCCATATTTGATAAGGTAGCCAATTCCCCTCTCAGGGCTATTTAGGGTCTCTCCTGTGGGTTCTCTTCAGATTCTGCTTGCAAGTTTCCTTCACGAATCCTCTGCAACTACTTCAGCATCCTCTGACCTCGAATCAACTGCAGCCTGCTCCAAGAAACGCTGTAACTGCAACAAAGTATCCACAAAAGATGCTTTTCTTCTGCAAACTCAGCTCCAAATCAGCAACTGCAACAGTTTCCACGGTGTGCACACTCTGGGGACTCCCTGTCTTCATCCTGCACCAGAAGGGCTGAAGAAATCTCCAGTGGAGTGACAGAGTCACTCCCCTGCTCCAAGCAGGCATCTTCCAAGACGACGACTGGTACCCTTGGACTCCTCTCACAGCGACGAGCTTGCTCCTAAGGACACAGAGAGTGGACATTGTTGACATAGAATGTCCTGAGGTCCTGCTGACGCAATTTGGAGGAGGTAAGACCTAGCCTTCCCCGAGAGCGACGGTACTCCTGTGTACTGGGTCTTCTTCATCCCCTGAGGCCTCTGTGCAGGATTTGCAAAATTCCTTCAAGCACAACCTGGCCCAGGTCCCCAGCTTTCCATCCTGCGACGCTCAACTTGCTGAGTTGTTCTCAATCAGCATGGGACCTTTCTTTGTTGTGCCACATCAACCGTGTTTTGCACCTCCTTTGTCCCCGTGCCCTGGGACCTCCGGGGGTGCTGGCTGGCACAGAGTTGAGGCCCCCAGATCCCTCCTGGGTCCATCCAGTGCCATTTTGATGCAAAACGCACTTTTGTCGTAGCCAAGGCTTGGCGACTTCCAACACGAAATCACATCTGCAACAATCTTCACATTGTGTGACATCCTTTGTGTCATGCAGGAACCCTCTGGCATCTTCCTAGGGTGCATTCCTGCAATCTTCTACTAACTGGGGAAACTTCTTTTGCACCCTCTTCTGGGTTGGCAGGGGCTCCTGTCCTTCCTGGAACTTCTTTCGATTTCTGGACTTGGTCCCCTTCCTTTGCAGGTTTTCAGATCCAGGAATCCAGCAGTTGTTCTTTGCAGGCTTGGTTGGTTGCTGCAAAATCCCACTCACGAGGTGTAGTGTGTCCTATGGAAACTTGCAGTACTTTACTCCTGCTTTTCTGGGCTCTGGGGTGGGGTAATTTACTTGCCTTTACTGTATTCTTACTCTCCCAGTAATTCTGCACACACTACACTTGTCTAGGGGGGAATTTGTGATTCGCATTCCACTTTCTTAGTATATGGTCTGTGTTGCCCCAGACCTATTTTCTCCCATTGCATTCTATAGCATTTCCTATTGTTTGCATTGTTCTATGACTACTTACTTGTCTAATTTTGGTGTCTAGTGTATA